>NW_027526295.1:102533753-103766253 GCF_048455015.1 Haemaphysalis longicornis | reverse complement strand
GAGTGAGTTTGAGTGAGCCGCGCCAACTTTGCCGAGGTATGCCTGGAGGGCCGGTTATATTCGCAATTGATTCAACCTGTCCAAAGTGGTGGCCGGATTCGTATTCTGTGGATTTCCAGTTCACATTTACATCTATCCAGCGCATTCCATTGTTGGCTGTGACGGGAGCTGTACGGACACTTCGTTACGACGTGTTCAACGCACTGACTTGGTACGATTCCCATACGGGAGAAGTTAACAGCTATGCGACAGCGATACCTGCTCCTTGTCATGCGGCAGACTGTTTCCTATCACGATCTGCATTTGTCTGCACACCAGGTGCAGCTTCCGTACGATCCGTGGAGAACCCAGCCAGCACACCCAATTATCTGTTCTTTTCAGCGTCTTTCTACGGATCAGGCATTCCACCAATCTCGTGTGCCGGGCTTGCACGTTTATTCAGATCACTCATTTTCATCTCTTTCCGTTGGTGCGCCCTTCGTGGCCTTCACGCACACAAGTAGATTGGTGGTGGCCAAGCGTTTTCGACTTACGAATAAAAGGAGCGCTTTTGGGGCAGAAGTAGTAGCCTTGAAGAAGGTATTTTTATCTGCCTAGCTACACTTCAGTGTAGCCCATTCATATCTAGACTGATTGCTTGTCGCTTCTTTGCGCTCTTAGCTCTCTGCGCACTGAGGATGGGTTCTTTTCGCGGAGGTGGCGGATCTCCATTTGGTGGTTCGAATTCCTCCTGCCGGATAGCAACATCCAATATGACATTTTTTGTTTTATTTTGTTCATTTTGCACACCCTCACGCTCTGTATGGCTTTGTTATCGTTTTCATTTGCTTTGTTAGAGTTTTTAGTTCTTTTCTGTTTTCGTTTTTCCTTCATTTTTGTTCCGTATCTGCGGACTCTTCTTTACCTTCATTTTTCTCTCCTTCATATCTTCCTTTTTTTCATCTCTCCACTCTTTGGTGGTGGAACAGCGAGGTAACTCAAACAAAAACTATAGACAGTCTCATTCCTTTCTGCAGCTGCGTGGTGCCCTTCGTTTTCGGCCAGAATGCATATTTCCGTAGGACACATGTGGGTGGGCTGGTATGGTTGCGGAGAGGCGAGAATAAGAGGCTCCGAAAGAGAGAGAGAGGCTCTGTAAGGAGTTTGCCGATACCTGATTCTATACCTCCATAGGGAGATTGCCCCATTACTTTTGGGATAATGTCATGTCAAGTGTACCTTTATTAACTTTATCACTCCGCGCACTCCCAAGCCTGCTAGCAGAACTTACTGAAATTAGCGATGGCCTGCAGGCGCTTGCATCGACTTTGACTTTTGGGCGCAGGCTGCAACTTTGCACGGACTCAACGGCAGCGATTCGGGATTTGCGTCGCGTTGCGCGTTGTACAAGCCTGGCCGCACGCATTCACGAGATTATGGACATTTATCCATGACCTGTCCGCGTTTCATGGATTCGCCGGGACACGCTTCCTGCCCACACTGTGGCGGAACGCCTGCCACCGAAGAGACCTCCCACGGCCACTGCCACTACTTCGAGTATCTACCCTAGAAGAACTGCTGGTGGAAAAAGAGAACCTCCGCCGCGCCACGCGTGCTTTACTTCCACCACGTGGAACTGATGCCGGGCTTCCCTCAAAAAGATCTCTGCGTGTATGATCGCTGCTATCAGTGCCTTCCCGCCCACTGCCTCTCCTTCGCCAGCTTCCCTTCTTGTTTTATTTCTCTACATACTTTTCATGTTTTCTTTCCTTTATTTTTTATTTTATTTTATGTTGGTTTCAACACTTCCTGATGCTACTTCTCATGTTTGAGCAGTTTTTTTCTTTTTCTGTATATATTTCCCTATTATTTTATTTAACTCCTTAAATGTCTTTCTTTAATTACTTGGTAATTTTTGTCTGTGAGCGCCCCTTTCCTGGCCAATCCCCCTGAGTGGGTATGAGCCATCTCTTTTGGCCCCACCACCTCACCACCACATCCCCAGTGGGCTCGCTCGCTGGAAGGAGGGCTTACTGCGGAGGCTTTGATTTGAGGAGGCGTTATCCCCAGCAGTTACTCACGCTTGGCCTGCCCGATACCACGCCCCATTTCCGGACACCTGCCCCTTCTGTGGGACTCCTGCACCAGAACCTGACGTTGAATACCTGTTGTGGACTTCTTCAAGTCTTAGAAACGCCAGAATCCAACACCTTCGAGGCACAGGGCTCTATCCTGGGAGACCCCCCGATCTTAAGCGTTGGTTATGGGGACCCATGTACCGGTCTCTTCTTGGCTTTCTGCGTGCAACTGGTGCAATGTTGTACCTATAAACCTCCCTGTTATGCCATAGGGCAATATATCGCATTAAAAAAACTTCATGAATGGACACCATATTAGGAGATTGTCCAGTACACGCTGGCTGCCGGGATGCCCGGTAGAAAGATTAGCCACACTACGGTGCATACCCAGATAGGGACATAAGCCGACTTCATTGGAGCCAATGAAATGCCAGCCAAGGGTAATAACTTGTGTGAGGGATCATCATAGCTGCAATTTCAACTACTGGTATAAACTCTTCAAGATAGTTTTGTGGCAACAACTATCAGTAATGTTTGTATTGCTACTAACGTTAAAAGTGGCCACAATGGCTGATTTAGGTTCCTATTCTGGTTTCGGATGGGTAGGGGGGGGGGGTTGGCTTTGTTTTCTTTTATTTACCCCAGGTGTGGCCGTAGTGACTGGTTGTCATTAAACCTGGAAACACCATTGCCGAAATCTGCGGAACTGCAGTTCCTTGCAGCACTTCCGTGAAACCTTTGCGGCCGTTGGCTTGGGCCTGTCTCCGCTGGTTACTCCTGCCGGAATTCCCTGCCTCGTGTGCTGGTTGGGGGGGGGGGGGGGGGGGGCAGCCATGGAGAGCCACTGGTTGGTCAACGCCTTCCACCAAAGAGGCGTGTCTGATAGCTTTTCTCAAACTACGGCTTCTTCTTTCCTATGGCAGAAGTTTTCACGTCACCAGGGACAACGGCGATGTTGTTCACTCCAGCAACACAAGACCGCAAACACTGGTGCTTGTGGCTCTTCGAATGTGCAAGGTTTTTTTTTCTTTTTTTCGGACTTGAGTGCTTGTGTGTGAACTAACCTTGACTGGGGTGACCGGATTCTTGTTCCAGACAGGCGCATCCTAGCGACCTCCGCGAACTCTATGTGGGGGCGGGACTGTGCGGGTCGGGTGGAACTGATTATGACTTGAGCTTGTAGTGCGGGGACCTGAAAAGGGGTCAAGTATTCTGAAACTCTTTTTTGCGAGCGGTGGGCGTGGAATTTGTGCGGCACTGAAATCGCGCTGGACGGAGAAACTGATCTTGTTACTGGTGTAGGCGGCTGGGTGTGCGGATCTTTGTTGTTTCTTTGCGAACCTTTTGTGGGGGAAGGGATTTTGTGCGTGTCGGGGAGGACTGGTTGGAACTTTGATCTGTGGTTAGAGGGGATGTTATTTAGATATCGTGTGCTCTAGAATTGTGTTTCGTGGACATGGACAGGATGTTTCCGTGAGCGCGTAGGGATTTCTTGGGGGAGGAAAGAAAGGTGGGGCGGGGTGGGCTTTTCGGGTGCTTTTGATGGATGTGGTATTAGGCACCGGACTTCCTTTCGCTGTGGAGTGAGGTGTGTGCAGGTTTTGTGTAGTGCTGTTCTCCGGCGACCAAAGCAAGAGCATCTTTTTTTGCAACTTTTTGATTTACTTGTAAAATACTTTGGAGACTAGCCTCCTGTTCATTTATTTTTAATTAGCATATTCCTGCTATATATTTGCTGGGGCAGATTTGTTTCCGTTTTCAATCAATTTTTCTTAATATTAGGGTACATTTATTCCTTAGTTCTTAGTGAATGCCCGGACGCAGCGTGCTGGAAGGCAACAAGTGCGCAGACGCGCTGGCTGCCGACGACCAAGACCTCCCCCTTCGCCCGCGATCGTCCAGGCGGATGGGGACAATGCCCACCTCTTTATCAATCTGCATGTCTGGGCCTAGCACCCAGATCCGCTGCTGGCGGATGGAGGGGCCACACCAACCGCTCGGGCCCCAAGGCTACCCCACAGCAGCGTTCGGCCGTCTTTCTGACAAAAGACGGCGGGCTTTCTTGCCGTCTTTAGTTTGCCTTAGACATCTTCAGCGACCTTTTGTTTCATTAGAATGTATGTCTGTTGTACTATTTTTCTAATGATCGGCATTTTTGCTCGCTGTCTTGCGATTGAGTCAGCTTGGAGTCCCATTTGTTAGGAAGCCTGTGGATGAGTTGATAACGAGGCCACCACAACGCCCATAATTACCTTGCTGTGTCCTACTCTTACAGCAGCTCTCACCCCTAGAGAGTTTGCAATGTTCCCGAATGAGACAAATAATGAACAAAACAATAAGGATGTCTTGTAGAGTACGTGGAAGGCAGCGAGAAATTTTTACTTCCGATTTTGGGTAGATATCATGTTTAACTTCTACTTTTTTAAGCTTTTCTCCTTTCCAACTTCTCCCTGTCCCTATTTGGAGGGAATCAACACAACCTCCCATCCTGCCTCCCCCGAAATGACATTGCGTGTACGCCGTTGTTCACGCTACATTACTATACCGAATTATAGTCCTCGGAAATCGCCAATTTTTGTGTGTTTCCAAAGGATAACTTTGGTGTTTCTAGGCATTTCTGTTTCTGTTGTTCGTTTATTACTTTTCATCCCGTAAAGGTGGTAGTGTCGACAGACCTCTGCCATTTTATAGCTCACTTTTTGGTTTTATATTTTTGTTTCATTTTCCTTCAGCACATACTATCCATCTGCAGTACTAAATTGAGTATACGTCATAACTGCCGAATATTCGTTTCCAGACATATACAATGCGTCATCGCAGTTTTCGCAGCAATGTATTTTGCAAATAAAAGCCTACAGTGTAATAGGAGCGAACTAACAAACCTGGCATGCATGGCGGGAGACTAGATACATCTATGTAACATACCTCGCATGCGAACAGCTCCTGCAGAATACTTTTCTGGTTGAACGCACTCATAAGAACGCACTTACAAGATTCTATTCAGGTTACACAAAAAAAAGACGCACGCGATGGCCGCTGGCGAAGAGGGAGAGTGCGAAAGCAAGGAACATCAGATAAGAGGTAAAGCAGAACGCTATCCTTCCGGCTAGCCTGATAGGAGGGCTCAACTATAGTCGGGCCTAAGTTTCAGCAGCGTAGAGAGCTAGCATGCAAGCCTGGCTCAACTCTACTCGATGAACGCTTGTAATAAAAGATGGTCGACTGGCCAAAGAAAAGAACTAGGGGGGCTCAGCCGTCGGGTGACCAGGGGCTCAAAAAGAGGCCCTGTGTATTTGCTTACACCTCCATCAGAAAAGAAGCCACTACGACCGGAATCGAACTCTCATGCAATTGGACACACGAACTCTCACAGAATCTTACGGGAGGAAATGCTAGGACTTCGTAGAACCTTGAGGCAGCATTACTACGCATGGACACTTGCCCTCTGGCCGAACAAAATATTTTTGCATGAGGCCTCGCAACAGAAAAAAAAAAGCCCAGCCGTTAAACCCTCCTTATATTTCTTAGTGACTCCTCTCCGGATTCTCGGCTCTATGTTGCCACAAAATTTAACAGACTGCGAAATAACGCCTGAATGGTTTTTTACGGACGATAATGAAGTGCTGAAAAGTGGAGCGTAATCATCTGATGCAGCGCCCCGTTGTATGTAAGACGTTTATTAGTTTTACTGCTTGTACATAGTTCATTTGAGATGTCATTGTCATTTCCCATTTTTTTATATTCATTCCTTTCTCCTTTCATCCCCAGCATCCTCCCCCCTCAAGGAACTAGCACCCACAAGATCACTTTCTCAGGCCGACCTCTTCTCCTTTTCAGTAAACATTTACTCTCAAAACCCGAACTGACACGAATAAGCGAGGCTGTAAAAACATATTTACGGTGCTCTCGACTGGCTAAAGGGCGGTTCCAAGTCTAGGCTGCTAAGACCCATAGCAGCGAAAAGAATTCATTACAAACATTTTATGAAAGTGCTCCTTGAAAATGCATGCACGCGTCGGGCCTCAAAACCTAATAAACAGTGTAAACTCTATAACCTAGTACGTCCAAGTCCACTCTACAATCTTTCGTTATTTTTCTTAACCCGATTCTAATAAGTAATTGTGTTAAACTATTTGATTTTTAATTTGAATATATTGTGTTTTGCGCCTTGTGATACCGTGCTTTGTAATACCGTGTTTTGTGTCAGGTCACTGCCTGTTTCGTATTACCTTACGAACAGCTTACTTTCCAAGCTAATGCCCCAAGACAACACTGACGGTGCTGACAATCAAAAAATTGGTACAGATAATTTGTGCTTTCACGTCTTGTAATATTACAGTACTGCGTTTCCAACTGCCTCCATGAACACTCGACCAAATGAGGCCGCGTATAACAACATTTTGGCTCCATTTTTATTTATCTAAGCTTATATGAACGAATCCCGAGGTACCGCACAAATTATTTCATCCAAGCCATTGTCTCCGTGCACATTGAAACCAGGAATACGACGAATCAAAATGCTTACAACAGGCGCCCTTCGATTCCACCTGCTCCGTCGACACCGCTCGACTCGTTGGAAGCCACCTGTGTCCCGTCGAAGACAGCTGCACCCTGAACTGCATGGAACTCTTTCAATTTAGGGCATAAGGAACCAAACCCCTCCCTATAAAGACGCTAACCTCTATGGGCCCTTTTTTTCTATTTTTGTTTACTTCTGTTTCCGTCAAAAAATAAAAGCACTACGTCAGCTCCAGATGGTATGGGCATTTCATTCAATGCTTCCTTGAGCACAATGAACCCAGTTGTTCCGGTAAGGCACTTTTATTCTCACATGCATATTTTCGTAGTGTGCACTATAAATATCTTTGTGTACTATGCCGTATTGGACGTCAACCGTCTTCGAGAGATCCCATATTTTAGACATAGGGAATAACCAAATAAATGTTTGCACAAGAATATTTTTAATTCTATTTCAAAATGCTTCAAAAACCACGTGTATGGTATGATGAGTATGGTGCCCTTTTTTCCGTGTCTCAAAACTTCTATTTCCGCCGAAAATGGAGAGCATAACGGCAGCTCCAAAGGGAGTGGGCTTTTCATTCAATGCTTCATTGCGCACAATAAACCTAATTATTGTGATAAGCCATGGAGTTTTATCTTATTTGCGTCATTTCGCAGTGTGTACTTTAAATATCTGTGTTTACTCTGGCTTGTTGAACGTGAACCGTTTTCGAAAGGTCTCCTAGTGTGGACATTATGGATAATATATTAAATGTTTACACAGCAATATTTTTAATTTGATTAGAAGCAGCTTTACAAAAATTAGCAGTGGGTTAGCTCGGATATGCCAAGATATACATAGCACAAGTTAAAGTTTAGCTGGTTTTTCTTAGCCTTAGCTAGTTATCCTTAGCCAAAATTATCATGCTTACTGCTGCTTCAATAACACACACGGTATACGCATTATGTGACACATGCATATTTATCAAGCGTGTCCAGCGCAGCGTCGCCAATCGCCCCAGAGCTAAGCTGGTTCCACAGGCGCACACCGGTGATGCTGCGACGCGCACGAGCCATTCGTTCCACAACCGGACACCCCTCGCATGATCATGAAGTGTACCGGGCCGCCACGAGCCGCGCTTCCGCAACACGGGTCTCCAAGAGCCACGCGAAACTGTTCAACCTCAGCCAGTGTAGCTCACAGTGTAGCTCACGGGGGCGGATTCACCGACTACGGTGAATCCGCCCCCGAGGGAAACATATTAGGTGAAGACAGCGGCTGTTAGCCCTATATATTTGCGATATGTTACACTACGCGGGTAGCGCATTGGTAAAATAGGGCAAAAACAATCATTGTAAATATATACGCCCCTGCTCTTAGCAACAAAAACCGGTCCTTTCTTGGTGCGTCTGAAACTGACGATCAGCGCTTCCCTGGGCACCCGCTAACAACAGGTCTCCACGACAGAGATCTCCATGTTGTCCTTGCGGCTCCTGGACTAAAGGACCACACCCAATCCTCAGTGAGATGAAATTCTTTACTACTACCTCGTCATTTTTTTCAAGTGCGGCTTTAATTAATAAGATGAAAGCTTTGATTGACCCATTAAAAAATCGGGCCCATCTCCCCGCGAGGGGGACTCGAGTAAATGCGTCGCATAGGGGGTGGGTGTATTGCGTTAACGTTTAGTGTTTGGGGAGTTGGTGGTAGTGAATGCGTTGTATCAGCAGCTTCTTGACGTAGTTTGAATGAGTCAAGGATATAAGGCGCGTTCGTAGCCTCCCATTCTGTGTCGGCTTTGTGGCGCAGTGGGTAGAGCACCGTGTACATTGCGTTCCGCCCGCAGGGTCGAGGAATCGAAACCAGGCGCCGGATAGTATTTTTTTATATAGTGTAGGGGGAGGGGTGCGGACTACGACTACGGACGTCAACGCAGGTGACATCGTAAGTTACTGAAATGCTCTGCATTTAAAAAACATCCTGTTCTTGGAGTTGTAAGGCATCATGTGTAGGAGAACATGGACACCTAAAATTTCTTTCGATGTCACGAAGCATCCGCGCGACACACTGACATAAAACACGAAGAGAAGAAGCGCGTGCCTCCGTTGAGGCGATGGCAGGGAATGCCCAAAAGCTCGTGAGGGAATTCCTCGGGGTACTTAAGTCTTCTTACATGCTACCAAGGCGAAAGCTTGACGATACTTATTAAAAACATGTTTACTGCTACGTCGTATTTGCGTCTTTTTTTCTCCCTTAAATTTCTTAGTTTCTTGCGCGGTTTTATCATTCAGGGTGACTATCTGTGACATTTTCTTTGCCTCCCTTTCAGTTCTATCGTATCTCCGCCATTTTATAATCGATACGATCGTAATCAATGCATCGGGGTTAGGCAATATAGCATTAAAGCCATAACATAAAATTTATTGCTCAAAGCGATATCTGACATCACGCTTTAATCCATAGCGTAAAGAGACAAATATATTTTACAGGTAACAAACCCAAAACAACAGTCAGTTCAGGTTGTCTTCGCCAGGAACCTCCTATCGCCTATGTGCAGATTTGTGTCGTTGGCGTAGGGCTGCTGTATTCTCGGTAATTGGGGTGTACCGCTCCAAACCCCAAGCGGCCCCGTTACTTCCATCGGGCGGTGTCAACTAAAGAGCTGCAGCACCTTCGGAGGCATTTTTACGACGCTCCATGTCATTGTCCATTTATAAAAGGGGCATTCCGCCTGGGGCATCGCTTTGCGGAGATTTGATCACATCTTGAACAAAGAGTCTTCATGGCTATAGTCAATCGGCGTCAAAGTACAGATGCTTTCATCGACGCTTTCGAAGGGGTGAAAGGGAATTGGAGCAGCATAGTTGTTGGCGGTGCACAGTACGAAGGCGCTTTACGCACTTGTGGCGATAACGGCAGGACCAAGGCAGACATACTGTGCTTTCCTGATGCAGTTCACCCACCGAGTCTGCATTTGTTTTGGAGAGCGCCGCTGCTCAGACAAGCCGAGGTAGTGATCGAGTATGATGAGGGAAGGTGCATGTACCTAATCTTCACCTACAATGTGTTTTGCGCCATTAGCTATGCATGGTAGGACTCCCCGTGCGCACCACAGCCTTGAATTGAAGACTCATGCTGCCATCCCTGGTAACGAAGATTATGATGTTCAGAGGGATTGGCTGGCAATTGACCGTCAGGGTGGCAATGGACCGTCAAAAAGCTATGACGTGGCCTCGGACCACCCCGCTAGGGACGCTAGCATATCGGAGAATTCGCTTGCCTGACCCGCCTGAAAGGGTTCCAGGAGCTGCGCGGGGGAAGTTTGCGGGTCTAACAGGGGCCTGAAGCTCCTCAAACTGGACTGGCACTTTGCGTTTCAAGCAGATGCTCGCAAACTTCGAGCTTCTTTCCCGCAGCGTCGCCGAAGATAGGTGGGCGCCTGGTTAGTTTCAGCTCCGTCATCGCGAATCCGGATGTATGCACTTCTCGATCGTCCCCAGGTGTTGCGGCAGCAGGATAGAGAACGCTACTCCGTCATCTTTCGGAGTATCAGGCATCTTTCGTTGCATCTCAATAGTTGACCGTTTTGGCATCGTCTTAGATCGGGCACTCTGCTCCGGTTGTGACAAGGCCAGGGATAACATCACATGGTCTGGTGCGGTTTTCTGCAGTTGTCTTCGCGGCTTGTACGGAGCTCGAATCATTGTTTTCAAATTCCAATGGTTCTTGGGTTTCACTGGTGGCGTGTCGATAGCCACCAACTCGGTATGTCGTTCTGCAGCCGGCCGGGTGGCCTCAGCAGGCTTTGCTCGGTGGGCCCAATTGTAATCAGTTTTCTTCCTTCGGAATAGGCGCCAGGTCGTGGCAAAACAGCTGTCTTTCTTTGCCATTAAGTTCATGTCGAAGTAGCCTACTTGAAGTTCTTTCCCTCTGTCCACCTGGAGCTCTTCAGCGATTCACAAGAGCGACTTCGGGGAACAATAGGCTTTCACTGGATTCACTTTGGCAAGAAATGGATTCGGTTTTTCCTCTTTCCTTACATCATTTGAGTTCTGGTTACCTGCCACGAAAGCTCTTAACAAATATGGGATTTGACAACGCTACGCCCGCCTAAGTGGGATCAGTCAACAAAAAAACAGTTAATGTGTAACAAAATAAACATATGATGAAAAATCCACAATTTAACTTTCTGGCTCTCATTTACATCACAAAACTTCCCGAAGCAAGCACATAGCGTGAATTAACGAACAATTTCCCCCTACATATGCTTAGCCGACTGCTCGAACCGATGAAAACTTCCTGTGGAGGACACCTATAAACGTGTCTCACGTCTTTTCAAAACAAAAGCTTGACGATACTTATAACACCTTCTTTGGTGAAACTTCTTAACCACGAATTACTTTATCCGCCTACGTTTATGCTACCCCGTGTGTGCGTCGCTACCATCACTTTCGTTTCTTCACCTTCCTGCCCGAATTTCTTCAACATGGTATTGGTTTGGGCGAGGTGGCACATAGCGAAGTGCCGAAGTGCAGCACAAGATGAGGGACAGAAACACAAGAGACGTAAAGAGCGCTTCTTCAGCACGAAAACACACCCCTCAGCCTGCCCACATTCACTTGCCTCCACGGATGGTAAGCACCGCTTCTACTCGTTTGCCGTCACGTTAGAGTGTCAAGCAGGTCTCTATATTCTACAGCTTTTACCTTTCTATTTCATAGCTTTGTGAATTTTTATGAGAGAAAACTTCACCTGAACGCTCCCGATCCTTAGCCAATCCCACAATATGTATGTGCCTTAACAACGATAATGACCACAACTATTGGTCTGCGCTAGCAACGTGCGCATATAGCGCACTTTTTCGAGTATTGGGCTGCTACTGTCTTTTTAGGCTCAACGACCCCCTGATCCCACATCACAACCAATAAAATTAAATCAAATATTTATTAGGACAGAAATACATGTGCACACGATACAAGGCGAGAGGAGATCCAAACATCTGAAGGGGCCGTGGCATCGCTTTTACACATATAAGACAGAAGTATACAAACATATTATCAATCAACATGATACAATCAATCTGAACAGCAATGGTTATAAATAAACACATGTACAGTACTTCTCTTGGTACATGTGTTTTCTAATTATATATTTGTTACTACGGGGGCCATTCTCCTGACAGGACAGCTGCTACAATAACAAAGGCGCTTTTTCCGCAAAATGGGGCACTTAAAGTTCTCGCCTTAGTGATTGACGTGTAGATGGACATTCCCTTGCAGATATGAAGCCAATCAGTGGCTCCAACGTCATGGATATTGTCACGAAGCCAAAAACGACGCAGTTGCGAACCATGTATGGGTTTGTTTATTTATTGTTTGTTTTTACTGCCCCGCCACGCCCGGGTCCGTTATCTGTGTACCAAGCAGCGCGTCTTCCATTTTTTTAATTTTTTATGCCGCACGGGCTTCTCATTCTAATAAGCAGACTGTTTCGCCCTAACGTCCCTAGCCCAGAATAATCTTCTTTGAACTACAATGTTCTGGATGTAAATCGACGGTTCGAGAAACACTCGCGCCGAAAGATAAAAGCCTACAGAGCAGACACCGCGGCATTCGAATCACCGACGCTGACTTGCGCACGTCACTTTGCTGACTACTGCTTCGCGGCATGTGTATTCTTTGAGTTGTTAGGGGAGCACAAGTTCGCTCCAATAAACTTGTTTTCCTTGAAGAGAACTGGGTCGGTTTTGGCTTCGTGAGATCTGGTAGAGGGGCGGGGTACATGAACCCTAAACCCTCTTCAAGCCGACAAACAAACCCATACATGGTTCGGGCAATGGTTCGGGCCCTGTCGACCGGCCCATACATGGTTCGGGCCCTGTGTCGACCGGCCATGGCTAAAAATGCAGTAATGCGCTCTGGATAGGCGATATTTATATATACCCAGTGGATGTTTAGCAGTAGTTTAAGCTTTACTTCTATTACCTTGTGTGAGGCACGAGCACGCTTACAAAACCAGCCGTATGTGCAACTATCTAGCGCTTTCCGTTTAGCTACAGCACATGTTCTAGGCTACTCGCGCGAATATGTCGTTGCTTCCTGTCTATGCGGTAGAGGAAAGACTTGGCTCAGCGTGCCTGGACGGTACACAGTAATACCGGACCCGAATATTTGAACTTAAAAGGGCCATGGCACATCGTAGCCGAGAACTCATTGACTGCGTTTAAAAAAGCCACACGTATTATTTATGTTTTGCTATGAGTGAGATGAAACCAAGCATAGTGTTTGAGTAGTTTTTATGGTCACCTGCGTGTGATTTGCTTTAAGGTATACATACTTACAAATGCGCAATACAGACACTATAAAGGTATATGCTGCACGGGAGTGGACAAACTCATACGAATATGAAAGTTTCAAACCTATCACAACCCCCAAAATTTCTTAGAACTTCACTTTCAGCTACGTCAAACTCACAATTGTTGTATCATTCCTTAACATATTAGGAGCAGCAATTTCTTCCATGGCAGGAACATCACAACGCTTTTTGCCTGTCTACATCCACACAGTATTCCTCATCCTAAAGAGTATGAGTTCCAAAACGGATAAACTAGAAATGCTAACATCCTCCCTACGAATTTGTTAAAAACTGAAAAAAGAAAAAGGCCGATCGAAAATACAAAAAGGCAGCAGAAAGACTGCCGTCACAAGTACATACGGACATCGTGGGTGTAGTCTGTAATGTGGTTTCCTTCAATGTGCAGAACTAACAATGAAATTGACGAAACATTTTCGACTTGGGAACTGCCCACACAGCCGTGTTGCCTAGTGCGCATGCCGGTCAAGACCAAAATGGCGCTTGAAGTTTCAGCGGCTGAGCACTATAAAAAGCTTCTACATTCTATAGAAGAGGTCAGTTACTGGTTACAACGTAAAGTATCAGTTTTATGCCTGGGTCCTTTTGGTTTCGTAACTGCAACATTCAATGGCAGGGTTTTGTAGGGCCTACCAGGCTATTCTGCGAATACGGCTCCGTACGCTTCTCCAACGAATTCCATAACATTGCTTCACATATACTATCCCAAGGCTGTCACAACTTGTGTTCTCTGCACAAGAGAAAAACCGGGGATCGATTTAGAATCACGCCATCAATTTTGGCCTTAGTTTCCAGACCAAACTGTTAGCCATTTTATCGCTACAGAGGCCAGAGCATGAGCATGTTCATTTTAAAGAACATGCTCGACATTTTCTGACAAGAATAATATTCCAGGCCGCACATACGACTTCGTGTGGAGGACTCAAAGTAGCAGCGAGTGACAAAGTCTAACAATGATATGATATTGCCGCGAACCATGCATTGGGTTTGTTTATGTGTGATTTGCTTTTGCTGCCCGGCTGCGCCGGTCTGTGTTATCGGTGTTGTGTGTGCCAAGGGAGGCACGTGTTCCGTTCTTTTACGGGGACATCTTGGAGTGGTACCGGCAGACCCGAAGACGACGTCCGCCACCTAACCCAAATCTAAATCGGGAAGAAGCAGTTCTCTACAGACAATTACAGACCGAATCGCTCCTTACCCCAGTGCTTGCAAAACATCTGTGCCCCGGTGTATACGAAAGTGAAATGTGCCGTGTATGTGATAGTGCGCGTGCGACACTCAGCCATATACTCTGGAACTGCAGGACACAGCCTGCCGAGGCAGCGCAAGGAACTCTGCCCTATCATATCACAGAAGCCATGAACGCTAAAGACTACAGTGCACAAATCCAGGCCGTCCAGCAGGCGAAGGCTGCCCTGGCACGCTAGCGGCCCGAAAACACAATCCCACCTGGGAAGCGTGAGTAGGCCCGGGCACCTGGCAGGTCTCCGCGACTTAGCGCTCACGTCCTAGCTGCCGGTGATTCCAATAAAGTTGTTCCTCCTCCTCCTTCTTTCTGTGCGGCATGTGTTATCTCTTCTGATAGGGAGAGCGTTCCGGACTAACGTGAACAGCCTAGAATAATCTTTGTTGATCTACAGTGTTCTGGATACAATTCTACTATTCCAGAAACCCTCGCGCCGAGTGAAAAATTCCCGCTGAGCAGATGCCGCGGTATTCGAATCGTCGACACCAGTCTACGCACATCACTTTGTTGACTGCTGTTTCGCCGGTTGTGTATTATTTGAGTTGTTAGCGGAGCACAAGTTCGCTCCAATAAACTTGTTTTTTTCTTAAAGACAGCTGTATCGTCCTTGGCTACGTGACAATATGAGCTTGATCCTCGGTATTCCACCAACGAGTTCCACGGCATATCTAACTCACCAAAACTGAAGTCCTAGAGGTCTTCCTCTTAATAGTAAAGTCTGCAAATGATAATCACTAGAGGCCGGATTTTTAGGCACTAAAAAAGCAAGTTTTAGGCGCCAAAAATAGCTGCAAAAACAACGTTTTAGGCACTAAAAAGAATAAAATAGGCGCAATAAATTTTTAGATAAATGCTAATAATTTCAAGTGAAGACGTGAGCGAACTGTAAGCACGACAGGAAATCCAAAAATGTCATTGCTATGAGGCCACAATGGCAGCAACAGTTCAATTCAATTCAATTAAATTCTTTATTTTGCTCATAGCAAGTTCTATACATTGACCTTAGACGTGGAATTTCCCCGTAATACCTCTGGGCGATCAATTGGCGTAATTTCGCAAGCGCATTGCTTACATACATGTTCAGATGCGAAAGTCACTCAAGCGTCACATATTGTGAAACAGGCAGGAGAAACAATACTTGAAATATGGTAATACTGATTTATAAAAGCGCAAAGTTATGTCTGCCTGACGCAATTAAATTACAATAAAGCAAGAAAATAATAAATGCAAGATAGACAAGGTTTGTTAAGAAATTAACATGTTGTTACGTGAGAACTTACGCACAAACTTTAGCAATTTTCTACAGGTACCTTAATTATACAGGCAAGACCTTTCAACACTGCCATATACACATACGCTCATTCGAAATATAAATATTAAGAATTGTGTTCGGACAGAACGCGGAACCTAGTTTAAGAATTACTATGAAAATTATAGAAACAATAGGTAACTACCAGCATCTCCAGATTTCCGGGTTCAAAATTGTGCCTCTTGTCGCTGAGAATGAGTTTGTACGCGGAGAACGAACGCTCGACGTCGACAGATGTGATTGGTGCGTACTTATAGTTGGGCAGATTCAATGGGTTAATTGACAGTGGGATCCTACAGTGCTCACCATCAAGGACTTCTGAAGCTTCTTTAAGGATAGAAAACCCCTTGTTTTTGTCCAAGACCGATTGCAGCTTCGCACGTGCCTTTTCGGCGACGGGTCCTTCGGGAACGGTGGCGATTCTTTCCTGTGCGTGGAGAATTAGCGCAACGTTCGTAACAGGAGTTTCTCCCACACTTTCAAGTTTTTTTATAGAATCCGCTAAGAACGTGAAGTTGGCGCAAAGGTACGCGAGGTCTCCTCGAAGGCTATTCACGAGAGGACAGCTTGAGCCTTTGTGACTGCAACACTCTCGTCAATTGGAAGGCCGTTGATCACGGCCTTGGTGCCCGAAAAATAGCAGTTGTAGTACTCAACAGCTTCTAGCCACGTTCCCCATCGTGTGACGACGGGTTCTGTCGGAAGGGGCACATCAGGCAGCATCTCCTTGAAGACGCGCACGCGAGAGGGTGCCTTCAGGAACACGGCCTTGGCTGAACCAATAAGCTCGTTGACGTCAGTGAAGGCTTCCTGAGTTCCTCGCAAACACGATGAAGCGCATCCGCTAGGCAGGTGACATGGAGCATCTGCGGGTAGATGGCCTTCAGGAGATGAGCAGCCTTGTGCATGTAGGCTGCAGCGTCTGTGTAGAGCAACAGAACCTTGGTGGCCTCGACTCCTGTAGGGTAAAGAACCTTTTGGGATACGTTTACAAAGAATGCTACAGACTCCCCATTTGTTCTCTCCAAAGGTTTCGAACACACGAGGAAAGCCCTTGTCTTCTCGTGCGCCGCAAGCTTTCCAGCAAGAAAGTGAGTGACAAAGCGCCCTTTGACGTCTGTTGTTTCGTCTACGGAAATCCAAATGCAGGAGTCGCCAAGCTCTTCTCTGATTCTTGCTAATGTCTCTTCATACAAAGGCCGGAGGTAGTTCTTCCTTAAAGTAGACTCACACGGCACGTTGTGATTGCAGTATTTCTGTAGAAATTGTTTCAGCACGGTATTTTCAATTTTGGTCCAAGGCATGTTTGCGGCCACCAGGGCCTCGCACAAATCAACGTTGAAAGCTTTCGTCCTGTCGTCCTTGAAGGCTGTCGTCAAAAAAGACTGTTTGGATGTTGAGGGATTGCCCCGCTTAAGGTTTGCCAGGTGACCTGCCGTCTTCTCATGCTGAGCCAGGTGGTACTTCTTATCGCAAGGAATCTGCGCAAATGCGCTAGGATTTCTTAAATACGAAGCGTATATTCAACATCACAGCGCAGATAAAAATGCTAGCATACTAAGCGTCTTGAAATGCTAACAGAAGAAAAATAAATATGGTAAGCATCAATAAAAATTCTAACTTCTGCAGAGAAGCGCTCGAACACCCCTGCTGCGTCCTATTTGATGGTATAACTGCACTTGAGTGCCGCGCAGCTACGCGTGTCATACCACCAAAAAGTACTTGAAAAACAAGGTGACATTCCATTGACGTTCTGTTCAACTGACTCGGCGCGCGCCATCTATACCCTAAATTTCACGGTGGCACGGCGGGGGAGTAAGATACCAGATTCAATTGCGTGTTAACTTAGCCTGGCGTACTTCGGTAATTCTAGCTAGCGTCTGCATGGAATTAACTGAGTAGCTACGAGGTGGACTTCGATTTAACGGATGTCCAGTGCATATCTTAAGAACACGCTCCGTTCATCAGCGCTAGTTTTGAAACATCATCCTTCAGTACCAACCGATCAATTGCTCGTTTGATTAAGAAATTTCTGGATTTTCACTTAACGCAGCACAGAGGGACGGTACATAAAAATGTGAATCTCCTTCTCAAGGTATCTAAAATATTTCATTTCAATAATCTCAATGGAATTGAAAGTTTAGAACTTATAAACAACGCTAGCAATCAAAATAACCAACGTTTGAAAAAATGCAGGCAACGAAAGGAACGCTGTCTGCCGTATTCAAAATACACAGGTGCCTCCTTTTTTTTCTCAGAAGAAGGGGCAGTATAAACAAAAAGCAATAACAGCGAATCGCAGCCATGACGCCCAGGCGCCAACCTAGGCGGCGCAAAATTACTTTGCATAGTTTCGAGTTCGACCATGGCCCCTTCATCACGCGCACTTGATCGAGGGGCCGTGGTTTCGAATAACACATGAACTCGTCGGCTCACCTTTTTTCCGCACGGTTGGCAGAACACGGTCTCTCCGTCTATTCTGTAGCATGGTGAGTTAAGTGTCCACTGTCGGATCAACGCACTTCTGGGCGTCTTCCGTTTCGGCATGGCTGAAAAGGGCAGCGGAGAAAGCCAGACCGTGCACGTTGAAAGACCGGACCAGAAGGGAAGGGTGCCTCCTATTGGTAGGGTCCAATCGCCTAGAGCCGAAGTTGCGCCTGACCGGTTGATACCAGTATAAACCACATAGGACCGTCCGTACGCCGGCACTGCCCGATCGAAGCTTGGACCACATCGCACATCACGCCTAGGCCTACTATGGCCGCGGCGGCTGCAGCCAACACTACAGCTCCCGCACCTGTGCCCTCGGAGAGCCATCAGTTACAACAGTCGCCGCAGTTCAACAACCAGGAGAAAGCCATGGATTTCGACGAGCTTAGCGGCCGAACAATTGCCCAGCTCGGCCCTTGGAAAGAGATGCTCAGCGCCAGACGCCGCACGCCACCGCAAGCCAACGCTCAAACATCCGGTAAGCCCATTACCCCTCTAAGAGCACCGCCTGCCCCCCGTCTCCCAGAAATGGACTACAAAGTAATATTTCGACCACGCGACGGCCTACGACTAGCCTCATGGAGTGACCGCCAAATCACAGCTGGTATCCAAGCGGCCAGTGCAATACCTGAAGGCGCATTCAATCAGCAGGTAGTGATCCAAGTCCAGGCTGTGCAAAATCTAATAGTAGCCAGTACGCCTAATGCAGAATGCGCAGACGCTCTCAGTGACGTGACGTCAATTCAACTAGGTGCAGTGAACTTTACGGTTCTCCCCTACGTGAAACACTTCCCGGGTACAGTTAAAGGCGTCATCCATGGCTTAGACCCTGGTACCACCACCGAGCAACTGCCCTACATCATTGCGTCGTCTGGACCCCGCATAGTGCAAGCCCGGATGCTTGGCAAATCGACGTCTGCCGTAGTGACTTTTGAAGGCCCCCACGTGCCTTTCTACATCCGCGCCCATGGAATGCATACTCGGTGCCGCCCGTACCGTCGATCAATTCAGTGCTGCACTTTGTGCGGGGACATCGGTCACCGACGCGACGTTTGTCCCACGCCGGACGTAACTACATGTGCCCACTGTCATGAGCGTGATCCCTCCCAAGACCACGTGTGCAACCCGAAGTGCAAATTATGCGGACTTGCACACCCAACGGCCAGTAAGGAATGCCGGCAGAAACTTCGTCCTCCCCCGCCACCCATCCATGTACGAGAACGCCTCGCCCGTGTAGAGGTGCTTCCTCCCCTCCAGCCTCCCTTACAAACTCAAACCAGCCATCCACTGTCGTCTCATTACCAGCCGGGCAGCAGCGGACGCCGTCAACAACCCATGCAACTCGCCAACTGGTCTGCCGTAGTTGCCTCGGGGATACCGCAGCCGGGAGATTTCCCCCCATTACCAGCCCAACCCGTCCTCACGCAGGCGCCGATTGACGACCCTCGCACGTACCAGCTACAACGGGAAAACGCACAACTCAAAAAGCAACTCGAAATGCCGGCACCGACTGATGACCCTCGCATGCAACAGCTACAACAGGAAAACGCACAACTCAGAAAGCAACTTGAAATGCAGGCGGCTCGCACCGAAAACCTAGAGCGTCGCATCGAGGAGTTACTAGCCCGCCTCACAGCGCTTCAGGCGCCTCCTGCACAGCAAGCCCCAGAAATAGTGACGCCCTCCAACACAGTGCAGCCAACTTTCCAGGCCCCTGAGACACCTGACCTCGTCCGTATTGAACATCTAATCAGATCCCTGAGTGAAACTATGGAACGCCGTATCACAGCATTGGAGCAACGACAAGAGGCTGCACAGTCGGTGAAAAGGAAGACCCGCAAAAAGAATAAACACCAAAGCCTCGGAAACTCGACCACTGCTCCGAACGACAACCCTACCAACGACCCGCCCAGCCAATCGACCAGTGCCATGGCTTCAGAGGACGAATGGTAAACCTGCCGTAATGGTGGTCCCTAAGTGTCCTGTGAACCCACCAACAGTTATTTGGCAGTGGCACTGTCGTTCGTTTCGCAGCAAACAAGCATCGTTGTCTTTCTACGCGTCTCAACACTCACCCATCGCCATTGCGCTACAAGAAACAGACACGGACAAAGTGCATCTCCGAGGCTACACAACTTACACCACGGACCAACACAAGAGGACAGCGATACTCGTACAGACGAGTACAGCAGCGCAAGTACACTCCCTGCCCACATCTATTGACTACACTTTTATCGAGCTTCTCCCACCAAAGAAAAATCAGAATAGCCTTTTCCTTCTAAATATCTATAGCCCTCCGACGGCCGGCCTAGGGGAGATTGACCGCCTCTTCAGAACGGTTCAACAGCGCACTAGGGGTCATGCTTTGGTAATAACAGGAGATTTTAATGCGCAACACACAGCTTGGGGATATCATAGGGACAACAAAAAAGGACAACAACTTTACGATGCCATACGAGGTAATAGCTTGCACTTGTGCAATGCCCCGGACACTTCGACCCGGCTCGGTAATAGTGTCTCTCGAGACACTACCCCAGATCTTACTTTAACACACGGAGTTAAAGATCCAACATGGGAATGTCTCTTTGAAACGCTGGGCAGTGACCATTACATTATTCAATTGCAAATTTCGAACTATCGCACTGATTCACAAAAGATCGGCACTGCCCGCATAACTGATTGGCAGAAATTCCGCGAATCGGCACCAAACGGTCCCATTCAAGACATCGAAGAATGGGCACAGAGAATGTTAGAAATTTTCCAAAAACAAACGAAAGAATTGCCTCTCACGCAAGATTGCCCCGCTGTAGATGCACACCTCTTACATCTGTGGGAGGCCCGAAGAGGGCTAACTAAGCGATGGAGAAAACACAAAACAAATCGAAAAATACGTATCAGAATAGCTAAATTAACGCAGGAAGCAGCTGAATATGCTAAAACACTCAGCCAACAAAACTGGGCTCAATTCTGTACGCAATTGCAGGGTACACTGGGTACCCGTAGAACGTGGCATCTGCTTCGATCCCTCATGGGAAACAAGGAATCTAAATCATCCATAGCCCATCAATTAAAGAGGCTTATTCATAACTATCCCGGAACAGAGGCGGAACTCCTCGAGGAGCTACAAAAGCCATGGAAAGATAGCGCCCAACTTACGCTTCCTCTCCCACCGTACAATGGCGCCCCTAACCCCGAACTGGATGCCCCCTTTACCCTTGCCGAAATAGAAGCCGCCGCACGAAACCTCACCCGGAACACTACACCTGGAAAGGACAAAATTCCGAATAAGCTCCTCCGAAATCTCGACTGTGAAGCATTAGAAGCCCTTCTAGACTATATAAATAATAATTGGGTAACGGGACAAATCCCTCCACAGTGGAAACATGCCGATGTAACATTAATACCTAAACCTGGAAAGCCGTTAACAACAGGGAACTTGAGACCCATATCGCTTACATCCTGCGTAGGAAAATTATTTGAACATATGGTCCAAAATCATCTCTCCCCATTCATTGAAGACCATGACCATTTTCCCAACACTATGTATGGGTTTCGCCCGCACTTGTCCACTCAGGACGTACTCATTCAAATTAAAGAAGACATTCTTGACCGGCTTCCCAAGAACCATAAGCGCTGCATCCTGGCTCTAGACATAAAAGGTGCTTTCGACAACATCAGTCACCACGCTATCCTTCAGGGCCTTTCGTCCATTGATTGTGGGCAGAGAGTGTACAATTACGTCGCAGCCTTCCTCACGAAACGCACCGCGACCATTGGAATTGGACATTTACGGTCTGCTCCTTTCAAGACGATCGCTCGTGGCACCCCACAGGGGTCAGTCATCTCGCCACTTTTGTTTAACCTTGCCATGAAGGACCTCCCACCATTATTGCAAGATATTCCCCACCTTTGTCACGCCATCTACGCAGATGATCTCACCTTTTGGACGCCTACAGGATCCATGGGTGAGCAACAAGAAGCACTTCAAGCCGCTATAGACAAGGCGCAAAGATACCTTCGAGAACGAGGTCTTGAATGTGCCCCAGATAAATCGGCACTTTTGACACTTAGTGCTGGTACCCAGAAACAAAAGTCCACCGTCCCAGATCCGGACCTATTCATCAATGAGCAACCCGTCCCAACTGTGCCTCACTTGAGAATTCTTGGACTTGTAATCCCTAAAAATGGCTCTGGGCTCCACACAATCGCTCCCCTCCAGAAGACTGTCAACCAGCTGACACACATAATTCAGCGCGTCGCACATCGACGATATGGCCTCAAAGAACCTGACACGCTCAAAATAATACAAGCAGTACTCATAAGTAGAATCACCTATGGAACACCGTACTTGGCCCTTAAAACGAACGAAAAAGCCAGATTAAATATAATTATTCGCCAAGCCTACAAGACTGCGCTCGGACTACCCTCGAAGACATCGACAGCTAAATTATTACAATTAGGCGTACATAACAGTTGGGAGGAGTTACAAGAAGCGCACCACACTTCTCAGATAGAGCGCCTGAAGAAAACGACGACGGGGCGTGCAACTCTTCACCGATTAGGTTATACCACTCCACCGGTTAAAGATCAGAAAACAAGCATACCTTTGAAGATTCGACAGCACATACGAGTGGCCCCAATACCAAGAAATATGCATCCACAGTACAACAAGGCCAGAAGAATTGCCAGAGCACGAGCCATGTCCGCCAGATATGCAAACGACCTAAATACCTGTTATGTGGATGCATCTCCTTATCCGCACCATCCGGCCCACGTAACTTGTGTAGTGAATGGACGGGACCAAGAGATCACATCCTGTACCGTCAATACCACAGCGATTGATACTGCCGAAGAAACCGCGATAGCCCAAGCCATCATCACTGCCCAATACCCAATCACCATACTTACCGACTCTCAGGCAGCGTGCAGAAATTACTTACAAGGTCGAATTTCTGAAACGGCACTTCGTCTTCTTTTAACAAGACAGAGCATTCCCGAAGTTTATATAGTTTGGGTGCCAGGACACGAATCCCTTGAGGGGAATGAGGCGGCTCACGCCGCTGCCCGCGATTACATACACCGGGCCATTTCTCTCACGGGGCAGTCACCACCTCATCAACCTAATCCGCAACCTCTCTTGCGCTACACAGATATATTGGCGGACTACCGACTCAAACGGCAAATTTTCCCCATTCCACACCACCAACTCACAAGGGATGAAGCAACAACGTTCAGACGACTTCAAACTAACACGTATCCACACCGTACCCTTCTTCATGCCGTTTATCCGACAGATTATCCAGCCACCTGCCACTACTGCCCAGCGCCCGGTACCCTATACCATCAGGTGTGGGAGTGCCAAAAGACACCGGACCTGCACCCAATCCCCAACCCCTCTATACAACAGTGGACGGCGCGGTTGACCAGCAAGGACCCTACGTTCCAGCTTGACCTGGTGCAAAGGGCCCGCGCAGCCAGCCGCAGCCAGGGGATCCCGGACTAGGGATCCCCTCCACCGGGCGGGTGCCCTAACAACTGCACCTGTTGTTTTAATAAAGATTTGTTTCATTCATTCATTTCCCCTGGTGGCGAACCTTTCAACTAGTAAATTACAAACAAGATAAGGGCGTGTACGTCACGGTGTTTTTAGATGTAACGCATCTCTTGCTCGGGGCTATGTCACTGCTGCGTCTGTCCGGCGGCGGCGTCTGTCTCTCCTCTCTCCGATAGCGAACGCTCTCGCCTAACAGCGGCGGCGGCGGCGTCGGCACAGATGCGTCTCTCCTCCACTCTCCTCCTCTCCTCTCTCCGATAGCGAACGCCGTCTCAGTCGACGGTCGTCCGTGCTGCGTTTGCACTATCTCGCAGTACTCGACGATTGCTTGATGCGACGGTTCCTTTAGAGAATCAACCCAACGGAAACACCAATGCAACCACCCAGATGCGTTGCATCACACCAGGGTTCCCGCGAGGGGAGGTGGGCGTTTTCCCCATCACTTTCTTTGCCCCTGACGGTATCATAGTTCCCCTGGGGAGTAGAGTTGTGCGTCCACCGCCAAGTCCTGCTGGAAAGCCACCCGTAAAGCATGCAGAAGCCGCCGCTCCGGTTGCACCGGCGCAAAGAAAGGGGGGGGGGGAGTGTTAAAAAGAGGACCAGGCTCAAACCCATAGAATTCAGAACAGTAAATATTTCCAGGTAGAATGAATAAAGGTATCAAATTGCACTCGAAAGCGAAACTTGACGCTACATAGTGCTGACTTAGGCGCCAATTTGAGAAAAAAGGCATTTATAGGCATTTATCAGAGTTTAGGCACCAACACCCAAAATAGGCATTTATAGGCACTACAAAACCACCATAAACGTCATCCTTGACCTCCAATTCGTGCTCATATATCGAAATGGGGCGATAGGAACGCAAGGAAAAAATAGGCATTTGCCTAAAATCCGGTCTCTAATAATCACTCTACGAAGTCCGGGACTATGGCCATTACCCGCCCATATGGTTTATTGTAGACTTATAAAACGTCACACACCCAGCGGATAATTGGCCTAAAAACTGACTCGGTTAAGCTTACCTTACTTCAATGATTTTCCTCTAGTTAAAACAAAACAGAAGAAAAGGGTAGTTCCACGACATCTTTATAAATAAAATACGTAGAAAGACGTAATTCGCTATCACTAAATTCTGCCAGTAGCCGCAGAGAAGGGTTGGACGGCGGGCACAAAGTCGCTGCAACAAAATAACTCAGGAAGTCTTTGGAAGGAAGATCGCGAGACGACGCGTTCCTGTGTGAGTCGGTTTCAAAGTTCAATACAATATTTGTCTCCCTCTCTCCCTCCATCAAGACCGTTTACACAACATCCCACCTAGTTCTATATAACCTTCGATGCGCCAGTACCGTAAACACCAGTGGTAGTTCAGGGACGTTTTCGCACGATGTCCCTCGACCGTCGGCGGCGGCGTCCACACGCTCTCTGCGCATGGGCGTCGCGGCGAGGTGCAGGTGCGTGTCTCTCCTCCGTACCCTCCTCGCTCTCAATAACAGGTGCAGCGGCGCGTGAGGAGCGCGTCTGCGCGCGCATGCGCACCTGTACCCCGCGCTCGCCGTGCAGAGTAACAGGTGTGCACGTGATAGCGGCGTGCTAGCGGCGTGCCAGCTGCGTGATAGAGACGTGCTAGCGGCGTGCTGTACACCTGATAGGGGCGTGCGAGCAACGTGACAGCTGCGCGATAGCGGCGCAGAGGGTCGAGTGCATGTATACGGAAGTGTGCGCATGCGCGTCTCTCGCCGTGCTCCTCTCCGAACGCGCGTGGCGGGTATATAAAGCGGAGGAGCGCGGTGCGGAAATCAGTCAAGCGCGTCTTTGCTTGACTTTCGCTTGACTTGACCCCTGCTTGACACCCACCCCCTACGCGACGCATTTACTCGAGTCCCCCCTCGTGGGGAGATGGGCCCATTTTTTTTTTTCTCGGCTCTTGAACAATCCTGCATTGCGTGAAATGACAAAGAACACGCGTACGTTTTAGAGGCAACACACGTAACCCTGTAGCTGGAAGCTCCACCTTCGGATAGCCACGGAAACTGTCCTTCCCGAGCAGGGACTCCACGGTTGCAGGACTTACGCCCTGAGCGTAGATACAACACCACAAGTGGCAACGGTGCCTTTTAGCAGAGAAGCTGTTTAGCAAATCGTAACTTTTCGTGTCCGCAGTTAAAATTACCAAAAAATTGCCGAGCACGCGCAGGTGAATGCGGACCTCGCGGCGGCCGCCGCCCACCGTACGCTGTGCACGTTTTTCAAGCCAAGCATACCCACTTAGGATAATTGGCTAAGATTTCGGCGACCATTCGACAGTTAAAAAAACAAGAAAATGCCGAGCGCTCCTGTGTGTGCGCCTCGACGTGACCGCCCAGCGTCCCCGATGCACGCTTGTCAAGCTAGTCTAACCCACTTAGGCAGACTTGCCAAGATTGTCCAAAAAAAACTCCTGCGCCCGTTGTAATCGTAGAAACACTTGCTCGGAACGAGAAACAGACGTCATATCGTACGCTTTGCAAGATTATGTCCAATGATTATCGCTTTTAAAGGAGCCATGAAGACAAAATACAAGTTGGGTTTATTAGAAAAGCTGCTTAGTCCCGATAACAATGATACCAATATCATCACAATCTTCGAACAAATAACGGAGATATTAAAGAAAACGTGTGAAGGAGTCGCGACCCCATAGCCAATTTCCCGCAACTTTTCTATGACGTCACGGAACCTTGTTTGTGCGATTGGCGGCCGCCTAACTGACCTGTCGCGACGACACATGACTGGACGTCTGTAATGGGGCCTCTAGTTCCATTTGACTGCATCACTTGAATGCTAACGTGCAGTTAACGCACTGAAAAATATGTTTTATTGTTGGCCCGTATGACGTCATTCTTGCTCATAACACGTCACTGTGGCGCAAAATTTGAAAGTTTTTAAATACTTCTTGCTTTTTTTTTGTTAAAAAAACATCTGTTGTGGTTGTAATGGAGCTGAGTGAGATACTGAATCCTAGTTCTTTCAAATTAAACGAAGTTGTATTTTCTCTTCATGGCTCCTTTAAAAGAGTGAAGGAAGCCCACTCTTATAGAAACAATGATGGAGTAAAAGTCATTGCGGCCGAGAAGAAGCAAATCGGCTGGAATATTGTACTTAAACTGTCGTGAAGATCGTGAAGGTTGCGTACAGCTTCGCTACCTTGATGTCTTTAGCGTTTGTGTAAGCTTCCTTCGTTTTTTTATTCCGCAAGTAATTGATTGATTGATTGTAGGGTTTAACGCGCCGACGCAACGCAGGCTATGAGGCGCGCCGTAGTGGAGGGCTCCGGATGAATTTTGACCACCTGGGGATCTTTGACGTGCGCCGAAATCTCGTACACACGGGTGTTTTTGCTTTTCGCCTCCAACGGAAAAGCGGCCGCCGCGGCCGGGAATCGAACCCGCGTCCTTGTGCTCATCAGCACAACGCCATATCCACTGAGCCACCACGGCAGGTTTATTCCGCAAGTAAAACATGGGGCATGTCACCAAACCTCTGCGTCAAACTGCACGTTTATGCCGCGCTCTATCAACAGAGGGAGCGACAAAAGGTTAGAGAACGAGTCTGTAGTCTGTTTACAATGGTGATATGACCGCAGTGATCACAGAAGTACCGGTTATGGGAAGGGAAAACATGTTATGTTTACGCACTGCGAACGTCGGTATGTGCCTACCTGACGTTAGCACTAACGTAACGCTTTCAGTTGTAAAGTCATCACCTACTTCATTGCTAAATAACTGCTTCTTGCTGCTACCACTACTACCATGCAGCTTGATATACAATACGAATGACCTTGGTTTGCAGAACGTATCGTTCAATATTGCGGCTATCCGACGATAAGGCTGTTTAGGCCTACCAAGAGCTCTCAGTAGTAGGCACGGAGAGAAGAAGCAATAGACGCTAGACATATGTTGTGAACCTTCGTACACAAACAGGTCGGATTTTGCACGTTTGGGGGGGAAATGGGAGAACTGGGCCGAGTTCGTGTTGTCGTAGGCTGAATTGTCGCCTTCGGGAGGGTTCACGCAAGGCTTTCGGAGATCCGTAGATCAACTGCATGGCTCAACAAGCCTACTGAGTCGATGCTCACTAGGTTGCACGGGTGATACGTGATCTAAGCACGCGTCACGCCGAGCTTCGCAATTCGGCTGCTGGTAAACCCTGCGACGAAAGTCACTGGCGAATCAAGACACTATAAAGCCGCGCCCGACGACGACGCCAGCCACGGAGAAACAGTTATTTTAAGAAGTGTCCAATCCAGCGAACAAGCGCTCTTGTTATTTTTAGCAGCGGAGTTGTCGTGCAAGCCTTAAGTCAGTGTTGCAGAAAAAAATACAACGAAATTGCCGATTTCCCGAGAGCGTGTGGCTCGCGCCGACCATTTAGTGTTCCTGGCCCGCGCAATGCCTTTAGCAAAAAAAAAGTAACAAAAACCACGAGGAGCGAGAAAGTTGTTGTTGTTGTTGTTCCACGTCTTATGGCGCATACCCACGCGGGGGATTGGCCAGGAATCGAGCAAGAAGGGGGCTAATTCGCCCGCTCAGAGCTTAAAAGTAGATACCTATCCGTTGGCATCCAGTAGCAGCACGAGATTGGGAGGAAGAATTGGCTACAAATTGAAAGTGGTAGTTGAATTTCAGAAAACATACCCGTGATAATAAAGGCTAACAGGGCAGACGCCTGGTCTCGGACACATATGCATGAATGGCTGCAGCCACCCCTCTGTGACAATAACCCAGTGGTGTGGCCCCTAGAGACAGTAGTACGGGCATGGAGATAGGAAGTACAATTCGTTGTAATGGCCTGATAAGGTGACGTTGTCTGATCATTGAGAAACCACGGCAATGTAATAAGAAGTTATCTAGTGTCTCATGTTCACCGCAAATGGCACATATGGCGGAGGAGGCGAGACCAGACCTGTACATATAGAAGTTCAGCTGGGGGACCCTGCATCTGAAGTTGGTTAATGTGACCTCGCATTGACGAGATTCACACAAACGGGGATTTCAATTATGTTTTAAATGAGCATACTCTTCAAAATTAAGGATGACCCCTTCCTGCGTACTCATATAGGCGCTGATATCTACGGAACCTTGTCCCTGCTATACTAGCCGGAACAGCGCAAAGATCAACCGAAGGGCCATCCATAGACGATCGCGCCAAGGAATCAGCCTCTTCATTAAGGAGTAAACCTTTGTGACCGGGAACCCAAATGAGGCAGATGTCCTGCAAATGGGAAGGCACCAGAAAATTGAATGCACGGATCAGGGGTGAATTTTCAGACGATGCCAAAGCGGAACAGACCGATAGAGTGTCTGTAATTATAACTACATTCAAGTGCTGCAGAGGAACTTCTTTTAAAGCCAGTACTACCGCTAGGAATTCGGCTTGAAATATTGGAGTGAAGTCTGGTAACCGCAGCGAGATTGCCCAGTTAAGCTGTGGACTAAAAATGTCCACGCCTGCCCTCTCCTCACGTTGCGACGCAACAGTTGCCACAATTACGTAACCATTAAATCGTGCCAATGATCGTTCAGGATTCCTCTGAGTAGTCTTGACGAAATCATTTTAGCGTTATTGGTAAAAATATCATGAAAAGTTAAAGGCGCTGGATGGACATCACAGGGCATTTGCATTATTGTCGGAATGTTGATTTTCAATGGAGAAAGTAACGCCTGGGCGTAAACACACTGCGGACGAGTGTGCCGAGGCCACCAAGAGTTGAAAAACAGTGCGGGCCGAGCTACCAGCAACGAAAGAGATCGGCTTTGTGGCGATTCAAAAATCCACATAATAGTCAGCACAGTTAAGAGTTGAAACCGCGACTCTAGACTCGGCATGCGTGCCTCCAGACACAAGATGTTATTGGCCACGCACCTTGGGAGGCCGAGGCACAATATTAGGGCACGTCGCTCCAATATACTAATCTGGTTGCGTTTGTAAACGGCTGAGCCAGAGAAGAGTACGCAGCCAAACTCTAATATGGGACGCACGTACCCCTTGTAAATGAAAAGTAGTGTGTCCCTTCTCATTCCAAGGCTCCTGTTGCCGATTCTCCGCAGCAATCCAAGTGCCCGTTCTCCTTTGGTCACGATATGATTTATATGGGGGGCGCCATTCCGGTGCACTATCATAAATGACACCCAAGTACTTCAAGAAAGCCACCTGAGGGATAGCCTCTTGCAGACACGTCAGGCATAGGCTCACCGGAACGGATACCAGGAACACAAGGACGACACACTTATTGACATTGATGCTCAATTTTATGTTTGCCAACCACCTTTCGATTGAACTCAAATAGGCTTGTAACGTTTGATACAGGACATGAATGTCTTCAGCCGCAGATAAAAAGGCTATATCGTCCGCGTAAACGTAGGTACAAATGCCCGGATTTATTGGAATGGAACTCAGTAATACATTAAATAGAATGGGGGAGAGGACCGATCCTTGAGGGACACCCCTTGTCTGAAATAGAGTCGATGACGTAAAACCATTTTGTGAGCAAAAGAACTTGCGATCAGTTAAAAATTTCTGAATCCATGAACGGATGTGCTGCGGTAACCTACATTCTGTAAGTTTGGCTATCAGGACACTATATTCCTCGCTGTCGTACGCTTTCGCAACATCCAAGGTGACAAGGGCGCCTTGTCGAGCGCTCGTGAGCGCGTGCCTCGCGGCGACATCCACGGCTCGCGCAGTGGCTTAAACAAAAAAAGCTCCAGTGCTGTCGTCAACCGCTACCGCGCGTGTAATGTTTCGTATGAGTAACACAACACTGTCGATACATACGACGATGACTACTAGTGCAAAGCAACCAAGGAACAAGTAAATAAACAACTGCGAACTTTTGCTAATGCGTGATGATATGTCCTTCAGGGCTCCCGTATAAAGGAATCCTACAGCTTCACTATTGTTCAAGCCTTGCGCGACTTAGTGCAAGCTTCGACAGTTGAGCTGGCGGAAGTGCTCAGTGTTCTGGATGACTTTGCATCTACTACTCGCCTCGAAGAATACAACGACCTCTTCAATGCATATCATGACGATTACTAGCACCACAAACACGCAAATAAACAATTATACTGAAACCTTACTGTGTGCCCGGCAGCACTCACTAAAACAGCTTCGCCATTCAACTATTGTGCGCAAGTGCAAGCTTCCTTGAATTTATTATATGAGACGTTTTAAATTGCTCCAAACAGAATGTCTTCTGAGCAATGCATTTGCTTTAAAAGGCGAAGCGGACCTTCAGTTTATTGGTGTACGCTTTGTTTTTCCAAGCTGGCCTTCCAACATTGCCCGCTCTGCAGTGAAGCATAGTCATCTATGGAGAAAGTATGATTAGCGAAAACGGCTCTTTTTCTTGTGTTATCTGAAGGATTCAGAAACAAATTATGTCAATTACATGTTAAGACAACTCTGAATCCATAAAACCGAGCTTCTATTTGTTGGTATCGTTGAATAAAACATGTGGGATGCGATGAGGTACAAAGCAGAGTTTCCATGTAGCAGTCCACTGTGCTACTACTGTGCTACCCACGCGCTTTGTTTGCAGTGGAAAACAAGTTGTCGTACTTCCTTTCTTCGGGGCAGACAGCCACTCCGGGAATTGGCCGGGAATCGGGAGCTGCGAGGAGCTAAAGTGCCCGCTTTACCAAATTCACTACACAATGAATTGGAAACGCGAATGGACAATAGTACATGCCGTGAAACACTTGAACTTTGCAACACACGAGAACAAGTTGTCGTGAAATTGATATTCGAAATTCGCGGATTGACCACCAAAACCTAAAGTCGGGTGGGTGTCCTCCACCCCCCGCCCCCCCCCCCCCCCCTTTCCAATTCTCTTCCGCGGGGAATGGCCCGGCGTATACGTAATGACACGGCGGCGAAGTATGCTGCCTCTCGACATAACCCCCTTTCTGCGACCGGACACCTTAATGAATGGCGACGTTCAGCGAAGGTTTTGGAAAAAGCATCGCGAGACGACTCCCATTCAATGCCAAGCTGAGGTTCCTGTGTTATTCAGCGGCGTGCCGCGTATCATCGTCCTGCTCTTTGTGGCGTGTCTGACGACACTTAAGATGCTGTCTTCAACAAGCAGCCCGACGCCAAATTACCAGAGGGCAGCACAGACGTCTTCCGACGCTTCAGCATCGGTGGAGGAGCAGGAGGAAAAAACGTTTATTGCTCCCATTGAACGGGAAGAAAGGAGCGCGGGATGGTTGTCGGTCATCAATGGTGGGTGGCGTCCCTAGTCCGGGATGTCATGGCCAGCTGCAGCTCAAGTGGCCCTGGTCACTAGGCCACGCTGGTTTTCCAGGACATCGCTTGTCAGCACGACCTCCCACAGCTCCTGTGTCGGTGCGATGACTTCACGTAGTTCGGTGACACCTTTACACTCCCACACCATGTGGTACAGGGTGTCGGGCATCCCAGAGCAGAAGTTGCAGTTGTAGCTGAAAAAAAAAAATTCCTCACCTGAGTCAACTGGACATTCATTATGGGATGGGGAAACGTGCCCTCTCTGTGCGAGAGTCTGGTCGTTGCTCTCAGTGCCATATTTATTCTGTGATTGGTACGGTCCTGACAGCCGCTGAGAAAAAGGGTGAAGGCAGACGGACCCCGCTTGCTGATTATTTAATCTCTCGCGTGCAGGGTCGGAGCGGCTATTCACTGAGATCGAGATGTAAATACTTGTACATAAAATTTTCTTCGATTTCGTCCTCACGACTGCCCCGGCACGACACCAACCACGGTCCGTTTCAACCACGCTACCCCGGGGTCACAGCAGTCACACCAGCCGTACATGTCCAGGTTTCTAGGCAAGCTGTGGCTACTTGTTGACGCAATTCTCACTTGAGGACGAAGAAACGAAAACTAAGCAATTCACCCGCCACGGTGGCTCAGTGGCTATCGCGTTGTGGTGCTGAGCTCAAGGACGCGGGTTCGATTCCCGGCCGCGGCGGCCGCTTTTCTGATGGAGGCGAGAAGCGAAAAATGCCCGTGCGTTCACGATTTCGGCGCTCGTTAAAGATCCACAGGTGGTCAAAATTACCCTTCAATACGGCGCGCCTCCTCGCTGTGTAGCTTCGGCGCATTAACCATATAATCACTCGTTCAAGGCGATTCGCGTCAAAAAAACAAACATGACAAAGCAAAGAAAGAAATTCAAAGGCGACGCGGCAGTAAGCAAGTTATAATAAGCATCGCCAGGCTTTCCAGCCAAAGCACCTAACCAGGCATAAATACACCGAGGACTCTTTTAACGCCATACAGAACAAAAATCAGTGCACTGAAGTAAAGCACGATATGGGAGCGACCATCCCGTAAAATACGTCCTTTATGGTGGTGCAACAAGGTCTGTTTTTCGAACGTGTGTAAGTTCTTCAATTCTATTACTTAAGGCGGTGCTGCAATATTAGCCTATTTTTTTTACAATTCATGGACAGGAGCCGGCTTACTGTTTTCGGTTTAACCGATCGCTTTAATATACATTAGTTCATTTTACAGACTACAGTGGAAAATACACAATGGGATGACGTTTTCCGGCCCTAAAAGTTCTCTGGTATCCTTCTGTCTTCCGTACTAAAAGTAAGGGGGTGGTCATCCACCACCAACAAGCGGCCGCGCTACTTCATCCGGCAGTTGTTAACTCACGTTCTGCCGTGATTTCGTTAGTAGAATTACGTGGCAGTACGGCACCTCCTGTATCAATCACAATTCCGATAAGATGTCTTGCGCCTACGCCATCTTTATCCGACGATTTCATCACCTCGGTAATGGAACGGTCTTTAGAACTTTCATCGATCGGACTAACAGTGGGTAGGCTTTCATCCTCGCTGTCAACGAGAGTGTAGGTCGTTGTAGCGTCATATTGGTTGACGGTATAGAGAATTGAGGCGCAGAGTGCAGCCGTGGCGAGGATGGCGAGGGCGAGGCAGACGGTTTTCGCCCGGCTGATGCAGTCCGCCCACTGAGTCCTCACTCCTGATTGGCGGTGGCGCTCGGACAATCCAAGGTAGCGCTCGAGTACGATGAGATAACTGGCTACTGACGGTTGAATCGATAGGTGTTCTGGATCTAGGGGCTGTGAACAGTCAGCCTCTCTCGGTGCGCCATAGATTTGAACCGAATGCGGATCATGCACGCTCTGGTCGTGGACATTCTGCTGGTCTTCCTGGGAGGCTGCCCACCGCTCCTCAAGGCGACCGCACGGATGAAAAGGTACTGCCTGCCTTCGTTGCCTTCGTATCGGTCCCGCCAATGAAGCCAGAAAATGCGAGACTCCGCTTGCTTCCTCGCGCGAGGTTCTCCGTGCTGGCTTGGAGGCTTCAGGAAGCTGCGTGTGGGATGTAGGCGAGCCAATCACAGAGTCAGGACACTCAAATCTGCATTGCATAGCTCGCACTTCAGGCAAATCTTGACGATCTTCCTGGCGCTTCCCCCAGACGTCGCCATCGAGAAATTGTCGTGTGGTTTGTTTCAGCTGCGTCATAGCCAAATCGGGCTTGTCCCCTTCTCGGTCGTTCTCAGCTACGTCGGCTGCGTGGTCGATGACGCTGCTTCGTCGCCCATGCGCAGCAAATGACGCCTTCGACTCGGGATCTGCGATGAGCTCTCGTTGTGTCTTACTTCGCCGGGACAGCGCCTTCGGACAGGAACTCTGGTCCGGTGCGGACAGGGCCAGAGGTGGCAACACACGGTGCAAAGCGCTCTTGAGGATAGATCGTCGTTGTTTCTGCAAGGCCCCAAGGGCTCCATTTGTTTTCAAATGGCTGGTGCACCGCTCAGGTGGTACCTTGAGTGAAGTCTTACTAGGTAAACCATTCTCAAGCTGGCCGGGAGGGCTCAGCTGACCCTTGTCGACGTGGCCTCGCGCAGTCAGCTGTTCTTGCGCTGGAAAGGGCTGCAGTTCGCGGACCAGTCTTTTCTTCTGCTTGTGCCCATGTGTGAGCGACCCTTTCGGACCACCTCTGGTCTTTCCACCTGGAACTCTGGACTTGTTTTTGGGATTTACTTCGGGGGACGGCGAGCCTTCCAACAGCTCACTTTTGTCCGCCATGGCTGTGGTTCTTCTTCCTCCTTTCAAAACGGCCAGTCGTGGTTATTTACGTATAGTTCTCTCAACGAGTACGGGATTGACTAAATCTTCGCAGGTCAATCTCATTTTCTCTGATAGCAATATTGTTGGTTGGAGCTAGTTAATGTAAAATAACTATATAGGGAAAGAAAAGTGTACGTTTTCGACCGATTAATAAAGGTCTGTCATAGCAGAAGTTGCAGTCGTAGCTGAAGTGTTTCAGGAGTATGTAATGAAGCTGTGGGGAGTGTGGCATGAGTTCGTTTTTTTTTTAATTGCGAGAGATTGCCCTACGGCATAACAGGAAGTTTTGAAGGCACAACATTGCACTTGTTTCACGCAAAAATCCCACAGACCGACGCTTAAGATCTGGGGGTCTCCCAGGATGGAGCGGAGGCGTTGCGTACGCGCGTTTCCTAGACCTTAGCAAGTCCACAACAGGTGTCCAACGTAATCTTCTGATGCAGGAGTCACACAGAAGAGGCAGGTGTCCGTGAACGGTGCGTGATATCGGGCAGGAGCAGCAACTGCTGGGGACAACACCACCCAAACTCGAAGCCTCCTCCCAGCGAGCGAACCCACTGGGGAGGTCAGTTCCACACGGTGAAAGTAAAGCCCGCGTAGCGCGGCGGAAGTTATCCATTTTCCACCAACAGTTCGTCCACGGTAGATACTGGAAGTGGTAATGGCCGAGGGAGGTATCTTCGGCGACAGGCGCGATCTGCCGCTGTGTGGGCAGGAAGCACGTCCCGGCGAATCCACGACGCACGGACAGGGCATGGGTAGGTGTCCATTATCGCGTGAATGCATGCAGCCAGGTTTGTACACCGCGCAACGCAACGTAAATCCCCAACTGCTGCCGCTGAGTCTGTGAAAATTTCCAGCGTCCCCCAACTGTAGACACTGTCGATGTCAGCGCCTGCACATTATGCGAATGAAATTAAGCTCTGCTAGCAGGCTAAGTAGAGCACGGAGGGTCTCGTACACGCAGCTTTGATTCTATAGGCACTGTACGAGGGAGACGTCAAGGCGTGGTTACGGCAGTTACGGCAGGCCGCCTGCGAGTCAGCGGCAATGGTTACCAGTTCTTGAGTATATCCGGTGGTGCAGTTGTGCCAAGCCCGATTGCTGCCTCCTGCGCAGAGCTGGTGTCATAAGTATTGATTGTTGCCAAGCACAAGTCATCTCCTTCATTGTTTGTAAAGTTTACTGCGTATTCCCTTTTGACTCTTGGCGAATATTTCGCAGGGTCAACTTATGTAGCTGTGTCACCCTTGCTCTAGGCTCCCCTGCGTAGTAAGAAAAACATAGGAATGGAAACGTTCCTAAGGCGGCCTGGCCTAGGTTAAACTAGCGGCATCTGTCACGGGAGGAAGGAACTGCAGGGCGGCCGTGATCGGCATTTCACTTCGCGGCTACGGAGTGACCTGTGGCCGCTATCATTTTGGTCCGTCAGAGTGCCGCCACCCTCTCCTTCGCTTTGTATTCAGCGTTAGTTTCCATTGCGGCATTGAGAGTTTTAGCTTACCGTGCGTGCGGTGCGTAGCGTGTGTACCGGGACTCGACTGCCAATGCACGTGCGGGCGCGGCGAGGCAAATCACTTATCACTGGAACAAATGCACGGCCAAATGGAAGAGAACCGCCCGTCACTGGGCATAAGCCACTCGATCTGTCGGAATGAATGCGCATATGCGCACAGGGTTACGGCACTAGGGAAATCGCGGTAACACGCTAACCAAAAAATTTCCGCTATCTGGTCGTTCGGCCGCGCCAGCGCAGTGGGTGTTTAGTCTCCCCCCCTCCCAATAGATATTCTTGCCTTGTGGGCTCTCCTCAAGGCCTTTCAGATGGTAATCTGCGGTAGCGAGATTAGTAGCAACGGTTTACCTGCATCCGGCACTGTACAGATGCCGCAGAGAGTGCACAATGTAAGCCTTCATTGGTTGGGTTGTACGTGTCCTCCGATTACCATCCTTTCCCTTTCGCTTTGTGTAGTTTTCCTTGCTTTTTAGCACTATGGGTTATGGTTGGCCATTCTCCCCGGTACGCTCCCTCTTTGTGTACACAAACGTGGCTATATTCGTAATATAGCCTCCTGAAATGCTCCTGTAGGCTGGTATCCTGTGCTGCGATTGTGGCTTCCCAATACCATCGTGGTGAGCTTTTTTTTCCTTTGCGTCGGTTTGTTTTCTCTTTGCTTTATCTCTTCTCCTTCTCCTTCGGGGCATAGGTATATACACAAGGCAGGGTATTGTTCTTCGTCTCTTTCTTTCCCGTCTTCTTTGCGCCTGCAAGCCGTGAAAATTCGCTCTATTCACGTGCTTTGCTACTCCTGAAACTACCGCGGTCAAATGGCTCCTATAGGCCTCAATAATCGTCTCTGATACATGTTTTCATCTCGAGGGACACAACGAAATCACAAGGTCCGCCTGTTTCTAGGTAAAACCAATGCTGGTGAATGTACAGGGGATGCTCGTTGGTCCCACACAATTTGTACCCTGGTTCGAAGCCAAGACCCAAGTAATGTTACTTTTTTTCTTGGCTTTGTTGTTTGAGCTGCCTGCAATTTTGCGAACCATATTCAGGTGGCAACCGCGCTTTCAATGTTGCAATAGTTGAAGAACATTGCAACACGAAGGAGGTTGAAGAGCGACTACAAGAAAGCTCACTCTTGGCAAAAATAAAATGTATGCATTGCGGGACGCCAATAGCAACACCACAAACAATATTGTATTCTTAAAATAGCCTTGGAATTCTACACTAAACTGTTGGCTTCTGCCCCTAAATCAAAGTCAATTTTTCCGTAGCTGCATGGTGTCGGTCAGCTAGGTTCCGCCAATGAGGTTGCAACGGCCCTCCAAGCAATGAAGAAAGGCAAGGCTGCAGCAGAAGATGGGATTACGGCTGATATATTGTGCCTTAGCGGTACGTGGTGCTAACAAAGCTTGCAGCCGTGCTTGAGGTCTCTAATGGGGCCAAAGGTGGAGAAACATGTGAATTTAGGTCTCCTACACAAGAAAGGTGATGCGAAAGAGTTTAAAAATTACACGCCGATCAGCCTGCTCTCCCTTACCTACTAATTATTTATCAAGGTAATCCTCCATCGCATAAGTGCCCCTTTAGACTTTCAACACCCACGAGAACAGGCCACTTTCTTCTCAATATTAGGCCATATTCACGCTATCAACCAGCTAATCGAAAAGTGTCCAGAGTTTAATGCTCCGCCGTATATGGCATTCATAGAATACGAAATTCGACTTAGTGCCCAGAAAAGCAATAACAACAGCGTTCCATGAACATGGAGTAGGGGAGTCATACATGGCGCTCTTCCGAGATATATTCTAGCAGGGCGACGCCTAACCCGTCACACTGACTCAAAAACTGTGAAGTGTGAATAAGTTTGAAATGTGAATTAAGTGTGAAATGTGAACTGAGTGTGAACTAAGTGTGAACTGTGAAGTGCGAAGTGCGAACTATCATATTCTATATACCCCTCTTCCCATCCCAACCCCAACCACCCCCTCATTGGCTATGGTCTTCCTTTCAAATAAAAGCTTCAACTAACTAACTATATACGACGGATGCCCCGTAACTATCCAGCTCCATCACACAACCGTACGTTTCTCATCATACGAAAGGGTGTCCGGCAAAGGGACACAATATCCCCCCAATTATTCGCAGCCTGTCCGGAGAATGTGTTTACACACCTTAGGGGAAGGAAAAAAGGGGTCAGAGTTAACAGGGCATATCTCAGCCACCCAATGTTTGCAGACGGCATCTTCCTGTTCAGTAAAAGCAGCTGGGATTTGCAGGGCATGCGTTGCCAATTGTACTCGGTAAGTATGGCTTCAGGCTTGAAAATCAACACAAACAAAGTAATGTCCAAATCAGCATGCAAAAAGACGAGCCTTTGAGGTAGGCAATGAAGTGTTGGAAACAGTTGGCGAGTACGTGTACCTCGCGAAAATGATACCTGCTGACCCAACCATCAAAAAGAAAGTACCCGCGGAATCAGAATCCAGATATTATAACTAGTACGCTTCCTCTGTCCCTCCAAAAGGTGGTATTCAACCAGTGCGTTCTTCCAGTAATGACGTACGGGGCAGAAACTTGGGGCCTCACTAAGCAACGTGTGAGGAAACATAGATCTACCCAACGGGATAGGGAAAGGAGATTGCTAGGGGTCACGCTGAGGAATGGGAAACCAGCCGCGTGGATAAGGGAACAGGCTACGTTTGAAGACATTCTAGTTCAAATTAAACGAAGGAAATGGACGTAGGCGGGTCACGTCATCCGCGTGGGAAACAACAGGTGGACCATCCGTTTAACAGAGTGACTCGCAATAGACCCTAAACGCACTAGAGGTCGGCCTGCTCGCTTTGTAGGAGCAGGTGGACGGAGCATGCGGCCTCTGTTGATGGAAGACCCCCCGGTCGGTTCCCTGCCCTGGCGGCCACGGTGAACCTGGAAATCCCAGGCCTGCGCAGCAAGCGGTTGATGCCCCACGGCGGAAAGCTGCAGCTGTCCCTGGCCGTTACCTGGGGTGACCTAGAGGGCCACACCATGGACTAATCGGACGGCTCCGAGCGACAGGGCTCGGCCGCAGAGGCCGACGTACTGGTGGAGGCCTTCAGGCAGGCACGGCTGCGCTTCGCCGCGTCCTCAGCCAAGGCCTAGATGGTGGGCGTAAGTCTGCGCCTCTAGCTGCTGCTGGACTAGAGCCAGCCCCTGAGCTCTTCGCCCTGCTGAGCGACTCCAGCTGGTGCTCCTGCAGCGGAGACAGAAGGGCTACCCGCGCTGGCTGCTGTTGCGGGCGTGCGCGCGAAGGCGGCCCGGCTGGCCGATAGGGGCGCCCGGCTGCGGCAGCAGTGGATGCCCTGACACATCGGGCTGAAGGGCAACGAGCGGGAAGACGAGCTTGCTGCCGCCTTCTTTCACGGTGGCCCAGGCGGCTGGGGACGACGCCCGCCTCCTTATACAGCTGCACGCGCGGGCTCGGCAGCCAAATCCGCGGCTGGAGAATGGAGAGGCCCCACCACTCATGCGGGCCCCAAGGCTGCCCCCAAAGCAGCGATCTGGCATTTTTCTGGCCGTCTTTTTTTTTTTTTTTTTTTGCCCTCGACATATTTAGTGACTTTTCGTTTCGTTTGGGTATATTTTTGTTGCACTATTTTTCGAATGGTCTGCATTTACCCTCACGGTGCTGCGATAGAGGCAGCCGCGGCCTTCCATTTATTAGGAGGCCTGTGGAGGAGTTCATAACGAGGATACCAGAGTGCCCCTAATTGTCTTGCTGAGCCCGAGCATTCACGGCTTCGGGAGCAGCTCTCACTACTACCCAGTTTGCAACGTTCGAGAATAAGAGAAATAAAAAAAACCAAACAATAAGGATGCTTTGTACAGTACGCTGAAGGCAGCCAGAAATTTTTTAGCCATCCTTGCTGCGGGCTCTCTTCAAGGTCTTGACCCTGGCTTCCCTTCGTCAATTGTGGCAAGCTTGATGCATGTATCGTGGGACATTTCCAACCATGATGTGTCAGCTCAAGGTGTGGAGGATGCGTCATTTTTGGTTTTGGGCTCTCACACTTGGCCCAAAAAGGTGCAGGGTAGCTTGGCATGTAGTGGTAAGCTTGAGTCTATTGATTTGGCTGGCTTTCTGCACCTCATTGAGCTCCTGCTGCTCGTAGTGCATCCCCTTATGGGAGAAGCTTTTCTGTGAAGGCCTTGGCTGGTAGTCCCAATGCTAATCTATAGGATTGACGATGTATAATGTCAAGTTTCTTCATTTCAGTGATATTTAGCCCCAGGTACACTGTGCCGTAGGTTATTCTAATTACCAGGGCGAGTATCATTCTGTTCCTTGCTCGTCACTCTCTTGATTAGGTGGGCTACCTGGGTGAGTGTTCCACAGTTTTTCGAGGGAGTGTCTTTGATACGTCAGACCCAGCACTCGGAGTTGTACTCAGCAAGCATGAACAAACAATAAAAAAAGCTACCGCTGTCACTAAAAAAAAAAATAGTACACAACCAATGCATTCTGACGGTGATGACATGTGGAGCGGACGCTTCGCACCTCGGCCACCAAGTGAAAAGCGAACTGAGGTCGGCGCAACGGGCGATGCATGTAACAAAGAATGATAGGCGTCACGCAGCTCAAACTCCGTGCCACACAGTGCTTCACCATCGTCGCGTAGGTCCCCTGGATCCTGCTGGTTGAGAGAGCGGTAGCAACAAGGACGGCACGTGGCTACCTGTAAGAAGGCTCCACTCCTGGAAGGCTCTGCCAAATAAAGAAGTTTTTTCTCTCTCTCTCTCCCCTGGAGCGATGGACCAGTGTCCACTTCTACTTTGGTTCACTTCTGTTACCTTTGGTGGACGGTGCGGTTTTCATCCCCAAACTGGTTCCCCAGCTTTACCCCGTCTTGGCTCCTGAAGAGCTCACCTCGAAGCTCTTGAATTGTGTCGGCCGCCCCAGCCGCCTGTGAGCCATGGACGCACCCATTCCCCAGCCCCATGTCTTCAGCCAATGACCCGCCGAGATCAGACGAGACGGGATCAGCCACAATGTGACAAAGATGCCGTTCCCCTGCCCTGTTTTCCGGCGTGTCTCCAGGGGGCATAGGTGGGCATTGCTGGCCCGGGCCCAATGTTAAGCAAGCTTGCCATCATCCGTAGTGGCAAGGGCTTCACTATATATTCCCATCTCCTCACCGTTGCACCCACTCAAGTGCTGTGACCTCGACCTGGCCGGTCCCATTCGATGAGGGTAACTTTTACAGGAAGCAGAAGTGGACACTGGCATATAGCTCCAGGGGACCCTGTGTGGCACGCACTCAGCTCGAGCCGTCATGGCTGCGTTGTAAATGGATTCCTTCTTGTTGTAAATAGATCACTCCACACTAACCATCGATTGTCTTTTAGTCCTGCCGCCATGTAACAATATCATATTAGTTTAAATTAAGAAACAAAAATTGGTTTCCATCCCTCCTTGCGAAAGTGGACATCCAGTAAAGCTGTTGCAAGCCACCGCAAATGGTGATGGAGAAGGATCTGAAATGTTTCTCGTCTCGGCGGGCTTGTCGCTTGCACTCTGCTAGTGTCGCTCTATTGTTACGTGCCACCGTGTAGGTCATTGGTCAGTTCGCATTACGTGACATTTGTTTACACTGCGACGGTTCATGGGCTGTTGTTTATGCATTTTGTTGTTTATGCATTTAGTCTGTCAACTTTGGCAGGCTTATTGTTGCCAGCATTCGTTCTGGCTGCTTACTTAAGGCTGGGTAGATTCAAAAATTCTGCTTTCAAACGTTTCTAGGGCCTCATCAGATAAAGTGTTTCAGTTCAAGGTGTATCAAGTGATGCCCTTTCATTTGGGATAGAGAGCATATACTCCGCGAAATTTGGTGCGTGTGCCTTTCATCTATCCAAGTACTTCGCTAGGAAATCCTTTTCTGCCTGGGGGTGTGACACTTCAATTGTAGCATGGTCAAGGCCTGATGCTCAGGGTCCATCTTGGTGCGATCCTGTTATGACTGAATGTGCATTTGTCATTCAGGTCATTAAGCGGTATGCATTCACAAAGCCATTTGGTGTGTGCCGCCATGCTAACCATCATTAGCACAAATTAGAACACTACAGGCTAGCGAAACGTGTTGGCGCTGTAACCTACCGTATTGTTGTAACCTACTGTATTTTTGCACGTATAACCCGCCCCTGGATATAATCCGCACCCCCACTTAGAGCCCGCCGGAGAAGAAAAAAAAATCCTCGCATAATGCCCGCACACTTGACACAGGAAAGGCTGCACCAAAGCTACTGCTCAAGCAACACATCACATACTATGCAGACAGAAAAAGCATGTATTTATAGCAAGTAGAATACACTGACTGCAAGGCAAAAGTCACGATTCAAAAATAAAATTCAGTTAGAGTGTGCCCATCCTGGTTTTTTCTTCCTTGTCCTTGTATGTTTTGCGCAATCGCTGCCATGGAAGGCTTAGTCGGTGTCACTGCGTAGGGGCTTCACAGCACAACGCGCAATTGCCGTGAGGCTGCACTAAAGGAAAAACACCGCGTAATATCCGCACCCATACTTTGCCACTGAAATTTTGACATTTTTGGTGCGGGTAATGCGCGTGAAAGTACGGTAACTCAATCACTGATCTGATATTCAACTTCGACGGACAAGGAAGTTTTATGTGTATGGTGTACAAAATATGGCAGCCCACTTAGAATAGCCCTAGTGGGGCTCCAACTCCTGTGGATGTCATTTCACTGCAAAGTCACAAGTATATCTTGCGAGAAAGTAGTCTTGTACTCACCTCTGGTACTTCATTTTCAACGCATGACACCTCTGCTGTGGCAATTAAAGAAACAGGTCCGGCAAAACGTCGAACTTTTATTTACTCTACCACTTTTCCGCGAAGAAAAGAAAAAATAAAAAAAAAAGACGCCAACAAAACAAAGGCACTAATATTAATGAAGCTAGAGACCACTGCTAATAATGATACTCATCAATTTGCAAAATAAGCACCCCACAGCTCTGAAATCTATCCCCACAGGGAACAGGCAGCTTGTATCAAAGCAGGCTATGTTCTCAAACTTTCCTCAACTGCAATGCACCGGCAAGGTCACATAACCTGGCAACCCCCTCCAGCTAAATGCATTCCATAAACTCGCAGGGCACACATCTCGTTCTACTCTCACTCTATACAACTACAATAGATAGTAAGAACAGGTCATTCCAGTGCATTCAGCATCATTTGCACACTCACACTTTTTTCCAAAACTTCTCATGACTTGGTCATCTTGCGACAGACTGGCGAAACCTTGTTTGCACACGTCTGCAGACATGCATTCACAAAATGTGGCGGCCCTACGCTACCAGAAAACGTGCGACAAATAAAGAGACTACCTTGATCCAGCTATGCAGTATCAACTTGTGCAAGATGGCCGACAGATTTCCCTTACTGCTCACCGAGACGAGAAGATCCGTGAGACAAATGGAGTAAAATCCTTCGTCACACGGGTGGACAAGCACACCTAAGGAAGTTACACCGTTCGTTGATGGCCTGAAAAAGTCCCAGGAACGTTCCTTTCTTGTTTGCTTGACAGGTAAGCTTCACACAATCCATTCCAGTGTTTTGCACAAACGAACAAAAGGGGACAACGGATTGCAAGAGGAACCCAGGTACACAGGGCAGAGTGTTTGGTGCAGCACGAAATGTCGCGGGAACAAATACACAATTATAGTATACACCACAGTGCTGCAAATTAACCTCGCGTCTTTGAAGAGGCGACACTGGTGCTGAAGACTGAAAACTTGCCAAAAAAATAATTTTTCTGCACTAATCTTATTTGAAGTCCACAGGCCCCAAACAACGTACCTCCCAAAGATTATATCGTGAGTATTAACAAAGCTGTTACACTTTGAAGTCCCACTTTTTGCCTATGTTTCTATGTTTCCAAACATCTTGCCTTGTTTCTTCAGATCCAATAATTTTTTTTAACAAGGTGAACTCTTAAAAACGATATCTTAGTATTCACAGGTAGCGTCCGCATAATTCTTGTTTCATTCAAACGCTTCTGAACTTGACAGTGCAATACAACGACAAAGACAAACAATTTCTTTTCGCTACCACAAAATGTCATGCAGTCTGCTTTACAAAATATCTGTGTTTGCTGACCTGGTATTTATTTACGGTTATAGCTTTTGCTGTAGCAACGTTAAAATTACTGCTCTCGTATAGTAGTCGGACTCTCTAGTCCTTGTATAGCGTTCACACATCTGGGCAGGCTAAAAAATTTGGGCGAGAAAAAAATTGCTCAACATGCTGCACAACTCCAAGCTTGGACCTCATAGGTGAAAACTGACAGCACAATTACGGCAAGGGCATTGAAATTCACTAAATAAGAAAATTTCAATGCATATGTCACAAAAAACAAAAATCAAAAAAAAAAAAAAGAAAAAAAGTCTTCAAGACCAGTGCCCCTGTTTGAGACTTGATGAGTTTGGTGTCATTCCCCGGTATTTTCAAATGATTCAAGCTTCTCAGGAAAGACGCACTGTATTCAGCTATGAAGTTCTCCCCCGCCCTTGATTCAAGTCATCGTTAGAATGAAAAGGATCGCCGCAGAGTCCTCGAAGCACCAGCATACGTCCACTGTCAACATGTGAGAATATCACTGAGCTTCAGGTAGCGTGCTACGGCCCGCCAGCAGTCGACATTGAGGGCGTCGAGCTGTGTGCTGCCGTCGCCCAGCCCGCACGTGACAGACGCGTAGACCACGCCGGCGATGACGAGATAGTTCTCTTGAAGGAACCGCTTCGCCTTGTTTACATCGAGCAGCACCTGCGCAGCAAAATGTACACCACTCGTGGGGGAACAGAAATTGTGGGCTCACCTCTCGTTCCAATAAAAGTACACACAGATGCACACACCAAATGTTCAAATTCGAATTCAAATGTTTGGGGTTTAATAACGCACCGAAGCTACTCCTGGGCTATGAGGCGCGTTATCGCATCGCTATCACCACCAAACAATGGTGTCCATTTGTGGCTGAGTTTGTTTTGTGGCTTGTTTTAAGGGTGGTGCTGTAGGTGCACCTCTTCAGTGAAACTAAGTGATGCGGATGTGTAAAAAATGTCTGGTGTTATGCTTATTTTATAGTAAAATAAATGTTCAAACCCAGCTCCACTGGGTGAAAAGTCTATTGAAGCAAAAACAAGCCTGAGAAATGGTTCATTGTGGTGAGGACTTTGTTCCACTGACTTGTACGGCTAGCTGACAGGGAATAGGAACTATTTCGCTGAAGCAGAGTTTGTCGCAGCGGGGTTCGACCGTACAATCAAACGGAACTAGAGGACCCTCTACAATCGCCCAGTCACGTTTCGTGGCAGTGGCTTTGGTCAGAGGCCCCTAATCGCGCAAACAAGATTCTGTGACGCCAGTGGAAAATCACCCAAAATTGATTAGAAGTCACCACTGCTTAATCTGTTTTCCGTAATAATCCCAATTATTTTTTTGCACCTTGTGATAAAATCAGTAGCATTGTTAGTGGGACCGAGCAGTCTTTCCTAATGAACCAAACTTGTATTTCGTCTTCGTGGCTCCTTTAAGTTCATTACAGGTCATGAAAAATATGAAACATAACTGTTCTGAATGCTTCTCACTGGCGTTTATAGGTACGTGGCGTAACACACAGAAATGGCTTCTGAAACACATTGGTGCAAACCGTGCTTTCAAGGATGGTGAAACATTCAAAATTCACAAATATCCGAGTCAGTAATCTCGAGTTTGAATGGAATGGCACTATTTTACCTTGAATACTCCGTAGTTCAGAAAACTAACATAGCCACAAACTCACGCGTACAACACCTTGATTTATTGCGCTTTCCCTTTTCGTGCATGGACAGAAGCCTAGAACATTCGGAGCTGGCGTAGACACACACAAAACAAGAAAGGAAAATGCTGAAATATAGCGTGATTAAAGGACACTAAAGGCTGAATGCAATTTTGTTTTAACTGAAAGACCCTACATTTCATAGAACTCTATGTGTTTGTTCGACAAGCAACGAAGCACTATTTGCTGAGAAAAAAAAATCTCGCACCCCTCCGTCTAACGACAACGATGGTTGAACGCGAAGCTTTCTAGTGATGGATTCTTTGGTTGGCCAATCCCACACTGCGAATATGTGCTACTCTGGAGGTACACGCCACTTTTCAAGAGTACCCACAGTAACTTTCGAGTGTGCACTCTGTAGACCTAACATTTGGGTTTGGGTGTATGGCGCAAATTGGTATCTGCTGCTTGGCGTTCACTTTGACCATGTCAAAATGAAGCAATTGAATAGGCACCAGCTTCATAACGCAAGGGACCCAGGCTCGGGGGTGAGACAGCTGCATCAGATTTGGGAGCAGTTTTTGGAGCAGCGAAATCTCGATTTTGGAGCAGAAGAACCTTGATTTGGAGCAGTTGACGACATTTATTATGTCACCTTAGGTGCCTAAAAAATCAAATTTTTGGCAACTCAGGGGGGGGGGGGGGGTGCACTTTTTAATCAGTTTTGAACGTACATAACGCTGAAACAGCCTTTCAATAAAGTTTTTTCTACCAGAGTATCACGAGGTACAAACTGCACTACATTTTACAAACCATTTTTAAATTCTTAGGCTCTGTGATGCATAGATAGCGTGGAGTTCCATGGAAAATATCGAATGAAAAAACTAACCAATCGTAAGGCATTTTTATTATCATGCGAATGCCGAAGTTATTATTTTTGTAATCCCAGACTCGGCTTTAGGCACAAGTGTAAAGCCACGGCAAAAGTTGCGCAAAGCGAAATTACAGTCGTCGCACCCCACCAGCACTCCCATTTCAATCCCCAAGGTGCACGTTCACTACGATCGTAATTTGAGTAACGCTGGCATGTTTAGCCACCTCCCTTTTGGCATTAAATTTCACTTGAGATAGTTGAACCATTATTACCAGCGAGCATAATAGAGAGTTTTAGTATAGCGTTTTAGCTGTGGCGTTAACGTTTGCGCGCCGCTATCGCAAACGGATAACGCGTCGTTACGCGACGGTTAGCGTGCCCGCTAACGCTATGGGCGCGCTAAAGTGGTGCTTTCCGCTATACTAAATCTCTCCGCTATCGGAGACTGCTTGAACATTTTGCAGCGATGTAGCCTGCGCCGCCCCTTCTGCAGTGTCGACCGTCCCATTCCCGCCACTCGCAAGCTCGCTGTCAAAGGCAGCAATAACTCGTTTTATAACACCGCAATGAGTCTGAAGTTTCACTTCACGCACCGCGCCTCACACTCAAGGCCAAAACGCGGCAAATTCGTGGGCACCGTTTTTGATGAACTCTGTCTTTCGAGTGGCGCAACTTCCGGTTACAGATCAAACAAATAAATGTAAACCTAGCCCCCCCTCCCATAACCAAAACCACGGTAGAAATCTGCGAAGATAGCTCTGCCTGAACTAGAGTGAACTAGCATGAACCACGAGCAACTGCTTCGCCCGCCGGCCATGTTTATGTTCACCCCACCAAGATGGCGGCGCCCAGTAATGTCGTTCCGGATATAGGTTCGGGAGATACGGCGCTCCAAAAATTGCCGTTTTTTCATCAACTTGAACAAGTTTTGTCGCCTCAGTAAACAAATATTTTTATACAGGACTTTGCAATGGTTTACGATGGGAGAGCTTTAAAAACTTACGGAATATAACATGTGCAACCCGACATTGTGGCTTCCAAAAAAACTATTTCAGGGACAATTTTATAGGGGGCTTTTTATTGAATGATCAATCAATTAAATTTTTCAAACAGCATCACCTTAAGGGTGCTGGGAAATTATGCTGCCAGTAAGTGTTTACCCCCACAGAAACTGACGGGAGCATTAAAATCCTTGGCTCTCAGACTGTTTTAGAGCAGTTTGGCGCAATTTTTGCAATTTTTAAGCTTTTGGAGTAGCCTGGCACAGGAAAACCTATCTGTATCAAAACTGCGCAATATGGGCAGCTGTCTCACCCCTGCAGGCTCGATTGCGGTCACGGGAACCGTTTTTAGTGCACAAGTACTCTGGCGGCTGCTACTGTGGTTGTAACCGAGTAAGCGAAGACAGAAAGAAACGTCAAAAGAAAGTGTAGCGAAAGGGTGAGGGGCAGTATGCTGAGCCTGCACGAGCTGCACGTCGGAGTGTCTTGTGAAAGTGTGAAGGGGAGGGTGGGACGCGCTGCTATGGCGTCATCTCTTTCACTGCCTTCCCCTCACAGTTTCGCCAGGCTCATGTGAACCCCATTTGTGCGGGACGATTTGCAACAACCTGGTCGCCGGAGACTGCAATGCACTGTGAGATAACAGCACAGTAGCATGCGCTGCCATGCGTTCGCTGATCACACCATCACTTCCTGAGACGCAGAAGATATGCGCCATGACCGAGAAGACTACAGTTTGTGCTGCACACAAATTTTGCATTAGGGGGTATAGTAACCGTCAATGCATTTTTCTTTCACTTCACCCACGATAATTCATCATCGTCAGAGAAAGTTGGCTTTCCTGCAGAGCGTATTGGCCTACAATGGCATCAGTGAGGGCATTAAAGCTTCGCATTAATAAGTACATAAAGCTGGCGTTTCTTTTTCCTGTTCCCTTTCATTCTTTTGCGACGCAACCATCGCATCACCAAGTAGGAGCGAGGCACCGGTGCGGTCTGAAGCGTAAACAGTTGGCACTAGGCGCTCTCACGCTGGCAACAGTAGCTTTTACACCTCCGAGTTGTGGCCAACCGCCGAGAACGTTTCTGGCCGGGGAGCTGGCTTGGACTTGGACCAAAGGAACGAGAAATTCCTTTGAACACCCAAGCGCCCAGTCTGCCCACCTACAATGGACACCCAGACCCCATCAAGCCGGCCGCCAGCGAAGCCCCCTTCAAAAGCGACAAGCGCTGCTTCTAAAGGAGCACTGACACCAATTTTCAGCGTTAATATTATTGCACAGTTCACTTCCTTCACTCAACAGAATACCCTGGCTGAAATATGAGCGGCCTGCGACGCGAAGAAGATAGTTCAATTGGATCTCATTTATCGCGCCGATGGAGCAGCGCGCAGAGCGGCACTCAGGAAATGGACATCAGCGTGAGATCACTCCAGGAGAGGAAAAGAAGTGACGCGACAGCGCTTGTCAAAAACTCGGGACGTCACTTCATGCGCGCGGCTTCACGAGCGGCGAGCGGGCGCAACACCCTCTCAAGCGGGCGCCGGTGACGTCGGCACAAAGCGGTGAGGTCAGGCAGGGAGTCTGTCATATGCGCCGTTCTGGATGAAAGCGCGGGAATTAGAAACAAATGATTTTCAGGCCGTTCAATGTAATTCACTATCGCGCGCTGAAGTATTTGAAGTGCTGTTTCAGGTTGGCCAGACCATTAAGCATCGATAAAAGCAATAAAAGTGTAACATAAAATTTTCGTGTCAGTGCTCCTTTAAAAAAAGTAACCCAGTTGTCCCCTTCGGCTCCCCCAAACTAACAAAGGCGCCACAGTAGTGCCTCATCCCCCACGGCCTCAACACAACGCCACCGCCATTGGAGGTGGAGCGAGCAGCTTACCTCTGGTTGGGGCTTCTTGGACAGCCTGGCGAGGTGCTCCAGCAGGGAGGCAGTCCCGCAGAGCTCGTCAAAGGCTGCTGCCCAGCGACGCTCGACCCCCGTGGCGGCAGTGCCCGTATTGACGCTGAACACGAAGCGGGTCGCCTTGTTCAGCAGGCCCACGTTGTGCTCGACAGCGTCGTCAATGGCGGCACTCGCCCGCGCAATGTCGTCCCACGCAGAGGACCTGAGAGACAATGGTGGCACGCATGCAACGGATTTTTATTACTTGCCAATTAAACAGAGGTCTTTGAAATGAAGAAAGGTAAGTGACAACAGATCCTGCCGCTTCACTGGCAAGCACTTCCTCCACAACCAAGCATGTGCTGAAAACGGTGCAATCCAAGCTCAATGCACACGGAACTGACAAAGCCATTCTTTTTACTATCCCATCATAGAGTCAACTGTTTGGTTGATTGAATGATTGTGAGGTTTAACACATTTAAGCTACACCTGGCCTACGAGGCGTGCCGTAGTGGAGGGCTACGGATGAATTTTGACCACCTGGGAATCTTCAACGTGAACCAACATCTCCACCAGGGTGCCCGGAAAATTATTATTTTAAAACCCTCACTTTTCCAGGTTTTCCCAGACTGCTGTAGAGGTGGCAACATATGTAATACAATTAGTGTAGAACACAAAGCACTGTTTTATTTAAACAGTGCAAGCATAACTTATTTCCCCCAAATTTGAGCTGCTGCCTAGAGTGTCTATTATTGCACAAGGTCTGTGTAAACACAAATCTGCTCTTGCTCTTTAAGAGTGTCAGCCACTGCATAACCGTTCTCAAAGCACACCTCTTACTTCTTAATAAGAGCGTCTATTTTTTCTTGCAAGATGAGGACACCAAGCAGCCTTCACTTCTTATCTTCTAGTTCTTTGACAAGAACAGCCACTTTTTTTGTTCTTCTGAACATGTTATTCCCTGTGTCTTTGTCTTCTTTTTCTGCAATTCCTCCCTAAAGACCCTGAAGGAATTGCAAACCATCAGCACCATCTTGTCAGTAATTTCAACTTTGTCCCCTCAGACTGCTGCCAACACAGCATTGTGCACCAGTCGTCATGCTAGGAGTGAGTCTTCTTTCATGTTTTCCACAAGGCATTCTCAGTTGACTGAGAAGCCTTTCTTGATTGATTGATTGTAGGGTTTAACGTGCCGACGCAATGCAGGCGATGAGGCTTGCCATAGTGGAGGGCTCCGGATTATTTTGTCCACCTGGGGATCTTTAACGTGCGCCGAAATCACGTGCGCACAAGCGTTTTTGCTTTTCGCCTCCATCAGAAAAGCAGCCACCATGGCCGGGAATCGAACCTGCATCCTCATGCTCAGCAGCACAACGCCTTAGCCAGAGAAGCCTCTTTCTACGGCAGCATTGCTGTCAGACAATTAAAGGATGATCTTGATAAAAGACGGCAGCTTTTTGTGATCATGCAAGCAGAGATCTAGCCACAGAACGTCCAGCTTGTTTTTTCCTGTCAAAATTTTTCAGTTTTCCCGGGTGAGGCTCAGTTAACAGATGTGTGTGCACGAACGATGGGCTCATTCTGCTTGTAAACCAATCGGCCACTGGTGCTCTGAAAGCACTTCAAGTGCAAGGGTCAGTCATTTTGGACCAGGCTCCGGAGACAGGAACCCCTAGTTAGTTCATATTTCAATGGTGACCTCTCCACCACCTTTTGAATGCACACTAACAAAGGAAACACAGCCTTTCTTGAATCGGAGCAAGAGAGAGAGAGAAAAGACTTTATTGATTAGAAACGGTCCGGTGGCGCCGATGGCGTCATCCGGGCCAGCCCTAGGAGCTTCAGGTCGGGCGTCCGGCGCTCGGCCCCAAGGGGCTCGCGCCGCCTACCCGCTGCCTCTCCAGGGCCTCCCGGACGCACTGGACGACTAATTTCTGGGTGTTATAGTCTGACGAGGTGATGGCTCTTCGCACTGTTACTGGTAGCTGTCGGATGCTTGAGGGTGCGGGGTCTTGGGGTGTGCATAGTAGTATGTGGGCCAGCGTGCCGCGAGTGGCGCGGCAGACGGTACACTCGGATGTCTCGTAGATTGCGGGGGCTATGTGGCGGCCCAGTACTGGTGTGAGCACAGAGTCTGTATTTGGCGATAGAGGGTCCCCTCGCTTCGAGTGAGGTTGGGGTGTGGGGCCGAGAACCGTCTCCTGGTGTCTCGGTACCACCGTAGTATGTGCCATAGTCTTCTAGTGGTGTAGGTAGCGAGTAGGGCGCATCTTCATGGGATCTCCGTCCAGGATTCAAGGGCGTGGGGGGAGACCTCTCCTGGGGGGCCGCCCGACTGGTGAGTTCGCGAGCAGCCTGGTCCGCAGTGATGTTGCGGTTGCGGGCGCGGTCTACCCCGGGGGCCTGCTCCTCGTGTGCGGGGAACCATGGCAGTCTCAAGGGTCGGGTGGTAGAGCCTGGAGCGTTGCTGAGAATTCGTGCCGCGATTGCCGCGACAGCGTTGGTACCGTAGTTGCGTATGGCCGATTTTGAGTCACTGAGGATGACTGCGCAGCCGGGGTCGGCTGCGGCGAGGGCGATGGCGATTTCTTCTGCTTGCGCTGGTGTGCTTGCTCGGAAGCTGGCCGCGGTGACTGTGATGCCTGTGGTCGCTGTCATGACCGTTGCCGCGTACTGCCCGGGTCTGGCGTGGTATGCGGCCACGTCTACGTATCGTGCACTCTCGTCATTGGCGTACAGTCTACTGAGGGCTCTAGCCCGGGCTTTCCTACGAGCGTCGTGGATGCCCAGGTGCATGTTCTTCGGAATGGGCGTGATGTGCAGGCGGCGAATGAAGACCGGGGGTAGAAGTTGTGCTTGCGGTGGGGGGTCGTAGAGAGGCCGGAGTCCTGCCTTGTCGAGGATGTGGCGACCGGTGGGCGTGCTTGAGAGGCGATTTAGCTGGTTCATGCGTTGGGCTTCAGCAATCTCGGCGAGTGTGTTGTGCACACCCAGCTCAAGGAGGCGGTCCGTTCTAGTGCATCTGTACAGTCCTAGGCTCTCGTGGTATGCCTGGCGGAGGGCCGCGTCTATGCGGTGGCAGTTTGGGTGCCTTGCAGAGTTCGTTCTTTGCAGCAAACCCAATGTCAAAGGCAGCTACAGGTACACAGTTCTCGGGTTTTTCCCAGGTAAACCTTCAGTAACTTCTTTCTTTACCAATTCTTGCAAGCAGCGACTGTAGGATGGTCTTCACTGCCATTGAAAGGAAGGTAACCACTGGCTTGTTGGTCTGGAATTCTGCCAAAAATGGTTTCAGTTCCTCATAAATCGACAGCACGAAGGCTAGCTCTGCTGGCAACAGCTGATCACCAACTGCATTCACAACGGCACTGTAGCTGAAGCACATCGTCCACTTGTATGCCTTCACAGAGCACTTTACGAACTTTGCCAAGTTTTGAAGAACTTGTAATGCCCTGGTGATCACCCTCCCCTTTTCGAGCTACCTGACTCCACAGAACTTGAGAGGAAATAGTGCACTCCCAGTAAAGTCGATGTAGTCGGCACAACAAGCAGGTACACGTTTGAACAGGCCATAGCTGCTGTGAAGAAATGCTATCACATCCCAGCCAGTTACAGCGTGGCCTGCTTTGTACACCACATTCATTACATGCAATCCACAACTTCCAGTATCTAGGATATTGCGACTCTCATCTGATTCCTTCAGTTCCTTCTTCAGTTACCTTAACAGCTTCATGTTCACATTAGGCCCATCCATTGAAACTTGTAGTACCTTGGCTTGCTAGCTCGATCTCTTCTGGGGCCTTCCTGAATGCAACTTCCCGATCCTCCGCACAGGTGTGCCCCAAGAAGCATGAAGTGAGGTACTGCATTTTCAGTGTCATCAGTAGTGTCATCTCAATATCGGACAAGCACATCCATCTATTGCTTCTGGGCCACTCTGTCTTGCACCTTGTCAAACGAAACGACTACGAATGGCACACAGGCAAGGCTTGATAGTAGCTTATTCTGAAACTAAGGCGCAACACCATTGCAAATTGTATACCTCACCCTTTCCTTCCCAGCTGAAGTTCTGGGGCGACTTCACATCCCGGAAACATAACAGGGAGGAGTGCGGCCGCCGCCACTGTTGACCGAAGGAATCCATGAGTCGCAGCCATGCTTAAGCACCAAATTATCTCGACCTTTGTCACAGCACTCTTCAAAAAAAAAAAAAAAAAAAAAAAAAAAAAAAAAAAAAAAAGCCCGCTTATTGATGTTTTTGCACTTGTGGTGGCTCCTCGGGTGCACAGGTGCAGTCTCCACTACATTGGGCCAAAAAATGTTCGTTGCTGCCGTTAAAAAGGATAACATTCCAGTTTGCGAAGCGCTTGATTGAGACTTCAAAGCAGCAAGATGCTCTCTGCTGGACGTGTGACTGGAAACTGCCGTGTTTCCCATGTTGCTCAAATAAAATGTTTTGCTACACATTGTGCTCCGAGTACTGCAAGGTTTAATCCAGGGCTTAATCCAGCTTGCATATTCCGAAATGTTCGAGTCCGTCCAGTCCGGATGAAAGGAGCACTTTCTTGCTACCAACATCGTCACTGGAGATTTCCCTTGCGAAAATACGATGCAAACACCACAACGTCGAAGGAAGGTTCCACCGTTCCAGAAACACGACTGAACAAAAACAACAAAAACGTATACCCAGCATACCCAGCTTGCACTGCTAAAGGTTGCCAGGTCCCCAGAGAAGAAAGGCCATACTTGTCAACCCTGCCACTGCTAGAAGCCCCGCTGGCTTGGATCGAATTTGTTCGTGTTGGCTACTCCCTTTGCATCGATTCGGGTGAGCTGAGTCCGCACTCCACTCTACGCAGAATTTATTCCTTTTTCACTCTATGATGTTTTCAAGTCATTTTCCCTGACTGGGTTAGCTTTTCGACAATATTTCCCGACGATTCCCCGATTTTCCCCGGAAGATAACATTCCCCAGACAAGTCCCGGTTTTCCCAGCTGCTAGACACCTTGTTGGCACATGAGCGTTTCCGCTTTCTGCCTCCCCCAGAAAAGCAGCCACTGTGGCCAGGTTCGAACACACATCCTTGGGTTCAGCAGCACAACACCTTAGCCACTGAGCCACATCAGCAGGTGCAGATACAACATGTTCAATGCACACGAAAATGACACAGCTGCCCCTTTGCTATCCTATCACAGAGTCAACTGTTTGGAGACCACTACCAGCTATAACTCCAAACAAAAAATGCATGTGCAGATGGGTTTTCTTTTTTCCCATAATCCCTCTAGGAGAGCCTCTTGTTTCCTGTTGGAACCTGGTAGCAAGGTGTGAGAAATAACGTGTTCAAATACTACCAGAATGCCCAGTGGAACGCCCACTCGAGATTTGGGAGACACATGAGACACATCAGATGATCGCTTCTGCGAAACAGACGGGTCTTGCTCGCTCAGACCACAGAAATAAAAACAGCAGCAGTTTAGCACTCTCGGCAAATGGTCCGCGACGTTTCTTTATAGGATTCAGGAAATACATTTACACTAGCATGCCCACTTACCAGTTCTCGCTGACAGACAGGCAATTACAAGCGTTCGAAAAAAAAAAAAAATGACCCTAGTGCATGTCGAGGTAGGGAAAATTAACATTGACACTCTCTGCCCTCATGAAGAACAAGTTGCGGGGAAAAAAAAAAATGTAAGACTCGTTTGAAGGGGCCATGAAGACAAAATACGACTTTGTTCAATTCGAAAAAGAGAGCCCCGGGAAACTCATTCACCTCCATTCCATACATGACAGATGTCTTTTTGAACAAACAAACAAAAAAAATTACACCATCTTCCCGTGGGGAACCCGGATGAGGATGCGAAGCATCGTGGCGGTTCCGTGTGGTTCCATTGTGTTGCCGTTATGTTGAGTGATCTGGTTTTTACTAGCGCCAGAGGGAATTCCGCGTCCGGGTCCACACCGGTGGCAAAGGCACGCAAGTGCTGTTGTGTTACGGTGAGTAGGTGGTGGTTCTCGAGGCGCCGAAACTCGTCCATCATGTTCTTGTCGATGTTGTCTCTGTGGTAGAATCGGTAGTCTCCGTCAGCTTTGGTGAGGTAAAGGTTGTTGACATTGGTGCACCGGCTGAGAGCAATGTACACGCCCTCCTCTTCGCAGCTTTGTCTTCTCGTTCTTCTTCTTCTTCGGCGGTTCCCCTACAGGAAGATGACGACGGTGGTTGAACGCGAACCTATCTCGTGATGGATTCTTTGGTTGGCCAATCCCTAGGGGCATCCTGCCACAATCAGCATCAGAGGTGCTGCGGACGGGGCTGGTTGAGTTGCAAGGCGCGTGGCGCTTCCCGCCACAGCTTTCCCACGGGAAATTCAGCATCCCCCTCTAAGTTTTCAGTTCGTCGTTTCCGTTGACGTGCAGCTTCGCGTACCTTCGTTGTATCAGTAGCTTCTTGACGTAGTTTGAATGAGGATTTGTAGCGTCGAATGAGAATGAGGAATGAGGATTTGTAGCGTCGTGGGAAGAGCACCGCGTACCTCCCGTTGCGGCCAGAGAGTTGTGGGATCGAAACCGGGCGCTGCTAACTATTTCTTTTTTTTACAGTGTAGTATTGCGGAGCTGTGAATGTAAGGAGGAGAGTTGCGCATGCGCAGTGAGCGTGTGGACGGCGCCGCCATCAACGACGGAGGACCAGGCGAGCCTAAGAAATGCTCCGCATTTAAAAAAAAATATGAAATATTGACGAACTCTCAAATTTCTTGCTAGAGATAAGCACCATCGGCAGGAGTGACGTATTGTGTGCCAGTACTATAAACATTGTTACCAGGGTGCTAAATGCATGTTACCATCCAGGTGATATGATCAAATGCAACTGGATGCCCCACTACAATCACACAGTCATGTTTCTTGGCAATCGCTTACGTTGGAAGCCACAAATCACGCAAGGTTTTGTGACATCATATAGAAACTGCCGAAGGTGGCTGGTGAGTCACCACCGCTTCATCTGTTTTCCTTAATATCCCCCCTAATTTTTTGAAGTCTGTGTGATAGAAATGGTATTCTTCTTGGGACAAGGCAGTCTTTTTAACAAAGTAAACTTGTACTTCATCTTCAGGCCACTTGAAGTGCTCACGATCTACCACTACAAACATGCACCATGCTCTTCACTACCAGAAATGGGCTTTCCTGCACCGCACTGGTGACATGCAGCCAACGGCAAGAGGAGCCACACCTCCATTCAGCGCAAAAAAGCCGAAAAACAGAAGAAAGATGAGAGAGGAGAGAGACAGACTGTGCCTGCTTCTTGTGCAAAATGAAACCATGGATCACCAGCATCAGCAAGCCCAAAACCACACTCCAATAGGCGAGTGGAAGGTGCGTTTGAGGAGCGCCTCCTCTTGGCATAGCGCCCCATCCGTCCTACTGCTTCTCTTTCAGCATCCCAATAACGTGGCTCACTACAATTGCTCTGCTCAACTATCTCTGGATCAGAAAGCCCAGCTACATACATACACAGTGCTTAGATTTTCAATCAAATGATGCACCAAGCATATCTTTTTTATGCTCGTAATATTCCTTTTTTTTTATATCAGACATCGGGAAAACACAACCTTGTTTCGCTTCATCCCTCTAGGCACAACCACAATAATGCTGTCTTTAAGGGGGTCCTGAAATGCCTTCCGCCGATGCATGGATGTACATGTAACCAAATAAAGCAATGTATTAGCAATCTCCTCCTGCAAGAACTTTGTTAAAGCGATGAGTATTAGCTGAGAAATCGTAAATCAAAAACCGCGAATTATCGTCGCGCCGTATTTCCTCCTCCTTTCAACTGTTTCTTCGCTGTTGGCCTCCCCTCCCATGATGCTCCGCTCCTCAGCGGTGACGTACTTCCGCTATTGCGCTCCCACAGACTGCCGTCTGCTACGGGCCAGCTCTTTCGGCTTTTTCATCTCTGTAGACACCATGGACACAGGCTGGAAAAGCGAACGAATGACCTGGCCGCATGTGTGCGGCCTGGCCTTGCCCTTTCGCGGTGTACAGGCGTCCACAGAATAAACCGGACCAAGCGAGCGGCGCGCGATAGCTATCGGTGCGACACCTTCCGGCCCAGCGCCTGCTGTCGAGATAGCGGAGGGCGCATGCGTATCCCTCCCTATAGTTTGTGCATGTCAGTTTCCTTGACTGCGGCTGCAGCACTCCGTTCCTCTCGAATGCGACGCGCGGCGGCGCCTTGCGCGGCTCGCCTACCGAGCGGGCGTGATGCTTGGTAGCGGCCGGCAGCGTGCGCCATGCGCTGATGCCGCGTAACTGTGCGTTCATCTGAGAATGTTTGTTCGGCGCTCTTTTTATCATTTTAATGACTACAACGCAAACTGGCGTTGAAGAAAGGCTGCGATAAAGATTCACACATGACTGAACCAGTGCTGGTCGTTATGCGACAAACACAGTTGATAGCAAGAACTGAATACAGCGAAGGTTTATTCGGTTCGGAACAAACAAACAAAAAAAAACATCGGTAATTGTCCGAGTGGTTCCCCTTATTATTTGTGTGTGAGGTTTCCGTCGTTTTTGATAACTTCACGAATGCGTCGGGGGAGCGACTCATAAAGCGACTTTATGATTTCGGGACGGGGGCGCAGGCGTTCCCATTCATCTTCCACTGCCTGCCACAACTCGTCCGCCGTGCGACCGCAGTCATTTCGTTTGCCGAGATTCATCTTCATAATCCCCCACATATTTTCTATCGGATTTAGGTCTGCCCCGCACGGAGGCCACCGCAGCTGTCGCACCGCGTGCTCCTCGAGCAGTGAGCTCACGGCTCGTGCTGTGAAGACAGGGGTTCGGTCCTGTTGCAGGATGAAGCACCCGTCCAGGACGTAGGGGAGCAGACTTGTCGGAATGATGTTACAGTACTGGGAAGTATTGAATGGCCCAGAAATTCTGACGAGGGGTCCCAGGCCGTCCGCACTCATTGCGCCCCATACGCTGACGGAGCACCTCCCACTGGAAAGGACGCGTTGGATGTAGCCGGGCTGGTATCTAAATACCATCGGGCTAAATACAGATATACATTCAGGAAAGATATCTCCGAGAAAAGATATCTTCGAAGATGTTCGGAGGGTATACTAGATAAATCAATGAAAGGACATTCGCCGTGTTTGATAGTTTACATCGATTGAAATTACTGGCACATTTTTTTAGCGGGAGGCTGCACCCCCACTGCCACGTAGGCGAGCAGTATCCTGTATAAAATTAAGCATCAATTTCATCCTCTTTCCACATCGGGAATTACAAAAGCCCCGTTAGCCGATGCGGGTTACCTGAAGTGTTTCGTAAAAAAACAGTGACAAGAAACGCTTAACAAACGGTGCTTATAAAACTACGATTAAAACGTTTCAAATGAACCCAGCTGAATAAAATTTACAGGGACATTGTATATTGGTTGTATATCCTTCCAATGGGTGACATGGAAGGAAACGCATCATTGCTTTTCGATAGCAATTCACTCACACCGACAGCTGTGTATTTCGGTCTATTTTTCCGAAGCGAATAAACTCTTTCCTTCCTACTTTCTTCCCTCCTCCCATCTTTAAACCGCCTCTCATATGCCGCACGAGAAAACTCGAAATTAAAAAAAAAAAAAAAACATCGCTGTTTTTAGTTCTATCAACTGTAAACTTCCGCAATAAAAAAAAAAAAAAAACTGTGTGTTTGTCGTATAACGACCAGCACTGGTTCAGTCATGTGTGAATCTTTATCGCAGCCTTTCTTCAACGCCAGTTTGCGTTTCAGTCAATAAAATGATAAAAAGAGCGCCGAACGAACATTCTCAGATGAACGCACAGTTACGCGGCATCAGCGCATGTCGCACGCTGCCGGCCGCTACCAAGCATCACGCCCGCTCGGTAGGCGCGCCGCGCAAGGCGCCGCCGCGCGTCGCATTAGAGAGGATCAAAGTGCTGCAGCCGAAATCAATGAAACTGACATGCACAAACTCTAGGGAGGGACACGCATGCGCCCTCCGCTATCTCGACAGCAGGGGCTGGGCCGGAAGGTGTCGCGCCGATAGTATTCGCGCACCGCTCGCTTGGTCCGGTTTATTCTGTGACCGCCTGTACGTAGCTGCAGGGCTGCAGTTGGTATCGGCGGCGAACTCGCAGCCGCGTGGGGAGAATCGTGCGCTCGTTCCCTTTGGTGCACCGCGCACTGTTTATCCAAAAAGCGCGGTCTCAGATGTGGCCCCGCTGGTGCCAGGTGTTATTTTGCGGTGGTTGTAATTCCTACTACAGGCGGCATGTGAAAAAAGACATTTTCAACCGACACAGAACCCGTGCACAAAACGCGCCGGATCGGATCGCTTTATCAGCGGCGATGAACGTGAAGGCGAAGAGCAAACCAACGCTGCACTCGATCAGCGAGAACCCGTGTTCTGACAAGCTGCACCCATGTGTTGCATTCAACACTGACGGGAAAGCGTTTGTTTGCACTTGTTTGGATAGTCGTAAAATGTCCAAACACTCCGGCACTCCGCTAGCAGATCAGCCGGCGAGACATTTCGGAAAACATTTGACAGATGGCGCCGTATGCATTAGTGTGTCGCTACCAACGTTTTTAGATTAGGTCAGTTTGCAAACTGCGCCTCGAGAGGCGGCACCATTTTGTCGCCATTCCGAGAGGTGGCGCTGGCATTGCGTTGAGATCTAGTTTGGGGAGCGAGGCTCGCCCCGGCCATGTGTTTACGCTGTGCTGTTGGCGCATCGCCTGTTCGTCACGTCTGTATTAACGTATTATCTCTGTGCTGTTATCGTGCATACATATTTTAGTGGATATCTGAAGTGTCGGTGCGGTTTGTTGACGTGCTGCGCGCCGGGCTGCCGTTCGGGGTATGCTTCGGAAGCGGCCAAGTCCGTGCAGCGGCATTTCTTCAAAGCGCCGAAGGGTCCTGACGGATTGAAGGCGTGGGAAAGCGCGATTCCGCAGAAAAACTTCAAGGTTAGGCCGTAAACATACGTTTGTGACATTCACTGTGAGCCTTCAGACATCGTCAACTGTTACGAACACGCCGTGAACGGTCAAACTGTAAGGATACCGTAAGGCAGGTGGACTCTGAGGGACCGGGCGGCGCCCCGTATTTTCCCTGACATACCTGAGCATCTGTCGCCACCAAAGACGTCAAAGTCATGCCGAAAACCACCCAAATGGATGAGGTTCCACCTATATAGCGTCCTGCCAAAATGATGGGTCTTTGCGCGAGGAAACTCGCGTAAGTGGCGCGAGTGGTGTAGAAAGCGCCGATGTCAGCATGTACATTGGGAACTGAGCTGTGGTTCGCGGTTATGCAGGAATTCAGCAAATGTCCGACATTTCAATCGTAGAATGTGAAGGCTTCGCCTACCCAGGTACCCTCTACAAGAGGTTTGCTTGTTACGCCGTGTAGCTACAGCGATAAAAATGGGAATATTCACCCTCAGCTGACAAGGCAGAAGAATTTAGAACATTTATTCGCTACATTGTTGCTAGAGATCAGCCCTTGGAACAAATGTTACCTGTTTCCAGACGTTTCATCCGCAACAACTGCCGTGAAAGGGCATGCAGTGTGTGTGGCACAACATATTCACGGTGCTGTCAGATCAGATCCCAACCCGGCGCGGTGGCTAAGGCGCCGTGCTGCTGGGCGGAAGGACTCGGGTTCGATTCCCGGCCACGGCGGCCGCTATTCTGATAGAGGCGGAAAGCGAAAACACCCGTGTGTTCGAGATTTCAGCGCATGTTAAAGATCCCCTGCGTGGTCAAAATTAATCCGGAGCCTTCCACTACGCGCTCCCGTCTACTGTGTTTCTTTGTCCTCGTCCTTTGCACTCTTTTTAATTTTCTTGAAGCCATGAACCAACTCGCCCAAGAGCGCGCGTCCCGTCTACTGTGTTTCTTTGTCCTCGTCCTTTGCGCTCTTTTTAATTTTCTTGAAGCCATGAACCAACTCGCCCAACAATCCATTTTATTAAGTTATCTTCCACTACGGCACGCCTCATCGCCTGTGAAGCGTCGGCGCGTTAAACCTCTTATAAATCAATCTGACTAGTCAAAACTGAGAAGTGTTGCTTATCTGCAGATTGCAAAAAGAAACGAGCAGGAAAAATCAACGCAGAAGACACCATAAGCGATGGCTCAGCGGAAACACTACCAGGCTAAACGCTTTCAAAAATCGGCATATCAGGACTACAAGAAGATAAATTAAAGTTTCTGTGACCCTAACAGATAGTCCATCAATCAGATTTACGCATCAACAAAAAAGAATGGCAGTACGACAAACATTCTCATCCGAGAAAAAAACGTGTCAAAGAAATAAAAAAACACTGGTTTAATAATTGGTTCAATATTCTTTGTTAACAGCGAAGCTGTTTAACAAATCGTAATTTTTCGTGTGCGCAGATAAAATACCAAGAATTTGCTGAGCGCGTACGCGTCAGCACTTGGTTTCCAATCGGCTCAATTGATCAGTTTTGTTGGGGTTGTAAATATGTTCTTGTGAAAACGTACCTACTGCATTTTCTTACACAGCATAAATAAAAATGTCGAGGCGTCTTTTCTTGATTCCAAGTAGATGGCTGACTATTGTAGGCTTTCCCGCAGTTTCAGAAGTGTAAGACGTGTTCGAGTATGCTTTAAACATTATTGAGCTATAAGGGATCCCGTACTGGGGAAAAACTAAATGGAAAAATAAATAAATAGAACGGGAAGCAGCCGAAGACAAGCGGACTGTGCAGTGTTTGCCTTGCCTTTTTTTTCTTCTTAAGTACAGCTTGTTTCTCGTTATAATGTCGATGAAAATGTAAAGCTCTTGTCACTAAAGCGTAAGAGTAGAGCGAAGTTGGATTTCGCATGTCAAAGAAGAACATTAAAGGTGTGCGGTGGTCGTTCACCGGCGCCTTTCCAAGCAAGGAGTAGCAGACGACGCGCCGAGACCGATCTCAACGCTACCGCAGCGCCACCGCCTGGTCGGCGACAGCACCGGCCCGCGCCGCGGTGCTTGGAAGCCCGCGCTCTTTGCCAACTGACCTAATCTAAAAACGTTGGTCGCTACGCAAAACTGATGAGACGCTCTACTAAAACTCCCATCGCGGTGTCACGTAGCGGGACGCAAAAATTTAGCGTTTAGCGTATGCAAAGGCCACAAACGCTGTACTAAAACTCTATTAGCAGCAAAATAGCGTGCGTATGTGAAACCGCTTGCGTTTACAAAGCTGCACGCCGAGCGCGTACGTTTCAAACCTAGTGACATCGTTTAAATACACTGGCAAGCACAGTGTAACGTAGTCAGATATCAACCGTATGCTCAGGCGACAAGCAAGAGCTTGTTTTATGTGGGGCGGAGATTGCGCATAAAGGCCCGTTCGCACTTGCGACGAAAGCGAGTGAGAGCGGCAGGAATTCCGTCGCTTTGTCGCGCGACGATCTTTTTTGTCGAATGGTCGAGACAAATTTTGGTTGCGCGACAGAATTCCCGTCGCTTTCGCTCGCTTTCGTCGCAAGCGGGAATGGAAAGTTCTGCCGCTGCCGTCTGCTACACAGCTCGGAGGTAACCGCGCGATCTGCTCGGGCCGGATGAACGCGCACACTCCCGCACGGCAGCGCCCCAAGCGGCAGATGGCCGCGTACATCGCTCCCGGCGCCCGCCTGGAGCCCGCCCTCGGCACACTAGCCAGTATATTTCAGGCACTATAATGGAGGAAAGATTTTTTGCTTCCGATGAACCTAGTTCTTTGCCCGTGTTTTTAAATACGTGAAGTGGTTAGCACGTTGTCCTCACGCAGCTCTGTCTCGTCGTAGCATCGCTGATTGTCCGAACGAAGCTTGCAGCTAAGCCAATGCAGCGACCGAAGCTGTGCGTGTGTGTGTGCATCGCCTCCTGTGTGTTGTGGACGCGTTCGTTTCGCGATGAAATGCGACATTGTACTTCTGCGGGTGGATAGTGCTTCCCATGGTCTGGATTATCTTTCTCGAACGACGTACCACTCAACCTCGCATGGGGTATGTGCAGTGTGCCTGGCTAAAAGCCTTCTCGCTTGCGCGCCAGAGTTGTGACTTGCTGCTCGTCCCCGCAAACCGGGTGTGAGGTGAGTGCCGTATTTACGACGGGCAGGAGGAGGCAACTCATCGTCTGTCAATCGCGCTTCAGACTTGCAACGCATGTTGTGACGTTGCGTTCGTTCGAAACGCATCTCTGGATTGTTTTGAAGTTGAATAAAATGTACGCGTCAAACCCGGGCATTCGGCTCAGGGCGTTCTCTGCGATTGCACCAAAGAAGTGCCACGGGACTTTCTTTATGGTACGTACTCACGTAAGATAAAATCCACGTCGTGTTATGGCCGTGTTGCATTCAATACAAACGATTAAGCGTTTGTTTACACTTGTTTCGTTTTTCGTAAAATGTCAAAGCACTCCGGCACTCCGCTGGCAGATCAGCCGGCGTGCCGACGCTGAGCAGACGACTCATCTCTTTGCCGGAAGTGCGTGAAAAAGCCGCCCAATAGCAGGATGTCTAGCTCATGACGAACATCTGGGAATCGATGATGTAGACATGTGAAGATGGCGGCGTCCAAAAACACGAAGGAAAGGGTGAGAAAAAAGCGACAAACTTTGCAACAAAAGTGTGAGCTTTCCGCTGCGCGTAAAAGAGTAATACTTGGCACAGGTGACGTTGGCGACCCAATCTAGCGATTGCGCTAGTTCATTTAGTGTGCTCAAAATGCCTTTCAGGGCCCCTTTAAGGGACCCTGTGACACTCTTTGAGCAGTGCAGATAAACCTGCGTGACGCTTAGAATACACTGCTAGGAATACCTGAGCCAAATATTACACCTGCACGTGAAGCAGTGAACTCTCAAATCGCTTAAAAAAAACAGGGGAAAACCAACCGCGCTCATTTCAATTTCCCTCATGCGCCACTGGCACCGCTGAAATAAAGTCATTTGTGCGGTGGTTCTCTTATTCGCTGTCACTGGTCAACTTCGCGGCTTATTTCTCGCATTTTCCTGTGATGATCCGCCATAGTCGGCGCTGTGCACCAAACCTGTACGAACAAGTTTTGGCATTTCTTTTGTGTTTTGAGTGCGCGGAGTTTGAATAACAAACTCATACTCCCCTTTCAACCGGACCACTCGATGACAAATGTTTATTGCTTCAAAAACGCCCTACCAGCCTGAGTGCGCACTTGCGAGTAGGCAGCCATGCCTGCTTTTTTGTGGCACCAGACCGGGAATAGACCCCTCCATGTTGAGGAGAAAAGGAGAAAACTCCCTGGCCTCTGATATATCGAAGGCCACCAAAGAGAACACCACGAGACACCCCCCTCTCCGGGAGAGCGTGCGCAGCTTTCACCACATTTTCCATGGTTGAGTTGAGAGGGAACGATTATGCACAATTTCTCATCGCGCGTAGTTTCGGTGATAGTGAACGAATTTTCACAATTCGTGCGGGAGGAGATTGCTCCAAGTAGTGGATGGCAACTGCTGCAGGGTCCCTTAAAACAAAAGGGCACTGACACTGCACACTGGCAAAACTAGTTTGCCCCGCCATGCATGTTCACCATGTGCACGTTTAGTATCACGCACCTGGGTCAATTTTGGCTATGGCCTCAACTCATTTCACACATTTACATTAGTCGTGAAATGCCCTACGCAGAAAGGATTCTTGTGGGGGACGCAAGTGTGTTTTGAAAGTAAAATTCACACACTGTTGGTGCGGGGAAAGGGATACATGAGCAAAAGGTGGAAGAGGTGTCATGAGGGCATGCCGAGAGGGTTCACGGATCAGGCTAGATGGGGCCAAGTGGTTTGCCCTATACACCAATTCTTTTTTTCCTAGAGCTGACAGGAAGGTACATGAAACTGCCATTTACAGCTTGTTCAAAGGAATTGCGCTAGTCATTTCGTTTGTCAGAGTATGCAGTTATACCCAAATTACACTAATTCACTGGAGCACGTGTGATGACGGTCACCACATGAGATGTAAGATGCCCTGTAAAAAATTTTATACCATATATAAAGCTAACAGTAGCAGGGCACCATGCCGTAGAAAAATTCTGCAAATCCTCTTAAACAACCCTTTTATTTTTATAGATGTTAGTTACTGAAACATGGCTGAGAAACTAAACTCGAGTTTTCTCATTAAAATTTGCTAAATATTAGCTTCGATTCACAGCTATTCAAACAAACTCGTTCTTCACCTTGTATTGGCTTCGAAAGCGCAAATCGCTATTTGCACACCCCTAGAATACTTGCTATCCATATTTGACATTTGTACATGACCGTGCTTTTTAAGTGCACAGCACTTGAAGGGCTCGCCTCGTCGTCGTAGCTTGCTCACTGGACCCAAGTAGAGCCACACACGGCGCTCCGTCGTCGTTGCGTAACCCAGAGACTTCGAAAGCCAAGCAGTTTATCAGCTATAAGGGTTTGAAACTCGTGAACCGCTGGCGCTTGTCATGCATCTCTCTGCTGTTTAGCACAAAGAAAACTGTAGGTACATTTCCGGCAAAATATGCAAAATTAACCGGCGCATTCATTTAATTAGGAACGCTCGTTGGGTTGGTTCGTACAATAGTAGGCGAAAAAAAAAAAAAAAAGTGGCAGTGCATAGTTGGCACGTGTGGGAGGAAGAGCACACAAAAAGAACAGAACTCTCGCTGGCGCAGTTTCAGGCAGGGGGTGCGCGAGCACTGCGAAGGCGGGAAATTTGACTTTCATTGGGTGGTAGCAGTGAGCGGATAACGGTGCTACAGCCCATAATGGTGAATCACTGCTCTGCACTTCTGACAGCTTTCACATTGAGTGGAATGGCTTCAATTTTTTTCTTTCATGTCTCACTGTGCCCATTTTTTCTACTTCCTTTCTTAAGAAACACTTGTTAGTTGCTGCTACGTATCATTATTGCTACATGCTTTCACTTTTTAACAGGTGCAGCACAATGTCTGAACCTACCCACTCCTGCTTGGACCACCGAAAGCCTGCAGTTTTGTACGCCTGCAGTTTTGTACAGATAAATTCTGGAAGCCACACGCATTTGCTGGTGGATATATAAGAAACAGTTTTCACAAATATACAGCGTGTTTCCTGCCTAACAGCACTTCTCCTTGTTTCCACATTGCCCAATTCCTACGCTCAGTGAGCACCGGCAGCCACGGAACCACGATTAATTAACTCTTTCCTGCCCACGTAAAAGCAGCGATTTTGCATTGTCTACAAAATAAATTTTTCCTGATGCCAAAAGAATATAACACATATGTGCATGGTATCGAAATACAAGAGGGAAAAATTTCCTTTGGAAGGGCTAGAACAAGACTAGAAGTACAGGAAGACCATTCCTGTATTTATTTGAATACAAGGCGAGGTTTTTTCCAAAATTCTCCCGAAGTCGCACTTTGCTTTGTATTCAAAGCTTGGTATGGCGATATGGCGATTTCAGTGTGCAGTTTTGGTCTCCGCCCTTCACCCATTTCCAAGCTGCCAAAAGAGCCCGACAACTCTGCTGTAAATGTAGCAAAGGGATTTCAGAATAAAAGGCATAAGATTTTACACACGCAGGCTGCAGAAAGTAATTACTGAGTTTCGGCAGTTACAAGTGTATTGAATAGCTCGCAATACAGCAGACACCACAGCAGCAGATGCCTCGACCATGTCAACAAGTTGAGCCAGCAGTAGCCGATTCAAGCTAGTAGTAGCACCAAAGCTTGTAAACAAGTCAGGATGCCATTTTGCATTTTTTGTTGGAGTGCTTGGAGTCCCTGCTGGAAGATTTTCTTCCTCAGTGCCTGTTTTTTATTTATGCAACCAGCACAATGGCAAGCTGTCATTGCCACTTTGACGCAGCCTTCAAAATAAAAGTCATGGCAGAGACGGATGACACTGGAAGCTGCGCTGTGGGTCGCACGTTTGGCGTTCTGGAGAACGTGCGTCACTGACGCTAACAGAAGATGCCTCTCGACCATCACGAAGGTTTAAGTCCACGGTTGCAGCCGATTTGCTTCTTCTTCGCTGCCGCAACGACCTGCACTCAATCGTTGTAGCTTTAAGTGTGAGCTTCTTTCATTGTAAGTGATAAACATTGGACATCACCTTGGAGGGGCATACGCTATGACTTGTCTTTCTCGTTCTGATCAAGTGTTGCCACGATTACGGCAAACGCTAAAGGTTTAAAGGTCTTTTTTTTTGGCCAACCTTTTGGCCAATTTTTTTGAGCGGTCGCTGCCAGGCATGCACACACGAGCGTTCGGCAATTTCTTGGTGTTGTATTAACTGCCAGGCGGTCGTCGCGAGGCCCACATTTATCAAGAAATGACAATTTCTTGATATATTTATCTGCGGACACGAAAAATTGTGATTTGCTAAACAGCTTCACTGTAAATATCTTTGTGTGCAGATAGTTCATGAATACTTGGTGTCTGCTTTGCTGAAAGGTAAGGAATTTAACTGACTTCGTTCTTAGTTTATGGTCTTATATTGGTAGGAATAGTACTTTTTTTTTCTTTTTTGGCTCTCCAAACTGCACCCCTGCCTTATAATTGAATTAATATGGTAATTCAATCAACAAACGAAATTAGATTCTGAAGACACTGTCAGTGCCGAAAAATGGGACGTGAGAATACACGGGAATAAATCAGACCATTCAGAACCAAAAATGGACTAGGGCATTACAAGGCAGGAATGGCCTGGGAAAGGTAAGAGAGGCCTTGGTCTTGCAGTGTACTCAAATGGGCTGAAGATGATGACAACAATGATGTACTCTAGCCACATCCTGTACATTTAGTACAGTGGCTGGAATAGCAAAGTGTGATTACTGGCATGCAGCGCCTGCAAGGCGCTTTGAGGTTTCCGATAGGGATCCGCGAGGGAGTGCGCACAGTCGTTTACATGTCGCCGCTTTGAACAGTGAGAAGTAGCGCTTGTTTCTTGTGGTGTAGCAAGTTTAAATGTGCTGTAATGCCACGAAAGCAAAGCCACTGTTTTGTTATGGGCTGCACTACAGGGTACAAGTCCTGCAAAAAGAAACTGCCGTTTGGCGTTCCGAAGGACCCGTCCATACTGGCACAGTGGCGACGAGCAATACCGCGCGCTGACAAGCAGCTCCAGGAAAACTCTGCTGCATGCAAGCTTCACTTCGACGAACGGTACATCTCCCGGCACATTGAACACAATGTGAATGGAGGAGCTGTATTAATCGACAAAGACAGGCCTATGTTGCTCCCAAGGGCTGTGGCCATGCAGTTAGTTCCCCAATCTTCAAAAGTATTTGTTGAAACAACTTCCTCCGAGCAGGAAATGTCCAGAAAGAAGCACACCCACAGCCCCCCCTAGCAAGAAGAGCGCCAAGGATGGTGACCCACCCAAGTGTAGAGTCTGAAGAACCCTCGTGTTCATTTTTGATCGAGAACTTGGCCCTACCTTCAGCTGCATGGGGAAAGCACATGCTGAGGGTTTCACCCCTAGCTGTGGCTTACAGCACATGTCGCACTGCGCAAAATAAGCACGTCCTGCTCGCGGACAAGTTAGTTCTGCTTTATTTGAGGGTGGGCTGTGTCACACACGAAGTGTTTGTCAAAGGGGTGAGGCAACACGACGTCACATGTGACGTCGTTGCTACTCAGAAGAGTTGATGCTATTATCTGCTCAGTTTCTGACTGTCCACGAATTTCCATTTGTAATCAGTAGTAACAAGGTTCTGCTCGCTGACAGGGCCATATCGAGCAAGAAATGCTAGGACGTCTCCACTGAAGGCAAACCATGCGTTGTGTGCAAGCACTTGCGAAAAGCGCTTCTGAACCAAAGATCCAGAAAACGTCGCAGCCAGAACGAAGCAGCACATTTCAAAGTGGAGAAGAATGCTAGCACAAACCACTCGTCAGTTGAAAGCCAGGCTCTCACTGTACACGCAGACTATTAAGAAACTCAAGCAACAGAGCAGAGAACTTGAAGAGAGCGCCCTCGCAAACAATTTGGAATCCCTGCCACCAAAGCAGAGACTTGCCGTAATGCGATGCTTTCAAGCAGCTCACCACAAATCTGTCAAAGGAGTGCGGTACAACCAGAATTGGTTGTTGGAATGCTTGATAATGCGCATGAAAAGCCCAAGTACGTATGAGCATGTTTGACGGGAAGGCATACTGATGCTTCCAAGCTGAAGCTGTCTGAAGGTGTTCATGTGCAGGTACAAAAGTGGGTTTGGATTCAACTATGCTATCCTCGCAGGCATTGCAAGGAAAACAAAATTCACGGGTGAATTCAAACGTCACAGCGGTTTTATTGTCGACAAAATGAAGCCGTCCGAGTGCGTAAACATTGGTGCTGGAGGGACAGTGAATGGGCTGGTCGATTTGGGAAAATTCACACTGGAAAGCGACAAGCATGTCCCCTGCGACCATGGTCTCAAGATCATGTTTCAGCCTGTTGCTGGTTCTTTGATTGATTGATTGTAGGGTTTAACGCGCCGACGCAACGCAGGCGATGTGGCGCACCGTAGTGGAGGGCTCCGGATTAATTTTGATCACCTGGGGATCTTTAACGTGCGCCGAAATCTTTAAATCTTTAAATCTTTAACGTGCGCCAAAACCGTTGCACGCAAAACGGTTTTGAAGAATGCCTGCAAAGACTGCTTTGATGAGCTCCTCGCTTCTGCTGACCAAGCCGACAAACAGTTGGCAAGGTTCACCAAGTTCTGCGACAATGGGGGTCGTCTTTACCCCTCCAAGGAGCTCTTCTCATTTGTGGATGCCCTCAAAGCGACATTTTCTCTATAGTTCAGCTACAACGAGCTGCAGGGTGAGAGCTTAGACAACCTTGCTTCCTGCCTCCAGAAAGACGCCGTCACAGTAGGATTTCCACGGCATGGCCCCAGCCTCACAAATCAGGCCATCAAATTCTTTCTGGTCACCCGGCTGCACTTCTACATGAGGGCATTGAACAAGAAGAAGGCATCTTCTCGAGAAAGGAAGAAACACCTAAAGCTCAGTCCCCTCAAGTAACAGCCGAAAAGAATCAAAGGCTGAAAATGCTTTTTTCCAAGTTCCTGGTGAGCAGTCCCACAAAAAGTGCTTGAATTTGTTTACACACACAAACAAATCTAGCACCTAAAGTCAAAGTTCCCTGAGCAAAGAACATTGATGGCTTAAAAGGGTTTGTAATTTTGAATGTAATCTGACCCATTCACTAAAAGTGATCACTTTTTGTTTATTTTAACAAGTTCATCAAAAATAAAATGTATGTCAGTTATACCAATCAAATTTTTGATAAGTGTCAGAGCCAGCTGGCTACATTCGGCTGTTAAAAAGGGCGCCCAATCGGTTCTAAACTTTGATTATTCTAGCTCTCAAGTGAATAGGACACTCATTGTATAGCGATTTGCACAAGCACAAGGAATAGCTATCAAATAGCTTTTGTCGTTGTCGTACTGCTTGCAAAAACAATCATACTCCGCACTACTATCACCGGGCTGGGGCTGTCCGCCGCCGCCGCCACAGTGAACATGTAAGCGTGCGACACCGCCATCTGGCGGTTTTCCTCCAAGGGCGTCACGCGGAAGTGGGCGTGGTCATTCACTTGCCTATTTTAGCCACTGTACCTTTGGTAAGACAATGCAGTCGCCAAGCGGGCTCTGCCAAAATACCCCTGCCGACCCAAGGTACAACAATCCATACCAGATACAGTCTTCTACAAGTATACACCCTGTCTATTTATGACACATTTTTAGAACACCGTCTATTTAGAACACAGCGGTGCACTGAGTGCGCACAGGCTAATAGCTTCTGTCTCTGCAGATTCCGGAAATCATGAGCTGATTGAAAGGTGGAACCTGGACGACGCAACTACCGCAAAAGTGGGCTGCACAAGGCTATCGAGAGACAAGTGAAAGAAGAGCATCTTGGTCCGCCTCCTACGGCGCATGCGGACCAGGCAGCGACGCCCCCCCGTCTCCTACAGAACGCCCGACGCAGTGGCCAGCAGCTTGGTTCTGATTGATTGATTGTAGGGTTTAAAGCGCCGACGCAACGCAGGCGATGAGGCGCGCCGTAGTGGAGGGCTCCGGATTAATTTTGACCACCTGGGGATCTTTAACGTGCGCCGAAATCTCGTACACACGGGCGTTTTTACTTTTCGCCTCCATCAGAAAAGCGGCCGCCGCGGCTGGGAATCGAACCCGCGACCTTGTGAGCTTGGTTCGGAAGCGGTGCACTGACTGCGCACAGGTATGTATGCTCTTGCAACACATTCCCATTTTTGTACCGCTGCCGAACAGAGTTGTTGTGTCTGTTTTTCCTAGTGTGATTCACTGTGCTGGGTACCTTCACTGCAATGCGAGGAAGATGAGTACTCGCGGGGCGAAAAAGGTAGCTGATGGTGGCAAAGTTAACCTTAAGCAAGAGTTTGATGATTTCTGAAAGGAGATGATTGATGAGTTTCGTGAGCTGAGAGATAGCGTAAAATATTGCAGTGACACTTGCAATGAGGTGACAAGAACGAACAAAGATGTGCAAGCTATGACGAAGGAAATAAAGGAACTAATAGCCAGCAATCAAGCATTGAAAAAAGAGAACCGCAGGCTTACGCAGCGAGTGGAAGAACTCGAGCAGCACAGCAGAGCTAACAATTTAGAAGTAAAAGGTATACCAGCCGACCAGGATGCCCAAGAAATGGTTCTGAAAATGCCTGAAATAGTTGGCGAGCCAGTCACTAAAGACGACATTGATGTGCACCACAGGGTTCCTACCGCGAAACAAAACAAGTCAAATATAACTACGCTTTGTGCGTCAAGAGAAGCACAACTCTTTTCTTTCCAAGGCCAAAAAAAAAGTGGATCACGACAACTGAACTTGGCTGCACCGAAAAGGCTCCCATTTACATAAATGAACACTTGACGAGGCAAAATAAACAGCTTCTCGGTGCCACGGTTGCAGAGAAGAAACAAGCCAGGTGAAAGTACGCATAGGCGAAAGACGGCAAAATCTTCGCACGCAGAGAAGATAAGACGCCGATGCTCCGGATTCATGCCCTAAGATGCCGAAAAGATTACTTTGACCTCATGAGCCCCTGGCTTTTTCTTTATAGGGCAGTGGGACCTTCTGATCTGCAAACTAATGAAGTGCAGTAAAGCTTGATGTCGGGCTAGTTGGCGTAACATGCTTTTGAAGGTACGTTGCGCTTGTTGTGAACACAGTGACGGACACTGGAAAGTATGTTTTTTTTCCCGTGTCTGTCTCTGTGTTCACAAGTGCAACGTACCTTCAAATGAAATCCAATAATGCAAAAAAGAGTATTCGCATTCTTCATGTCAATGCGCGTTCATTAGAAAACAAGGACGAAAGTCTTGATCTATTAATTGAAAGTTCTGGCATCCCATTTGATACAATTATTGTTTCCGAAACTTGGTATACTAACCATTCCATTCCTTATTCCTACCCTAACTACAAATGTTTTGTTTTGAGTCATCCAGATCAGCGTGGCGGTGGTTTACTGTTATTAATCAAGAAGATGCAGACCCCTCAGATTGTTGAGGAATTTACCGTTTCCAGCATAAATTATGAAATGTTAACGGTTCTAGACGGTTCAAAAATGTTTTCAGTGATTTATCGCCCGCCAAATGCAGATCCGCAAGCTTTTTTTTTTTTTTTTTGAAACGTTTCTAGATTTTGCATCTATTAACAAATACTCGCTTTTTCTTGGAGGTAATTTTAACATCGACCAGATAAAAACATCCAAACTGGGAAACAAATTCTTATCTATACTTGAATCGTATGGTTTTAAGGATGTAATTACTGTCCCTACTCGCATAACACCATCATGTGAAAGTCTTGTCGACCTCATTATCACAATACAGTCTACGCTCGTTACAGCGGATCCGGCAACAACGGACTTTCGGTTACAACAGACCATTTCTGTTGGTTTGTCTGGTCCCCATGCATTTTAAATGGAGTCCACTCCGCCCACAACGGACCTGGCTAGAGCAGACTGTGACAAGTGTGTGGCGCCCCCCATCCCTGATATTTGTTGGCCGCTAAGTTCAGTGGCCCCACCAGGCTCGGTGGGCAACCTTGTGTGTGGCCGGGCAATAAACACCTCCGAGCACGGCTGCTCGGGGGTCAGTCACCGTCACCACCAGCACGCTGCATGTCGTCTCTCGGCTGGAGGGTACCCCTACCCTCCCAGGTTCACGAACGCGGGACTAAATCGTGACACTGGCGACGAGGATGGGATTCGTCGCCACTGACGCCACTCGTCGCCACTGACACTGGCGACGAGGGAAGAAGCCCGCGGAGCGGCCGAAGCCACCATGAACGCCGCCACCGAGAACGCCGAGACACCGCCCCCTCAAGCCAGCCGCCATTACGCCATGCCGCTGTACGGGAGGCTCGAGCCGTTCGAGGGTGAAGGGTCCGCCTGGCCGGTCTACGAGGAGCAAGTCGGCGTGTTTTTCCGGGCGAACGACACACCCGAGGCGAAACAGCGCGACATCTTCCTGGCCAGCTGCGGGACCCGCGTCTTCGCTCTCCTGCTCGACCTGCTCAAGCCGGCCACGCCGCACGAGAAGTCGCTGGGTGAGCTGCTCGCGACGCTACGCTCGCACTACAGCCCGGCTCCGTCGACGTTAATGGAGCGTTTTCGCTTCAATAACCGGAGCCGCCGAGGCGGAGAGACGCTCGGGCAGTTCGTCGCAGCGCTGCGAGGGTTGGCGAGCGGCTGCGCCTTCGGGGAGCAGCTCGACTCGCTGCTCCGGGACCGTTTCGTCTGCGGCATCAACGACCCCGCCATGCAGACGCGACTCCTGGAGCTTCCCGACCCCTCGCTGGACGACGCCGTGAAGGCAGCGCTGGCGATGGAGGCTGCGGCCAAGGACGCGGGCGAGCTAGCGCGTGCGGCCGGCGCACCGTCGGCGGAGGCGGCGGTGAACAAGATGGCGGCACGGCATGGCAGGTGCGTTCGCTGCGGTGGTGACCACCCCCCTTCACAGTGCCAGTTCGCGGAAGCGGAGTTCTTCGCGTGCGGACGAACTGGGCACATTGCTCGGGCGTGCCGAGGGGGGACGACGGCGGACGGACGGAAGCAGCAGCCGGCGCCGAGCACAGGTTCCGCGCCAGCCCACGGCCGAGGGAGTCGGCGCAAGGGTAGGCGGCGGGGGCGTGCGGCAGCAGCTTCGGGTGCAGCGGCTAGGCTTCACGCCGTGGCCGAAGACCCGCAGATTTTCGACATGTGGCACGCGGCCACAGTGCAGCCGCCGGTGCCACCATACTGGCTGACTGTCGAAGTCTGCGGGCGCCCCATCTCCATGGAGCTGGACACAGGGGCCAGTGTGTCGGTCATGGCCGGGAAAGACTTCAAGCGCACCTTCCCTGGTGTGGCCGTCGAGGCGTCGGGCGTCATGCTGCGCAGCTACTCCGGACAGCTCGCCCAAGTCGAGGGTCAAGCCCAGGTCAGCGTCCGCCTTGGCGACAGGGAGGCCACCCTTCCCCTGTACCTGACCAAGGGGCCGTCACCGACGCTGCTGGGCCGGAACTGGATCCAGGCGTTGGGCGTGAGGCTGCCGGAGTACCAGGAAGCAGTGCATGCAGTGGCAGACGTCCCCGGCCTCCTGACCAAGTTCGAGGCCCTGTCCCAGCCCGAGGTGGGGACATTCACCGGCACGGCGGCAAGCATTGAGGTGCCAGAGGGAGCACTGCCCCGTCCAGCCCGACTGCATGGACGGCGTCATCGAGCAGCTGCTGCACCGGCAAGAGGCCGGCACCAACGGCGGCGGGGTGCTGGGCACCAACGGCCGCCTGCTGCACCTGGTGGTGCTGAGTGCCAGGGCCAGCGCCCAGCAGGTGGCGCATGCTATGCGGCAGGTGCTCCCGCAGGGTTTCCGGCTCGACGACAAGGCCCAGTACGCGCTGGTCGTCAGGATCATCATCGCCGGCGACGTGGGCCTGCCGCACAACTTGTTCCGCACGGAGCCCCACGGCTGCCTGTGCGTGTACACCAGCCAGCCGGAGCTGAAGTACATCCGCGAGAGCCTCGAGAAGACCCTGCTGGCCAACCTGGAGCAGGAGGACCGGCTGCCCTTCCACGGCCTGCCCCTGGTCATGGTGTTTGCGGGCCAGGGGGACTGCCTGCGCGAGGAGGGCATCAACCGGGCCAAGAGCCTGCAGTGCCCCTTCGTGGACGACGGCGGCGGCCTGGACCCCGTGCGGCTGGAGCAGGCGCTGTGCGCGCTGGTGGAGAGCATCGAGCGGCGGGCGGGCCGGCTTCACATCTACCAGGCGCTGCCCGCGGTCGCGGGGCCCCGGCTGGACATGCGGCTGATGCTGTGCATGCTGTGCGGGGACCCGTACGCGCCCGAGTAGGTGCTTGCGCCCCTGCTGGCGCAGCCGGGCTGCCTGGCCACGGGCCCGCTGCACTGCCTCAGCCTGGACTCCTTCAAGGGGAGCCAGCTTCACCGACCGCTGCCAGCACAGCACCAGGGGCTGGTACTACTCGCGCCACTGCGGCACCACGCGCAAGTCCTTCGACACTGGGAAGGCTGACAGCTGGTGCGAGTGTGACACAGGCAGCACCTAATGCTGCCACAACGGCCTCGACACCTGTGCTCCGGCGGAGTGAGAGGCTGCGGAGACCTCCGGACCGGTACTCGCCGGGGGGACAGGTGTTGTTTTGTGTTTGTGTAGGACAAACAAACTTGGGGGTGAGGGGTGTGACAAGTGTGTGGCGCCCCCCATCCCTGATATTCGTTGGCCGCTAAGTTCAGTGGCCCCACCAGGCTCGGTGGGCAACCTTGTGTGTGGCCGGGCAATAAACACCTCCGAGCACGGCTGCTCGGGGGTCAGTCACCGTCACCACCAGCACGCTGCATGTCGTCTCTCGGCTGGAGGGTACCCCTACCCTCCCAGGTTCACGAACGCGGGACTAGATCGTGACACAGACTATCGGCTACAACGGACTAAATTTTAGGCGAAAATTGTTTCGACTGAACGTTTATAGCGGACTTCCGCGGGGCTGGCACCCGATGTGCTTTTTTTTGTTTATTTTGGCGAGAAAACTATTATGTCTGGCAACATTGCTGGCAGCCGGGTCGTTGGCGCAGCCAAGCCAAGCCAGTGCCAGTGGCTTTTTTTTTTTTTTTTTTGTGCGACCAGCGGCATGAGCGGCAAAGTAGCTGATTTCACTGTCGGGTAAATTAACGTAATTAATGCTGTTGAACATGGGGAAAAACAGGCCGACATCGCCAGAAGTACAGGCCTGTCTAAGCAGAGTGTCCGCTCTACGTCAAGAACAAGTCCGCTACCGATAAATGCGACTCCGGTGAGATTGAAAACAGGGCTATCGAATACTCGAAGTGGTGCACTCGGAGGCGAGTCTGCCCTCGTCAGTTTTTTTATGTAATAAAAAACTCGGGTTCAGTGAAGTTCGGCTTTTATTATTCCCACGCATGCATCTTTCCCGTTCCGTTCGGTGAAAAAGGTAAGAAATGCCTCAAGTAGGGGTTGTTTCCCATCCATTGTGTGCAATCTGCCGGTAACCGTGCGCAGTCCAACTGGTCTAACTTTCGATTTTACAGCTGTCCGTCATCAGATTATTTCATTACAGCTGTTTCAATGACCAGAATAAAATCGCTAAAAATGTGGAAGCTGCCTTGAGGGAACGTTAGGCAGCGATCCGATTTGTTTGACGAACAGTTTCGAGAAAACCTGCCTCATCGTGAGGGGATTTAAAAGAGCCTAGCTAATGCTGATGGGCACGACTGATGTTTTATAGCTGGTTTATAATTGCGCCTAGTTATATTCTTGCTTTATTTGCTCAGCTTATTTTGTGTCTTTACACGCTTGACCGCATGCGCTAGGCCTTTTCGAAGTGCCGGTGCTAAGTTTTGGAAACGGTGTTTACGCGATTCTTTGCGCTCGCGCGAACACTGTGCAGAGGTGCTGCAGGCGTGTCGAAAGAACAAGGTGTATGTACTAGGCATGCAATATCGGTCAAAGTACCCACTGTAAGGCTCATAACCCCCCCCCCCCCCCCCTCCCCCCCGTCGGATACTGCATACTTCGGCTATAGCGGACGTTTTTTTCCGGATTCAGAGGGTCCGTTGTAACGGGCGTAGACTGTACTGGTAATTTCGTTGGGAACAGTGGTACTCTAGCATATGAAATTAGCGACCACCTATCTTTGCGATGATTCACGACGATAAAGAAAAGATAGCGGAAGGAAGGCCTCCAGCACGTTATCAAAGCATAACTAGTGTAACACTGAACTCATTTCGTAGGGATATCCTGAATCATGACTGGAATGACGTGATATTAAAAACCGACACATACTGAATGTACAATGCTTTATTGTCCGATATTGTTAAGATTTATAAAACGCACTTTCCATAGATAACTGCCTCTAAGCTCAAGAAGTGTCGCAAGCCTTGGATAACCAACTGTTTTTCATGACATTAAGGCAAAAGGACTCAGAAAAATGGCGTATTTTCTAACAATGCCGACACAAACTGAATGCTAAACTACGAGCAGCAAAACTTGACTACTCTTCTGCCTATTTTGACTGCGTTTCAAACAACACTGACAAGTTATGGAAGAGGGTTAACTTACTTATACGACCGAACGTTGAGACACCTGTTCAAAGTACAACAGTAAATAATCACATTGTTAAAGGCAAAGAGCTTTCAGATCTACTAAATACATATTTTGTCTTGGTAGGCGACCCAGGAAGCTGTCACATAAGCAATTATCTGCATCTGCATAGAACAGCAAACTTCACTAGCAGTATGGCACTTTTTCCCACCAATGAGACTGAAATCATAAATGCTTTTAAGGGATTTAAAAATTTCAAATCAGAAGATTCTGACGATATGCAGATGGGCCCAGTTAAGTATGTTATTGACCTTCTAGCTCCGATTCTGAAAATGTTGCACAATTTAGCTCTAGAAACTGGCTCCTTTCCTTCTGACATGCAAATAGCAAAAGTTATAGCAATATATAAAGGCAGTGACATAAATAACGTGAGTAACTTTAAACCAATATCTTTTTTGCCTATACTGTCCAGAGGTTTCGAAAAAATAATAATTCTCATTTGAGCGAGTTTTTTATGAAGCATTCACTTCTTTCCACTGATCAATACAGTTTTCAAAAAGGCAAATCTGCCGAACTAGCCTGCTAACAAAAAAAGCTTGCTAACAAAAAAAAAAAAAAAGAGTACATTTTAGGTGCATTTGAACGAAAGGCTGTCGTGCTGGGGTTGTATATTAATTTTTCTAAAGCATTTGATTGCGTAAATCATAAAATACTACTATACAAATTAGACCAATATGGTGTACGTGGAAAGGCAGACGAACTTCTGGAGTCCTATGTAAAATATCGGAACCAGTATGTTAGCCACCCTAACTAATGTGTCCAATCTGACACACCAAGGTGTCCAATCTGACAAGAAACGTGTAACCACCAGCGTACCTCAGGGGAGCACTCTTGGCCCTCTTCTATTCCTGATACTATGTCTAAACGACATTTTTCAACCTTCAGATGACACCCTTTAGATAGGCTATGCAGGTGATACATCAATTATGTTGTGTGGGGTAGATCAAGATAGCTTAATATGCAGGGCCAATAAAATTCTAGAACGGATCTCCAAATGATGTGAAGAAAACTTTTTGAAAAATAATAGTACCAAAAAAACGCAGGCAATACTGTGCCAAGCAAAGAATACAGCCTTAAACATAAGATCATGGATATATTTAAATACAGATAATATTGAAATTGCTGATTATGTTAAAATCCTTGGTGTTATATTTTCTGAAAATGTAACATGGGATTTGCACGTTGAACACGTACGCAGCACATTAAAGTTTCTGGAATGTTAATCAGAATTGCGACGTTTTTCCTTTGGCCGTAAAACGAGTTTTATATAATGGACTATTTTTACCCACGCTCAATTACTGTCATTTAGTCTGGGCAACTACATCTAAAACAAACAAACTAACAGTGTGTCAAAAACGAGTGATACGAATTATTGTTAACGCCCCCTACAATTCTCATTCACTATTTTTTTTCCACTCATACAATATTACCAGTAGACTATTTTTTCGAATTTTGTCTCACCTGTACATATCGAACATGCATTCGAATGCAAAATAAGCTGTTCACAAATTTATTTAATCTTGTCGAACGCCACTATGAATACAATACCCGAGAACAATACCCATGGATTCAGCGTTTGTCACACATCCTACGGATTGCAGTTGTTATAACATTGCACTGCTTCCAAACAACTTTTCGTCAACGGATATTGATATTCCTACGCTGCCGACTCATTCGCTACTTATGCATTTTCTTTCTGTTTACTTATCTCAGAATAGGTAATGCATAGTTTTTCTTGTTGCAGTTTTGTTGTACTGTTTTTTTTGTTATCTTGTCTTATTTTTTCTCTCTAATTCTTTTTCAACAAAATGTGTGAAATGATGGTACATTATGTGCATGAAATACCCATTATTTACTCCATAACACAAGCTGACCTAATTCTTTGAGCTATGTTAAGCATACTTTTCTCCTTTATTCTATTTTGTAAATAAGCATATGTGTATAGATGCGGATATGTATATGTATGTGTGTTTGTATTGCATTGCCCATAGTTTTTTGAAAATCTGTTATGATGTGTTTTACTTCATATTCACCAAAACTTCCACTTTGTTTTTTTTTTCATTGTTTTCCCAAGTTGGAAAATACTTGTTTGTACAAAATTGCGTGTACTCAAGACGCTACGCAAAAACTATTGCATATTACAAAACTGTACGGGACAAAACTAAATGGGGGGTCTTGGGCTCCGGCAAGCTGCAAATGCGCAGCTTTTTCCCTTTTGCTCCCCTTCTCTCTCTCAAGAGAAAAATAAAGATTTGATTTCATTTGGTCGGAATGGAATGGATTCCAGCAAGAAGGCTAGAATCCAGGCTAGAATCCCTGCTGTGGGAAATGAGAGTCAGGGTGAGACGATTCAGATTAAGCCTTTTCCCGGCACCTCAAGCATTCATATGTGCCCGTGCGGTCTGGTTACGCCCATAGGAGTTCCTCACGCACACTGGTAAAAGTGGCAAAGGCACTCTGAAGTGATGAGATGATGATTCATCAGAGCTACCACACATCTGTGCCCAAAGACGTGGATACAAAGGGCCCAAGCTGGGCAGAGGAGGGCGCACCTGATGGTCATCTTGGAGAGGAAGGGGTTCCGGGCAAGCATGTTCTGCAGCACGCTGATGGAGCTCTCCGGGATGGCGTCCGAGCTCTTGATGTGCACCTCCACCAGGCTGCGGCGGCACTGGCCCACCAGGATGGCCAGCAGCTGCGCCGTCAGGTGGTCCAGCCGGGGAACGCTCAGCGTCACCTGCCTGCAAGGCATGACGAGGGGGAAAGATGGGGGAAGGCGTTGAGGCTCGAGCACCCACCTTTGCATCGCAGAACACTGCCGCGAGCCACGCCTTCTGTTCTGTTCACTTGTGTGTTTTGTTGCCAGCGGCTTGGCCATGCCCAGCTGTCTTATCTGTTTTCAAAGGGAAGCGTGTCTTTCCCTCCCTTTATTTTGTATGCCATGCAGAAGGCTATTTGATTTGATAGGGAGAGTGTGTCACCCTGTTGTGATGGGACTAGGATGTTGTTCTTTGATTGCCAGTGTGTTCTCAATCTATAATTCGATATTTCTGGAAATAGTAACGCGGACAGATAAATGCCTGAAGGGCAAGCGACACGACTTTCAATTCGCCGTCACTCTACTAGCGTGTGTGCTGCTCCTTCGCCGCTCCTTTGCCACTTGTATTTAGTTCTGGATTGTTGTGGAGAACAAGTTCACTCCAGTAAACCTTGTTTACTGGAGCGAACTTGGCCCTGTGTCGTTCTTGGCTATGTGACAATACGATGGCATGACGCCTGGTTGGTCATTGCACGTCACGGCACAGTCCTTCCCACAGGCCGTTCGTATCAAAACCCGCGATTCTATTTCTAGGCTATCGAGGCCGAAGAGCGGAGTTATTTCAGCAGTTGGTAAAAAGAATAGGAGGGGTGTTCAAAGTGAACCACTAGATTGCACTTGGTGCATACAGGAATGCCAGGATTGTAAATACCTGACACTAAAGGTTGATGTACTAACGGTTCGACAGTTGACGTGCGCAACTGCTGCTGCCCATGTTTCTTATGTCTCCCACTTATGCTACGAGTGCAAGTCAAACCACCATATAACAAACCTTGAAATCTAACAATTCTTTTCATTTCTGGCTCTTCGCCCCACTGAAAACCATGTGTATTTTTTCACAGTGTCTGGAGTGCCATCCGACGGCAACTGAACATTTAATGCTAAGGTTGGAGCAAGACAAGACATCTGCCGTTGTGCTCACTTATTTTTTTTTTTTCCATCTTCAGTTCAAATTTTAGTTTTTATGGCTTAGGTTAGTTTTTGTAATTTCAAATGATTGCTTTTTCGTGTTTTAGTTATGTTAGCTTAGGTTACATTAGGTTCGGGAGACTGATGTGGTGCAGCATTTTATTTACAAAACGCCAGTGAACATCACTTTAACCCTTTGAGGGTCACGGCCCACAGCCGTACATGTACGGCATTGGCAAACACTTTCAAAATAGTGAATGACGTTCATGCATCGCTTGTATCTTTAAAAAGCGCGCCTTTTTCGCCAACTTCTCTTGCTTGGCATGTGCTGCCACATTGCGGAAATACGTCAAATTTTTTTCTTGCACCGATGCCTCTTCTTTTTATTTTTTAATGATTTACTTCAGCGGCCCGCTGGCGATCGCTTGTGCATCCGCTAACGAGGGGGCGCGCTGCGTATCGCCCACCGGGTACCTGGGCACCTCTCGCTTCTTGCGCCTGCCACAGACCAAGGTCACCTGCGAAACTGATGAGGCTCTTTTCTCGTTTTCTTTTGGCATTTTATGAGCGGTGCGCCGCCTCTATCGCTCCCGCATCCGGCCGTGCACGCCGGTGCACGCCGGCGCACGTTGGCGGGCGTGCAGCAGCTGGTTTCGTTATCGTCCTCCGGGCGCTTCCCGCTTTTTGCGCCCCCGAAACTGATGTCTATCTGATTTTGATTCACTGAAAAGGTGCCGGCTTGTTACGCTCTCATTTTTATTTAGAATTTTTCTTGAGTAACGCCGTAATCAACCACATGTATGTAACAACACAAATTTTTTTGTCACTTTACGGTCACCCAAAAAAATTTTTTATTATTTTTTCTCGATATAGATTCGTCCGTAGAATTTAAATCAGTAATAAAAAAATCGACCCTGGGAGGACGCATTTGGCAAAAAAATTCGACCCACAAAGGGTTAATGGAGTGCTTATGTATAACAGCATCGGACGGTCCTGCAGACACAGCATAATTTTTTTTTTGCATTTCACCTACTTATAAATTTTTTTACCACACTTTCCATGAAACGAAGTCTCCGCACGTGTATGCGTACCATTGTGACGCACGGGTACCACATTTTAGGCCACGTGCCACGCTACAGCCAATGGCGTGCACCCCAATGTTGCGGCCACAATAAAAAACTAGAAATTTTCCCCACACACCATTTCCCGGCCACTTGACCCCATAACACAACCTTCCAGTCTTTACAACTATGCAGTATCACACGAGCTACATCGCATTTATTCTGAAAACGAACATACATACAAGCAGTTCATCCCAATTTCATTTACCCACACACAAACCATGCGTCAACCCCTCTTAGGGGCCATGAAGACAAAATACAAGTTTTGTTCCCTAAAAGGAGTGCTCTCTCACAATAGCAATACAAATTTTATCACGAACTTCAAACAAATACTACAGATATTAAGGAAAGCATGCAAGGCAGTGGCAGCCCCCCAGCAACTTTCCCGCGATTTCTTTCATGTCACAGGATATTGTGTGATTGCCGGCCACCCACCTAAGCCACCACCAAAAACATGACTAGGAGATCGTAGTGGGGCCTCTAGTTCAGTGTGACCAAATCACTTGAATGCTAACGTGCAGTTGCCAAAGTGATAATTACGTCTTTAGTGCTGGTCCCTATTACGTTGCTTGTGCCCACAACACGTCACTGTAGAGCAAAAGCTAAAAGTTTAATGTTTCGTGTATTTTTTTGGTTAAAAAAAGTGTTTCGTGCTGGAATGGAGCTGAGTGAGTGGCCCAAGGCCAGCCAGTTCTTTTAAACTGAAGAAGATCGTATTTTGTCTTCACAGACCCTTTAAACCAGAAAAAAGGGCACCTAAAAACCTCACTGCTATATGGCTAGGTACTTCTACCAAACTGATCACCCATTAACAACCGCTAGGGTTAGGTAGCTGCCCCTTCGTTTGTGTCAGCGGCAGCACCCGGTATTTAATCTTAGGCACAATTCCACTAAAGATAGGATACCGCCATGTCCCCGACTGAACAGAAAACTTCACTTTGAGTTTACTTATCACCGTAAGCCAGCTACAACAGAAAAGAGAATGCAATGGCAGCTCTGATGAAGCACGTGTTACGAAGCGCCATGCACTGCAGTGAAGCAGCACTACAGGGAAGAATCTGTCTATCACCAGCACCCCACTTCACCCTTAACCTTTTCACTGTGGGGAGTTGCTGGCCATTATGCACCCGCCCTCCCTCCCTGTTAGCTTGGTTTCAGGAGTATCAGGGAATAAGCACAGCTATTTGATTATGACTGCGCCCAAACATGACGCGTCAAAACAAAACACCGTGGGTGAGAAATCCCCTTATTCAATGGTTCGCATAAAAAAAAAACAGGAAAAAAGATGCAGGACACGAAAAGATGGAACAAAATTGTGCCGCTAGTTTGCTGCGCACGTTTCCCGGACGTCAGCCCCACCATTTCAATATCAGAATCTGATGCTGTGGAACTGACCCCTTCCTTGAATGAGAAACTCTCAGAATCCAAATCCAAGCTTGGCTCATACTCGGAATCGGAAGAGCCATCCTCCAATCTGCAGTCAAAGGCCCCGCGCGATCAAGCCATCCAAAAAGTGACCACACGCACGGAGGGAGCACTTTCAGTAGCCCGCACAATGCACAGAAATGGATTGATTGATTGATTGTAGGGTTTAACGCGCCGACGCAACGCAGGCGATGAGGCGCGCCGTAGTGGAGGGCTCCGGATTAATTTTGACCACCTGGGGATCTTTATCGTGCGCCGAAATCTCGCACACACGGGCGTTTTTGCTTTTCGCCTCCATCAGAAAAGCGACCGCCGCGGCCGGGAATCGAACCCGCGACCTCGTGCTCAGCAGCGCAACGCCTTAGCCACTGAGCCACCGCGGCGGGTTGCACAGAAATGGAACTTTGTGAAATCAAGAAGACAGATAGATATGAAAAGTGGATACAACATGGATACAATAAACTCGCTGCTGACAGTGGCAAGCGAGGGCGCAGCGAGTAAGCGAAAGCTTCAATTGAGTCCTGTTTCATTTATTTGAGAGGCAATGGCACGCGACTAACTTGAAACGCTGTAAGCAGACGCACGAACAGAAAAAAAAAAAAGTACAAACTTGCGGCAGATGGCAGAACACCCCTTGCATCCGCAATTGCACGCCCACCAAGGAGTCACTCAGATAGACAGAGTAGAGCGCGTGGAGTGACCACACTTCCCAGCAAGGATGGGTGGGCCCCATCACTCCGCACTCTTCAATATGCGTTTCAAAATAGCATGGTAGTGCAATTACAAGCTTTTAACAAGATTCGTCAGATGGCGCAAACAGTCCAGGCACACCAGCTTTGCGCTTGGGTGCGAATTTTTAAATGCGCAATGGAGACCATACCGGTACCGTATTTACTTGAATCTAGGAGATACCTTTTTTAAAAAGTCGTTGACCAAAGTCGGGGGTCGGCTTAGATTCGAGGATGCGGCTTTCCTGTTACCACTACACAATCAGCGCCATCTCACGACCACAGGCTTGCAGGTTTGCAAGCTCCATTTTGTTTGTTTGAATGTTGTGAACCCAGCTCTCAGCATTCCGTGCTTGCTTGCGTTTGTTGCCGCATGACCTCGAGAAGTGCCAGTGTTCGTAGCACAATGGCACCCACCAAGCGGTGCCACTACACCGCGGCTTTTAAGCGGATAGTCTTCGTGGCCAAGACAACTTCAAACCTCCAAGCACAGCGCGACTTCGGAGTCAATGAGAAGAATGTGCGCCGATGGCGGAAGCAGCGGAACGAACTTTTCAACTGCACTGCCAAGCGAATGGCCTTCACAGGAACCAAGAAAGGTCGACAGCACGAAGTGGAGAAGGAAGTCGCTGACTTTATCTGGCAGCACGGAGAGGGTGGAATGCCTGTGACGACGGAGATGATACAGGCGACGGCGGGGGAGATCGCAAATGTACAAGGCATTGCGAGGAGTCAGTTTAAGGCCAGCAGAGGCTTATGAAGCAGTTTATGAAGCAGTTTGGGTTCGGGTTCACTCGCTTTATGAAGCAGTTCGGGTTCAGCCTGTGACGGCGAACGTCTGTGTGCCAAAAGCTACCCCCTGACTTTGAGGAGAAGCTACGGTAGTTGCATTCCAGCGCTTTGTCATCAAGAAGCGGGTGGAAAAAGAGTACCAACTGGGCTAGATCGGTAACGCCAATCAAACCCCGGTGTATTTTGACATGCCTGTGGCCTACACCGCGTGAATGACAAGGGCACGAAAGAAGTGAAAGTAAAAACTGATAGCTACGAGAAGCAGAGCGCCAATGTGATGATGTGTTGCACGGCCGATGGGCAAAAGCTGCCACTGTACATTACTTTTAAGAGGAGTTGTGCGAGCCCACGAGAATGGTTGGATGAGTGGTGCCCTCGTCGAAGATTGGGTCAAGACTGTTTGGCAGCGCCCATGCCGGTGCTCTGCTGTTTCAGGAGTCACTCCTGGCTCTGGACTCCTACCACAGCCATTTGACACACGCCGTTAAGTCCGTGCTTTTGGAGGGAAGTACGGACATTTTGGTAATACCCGGCAGCATGACGAGCCAGCTACAACCGCTAGGCGTGGCCATCAACAAGCCATTTAAGGACAGGCCGCGGAAGCATTACGACGAATGGCTGACGCTGTAAGATCAGCAATTGGCACTGACCGGGCGCATCAAGTGTGCTTCGCTCAGCCAACTGGCAAACTGGGTTGCCGTGGCATGGGACGAAATTCTGGCCTTCTGTGCCTTCCGGCCTTCTGTGCAGGCCTTCTGTAAGTGCAGCATCTACAATGCACTGGACGGAACTGAAGACAGTGCGCTGTGGGAAGAGGACAGCGATGACGACGACGACGAGAGAGCATTTAACAGGCTATGACAAGTGCGCAAGCATAATAAAGTGCATGTTCTGTACTCGGGGACAACTTTCTGTGGCAATGGAGAGAGAGCTATGGGGGGAGGGGGAAGGGGGAGCTAACTGCTTTGTGTTACTGCGCCAAAGTAGTTCCTTCCCAATAAACTGGTTTCAGTTTCAGTTTCGGCGTGACAGATGCGCATTGTTACAGTTCATTTCTTCGCATGAGCTCTGTGGTTGAGTGTGCTGAACCACGATCACCGGGCATGCAGGAATATTGGCGTCTCTTTCCCCATGCTTCATTTGTTTGTAAACACAAGCCAATGCTTTAACCGAAGAACTCAGACCGACCGTGGACGATGCCATTAAACTCTGTATCGTTCAGGAGCGAAGTGAATTTTCTCAGCGCTGCACTTTTGATGGCATGCAGTGATTTGTAAACTCTTCTGGAGCTCAAAACTGGGCAGCACCACCGATGTGTAGTGCACTTGCAGAGCACGGGTGCGGTATACCGAAAGAGCAGCATGCACACACGCTCGCTTACACCGGAAAACTGGCTATCCGAATGGATTGCGGAAACGGCGGAGAGTCCCAGTTGCATCAGTCCCACTTGGGCGTAATCTTTGCACACCACTTGCTTCGTTTGTTCGGACAGCGAAGCTTCTTAAAAATCCTATGCGGAGAATGAAGTGGCGAGCTGCCAAAGCAGCGGACAAAGACGCCATGTTTTTTTTTTAATTTGTTTTCTGGAAGGGAACCATAGCGACCCCAGTGGCAACAGCTGCAACCAAAAAAAATCTGAAAATTTAAAAATATTGCTCTTGGCTTCACATATTCTGGCTAATAATTTGGTGGCATTATCAACCCAAGGCTAAACATAAGAACTATATGTTTTTGAATTGCCTATGTTGCCGCCAAGCAATTACTTTTGTTGAACTACTTCCAGGTGTGTAGTGAAAAGGCGTAAGGGGGGGGGGGGGGGGGGGGGGGGGGGGAGGAATGCAAAAATGTACCGGTACGTCAGTGACAGCAAAAGGGTTAAAGGGATAGAGAGCCAAATTTTTTGGAGTATACGCTCTCTATCCCAAATGAAAGGGCAGCACTTCAAGCACCGTGAATCGAAACGGTTTTCCTGATAGGGCCCTGAAACGTTTGAAAGCGGGATTTTTAGACCCACCAGACTTACGTATGCTGCCAAAACAAATTCTGTCAACCACGACAGTGAGCTGTGTGGCAACATACTTTTAAGTGTACGCGAGATGTAAAGAGGTATTTAAAATTTCCCCGCATTTCCCCGAGGGGAAGAATGTGAAAGTGCGAATGCACGAGTTGAATTTGCGCGGTTCGGTAATGTTCGCGAAAGAGAGATCACACACACAACTACAAAGAAAGAAAGATGCATTTATTCACAGACACCTATTTGTGTTGTCGTTGTACTTGATTGCTAGAGCGGATCTCAGCTTTGAAATTTCGTGTCAGTACTCCTTTAAGCGGGTGCATTAGCCCTTCTCACGCCCGATTCCTGGCCAATCCCCCACGTGGGTATGTGCCATGCCAGCGGCCAGGCAGCGCGCGCTCATCTCCCCCCGTTGCCAAGGAAGACAAGGAGATTCCTGGCCAATCCCCCACGTGGGTACGTGCCATGTCAGCGGCCAGGCAGCGCGCGCCCATCTCCCCCCGTTGCCAAGGAAGATGAGGAGCGCGCGCACCCGCAGCTGTTGTTATGTGGACGGACGGCGGTCGCCGGAATTCAGGGTCGCTTATAAAGTGCATTCGCACTTAAAACTTGTCCCCAACTAAAACAACAATGAAGTGCAGTCTTCCTTCCCATTCCTTTATGGGGGTGTTGAATCACCGAAAAGTGCCAATATCTTGACAAAAAGGCGTCAAAATTCTTCCCTCTATCAGAAAAACAGCTGTCGCAACTGGGACCGCATCCACGTCCTTAAAGGAGTACTGACACGAAATTTCAAAGCTGAGATAACTATGTAAAACGCTTCCTTTTTATCAGGAGATATCTCCCAGCAAGTTTGAACAGCAACCGTTCAGCGAAACATATTTAAAATCCATTTTAATCTTCGCCCGCACGAGAAAGCCCAGAGCGGGCCAACGTGACATCATCTGCTACGTGCCCCAAACTGCCGACGTCGGGGCTCCCGTGACGAAGCCGACGCGCTGGCTGTGGTTGGCGCGCGCTGCTCGGGCGTGTGTACACGTCATGGTTTTGGGACTGACGTCATGCTGCCCGGGCCTGTGGGGACGGCGAAGACCTCAGCCGGTCTGGGCGCGCGCGTGCGCTCGCTCGCGCGCGCTTCCAGAGAGGCAGCGATACGGCAAGAATGGTGACGCCATGTCATACATGCTGTCATGGCGGCCGCTCGGCGTTTTTTTGTCGAAACCGAAACTGGCACGAATAAACGACGCCGTAAATGAATGTTTACGCTGCGCTCGACCGTCTAATCTGTCATTCTATGATTAGTGGGCTGTTAGGCACGCATAGCAGTGAAAAAAACGTAACATAAAAATTTCGTGTCAGTACTCCTTTAAGATCCCGGCACAACGCCTCAGCCACTCAGCCACTACAGCAGGTAACAGCCGTTTTTTTTTTTCCCTGTGGTGATATTCGGTTCCCAGACGGGTGCAAGCCTCGTACTTGCGGTGTGACCAAAAAAGCAAATTAAACACACTGATAGACCATTCACTGCCCCAATACTAACCTAATAGACAGAAAACGTTCATTATTTGTAGAAAGTATGCAAGGAGATGACCTTACAAGACATTTCACAGTAAAAAAAATTACTGTTCTTGGCAAAAAAAAAAAAAAAAAAAACATTACACCAATGCTGAGGCTCAGGCCATTCGCATAAGACCAGCAATTCTATCCCCAGGCTATGACGCAACACAGTGGAGTTGTTTCAGCAGTTGGCGAAAAAGAATAGGAGTGTTCCAAGTGAACCAGTAGTCTGTACAGAAATGCCAGGATTGCAGCTATCTGGGAACAGACTGCCGCTTTGTTTCTCACGCTGGCCACAGAGGTCAGTTAAATTGCCGCTTTATAAGATCTCCTCATCCTCTCCTGCCTACCGCAGAAGAAGGATGATGATGATGGTTGGGTATTAATGGCGCAACGCCAACTGGGGCAAAGAGTGCCAAAACAGTTGTTATATATGAGAGATGAAGACGTAAACACTAAAATCGCTCAACAATAACAAAAGTAAGATCAGTGAAAGACAATGAGGATGGCTGGTGTAGAAGGCCAGTTTGTGATTATGCGTGGTATGAAATTAGGTCTAAAAATTTTACTTCCGCTAAATAGTTAAAAATGCGCTTGACAGAAAACACGGGATCATCAGACAGGAAAAACGCTGGGTGACCACAGAAGAAGGACAAAGCGGAAGAGGGGAGGCAAGGATGACGCACCTGAGGCAGGGGCCCGAGGCGAGCGCCGCAAAGATCTCAGACAGCGGCACGGAGTCCTCAGAGTCGTCATACGCCCGGCGCACGTCGAGGCGGAAACGGCGCAGCCCCTGGCTCGCCTTGAGAGCCGCACAGAGCGCATCACCCAGCTCGGTCACGTTGGCCACCTCGTCCTCCATGTCGTCCTCAAGGCCGCCGGGGCCCCCGCCGCCAAAACTGGCGCCCCCGCCCACGTACTCGACGGTGAGCGAGCGCAGCGCCCGGTTCGAGGCCAGCGTGGCGTACACCGACCGCAGTGCCTCTCCAACGAGCCCCCAGTGGCAGACCTGCACGTCGGTGGCGCACGACAGGCCGCACGCCAGCGAGGGCGACACCGATGCCGGCAGGTGCAGTGACAGAGGGAACTGGGCGCGAGGCTCCAGCTTCAACGTCTCCAGCAGCACCTGGTCATCCCTGCAAACGGGAGAGGGGGAACCGAACACTGATTGCGGTGTTTAATGTGCCAAAGCTACGCAGCCGATGAGGCACATCGTAGTGGAGGACTGCGGATTAATTTTGACCACCTGGGGATCGTTAAAGTGTGCCAAAATCTTGACACATCATGCTTTCGCTTTTCAACTCCGTTAGAAAAGCAGCCACCGCAGCAGGGACTGAACCTGCGTCCTTGGGCTCAGCAGAACAACGTCTTAGCAACTGAGCCCCCACAGCGGGTACAAAGCAGTCAGACCGCAGTCAGCTCAGTTTGCTTTGTGCCGCATAACACACTGTTTACGCCAACCACAGTGTTCAGAGCATTCCCTCAATGCAAAAAGAGTAGTCTGTAACTGTACATACATGCACGTCTCTCTGAAACTCTGTGCCTCAATAAATCCCAAGATCCAAATTCAACAGCAGTGGCCAAAATTTCGTATTAGGAAGAATTGCAACCGTCAGCGAATTTTTTTGTGTTCATTCTTCAAATTGTCCAGCCTGCCCTTTGACACTAACAAGGAGTCCGCTGACAACATGTTCTTCGAATGCCATCGTTTTAACATTTCTCATAGAAGTGTACCTGATGGTGAGAGTACCATTTGCCACTGTAAATGAAGTGTTGTGAATACTTGATCTCTGCTGAAAAATTGGCTACACGTCTGCTCGCGTTGCTGCAAATGTCGTTGAAAGATGATAGTCGTTTGCCGCCCCTACCATGTAACTGCCTCTCCTGTCTCAATCCATCTATGCAAGGCATGCAGAGTTCAATTTTGCTGCGTCCGCAGAGCTGTCACGCTATCTGTTGGGACTTGGCACTCGGGCAACAAGCGTGCGTCCTGGGCACCAGTGTTGTTTGCACTTTGCGGTTAAAACATCGCTTTCAACGCATCTTTTTTTTACGCGCTATCGCAAAAATTAAAAACATTTACTGTTAATCAAAAGAACACTGCAAAAACCAATTGCGTATTGACATTCTTCCTCAAATAAGCCCAACAGCACATTTTTGCCGAACAGGGTAGACAAGTATGGAGCATCTTTCTAGATATATTAATACTAAGTGTTTTGCTTATATAAATGTCTCGCTCAGGAATTCTTTCAACATTAACCGTGCGGCTGAACCGTGGGACAAACAGACAGATCAAAATTTTGCCATTTCAATAGCCCAAGAAAGAAAGACTATTCTTTACAACTATCCCAGCTGTGCATACAACTGAGTGTTTGCACTTGCAGCACTTGTTACCCTTACAGCATAGTGCGACTACTAGGCAGTGCAGCCTTCATCGTATCCATCAGCACACGCTAATCATCGTCCCACTGTTAAGACCACTGCCTCACAAGAGCCGCAGGCAAGGTGCTGTTCACTCTCGGGTAAAATGTTCGGTACAAAATTCAGCTTGCCCAACCAGAAGTCTGTCAGAAAACAATTCAGCGTTTCCAGAAGGTCTAAAATAACTCTTCAAACAGCCGGACTGATGCAATATAAATATTTTCCAGTTAAAAAAAAGTGGTCTCTCTCATGCTCTATTAAATTTTTTTATCCCTCATCTCGGACGTATCAACTGTTTCATATAGAGCTCTCTTTGGAATCATTGGTCACAATACTGCTGTTTTAGATGTCCGCAGCGCACGTAAAGAATCCCAAGGTAAAAAGCAAGAAATACGGAACTAATGGATTCTAGACTTAATAACAACATGCAAACCACACTTGATTGATGAGCTAATTTTAAAAAATGAGTACACAGGGTAGTGCATTCAAGGGACCTTATTCTTGAAAAAAAAAAAAAGAGACAAAAAGATGGATCGGTTTATTCACAACATATAAGAATGCTGCGCAAGGTGCTGACTTCTGGTGCACTGACAAAGACGACAATGACATTCAGCTTCTAAGCAATTCTGCTACATCCCCAGCTGTTTCGGCATTGCTGTACAACCATTGTTGCAAAGAGGTGTAGGCAAGTTCACAGCTTTCTGCATAAAATTCAAATCCTTGTGTATGGGAGCAGCCATGGCGGTGAAGTGACCACATTTTGTTTTTGCCGACACGATTCAGCAGATGAAGTGCCTGAGCTCAATTAAGTACCTGAATGCACAAATTAAGCGAGTAAGCGATTACGTGCAAACAAGGTTCTCTTCATAAATTAAGCGAGTAAGCGATTACGTGCAAACAGGGTTCTCCCCACGGCGGGCGGCAGTGTTTGTGGCCAATCGCCCACATCTATTACCACCCGGCAACCACCGCCCGTCTCTCAGGCTTCAAGTCTGCTGCACAAGCGGACAGCTTTCTGTGGCTATGCAGTGGAAGCTATGAGCACGAGGGGCCCACTACCACAAGCGCACTGTTACAGGAAAGCACGGACGCCGGAGGGAAGCGGCCACACATCTTCATGAGTCACAAACACAGGCCATGAATCTGTCGGGAATTACAGACGACATGACCTCGGTAGACTGCGAGAGACTTTTCAGCTCTAAAACTCATCTAAACACAACTGAGGAATCACCTCAAAGAGAAGACACTAAACTGTGTCATTCGCTTCGCCGTTGAAGGGCCTGATGTTGAGAGCTTCGTACGGGAAGCTGGGCCAAACTGAAAAATTGGAGGCTTAAAGTGTAGGATGTCGGGAAAACGGAAATAAACTCTCTCGCAGTGTTTCCTGGGTGGAATTGCGCTCGAAGGGCTATTATCTAGTCATTTTTCAGTATGCGCCTGTCAACTCCCCCCCCCCTTGTGTCTTGATATGTCCACCTCTGAAAATATTCTGGAGAGAACCGTGTGTGCATTGTGGACCCAAGACACAACGCTTAAAAGCTGCAAAACGGCACGCATCTGTGACAATCTTGAACCACTGCTGCTCGCTATTTGTGATCTAAAGGCGTGCAAATCACAAGTTTAGTGGCAACGTTATGAAGACACCGAGGCACCGACCATCACCGCCCTGGAGCCATCACCATAACCGCCCCGTTATGCAAAAGACAGAGTTGGAAAGGTACAGCTGTCACTAAAAGAGTTTGGGAATATTTGCAGTTGATTTCACTGCAAAGCAGTATACCTCTACCAGCCAAGAAAATTTTCCTGCCTGCATCAGGAGAAAACTCCCAGGCTAAATAAAAAACTACCTGCACCGCCGGGGATCAAATCAGGACCCAAATGCAGAAACAGAGCAAAAAACCGACGTCTTATAAATTAAGCTGCGCCCACACGAGGAGACAGACGGTGTACTCAACAAGCACAACAGCGGGTCTCTACCCCCTGTGCTCATTAAAAGCCCTCGTGTGAAGTGCACACCGCATAAAGTATCATGACAGCATTCATATGGTTTTGATTACTGGCAAACTGAACCACATCTGGGGAAATTATCAAGGCCTTGGCGGAGACGCATGAAACAACAGTGAGGGGGTGGCAGTGAGAGAGATGATGCCATAGCCGTGCCTGCCGCCCTCCTCCTCACCCTTCGCCTGGCACTCCTCTCCATTTTCTTTCCTCGGTCACTGCTGCATTCAGAACTCCGCCCTAGCGAAACTCAGGTAATGGTAGCCAGAGTCTCTGGTTTCACTCTTTGTAGAGCCACATGTGCGAATTCAAGTGACACCGCATGTATAATCATTGCGGGTGTCGTTTACAGCTCCACCATCCAACCACTTTGACAGCACGGACTGCAGCCAAATTTTTCTTCTACACCTGAAGCATTCCGAAGCTTTACTGAAATGTTTCAGGGCTTCCTTGACACGGCAGGGTGAAATTTCAACGTGCTATCCGCATTCATCTGCTGATCAAATGATAGGACTCTGTATGTGTAGGTGGCCACTAAATAAAATGGACCAAGCAAGCAGTGTGCAAAAACTGTTCGTGAAAAACCTTCTGGCACCTGCTGTCGAAACAGCTGAGTGCATGCGCATCTTTCATTAGTCAATGCATATCAACTTTCTCAGCTTTACCCACAGCGGATTTCCATTGATTGTGGCCTTGTGCAGCGCGCAGAGCGAGCAGCTTGCACACTGCGGCATGTGCCGATTACATTTAATGATTCACATTCAGCATCGAGTGATGTGCACCGGGAGCTTATTGCCATTTTATTTGTGCCATTGGAGCAAGCAGGCAATGCAAAATATAAGGGCTGCCGGTTTATATATCAGCTGTGTGTTCGTTGCATAGACACTAGCAAGGGCTCTATCATGCGTGAATCTTCCTCAGCGACTAACTTTACAGTCAACAGATGGTATTCACTGAAAAGTTGAGCGGGCGATTTCTTTGCTTGGCAACACTGGAAACCGCTATGTCTGTGCCAGCTGTGCCTGCGAATGCACTTTGCGCCCGCATCTCGCAGAAAAAAAACCCCGGTGTGCGTCATCTGCTCCGTTTCAACCAGATTCTCAGCCGTAGCGCGAACAGATATATTATTGCTCACACTCACATTACGCGGTGGCGTTCTCCATGCCCTCAAGAACTCCACAACACCGGAGAACGAAAACGCGGCTATGAACGAAAGCGACACGGTGTACAAGAGGCTGATGATTCAGTTGCCTACGCCCATAGATGTTCATATAAATGCCCTTTCATTAATGCGCGGTTCAGTGCAAGTACGAAATAATGGTTTTGAGGAAATGTTTCACGCGTACGCCGATTTAGATACGACAATAGCGTACCAGCTGGTACATGCAAGGACGTGTCCCGCGCTGTGCTCATCAGTCAGCACAAGTGCTGGCGAATCGCAAGTGCCCTGTGAACAAATTGCTCGAGTCTGGCATCCAGGCGGCAAAATTTTCAGCCCCAATATTTCCATTTTTGTAGGGGTGATCGGCTTTCACTAGCATATGCGCGCAGCTTGGTACATCACGACGCATTTGTACGCATACGTACGATCTCAAGTTTTTACCACTCTGCCTAGTCATGCGACGATTTCAACCATGTCTGGCAATAGGTAAATCGCAGGGTGCTGCATGGAACAGTAGTTGACGTTGAGCTATTACTTTGCATTCGGTGGGGCAGAGTTTAAGACATCAAACAGCTCTTGCCATTGTGTGCCGTGCCTTACCAGGATACAATACGGACAAGTACCACCATCTTGTAGAGCCCCCAACGTAATCAGCGAATACATGATTTGGCAGCGTCGCCTTAGCAACACCGACGCTGGTGGCGCACACACATGGTACCCCGCATGCGTGCCACACCAGTGAATACAACCTATAAAATAAGAACATCATGAACATGCTATGCCGAATTTGAACGTGACGGTTACACAGCTTCACTGCATGCCAGCCACTGTAAAGGATTAACTCTTTCGGGACCACTCCCATAGGCCATTGATCACATATGATTGATGGTTTCGCACGCCTGCAGAATACAAATTTTCACTCAATTTGATTGATTGTAGCGTTTAACGCGCCGACGCAACGCAGGCAATGAGGCGCGCTGTAGTGGAGGGCTCCGGATTAATTTTGACCACCTGGGGATCTTTAACGTGCGCCGAAATCTCGTACACACGGCGTTTTTGCTTTTCGCCTCCATCAGAAAAGCGGCCGCCGCGGCCGGGAATCGAACCCGTGACCTCGTGCTCAGCAGCGCAACGCGTTAGCCACTGAGCCACCGCGGCGGGTTTCACTCAATTTTCAATGGAACACCTAGCGACATCTAGGAGATAGTTTGAAAACTGGAGTTTTTTCTTTTGTGAAGTTTCTTCTTTTAATGCCAGGCGGCGACGCATCATATTTTATTCTGACGGGCAGTGGTTTCGAATGTAAAAAAACATGGTGTCATACCCGCGCGCGAGCGCGATAAGAAATCCGCGTCGTCTCGCCTCGCGTATCTTGGCCTTCTACTGTGGATTTTAATGATGAGAGTGGCAGTGAAAAGTCGGAACAAAACTTTAGAGATCGGATTTCAGCTCGAGTGAGGATTCGAGTGTCGATCAACCTGGCACAGCAAATCGCGCTGGAAGGTGGCTGTTGGTTTCGGTTTCAATTGGCTCTGGAGTAGGTATGTGCGCTCGAAATATGTTCTGGCTGGTTTATATCTGTTCGCTAGGGTGTTAAATACCTATGGTGGTGATCTCCTGCACACCAGCGCAGAAACGGATTGAGTTTTCGCCAAGACGAGAGCCCAACGTGTACCTGGGCGACGACTTAGCCATGGCCCTAGTGCCAAAGAGATCACACACAAACAAAAAACCGGTTACACCTAGATGCATCAAACTTTCGCGATGAAGAAACAAAGCATTGTGTCAGATTTTGTATAACCTGAAATAATTTAATTCTTTTTGAATATTTTTATATTTATGCTTTTTTCTATCTCTTTCTGTACGTTTTTAACGAAGTTCTTACTTTTGGATTTTTTCGTGGTGTTATCGTCAGTATTGAAGCAAAACATGGTATTGTATGTCAAAGAACACATAATTAGATGCATTTTGGTATATGCTGAAGCAGGATGGTGCCTTTGCTTCATGTAATAAAAAATTTGTGCCGAGACTTCCCTTTTTCATTCCTTATTCCGGTGGTCCCGAAAGAGTATTATAATGCTTGCAGTCTAGAAAAACAAATCGCTGTGGCCGAAATAATTGATATTCATTAGCTAATGAAAGATGTGCAAGCACGTTCAGCTGTGTAGACAGCAGGTGTTGGGTCAGAAAGTGTGACGCCAATGGCTTTCGAACACCGCTTGCTCGGTCTGTTTTATTTTGTGGCTGCCTGTACATGCCCACATTGACGTAAAACGTTAGGCCAAAAGTATATGTCAAAACAAAAACTCCAACCACTCTCACTAGCAAAAACATTTCCCTTTCCAATGTGTGTTGCACAATTTAAATTTCGCATACTCACTCAGCATTATGCGATGAGCCGAGTACCTCTGGTAACACAAGGGTCTTCAGCGTTGCATTCGAACTGAGAGCATGGCACAACCTTGCAACGACGTCGCCTTCAAAGGACGAGTCCAGCAAGCTGAGCGACTCCAACGTGCAGTTTGTGAGGAGAGCTTCAGCTATGTGCGTCGCACCTTCACCATCAATGCTGCAGTTCTTAAGCGCCAGCGTTTCGAGGGGATGATGCCTCATCAAGAAGTGCGCCAGGGCTTCCCCGATTGTCCGCCCTACGTTTGTGGACTCCAATGTCAGGTGCTGGAAGGACAGGTTGCCCTCCAGAGCCGCAAACAGGTCGGTGACACAGTGGAGGCAGACGTGGCGGGAAGTGGCGTGCCCCCGGAGAGCGGAGTGCTTGCAGGTCGTTCCAGCCTTGCAGAGCCCGAACAGAGCGACCTTGCGGATCACTCGGTTGCTGCGAAAAACCTCCGCCATGGCGTCGCACGCCGAAGACCTCACGCTGTCCTGCAGGCTCAGCTCCGTCAGCCGACGACACGCTACAAGCGCGAGCAGCAGCGTCGCGGCAGATTCGGGCGACAACTGATTGCCGACGAGTTTGACCGTGGCCAGGGAGGCAGCGTTGGCCCTCAGCACCTCGGCCACCTTGGGAGCGAGGGAGTCGCCGATGTGCACGTAGGAGAGCTCGAGGTCGCGCAGGCACTGCGGGGGACCGAAGGCGTCCAGGAGTCCGCACTCGGGCTCCAGCCGGTACCGGGGTCGCACCACGACACGCTGCAGGTTGGGGGCGGGACCCACGATGAACGACGCCACGAACGACAGCCGCTCGACGTGCACTCGGTCGTGCACGCGCACCTCGTGGATGCACAGGTGCTGCCTCGGCAGCCAAGCCATGAGGAACGCGCCGTCGTTCTCGTTGCCGCCGTTTCGAAACCGAGCCCCGAAGTCGTCGCGGTCGTCGTAGGAGCGCAGACATAGCTTGCCGGGCTCGAATTCCGTCAGCACTAACCTCGCCGGACGTAGGGCCTGGTTCCAGGACGCGAGGTCGTCGATGAGCCAGCACTCCGTAGAAGTGTCCGCCGAACAGGCCCGCTCCGTGTTCAGGCCCCGAAGGAGACGTTCGAGGCTCCATCGCCACGGGTAACGGCTCGACTCGGTGGCTCCGGCACGTTGCCGGAGCTGTAGCGGCCGCAGTAGGGCGTCCATGCCGGTGGCAGAGGGGTGGTTGAAAAAACGGCGACGACTCTGCGCTGCAAATAGACGCTAGATCTTACGAGCGTGCGTTAGAAGAACGCACATTCAATGAGCGCATATGCGAGGGTCCAATTGAATGGAAGCCGCGGTACTCGCCGCACCGCACCAACCCTAGCAGCCCGGCCTAGGGCCATGGCGATCTCATTCGCGCCATTTTCACGGCAGATTACACCCGATCACACCGCGCTGCTACTAGCTGGCTAATGTTTACACTACAGGCGCGTTATCTCGTGGGCACAGGCCGAAGAGTCTGCTCAACACACAAAGGCTTATACGGGCACAACGAACTAACGCCGCCTCAGCGAGTTGGCCATTTCACAGCTTCGCAACCGGCTAGGCTAGCTTTGCCTTGGCTTGGCTAGTCGCTGGTTGTTTGTTGTTTTGGTTTGCCTGTTTGTTTTGTCCATCGCCTCCTGTATTTTACAATACAGGAGGCGATGGTTTTGTCCAATGTGCTTCTAACCCATAGACCCTGGTTATATTACTGATGTCAGCCGGAATATCTTCTTGCTTGTTGAGGAGCCGAGCGTTTGATACCGTTTGCAGCCGAGCACCGAGCTCTAGGGGTTTCTCGGTGTTTGCCAGATCAACGCCGTTGGCCAGATCGAGGACACCGATGGCTGCTTTGTATGTCTTTCGTATGGCAGCGTTCAGACGGTTACGTTCATGTAGTAGCCATTCGTGGAAAGCCGCGGCGTGAGCAATGTGGCTGATTGCGAAGGACTGGTTCAGCCGTTGCAGGCTATCCTCTTGCATACCAGATCTTCTATTTGCTACTCGCTTAATGAGCTGCGTAGCCGCCGCGAATTTACCAATAAGACGGGTAACTGTTCATTGTTTCTACGGTTCCTCTCAGTCAAGGAAGCCCAGAACTCTGATCTTTGTGACCTCAGGGATCGTTTGCCGGTTGCTAGTTCGTAGCACAATTGATGTTGCTCTCTTGCTTGAGCCGTGTTGTCGGTTGAATGATCAGTAGTTCTGATTTACTGGGGGAGTAGACCAGGCCCATGAAAAAAGAAAAAAGATTTTGCGCAGCGAAAGACATGGAGAGTGAACGGACAAGACGGGCGCTAACTGGCAACTGGATTTTTTTTTTTTAATTTTCGTGATGTTTGTTGGTGTGTGCCGTCACCGGATGCCTGTTAGTTTTTTGTACACGTGTGTGATTCCCCCGAAAGTATATATGCGTACCATTTTTTCAAAACCCACTTGCGAGTTAGCGCCCGCCCCGTCCGCTCACTGTCCGTGTCTTTCGCTGCGTTAAATCTTTTTTGTGTAATATTCATAAACAGCCTGGATATTCTTTGAGTAAATACGGCATGTGTTCTTTGAAGCGAATTCTAAAAGGCGTCAAGTATGAAGAATGGCGAGAGGAGGCGGAAGGGGGGGGGGGGGAGGGGGGCTCTGTTTTTTATCCGTAGCCTCGGCACTATTATCCGGCCCTGATTACGAACCACCAGTCATAAAACACTAGGTATATAAGACAGGGGATTTCAATACCTGAATTGAACAATTAATATTCGCGCTCTTTCATACTGCTTCGTTTGTAAAGCTACCCAGTCTCATGGCCGTAATGATTATGTCGTAATAATAATGCCGTAATAATTACGTCAGGGTTAAAAACAAAACGCTGCATGCCGGCGGGCAGCCACTCCCAGCGCCAACTGCAGTTCAGGAAGCCATGGAAATCGACCGATTGAGTGGCCGCACTATCCCACCGGAGAACCCTGGACCGATGTCATCTACTTACGCCTCAAGTCTTCAAAGACACCGCTCAACGCCAAGCCAGTCTTACCGCCGCAAAGCGGTGAGCCACCTCTTTCACCTACCCACTAGCGTCAACACTCACCGCGCACCGTAACCGCGGTTGCCGAAAGACAATTACACCGTGGTGTATCGACCCCGCTAGGGCCACAGCGTCGTGGCCTGGGCGCCTCTCACCCTCCTTCAAAGCCCCGCACCGGCAAGTGCTATTCCCTAGCAGGAATGTCATCCAAATCCAAAGGCCTCAAAATTTATGTGCCATCACGCTGAGCAAGATTACATCTTTGAAAATTGATGGAGTACAATACGAACTCGTGCCATGAAGCCACCCCCCGACACTTGCCCGGGAGTCATCCCCGGCTTGGACCCGGAAACAACAAATGAAGCTCTCGGCGACCTCATACAAGCCAACAAACCTCAGCTCATACATGCTCACCTCATGGGGCGTACCACCTCGGCCCTTCTGACCTTCCAGGGCCCTTACGCGCCCTTCTATGTGGAAGTCTGCAGCCTGCTGTACCGCTACCGCCCACTCCGCTGAACTGTACAAGTTTGCCAACTGTGCGGGTACATCGGCCACAGGCAAGATGTCTGCCCGCATTCTGACCGCCCGCTTGTGGACTGAGCAATCCTCCCGCAGACCATTCGTGCAATTTCCAGGAAAAACTGTGCAACCTCCTTCATGTCACCGCAATCAAAGACTGCCCTTAGAGACTCATACGTGCACCTCCAATCACCAAGCCGCACTCCACCCACTCGGGACAAACCGCCTCTCCAGCAGCGGACGTCAGCAAACCAGCTGTTGTATCACCCTCCAATTCCGCTGCCCCCTCTCCCCACGCTACCTGCGGCACCCTCTCAAACCACACTCCCACGGTTCCGTCCACAAAAGAACAACTTCTATCCGAAATAAGAGAACAGAATGCCGCTACGCTCCAACGTATTGAAACCCTTGAAAACGTCAACCACCTCTCCCAACAAGCCCCGAAAACCCTATTACCTGCCGAGACAGTCTCTCCAACTGTGCACCCTCCCTCTCTGACCAGCCAAAAGATTCGTACGCAAGCCATGCAAGTTGTCGACAAACAAATCACCAGTGCCTCATGACTGCTCTCATCAAGACTATTACCGACGCTGCCCAGACTCTCCTTTGGCTCGCTGACTCTCTCATCTAGCGCATGACCACCCTGGAGCAGGCGAGCCAATCCAACTTCACCCAGGCTATCCTGCAGCGCCTTGATGCCTTCGAGGGCGACAGGTCTCCTCAGCCAAAGAAGCCGAAGATACCTCAAACATCCAGATGCCCAGATAGCCGCCGCCATCCCCGTCCCGCCGGATGATGAGGGACTCTTCCGCGATTACCGTTTATCAATAGAACTGCCGGTCATTACCAGCAAAAAAGCCCAGCTCGGTCACTACATAATCTCCTCCGGACGTTATTGCCCTCCAGGAAACCGATACCCCAACTCCAACGCTTCGTGGCTTCGAATGTTTCACCCAGGATCCCTCTCTTCGCACAGCAGCGCCGTGTCTCTAAAACATTCGCGGCGCAACAGCACGGTATCCCTTTATCCATTAAGCACACTTTCGTCGAGATTCTCCCCACTAACCCGGGTGAACACAGCCTCTTTATCCTTAATGTGTACAGTCCCCCGCAACACCCGCTTTAAGGACATTTGACAGTACAAAAAGGGTGCCGTAACCCTCTTCTGCTTGGGGATTTCAATTCCCCCACCACTTATGGGGTTATAACGAAGCTATGCAAGAAAAGGTACTGCCCTCCTTCACGCAACGCAACACCATGCATTAACACTGTGTAACGGCTTAACCCTCACTACCCGTACAAGAAACAGTGTTCCCGCGACAACAACCCGGACCTGACTTTCGCACGAAATGCCCAGCATCTCGAACAGCAGAGACTACCCGGTACTTTGGGGAGCGACCATCACAGTCTCGCACTCTCTCTTCGCCGCTTTCCTCTCAAGCGTAAAGTCGGTCACGCTACCCTCACCGGTTGGTCCTCGTTTCGCAAGGATCCCACCTCCCTGCCTGATGACATCACGGATCTTGAAGAATGGACATCACAGCTCCTCTCCTTGGTCCAGAAGCCCACGACCATTAATCCCCTCACTACCAACAATTCCTCTGTGGATTCCCATCTCTCACATCTGTGGGCGGCCCGACGAGGCCTAGTAAACCTCTAGAAGACGCGCAAGCACAATCGCTCGATAAAGCGCCGCGTAGCTGAAGTCACCCACTGCAGCGTGCAGCGCAATATGCTCATACCCTAGAAACTCAAAAGTGGCGCTCATTTTGGGATGAGCTGCAGGGTACGCTTAGCACCAAGTGCGCGTGGCGTATTCTGAAACACCTGCTGGGCTCAAAACCCTCCAAGACTGCCACGAATCACCACATTCAACGTATGATTCATAACTTCCCCCATCCCCCAACCCGTCTTCTAGGCACCATACGCATGAATTTCGGGCCCCGCAAACTCCACCACCCGTTCCATCAGACGACTACAGGGGTGCTGCGAGCCCTGCGCTCGATTCCCCCTTAGCGATTCAAGAATTACTGCAGGCCTTCTCCCGCATTACCCGCAATACCAGCCCCTGAAAGGATCGAATAACCAACAAGGTCCTACGCAACCTCGACGAAGACACCCTCAACTCCCTCCTTATACCTCTTCAACAAGCAATGGTTGGCCGGCACACTTCCTCCTCAATGGCGCCATGCCGACATCCCCCTCATCCCGAAGCCGCGCAAACCCATCTCGATTGATAACCTTGGACCCATTTCCCTCACCTCATGCCTAGGTAAACTCTTCGAGAACCTCGTTCACTCCCGGCCTTCTTGGGAGGCAATACCTTGGCCCTCCCACCATGTTTGGGTTTCAGGCACACCTGTCTACCAAAAATGTGCTTTTATAACTTAAAGAGCAAATTATTCACCGTTTAAGCAAAACACACCCCAGTTCCGTATTAGATGTAAAAGGAGCCTTTGACAACATGTCATGCATGCGGCAATGCTCCAAGGCCTCCAAACAAGAAACTGCGGGGCGGCCACATACAACTTTGTCCGGGCCTCCCTCAAGAACCGCACCTCAACCCTTCGCATAGGTCCCCTCCAATCTGACCATTTCCGGACTCCGCCTAAAATGACACCACAAGGTTCCGCGATCTCCCCTCTACTATTAAACGTAGCCCTTCTTCAAACCCCAGCACAGCTTTCTGCCATCCCCAATCTTCAGCACGCTTTCTATGCAGACGACATTACGTTCGGGAAAAACACTGGATCCCCCGTAGAGCAACAAGACATTCTCCAACAGGCCATTGATTGTACACTCAAGTACCTGCAAGAGAGTGGCCTGTCATGTGCTCCACATAAATCCGCACTCATCGTTCTTTGAATCCGCACCCGAGGCCGACCCGCAAACCTCACTTCGGGCCCGACCGCTACGATCGATTCCACGCCCGTTCCCGAAGTGCCCTTGCCCCGTATTCTTGGTGTGACGTTCCAAGCAGACGGCTCTGGGGCGGCAATGCTCCCACAACTTCATGTCACAGTCACTCAGCTCACACATCTCATCAGAAGAATCTGCAACCAGCGCCATGGCCTAATAGAACCAGACACCTGCCGTCTTTCTTTTGAACAGCGCAAGTAGACGAGGACGAGAAGTGGACATGACACAGCGCAGACTAACAACAGGCGATATATTGCACGAAAATACTTGAATACATATCTCCGTTGCAACAAAGCAGGGGAAGGGGGTGGGGGAAGATACACATGGGGGAAGGGGGTAGAGGAAAGATACACATCCATTTTTCGAGCCAACATGGCGGATCACGTTCATTAACAAGATAAAGCGATTTCTTTGTCGGTTAGCATGACAGACGGGCAGCTGACGCATACGTCTTTGTTGGAGAGGATTTCGTAGGCTTCAACTATCTCTCTCGTCAGTTGATTATTGCTTTTATGAATTATGGAGCATTTTTGCAAGTCAGGGTAGCAACCACATTCTTTACAGTGCGCGCCTAGATTTCCTTTATCTTCTTTCTCCACATTATTGCGATGCTTGCGTAATCTGTCATTTAGACATCGTCCTGTTTGCCCTATATACCTCTTCTTGCACTTATCTAATGGTATTGAGTATACCACGCCTTCCGAGCAATCCACAAACTGCGTGCGATGCTTTGTGGTGCACGTATCGGTGAACACGGAGCACTCATTCACTTTTTTGCAGAGTTTTGATAGCTTTTTAGGGGCCGAGAAGAGCACGTTTACGTCAACGCGCTTTCCAATCTTTTTCAGATTATGTGAGATCGCGTGAATGTAAGGGATAGTGGTGCATTTCCTTTTATCTTTATCTCTCGGAGCATCCTGCCTGCGTCGTTCATTCATCACCTGTTTCAAAACATTCTTGGCTACAGAAGTCTGTAAAAGCAACGGATATCCGGCGGCAGTAAGCCGGGCCGTCTGTCCTTCGAGGCTGGCTCCCAGCAGGTGAACACACGATTTGTTAAGCGCATTTGACACACAGAGCTTTACGATTCCCCGCTTTACTAATTTAGAATGCGCGGAATTATACGGGAGGACGGGTTTCAAGCACCGAGGTTCGTAGGCCCAGCATACATGGCCATCAGAAAATTGCAAACGAAGATCAAGAAATCTGATGCTATCATCATTCAGGGTTTCATGCGTCAAACAAAGTGGATGGAAATGATTCTGGAAGACACTGAGGATATCAGAAACTGCACTTTCTAAACATTCTTTCGTAGTGTCAATAAGGAGAAGATAGTCATCGACGTACCTGAACGTTTTAACCACTTAAATTGGGGAGGCGGTTAGCGACAACCCTGTCAAGGGAGGCTAAATACAGATCGTTCAGTACGGGTGCTAGGCAGGAGCCTATACATATACTATTATTCTGAAGATATATGTTGCCTTCCCAAGTAGAGAAGGTAGACCGGAGGTACAAGGCGAGCAGTTCTAAGAACTTGTCAACGGTCTTGTCCAAGCCCTGCTGCTCAACCGCAGCACATACGACACTCCGTACGTCAACCTCAAACCAAAGGAACATGCCAAATTGGACACCCTTATCAGGAAATACTGCAAAATCACCCTCGGCCTCCCCACCCACTGCTCGGCTTCTGCAATTAGGCATTCACAATCCCCTTTCTGAGCTCCTTGAAACACAACTCACTCGCCTTGCCATCACCCCTACGGGCCGCATGGTACTGCACAGACTGGCTACCCCCCTCCTTCACCTTTCGACGCCCCCCAGCGTATACCTCCCTCACTCCCCCCTCATCTCTTCGTGTCCCCCATCCCCAAGCACATGCACTCTTCCTTCAATCAAGGCAGAAGACAGGCCCGCGTCAGCTGACTCAGAGCAAAATATCGCAACAAACCGGACACCCTTCCCGATATACGGACGTCGCTCCGTACCCATCCGTCCCGCTCACGCACTAATTGTCGTCGACTCCTAATCGGCTACCATTGCCTTTCTTCATTCACGCACCACGACGGCTAACGAGACATCCATTGTTCTGGAGGCAACCACGACTTCTTCCAACTACGCGGCAATCCTCACAGATTCGCAACAGGCTTGCCGCGACTACTGTATCGACCGCATCTCACCTTCAGCTCTCAAGACTCTGTCCCCAATTAAGGATACCCCCCCCCCCCCCTCCCTACCCAGATTGCGTGGACCGCAGGCCATTCTTCCCTCGAGGGAAATGAGGCTACACACGGCACACGGCAGACAAACGAGGTGGACCGGACTTCCCCGCACCCTCCGTTTACTCCCAAGTCCCTTACCAGTACACAAAAATTCTATATCATTATTACCAACTACGTTTTCAGTACCCCCATCCAGTGGCGTAACTAGATAGGATGGCGCCCATGGCAAACATATTTTTTGCGCCCCTGATGATAATAATGATAGTGATTATTATTTTTGAATTATTATTATTATTATTATTATTATTATTATTATTATTATTATTATTATTATTATCGTCGTCATCTATGTTGAAAAAATTCCCCCGCATTTCCCCGAGGGGGAGAATGTGAAAGTGCGAATGCACGGTTGTCGGCCCGCTTGCGGCGCTTGCGCTCGGCCCCCGCAGCCCACCGCCTCGCCGCCTTCTCTTCCATCTCTTCCATCGGGTTTGTAGTATCACGTGTACACCACGCAGTTATCAAGCCTCTATAACGCCGCTGAGTCGCCAACGCACGCCGCTGACGACGTAGTTTGAATGCGTTAAAGATATAAGGCACGTCACTAACGCTGATATCACGTCGCGTCCGTGGCTTGGTCGGTAGAGCGTCGCGCTGCGGCCGCAAAGTCCGCGGATCGAAACCTGGCGCCGGATGCTGTTTCTTTATAGAGGAGCACTGCGGACGCCGACGCCGCCGACGCCGGCGGTGGATGGTTTGGGGTCGCTTATAAAGTGCATTCGCACTTAAAAAGGCCATCTTGTGGTTTTGGGAACGCGAATGAGTGACTTTATTGCGTTTGATTCAAAGCCATCGGCGACTTTTGCATCTTACATGTACGGGGCGGAAAGATGAACCAGATTTTTTAAGAGCTGCGGTTGGCTAAAACAGTTGACTACTCTCAGTTACTGCTGTTTGTTTGTGGGGTTTTTGGGAGTAAGGATTCAGTTCGAAACATTTAGAAAGGTAGTTTTTTTTCCTTCTTTTCAGCTGCGAATTACAGCCAGAAGGGTGCAATCGTCGAGACCAGGAAGCCTGTTCTCTACAATGATCTGGACTTGTTCTAAAGTTATGGCCGAATTTTTTGTGTGCAGTTAATAATGATGATGGTTGGATGTTTATGGCGCAAGGCCAACTGGGGCAAAGAGCGCCAAAACAATAGTCATATATGAGGGGTGAAACCTTAAACACTACGAAAAGTCAGCAAAAACAAAAGTAAAATCACAAAACGACAATGAGCATGGCTGGTGTATAGGGCCAGGGAGTGATCACGCGTGGTATGAAATGAGGTCTAAAAATTGAACTTCTTCTAAATATTTAAAAACGCACTTGATAGAAAACATGGGATCGTCAGAGAGGAAAAACGCTGGGTGTAGTGGGACGTGTAGTCTGTATAGCTGTGGGAAGTGTTTGCGTCGTGTTGCGTGAAGTGCTTTGCATTGAATGAGTATGTGAACTACGGATAGGGCCTCTCCACACCTGCCACACTGGGGTCTTGAAGACCCCGTGAGGAGATACGAGTGTGTGACATGTGTGGGCCCTATCCGTAGCCTAGCAAGGGCAACTTCTGTGTATCTGTTGCGTGTGTCAGTTGTGTATGGTCCCAAGCGTGGTTTTATAACGTGTAACTTGTTATCTGTTTGTTCACTCCAGTGTGTTTGCCATCTGTTGCGAAGTTGGTGTCTGATGTGTGGCTTCATGTCTGTGTATGGCACTGTTGCTATGTCCATTGTATTCAAGAGTGTAGCTGCAGTGACCATTCGATCTGCGGTTTCGTTCCCGGCAATTCCAGAGTGCCTTGGAACCCAACAGAAAGTTATTTGAAGGTTTGATGCATATGCAGACATGATAGCCTTAAAAACATGATTGATGACAGTTTTTAGAATGCTTTCCTGATGCAAGTGCTTGTACACCGCTTAGAGAGTCCGTGTACACGATGGATTTTAGGATTTGATGTTGGACTATGTGATTTATTACCATTAAAATACCGTATGCTTCCGCTGTGAATATGCTGCTACAAAGGTTCATTGTTTTACTGACGTTAAAGTTTGGCCCATGCGCAGCACAAGCTACAGCAGTTGCAGTCTTGGACGCATCACTGTAAAACTCTTCACAGCGGTACTTATGCTGCACAAACAAGAAATGCTGCAGAATCGCAATCCTTGGTGACCTGTTCTTGCTAAACTGCATAAAAGACAGGTCACATGACACAGGGCGGAGATGCCATGGTGGAATTGAATCAATGATGGGCGTCTTGTGAATGCCTGAAAAGGAGACTTCTAGCTCAGAGGCTTCTTCTCGCACTCTTAGAGGAAACGGCATGGAGATTGAAGGACGATTTAAAAAGAGTTGCTGTGAGGATGCATCCTTAATGGTCGGAGTAAAAGGATGATTAGTCATAGACATGATTTTTGAGGCATATAAAACGTCCATGTACACCCTCTGGTGATCTAGGGACCATTTATTGCATTCTACATAGAGACTTTGGACAGGGCTAGTGCGAAAAGCACCGCATGCGAGGTGTAGCCCTAAATGCAGCACCGGGTCCAGCATTTTTAGTGCCGTTTTTGTTGCGCACCCATATACTACACCGCCGTAGTCCAAGCGGGATCCCACTAGGGCGCTATAAACCCGCAGAAGGAGTTGCCTGTCTGCACCATACGACTGGTGGGGGAGAACTTTGAGAATATTCATAGTTTTTAGGCATTTCGCTTAAGATGTTTCAAGTGTGGAACAAATGTTAGCTTGTTATCTAATATTATGCCTAAAAACTTGTGCTCCTTTTTAACAGGAATTGGAACGCCATTCAGAGTAATATCTGGGTCCAGATGGATCCCGCGCTTTTTGGAGAACACAACTCAAGAACTTTTTCCTGGATTGAGTTTAAAACCATTCTTGTCTGCCCAGCTGGCAAGTTTTTTAACACCAAGCTGGACCTGACGTTCACAGATTGACATATTACAAGATTTAAAAGATATCTGTACGTCGTCTGCATACATAGAGTAAGAAATGGTAGGTGGCAATGCCTTCCCAAGAGAGTTCATTTTAATTATAAAAAGAGTACAGCTTAGAACTCCACCTTGCGGCACGCCGTTTCCTTGCACATGAATCCTTGACAGTGCGTTACCAACTCTCACGCGAAACGTTCTTTGGGACAGATAACAAGACGGAATCTTGAAGCGCTAGGACACAGGGACAAGCGAGTGGGACAACACAAGGCGCCTTGTGTTGTCCCACTCGCTTGTCCCTGTGTCCTAGCGCTTCAAGATTCCGTCATGTCATACCAACAGGCCCAAAGCAGCACCCTCGTGAACAGATAACAAGCCAGTGTGTTGAGCATATGGCCCGAAACACCGAAAGACTTCAGGTCACTGAGGATCCCGTAGCGCCAAGCGGTGTCGTAGGCCTTCTCGAGGTCGAAAAACACAGTTACGCAAAACTGTTTATACACGAAGGCATCCTTAATATACGATTCAAGAGCTACGAGTTGATCACTCGTGGATCGCCCTGCCTTGAAGCCTGCCTGGCAGCTCTCGAGAAGACCGTTGTACTCAAGGAAGTACACGAGCCTGTGATTTATCATCTTCTCGAAGAGCTTGCACAGGCAGCTCGTCAGGGCAATAGGACGGTAACTTGAGGGGGACGACGGGTCCTTTCCCTCCTTCAGGAAAGCTACAACTATAGCCTCCTTCCAAGAGTTTGGAATGTGCCCCGAAAGTCAAATCTTGTTATATAGGTGTAAGAGTGTTAGAAGAGTGTCTGCGTGCAGGTGTTGTATCATTGTGTATGTGATGTTGTCTGGGCCTGGAGCTGAGGGTTTACACGTGCTCAAAGCAGCACTCAGCTCATACAGTGAAAACTCTGAGTTATAAGAAGATGTTGACCTATTATTATCTACTATAGGCTTCTTTTCGGCCATTTGTTTGTGTTTCATGAAAGTGTTTGTGTAGTGTGCTGAACTAGAAACGTGTTGGAAGTGTTGTGCGAGTGTGTCAGCCTGGTCTTCGAGTGTGTCCCCTGTAGTGCTGACCAGAGACAGGCTGTGTGTTCGTTGTCCCTTGAGTTTGCGTATTCGTGTCCATACTTTCCGTGTGTCTGTGTAGGAGTTTATTGATGTTATGAATGTACGCCAACTCTCTCGTTTTGCCTCACAGCGCACACGTTTTCCTAACGCCTTGGCCCGTTTGAACAAAATGAGGTTACCCGACGTGGGGTACCGACGAAGGATACCCCACGCCTTGTTCTGGGCCTCTCGCGCCCGCCTACAGTCCTCATTCCACCACGGCCTCCGCTGGTTGCGCGGGGCACCAGAGGCGTGGGGAATGGACCTTTCGGCTGCGTCGAGGATGTGCGCCGTGAGCAGTTGGGTAGCTTTTTCAACATGTAGGAGTCCTATGGATGTGTGGTGCAGTTTGGATGTCTCTGTAAATGTATTCCAGTTAGCTCTTGCTTCATTGAACCTGTTTTGGGAAGATGGACTGCATGGGCCTTTACCTATGTATGTGAGTGAGGTGGGGAAGTGGTCACTACGGTATGGGTCAGTGCCCACACCCCACTCGAGGAGAGGAAAGAGAACTGCGGAGCAAATCGTCAAGTCAAGACATGAGTATGTGTTGTGTCCTATGTTATGGTATGTAGGCTGTTTATTGTTGAAAAGGCATGCTCCTGAAGATGTAAGGAATTTCTCTATCAGGCGACCTCGGGCATCCGTGCGAGAAGAGCCCCAAAGAGAGTTGTGAGCATTAAGGTCGCCTGTCAGGATGTATGGTTCGGGAAGCTGGTCAACCAGCGCCTCGAAGTCAGAGCTTAAAAGTGAAACATCAGGAGGAATGTATATGGAGCATACCGTTATCAACCTATTAAATATTATTGTTCGAATTGCCACAGCCTCAAGGACAGTGTTCAGAGTGACAGGGTGGCATGCTAAAGATTTCCGGGCAATCATGGCCACACCCCCAGAAGAGTGCGTGCAGCCATCCCTGTCCTTTCTGTATATCAAGTAACTGTTCAAGAAATTTGTGTGTTTAGAATTCAAATGTGTTTCCTGAACCCACATTACACTTGGCTGATAAGCATGCAGTATTTCGTATACATCGTCAAGATTATTCAGAAGGCCTCTGCAGTTCCATTGTATTATGTTTTCTCTTCCCATTTTGATGTGTTCGGAGCTACTGGAGTGTGACTATTTATGTAGGATCTTTCGGGGCTTGGACTCATGGAAGGGGCTTTCTGGCCTTCTCTACTGACCTGGACGTCGCAGCCCGTTCCTTCCGCTGCGGTGAAAGCCGGAAGGGCTCGACGTCCATGTCGTCATCTGAAGGCAAAGGGGTGCCCAGCGGACTGGGCCCCCTTGACGTGGTACCCTTTCGGGTGTTCTTCACCTGCGCTGCCAGTGCCGAATGGGTGGGGAGCACCACAGATGGCACAGGCAGTGAGGCGGGGGAGGGGTTCGCTGCGACTGCCTCCGTCTCCATCTCCGTGCCCTTGCGTGTGCTTTGGGCCGGTGGAGAGGAAGCAGTGGATGCAGCGGCATCCCCAACAGACGTTGTTGCCACCACAGCCGCTGCTGGGTGAGCGAGCGGTGCGGAGGCGGGTTGGGCTGCCATAGGCAACCCAGGGGGGGGGGGGGGGAGGCGGCGGGACCAAGTCCGACTCGTGGTACTGGGTCCCCGCCGAAACCAGACGCCGCTCCGCCCCCCGGCGAGCTGCGTCGGCGTACCTGCCCAGAGGGAAGGAGGCGAACCTCCTTCGCGCTTCTGGGAAGGTGATGTTTTCGGTTATCTTAAGGTTAATGATTTTTTTCTCAAGATGAAACTTTTCACAAGCGCGAGAGTATGCTGCGTGTGGACCCTGGCAATTCGGGCAGGTGAAGTTGGTTGCAGTGCAGTTGTCGGAGAGATGATCGTGCTGGGCGCATTTGGCACACGTTGTTCTGCCTCGACAGGAGTTGGTACCATGCCCGAACCTCTGGTACTTGAAACAGCGCCGCGGGTTCGGGATGTACGGCCGGACAGAACAACGGATGAAACCTGCGTTGACATGCTCGGGCAGTGTGCAGCGGTCGAAAGTCAGGATCAGATGTTTGGTGGCTATTTCTTTGTTGTCTCTCCTAATGACGATGCGCCTTACTGCTGTCACGCCTTGGTCTTTTAGGCCTTCGAGCAGATCAGTCTCTGTCTCGGTTAGGAGATCTGCCTCAGAGATCACACCTTGACAACTGTTGAGGCTGCGGTGGGGTGTGATCCTGATCTCCAGATCTGCCATGCGGGTTTGTTTCAGGAGGATTGTGGATTGCTGCTGAGTTTTAACTTCAACTAGCACTTCACCAGTTCTGAGCTTTTTGGCGTCATATGTTTTGCCGATGATACCTTCAATGTATTTAGAAACAAGAAATACAGATTGAGAGGAAACCGGCTTTGATTTGTCCACAGATTCAATGATCAAAAAACGAGGGTAGTTATCTGGCTTTGGGAGCGAGATAGAAGCGAGATAGAAGGCAAAGAAGGAAAAGATACTTAGGTGCGGCCCCTTTTAGGGGGCCGATCGCGGTTGGGGGGGGGGTTTGAAAATACCATATGACATAGTATAAAAGCATGGAGACGGGGGTACTTTCTCCTTTGACCTTACCCTGGTAGTCAAAGAGGTCCCGGAGCTCCCTGCCTGGTAGACAGGCAGGGAGCCCATCGGCCGGAGCTTGACCAAGGCTCCGACGGCCACCGTTCGTAGTTTCTAACCTTCCACCTATAAACACATCGCCACGGTTGGATCCAGCTTATGTTTGGGGGCTCGGGGTCCGCGGTATCGCCAGTACCGTCACCAAGATTGCTCAAGGTGCCCCGTGCGGGGTTATGTGCAGTTAAAATTATGCGATATATAATAATAAACATAATCGTGTTTGCTGTGTGCTTATTTGACATCTTCACTGTCTATTGTATTCTTACATACGTTGTGGCTAACGGCCAGAAATTTCTATTGCGTGCCTAAAATGTATCTCTATGTTCAAAGTGCAGTGTTTCATTCCACTTTTTGTGGGGGGCGACTGGTGAGAGGCGGTCGACAACAATAAAAAGAAAAAAACTGCAATAAGAGAATTAGTTTTGTGATGCACTGCTTGGAACTAATTTTACAGCTCATTAAACTTTGGCGGCACCAGCGGCAAGGAATAATTTTGAATGCCAATTTCAAACACCAAAGTTTAACGAGCCGTAAAATTAGTTCCGAGCAGTGCATCAAAAACTGATTCTCTTAACTGCACTCACCAGTGTTCAAAGTATTGGGAAATCTAAAGATTACACTTTTAGGACTAACACTCTGGTACCTCTAATTATCTTGATAACTAATTGACTAACCCACAAAATAATGTCATATTTGAAATCAGTGGGAAAAAAAGCAGCAAGACTGACCAGTTTCAATGAGTTTACTTAAAAATGAAAAAAATTGGACAAAGTGGCATTCGGGTCAGCTACGCTAGCTCCGATCACCTGAGATTGTCATCCTTGCTTGCGCCAGCATGCAAACCCTTTAGCCTGTTTCCTTTTTAGGTACGAAGGCTCGGGCTGTTGGCATCTCATGTAGTCACGGTACTAAAATGACAGGATACTCGTCCTCCAATGCCTTGTGCTAAAACGCCTCGTGCTTCAAAGACAGGAGACTTTTACAGCAAAGCTGTATACCTCTACCCCCCCCGTTTCACATCCGTGGGCAAAATTGATTGATCGTGGGCTTTAACAATCCGACGCTACACAGGCGATGAGGCACGCCGTAGTGGAGGGCTCCGGATTAATTTTGACCAACTGGGGATGTTTTACGTGCGCCAAAATCGCGAACACTAGCGTTTTTGCTTTTTGCCTCCACCAGAAAAGCGGCCGCCGCGGCCGGGAACTGAGCCCGCGTCCTTGGGCTCGGTAGCACAACGTCATAGCCACTGAACCACCGCGGCGGGCTCTTCGTGGGCATAGAGTTTTCGTAGGCAAAAATGCCAAGGCCTAAGATGCCGAGCACCCAAAAACGAAACCACATTACAGTTGAACCATGTTATAACGGACACTGATAAAGCAAATTGTCGGATATAGCGAACTAAATACAGACTTTTGATGAGGAGGCTGAGAAGCTAAATGGAAAACCCCCCGTAGTCATAAACGGCAGAAGTATAAAGGCCCTTTTGTTCGTAGACGCGGGCGAAACTTCATCCTGCTCAGCGTTGTGAGTAGCCAGCAGGCGAAGATCACATCATCAAATAATTAAGGACGCAGTCCTGTTTCGCCAAGTAAACTTTGTTCTGTTGTAGTTTCACATAAAGCCACATAAAATGGCTGTTCCCCCAACAGTATGCTCTTTGCGGTCACCATAATAAAAAAAATTGGCACTTTGCAGCGGCCACCTGCAAAGTGCCGGAAGGAGAGCTGGTCTTGAGATCTACAGGCAACGCAAGCCTAGTTAGCTACGCTCCCCAGTGGCGGAAGGCGTCGGTGTTACATTCCACCAGACTGAGCCAGCCATTAGAAGGGGATGTTAGTTGCCGCACGATTTCACCCGTTGCCGGTTGTCCTCAGTGCCTTGGTGTACTCCCCCAATTGACAGGAACACGGCCCCTGCAGGAGAGGGAACTCCTGGTTGTGCCAGGTTCTGAGTCCACCAAACGGTGTGCCTTGTGGCTGCGCCTCCCCACAGCTCCTCCTGTTTGAACCAGCAGGAGTACCCGTTGGCACTAGCGGTTTGCCGTTGTGCCACTCAACCATCTGACCGGATGGCCTGGTGCGCAAACGCCCCTTAACTAATTTTAACAGAATGGGCCTGTGGGGAGACACATCCCAGCCCGCCACAGTCAGGAGCTTCGATGTGCAAGTTCCCCTGCCCTCTCTATTCTGAAGAAGCAACCGCTCTGCAGGAGCCGTATACCCCACCAAAGGTAGCCCGTGGACACAGGGCCTAACCACGCACCGCGGCGCCATCGGCGAACTCAACCTTCTCGGACAGCTCATTTCCAGGGGACGGCGCCTGCAACACTTGCGGCGGCCCCGTCACTGGAAGATGGCTGCAAAGGCCCCGCTCTCCTGCACAAATCCGCAAGACCAGTTCTCCTTCCAGGAAGCACCGCATTAGGGGACTTTTGCCCGCGAGACCACTCAGAGGACTTGCCCAAGAGTGGCCAAGCGGGACTTTTGCCCGAAGTGCCACGTAGAGGACCTGCCCATATGCGGCACTGCGGGACTTCTGCCTGAGCTCCATCCAGAGGACTTGCCCAAGGATGGAGCAACAGGACTTTCGCCCAAGACACCACTCAGAGGGCTTGCCCAAGAGTGGCGTAATGGGACTTTTGCCCGAACGCCGGCCAGAGGACCTTCCCAAGGCCAGCGAAGCGGGACTTTTGCCCCTAATGTGGGCAGTTCAGAGGACTTGCCCAGGAACTGCTCTGTGCTTCCATAGTTGTACACGGTGTTAGGTATGTTATATATTTTTCGCGGACGTTGTGGCGGAGCATCTGACGGCTTAACACCCATTGCAAACTCGGCCTATTTCAGAAGTACACTCAGCCACACCAACCGACGAGTGGCGTTTGGCGGCAATTTAGGAAGACCAGTCACAGGATGCATGTTCGCATCAATGCAGAGAGAACTGACACAGGACGCAATGTCGTGCAGGCTTGAAGGCATGTATATCTCTTCACGCTCTTATAAAGCAGCCTAACCTTTCAAGAGGGGTTCAAAGGGAACGCATCGGCACTTCTTGCTGATGACGGGTGTTAACTCCTAGAAGTTTCTTTTCATTGGAGCTCAAATGCACGTTTCTTTGACAGCGAAACGTATACGCATGGGGTCGCCTCGTTAACAATCACGTTTAGGGGGTCCGCTGTTACAGTGTTTGCTATTGGTAAAACTGTCCGTGAATTTTGTATAATACGTCAGTGTGGATCGTATTGGTCATCATTTTTAGTTATGAAACCTCGTGGTTATTAACACTTTATCTGTATTGCCATAATAGCCGTGCCAAAATTTTTCTCTGGGAGTTTTCCTTGGAGAGGCCGCACAAATTTTGCCTAAGAGCAGTACGTAGGGGTTCATAAGTCTGCAATGGCTGGTGTTTGATCTCTGCTTAAGAAGCTGTTTTTCTCACGGAGGAGAAAAATGAACACTCGGAGGAATTATGTAGCCCCAGTTTTCATGATTTTTTGTCGCGGAATCTGTATGTGTAATTAAAGACAACCCAGATGCACTATAGCCCTGTTGGCGGCAGCCATCACCCTGGAAGTGTATGCGCTCTTCCTCTGTGATCCTGCACCGAGAGCAACAAAACCAAAGCAACTACAAGAGATCCTATACGAACCACGGTGTTTTGCACACCGCTTCGGATAAACGACAACGCCATCCACTCCCAAACTTCTTTTTTCTGCGCCCCCTCCCCCCTTTCAAAAAACGCCGCTCATTACACTACGGCATCCAACTCATGCAGTTCCTCTCGCTGCTAGGCACATCCGAAAAAAAACGCGTCAGCTTAATTAGCAGAATTATACAACCCAGTGAAATTGTCGTCTATGAAGATGCTACTCGCACGCCTATACACGTTGCCACTGCGTCGACCTCTCTGGACGATTGTTCGGAACTAGTCTCCCAACTTTTTCCCTACTGCACGCCTCGTCGCTGAAGCTGAACTCCTAGCCATCATTATGCGCTAGATTTTATTATGGAGGACATGTGGTGCCGCATCCCAGCCACGATACGTGATCTGACGCGGACTCCTTCTTGCTGGACTCGAAGCCAGGGCATGAGTCGTCCTCCCGAGGGAATCATGCATACCACATGGTTTTGTCAACCTCGGCTGCTTTACGATCGATGGGTCAATCCAACTTGGAGCCCTCCACTAAATACACTTTCAGAGACATCACTTCCCACAGCCATCCGCATTCATGAATTCAAGGAGAGCAAGGAACTTTTATTTCAGGAACTAACGCTCACAGACCATATAAACCCATTGCACCGCTCAACCGATCCACTGAAATTTTCATGGACAAATTATTCACCAACGCCTTTTGCGCACACGAACGTTCCGCGAGTGGTAGAAGCCAACAATGACACCCGCATGTTCCTATTTCCAGCAATTCACCTAAATAGATCTCCAGTATGTCATCTGGCACTGTCCTAAATTCACGGAGTATAGAAACTTATGACCCCCCAACCTCCGATCCCAATATCCCACCACTATCGACCCCGTACTCTCTACAACCACAGTGTACACGCTGTAAGTGAATTCGTATGAACGAGTGGTCTCACACGGGCAGCGTAGCTCGCTAAAACCTACTGCTCACTTCCATCTGTACACTCCACCTACGGATCGCCGACGGCGTGCAATGAATCCTCCTCAAGGCCGATAATTCAGTCCCCAAAGATATGGACCTAACCTACCTCCGCACTGTTCCCGTCCTTCACTCATTACCTCTCTGTTTGCCAATAAATGTCTTACAACAAAACCATCCTCTAGTCGTCATCACGAAGGATTAAATATTGTTACGAGGCGAGGACGCGGAAGAGAAGAATGTGTTTGAAGTATTTACACTATTTACAGGAAGAAAGGCTGGGCTGCCGCTAACATCAGAACGACCCACAAGAGACCTCGTCGTCTTCCTCTACCAACAACCGTCGCTGGACGCATTGTTCTTGCTTGTGGACCAATCCCTCAGAACTACATCGTTCGTCGTCCGCTAGTTTGCTCCGTGGCATTACCCCCCGGCGGAACAAGCGCCGTCGCGGCGCTACGGCGAATCCATGAGGGGCGGTTGGTACGGTTCAGCCGGACTACGTGGACAATGTCCGTAGAAGGTGCACGAGTCGACGAGGGAGGAGAAACTGGGGAGATCTCATACGTGACATCGGTTACTTGACGTAGCACACGATACGGGCCACAGTACCGGGGCAGCAGTTTTTCAGAAAGCCCGACTTTGCGGGTAGGTGTCCAGAGAAGGACAAGGGATCCCGGTGGGAAATGGGCCACGCGGTGTTTGCGGTCATAAATCGTCTTTTGGACAGCTTGCGAGGAATAAAGTCGGTGGCGGGCTATCTGCCGCGCATGATCAGCGCGGGCAATGGCTTCACTGGCGTACTCCGACCGCCGTAGCGGTAGGTCGCCCGACGTGGGGAGGAGTGTGTCCAATGGTAGAGTAGGATCACGGCCATATAGAAGGTAGAATGGTGAATATCCTGCGGTATCATGCCGCGATGAATTATAAGCGAAAGTCACATAAGGCAGCATGACGTCCCAGTCGCGATGGTCCGCAGAAATGTAGCAAGAGAGCATATCTGTCAGGGTTCGATTGAGGCGTTCCGTGAGGCCGTTAGTTTGGGGATGATATGCTGTAGATAGCTTGTGCTTAGCAGAGCATGAGCGAAGAATATCGTGAATTACTTGGGAGAGTTGGTCAATAAATACCGAGTTGAAAAGAAAACGATAGCGGGCGTTGCCCGTGAGTGTGTGTTTTAACGAGAGATCATAAGTTTAACTGTGTCGTTTAAACATTCAGAGTTGACAGCACCCAAAATTGCCGACTGCTTACAGAATTAAAAGCACTCAATCATCGCTCGAATTTGCACGAAACACTTCTCAGGAATGTTCCCGTAAACAAATGTACTAATTCAGTTGATTTGACAATTGTGCAAACTTTGCGCTTGGGAGAATTGAACCATGGTCCTATTGACCATGGTCCTTCAGGACCGTACTATCGAATGATATTGTTACGGGGAAGAGACTATATTTGGGAATATTCGTACAGCGAGATACGCGCACCGGGCAGGACTAAGAAGGCTGAGTGCGCGAGAGAGAGCTGTGATGATAAAGACCGGGCGCAATGATGATGGTCACAGTGAGTCGCATAGATTGTCCACCTTATATCATGTATACTGTTCGTCACCAACATAGCCACGTTTAATAACATAATTTTCCGCTGGACAAGCGTCGTCCCGGATCTAAACTGCAGTCCACGAAGGCCACAGTGTGGCTTGAGGCGGGATAGATGCATAATGTTAACAGGCGCCGTTCTCAAGGAAGGTGAAAGGACGACGGGATTGATCTCATACGTAACGTCCGTAACAGGGGGAGAACACGGTAAGGACCGATATAGGGCGAAAGAAATTTTCGGAAAGACCCACGCGATGGGATGGTTTCCAGACAAGGATCAGGGATCCCGGAGGAAAGTGTACTGGACCGTGCTGGTCGTATCGATGCTTCCGAGAGGCTTGTGACGCGTGAAGATTGTCGCGGACAATCTGCCTTGCAAACGTAGCTCGGGTGATCGCATCATGAGCGTATTCGGTAAATAAGGGGCAGGAGGAGGGGCAGTAAGGTGTCCAGTGGCAAAGCAAGCTCACTGCCGTAAAGAAGGTAGAAAGGGGGAAATCCCATGGTGTCGTGACGGGAAGAACTGTAGGCGAATGTAATGGAGGGAAGGGCGATGTCGCAATCGCGATTGTCCGCTGAGATTTAAGCAGACAGCATGTCTTTAAGGGTTCGGTTGAGTCGTTCGGTGAGTCCGTTTCTTGGCGGATGATATGCTGTCAAAAATTGGGGTTAGTAGAGCAGGATCGCAGAAGGTCACCATCAACTTTGGATAAGAGTATCGACACGATCGGTGAGCAATTTACGGGGGTTCCGTGGTGCAGAATGACGTTGGCTAGCAGAAAATCGGCAACATGGGCCGCTGATGGGTGGTTGCAAAACGTGTTGCATAGTCTCTCGCGACGCCCTCCCACGTGTTTCCGGACTTGGACAGAGGAACAGGGCCCAGTAAGTCCAAACCTACACGGAAAAATTCCTCAATGGGAATTTCGATGGGTTGAAGCAGACCGGCGGGGAGCGTGGTCGGTGTTTTCCGCCGTTGGCAAAGGTCGCAGGTGGTCACGTATCGTCGCACGGATTTGTATAGGGCCGGACCAAAGACGTGTCGCCGTGAACGGTCATATCTGTGGGTTTTTCTGAGATGGCAGCAGTTAGAACATCGGGAAGCTGGTGCAAGATATAACAAGGAATAATTCGGGATCATCGGCGTGGAAGCTGCGATGATAGAGGGTGCGATCACGAATTGCATGTGCACGGAGAGAAGGTCAGGTATTGCGCATTCGAGACCGTCGAAGAATACACGGCGCTGTTATTCAGCAATGTTCAGGAGATAGGAGATGGAAAAAGGCAGGTATCAGAACTTGCTCCACTCAGGTCTGGAGGGCTCGCAGGATTGCGTGACAGGCTGTCGGCGTCCTGGTGTAGGCGGCCAGATTTCTGAGTTAGTACCTGAGAATCAAACGGCTTACTCCCTCGCCTGTAACGGCGCGGTGTACCTTAGGACCTCCCAATGTCCGTTCGCATCCATCCGTGCGCACACCAACATCAAGCGAAAATCAAGCGAAATTCGATTTGAGCAGTGAGTTACAGTTTCATTTATGGGATAATCAAGGTGCAACTGACGGCTCAAATCGAATGACGGTCGAGGCGAAAATAGGATGTCACTCGGGGTGCCACTTGGATGTCATTTCGTGTCCCCCTACTCCGCATCCTTGCCATCATCCACGCAGTGGAGATGCTGCCGTTTTTTTTAATTTCTCAATCAGGAACCAACTGGCCCAACAGTCCACCTTACAGAGCATATTAATATGTTAGTATAACTCCAGGTTATAAGGAAAAGCGATTATCATTGCCGCTTAAGAAACAGAGTGGCGCGGTTTTCATTCTACGAGTATCTGAGATAAAGGATACAATTTATTTCAGTATGTACTGCGACGGGGAAGCGCCGTGATCCTGGCGACGGGCACACGGCAACGGACGCACACCGGCGAAAACTAGACGCGACAATAAACTATCGACAGCTGTTGCTGTTTGACAGTGCTCGTACTGTCGCCGCCAGACGTGTGCCGGCGGCCACCCTGCTCCTGTAACCTATTTTCGCAAATAAAAGATTTTCTCTCTCTTTCTCTGTCTTTCTCGGGTCACACGAGAAGGCCCGCCTTCTTTTGGGTTCTACCCACGGCACCCACAGCCTCCAGGAGGCTCACCCAGTACCAGTATATCACCTAACAATACCACATCCTACGGGGATATGTCCTTTCTTATATGCTTTACTCACCCACGAGGCCGGTAGCCGCAGGTGGCACCTCGAACTATCCTTCAGCGCATCAACCACATAGACCATACCTTCACCTCTCTGGCCTCAATTACAGTCAAACCCGTTTATAGCGAACTGCAATATGCACCGTGATTAGTTCGATATATCCAATAGTTCGATATAGCCGAACCCGCCTATAACGAGCTTATTGTTACGAGTTCGCAATCCGCGGGAGCCTCTCCCCCCCCCCCTTCTCCTCGCCAACTCCGCCAGCCGCGTATGCAGAAACAAACACAGTACATTACCCATTACCATACCAAAATAATCTATTTATTGCAAGTAACAAAGCTACTTTCCGCCTTAACTACCCACGTTGCAAAAAAAAAACTGTGATTTTTGTTTTCAATTTCGTTTTGGCGGCTTCAACTTGGATAGCATTCTCGACACGAAACATTGTTTGCACCAGTTCGAGACCGCGTCCTCAAAAATCTAAGAAGCATTGGCGGAGCACATCGACTGCCGAAAGCGCTTCATTATAAGCGTCGGACGGATTTCACTCGCGACATCATCGGGAACGCTGGCGATCTCTTCCCACAGTTCACCGATGCTGCTGTCTTGGTCCGGACTCGCTGGCAGGGCGGGTTCCTTCGTGAGTCCCGCGCGTCGGAAACAGTTACGGAAAGTATTGGGCGTCACGTCACTCCGTGCGAGGCGCAATGTCTCAGTCGCGGCTCTTGCTTCGTGGTCGCGCCCAATCCACATCTCAATCGCCGCTCCGAGATCATGCATTTCGGCGGCCATTCTAGGCGCCCAGAGTTCGATATATCGGATGTGAACTTCGTTGTAAGGAATATGTTTCCCATGTATTTCCGTAACTGAAATATTTTTGTTCGATATATACCATAATTCGCTCTATCCGGGTTCGTTATAGCCGGGTTTGACTGTACTCGCATCAGATATTTGCTGTCACTCTCTCTCTGCGAGTGACAGACGGACAAACAAATATTTTATTGAGAATGGCTCGGCGCTGCAGGGTTGAAGGAGTGGGTTAATAAGGTCCGACCAATGTTGCCTCACGAACGATGTGCCAGAATTCGGCCAACGTATCTTGTTACCGATCACGTGGCCTGATCCAGGCCTTATAGCAGAGGACCCAGGCGCGACGGTATTTCGCGCGAAACCTGTTTGGCCGCACCACAGTACCAAACAAGTTCGCGGAATGTGTGGGGGTGACGTCTGTTTTTCTCTGTGCGAGTGTCTTCACAATCATTTTCTTCCCTTTCTCCTCCTCCTCCCACGGGGAGGAAGCACTGCAGAGCTGCAACATGCAGGGTCCAGTCAAGCACTTACCAGCCATGCACTAAGGTCACGGAGACTATCGTATCCTCTGCCACCCCTCTCCCCTATACCCCAGTTTTAAATAAAGTTACCATGGTGCTCCTGAATGCAGAACAATCACAGAATACTTACATTATGGGTTGTGGCCTTAGACGCGCAAACATTTCACAGACCTGTACTCCATAAATAAACACGAATTTGAGCTTTGGAACAACACAAATGCTTAGAAGGCACAAATAGCAAAGTGCATTCCCGCTAGTAGCATGCATCATCATCATCATCATCATCATCATCATCATTGGCGTATCATCATCATCATCGGCTCACTGCAGAGCAAAAGCCTCTCCCATAGATCTTTAATTACCCTGGTTGTGTGCTAACTGAGACGAATTTATTCCCGCAAACTTCTTGATCTCATCTGCCCACCTAACTTTCTGCCAACCCCTGTGTGACGACAGTGCTTGCCGTTAACACGGGCTTAATGAACGATAGATTACATGTCTGTCAAGATGGCGTCTTCGGACGTCGGGAACATCCGGGTAAAGCCTGAGGCGATGCATCTGACGATGCGGCTTTTGTCACATCCCCCCCTTTTTTCTTTTTATAAATCGAGTCGCACAACTGGCTTGACGAAGCGGCCTGATCTTGTAGTTTGGGCTGTAGGTTGTGGTGCAGTGGTTTCTAGAACTTGTGTAGGGCTTGCTACACATGTCTGTGGTGGTTTCCACACTGCTTGTGTTGGACGAATGAAGGAGGTATTTCGTCGGTACTGTCCGCTTCCTGTTTGGACCCAGTATGATCTTGGCGTTTCTGCTTCTTTGATGACCACTCCTGGAGTCCAGTGGCGGTTGTTCTCCCACATGCGGACTTGCTCACCCGTTCTGATCTTAGGCGCATTTCTCGTGCGTTGGTCCGCATAGTGTTTCTGCTTTTGTCGTTATGTTGTCATCTTCTTTTGAACGTTGTTCACTACTTGTGCGACAAGCAGAGTTTGTTTAACTGGAATGGTGGTTCTTGTGCGTCGACTGTACAGACGCTGTGCTGGGGAACCAAGTTCTCCATCGCGAGGAACATTCCTTAGGTTTAGTAGTGCCAGCTGGATGTCACTTCCATTCGCTGTGCATCTCTTCCGTATGTTCTTCACCACTTGCACTGCTCGTTCGGCTAGGCCGTTGGACCTGGGGTACAATGGGCTTGACGTTTGTAGCTGAAACTGCCACTCTTCCTTGAAAGTGTGAAATTCACGTGCTGTAAAGCAGGTCCCATTGTCAGATTCTACGACTCGTGGATTGCCGTGAGTCGCGAACCAGCCTTTCATTGCACGGATGACTTCTTAAGCTGTGCTGCTTCTGAGATCGGCGTAGTCTATGTACCCAGAGTAGCTATCCACAATCACGATGGGTGGTTTTTCTTTGAAGTCGAACAAGTCTACAGCCACTCGTTCCCAGGGCAAGTTGGGGACTTCCTTTGGGATCAATGGTTCCTGTTGCGGTCGCTTGTGTGAAGATTCACAAACGCTGCATGTCTGAACATAATCTCGGACATCGTTTGACATACCTGGCCAGTAGACTGTTTCTCGTGCACGTTTGGGACTACTGTTGGTGCCTAGGTGTCCGGAGTGTGCTGCCTTGAGAACTCTGTGTTTCCAGGTCTTTGGGATCACAACGCGGTCACCACGAAACAGTAGGCCTTCGTAGACCGACAGTTCGTCACGTACTGGTGAGAACAGTTTCTGTGCTTCCGTCATATTCGTCACTCTAGGCCAACCATCTCTCGCTGCTCGCATTACACTTTGCAAGGCTTCGTCTTGTTCGAGCGTTGTGCGGAGTTCCGCAAACGTTTCTTGTGACATGGGCAATAGGGCTAGCACTTCCATGTCTTCAATGCATGTGCTTGCACTCTCGTTTGTGTCGCAGTCACGACTAAAGAGGTCTGCGATGTGGAGATCTTTTCCTCGCTTGTACACAATCTTCGGTGCGCAGTGTTGTATGTCGAAGACGAGTCTCTGCAGTCGAGGTGGTGCTAGTCCCAGTGGTTTCTTGCTTATGCTCTCGAGAGGACGATGATCAGTTTCTATGGTGAGTGGTCGCCCGTAGATGTATGAATGGAACTTCTTGCAGCCGTATCTGATCGCCAGAGCTTCCTTCTCTATCTGTGGATAGTTCATTTGTGCTGGAGTTAGTGTGGCTGATGCGTAGGCTAAGGGTTTTCCGTCCTGCATGAGCACCGCGCCTAGAGCTTTCGAGCTGGCGTCCACGGACAGGGTCAGTTCTCCGTTGACATCGTAGTACTGTAGCGTTGGTGCTTCCTTGAGATCCTTCTTGATGACTTGCAGTGCGGAGCTCTGCTCTTCTGTCCAAAGCCAGGCTATGTCTTGTTTCAGCAACTTTCTCAGTGGGACTGCTTTCTCTGCCAGATTGGGTATGAACTTCTGCAGGTATTGAAGCATGCCAAGGAGACGTTGCAGTTCGGCTTTGTTTTTTGGTTCCTTGATTTTGTCGATAGCTTCAACCTTCTCTTGGTATATTTCCAGACCCTTGTCTGTTAGGACGTGTCCCAGGAATTTGACTCTTGTCTGGTTGTAGACACACTTCTGTTTGTTGAGCTCGGCACCGGCTTGTCGGAGTCTTTCCAAGACTGCCTCGGTGTGTTCTTTGAGTTCCTTGGACGTCTCGGCGTAGATCAGTATGTCATCCATGGAGTTTGCGACATTGGGGAGACCCTTCAGGATTTCTGTGATGACTTGTTGAAACACCTCGGGGGCAGTTGCTATTCCGAAAGGGACGCGTAGAAAGGTGTACCTTCCCCATGGTGTGCTGAACGCAAGATACTTCTGCGTTTTCTGAGACACTGTTAGTTGCCAGAACCCCTTCTTTGGTCAAGCAAGGTGAATATTTTGGATCCACTGACCTGTGCTGCGATATCTTCCAGTGTCTTGAGTGGGAAGTGTCTTCGGAGCAGAATCTTGTTCAGATCTGTCGGGTCCAGGCAGATCCTGAGCTTTCCCTTTTGCTTGACTATGACCATTTGGCTGCAGAATGGAGTTGGCTCATTGATTCTCTTGACGATTCCGCCTTTTTCCATGCTGTCAAGTTCTTTCTTCACATCATCCATGATGGCAAATGGCACTTTTCTGGGTGGTCAGTTCTCTCCGCCAGCTGCGTTGTCCTTTAGGTCTGCGTCATAGACGAATCCTTTGATCCTTCCTAGACCTGTGTACAGGTTTGCGTCTTCTTGCTGTTCCAGCTGATGGACACGTTTCACTAGTTGCAGTACTTCGCAAGCGTTTCTTCCTAGGATAAGTGCGACTTGTCCATCCACTACGATGAACTTTATCTTGACCGGCTTCTCTCGCACCTCACACGGAGCTATGCACTCGCCTTTGACATCAAGTTTTTGCTGTGTATAGGAGACGATGCGCTTCACTGACGACTGTCTTGTCTCCAAGTTGAGGCTGTTGGCGACACTGGATGGTAGTACGTTGCACTGTGTCCCTGTATCCAGCTTAATTTTCGCTGCTTTTCCACCAGCGAACGTGATGTCCTCGTGCCAATCTTCGTTGTAGCTGTTCATGTTCTTTACTTCTGAAACTAACATCTCTACCTCGGTGTCCCCATGTTCAACAGTGTGGACTTCCTTCTGTTTTCTTGATCTGCAGACTGCTGCAAAGTGTCCCATTTTGTTGCAGGTGATGCATTTCTTGCCGTAGGCTGGACACTCTTTCCTGCGATGAGTTCCTCCACAGTACTGGCACTGTCGCTGCTGTGGTTCTTCTGTCCGAGCTTTTCCTTTCGACGGCCACTTTTTCTTTGTCTTGATAGCTAGCGCATCGAGTAGCTTGGCCTCGGCGTCTTTCGCAGTGATTTCTTTAAGCTGTTGCGTAGCTTGTTCACTGGCTTTGCACATGTGAATAGTCTTCTCCAGGTCGATCGCTGGATCTGCGAGCAGTTTCTCTCGCACGTCGTCGTTCGTGGTACCCACAATGAGGCGGTCTCGCAGGCAGTGGCGTAACTAGATAGGATGGCGCCCATGGCAAACATATTTTTTGCGCCCCTGATGATAATAAGGATAGTGATTATTATTTTTTAATTATTATTATTATTATTGATATTATTATTATCGTCGTCATCTATGTTGAAAAAAGCCATCTTTTGGTTTTGGGAACGCGAATGAGTGATTTTTTGAATGATTGTTGGCTACAGAGGACTATAGCTTTCTTAGAATATGTATGCATCGTTCCATAGGCCAGAAGTCCACAAGGTTCGAAAGAAAAGTTAAAGAAGAAATGGTCCTTGTCAGTCACCGGTTTCCATCTCTTTTGACAGGAAATGGGAACATGCTCAAAATTATTTATTGCAAACTTCATATCTGCATACTATGCCCACATTTGTTATTAATGCTAATGATGCAATAAAAAACTCGTCAGGGCAATCCCTGTTGTCTCCTCGTCGCATATGACTGCCGCTTGTGACCGCAGTGCTGTTGTTCATCGTCAGAAAGTTGCCAAGAAAAACTGGTTCTTTGTGTTTGAAATGCTTTGTGTCATTGTTACTAATGACACAAATATAAAAATACTACACACAGAGCACTCTGTAAAATCTGTAGCAGCACTTTTCATGCTTTCAATGAAACAGAGTGTTCTATAATGTTATCAAAGTTCGTTTTTTAGTATTCTACTCTTTCCACGCTCGGCCTAGAGAGTTCAGAAATTCTGCCCAGGCCCATTGTGGCCCGCAAGTAGGTAAGTGTCAATTTCAGCTTGCTGAAGGACCTCTCGCAGCCAGTGAGGGAAAATGCAATGCTATATCTGAATGAAGACGCGACGGTTGGGAAATACGCTTCATACTGTACGATAAATTGCAGACGTACTTGTGGTCTTGGCACTCTCTGTGCCAACCCGCTGAAAAGCGGCAGTCGGTCATCTAAAATCTTTAGAGATCCTGAGCCTCAACGTCGGTACAGTAAATCTCGCCAAAAATGTAGCTACTTATTTTTAGTTCATTCTGTAAGGACAAGAACAAAATTCATTTACGAATTCTGATTGATTGATTGATTGATTGATTGATTGATTGATTGTGGGGTTTAACGCGCCGACGCAACGCAGGCAATGAGGCGCGCCGTAGTGGAGGGCTCCGGATTAATTTTGACCACCTGGGGGCGCGCCGAAATCTCGTACACACGGGCGTTTTTGCTTTTCGCCTCCATCAGAAAAGCGGCCGCCGCGGCCGGGAATCGAACCCGCGACCTCGTGCTCAGCAGCGGAACGCCTTAGCCACTGAGCCACCGCGGCGGGTATTACCAATTCTGTGGATGGTATCTCCACCCTACCCCCCACCTTATAACGTATAGAGAACGACTACAGTTCATCGGTACCCAAGTCTGGAACAGTTTGTCGCCGGGCATACAATCGGCTGTTAAATTTCCTCTTAAAATAAGGCAACGTTCCCTGCCATCCTTAACGATTCTCTGTGGCTAGCCATGGCTCCCGAAATACTAACAAAATCGTTAAACTCTTCTATACCAATGCAACTACGTAAAGCGAAAGTTTACAGCCTAGTTATTATTTAGTGCCTTTCTTTTATGTGTGTATAAAAATTGTATATTTCTGTTATCCTACCCAAGTTTGAGTGTGTGAACGTATCTGTTGTGTACAATGCCCTAATTTCTCTAAATTTGTTTTTTTCTTAGATTGAATAGAAAGCACCGCCTCCCAGGTGTGTATATATATATATATATATATATATATATATATATATATATATATATATATATAGAGAGAGAGAGAGAGAGAGAGAGAGAGAAAATGAAAAACGTACTTCACGGGGATGAGCGTTTGGTTAACAGACGTCTATTATTTAACTAGTGGGATAAAAAAACAGCTTTTCTAGTTTATGAACCCCCCCCCCCCCAGAGCCATTGAGACACCCCCCCTTGATTCGATGCGTGGGGAAACCCTTGGCGAGAACTGCGTCACTGCACCATCTTTGGCACTTTCAGCCAGAAAAATCTACTTATTGGTGAGAGAAGGGGTATTTCTTCACCATGAGTAATCTGTTACTGGTGTGCACACGTGTCGGTAAAGAACATGTCCTGTAATGTGACGAGGTATTGTTTGTGCTTCAATGTAAATAGTGATAAGAGCGAGTGCAAAGATTGAGACTTTTCATTTTCACGGACTACCCTACTGAAACGTTCCGTATATATGGAATTGTGGGAATACGGAGTTCATACAGAGTATGAGGCCCCCAAGCGCACCTAAAGTAAGTATTAGTTTAATAAAGAGAGAATCATATTCGTTAACACAATAAGAACGCTGGGCACTGTTTTCGCGTTTTTATCTTCAATAATAAGCAAATTCACGCTCCCTATGTTTTCGTATACTCCGTATATACGGAAGCCATACGGACAATGATTTGGTGGTTCTAGTAAACTTAAGGACATAAAATCGGTGTCAAATGTTTCGATAAGTATGCAGTATTTTATTGTCATGTGTTCCTAAAAAATATTCCTTTTTTTGTGGCAGCGTTATGTCTTTCTAGGAAACGACTCTGTATTCCCATATTTCCGTATATGCGGAACCTTTCAGCAGGGTAGTGTGTCTTTTTTTTTCGAATCATGTACATATATGCGTGTTTTCTGGTTCCCTTTTGCCATAAACCAAGTTGAAGTCTAGTGTGTTTCGGCTTTTCATTCTTCGTCCTTTGTTAAATTTCGCTAGAAGTATGAGTTCATTATTCAGTAAGCAACTCGCCCGACTCTCCGCTTTATTTGCCCACTGTTCCTGCTCCCCGATACTCAAAAAACTGCACCACCCTCGGACCACGAAGTCAACTAGCCTTTAGACCCAACAGAAAGTGTCAAAAGTGAACGAGCAAGACCGTCGGGCTAACCCAGCCTGGTCCAGCAGCCGACCAACCTTACGCATCAGAGCAGCGAGTGAATGGATGCTACTGTCCCAGAGTAAAAGACGAGGTACGGCCAAGTTGTTCGGCCACGTAAAAGACTCGGCTTCGACGACTGAAGTTTCAAGTGTTTTGTGTATTCCTTTTATTGTTTGGACAATCGTGTTTCCAAGACAGGTGTGCCATAGTGGCGAGGTGTGGAGTCATCGATTGAGGTGTGAGCTGTTTCCCATTTTTGTGGGTGATGGTGTTTCCAAAACAGGGGAGATGTGACATCATCGTGATGTGTCGGGGCCTGGTGCGTGTTGCCGTTCCATTGGGCCAGGAAACTCACGTGACCGTTCGGGCTGTATATATTTTGGTGCGAACAATAAACAAGGCTTATTCTTCGTTGCCACACGGGACTTGTCTGACAGTTTATATGATGTTGTCACCTATTCATTTCTTTTTACCTCAGCGAATAGCTCGATGAATAAATGAAGGTGCAGTTGCTAAGACAAGTAACCCGGTGCGCGATGAAAGAAAATGAGCCTTGTGGTGCAATTGGCTGACATGTACATTTTGCAACACGCAGGGGCACAACGGTTTTGGTCTCCTGCTGAGTCTTTGCTCCTTCTTCTTCTTCTTGCGGGCATGGTGAAGCCCTGTCTGTGTGTTGTGATCAGTGAAGTAGAAGTCGGCAATGCGCAAGCATCGCTGGATAGAGAAGAGCAATAGTCAGGACGCTTTCACATTAGTCCTGCAAATGTGTTTATGTCCAGCGTTGCCTAAAGGTCACGCATGCTATATCAAAGCAAAGGGAAGACGCAAATCTTTTGCGGCAGCTGAGTGCGTACAGGTGAGCCACACGAGATGAACATCAACAACCGCCAGTCTTGCGTCACAAGAAAGGCAAAGAAGAAGAACTACAGCCATGGCGGACGACAGTGAACTTTCAGATGATACAGCATATTCTCCAGAAGTCGCTTGCCCAAAGGAGAAAACAGATTCCGGTAGGAGCGATGAGGCGAAAAAGCCACCACCGGGCCAGCGTGACACAAAGAAACGAGGTTCCTTGGCCCACGAGCAGAAGACCGCTGCAGCTAAGGAACAACCGAAGACGCGTGGACATGCCGACCGGGGACTAGTCAGCCCAGCCGGCTTTACAAAAACCGAACTACCGAATAACCTACCACCAAGCCACCGAAGCGAGGAACCAGCACGGCGACTTAGCATCAGTTCGAGGCACAAGGAATACCCCAATGTCCAGGACAAACAGCGACTGGTCACTGTACAGCCCCGAAATAGGCCTAGCTACGTGTCGCCGACCCAGCTCTTCTCTCCTCCTGATGACGTTCGCCGGCAGAAGGAGCCGCCTGCGCGTAATTGGCCACCCCGAGAGGGCATCGGGCTGCCGACTGTGGCCGCGCGAAGGGCGTCAATCGCAGACACCCCTTCGCCTAGACGACGAAGCAGCGTCACTGATCCGTCAACTCCGGCAGCGTGGAGCGCCCGACAGACGGAGAGTATACACGCCTCGGGTATGTCCCCGCTAAGACAGGCTAGGCGTCCATCATTCGACGGTGCATCATTCGACGAAGGCGCGGCATTGCCAGATGCGGAAGGTCATTCTCGGCGGAAGCGCAGCAGCTTGGAGGCTCTCGTGGACACGCCTACTTCGCACAAGCGCCGTATCGTGCAAGCTGATCGCCGTCGTCGCAGCGTGGACCCTGGAATGGCGGATCTCCTCAAGCTAGCTCAGGGAGCAGCAACCAGGGCGCCACCCGCCGCGGCGGGGCAGCTCCAAGTACAGGCTAGCATACAGGCTAGCAGTCCTGCTCCGTTTTATTACCAGAACGCACTTCCAGCCGCGCCCGACAAACAGCACGCCATCCGTGACCATGGTCGGCGTCTTCGATCTTCGTTTCAGGGCAGTGGTGATCACGGGGCAAACGACGACGCACCGCTGTTACCGCGACGCTACTCGTATCAAGGGTCGGCCGTACCCGTTGACCCCATCATACTGGAGCGCTACATAGGCACGTCGCAGCAGCCGTCGGCGTACGCAGTGCGGTCTGAATGGGCTGGTTACATCATGGGGCTGCAGTACTTCTGTGTCGCATTCTGCGGAGTCATTACGATCGCTCTAATAATCGCGGTCTTCCTCACCATCAACGAGCATTCGAAACCAATCACCAGACCGCCCGTCCAGACAGAGGAAGTACCTTCGACGTCTCCTTATTGGACGAACGAGAGTGACGCTTCACTTTTTTTAAGACCCATCCAACTGATGAATCCGCCAGGGAAGGAAAGCACAAACACAGAACAAAGAGAATCATTGGTTGCGAAGCGTGACTGAAAAGAACCATCGCACGCACAGCAACCCTTCAGTGAGGAATGTTCTATGGACACGATTTGCAGGGCGCGAGGTTACCGCAGAAGTACGCTCCAAAGACGGCGGTATGGTATGGACGACGAAGTCTTCAGGCTGAAAAAATGTTACTTGAAAGCCGCCTTTCTGCGCCCGTGCCCTTCTAGAGTGAACTTCTGTCTATGTATCATATATATAGCGCGAATTTCTAGATAAATAGCATTCGCTTATTTTAGCAGTAACTCTCTCCGGTATTTGTTTTCATTTTCGTATTCAGTTTACCGTTATACTAACTGCCCACCAATTACCTACTGCGTAAAAAGACGAAATAATTCGGCGATAGACATATGTCTATTATTTGGTCCCCGAGATATACCACGCTGTTTCCCATTACTTTTAGCAACTCCTTTTGACGCTTTTGATAGTTTTTCTGAAATATATAGCAATCATTATTGTTTAAATTCCGTACATGTGACCAGGAGTAAATATTTTGGGACAGGCCCGTGCACAATACCCCCCTGTTCAGCGATCATAAAGAAATCTGGGTGAGATCGCTATGCTTCACCTAAGTTTCGCGAAGGGACAGGTGACAGTTTGGTTGCTGCCTTGCGTGTCCTACCATAACCCAGCTTGATGGGTTCTTTTCCAGCGTCCGTACTAGGACCAGAGTGGTAAGGAAGGATCAGACTGTTCGCTTGAAGTAGGGGAGTCCGCACAGAAGAGCAAATGCCGTACGTCTCTTTTTGGCACAGTGACTGTTCAGTGTTTTGTTTTCGGACATATACAGTTATAAAACCATGGGAATATTTGTGAGCGTAACTGGTGGGAAAAACTGCCACAGGAGAATATCCTCTACAACATACATTTAGGGTTCCACGCTTCTCAGTACATTATTTGTTAAATTCGGTGGGGGGTGTTTTCGAGAGTTTATTTTCGTATAAAAATTCCCTCTTTGTCATTGATTATTTTTGGGAAATATGTTTGGTTACCTATTTCGCGTGAATTTTGGGTGTACACTCGACTATCGATAATTTGAAGTCGACCAATTGGGTTTGTCAGTTAATTTGGAGTGACATGAGGAAAGCGTTAGCTCTACACGCAATCGTATGGAAAACATGCCGGATAATTGGGAGTTGAAAATCTAAAATATAGATGAATTAGAAGCTGCTTTTCAATCTAAGGGCCCGGCGAGATCGGAAAGTTTGATGAATTTGGCTATTTTTAAAGTGCGAAAGCAACCGTGTGTGCAGCGCTAGTAGCACTAGTAGTGTCGTCGCCATTGCAGCGTAACACCGAATGAAGCGAGAAGATTAATAAGAAGTGACAACTGGGCTAGTTGATAATGCATATGGGACATCTTGAAGGCAGCGCTATTAAACACGGACACTAGGGGAAGAATGAGCGCTGTGGTTTGTCAATTCTTTTCCTAGTGTCCGTGTTTAAGTGCGCTACATTCAAGATGTCCCATACGACAAGGTTAAACTTTCAAACCCGGCGCTCCCGGCGAAAGCGGCACGTTAGCATTGTTGTGTCCGTATTTTTTCTGTATCAATCTTTGTTCTGCAGTGAACATCGGAAAAGAAGCACCCAAGTACCTACAGTCTGCAGAATTTACTTTCCGGAGCAAGATTTTGCAAGGAAAAGCAAATGGCAATTACCGATTTTTTTTTCAGAAATAGCAAGGTGTGAGACGATTAAAACATGTTCGTTATTGTTCTTTGTGGTCATTCGGATTAATTCAAAGTTTTTCGTGGCCCCCTCAAACTTCGTATTAACGTAGGAAGTCTGTATTTCCTAAACTCCAAACTCTTAGTCTACACGATATCTGAACACGGACCCACGAAAACACAAGCAGCGCGTTTTGTTTTGAGGGAAAAGTTTCAATACACAAAAATAGACGCCCCAGAAAAAAATGATGGAACACAAAACACATACGCTTGTACGTACTACCACATTGGAACTAGTTAAGACAGACGCAAATATACTTAAGATATTTATGTTGGTGATGGAAGCACCGCTTTTTGGATTGATGACTTTTAGCATTGAAACTGCTCTTTCAGAGTCTGCTCTGGAAACGGGCCGAGCAGTGCAAAGGCTCAGTGCGTAGCGACAAAGCACTGTACTGAGAGTGCGAAGTATCCATACTACAGACGTTGAACAACGTTGGCGATTTGACAGCTGTAGTATTTTCTAAAATGACTCATCTGCTTGCTCATGTCAATTTGAAGGAACACGGTATAGTCGAAAAACCGGTGCATAGTTGTGGAACGCGGGGTGCAGCTGAAGCTTCACATTTGCACCCACAATGGTAGCACTGCAGTGGAACAGGGGAAATAAGATAACCGTCTTTGTATCAGGTGTTTTTTAAAATGCAGCAAAGCAGCCCGTCCTGGGAAATGCTGGGCTGATGCACTTAACACTCATATATTGCCGACATTCTAAAGACCGAACTATCGAACTGCATTTTAAATATCGGAGCTGCAGCAGGTCCACCCCTTTCGTGAGTAAGCTGCGGGCCTTGCGTCACGACGGGGTAGCAGCAGATTCCTAGACAAACCGGCAGCGAGACCACTGGACTCTCTATCGGCAGGTCTGGGAACCGGTTTCTGCGAGGTCGCTGGGTAGCTTTTACTACAGGGCGCCGTGCTCTCGCAGGTGCTTTTTTTTGTCTTTTTAAGTGGTTAGGGTAGAGATCCCTCGCCCGCCCGATGTAAATGGTTTAACCGCAAGAACATCATCATCATCATGCTAGGGTGCCTCAAATCACGGGCGTCACCTGGCATCGCGGCACCTGGCAGCACCATAGCAGAGGCCGGTTCTTCTACTTACCGCTAGGGGAGTAGAGAGAGGGGGAAGCCTTCTGTCGTTTATGTTGAGCTGCCGATTACTTGGCCCGAAACGTAGAATTTGCGCGACGGTGGTGCGGTCGTTCTTAGCCAAGCGCCCGTTGATGTTGGAGACGACACAGGAGAACCATAGCGCCGTCGTTTTAGCAGATTTCATACTGGGTGGAACCGGGTGTGATTTTTTTTGCCGTCGTGACCTGTTGGAGGGTAGTCTTGCCCGGCGCCACGCGCATGGCGTCAGGTGTATGGCGTGGGGTTCATTGTTCTTGATGACGTGCTGTAAGTACGAGATCTTTGTGATGCCAAACTGACATTATTCCGTGTTGAGCACTACACCGGCTCGTCTAATCCGCTCGAGAATACGACGAAGTCGCGTGTCGTGTTCCTGCTTGGGGGAACCCCTGATGAGGATGTCGTTCATGTTAAATGCAAGCCCTTTGAGTCCTTGCAGAAGAATTTCACTCATGCGTTGTTGGAAGTGTTCTGGGGCAAAGCACATGCCGATTGCTCGACGGTTAAAGTATAAACGACCAAAAGGCATTGTAAATGTGCTGATTAATTGGCTTTTCTCAGACACACCTGAACGTAGTCCTTTAACACACGAATAAACCGTTCCACTTGTCCATTTGATTGTGGATGATAGACTGCAGAGAATGTGTGGTGGATACCTCTATTACGCAAGAATTCTTCAAACTCGACGTATGTAAATTGTGGCCCATAGTCACTCACTATCTCCCTCGGATAGCCTTCACGGCTAAATATACTACGCCAAAAGGACATGGTCGTCGTTGAAGTGACGTTGGAGGTGAACCCCACTTCTGGCCATTGCTGAAGTAGTCTACTAAAGTAATGGCAAAACGACAGTCTTGAGGAGCCCTTGCGAAGGGACCAACGATGTCGATGCCTACCTTCTCCCACGGTGCTGAAGGAAGTGGTACCGGCTGCATTAGCGGCACAACTGGCTTTGCTGATTTGTCAACAGACTGACAAACGGCACAAGACTTGATCAGCTGTTTGACGTGCTTGCTCATGCCAGGTCACCAGTATTTTTCTCAGAGCCGTTGCTTTGTACACGTGATGCCTGGATGTGATTCAAGGGCGATATCCAGAAGTCTGCTCACCAACGAAGAAGGTACCACGAACTGTTCCCCTCGTAGCAGCAGGTCGTTCATCACTGACAGTTCGTCCCGAACCCTGTAGAAAGGAATCACTTCTGGAGGCAGCGACTTGCCTGATGACCACCAGGACGTTGTCCACTGCATCACTTGGCAAAGTACAGAATCCTGCGCAGTTGCGGTTACGAATTCCTCGTGAGTTAAACATGACGAAACAAAGCAAACAGCATCTTCCGGCTCTGGACGGGCTCTATACTTGTCCTGCGGTAACCGGGAAAGGGCATCTGCGACAGTGTTTTCAGTGACCTTCTTGTATTCTATTGTGTAATTGTATGCCAGCAGTCTGGCATGCCATTTGGCAATACTGAAAGGCTGACGGCCCTCTCCATTTGCACCGAGCAGCGTCACCAGTGCCTGATGGTCTGTGCGTAACGTGAATTGCTTGCCCTAAAGGTACCTTTTCCAATGCTCACATGCCCACATGCAGACTAGTGCTTCCAGTTCGCCTACCGAGTACTTGGTTTTAGCCGGTGTTAGGCGCCTTAATGCAAAAGCAATGGTATGCAGGTCATCACCCTTCTGTTGCTAGAGTACAACTCCTATGCCAACTGCAGAAACATCTGTTGTAACCACTATTTCCAGAGCAGGGTCGAAAAGCTGTAAGCACTTACTTTCCAAGAGGAGCTTCAGCTGGTCAAAACAGGCTTTCGTTTCCGTTGTCCAAGTGAAACCTACTCCCTTCCGTAAGAGCTGTCGTAGAGGCTCAACGAGTTCAGCATAGTGCGGTATGAATTTTGCATAATACCCAACCATGGCAAGGAAAGAGCGTAACTTTGCTACATTTGTGGGGGCTGGAACTGTCTGGATGGCCTCTGCATTGCTCACAAATGGGCGAAACCCTTCTTCGGTCACTCTGTGACCCAGAATGTCAAGCTCCTTCACTCCAAAAACGCACTTGTCATTCAGTTTTAGTCCAGCATGGACACTGCACTTCAAAACCTGCCGAAGGCAGGAGTCATGCTCTTATTTTGTGCGCCCAAACACAGCAATGTCGTCAATGTAGCACATAGTATTTCTGCAGCCTTGCAAGATTGTTGTCATCATTCTCTGGAAAGCAGCTGGTGCCGAAGCGAGTTCAAAACAGACACGCGTTTATCTGTACAGCCCATGCTCTGTGATGAAAGCAGTCAGGTACCTGCTGTCTGGGCTAAAAGTCATTTGATGATAGGCCAAGGCGAAATCCAGTCTTGAAAAGAACTTTGCACCATGCAGCTTGTGTAGCAACTCTTCTGTGTGGGGCAGGGGAAATGAGTCCACAATGATTGCTTTGTTAGGGTCCCGCAGTTTTACACATATCCTAATTTTCCAGTTCTTTTTCTTCGTTACAACTATTGGGGAGGCCCAAGGAGAACTGTCAATTTTCTCAGTCACATCTGCCTGTTCTAGACGATTCAGTTCAGCTTCCACAGATTCCTTCACCGCAAAACGACAAGCGTCGTAGCTTAGCGCTTACAGGAGCAGCATCCTTGCGTATCTTGACTTTATGCAAGATCCCTTGCAAGACCCCAATTCTCATCAAACAGGTGAGAGAACTGGGATAGCGGATCCGGAGAGAGCCCTCCCGGTTTACAAGAAGTGTGGAAGCCGCTCAGTGACGTACCATTTATCTGTAGGTGCAGTGTGTTGATGGCGTCGATGCCCAGGAGATTTGTGCCTTGTGGTACCACGTAGAAAAAGAGTTGAGCATGACGGTTCCGATACTGAACTGGAGGGGCGAAGCATCCTTGAATGTTGATTTTTCTGCGTGAAAAATCCAGCAATGTTGCCGATGTTGGCTGGAGTGGTGGTGGAGGCCTCAGTTTGCTGTACGCGTTAGCAGCGAGAATTGAAACTATAGAACCTGTGTCCACGAGGAAATCGACGGGAGTATCTTGAACCAGCACTTGTATGCGCACTCCGGTGCTCTGTTTTCCATTAAGTTGCAGTACGCTGATAGCTGTAGGATCGCGGTACTGAACTTATTCAACATTCGAGGGACTTCTTATTAAGCATCTCGCTACGACAGACTCTCTCGAAATGGCCTACCTTGCCACAATTGTTGAAGGTCTTGTTCCTTGCTTTGCAAATACTATAATTGGCTCTGTGTTTCGCAGAGCCGCAGCGAAAGAAAGTTCTACTGTTTTGTCCCGACGAGGCACGTTCGGCTGGCCCTGGCGCCGAACGCTTATCCACTTTTTGCACGTACCCTGCAGGGCTAGCAGATGACAACTCCTTGGAATATTTTGAGGCTTCTTCGATACTTCGAGCAATTGTGAGGGCCTTGTCCAACGTCAATGAGAAGCCTTCCAAAAGTAGCCACTCCCAAAGTACGGGGTTGCTCGTCTTTGCAACGAGTTGGTCGCGTATGAACTCATCGGCCCTGTCATTAAAGGCGCAGGCAACTGAAAGTTATCGCAGCTAAGAAACGAACATGTCAGCGGTCTCACCCGGCAACTGAACGCGTTGACCAAACCGCTGGCGTTCAATGACAACGTTAGTAGGTGCTGCGTAGTAGGCCTCGAGCCTATCTAGAGCAGTCTTGAATTCGTCGTCGTCCTCCGTAGGTTGCTTCTCTGGTAGCGTGGAGAAGATTCGTTGTCCCTCGACCCCCAGGCAGTGTAGAAGGAGTGCTTTGCGGCGTGCTGGCAGGTACGCGTCGCATGCCGAAGCTACGAGGTAGTTCTCGAACAGCCGACACCATTGCGCACCCACGGTATGGCGGGTAGAAACGGTGTCGGTAGAAACGGAGGCGGCGGCGTTAGTGCCATTGAAGATTGCAGTATGCCGTACTTCAGTACTGACGTGGCGTTCCGCCCGCAGCCGAAAAGGGTTACCTCGTCGCCATTATGTTGTATCTCAAGCCCACCGAGTCACAATACGTGGCAGAAAGATGCAGACGCCACCTCGTACCCACGGAAAAGAGCTTTTATTGTTGTTACACGATATTTATAACCAGGCTGCGGTTACAGATGATGACAATTGAAATTGGCCACCTTAGCACTGTGCGCAACATGGTGGAATGAACAGAACTACATTACTGTGAAGGAAAGTTTGACATTCACCTAAATGCAGCCATCCACCTAAATGCAGTCAAACTTTCCTTCACAGAGACTTACTCCACCTTGGGGATTTCCCCTAAAATCTGGTTGATTAGAACTACATTACACAACACAAGAATATTATTCTAGATGTAAAAGAAAGAAGTCCCTACTCCATTTCACCGCATTCCAAACCTTAAAGAGCAGTGAGAGATACTGCTGTCCAGCCCCGGCCTCTCGGACCTGCTCGTGTTCACCGAGAGAGCAGCTAGTGCTAAGGCAGGTGATGGATTCTAGTAAACAGGGAACCGCTCCTGCAGCACCATAAATGCTCTCGCCATAAACGTCGCTCTCTCGCTCTCTGACTCGGCTCCCTTCAGCCTTGGAGGCACACCCACAGTCATTCGTCGGTTTCGCCTCTCCCTAAAGTCTACGCGAGGTTTTTGCCCAAGCGGTCTTGTGTCCACAGACCTTTCTTCCTTTTTCATCGTGACGGGCCCCAATTCTCGCTCAGTAGGTGGGTTCTTCTACGGTTTTTGCTTCCTGATTGTGTAATCATACTCCCATATATACTTTGTTATCTAAAAGGAGGTCTCGTAGCCGGTTATAATGTGCCAGCTTCTTCACCAATCCCCGCTCCGTATGTTCCATTTGATGAGGTCAAAAACTGTGACCGCGGGTTATGGCCATAGGAAATTCTGTTGGCCTGCCGGTACGAGCCCTAACGCTTTCTTGGAAATTATAGCGCGTTAATAATATGTGTTAATAGGTACGTGGCAATGCAAAGGTAATGGCGATAAAGGTGCTGCAAAGTGGTCATTTTTACCCTAAACCCATGTTCTTCTGCCAAAAACAAGCAAACGCTTTTTATTCGGCCAATTAATAGTTACTCCCAGTGAAGTTATAGAAAAACATTGAGTTTCAATTCGCTGGAAACTAACATGCATAGCGGTTCGCAGTGTTCGAGCATGTTGCCTTACATGTACTTTAAAGCGCTTCGTATTAAGTGTCCCTTAGAACACATCACACGAAGTTGAAGCGATACGGCTACTCTATAGCGATGCATGGCTGGGTTTTATTCATGGCAAAACAACCATACCTGCCGCGTTTTATAAGTGTAGCACATGACTACGGTGTTAATAGGACCAAGTGCTGCTTAGGAAATGCATATTTTGCAATGCTTTAGCTTTGTGTGTCCACAAAATATGGCCACCCCAATGTCTCCGCAGCAATCGCCACGAGCAGGAAGCACAATGTCTTCTTTCCCGTAGCATCGAACGTGCCACGCACTAACCGGAGGATAGAAGTTGTGGGTACAGCTAGTACTAACACGCGGGTTTGTGATTCAAATGGGTTGAGGGGTATGGGGCGCAGCTTTTGTGCCCATTTATAGGAGTTATGAAAGGCGGGCACAATACGGCAGTGTACACACGCGCGTTTCCAGAAAGCTAAATCCATTTGTTGTCATAGCCTGAGGATGGAAGGCCTGTAAAAATATGACGTCGTAGCCGCTTTTCGGGAACTAGACCATTTCCTTTGAACTTACTTACGTCCACAAGAAAATGTTATCAGTTCTTCAAAGGTTGGAGGGGCCGGATTGGATGGGGGGGGGGATTGCTCCGTAATTTATTTTATTAGCGTATAGTCGAATTGGCCAAAGCATAGGTTTGGCCAATACCATTTTTATTGAGGTCATCATTGCTAGATATCCACGATTGACAATGTTACAGGAAAGAAGAAGAACCACTACCATGGCGGAGAAAGTGAATTCGCCGCAGGCTCATTGTCTCCTGAAGTAGGCCCTGAAATCCAATGGAGAGCTCCCGGTGCGAAGAGCCCAGGTGATTCAGAAAGGCCCGCCCCACATGGACATCAGACAAAAGATAGGCTGGGCTACGAACTGAAGCCCATTCCGATGCAAGAGAGTGTGACTGCTCGAGACCACCCCGGCCAGGGGCAGCTGAGCCCACCCGGCCGGCTGCAGAACGACGTGCCGACTACGATGAAGCACCCATTAAAGGGACCAACGGTGCGTCCCATCAGTCATCCGGAAAAGAAAGAACGGATTGAGCACCAACACAAATGGCGACGATATCGGCACAAGGCCACACAAAACCATGTGATGTCACCCATGAACTTGTCCCCACCGGAACAGATATTCCGACGGAAGATATCGCCTGAGCTAATGCAAAGTAAGAGGTAACGAAAGATCAGCGCACGTACAGGTCGCCCCGGACGAACTGCGACGAAGGTTGGCTTTGTCGTGCCTGTACGACAAAGCAGCGCGGCGTACCCGGCAGCTGAAGCGGCGGACAACGATCGAGATGGCGACCAGCAAACCTTGACGCGGGAACGACCCAGGCACCAATCTCGCGACGGCGACACCCCGGGGAAACTCCTGGAAGATCACCAAGATCTGTGTGAAGTGCGGGACATACAGCTAAGCTTGGTGAGCGTTGAGCCTTTGATCGGGTCTCCTACTTCCCACACGAAGATTGCCACATCCTTGAAGTCAGGACGGAGAACTACGCCCGGGGAAGCAAGCGAATTCTCACATTTACCATTTTCATTTGCGGCAAAACTTCTAGGCCGCGGTGGAGGATTTCATCCGTATCATCCTGCCGATGGTTTATTGGCAACCCGTCGGGATGAACAGTGTAATCTTTATGACGAGGGTGGGCATCTCGCGTGTTCTTTTCTAGTCCCTGGCGCACGCGCGGAGGCCGGTGATTCAGAGCTGTTCGCGTAAAGCTCCTCTTCACATCAAGAGTCGTCGCCCCCACCTCCCATCCTACTCGAGCGCTACCTGGCATTGCCCGAGCAGCGTCGCTCACCGAAAGGAGTGCAGCCTCGGTGGGCGAACTGCATCAGGCGGGCGCAGTACATCTGCCTCGCTCTTTCCGTTCTCGCCATTGCTGCGCTAAGCGCCTCAGTCCTCTATACAGTCAACACGTACGCTGCTCCGAAGACGGACCCACCCTATGAAAGCGACGATGAAGTCCTGCCGACTGTTACGCCGAAGTATAAGAGTCCTGAAACCTCTGCTACTAGATAGGTGATACAATCGACGTATGGAGAAAGCGCAGAATCAGTGCGCAATATTGAAATTGGTAATGACCCTAAAGAGGCCGTACTGCCACGTCAACCTACCTCAAAAAACCGGAGAGGTGTTACGTTGTCAACGGCTGAGAGAAATAACGTGGCCGCTAAGTGGGGGCAGTCTTCCACCTAGTCACCACCAGACAAGAAGACAAGCGTAAGACAATTGTCTCAGAAAAAAAAAAAGGCTAGTGGCGATAAACCTTCGCACAGGAAAACGGCTTCCCGACTAATGTCCGATCGTCGTCTATAGAACTAGTGTTTCTATTCTTAAACTTTCAAAGAAAGCTCGAACTTGAAGCTGAAATTTGTGTATGTCTTGTTTGGTAAAATATTCCAATAAGTTCTCTTTAAAGAGACCTTTGGTAGGGTACAACCGAACTAAATAGGCGGACTTCGAAGCTTCTTGAGACTTGTGTATTCCGAGTGCCAGATTCGTTTAGAAGATGAGCTGGCCAGTATTGTTCTTGTTACCTCGTCATTGATAGCGCATATCAACGTGAGGGAATGGCCGAGAAACGGGGTATTCTTGTAGGTCTTAAACGCATACCTCATTGGCACTTAAAATCAGTCTGAGGAATCGAAGTAGAAAAACGGCTACGGAAACAAATATTATAATTGGAGAAGAAATATAGATGGGCACCATTATTATGAGAATTGGGGGAAGACCCATTTTTGAACTGATCGCACTGCTCTCTCACTTCCACAGACTGTATCACACCCAATCATCCTTTACAGCATCCCATATCAAGCCCTCGAATCTCATTTTTCCTAGACTCGATCATCCGTTCAAAGTCCGCCCCATGTTTGCACGCACAAATCTTCTTCGACAGTCACCGCTATTTCTTGCCATTTATCATTGGAATAAGCTGCCGCAACAAATTGCATGTATTAAAGATCACGACTCGTTTGTGAACCATTTGAAAGGCAGTTTAAACATGCTTGTTTAGGAAAGTAGTGTTGTGCTTTTAACAACTTTGTATTGGGTGATTTTTCATTCTTGTATTCCTTTTGTTAGTGTTGTCTAACCCCTACTCGATGTTCAAAATTACGCTTGCTGTTTATTTTGAGCAACTGTGTTGAGATCTTTGAGCTGTTTTGTAACCCCCCCTATGTAATGCCTGCAAGGGCCTTTAGGGTATTTGAATAAAAAAAAAAGAACGCGTTAACATATGTAAGAAAGAAAGGCAAGGATAGGAGCTGATGGTCATTAACACAATCTGAAAAGTGTGGAGGAAATAGGAACATTAGGTAAAAGGCCTTTTTTCTCTTCAGTTCCTGTCAAGCCTATGTAATATATCTAGCAGGCTGTTTACCCGTGATCGGGGGGTACACCGACTATCACGGGTACACCGCCTGCCCGCAAAATGTAGCACGTATAGGTTGACTTATACGTCCCATACGTGCTCATCGGAATGAACTTATAGGAATTAACACCTCGTCGCTTTTAAGTATTCTAGTCGTGACAGCCGTCATTCGCTGTGCCGGGTAGTCTTCAATACAATTTGGAAACCTAACAATAAAGGAAGCAGTTGCAAAGATTTTTGGGTGCTGTATAAAATTGATAATTGGTATATACTTATCACGATTGTGTGATAAACTGTTATGTGAATGCCCATGTTACGCTTGTTGTGAAGTTATACTCTGCAATTGTGCGAGTTTTTAAAAGTATATGAGTGACGTTTTTTCTCTTTTTTAAGTGAAATCCTATGGTTTCTAAGCTATACTGTGTAATTGTGTGAATTTTTATTGTGTGTGTTATTGAGTGAAATGCTGCGATATCATATTTCATTATTGTTAATAAGTGCCCTGTTTGTCCAATGTAGTTAGGTGCAGAAGCCCTTGTCAGGCTGCAAAGCCTATAGCCTCTGCTCCCGTCCCTGTAAAGACTCAGGACAAATAAATTCCTTTCCTTTCATTTCCTTCCCTTAATGCATATAGAGTTACTCAATGGTGTTATTCCCACAGCTTCGCTAGACATCTGCCTCTGTTGAACAATATAGCTCAGTAATTTGGGAGGAATTATTGCATTTCCCTGGACTATCATGGGGTTCATCGGTTTTGTGAACATCTGAGGTGGTCGTTCTGCTTTCTCAGCGAATGAATACCTGCAGTTAAAACATTTTTTTAGAGCTGCATTTGTGTTTCCAAGCAGCAGTTACCGATTATGCCTCTTCCACCAGAGCCCGTTGTTTCCGCTTAAAAGCTCGGCTAAGGGCAAAAGATGACTGAGGAAACACTCGCGGGTGGTAATAACGGCATTGCAGTCGGCAAAAGCACCGCCGCCAGAATTGTTTACACCACGCTACACTTGAACGTGACTTGGCACATTCGTGTGCATATTTCACACTATTAACAGAAAGCACGTCCGCAGCTAAGAGCTTGAGCGGCACAATGAGTGAGCATGCTGAGCTCAATCTGGAAATCCACGACAGATCCACCGCAATCCTCGAAAGACCCGACGCTAATAGATCCATTTCTTTCTGAAAATATAAATTCTGCCTGGATCCTCTGTTACTTGGGGGAGGGAAGCAGCGGGTGAAGCGGAAAGGCGGAGAGATCAAAGTTTGGCGCTACCATAGCTTTTTTAGGGGCCTTACGTGCAACAAGGCTGTCGCACCGTTTGTGGGTGTTTCGCAAACTACGCGGCTGACAACGCTGGTATTGTTGTGCTTTGGCGGCGCTTTTGTGGTGTGCTCAAGCATGCATGGTTATGTTGTAAACTGTGCAAATACTTACTCCAATACTTCTCTACATAGGAATCTTTTTGTATTTTCATCTTGATAATCGTACAGTGCAGTGATAGCCAGAGCGCGTATACCGCGAAGGGAGTGCTTGTTTAGATGTAATTGTACGTGGGCGCACAGAAGACGGGCGTAAATGGTTCTCTTTCGAACATGAGACCAATGGAACCAAATTGTAGCCGGCGAAGAGGGTAAGGATACGCAGTGCGCATTTCCTTGGTAGTAGACAATCGACATATCCGTCGTTTCCGTCTTAAGTGTCTTCGATTTTCCCAGTAGCCCAACCTTAAACACCTGGGATAGCTGAAGCGGGGGGATCTGGTTATAAGCTGCCAGTCAGTTTAGTGTATCTGCTATTTATCAGGTAAGCCTTCTTGTGTCTTGAAATCTTGTTCGCCATTTCGAGACAGGGAGATTAGAGAGCATTTTTTTAAATCAGTACGACCAATAATAATGCCTTCTTTTTTTGCGCGGTTCGGGTTTTCGGTTAGTCATCGCGGCTTACTGTGAATTTCTGCAGTTAAAAATTTTATTATCAGTGTTGATGTGCCGGTATTCTGGTGATTACACTGCGAACGGTTACATCGCCTCTCTTCCTTTTTTTTGCTCTAATTTAATTTCGCTGGATCAGTACAGGGACAATTTTTTAAGATCTTTCGTGTTTTTTAATTGCTCGCTGCGGCTATCAAATTTAATACAATCAGCACTTATTGTAGAGCCGTAACATCGACAGCTTAGTTCAAAGAAATCACTGCTGAAATAGATGAGTGTAAAATGAGAGAGTACCGTTCACGACGCAGCGGTCGCGTGTCCCCAGAGCTTTCTTTTTTCGGCATCCACTCGCATGGATTTATTGTTAAAAAGGCATGTCCTCCTCCGGTTTGTTCCTTCTGACGGTGTAATCGTACTCCCGTAAAATTTTTATTGTCAAATTGAAGGTGACTTATACTGCTAATTATTACCGGCTTCTTGACCAATCTCCCGCTCTGAATGTGCGAGTTTCGAAGCCAACAACCGAATAATCAATACCTCGGGCGATGGTGAAGCATCCTTCCGTTCGTCCGGCGGCACGAGCTAGGCGCTCACACCGCAATACCATACCGTTAATAAATGTGCCGTTGTGGGGAGCGCTGTAATTCAATGGTAATTGTAAAGTGTAATTTTTAAAATGACCCTTTGTTCTTCGGCCGAATACAAGCCTTCCTTCGCAAATCTCGGCCATTTGTGCCTACTAGTTTACAAATCTCTGTGGGAACACCCCCCCCCCCCCCCCCCCGCCCATCCTAACAGAGAACTGCGAAATTCTGTTCCCCTTTGAGCACAAGCCAGGGCATCGCCTCCTGTACTTCTTCAATGCCTGCGACGTCACGCCGGTTCCCATTGCTGCCATATCGCCGACCTATTTGATTCGCGTGGCGGTGCAAGCGACCGATCCTCAGTGACGGTTGCGGCGTAAGCTGATGCCGGGTTTTTGTGCGCGATTTTGCTTTCGTCTGAAGTACATTCTTAGATAAAATTTCTTTGCCTGTATTTTTGTTGTAATTTTAGGTAACTTTGCTCTTTTTCAGAGTGGTTTATTGTGCGATCATTGAATGAACAAATTTTGTTTCGCTCGTACAGTCTACCAGCCCGCTTTCACAGTCTACCGGCCCTCTATAATTGTATATCGGTTTTGTCGTTTTTTGGCGTATTTATGGGCTACTTCTAATAGGCAAATGCAACTCCTATCTATCATTCTTTTCGGTATAGTTTGCTGCTCTCAGATGCTCTGAAAAGTTGCGTTAATTTCCACGCGTGAAACAGCAGTGGTGAAGCTGCCAGTCTCATTGGGCAATGATATGACAGAGGCGGACAACACACATACGCTTATGACAAATTCAAACAAATTAAACGGCGTCAGACAGCTTAAGAACATTATGAACAGAAACGAAACAGATGTGAAAACAAAAGTGCGAGTTATTACATTAGACTGCGAGTACATATATGCATTAAACAAAAGTTCTTGTTCTTGTACGTTGCACTGCGAGTACATATGAGTGGTAGGATGATTTTCAAAGCTTCAGAACTTTCCGAGCAGAGGGGCTTTGTGCAATAAATATCCTTCTCACTGTATCCTTGTAGGTCGTATCAAAATGCGTGGTTAGTCAGCAGCAGCTAAGAACCTTTCTACATACGAGTTCCACCAACTCTCGCCGATGTCCTAGCTTCGTCAGCATTTTCACACAGCAAGCATTGATGTGATGAACTCAAAGCTGTGTTTCAAGCTTGCCTCTAGGGGCTTCGTAAGCGACCGACGATCTGAAAGCATCGCTTCAGAAAACTTCAAAGCAAGCAGCAGTCGCACTAGCTGCTGCGTTGGATATCATTCCGATCTTGCCGGTGTGGATTCCCGCTTTCTTTTTTTGAAGCTGACATCGCTCCTTGCTTCTCTTTTCGGTGCCGGACTCATGTACGAAGGGTAGTGCGGGAGACACTAGGCGCAGCATCTTACTTTTTTTCCTGTTATTTCGAATGTCTTGCGACCGAAAGTGCAGGCTGCAGACCATCGAGTAACTGGACGTTGAGTTGGGTTCCCTGTTCTTTCTAGAAATGTTCTCTACCCGTTGTGCTTTCGGGGATTCGTTCACTGAGAACTCATGGTAGGAGACACCCAAATCCTTCTTCCGCACGCTGAAGAATGGGCGGCAACAACATCGTATTCTTCGGTTTTAAATTTCATGAGCAAAACATCGTCGCTTGTTTAATGGTCAGGTATTACACAAATTCAGCGGCAGTTATTCTCACAGATATTGTAAAAAATACGTAACATGAAGAGCCGTTCACTGGCAATAAGCGGGAATGCTCAGTGCACGGTTGGCCCGCGGATCGTCTGCTACCATGCTACCTTGCGGGAGAGGATCGGTAGCGGGAGGAGTGGTGGGTGGCGCCACCACGCGGAATTCAGATGCAGTGGGAGAGGGCAAGCCGCGCACGCGTTGGGGTGACACCGCAGGCATCGTAGTAGTAAAGGAGGCGATGGCCAGGCATTTGCTGATGATGATGACGTTGATGTTGCTGCTGATTGGGATGTTGCTGCACGCATCCAGTGCCACCTAATGGTTGGTTCCCTTCGAAGACTTCTTTTATTGTTTTGTGAAACTGCCAAAAGAACTTCGATGTCCCTGGAGGGGAGTCGCATGCCCGTATTGACAGTATTTACATTGCTTCAGCACTCATTTGCAACAACCCCAATTCTAATGTTTAAACCGGTGCCTTTGTCTGACCACTATCTCGTTGCCCTGCGTTTAGGTGACGGTGATCGTTCTGCCGCCCGACAGCAGGGGACACTTTGGCATGTTAATTTATCGCTTATAAAATCTGAATTTTTTGCAGCAATGTACGCGCGGTATTGGCAGGTTTTTTTCCGGGGGACTTGAGTTTATTTGCTGCCTAGGAAATGCTCAAGCGGGGAGTTCACAGGCTCGCAATTAAGACAGCTTTGCTAAACTGCTAGCATAGACGATGTGAGGAACAGCTCCTTACGAAGAGCCTGCACCAAAACTACGAGTATTAGAATGTTAGAAGCCAGGTACCTGTTTTGAAGGAATTGCTACTGTGAAGTGTCAGCTTCAATGGTAGGAAACACTGACGTGCTGAGGCGCCATTGGGAATTCCCCCCAAAATCATTTCCTGCATTGCGAGAATTGTACTCGCCAGGCCCAACTATATGAGCGTCGCCCCGCGGTTCCTAGGTTTATAGGACAAATTTATTATAAAGGCACACTTAAAGCCCAACCTAAGAAATTATATCACAGTTTGAGCAATATTGCACGAATTTGTTTAGTCCGACATCTACATCTGGCAGCCTTAATAGCCATATTGTTTTCTGCTTTGTGTTCCTTATTGCACCTTATCCGATGAGATAAGTGGCCCGATTACCTTGACCGAAGTATAAATGCCCTTGGTCAGCTTCCTAATTCCAAGTCACGTAGCCCTGACGGAATTTCAGGACAGTTTTACGAAGTTTTTAAGTCTTTTTCTACCCCTTCTAAACACTTTTGCGATTGCCCTTGATATTCTCTTCCCCACTCTTTTAGGTCCAAAATCTACAGAAAAGCAACAATTGCTTTTAGTAATGGTTACAGGCGAATCACACTTTCTGGTTAGGTTCTGTCCATACGAATCCAGTTGGAAATGTCTATGCTCATATGTTCTCACCAAGCATGCGGCTTGGGTGGACGTGCAATACAGACCAATCTGCACATTGGTCATACGTCCCTGGAGGTTTTCCCAGGCACTTACTAGCAGTTCGGTCTAGTTCATATCGACCTTTTTAAAGCTTTTGATCAGGTACGTCACTCGTATCTGTTTTCACTCATTCAACATCAGAACACTGGTTTAGTTGTTTTGACTGGAGTACGGTTTCATTATGATGACTGTTCAACTAGACTAATTGTTAATGAGCCAATCTTGAGGTCTTAGGCGATAGGATCGTCGGTTATACAAGGGTATCCTGCACCTACACTTCTTTGTGCTTTTTATTTAGAGCCGCTATGCTTGTCAGTTCTTCAATGCCACAGCGCTCGTGGGTTTAATGTTTTAGGCATTGAACTGAAGGTATTCGCATATGCCGATGACTTCTGCATGTATTGACAAGGTGCTGTCATTGACCGAAGAATTCGGGGTTGCTTCAGGTGATAAAATTACTTTGCTAAGAGTTGTGGCTTTTGGTTCGGCTCATGGGGGCTTCGCCCATCCCTATACACAGGCAGTGATTAGTCATGTCAGCCAGCCAAATACCTTGGGGTACCAACTGACTCTTACAAGAATAGCTCAAGATAGTAGCGGGAACGGGGGAAAACACTCCGTCGCTATGCTGAAAGTTTTGTGCCACATAATCTTTGAATTATCCGAAAAGCTGAGGCGTGCAACATGCTCCTCGCTACAAAAATGCTGCAGGTTTTACAAATTTTGCCCTACCCGCGGCTCCCGATTGTGAGTTTCCACTTGGGCTTCGCGACATTCGTACGGTCGTCTTCTACGAGCGTATCAGGCGGGATATTCTGTTTACGCCTATCTGTGTGGGAGGGTTAGGGCTGACATTTCTCTATTTCAGGCACCTGTTCGGGCGTTTCTCTTTCTTCGTGACGCATCCCATCCCGTTATTACAGTCTTTTGTCAAGGGAATATTGTGGATACTCTTGCTGGTATTATTGTTTGTCCAGATTTTCCTCGTGGCCTTGTTGGTGGGGGTGGTCTACTCTTCTATCACATTTTTATTGGCTCGTTTTTGCACTGGCTATTTATTCAAATACTGCAAAACAGTCTACAGAGCGCAACTCAGTGCAAAGAACAAAACGCTGTACAGAGCGCTAAACCTGTACAGAGATTTAATATCAGGGCTATTTCCTGAACCCCTCTACAGATCTCTTTACGATGGTTTCCAAGCCATGATGTGCCTAAACGACTGTGTAAAATGCCTCTTTGACCTTCAAAAGCTCTTTCGTTTTCAAGCTACATACGGAAACCTTGCCCGTTCAATATTCCTGCGTAGTAGGAATATTTCGGTGTCTTCTTTTAACTGCAGACTGTGAGGCTCCAGGAACAATTGAGCATTGTTTCATTGACTGCACAGACGTACATTTTTATGGAATGTGCTTCAAAGAACACTTCCAATCTATATTAACTAACACTATATTCTGCGGCGTTAAGCTTCCTGCGTATATGTGCCTCATAACCTGTTTTTTCTGATGGCTCTACGCTGCTTATAGGAAACGCGCATGCAGACAGAAAAGCCGAGGTTATGGTATCGTCCAAGTGGCATTCAGTCAAATGATCATTAAGCAAAAAGGCTAATATAACTAAAATTATCTGATTCACTCCCTGTTTCGTACCGGTCTGCATCAGAGCCCTCCTAAAAGCGGTAATTTTTGTTTTGTTTGCGGAATTTCGTTTAACGTTTTCGGCCTGTATATTAAACGCCAAGATTTGTAAACTGTTCTGGAATACATGCTGCTCTGTATTTCATTTAAATACCATATAAGAAAATGAAAACAATTTAGACTAGGCGAATGGGTAGACCGACGAGTTTTGACCCAAGCATTCGGTGTTCGAGCCCCGGCAGTGCAAACTTACTTGCAATACTTCTGACTTTTTTATTGCTGTATGATGGTCTAGTAGATCAATTATACACATTACTTACGTAAACATAGGTGATTTCATTCTATTAAAGGGACACTGAAGTGAATTTGTCAAGCTCCCGTTTTTGCTTGCACTGTGTAGACTGGCTCAAATTAGCACACTTTTCATCGTTTTCACGATTGACAAATCAATAATTATTTTACAAAGCGCGAAAGAAGAAAAACTACCATGCGCGGTTTGCGGCGGCCGCACCAACTAAAGCTGTGACGTTTGGAGGAGCGGGCACCGTGATTGGACGATGCCCAAGGTGAGCAACCAAACAAGTTTCGGTTTCGGTTTCGGTTCTGTAAAACACAACCGGTGGCGTTGTTGGATGGGCATTCTCAATGACTCAGTAATCATCGTACCGCGCTTCTGCCATGTTGTCAGCTGTAAAAATGCATAAAGATAAGCCTCCTAGGACGGCTTGGAATCGTAGTATTCACTAGCCGAAACCTACGCAGTGCATGAACGCCCTCCGCGTACCCGTAGACGCCCAAATGTCACGCGCTTTTCCCCCATAATTGGAGCTTGCCTCCCTCATGCCTGTATCGTAAAAAGCGTGTTCGCACCAGGCCAAGGGTCTGTTCATTCTGTCCTGTGCCCACTGCCTGCAAGCCGTCGGTGCTTATGGCAACAGCACGCCAACGAGAACTCGCTAGCGCGCCATGCATGTGCCAGCCCGCGCGCGTTTTGTGAACTAGTTCGTGTAGCCATGAACGTTGCGGCCCAAAAAAAGGTGAACTCAATATAGAAAACATCGGCGGAAAACAAAAAAGTTAACTTACAAAAAAAAGCACGTACCCGCGGGGATTCGAACTCGTGACTTGCAAAATATTTGCGGTGACATACCCAGCGCCCCAGACTACTGAGCCACGGAGCGGGACGCGAAGGCCATGCTAATATAGGGTATATATTGTACAACCGGTTTACACTTTTATTTAGTTTTGGCATTTCAAGCAGCTTAGGTGACTATTTGTTGTACTGCGATCGTGCAGTAAGTGTCGCCCGAGTTTCCACAGTAGCTCACGTCTAGCAATTGCATTTCGTAGACGGAAAAGCGTTCGCAGATGCGTAGTCGTGCTGCTGACCGCTGTGCTCGTTCGCCCAGCGCAAAAAAGTGCTTCCCGCGCCCTAGTTTTACGCTGTACGGTAAAAATATCAGTTGATTTTATTACCTTAGTACCTATATTGACTTCGCTGACTCTTCTCCCGCCTTCAAGAGGCCTTATATTTTCCTACTGGCGTACCAGTCAGCGAAGCGTCGCATGTGCGCTTGTGCAGCACTTGTGTGAAGCGAACTTGACCTGGAGCTAGATACAGTGTACAAACAAACCAAGTAAAGACAGGCACATTCTTCCATTCACAAACGTGTCCTGGCTTCGTTTCAACTAAGCGAACGAATTGCGACCAAGCAATTTTTTTTAACCTCCTTGATTGCGACGACCTGCCGGCGGCCGGCGGACGAAACGCTGGGCCGACTGACTCTGTCGGCCGGGGAGCCGTGCAGTAGCGCAGCCGTGGCGCAGCCAATTGCCAGCTCATCCCCTCCTGACGTCACACGAAAACGCCACAGAAAATGGGCGAGCGTAAAGTGAGGAGGACAGCATTTTCGAATTAGTTTTTCTACTAAATAAAATCGCGTAAACGCGCTTAGAGTGGTCGAAACATGGCCTGGGGACTCCGGACTACAATTTGCGCTAGTAATCCCGCAATGTTTACATATCACTTCAGTGTCCCTTTAAGATTGGTTTAGTGGTGGGGCGCGGCAGATCAACCCGTTTAAATAACTTTTGGAATCGCCGTGGAAGTGCCTGGGTTTTACCCATCTGGGAATGGAATATCTCCTCGAGAAATATCACGGGGCCATTTTATGCAGTAGCGCACAATAATGGAACACAATGACAAAATAACGTCTCTGGCAGCGTTAAGAAACGCTTGAAGGCGCCAATAATGAAACGATTCCCGTATTCTCTCGATATAACCCGCCCCTGCATATAATTCGCACCCTCACGTACAGCCCACCGGAAAAGAAAAAAAAGTGCTCGCATATTGCCAGCACATTTGGTACAGGAAAGGGTGAACCAAAGGTACTGCTCCTACCAACACATCACATACTATGTAGAAATAAAAGGCGTATATTTAGCTGTATACGCAATGCCTAATTACCGCAAGTGTACCGGAATCTTGGAAGAACGCGAACGTCATCCTAATTCATAAGAAAGGTGACATGAAGGACTTGAAAAATTACAGGCCGATCAGCTTACTGTCAGTCGTCTGCAAGGTACTTACAAAGGTAATCGCTAACAGAATTTTCGCAACCTTAAATTTCAGTCAACCAAAAGAACAAGCAGGGTTCGGTAAAGGCTATTCAGCAATGGACCATATTCACACGATAAATCAGGTGATAGAGAAGTGCGCTGAGTATACTGAACCCCTATATATAGCCTTCATAGATTATGATAACGCATTCGACTCACTCAAAACATCAGCAGTCATTCAGGCATTACGGAACCATGGTGTAGATGAGCGTTATGTAGAAATACTAGAGGATATCTACAATGGGTCCACAGCTACCGTCATCCTCCATAAGAGGAGCAGTAAAATACCTATAAAGAAGGGCGTCAGACAAGAAGACACAATCTCTACAATGTTATTCACAGCATGTTTATAAGAAGTATACAGAACGTTGGATTGGGAACAGGTGGGAGTAAGGGTTAATGGAGAATACCTCAGTAACGCCAGAATTGCTGATGACGTTGCCTTGCAAAGTAACTCGGGGAACGAGTTGCAAAGCATGCTTTCCGCACTGGACAAACAGAGTAGAACCGTGGGTCTGAAAATGAATAAGCAGAAAACCAAAGTAATTATCAATAACTTCGGGACAGCACCGTGGTTTGAGATAGGTGGCGAGGCAGTTGAAGAGGTAAGCGAATATATCTGCTTAGGCCAAGTTGTGACCCCGGATCCCAACCATGAGGCAGAGATAATTAGAAGGATAAGAAAGGGGGTGGCGTGCATACGGCAGACATTCTCAGATAATGAATGGCAGCCTACCATATTACCTGAAGAAGAAAGTGTATGACAGTTGCATCTTACCGGTACTCACCTGCGGGGCACAAACTTGGAGGCTCACTAAGAGGGTTCAACTTAAATTGAGAACGACTCAACGGGCAATGGAGCGGAAGATGATAGGTGTAACACATTTAGGGGCAAGAAGAGAGCGGAGTGGGTCAGGGAACAAACGCGTGTTATGGACATATTAGTAGAAATTAAGAAGAAGAAATGGACGTGGGCAGGGCATGTAATGGGAAGGCAAGATAACCGTTCGTCATTAAGAGTAACAGGATGGGTCCCTAGAGAAGGCAAGCGTTGAAGGGGGCGGCAGAAAGTTAGATGGGCAGATGAGATAAAGAAGTTTGCGGAGATAAATTGGTCGCAGTTGGCACAGGGCCGGGTTAATTAGAGATCAATGGGAGAGGCCTTTGCCCTGCAGTGGACGTACATAGGCTGGTGATGATAATGATGGTGATGATGAGCTTGCAGAATACAGTGACTGCAACGCAAAGGTCCCAATTCAGTAATAAAATTCAGATAGTGTGTGGTCGGGCTTGTTGTTTCTTCCTTGTCCTTGTATGTTTTGAGCAATTGCTGCCATATAAGGCTTAGTCAGTGTTATTGCGTAGGAGCATCACGGCACAACGCGCAATGCCGTGAAGCTGCACTAAAAAAAAAACTCGCCTATTATCCGCACTCCTACTTCGCATTTTTGGTGCGGGTTATACGCGCAAAAATATGGCATGCTTTAATTTCCGGTCAACACAACTCCGTATTATCTTTAGCTAATTCATGGCCGGGTGGCGAACGTTTCTTTATCTCCAGTTTAAATTCGCGGAGATTTCATTGGGCATTCGATCCGGGGATACACCAGTATTCCCTGTGCGGACATGTTTATCAAAGATGGAATCGCAAGTTACTCTCGCCTGTTGTGCCTGAGCACTCGACCCAGAACCGCGCGGCTGCTACAGACGGGAGTCGCGCTGATAAGGTGGGTGAAATGTCGCCCCGCTGTCGGTGGCCAAATCACCAGGAGCCACTTGAGGCCGGCCAAAGCAGCAGCGATGAGTAACCTTACGTCCCCCTCTTCAGCGGATCGTCTGATGCAATACCCTAGCATCTAATCGTCGAATTCAAACAGCGGCCAGCGGATGGTCCTGATTCAAGAAACTGGAACAGCTGGCGGCTGAAAGGATCTCAAGGTTTATAAAAGCACAAGCCACGCCCGCTCGATGGGAACAAGGTACTTGTTTCCATCGAGCGGCGTGTTAAGGGTAACAGATTGGATACCGATAGAAGACAAGCGTGGCAGGGGCGGCAGAAAGTTAGGTGAGCAGATTAGATCAATAAGTTTGAGGGGATAAATTGGACGCTGTTAGCGCAGTACAGGGATAAATGTAGATCCATAGGAGTAGAATCCATAGGAGTAGAATCCAGGATTATGGAGTAGAATCCAGTATAGGAGTAGGATAGAATAGGATAGGAGTATAGGATAGGATAGGATAGGATAGGACCAGTATAGGACCAGTATAGGATAGGAGTAGAATCCAGGAGTATGGATTCTACTCCATAGGAGTAGAATCCATAGGAGTAGCCTTTGCCCTGAACTGGGCGTAGATAGGCTGATGATGATGATCATGATGAAGATCATGAGTTCTAAGCTGGGGTCAAGCTACATAGTTTGTGACAGTTTGGGGTTCATGAGGCTTATTACTAGTCTGTTACGTATAAGATCTTCGTGCTGATTAACCTAGTTACAAGTCCCTGATGGAGCGTGCAGGCTTGTAGCAAAATCTTCCACGCACTCACCATCAGGCTTCACCCGGGTGTGGAATTTCGCTCGCTCGTAACGATGTTTCAGCGAGGTATTTAGTCCTAGAAGCCCTTAAGCACTGCGTTTATGTTCTTCTGCTTGTAAGTGGCCAGCTTGAAGATAATTAAGATGTCTTCTTCCTGGGGCCCGATGATCTAGACCAGTGCTTCCACCTGGCATTATTCGTGTTGATTGATTAGCCCTGATGCAGTTCGGTAGCGGAGGAAGCGTCTTTTCCATTGGGGCCAGTCTGACGGTGAGGAGAAGGTGAACGGGTCAGATGCCGTGATATGGAACGAGAGAGGGCCGTCGTTTTTGTTGTCCGTCAAAGATGATTCTCCCGAGAAGGCCGCAGGCTAGTCTGTAGTCGAGGGAAGGCCCGTAGACGAGGCAGAAGCGGTCGAGCGAGGAGGTTAGCTGCAATTTCAGGACGAGGGGTTGTTGGGTGTGCTGACGTGTCTTTCAGGCGGAGAGCAGCGGGCAACACATCCTACTTCTGACACCGCGTTGGGAATAATTCTTGCCCGGCACCACGCACTTGACGTCAGGTGCATGGCATGAGGCGTATAACGAGAGAGCTGCATTGTCTTTTCTGCCTAGTATTCTAAACCTTCAAGTTTTCACCCGATTGTCCCGCAAGATCCGACAGTACAATATTTTAACGGCAGTCTTTTCGGATTTAAATGCATGCACTGATCTCTACTTATATAAGTTACGTGGAGTGTAATTATATTACGTTTCAGTAGTATGTAGGCCTAGAAATATTAAAAAAAACGCAAATTTGTTGAGCACGTTGTCTCGTCTTTTATAAGTCCAATGCCTGGGCCATTGAATTTTATAGGTGGACGTTCATAATCAGATGCACTTGGTGCAGTTATAATGAAGCGGCAAAAATGGCAGAAGAGCAAGTCGCGACGGGTACATTTTAATTGTCTGAATGAGCGAAAACCTAAATTGTAGTCTCTCGCTTCTCCACTGATAAGAGGGCGCATGCCCTTTAAGTGGGCATGTGCTGTTATTTACAGCTAACACACTGCTATAAAGAAGTTAACCAGTTGTTAACTCTCGGCAATGTCCATGTGACCGAAGTATTTTCATTACAATTTCTCACGACTCGGGATTGGCTAAGAAGCTAAATGCTCCCTCCGTTATCCCATAGCTTGGGGATCGTGCTGAAGACGTGTCCGTCCCTCCAGCATAAACTAACTATGTAATTAACCTTGCTGTTAACCAAAACAATCAGATGGCGCATCGCTTCAAAGAAAGACGCATAACCACTTTCTGTGTGGAAGTAGCAGCAGTTGAACATGTTTAGTTGATCCGCTGAAGTGGGTGTGCTGCCCAAGTCCAGGAAACCATGAGATTATCAGGCAAGCTTCGCTCAGGAGGCCAGGATTTCCTGGTCGGTTAGGTGCTGGTTACCAAATTCCCACACAGCTCAGGGCGCGAAGAGGGATCGGAGAGGGGGGAAGGTTGAAACGCGGCTAATGCTGCATTTATGATACCACGTAGACTACCGGATTGTGAACAAAGCTGGCGTTTGGAAAGGTAATCCGTAGTAAAACTAAAATGATGGTGGACTGGGTGAGGAAACGCGTTTGCATTCTGCAGGGTAGCAATTTTTTTGGGGAGAATATGCTGCGGTTGAGGTGGTGTTGTCTGTCGGTACCGCAATATTGTGTAATGCCCTAAAACTCGACGAGAGAGCAGGCCGATGTGGTCTCCTCAGAAGCTCGGCGGGAAAAATGCGGAGGCTTGATATGAGCAAAGTTGTACCCTTCAGTGAGGAATTGCCTGGAGTCAAGATGAGGTATACTACCCGGCAAGGGTTAATGTAGCAAGAGTAGTTAAAAAATAGAGGGGTCCACCCTCCCTCTTAAGAACGGTCTGGAGAATGCTTGTGAGTCTCTGATAATAATTGAGTGCTTCGCTTGAATGTGGACTACGACGATAGCAAACTTTTCAATGACTACCGTTGGCGAGGTCTTGATTGATGCGTAGTGACGAGGGTGGTCTTTTAAAGCGAACCTTTATATGACTCACTGGTAGCGTTTGATGTCACACCAAACGCGCTGCAGAAAAGCCAACTTTGCAAAATGGGTTTCCCAAAACGGTGATGATTATCAGCAAAGGCACATCAATAGCCCCAAGAAAAATCAGAGTAAGCTTGCACTCACCCACAAGATTTGAACGGTGAGCGTGTAGGTGAGCATTGGCGAACGCCTAGTTAGTTCATTGATTGATTGATTGTGGGGTTTAACGCGCCGACGCAACGCAGGCGATGAGGCGCGCCGTAGTGGAGGGCTCCGGATTAATTTTGACCACCTGGGGATCTTTATCGTGCGCCGAAATCTCGTACACACGGGCGTCTTTGCTTTTCGCCTCCATCAGAAAAGCGGCCGCCGCGGCCGGGAATCGAACCCGCGACCTCGTGCTCACCAGCGCAACGCCTTAGCCACTGAGCCACCGCGGCGGGTGCCTAGTTAGTTCAGTAACAATGTTTATTTTCATAGTTACGGGGCCAGTAGTCGACATCGTCGTCATCGAAGTCGTATTCGTGAATGGTGAGTGCAAAGATATCCGCAGCATTGTAGACTTCCGCCGTCTCCACGCAGCGTTGCGTGCGCCAGCATTAGCCACCATCTACGTAGCACGACACAGCTTCCTTTCTCGCATGACGATCGATGTGCCCTTACCTATCGAAGTGAATGGAGTGAGCAGATTTTGAGGTGGTAGGATTCTCGCAGCGGATATCCACCTCTGCATGGCATTGACCCTCGCTGCAAATTCCGTGTTCCACCCGACCTAACGAAAGCGTCTGAAGGTGTACTGCATCGTTTGCGTCTTAACGTGGCTGACAACCGAAGCTTCATGTTTAAAATAGGCCGAGAGGATTCACCACTGTGCCCCACGTGGGCTGTGCGCGAGACTACCGAGCACTTGCTGTGTATCTGCTCGCGATTTGCCACTGCGCGAGCAACAGCGGCTAGCTGCCTGTCTCGTGTACGACGGGGAGCAAGGGTTAAGTTGTGTCACTTTCTTGGACCGTGGGCCAACAACAATGACTCATCTTCAGGCACAAAAATTCTGCTGCGTTTTTTGCGCGATTCTGGACTAGACAAAACTTTGTAATTCTTCCATTGTGTGCATGGCTACATCTGTACGCATTTGCGTCGTCATATACGCTTTGATTCCTTTTTCTTGTTACGCACTCTGCGCTTCCTGGGCACCAATCGCTCTGCTTTTTTACTTAAGTTTAGTTAGAGTTTTTTCCTTCCATTTCATTCCGTCTCATTTTTTATTAAACCTCTGTTTTCTCTCTAATTGTTGCCTTCCATATCTCTCACATTCACTTCACTGCATTGTAATCAGCCTCATTTGGCGTAGCAAGCACTGCCGATAGCAGAGCTGACCTCTCCAGCTCTCTCTATCTCTCTCTTCTACCCTTACCACCGAAGAGAGCCCCTATGGAAGCCACGGTGCCGCAGATTTTTGATGCGGCCTTTGTAAGTGGCGTGACAATCGCATTACTTCCCGGAAGGGCCCTCGGAAGATGGCGGCACACAAGAAAGTTCGCGAGCGGTGTTGAAACCAAGCGAAATTAACCATGAATCTCTACACTCTGATCATGTGCCAACCTTTACTCCATAGGCTATATTAGCGCCCTTAGAGGAAGACGTGTCCGCAGCGGAATCTCTACCATCAGAGACGATGACTTATAGTGCGGCGCTTAGAACGCACTTTGCTGGCCATCGACATTCATCATGCGTACAATCACCTGCTTACGATATGGAGGAAGAAAGTAAAATTGAGAACACACTGCCTACGTTGCAAAAGGAAATTTCAGCGTCTTAAGCGACGCCGTGCAATCTTTCTGCGCTAGCGTGTGTACAACAGTTACACTGACACCCAATCCGCGACTCTGCCAGTGCCTCCAGTTATCCAGAGTTCCACATTGACAACCATGTCCCCACACGACCTCTTGCGTTTGGTCGCGAAACTGCAGACTCCCACCTCGGTAGTGTTGGCTAACCTCTGCCTGTGATGGTACCTGTGTGTGTTGGCTCTTCGCAAGGTGTTCTACAATTGAGCTACCGGGGTATCCCTGACAAGGTGTGGCAACTTGCACAATGCTTTCTGTGTGCGAAGCTACATGCTTGGGCATTACTACTCCAGGAAAAAATGCCTCCCTTCCCTTCCAGTATTTGGGGCTTATTCATCTCCGTTTAATCGGGATAGTCGAAGCACTATGCCTGATATCCCTCTATGAAAGGTAGCCGTATACGCCAGGACAATTTTTTCTCAAATCATCATACACTTGGCGGATGGTGCACACTGTGGCCGGAAGTCGCCGCTGTGCTCGTTCACCTCCCTCGTATGGACGTCACCATGGTGTCATACTATGGCCGCCCCTACAGCAGCCATACAGCCAAACTATGATACAATTGGCTTGCGCATCTACGTCGACGGCATCCCGGCTCTCCGATTTCGGTGGTGGGGGAGAGAGAGATAAAAGGCTCTTTAGTAGAAGCGAAACCCGAGATGTTTGCCGGAATTGCGACACTGACATGCTACTCGGCGGGGGAAGAGAAGGGAGAAAGACAAGGCCCGTAGCTTACAGGGCAGACGAAAGAAGAAGAAAAAAAAATAATAGAAGAAAAAAAATAAAAAAAAAATGACGTTCAGTTTGTGAGTAGCGGGATCAAAAAGTCGGTCTTCTAAACTCTAAATCACTGTAATCACACCAATCTCGTCCAGATAGTCGAACAACGCCTCCAGTGCTTTGCGTTGAGCTGGTGGAGATGGTTATAGACCAAGAAGTACTCTCAAGGTCATTGGTCCTGGGCTGAGGTCTCCAGTTTCTGCACGACTTCACCTTGCGTGTATGTGTGCGGAGCATTCTAGCAGCAAATGCTTCACGGTTTCCGGCAACCCTCAGTTGTCGCAGTAAGGGTTTGTGGTGACACCAAGTCGAAAAGGTATGACTTCGCAAGCGCTGCGTTGAGACGAATGCGGTAGTATAACGTCTCTAATCAGCGCGGAAGTACCTCTGGAAGCCTCATCCTGAGCTGAGGGTCTATGTAGTGTAGGAAGGCATGGTGGTGATCTGGAATGGACCAGAGATGGTTGCGTTCCATTAAAACGAGTGTCTTCGCAATAGTTGTGGCATCACGCTTAGTGAAAAACACCTTCCTCACATTCCGCATTACCAGGCCCTTGCGAGCAGCTTCATCCGCCTTCTCATTTCCTACAACACCACAGTGATCGGGAATCCACTGAAAAATTATATAGTGTCAAACATCGTTGGCAAGGTGGTGCACGTATGTTACGTCACGAAAGGTATGTTTCTGAATTGTGAAGCAGTCGCTGCGTTGCAGACTTTGGATGGCTGCCTTTGAGTCGGTAAAAACAGTCCATTGCTTCGGCTGCTGACGTAAAATATAGCCTATAGCTTCCTTGATGGCGTGAAGCTGGGCGGTCATAGATGATGTCGCACGCTCGAGGCGATAGGAAAACGCCTTCTAGTAAAGGGACTAAATATTCGGGAGGAACTGCGCTCAGGTGTACAGGAGCCATGAGTGAAGATGTGGTTTGCTTCAGATTAGAGCCGGCTGATAGGATGAATTCGTAATTGTAGGAGTCCACTTTGAGGCATGTTCTTTTTGGAATCATTTCCTAGGATCCTGCATCCGATCAGTAGGGGCGAAAGTGTCCAGGCTGGAAAATTAGATAGCATTGCTTTTGATGCCTGGGAGGGAACAAAAATATTACTGTACGGAGTGTTTGCCCGAAACTCAAATTACCATTTTCAAACATGCGTGTTAGTATATGGCTTTTGGCGTGCAGCCGATGACGCAGATGCCTTCGCACAGTCTCCTGGAGTCGAATCACGTTCAGAGGCAGACAGCAAGCTTGAGCGATCGTACCTAAGCACGACGACCCTTTGGGGAGGCCGAGGCAGATGCGGAGGCATTTGTTTCTGGCCGCATCCAGCTGCTTTGTGCTTGTGGCGGGAGCGTTTGGAGGATAGGGAGGCTGTAATGCAGTAGACCGTTGACACAGGCTTTGCGGAGCAGTACTATAGAGCGACAGGCACTCCCCCAGCGACTGCCGGCGAGATACCCCAGCATTTTTTAGATTGAGGTTATTTTTTGTACGGCGTTTCTTTACTTTAGGAGCCCAGGAAGGATTACGGTCTATTCAGATTTCGAGGAAACTTTGGGTTCGCACATATTGTAGGGTGCGGCCTCCGAGAACCGGTGGATATAGTTTCTTGTGCTTGCGACTAAAAGCAATGGTGACACTTTTCTCGGAAGAACGTGGAGTCCTCTCGGTGAAAGGTACGCAGATATTTTTGCGAGAGCTTTCTGTAGCCTTTGGGTGCGTGGTACAGCGCGATCCCGACTCACTCCAGATGCGATATCGTCCGCGCAAAGTGTGACGTGGACGCCGGGTGGGAGCACTCGCTTTAGGTGGATAAGAGTAAGGCTAAAGAGCAGCGGGCTCAAGACGGCTCCTTGAGGTACTCCTTTTTGTGTAGATAGTAGGAAGTTGGGCCATCTGGCATGGACATGAAAAGTCGTTGCCCTTGCAGGTAAGTAGAAATCCAAACGTAAAGTTTTCCAGCAAACCAAAGAGCAGCAAGGGATGTAAGAATGGCATCATAAAAAACTGGCCCAACTGCCGATTTAGCGTCTAAAATACGGCAATAGGAACGTATACTTAAGGTAATTCTTCTTTCAGAGATGAAACTAGAGCAATCACGTTGTCAATGGCTGCTTTGTTTTCGAGAAAGCTCTTCATCTGAGGCGGATAGAGTTTTTGGCTCTTGAGGTACTAGGCCATTCTTCTGAATATCATTTTCCCCATTATTTTACCGACAAAGCTTAGCAAAACTATTGGGCGGAAAGTGTCATAAGTCGTTGGTGGTTTACAAGGTTTTATGATGGCCACTAGCTTAGCCAGTTTCCATTAGGAAGGTACTGTGCCACGGAGCCAGATTGAATTATAATATTCCAGAAGACGCAATCGAGAGTGATGGGAGAGGTGAGAAAAGGCCTCGTAGGTTAGTTCTTCTTGACCCGGTGAAGAACGTTTGTTGGCACGAGAAGTGGCTGCGTTGAGTTCCTGTATGGAAACCTCCTTCAGTGAAAAGCCACCTCTTTCAGTGAAATGTCGTCGTACAGCGATAACGCTCGGAATGGGTACAGGTGCTGAACATCGCTGCGCATTCCCTAAACGACGTGCCAAATTCGCGATAGAGGTTTGCGAACGTCCAGTCTTAAGCAGAAGTCCCGCCATCGCTACCTCCTCAACTTTTCCAACTGGCGTCTTACCTGCCTCTGCATTCAGCGCGCCTCTCGAACATCTTCTGATTTCTTTGTGCTTCGCGCCTTACGTTCCACACGCCTGAGAAGGGCTCGTAATCTTTCATAGTCTTGGTCTGTCTTCAAGTAGAGACGTCCAACCATTGATCGGGAGCACTTCTGAAGGCAGTTGGTCATGATTGGAATCAGATCTTCATCTCGAGTTGCCACCGTAAATTAGATATTTACGTGGGCTGTGTAGGCTTCTTAGTCCCTGAGTTTGATCCTCTTTCCACCTCGACGCACAGCCGCATTAAGAGAGGATATAAGCATGGGATAATGATCGCTCCCTCTCGTTTCTATATCTGCTCTCTAAGCAAATGTTCGTATGAAATGGCTTGATACAAACGAAATATGAATGCAGCTGCTGATTGTAGCGTTTTCCAGGAAAGTAATACTGCCGTCATTCAGTGGCTCTATACTATATTTCATCATCAGCTCGGCGAGTCTTGCTCAGCGGGAATTTGATTGTGCGTTCTCCAAATTTCGTGGTATGCATTGAAATCGCCGCAGATTAGGTCTGCTGAAGTGCTGGCGATGATACTTTCAAGCCTGGAAGAATCAAAGGCAGTCTCTTGCTCTAGCTAGGCAGCAATTAATGTGAATGGTTGAGTGCCAATTATAGTCCTCGCATAGACGTACTTTTCGGTTTGATGAGGTGGTACGGCCACTGCTGCAGCAGGTACATCATTGTGGAAACCTTTGAACAGACGCTAACATCGTTTAACGGATGCGATTGAGAATATAATAATTTTTTTAAACGAAATGGATCTCCAACGCGAGATTCGGATATCACGATAAATTGAACTTGGTGTAGACTTAAAAGTTCCCGAAAGTCCGCATGTTTCGAACGCAAGCCAAGGGTGTTCCACTGAAAATTTGGACAATCCTTGAGATGGGTGTTTGTAGACACTTTGAGATATGGGGACGGCGGCGGCGGATATGGGGACGGCGGCGGAGATCCACTTTAAATCATACTCTCATATATATTTTTACTATTCAGAAGAAGGTCACGTAACTTGTTATAAATTGCCAGCTTGTCCACCAATCCCTGCTCGGTATGTAATATTTGCTCAGGTCAACAACTGCGACCGCCGCAGATGGCCGTGGGACATTCCGTTCACCTGTAGGTTGAAGCACTAACGCTTCCTCGGCAATTCCAGAGTGTTAATAATGCGTGCCAATAGGTACGTGGCAATGCAAAGGTAATGGTAATAATGGCGTGGAAAAGTGCTAGTTTTTTGCCTGGACCCCTGTTCTTTGCTGAATACGAGCCGTTGACACGTAAGGTGCCATTTGTGCGCGCACAGGCAGGCGCACTAGTCCACACAACTATTTGGACATCCCCCACTCTAGAACAGTTCCGCGGTAAATTTAATGCAGTAGCGCGCATTGAATGTAACATAATGACGGAATAATGCCTTTTTGAAGGTATATACGGATGTCGGCAGCTTGAATTACTGAATAAATTTATTGCACTAAAACTTGACAGGAAAGACCACCTGCGGGCATAGCTTGTCACACCTAGCGATGGACAATGGAACGCCTGTTGGTGCGGACGATGCGGAAAGGGGTTAGAGAGGACAGTAAAGTGGGAGAGAGGCTCTAAAAGAAAAAGAAATGATAGAGGGGAGAGAAAAATGGGAGGGGAAAAGAAAAGGAAAAGGAGAAAGAAAAGGAAAATAAACACACGCACAAACACACAAACCCAAGAGGAGTTTACAGAATCCCAGATTCACTTAATTAACGCTGCGAACGCTGATGTTAACGATGAAGCTGAACTCGGGCTTCCTAATCGCAAGGCTAAGCTTCACAAAACTTCTCAAAGACAGAAGATCGCTTCCCTGTGAGCACCAAATCATTTTCGCTATGTTCCATCGCTGGCGACACCTGCTGGAACCTTTTGTTATGTTTGAACTTAACACTGCCACGAGCGGCACCGCAAGCGTTTTCTTTTTTTGCGGCGTATTTTTTGTTTTGCTGTAACAAAACGTGAGGGGCCATGCATTTTTTAAGAAAAGAATAATGTAAATATTACCCATGTTTTCATGTTTTTCCTCAAATATGCTTAATACTATCGTTTTGCTCAGCAACATTCAGAAGTATTAACATTCCCACCACACTCAGTAGTTTAGAAAGGCCTTGCCGATATGAATTTCTTGTTCAAAGATTTATTTCAGTTGCGGTACGTGTGTGTGGCGGTTGCTCCCCTTCTGAGTGGGCTATGCCCTCTCCAGATCGATGTGACAGCGATACGACATTAAGTCCTATGAAAGCCTCGGCCAAAAAATGATTCGCTTTAAAATTCTTCAGTTCTTCATTCCGTCCAAAGTTATCGGCAGCTTTCTTGTCCCATATTTTCGGTTTTCTCAGGTGGTAAGGCCCCAATCGTAAAAACATTCTACCACAGTTTCGGTCAGGGCAACACCGTAACTTTATACCATTCAAATATTTTTTGTTACTACAAAATTTATAGACGAGATGAAAAAATTTGTACCTCGCCTGATAGAAATGAATATTTCTTTTCATTTGGGGTTATATACCGCGTATACACCCGTAATCATCATTCTTAGATGTTTTGCATGAATGCCACTGGAGATTCCTTTCATTCAAGGAACCTATATTACGAATAGTTAGCGGCCAGTGAAATAATACAAAACGTTGGCTTTCAATGTGCGGGAAACTCACATACATGACGGTTCGCAGTGTTCCAGCATGTTGCGTTACAGGGACTGTAAGCGCTTCGCATTAAATGTCCCTTAGAACAAATGACACGAAGTTCTACCGATACGGCTATCTATAACTATGTTTGGCTTCGTCTCATTCATAGCAATACAACAATACCTATTGCGTTTTATAAACGTAGCACATGACCACTTTGTTTATAACGTCAGTTGATGCTAAGGGAATGCACATTTTCCAATGATTTAGTTTGGTGTGTCCAGAAAAGATGGCAACCCCAATGTCCTCTCTGACACGCCAGAAGTTTCGTAAGCGCCACAGTCGCTACGAACAGCAAGCACGATGTCTCCTGGCCAGTAGCAGCGAACATGCACCGCGCTAACCGCAAGATGCAAGATGTGGGTACGCCTGGTAGTGGCAAGCGGTTGTGCTTCATACACGTTGAGGGCAGTGGAGTGTAGCTATTTGTGCACGCTTATAGGGGATATGAATATTCATACGATAACGTAGTGTATACAATCCCTCTTCCACAAAGGTTAATGCATTTCTATTATTCGACAGACGATGGAAGGCCTGTAACAATATGACGTGGCAGCCGCTCCTCGGGAACTAGACCACTTCCTTTGAACTTAAAAGCATTCGTAAAAAAGTGTTAGTGACTTATTCACAGGTTGGCGGGGCTCGTTAAGATGACGTGGCGGGAAATGTCTCCGTAATAGTTTATGTCTGCGTGTCGCACGTTTTGAGAGCTGAGTGTGAATAGTGGTGAAGTTAAAATAATTTTCTGCTGGGTAGACCCACTTAAATGCAGTGTACCTTTGGCAAATCCGAATTTTATGGAGGAATTATTATTGCTACATATCCACGACTGACCCATCGAAAGAAAAGAAGAAGAACCACTGCCTTGGCGGAGCAAAGTTGATTCGCAACAGGCTCATTGTCTCGGGAAATCGGCCCTGAAATCAACTCGAGAACTCCAGGTGAGAAGAGCCAAGATGTTCCAGAAGTCAGGCCGCCCTCACACGAACATAAGACCAAGGATATACCGGGCTATGAATTGAAGTCCGTTCCGATGCAAGAACAAGTGGCTGCTCGAGGCCTCCCCGAGCAGGGACAGCTGAGCCCACCCGGCCGGCTTCAGAACGACCTGCCGACTACGACGAAGCACCAAATCAAGAAAGCAACGGTGCGTCCCAGCAGTCATCCGAAAAAGAAAGAAGGGATTGGGTCCCCGCAGCAGCGGCGACGAACTCTGCACAAGAGCCCACAAGACCATGTGTTACCACCCCTCACCCTGTCCCCAACGGAGCAAATCGTCCGACAGAAGATGCTGCGACAGCCAGTGCCAAAGGAGAGGCAACGAAAGGTCATGGCACCTTCAAGTCGGCCAGGACAAAAAGCTACAAAGGTGGGGTGTGTTGTGCCGGGACGACGAAGCAGCGCCATGGACCCGGCTGCCGAAGCCTCAAAAAATGGTAGACAAGGGGACGAACCCGCCTTGACGATGACGCAGCGGAAACAAACGAGGCGTCAATCCCTCGATGGTGACATCCGGGGGAAACACCAGGACGACCGCCAAGGATTGCTTGAAGTGCGAGCTATACAGCCCAGCTTGGTGAGCATTGAGCCTTTGATCAGTTCACCTACTTCAAGCACGCAACATCCGGCATCCCTGAAGTCAGCACGGAGAACTACTCTCGGGGAAGCAAGCTATTTCTCACATTTTATATCTTCATTGGGGGAAAAAGTTCGAGGCTACAGCACAGGTTTTCATCCGTTTCATCCCGCCGATGATTTATTAGCAACCGATCTGGATGAACAACGGAATCTTCATCACCAGGGTGGGCATCTTGCGGGGTCTTTTCTAGTCCCTGGCACACACGTGGAGACCGACCATTCAGAGTTGATCGCGAAAACTTCCCCTTCACGCCAAGATTCGTCGCCCCCACGTCCCATCCTACTCGAGCGCTACCTGGCATTGCCCGAGAAGCGTCGCTCACCGAAAGGAGTGCAGCCTCGGTGGGCGAACTGCATCAGGCGGGCGCAGTACATCTGCCTCGCTCTTTCCGTTCTCGCCATTGCTGCGCTAAGCGCCTCAGTCCTCTATACCGTCAACACGTACGCTGCTGCAAATACCAACCCGCCACATGAAAGCGACGATGAAGTCCTGCCTACTGTTACGCCGAAGGATAAGAGTTCTGAAACCTCTGCCACTAGAGATGTGATAAAATCGGCGAAGGGAGAAAGTCCAGAAGCAGAGCACATTCTTGAAATTTATAATGATCCTCGAGGGGCCGTACTGCCCCGTCAATCTGCCTCGAAAACTCCGGCAGGTGTTACATTGTTAACGGCTCAGAGTAAGAACGTGACCGCTGAGTGGGGGCCGTCTTCCACCTCTTCACCCCCAGACAAGAACACTGAAGAGTAAGAGAATTGTCTGCCGAAGAAAACAAGGGCTTTAGGCGATAAACCTTTCACACAAGAAAAATGCCTCTCGACTGTTAATACACGATTGTTGTCTGCACTATTCTTAAACGACCGAGTAAAGATCCAACTTAAGCTGGTATTCTTGTATTTTTTTGTTTCGGGAAATGTTCCAGTATGTTCGCTTTAAAGGGACGTTTGGCAGTTTACAACCCAACGAAATAGACAAACCCCAAAGCCCCTTGATACGCGTTTATTCCGGGTGCCAGATTCATTCGGAAGTATTGCTGGGCAGTATTTTTGTTAGTCCAGATGGATGGGGGCTTTAATGAGAGAAGAGCAGCGATCAGAAGAGCTAGCAGCCGAAGTCGGGAGAGAAGAAGAAGAACACACAGCAACGAGTCCGAGCGTCTCTCTCGTCAAGCCGAGCAGCCGCTTGGCGGCGGCAGGAGCTTGCTAAAAGTGTGAGCCCCCGAATGCCATTTCACGTGGTATATACCCCCGTTCTTTTTCAAAGCATCGTCGCGATGCATAACAGAAGCAATTCGGAAGTAACAGTTGAAAACGTGACCTGGATGTACAGGGTATGCAAAAAAACACGAAGCAAAAGAGCACGACGCAACACACACACAGACATTTTTGGGGCCACTGTCAGCGCGAGTGATGCCGCTTGATGCGGGCAACATGAACCAGTTCAGGCAGTGTCCTACTAAGCGTTGACTGCAGTTCCCTCGCGAAGAACTGGATAGTAGCCTTCGCTTACTTGGCGTATCATTTTGTAGGGCCCAAAGTAGCGTAGTAAAAGTATTTCCGAACGTCCTCGGAGTCGCACAGGGCTCCATACCGAGAAGTGGTCACCGGGTGTGAAAGTTACGTGTTGATGCGGTAAGTTGTAGCGGCGGGCATCAATCGTTTGTTGGCGACGGATGCGTTGTTGCACCAGTTGTCGGGCCGCTTCGGCGCGGCTAGCGTATTCAGTGGCGTCTGGAGCAAACTCGTGGATTTTATCCGGAAGCAGCCTCGCATCCAACATAGTCGCCACTTCGCGGCAGTGGACTAACCGAAAAGGGTGTAGTTCGTCGTTTCTTGAACTGCCATACTGTATGCAAAGGTCGCGTACGGCAGTATGTCATCCTAGTTATTCTGGTCAACATCAACGTACATTTAAATCATGTCTGCGATTGTCTTGTTCAGCTTTTCGGTCAACCCGTTTGTCTGGGGTGATATGCAGTGGTTTTGCGATGGTCGGTATGACACTGTTTCATTACCTCCTCAGTAAGTTCTGCGGTGAACGCCCTGCCTCTATTGGTTATCACGACTGATGGGGCGCCGTGACGGAAAACAATGTTATGGACAAAAAATCTCTCAATTTCAGCCGACGTTCCTTTGGGCAATGCTTTGGTTTCGCAATAGCAAGTAAGATTGTCTGTAGCGACTACAATCCTCGAATCTCAACTGATGACGTAGGGAATGGCTCTAGCAAAACCATGATGACCTGCTTAAATGGCCTGCTCGGTTGATAAACAGGCTGAACAAAACCACTGGTTTAGTGGGCGGTGTCTTTCGCTCCTGATAGTCACGGAACGTTTTGACGTAGATCTTGACTGTGGCAGCCAGGTTTCACCAGTAGTACTTTTGACGATGTCTTGCCGGGGTGCGGGTGAAACCCAGATGTCCCGACGATGGGTCGTCGTGGTAGGCGTGTAAGATGTCATCACGTAGCGGTGTTGGCAGCACAAGAAGGTTGGGTGCTCCAGTAGGGTCAAATTCGTTTTTGTAAAGGACTCCGTTGTGCAGCAAAAATAACGACAATGAGCGCTGGAAGAGCCATGTAGGACGGGAGCTGTGACCTTCGAGGTACTCAATGAGCGACAGATGTTCTGGATCCTTCTTCTGCTCAGCGAACACTGATGGTCCAACCCTCTGAGAAAGGGTGTATCGTCTTCCTGGTCAACAGTAATTCGCTCCAGCGGAGATCGTGATAGGCAGTCAGCGTTGGTGTGGCGTCGTCCGGACTTATATAGGACCGTCACGTGAAACTCTTGGAGCCACAGGCTCCACCGCGCGCGACATCCTGACGGATAATTTAGGTTGGCAAGCCAGCACAGACAGTGGTGGTCGCTGGCCACTTCAAACGCTCTACCGTATAAGTACGGACGGAATTTCGTAACTGCCCATATCACAGCGAAGCACTCCTTTTCAGTCGTGGCATAGTATGCCTCAGCGCGTGATAACCTACGACTTGCGTAAGCAACGACGCGTTCAGCCCGATCCTGCTACTGTACTAGAACTGCAGCGAGACCAGCGGTACTCGCATCGGTGTAAAGTTCGCTGTGGGCGTCTTCGTGAAAGTGTCCTAAGATAGGCGTGCTTTGCAGACGCGCCTTCAGCTCATCGAAAGCTGCGGTCTGCTCAAGGCCCCAAACAAATGGCACGTCGTCCTTTGTTAGACGAGTGAGGGGCTCGGCTATCTTGGAGAAATTAGCCACGAAGCGCTAGTAGTAAACACAGATGCCCAAAAATCGACACGTGGCTCGCTTGTCAGTTGGTGTCGGGAATGCGCTCTCCGCGACCGTCTTGCCAGGGTCGGGGCTGACACTCTCAGGACTAACCACGCGGCCGAGAAACTTGAGCTGTTGAAACACGAAGTGCTATTTTTTTTTGTTTGAGCGACAGTTCCGCTGAAAAGATCGAGTTCAACACGGCATGCGGGCGATCGAGATGTTCGTCGAAGGACATGGAGAAAGTGACAACGTCATTCAGGTAAACTAGGCAAGATTGCCATTTCAGGTCAGACAGTACATTGTCCACCATTCTTTGGAAAGTCGCAGGGGCAGAGCAGAGACTGAACTGGACCACCTTGAACTCGTATAACCCATCTGGGGTGATAAATGCAGTCTTTTCGCGGTCCCGCTCGTCCACTTCGATCTGCCATTACCCGCTGCTTAAGTCGATGGAGGAGAAGTACATGGCATGGCGTAGTCAGTCTAAGGAGTCGTCAATCCGAGGCAGAGGGTAAACGTCTTTCTTCGTAATTTTGTTGAACCTCCTATATTTCACGCAAAATCAGAGAGTGCCATCTTTTTTTTGCCACCAGAAACAAGGGTGACGCCCATGGACTCGTGGAGGGTTGTATAACATCGTCCTGGTACATTTCTTGGTCCTGGCGATGTATTGCATCTCACAAATCTGCAAGAACCATTGGCAGGGCTTGCAGACTTGTCTCGCTCGCCGTTGAAACCATTATGTCCCTGGTTGGCGCGGCCCTGGATGGCGCTGCAAAGCTGCCGAACTCACGCTGAAGGTGTTAATCGACCAGATTTAGGGGAAATCCCCAAGGTGGAGTACGTTTCTTCAACTGCGAAGTTTCTGAGAAAGCTGTATAGCTTTCCTTTGTAGCCGTATGGCTGCATTTAGGTGGATGTCAAACTTTCCTTCACAGAAACGTACTCCACCTTGGGGATTTCCGCTAAATATGGTCGATTAACACCTGCCTTTCACTTCGAGTTGTTGATCAATTCGCTTTCGCGCTACTAACGACTGGCCTCCTGGTTAGCTCAGTTGATAGAGCGACTGCTCCGGTTAAGGAGTGTTCCCGGGTTCGAATCCTGGACCAGGGCGAATTTTTCTTCAACTGCGAAGTTTCTGAGAAAGCTGTATAGCTTTTCTTTGTAGCCGTATGGTTGCATTTAGGTGGATGTCAAACTTGCCTTCACAGAAACTTACTCCACCTTGGGAATTTCCCCTAAATCTGGTCGATTAACACCTGTCCTTCACTTCGAGTTGTTGATCAATTCGCTTTAGCGCTAGTAACGACTAGCCTTCTGATTAGCTCAGCTGGTACAGCGACGGCTCCGGTTAAGCAGTGGTTCCGGGTTCGAATCCTGGACCAGGGTGAATTTTTCTTCAACTGCGAAGTTTCTGAGAAAGCTGTATAGCTTTCCTTTGTAGCCGTATGGTTGCATTTAGGTGGATGTCAAACTTGCCTTCACAGAAACTTACTCCACCTTGGGAATTTCCCCTAAATCTGGTCGATTAACACCTGTCCTTCACTTCGAGTTGTTGATCAATTCGCTTTAGCGCTAGTAACGACTAGCCTTCTGATTAGCTCAGCTGGTACAGCGACGGCTCCGGTTAAGCAGTGGTTCCGGGTTCGAATCCTGGACCAGGGTGAATTTTTCTTCAACTGCGAAGTTTCTGAGAAAGCTGTATAGCTTTCCTTTGTAGCCGTATGGTTGCATTTAGGTGGATGTCAAACTTGCCTTCACAGAAACTTACTCCACCTTGGGAATTTCCCCTAAATCTGGTCGATTAACACCTGTCCTTCACTTCGAGTTGTTGATCAATTCGCTTTAGCGCTAGTAACGACTAGCCTTCTGATTAGCTCAGCTGGTACAGCGACGGCTCCGGTTAAGCAGTGGTTCCGGGTTCGAATCCTGGACCAGGGTGAATTTTTCTTCAACTGCGAAGTTTCTGAGAAAGCTGTATAGCTTTCCTTTGTAGCCGTATGGCTGCATTTAGGTGGATGTCAAACTTGCCTTCACAGAAACTTACTCCACCTTGGGAATTTCCCCTAAATCTGGTCGATTAACACCTGTCCTTCACTTCGAGTTGTTGATCAATTCGCTTTAGCGCTAGTAACGACTAGCCTTCTGATTAGCTCAGCTGGTACAGCGACGGCTCCGGTTAAGCAGTGGTTCCGGGTTCGAATCCTGGACCAGGGTGAATTTTTCTTCAACTGCGAAGTTTCTGAGAAAGCTGTATAGCTTTCCTTTGTAGCCGTATGGTTGCATTTAGGTGGATGTCAAACTTGCCTTCACAGAAACTTACTCCACCTTGGGAATTTCCCCTAAATCTGGTCGATTAACACCTGTCCTTCACTTCGAGTTGTTGATCAATTCGCTTTAGCGCTAGTAACGACTAGCCTTCTGATTAGCTCAGCTGGTACAGCGACGGCTCCGGTTAAGCAGTGGTTCCGGGTTCGAATCCTGGACCAGGGTGAATTTTTCTTCAACTGCGAAGTTTCTGAGAAAGCTGTATAGCTTTCCTTTGTAGCCGTATGGTTGCATTTAGGTGGATGTCAAACTTGCCTTCACAGAAACTTACTCCACCTTGGGAATTTCCCCTAAATCTGGTCGATTAACACCTGTCCTTCACTTCGAGTTGTTGATCAATTCGCTTTAGCGCTAGTAACGACTAGCCTTCTGATTAGCTCAGCTGGTACAGCGACGGCTCCGGTTAAGCAGTGGTTCCGGGTTCGAATCCTGGACCAGGGTGAATTTTTCTTCAACTGCGAAGTTTCTGAGAAAGCTGTATAGCTTTCCTTTGTAGCCGTATGGCTGCATTTAGGTGGATGTCAAACTTGCCTTCACAGAAACTTACTCCACCTTGGGAATTTCCCCTAAATCTGGTCGATTAACACCTGTCCTTCACTTCGAGTTGTTGATCAATTCGCTTTAGCGCTAGTAACGACTAGCCTTCTGATTAGCTCAGCTGGTACAGCGACGGCTCCGGTTAAGCAGTGGTTCCGGGTTCGAATCCTGGACCAGGGTGAATTTTTCTTCAACTGCGAAGTTTCTGAGAAAGCTGTATAGCTTTCCTTTGTAGCCGTATGGTTGCATTTAGGTGGATGTCAAACTTGCCTTCACAGAAACTTACTCCACCTTGGGAATTTCCCCTAAATCTGGTCGATTAACACCTGTCCTTCACTTCGAGTTGTTGATCAATTCGCTTTAGCGCTAGTAACGACTAGCCTTCTGATTAGCTCAGCTGGTACAGCGACGGCTCCGGTTAAGCAGTGGTTCCGGGTTCGAATCCTGGACCAGGGTGAATTTTTCTTCAACTGCGAAGTTTCTGAGAAAGCTGTATAGCTTTCCTTTGTAGCCGTATGGTTGCATTTAGGTGGATGTCAAACTTGCCTTCACAGAAACTTACTCCACCTTGGGAATTTCCCCTAAATCTGGTCGATTAACACCTGTCCTTCACTTCGAGTTGTTGATCAATTCGCTTTAGCGCTAGTAACGACTAGCCTTCTGATTAGCTCAGCTGGTACAGCGACGGCTCCGGTTAAGCAGTGGTTCCGGGTTCGAATCCTGGACCAGGGTGAATTTTTCTTCAACTGCGAAGTTTCTGAGAAAGCTGTATAGCTTTCCTTTGTAGCCGTATGGCTGCATTTAGGTGGATGTCAAACTTGCCTTCACAGAAACTTACTCCACCTTGGGAATTTCCCCTAAATCTGGTCGATTAACACCTGTCCTTCACTTCGAGTTGTTGATCAATTCGCTTTAGCGCTAGTAACGACTAGCCTTCTGATTAGCTCAGCTGGTACAGCGACGGCTCCGGTTAAGCAGTGGTTCCGGGTTCGAATCCTGGACCAGGGTGAATTTTTCTTCAACTGCGAAGTTTCTGAGAAAGCTGTATAGCTTTCCTTTGTAGCCGTATGGTTGCATTTAGGTGGATGTCAAACTTGCCTTCACAGAAACTTACTCCACCTTGGGAATTTCCCCTAAATCTGGTCGATTAACACCTGTCCTTCACTTCGAGTTGTTGATCAATTCGCTTTAGCGCTAGTAACGACTAGCCTTCTGATTAGCTCAGCTGGTACAGCGACGGCTCCGGTTAAGCAGTGGTTCCGGGTTCGAATCCTGGACCAGGGTGAATTTTTCTTCAACTGCGAAGTTTCTGAGAAAGCTGTATAGCTTTCCTTTGTAGCCGTATGGTTGCATTTAGGTGGATGTCAAACTTGCCTTCACAGAAACTTACTCCACCTTGGGAATTTCCCCTAAATCTGGTCGATTAACACCTGTCCTTCACTTCGAGTTGTTGATCAATTCGCTTTAGCGCTAGTAACGACTAGCCTTCTGATTAGCTCAGCTGGTACAGCGACGGCTCCGGTTAAGCAGTGGTTCCGGGTTCGAATCCTGGACCAGGGTGAATTTTTCTTCAACTGCGAAGTTTCTGAGAAAGCTGTATAGCTTTCCTTTGTAGCCGTATGGCTGCATTTAGGTGGATGTCAAACTTGCCTTCACAGAAACTTACTCCACCTTGGGAATTTCCCCTAAATCTGGTCGATTAACACCTGTCCTTCACTTCGAGTTGTTGATCAATTCGCTTTAGCGCTAGTAACGACTAGCCTTCTGATTAGCTCAGCTGGTACAGCGACGGCTCCGGTTAAGCAGTGGTTCCGGGTTCGAATCCTGGACCAGGGTGAATTTTTCTTCAACTGCGAAGTTTCTGAGAAAGCTGTATAGCTTTCCTTTGTAGCCGTATGGTTGCATTTAGGTGGATGTCAAACTTGCCTTCACAGAAACTTACTCCACCTTGGGAATTTCCCCTAAATCTGGTCGATTAACACCTGTCCTTCACTTCGAGTTGTTGATCAATTCGCTTTAGCGCTAGTAACGACTAGCCTTCTGATTAGCTCAGCTGGTACAGCGACGGCTCCGGTTAAGCAGTGGTTCCGGGTTCGAATCCTGGACCAGGGTGAATTTTTCTTCAACTGCGAAGTTTCTGAGAAAGCTGTATAGCTTTCCTTTGTAGCCGTATGGCTGCATTTAGGTGGATGTCAAACTTTCCTTCACTCACGCTGAAGGCTTCGCAGGCGCCGGCTGGTCTTGTGAACGGGTGTTTCGTCCACTGAGGCGGAAGCAGTAGCGAAGATATCGTCCGGATCAAAGTTCATGGACCGCTACCCAGCACGCTCCACCAAAATGTCAGATCTCACAGTCGGGTCCGAATGGAAGGGGGCTTTAATGAGTGAAGAACGGCGAGCGGAACAGCTAGTAGCCGAAGCCAGGAGAGAACAAGAAATAAAACACACACCAACCAGGCCAAGCCTCTCACTCATCAAGCCGAACCACCGCTTGGCGGTGGCAGGAGCTTGCTAAAAGTGTGTGTCCCCAATGCCATTTCATCGTGGCAATATCAACGTGAGGGATTGGACAAGAAACGGGGTAGCCTTTTATGGCTGAAACGCATACGTCATAGCACTTCAAAATCAGTCCGAGGAACTGAAGCAGGAAAAAGTCCACGGAAATAAATAACACAATTAGAGAAGAATTACAGATGGGTGCCATCGCTAGGATTATAGAGGAAAGACCCGTTATGGAACGCGTTAACATGTGTACGAAAGAAAGGCAAAAATAGGAGCCGGTGGTTAGTGAACCATTGTGAAAAGTGTGGAGCAAGTCACATGGTTAGGTCATGCTCATGGGATGCCACTGGAAACTGCGCCATGGCGATGGCGCCGAAGGCCGGCCCACCGAGGCCCCACGTGACTGCGCGTCCCAGCCAGCAGCCAATGGTCGGCCGGCGGAGACGAAACAGATAACAGTGGAGAGAACGAAAGGGGGAGGTGACGCGTGCGTGCAAAATACAAGGGAAAAATGGGCGGCCTCCGAAAATGGCGGAGGGGTTTCAGCATGCGCTTCCCCAAAACAGGAAATCAGGGCTTTTCCTAAAGTTATGTTTTCTCGATAAGGTTAACTGGACTGAAAAGCAATACCTCAAATGTGCGCGTGAATGGCAGCAGCCGTACCATTGTAGCAGAACCACACCGATGTATTTGGCCCCGACCAAATGGAGTACTGGCATTGACAGAGAAATGCCAAGTCGTTCAACTGTTGCGGGTAGGTAACATTTTCAATGAAGAAAAAGACAGCAGCAATACGTGAGGAAATTGACAGTTGTTTCATATTCACCGCCAGTAGCACAAAGACAGGAGGGGGTGAGGTTAGCGCGATGCAAATAAAGGTTACGCTGGGGTATTAAACATCTCATGGGCGTTAATTTATTCTCGATCTGGCGGGACTCACAAAACCGGCAATTCCAAGTATCAGCTAGATGGCAATAAACGTTAAAGAATGTGATGGCACCTTCTTGTGCACGCCCGAGACGTTGGTGTCTTCGGGACCTTTCTAGCGCCCGAACAGATGGAGTTGTCGGAAAGCATGGCTTAATGCTTCGAGGCGAAACACATTAGAGCATCTGAGTTTCTTTCGTGGTGCGCTCGCGGACGTCTGTATAGTGGATGCGCACCCTCGCGAGGCTCCAGTTACTGCAGCCGGCGCCTGTATCGTGTTCTCTTCCACAGGCAGTTATCTGCATAAACACCAACGCGGCGAGAACCTGCGGAAGCGGTGCCGCACTTTCGCTCCAGGTCTATTTTGGGGCTTTGTTAAGATGGTCCAATCGAAATACCAGCCGTTGCATACAGCCATGGTCGCCTCTGATGGGGAACGCAAATGAGGTGGATGTCGCGTAAATAGGGAGGCACGACAAAATTGAAGGTCCGAATGAGTAATGATGTTTTTAAGAAGTAAAGCAGAACAAATTCGTAGAGATTCTGAAATAACAAAAAAAATTTAAATCTTGGCGAAGGTACGGTTTTAAGCACTGAACTACAGCGAGCAACTAAGCTTCAAATACCGCAGCTCAAGGAAGGTAACCGATGAGAAAGTGACCAATTCAGTCGTGTGTTCGCGGTGGGGCCAATGAACCCGCGTTTAACGCGATGTCACTGCGGCCCTCAAAGAAAAGTGGAGTTTTGGACACTCTCTTTCCGGAACAAACTAGTGAGGAAGGATCTTTTACTTAGTTGGATGCGCTGGTAATCATAGGTAAAAAGCTTTTGTGGTGGCTACGGGGCTTTCTGTGCACCCATCATGGATCCCGTAATGGCCGGTGACTGCTGAGCCATTGGGTGTGTGGAGTATCGGGGTTTTAGAATCTCGGCGCTTCGGTTGTTTACCACGGTGGGCTACGCCGAGGTTAGAATAGGTGACGCCATTTTGGAATAAACGTCTCTTGGATTAACCCCTTCATCGTGAGCTGTGGTCTCTCTGTTGAGCCCTTAGGGGCCGTCGCCGACGCGACACTACGGCGGGGGGTTTCCGGGACCCGACTGTGCAGGCGCGCTCGGAGAGGGCGAGGAGGTTGCCCCTTTGTGGAGCGAATGCGCGGGTATGGCCAACGCGAAAACGTGTATGTGGTGTTGGTTTGGCGTGGGCGGAACTAATGCACCCTACCGGAACGAATGTGCACCGGCCCAGTCGGGCCCTGCCGCCCGCCGCCGCAGCGTTATCGGACGGTACCCGTAATGTAAAAACTCCCTAATGGGGCAGCCGACGCTAGAATCTCCCGAAAAGTTAGCGCTCGTCATCTTTAAAATATGTGTAAGACACAAAATAGTCCGCAAGTTTATTTTCACGTAATCAGTATCGAAACGCTTCGGCGAGCCCGATAGAGGATTAGGCCAACGCAGACGACCGTACCGGTGAAGGATGGCGGCCAACACCACGGCCTAGCAATTGCTGTTAATGGGGCCACGAGCAAGGATCCCATTCAGCCACATGTCAGGGTAAAGCCAGACTGCAAAAACACCGACAAGTTGCTGCATGTATTGGTATTGAGTAAGCAAAGGCCACGTCAAGCCATTCAGTTGTTTGTGAGTGCTGCTTACTCGCCTGAGAGCCAACATGGCTGACATCGCAGCAAAGCCAGTGCTATTTTTCTCGGACCCAGGGAGGCCAGCAATCCCACAGAACGCATGACACCGCTCTTTCAAAACATATCTTATCTCAACGTGATACAAAAAATTTACATCGCAAAGCCAAGTGACCCTTCTGAAGACTCTTTTTGGAGCAAAAGAAAATCGAATCGCTCGCATGATCGAGTCAACCGGAACGGAGGGCAGAGATGCCGTAAACGAATATGACGACCTCGTCAGAGGCCTAACCGCTGATTTCGACGTCGCAGCATCGCATCGGATCATCTATACCTAGGCATTAACCACACCTTTGTGGCAATAACCTACGGATGTAGGTTTCCCGAGCGAAAGAAAGACCGGCATCGACAAAATAAAGCCAAGTTGTTGAATTGATGCGGCTTGGTAGCGTTTCCTAATAAAAATCAGCGGCAATACAAGAAAAAGTGATCAGTTGTATTACTTTACCCTCAAGTAGCACCAAGTCTGACGGGAGTGAGACCAGCGCAATGGAAAAAAAAAGTTATGCTGGGGTATTGCACATCTTATGCCGGTTGATATAACCTCGCATTGGAGCGACGCCCCGAATCAGAATCCCAAGTGCGAGCTGGGTGGGCATAATTGTCCGAGCACGTGACTGCAATCTCTTGTGTTTTCAGTACGCGTTGATATCTGATGAACTTTGCTGGCGCCAGGAGAGATGGAGTTGTAGGGAATCATCGCTTTAATGCTTCCAGTCAAAATTCATTGCAGCTACAGTGTCCACACTGTTGTTTTTGTAGTAAATGTGCAATCAGCGCACCTCAACTTTCAACGTAACTTCTCACACTTAACGGGACTTTCTCATGCGCCGCCGCTCGCGAAGCTCCAGTTACCGGAGTCAACGCTTGAATGGTGTTTCTGTGTTCGCTGGACCCTATCTTGAGAAGCACCTACGTGGCGTGCAGCGGCGGAAGTGGCGCCGCATTGTTTCGCCGCAGAGCAGTACAGAGCTCCACTGCAGGGTCATGTAAAGATTATCCAGCCAACAAATCAGCCGTTGCATTGAGGTATGAACCCATGTGACCTGGAGCTTAAATGAGGCGGATGTCCCGTAAATGGGGAGGCCCCAGAGAATTGAAGCTGTGATTGAGCAACACATCTTGTGAACGTGTTAACGCGGTACAAACCGATACCGAGTCTGAAATAACATAGGCATTTAGATATAAGGAAGGCAATATTTTAAAGTACGGAGCATCAGCGAAAAACTCAGCTTCAAATATTGGAGTAAACAAAAGTAAACACTAAGAAACCGACCAATTATTTCGTGGGTTAGTGGTGTGGCAAATGCCCGAGCGATGACAGCGACGCCACTGCGGACACCACAGATTTGCCATACCAATCTCCACCAGAAACAAACGAGCGAAGCAGGGTTCCTTTCTGAGTTCAATGCGGGGGTAATCATCGCTAAAAACTGTTTCACTGTGGCTGGCGTCACTTTCTGCAGCACCATCACTACGGACTGAATGGCTGGTGACTGCTGAGCCGCAGGGTGAGGAAGCAACCTAAACTTAAAGGTAGGCGGCGCTGCGTGCTTTAATTACATCTGGTGTCATTAAAATGATTATCATTGTTCCTTTGCGCCGTTTACTTAAATCTCAATTGCCTTTGTTAAGCCCATGTGTAGTCTATCATTGCGGACTCAGAGTTACAATGTATCAAGCCACGTAAAAATTTACGTTAGCGCGTGTGAGGGCCGTGTGGAGGAAGGGACGAGCCGCCGTGACCGGTTCTGATGAGTGCTTTAATCGAACATGCTGGTACTGATGGTGATGATGGGCACGAGGGAGGCGAGGTAATCTTTTTCAACATCCTCCCCCGCGCGAGAATGGCTAGAAGTTTCACGGTGTGTTTAGAGTCCATGGCGGGAAACCTGTCCACTTGACAAGCAACGTAATTAATGTCCGTAGAGGCACCCAGTGTCGGGAACATGGTCACATCTGCTTCCATCGATGATAAAGGTACTTCTTACGGCGCCGAAGAGTAGACCCGGGACCTGGCTGAGCAGCCACTCAACCTTCTGTGTAGACGGGAGTCCTCGGACCGACGGAATCGCTACTGCTTGTGGGTTCAAAACGCTTCGTTCGCCGCCAGGTCTTTCTGTTCCTCCCACAAGTTCGCTTTCTTCGTTTGACTTCGTGCCCCGTAGACTTTTTGGAATCAAAGGCACTGTCTCCATTTTTCTTTTCATTCGCTTTAATCTCTCGGCTGTCCTTGCGCTGTTGACCACTCGGTGCCGGTGTTTTCTATTCATCCTCACAACCCGAATCCTCTGCTGCGGCTTGGGTCTTGAATGAGCCGTGTTGGGCGATGAACCAGTCTCTCTTTTACTTCTTTCGGGTATGGCAGCTCCTTTTACGCTTTTGTCGCGATATTTGGAAGGCTTAATATGATGCACTGCAACAGGGGACCGAAATATAAATTGAAATTGACGAAACGGAAATACGGTGGGTCTTTCCTCTCCTTCTTCGAATGGTCCGCTGATTTCTACTTCATGCCAGTTTTCGGTGTCGGTAATAAATGTTCCAGCAGGACATGCAAATGTAGTAGTTGTTTCTGATGTCAGTTCACGCCGGTGGGAGTCGTCAACTGTGGTTTCTGGTGGTGCAGGTCCCGCTGTACCCTGAATCAGTCCTACCTCTTTTGGGCAGTTTTTGTCGATCAGATTGCACATGTTATTTGCGACACAGAAATCAAGACTCTTGTCCTTTAGAGATGGTACAGCTTCCGATTTCAATTCTCGTTTGTGCTGGCTTTCTTGTTTTTGGATTACCAGACTATTATTTCCGTTTTCGGTTTCTGTATTTTCCTGGTATTTTCTGATGTCTGACCTATTTGGGGTATTGATGAGCATGGTGAGAGCTTGCCGGTTAGTTCTGGTCTCGGTTATTTTGATTTACAATTTAACTTTTGCAGATATTACCCTGCCTTCAAAATCAGGCGTCAAGCATCTCCGATTCCAGCTGTTCAATGTCTACGGTATTTTCCACTTCTCAGTTAATTCTGTTCAAGCAATACTTTTGGTAAGTCAAAGTTTTTAAAAGATCAGTCAACTCACGTATAGGTGGTTGCTCTATGATGAGAAAGTGTTCCGCCCTACCGATTACATAACAGTAACGGCGGCAGGGCGTGTACACGTGATAACGGCGTGGTGGGTGCGTGGAAAGTTCGCGCGCTTGTGTACGGAAGTGTGCGCATGCGCGTCTCTCCCCCGTACTCCTCTCCCTCGAACGCGGGCGGTGTGTATATAAGCGGCGGAGCGCGCGTTCGGAATTCACTCAAGGGCGTCTTTGCTTGGCTTTCGCTTGACTTGACGCTTTGCTTGACGGCACCAAGCAATAAAGACAGACTTTAACTTCACACTCCTTGCCTTCGCTTCTCCTTCATTCAATAAATAAGAATAATACAGACGAAATAACAATTAAGCATTCGCAAACCATACCCAATTACGCAACATTCACGCGATACCCCCACCACTCTGCGACGCATTTACTCGAGTTTCCCCTGTGGGAAGATGCGGGCGGGTCTTTTGCGCTTCGTTGACTTTTGATGCTTTTCTACAACAAATCTTGCTTGTGTGTAACTTTTAATCACAACAGAAGACTTGAAATCGCATACACCAGCTCAGAGCAGGATTTAAAGAATAGTTTTTGGAAACGCTCCGGAAGAAATATTGCCAGCGTCGCCCCATTCTTGGCGGATCTGGTTCTGTGCCGAGCGCGAAAAGTCGGAGCGTTGCGTCAGCTCCTGTATCCAGCAATCTTTCGAGCAAAGGTAACAGTGAGCTTCTAATAACCGAGATCAGCGAACATGCAAGACCAAAACAAATCTTAGGCCTTCCGGGCTGTCGGCTTTGGCAGAATTACATTGCGATTTGCGGTGATCACATGCAAGGTAAAACAGCTTTTGTAACCTTGCCGAACGCTCTAAAGTATTGTATCAAATCGCTTAACTTATGTAAGGGGTTCCTCGGGGGCCTTGCCAGCACTCTGGGGTAGGCCCCCACGCTAGCTCCTGGCGTGTCAACCACGCGGGCTCCCATGCCAACGGCAGCCCAGCTAGGTTCGCCGATACGAGAACATAGTGCCGAAGCACAGCCGTTTATTTGGGGAGTCCCAAAGCATGCGAGCACAAGGCTCGACGGCGTTCACGAATCACGCCGTCCTGGTCGTGACCGCGAATGGGAGGCAGGCACTCACGGCGCGCGACAAACAAAGCTCCCACCTGAGATGCATGTATCCATCACCGCCGCGTTCCGCCGATCTCGCCCCGACCGGGTCTCCGACGAGACTCTCCTGACTCTCGCGCCACACGCTCGCGCCGCCCGCCCCCGCGCCACGCGCCCATGCCCGCACAGATCGGATCGGTGGTGCCATCTCTCGGGGGAGGCCGACAACCAGCGGAGCGCCAGACCAGTTTCAGCGCACAAGTCTCTCCCGAAGCGCGCACCGGCTCGGGATCACGGGTCGCGGTTGTCCACGATTCCCACACTCCTCCCCCCTAAAATTGGACGCCACTTGAGCTCGAGTGACGCCACGTTGCACCACACTCGTCACGACGTCTCAAGTCAGCAAAACAGCCACCGAACGCCACTCCCATGCCAGTCCACACCAAGGTTCGCCACACGATGCCGTCGTCGCGATGCTCGCCTCACAAACCCGCAAACACATTGCAATGGTTCCGAGTCTCTCGCGGTTGGGCAGCACAGCAGGTTGGCAGGCCCGGGGGTAGCCTGCAGCCGCAGCCGACGAACGCCGGGGTCGCACCATGATGCGACCCCCACTCCCAGCTCGAGGCGGCAACCGGAACGGCCGCGCCCACTGCGGCTGCCCGAAGGCTTGCGCCGCTCGCGTAGGCGCCAGATCCCGCCGCCTCCTCGGTTCCGTGGCCGCTTCGGCCGCAGGTCCTCCCGAACGGTTGGCTGCCGCCCGGGAGACGGAGCAGCAACAGGCGGTAGCTCCGCGGGCCGCGCTCGGCCCCGCCGGTGGTTCAGCAGGCCATCCTCGCTGTCCGTGGCAGTGGTGACTGGCGTGGCTCCCGGTGGTATCCGTTTGCTGCAGGTCTCGCTCTGACCGACTGGTGCAGACGATTCCCTTACTTGAAGGCGGGAGCAGCGGGACTCCGCAATCTCCTGTGAGTGGCCGGGAAGCTGCATGCCCGAGGGTACTCCCCCTTGCACTTTCGCTTGCTCGCGGAATCACGAGTCCGGCAACTGTGCTCCAGCAGCCACCCCCGCCTGGAGGCAGCTCGCCTGACTATTACGGGGGGTCAGCATTGAAACACCCGTCCGAGTAATTTCGGCTTGGTGCGTTGGTCGGCAAAGCTGCGTCAGCACCAAGCAGGCGGGCTCCTGCAACTCACTCGCAGCAATACAAGCTGCCGTAGAGCCAGCGCCAACCACAATAACAGCGGCTTGCGGGCGCACATCACCGGTATAGGTCACCTGAGAGTCCGTCTCTTACTAAGACTGGCGATTTCTCGCGACCAACGAGCCCGCTGCCGAGACGCGCGAAGCTCTTACTGCCTAAACGCAATCTCGAGCGGAGACTTCACGGCATCGAGACGCACGCACTCCGGAAGCGCGGAGACAACGGTCCCATTGCTCCCGCTTCCCCCCGCAGCGAGAGGAGACTGATTCTTCAGCGATCCCCCTCGCTATTTGTCAGGCGTCAAATCGGCAAACACTCCTCCTCGGACTCGAAGCGCAGTAGCGGCGGGATCATCGTGCGGCTTGCGAACTCCCAAACACCGCACCCTCGCTCGGTAGTGTCCGCCGCGCCTGCGGATAACTTCAACCGGCGCCGCCGGCGCGACTGCGCGGAGACGGCGCAATGAGGAAGGCGACCCGCCGCCATGTTGGAACAAGGCCTACGCATCTCCAGTTTCGCAAGCGGGCCGCGACTGCGGTGCTCGGAGGTATCCTTCTGACGCACCGCCTGGTGCGTGTAGGAAGGTTTACACATTTGCCGTCACGGCTGTATCGGGAATCTAAAGTTTGACGAAATCTCGTCTGGTCGGGTAAAAGGTTCATAGTTAAAAACGTGCGGTCACCGACCAAATTACGCTTTTTTAAGCTTTTGGTCGGTGACCGCAAGTTGTTAACTATGGGCTGTATCGGGCATCCTAACTGTCTGCCTGCAACCGACTGGCGCGAGGCGTTTCGTCCGAAGTCTTCCGGACAAAGGGTAGCGGGCTGACTGCAGCAACGCATTTCTCGGGGAGCTAGCAACCTCGAATTCGTCTGAAGACGAGACCCACGTTCGGGCGCCATGTGGGATTATGAGGGGTTCCTCGGGGCTACCTAGCCAGTCCTGGCGTAAGCCACCACGCTACTTCCCGGCGTGTCAACCACGCGGGCTCCCATGCCTACGGCAGCCCAGCGAGGTTCGCCGATACCAGAACACAGTAGATAGTAGTGCCGAAGCACAGCCGTTTATTTGGGGAATCCCAAAGCATGCGAGCACAAGGCTCGATGGCGTTCACGAATCACGCCGTCCGGGTCGTGACGCGAACGGGAGGTAGGCACTCACCGCGCCCGACAAACAAAGCTCCCACCTGGGATGCATGAATCCGCCGACATCGCCGCGATGTTCCGCCGAACCAGCCCCGAACGGGTCTCTGACTAGACTCTCCCGACTCCCGCGCCACGCGTTCGCGCCGCCCTCCCCCGCGCTCCCGCGCCCCCGCGCGCCTATGCCCGCACAGATTGGATCGGTGGTGCCATCTCTCGGGGGACGCCGACGACCAGCGGAGCGCCGGAACGGTTTCAGCGCACAAGCGTCTCTCCCGAAGCGCGCACCGGCTCGGGATCGCGGGAGGAGGAGGAGGAACAAACTTTATTAACAGTGAAGTCGAGCGGGATCGTGGTCGGGGTCCTCATTCCAGGACTCCGTTGGTGCGGCCTGCCGTCTTCGCCCTTTCAGCGAGCCAAAGCTGCTTACTCAGGTCTGAGCTGGCAAGCTCACTCTCCCACTGCTCGTGAGTTGCATCAGGGATTGGATCAAGGTCTGGGTTTGACTGGCAGGCCCAAACCATATGGTATAGCGTAGCTTGGCTGCCGCAGTATTTGCACATGGGGTAGTATAACGTGGGGTGGATGGTGTGTAGCCGCGTGGGGTGTGGAAATGTGTTGGTTTGAAGCCGTCGAAGGGTGACTTGTTGTTCTTTTGTTAGCTGGTCGGCCGGCGGCGGGAAGGTGCGTCGTGTGAGCATGTAGTGTTGGGTGATGTCGCTGTATGTGATGAGTGAGTGACGGGTCCTCTCATCATCCTCTTGCGGTGCCCGGCGAGCAAGTTCTCGGGCGTAAGCGTGCGCCGCTTGATTACCGCAAAGGGACGAGTGAGCAGGTGTCCAGATAATCTTGACTGTTCTCTTGTGGGGGTTCTGGGTTATAATTCGTGCGGCTACCTTAGAAATTCTTCCAGCCGTGTACGTTCGACACGCCGCTTGTGAGTCCGTAATGATGGTCGTGGCTTGGGTCTGCGTTATGGCTAGTGCAAGTGCCACTTCTTCTGCTTCGGGGATGCTGGACTTACGAAGGGTGACACTTGTAATGAGAGAAGTGGGGGTGGCGACGACCGCTGTTTTAGTGTTTGCACGCGCGTAGTCCGCTGCGTCGGTGAAGACTGTCGTACTCGAGTCGCCGTATTGTCTTTCGAGGGCCAGCGCCCGGGCCGTTCTTCTGCCTTCGTGATGCTGGGGGCTCATGTTTCTTGGAAGTGGGGGAACGTATAGCTTGGATCTTATATCCCAGGGTATGTCTATCGCAGTATCTGCTTCCGTTGGCGACATGAGCCCCACGTTCGAGAGTACTTGGCGTCCTGTGGGTGTAGTACTTAGTCGCGCTTTTTGGCATTCAGGTGCGCTTCCGCAAGTTCGTCTAGGGTGTTATGTACTCCCAGAGCCATCAGGCGAGCGGTAGAAGTGCTGGTAGGAAGTGCGAGGGCTTGTTTGTAGGCCTTGCGTATGATGGTGTCAATCTTCCGGCGTTCTGTTGCCAGGAGGGTGGAGTAGGGAGCGACGTACGTTATTCTCGATATTATGAAGGCTTGGACCAGACGCAGCATGTCCTGTTCCTTCATGCCATGATTTTGGTTGGCAATGCGGCGAAGCATCCTGACAATTTGGGTGGTGGGCGATCGCGGGTCGCGGTTGTCCACGATTCCCACAACGTATACTGACACGTACTATAGGCCGCTAAAAATGGAGGTGAGTTCGAAATAACCTAGTGTGTGTATAGGCGTGTGCGGGCTTTATTCTGACGAGTACGGGGCCTTATTGAGCAAACCGAGTCACGTGTACCATCAAAAAACAGTAACACTGTGTTTGTTTATACCTGGAGGCATATTTCGGCATATTTCCCACAGCCCTATCTTCACAATATTCAGATATTCGTTACAATAAAACTGCAAACAGGGGGAGCAGGAGGAATAAAAGGAAGAGGAGAAAACTTTATTTAACATTGAAATCGAACTAGTTAGTGGGCGGTGTCCTCAGTCCAGGCCAGGAGATCAAGAGAAATTTTCTTCAATTTATAGGACGCCATCCCGAGGAGACCAGGATTTCTTTGCGCCCGAAAGGCTTGGAAAACAATACAGAGCTGGTTATACATATTCATCTGTTTCGATTGTTGTTGTTCTGAAAACCGGCACGTATACTATTTATATTGCGCTTGTTAGCGAGTATATCCAGCCTTCAACACCGTAATCATCTCATAACTGTGCGGGTTATGATCAGTTCATTTTCATAAGGAATTCAGCGCACAAAAGCCTCCTTCGTGTACTCTAGACAATGTTGTCTGCGCCATTTTGCAGTGGCGTAGCACAAACGTTTTCATTGCATTTGCATGCGAATAAACAACGCACTCTGTGGAGACCTGCCTTCTTGCACGCAGCCATAACGGAAGCCAATTTGTGAAGAAGGTACTGTATACCTTACGGCCCGAAAAAATATCCACATGAACGTTGTGAGCCTCCCAAATGTGAATTGTGAGCCTCCCATACTTACTAATAAGGCGTTTGTGACGGCTACGAAAAATTAATGCGTTGGGCACAGAAAAAAAGCATTCACATTATACAAGTCAACAACACAAAAGCAATCGAAGACAGCCATTTTATTTCCCGCTGTGCGATGTGCGTGTGATGGTCAACTGCTTGATGCGTAGCATTCGTTTGTTGAATCTTGATAAGAGCATCTCAAAAATACTTTAGGGAAGCCTACGCATTTGGATACTTATCAAGGAGCTCTGAGCACTGAACGTCGCAAATAAGGTAGAAAGGACGAGTTACACACAATCATATGACTGACGCTCTGAAGACAGTTGGTCTCTCTCTCTCCTCGTGTGTTGAAAACTTGCTCGGGGCACAGCTTGAAATTATTCAGAGTTGTCAGAAGCTGGCAAGAGAACATAATGTGTGGAAATATGTTTTTTAATGCACTACAGCATCAAAGCCGGCAGTTCCTAGCATTGGCACTATTACCTCTCACAAGCGGAGTGTAGCAGACGATTGCGGCGCGAGTCCCTAAGCCGACGTCAGAGCCAGGGAGCGCCACTCAAACATCTCACCGCCAATCGAGGCGCCAACTATCGGAGCTCATTACCATCTTGACGCACTACTTCGCTTCACCTCCTCTAGGCGGCAGCACCATCCGAATATAGAAGTTGGAGGGAAGGACTTAAGGCGCGTTCGTACAGAGAGAGAGAGAGAGAACAAGACTTTATTGTGAATATCCGGCGTGGGGGTGCGGATAAGGCCACGCACGGCTTCTCCGCACCCTATCTAGCTCGTGGCTATGTAGACCTCGAGGTTGAGCCTGCGCCGCGACGTCGGCTACTAGGTGAGTCCGCTCCCGCGGGAGGGTCCCCCGTTCGCTCTTGCCGGGCCAGGGCGTCCTCGAGCCGCTGGATGGCGAGCAGCTGCGCCGCAGAGTCGGGCGAGCTGATGTAGTCCACAATGTCTGGCGGTAGTGAGTCCGGGTCGGCACCGTCTTGCTGCACTTCACAGCCCCACATGATGTGGGCTAAAGTTGCTGGTTCACGCGCACAAATACTGCACTGCACTTGCACATAGTATCCGGGGCACACGTGTCGGGCGAGGGCCGGCGTGAGCACCGTGCGGGTCTGTAGTTGTCGGAGAAGGACGCCTTCGCATCTGCCCAGCCTCGGGTGAGGCGGAGGCAGCGCTCGGCGCCCCTCTCGGTACCACGACAGGATGTCGCCGTACGATGTCAGCGGTTCCGCTTGGAGGTCGACGTCTTCCGCGGTCGAGGCGCAGGGGGGCGCCGCACGGTGCGCGAGCTCGCGTGCGACGGCGTCTGCTGTCTCGTTGCGGTTGGCCGCTCCTTCGGCGATGGGTCCGACGTGTGCCGGGAACTATCTGATGGTGGTTGTGGTCTACTTGCGCGTGGGGAGCAGGCGGGCTGCCATTTCCCCGAAGCTGCTTCTGGCGAAGTTGGTAATGGCCGAGCGGGAGTTGCTCAGGATGGTTGTGGTGTCGGGGTTACTTCGTAGCGCCAGTGCGATGGCAGCCTCTTCTGCTTGCTCGGCGCCGGGGGCGCGGAGGCTGCAGGCGTTCAGGATGCTTCCGTCCGTGGCGCGGATCACTACAGCCACGAACGTGTGGGGTCTGTCCGGGAGTTGGGCGACGTCTACGTATACCGCCGTGTTGTCTGTAGCGTACGTCTCCGCGAGTGTGCGGGCTCTGGTTCGCCTTCGCTCCTTGTTGCGGTCCAGGTGGACGTTGCGCGGGAGCGGTAGGACGACCAGTTGTCTGGCAATGTCGTTGGGTATCTTGCTGTGTTCGTGGGTGTCTTCCGAGAGCGGCTCCGTCCGTAGCGGGCGGAGGCCGGCCTGTTGCAGGATCAGGCGACCCGTTTTGGTAGTACCAATACGGGCGAGCTGCGCGGAGCGCTGGGCTTCGCACACCTCTTCCAGTGTGTTGTGTACGCCGAGGGACGCAAGGGCCCGGTTGCTTGTGCTGTGGAGAAGTTCCAGTGCCGTCTTGTGGGACTTGCGGATGGCTGCGTTGATCTTGTCCTGCTCGTGCTGCAGCCATCGGTGAAACGCGCCGACGTACGAGACGTGGCTCATCACGAACGACTGCAGCAGTCGCAGGAAGTTGGGCTCGCGCATGCCGTCGCGGCGTGTGGAAATCCTCCTGATGAGACGGATCGCGATGCCCATCCTCGTGAGTAGTTTGTCCAGGGCCGTGTGGTTGGTGTTGCCCGAGTCGATGTGGAGTCCGAGCACTCTGAGGCTGCGGACGTACGGTATGGTCGTGCCGTTCTCGGTGCAGAGGGTGATGTTGCCGGCTGCGCGTTGGGCTTCCTTCCTGCGGTGGCCGGGGGGTGGCAGTATAAGCAGCTCCGACTTTTGCGGGGAGCACCGGAGGCCCGTGTTTTTCAGGCAGGCCTCTATTTCACAGATCGCCTCTTGCAGCGATTCCTCGATGTGGCCGTTGGTGCCGCGCGACACCCAGGGCGTGATGTCGTCGGCGTAGATCGTGTGGTGGACGTGCGGCAGGCGGGCGAGGCGCTCGGCCACCGGGATCATGACGATGTTGAACAGGAAGGGAGAGATGACGGACCCTTGCGGTGTGCCGACGCTGCCCAGCTCCCTTTCGTCTAGTTGTAGGTGACCGACGTGGATGCATGCCGTCCTGTGGGACAGGAATGCTCGAATGTAGTTGTACGTTCGTTCTCCCAGCCCCAGTCGGTTGACTAGTGCCAGGATGGCGGAGTGGAGCACGTTGTCAAATGCGCTCTTGAGGTCGAGGCCGAGCACTGCCCTGCTGTCGGTTCTGCTGGGGGACTCGAGCAGGTCGTGTTGCAGGAGGAGCATGGCGTCTTGTGTGCTGAGCTTCGCTCGGAAGCCGAGCATCGTGGCCGGGTAGATGTGCTCTTCGAGGTAGCTCTGCCAGCGCTTGTTGAGAACGTGCTCGAGCACCTTGCCCGCGCACGACGTCAGGGAGATCGGGCGCAGGTTCTCGATGCCGGGCGGCTTGTTGGGCTTTGGTATGAGGATCGTTCGGTCCGTCTTCCATTGGTTGGGGAGCGAGCCCGAGCGCCAGCAGTCGTTGTAGTACCGTGTGAGAGCCGTTATGGCGGTGTCGTTCAGGTTCCGGAGAGCCTTGTTGTGTACGTTGTCCGGCCCGGCCGCCGACTTGCAGTTGAGGTCCTGCACCGCTCGGCGGACTTCCCACTCCTCGATGTAGCCGTCTAGCTCGGGGTTGGCCGCCCCTCGGTAGTCCGGATGCTCGACGCTCGAGGTGATGAGCAGGTACTGGTCGTTCAGGAGCTTGAAGAGCTCCTCTGTGCCGAGGGTCCTGGACGCCGTGTGTAGTATCTGGGACAGGCGGTGTTGTTGGTAGGACTTGCTCTGGGTTTCGTCTTTGAGGTGGCGAAGCAGCTTCCATGCTCGGCTCGCGTGGAGTTGTCCGTCCGCCTCGTTGCAGATCGCGTGCCACTGCTGGGTACAGAGCTGTCAGCTGTATTGCTCGATCTCGCGACCGAGGCGGGCGATCCGCTTGCGTAAATTGCCGTGGTGGCGGTGTTTCTTCCATCGCCGCTGTAGGGACCGGCTCGCCTCGATCATGTGTGCCAGGCGGGGGTCCATGCTCGGTATGGAGGCGCGTTCGTACAGCTATCTGGGCATGACTTGATGGCTCAGTGGGCAGTACGTTTCCCACCGCCGTTGCGGCCAGACTTATCGTGGGCTCGAATCCTAGCGGCGCCGCATCAATGAAACATTTTCTGGTGATGTCATTGTCGTGACGGATATGACGTAGGGGAGGTTTGTTTACCCCGGCAAAAAACCCTTTCGTGTTAAAATACAAAGCAAATGCCGAAGGCATGTGAGCGCCTGCCTCGCGTCGACCAACCGGCAGTTTAAAAACCAACAAAATGCCGATCTCTCATGTGTGCGTGCCACGCGGTAACCGCCCTTTGTCCTCAGCTCGCGTTTTTTCGAATCAATCATACCCACATAAGGAGATTGGTCATGACTGTGAAGAAAAGCTCCAGCATTCACCGCAATCGGGGCAACACTTTCGCTATCGGAATCACACTGCTCAAGTCACTCGCTAGCTACGGCTCCGCCCATGACATGAGCTGCAAACGACTATGTACTTCCAACATTGTCTCCACCACCACCACTACAACCAATGGAAGTGGTCACCGAGGCAGAAGAAGAGTTAGTTGAAGTCTTCAATTGGGATGAAGAGTACTCACCTACATGCGACGATAATTAATAAACGTACCTCTAACTGAACACTATTATTGTGGGGAAAAGTCCTAATACATACATAATGTTGAATATTGAATGCTTACGTAGGCATTACTGTGAGCTTTCCTATAGCAAAAAAGTAGTAAAGGTCGTTGTAGCAGCGAAGAGGAAGCTAATGGGCCTCAATGGCGTACTTAAACCGTCGTGATGGTCGTGCAGATTGTGTATAGTTCGGTACCTGCACGTTCTACGCGTTAGTGTGAGCTTCCTTGCGTTTTTTTCATTTGCCATTTCAGCACCGATTCCTGGATTTGTCAATCATATATTCATGAGCTCCTTAACCAAGATTACATGCAACCCCTTTCACACAAATAAGCAGCAAGGTAGCATGCCGGGTTAAACGGCAAAATACGCAGGAGACGTACTAAATGTCTCCCTTCAGGTAAACCCGGTGCTCCCGCGGCTTCCTCCACCCTCCGTTTGGTTTATACGGCATTGCTTTAAGTTCCGTCGCCCTGGTGGCTGCATCAGACACACTTTCCACTGTATTCCCTCTCTGAAGCACAGGTTGGGTGTGCCTTCGAAGCTCCGTCGAAAGCCAAGTTGCCCCTGCGTGTTAGACCCATCCCAGTGCGCGCGCAGTAGTACCCGGACACCTGACGCGTCCACGGGGGTGTAGTGTGCAATGCAGGTAACCAGCCAAGTCGTAGTGTTCAGGGGCGAGTAAAACCACTCACGAACTCGCGCATATAGATGGACAACTGGTTGTGACGCAGTTGGTGCACGAGACGCTCGGTTGGGTAGGTCAAGTCCGTGGCGACCCCATTGTTGCATCCGCTAAGGCCTGCCCGAGCCGAGCTCCGTCGCCTCCGACATACGTGTGGTAGCGTGGTTTGAAGCGAGCGGCGAGTCAATGTTGCAGCCGTGAGAAGTCCAGAAGCCGTAGGCTAACGTAACTGTTTACTTTATAGCTAGAGGTGAGCCGAAGCCAAAGAACAATGCCCCAACAGGCGAGATTACAGTGCAGGACTGGAGCAGAGTGACAGCATTGATTCACTGCTCAAACAGGAACGAACTATACCGCTTGGGGGCGGTCGTATTTATACCAAAAGCGCTAACGGTCGAAACAAGCGTTTCCTCTAGATTGTGTACCCGACACGGACGGCACAGACACACGCAACACCCTTTCCAGAGTTCGTGAGCAGTCGGTAGTAGCGCCGCACGCTGAGTCCGAGAGAGGGGAGAGAGGAGGTCTCTGCAGCGGACGCGGGGCTTCTGTGTCCTTGCGGGAAGTTTCGGCCTGTTGCGTCGGCACGCCACTGAAGTTTGATCGCGCGGATAGATAGGCGCCAGAGATCCAGGCTTGTCGGAGCTTGCTGCAAGCGTGAATCACCGACAAAGGGGGCTTGCTTGAAAGGCGCAGTGGAGGCTTCACCGTAGTGGAGGAGTATTGAAACGAAACCCAGCGGCGGGCTCATTCGTAACACCGGCTAGGCCGAAGTGTGTGTCTGTCAAGTCCGGGATTACCCGCACCCCTATTGTGTGGTGGTTGGACACCGGGCTGCATTGTCCCGGCGCTGCTGACACTGTGGTACTCAAGTTCCCACCACACGGCCGTGTAGGCCAGTTGCCACGCACCTCTTTAGCCGCCTGACTCGTAAATGCCGACGTTGCCCGTGGGACACCACATGGAGGCGGATGCGGGCAGGGGGTAGTGTACACCAACTCCTACTCCTCCCCCCCCCCCCCGAGCAAGTGGTCAATGCTCCTGGTCCCACAAACAAAAAAAAAATTGCGCTCACCTCCCCGCGAGTAAACCCTGTGTAGATGCGACGCATCGTGGGGTTCACTTGGTGTTTCCGTTGGATTGATTCTGAAATCGCGTGAAACGTGTCGGGAATGCGTATGATTATTATGCTTTATGATTATTATTATGTTTTATTGGCCAATCTTGGTCAATCTCTCTAAGTGGTATGCTTGGGGCTTCGCTGCCGCAATGACCTTTACTCCATCATTGTTGCTGTAAGTGGGAGCTTCTTTTATTTTATTGCAAGTGTTAATCATTGCCCCATCATGCGTTGTATCAGTAGCATCTTGACGTAGTTTGAATGAGTCAAGGATATAAGGCGCGTTCGTAGCATTTGATTCTGTCTCGGTTTTGTGGCGCAGTGGGAAGAGCACCATGTACCTCGCGTTCCGCCCACAGGGTCGTGGGATTGAGGCCGGGCGCCGCTAACTATTATTTTTTTATAGTGTAGGGGGAGGGGTGTGGACGGACAACGCCGTATGGAGGGACAAGGCGAATGAATGAGATGCAGTCGCATCTAAAACTCCCTGGTTTCGTTCCCATCTATTACCCGACGCGATTTCAAATGAGCGGGGCCCTATCTTGCGACAACTGGCGGAGCCATGCTTCCAGATCCCTTGCACTGGCGCGTTGCTCACGTGGCCTGGTGGTGGGGCCTGGTGAACTGACGCCCTGCTTTTCGCCCGTTTACATTTCGCCGTCTGCACAATCCCGCCACTTCCACAGTACCTTAGTTCAGCGCCGTGATCGGCTACGTCCAGCACCTGAAAAAGACTGAAGAGGTACATAAGAACCTCTTTACACGTAACATAGTGTCTAGAGTGCCGTCCAATGGCTTTCAGTCATGGCTACAGAGTCATCCGACGACACTCTAGGGTTTAGAAATAGGCTAGCACCGACACAGCCGTCTGTAGTTGAGGTATAAAGGTTCTTTTATAAGTTCTCAATCCCAAGGGTAGTGGTTCGAGACCGGTTCTTGTCTCGTTTATTTTTTTTTCATTTGTATTGAGTTACAATTTTCATGGCTTAGGTTTCTTTTTGCCGTTTTAAATAATTTGTTCGTGTTTGTTGGGTCATGTTAGGTTAGGTTGGTTCGGGCCAGCAACGAGTTCTTTTTGACAGCTCTGCAAAAACTGGAAGGAGTGTTCAAACTGATCCAGCTGACGTCGACTGGTTTAACAAGAATGGGAGAGTTGTATTTACGTGGCAACGAACTGTCGCTCCACAGTGAAGGTCTTTCAGGTCGGAAGCATGAACGACCTGTATTTGTGTGTGTCAGTGTGTGAAGCTGGAATGAGTTGTTCGACGCTCAGCGTGTTATATAGCTCTTCGTCCTACGTGTTGTAGTTTTATTAGTAGGACTTCAAGTATGACTCTGCCCTGCGGGTGAAGTTAGCCTCAGTAGCTAGAGTGGTGCCCTAAAGAGGCACTGACCCAGCAATTTCCCGTGTTGTTTTTTTTTGTAGTGATAAGTAGCTAATTACCCTTTTAGCAGCCGTGGAAATCTCATTTGCTTCAGTGTGCGACGGTTGTTTGATTAGAGACGTTGTTAATGCGGCCAGTCGCAGTTTCCGTTTCAGCAGGTGCCGCGGAAGGTGGGATTTTCTATAAACAAATGTGTCCATCTGACCCCACAAAACGACATAGAGCTGACGTAGCACTAACGATTCCACGTCGGTGGCTGTTAATGCTAATGCCCTTACGTACTGATCTCGTTAGCCTCTTAAATAAAAAAGTGACCCTGGACGTGATGCAGGCGCTGAGAGTACAAATGGCTGCCGCAGCTAGAGAACTACGCGCGACGCCCGTGACAGTGGGTGGGGATGCACGCGCTCGGAGCAGCCGGCCGGTCTTCCTACAGGTCCGCCTACACTGTGCTAGGTTTAACACTGCTGGAGATTTTTGACTGCTGCTCTCGTTAGTGGTGCAGATAACGATTTTTAATACCAAAGCGGTTTATGCCGGGGTGCATAAACTTTACAAACGTCATTTCCGTCACGGAACTGACAGAAAAAGTTCCACTGGAGCAGCGACGCTAGGGTTTGAGCTCACGATCAGTCTGGGTGCTACGGGAGGTCTACAACACTCTGCCAAATAAGCCATGAAGTCATGTCTGGAGAGCTGTACGAACGCGCCCTATGTCCAGATGGTCCTGCCGTCTCGGAGAGGTGAAGCGAAATAGTGCGTAATCACGCGAATTAGCGCTAATAGTTGGCGCCTCGATAGGGGTGTCTATTGCAGCGGAAGCTGCTGGGTTTATCCGCCCGTCGCCTATGCGGAACGCCGCTCAGCTTGTGGAACGCCGCCGCTGCGTTCCAGCAAGACGTCGCTCCCCAAGCACACCCACAAGACTGCTTCGTAACCGCACATCATGCTCCCTTCGCTGTAGCGGACCGTGACTTCACTAAACGATTCGCGGACAACCCGTTCTGTTTCATGCAGACAGTTTTCGAGCGCCTGGGGTTTCAATCGGATTTACGCAATTCTCCGGTGCGTCTAATACAGTGTCTAATGTTGGTGCGTCTAACGGTGCCATACCGAAAAAATATAAATGGCGATGTGCAGGTTCATATCGATGTGCAATAAACATTCAAATGATCCGGTGAAGGAACATTTCACTTTCGTGTTTTACCTATTCGTATGCCAGAAGGATCAAACGCATTTTTAAAGCAATTCGCCATCGCATCATAAACTAATTTCTTGCATGTGTTGCCTTGTTTGGAACTTTAGTGCCATTTTGTGCACTAGTACAAGCCATCGCTCGAGCTACCTGGGCCACTTCACGGCCGTTGCCGCCGCCTGTGCAGCGACCGTGTGGCTCGCTCAGTGTGTTTTTCGTGTCCCCAGAGCGTTTTCGCATCCAGTGCAATGAAAAACCAATAAAAACAGGGTGCCTAGAATCACTGTATAGCTGTCCGATGCGCCAACGAAATCCCGGTGCCTCTGCCGCCAAAGATCGGATCGTTCGTTAGTCGAGAGCAAAAGTTCCGAACTTCGATCGCGCCGGCGAGAAGGGGAGAAACACTGGCAGTGCGGAAGCGACTAACATAAACTCGTGACTTCTTTGGAGGTTGTTTATCATTCCCCATACAAGTAGACGTCGATTCCACGAGGACCTCCTCTGGGTGCTCGGTTGCGTTACACACAGTTTAAAATGGATTTTAAATACGTTCTATGCTCTATTTGCCGCTGATAGCAGATGATGTACGTGTGTTACACCAATCTATCTCGGAAGTTATCTCGACTTCAAAATTTTGTGTCAGTACTCCTTTAAGAGACTGCATACTCCCCAAGTTGCAAGAGCGTCCGTGAAGCCCGATGAAAAAAAAAAAAAAAAAGAACACGCACTGCGTACGCAAAGCTGTCTTTATTGTTTCACTTTATTGCTGCGTGCATATTTAGAGGTACATTTTGTCGATGCATATGAATAACGGTATTGGCCCTAGTACTTATGTGTTCGCTTTACCATTTCCACGTAATATACTTTGCGGTAGGGTTTTTAGCAAGGTTACATATTTAGTTCTTGCGCGGTAAGCAAGGGAATTGAATTATTAGAAGAAGTAGTATAAGCATTCAAATGTGAAGGTCTCACGTAAGTTTCCTTTAGGGTCGTCGAACGGTAACAGTGTGTTTGAAAGGCTTGATATCATTCAGGATTTTTTTGGTTTACAAGATACAGTGATAACAGGGTACGGCAGCTACATTTACTAGGATACCCGAAGACAGAGCGGACTCGAACATAGGAGTTATTTTAGCGATGGATGCACGTTGAATGTTTTCAAGTCATTCCATTCTGCATACGACGCATCTGAAGCTCATTTTACCAAGGAAGTTGCGGCGGCAGCAGCTGCGCAATTTTCGGCGCAACACAATTTGTTAAAAAGGTCATCGCCGATTACATCTGGTATATGATAGAATCTACTCGGCACAGTTACAGAAAACTTCGGTAGTACAACTACGGTGTCCATCGTTTATTTGGTCGTGTACCAGAATTCCAGCTGCACATGTTTTGCTGGCCCACATACAGTAATCCCGTAGGAGAGTATATTTAAACCCATTCCAATGCCTCCAAAGAAAAAAAAAACGAAAAAGGTGAATATTTCTTCAGTTGCCCGATGAATATAAACAAATATTACATTCCCAAAAATAGAATTTGAAATCACTGTGGCCAGGGTGTGATTGGTGGGCGCGTTCCATAACTCAGGGACAACGAGGTACTGCTGACGACCAGAGGAATTTAGAAGTCCAAACTCGGACTCAAGCCTGCACCGGGGCGCCCCGGAACGTTCGGCGGTTTGGAGACGCGTCAAACGAGTACCGATGCCACGCAGAAGAGCCGTTCGACGTTGACTCGATCGCCCACTCGCATGTTGTGAATGAACAAGTGAGGCTTCGGCAACCAGGCCATTCAGCACTCAGCGTCGTTTTCTTTCCCGGTCTTTTAAATATTTGCCCCTAAGTCATTGTAGGTGACGGATGAGCGCTGTGCTTCAAAGCCGTGCGTAGGGGCCTGTTCCATGACGTGAGTCCTGCCATTAGCCAGCACTCCGTAGAAGAGTCCGCCAAACAGGATTGCCTTGTGTTCTGGATGCGCCGAAATATCTCCGGACTTGCCGGCGTCCGTCGGGAAAAGCAACAGCTTCCAAGACTGGAACACTGGAAGTCCGTGAGGCTTGGCCTGCCCAGAAGGATAGCGTATTCTTCTCCAAGTAGTGTCGTGGCTAGGATGGAATGGCCACTTCCCAGGTTTTCCGCGGTGTGACAACACAAAGCCGTTACGTTCTCGTAGTGATGGAGAGATCAGGGGTCGTGTCTTTGGAGACGCTGGTACCCATGCGAGTGGGAGTATGGGGTTCCGACAGCAGGATGAAGGTTTTCTCTTTAAGGATTGAATTCAAAGCGGTTCCTCTCTTGTTGGTGTAGCTGTATCCCCATAAAGGGTGGGCGGCGTTAAAATCTTCCACGATGATGAGGGGATTAAACAATGCAATTCGTTTTGCTTGCTTGATGTCGAAAGAGAGGCTTGCATATTGGCCTCTTGGACGGCAATATATGTCTAATAAGTAAACGCTCTACGCCTCTTGAACTTTCCTCGGGAAAATTTCCGTTAGTATTCCATTTTTTCCGACTGCTGGAGCGCATGCTGTATACTGGAGCGGGGGTGTGGTTTGCGACGGGAAAATGAAAGAAAATTCACTGGGGATATTTTGAGCTCCGCAGGGAGCTCACCTGCATACAACCCAGTGCAGGGGAAGGGAAGACTGGATTCGTTTGCTTAATGGCGTGGCGGGAGAAATTGAGGGTCAGTATTCATATGACATAAAGCGGGGAAGTTTGTTTCCTGAAAGGTAATGACATCTCGTGATTCCTGAGCCGTGGCAATGTACTGAGCCAATGAGCTAGCCTTGTTCTTGTAGCCCCTACAGTTCCACTGCCATATCGTGAGTTTTGAACCTTGCGTAGGATTGCGCCTATTCTTCGGAGTTGCAATCTTGAGAAGTTACATCCTCTGCTAGGTGTGATGGCCTGCTTTAGGGCTTGAGGTGTCGGCGAGAGTGACAAGCAGCAGTTGTCTGCCCCTGTACTTCTAATTTATCTACTCGTTGTGTGATTTGTTTTAACAGGACCATCGTTTGCTTTACTGTTTCGGTGACTCGGGTATTCTTTTGAGCCAGCGAGACTTCAATCTAGGTGGCAGATAGGTAAGTTGGTTGTGAATTGGGTGTTTGCCGGGGTGTTGGAGCGGGGCGTTCGGGTTTTTTACGTTTCTCTGGCCCCTTGCCTAATTTCTGCCTTGAGCGCGAGAAGCTCACTATGTAGTTGCCTGTTTCCCTGAAGTTGTTGTTTAATCTCGGCAAGAAGCTGCGGGTTCGTCGTTTCAGTTCTGCCAGCTCTTCACGCTTTGGGGGATTGGTAGGAGAGAGCATCTGATCGCAGCTCACCTGTGCTCCCGTCGCATCTTCGGTGGTTCTCCGCTTGGCGCTTGGTGTTCTTCTGCGGGCCCTGGAAATTATTCGTGTCTTGCTCCCGTCTCTGGAGGGCCCCCTGGATGCTGAGCGGGATATTGACTCCCAACGACCTCGGCTAGATCCGCGCTGCTTTTTCCTCCAGTTGACTGGTGGAAGAAACCATCGCGGACATTCCCTGCTGGCCGTGACGTGGTCCCCGCTGCAGAGTTCACACATGGACTTGCAGTCGTGTAGAGCGCACTGTATTGTCTCCTGTCCGCAACGCTTGCAGTAGGCGTCTGTAAGCGTGGTAGGCTGAGGGCAGGCGTCGGCCCTGTGACCTGTAGAATGACACAAGTGGCAAAAGGCGTGGGTCCGCTTGTAGAGGTAGTACCTGGTTTCAACTCCTGCGATGTACACGAAGAACGGGACTTTCTTTCCAGTGAATGTTATTAGCATGGTTCTTGACTCGCCCAGTCTTTCTGCACGTGAGAGGCTCATAGCCGAGAGCAGATAAGACCGCTATTATTTGCTCCGTCGTGACGCCGATGGAGATGTTGTGAATAACACCTATGCAGGAGTATTCGGGTGATACGCAGTAGGTGTTGACCGGGAAAATATTGCGTTTTATCTTAAGCTGTTGAATTTTACTAAGTGCTTTCGCCGCCGCTAAAAATGGAGTGCTCACGAGGAGCATGATTTGAGCTTCATTAATTCATAAATCCTGATCTTTAGGTCCGCTTCTCTCCGCGTGAGCTTTGCTCTATGCAAAATGCAGTTGGAAAGCGCGTACAAGCTGATTTTTCGCAGTGCCAGGCCGTTAAGCTGGCGAATCGCCATCTTCTAATCATTCTTCGGAAGTCGGGGTTGTTTCGGCTTGTTTGAAGGTAGCTTCGAGTTCCTCGTGGCCGTAATTGCCGGTTTGAGTGGGCTTCGGCCTACCGCAGTTGTGGCCGGGTGCTGATTCTTGCATTGAGCTCGCCTGATTACTTCTATCCATGGTGCAATGGCATCTTCGTCGTCTTCTGCGGAGCAGGAAAATGCGTGCGGAGGTTGCTGGTCCATGTCGTCGTCTGCACCTTCAGGCAAAGGTGCTTGGCCAGGCAAAACGGATGACGAAGCTTCAGGGGCCACTACGTGCGGCGACGTGGCATCCGTAGGCGAGGCTCATCCCAGGCGGTGTACACCGCCTCAAAGGTTGAAAACGCCGTAATTTGGTGAAAATTGAACTTACGGCCAAACGTGGGACGTTGGTGTGATTGAGGTGACTTATGGATCAATTGTTTGGAACCGAACATGCACGTCCAACGGTGACCGCATAGAGATTGTTCAAAACAAGTTTCTTTCAATCTTTGAGCACCATTTCTGTTCTGCGCAAGCAGACGGAAACGCCAGCATGTCTTTTCTGAAAAGCATTCCTACACTGAGTGTCCAGGATTGCAAGAAGATCTCGTTTTTGTTGATAAACTGATCATCGCGGCATTTTGTGTGACGACGCGGTTAAAAGTTTAATGTCAATGTGCCGAATAAGCTTTTCCGAACATATCGGGCTTTCAAAACGGATGCGTTTGGCAGCCGTCGTTCGCTCATCAGTCGTACACGGTCTTCATGCAATGGCTATTCTGATCGTCTTGATATATGCTAAAGCTATATTCCTTTGCCTTTTAACGGCTTGAAAACTGTTGTAGCTTAACCTCCTTCACGTGCTCAATGCAAGTTTACGTGCGGCATTTCCCTATCCCTTTACGTGAACATGATGTTTTTGTATACTTGTTTGCTCTCACTTCTTTTTATCAGTTTGACTGCCAGTACTTGCTACGCGGAATATTTTTTTGTTTAATTTAAGGGTTTCTTTTATTTTTTCTTATAAAGTTCTTGTCATATATAAATGTTTTGTCTCACTTATGTTCTAATAGTATTTTTGTTTGCTTGTTTAGCTCCTTTTCATACTTTGAATGAAACTTGCCGCGACATTTCTCCGCCTCTCGGCCAGGGCTCGCAAAACAGCTTTGTTTGCTTTCTAGGTTTCTGAAACTATTCTTGTTGCATTGTTTTTGTATTATATGTGTATTTTGAGTGTTAAATCGTCTACACTTCCCCTTGTTTTAAAATGTGGTGTAGCAGTAACAAGTCCTTATGGTTGTTTCTGCACACCCGAAATAACGTTGATTGATTGGTTGAATATTATTATTAATTTTGTCGATATTACTGCTTTCAATAAAAGTTACACCTATTTACAAAACGCACCCCTAATAATACCGATTGCGTAGGTGCCCTGAAATGAGGCGAGAAGTTCAAAACTGCATAAAACTACCTTTCCGACCTACTTGATATTCTCTACCCTTTCGTGCATTCTTTACTGCTTGCAGGCATACAGGTGGAACTTTTGTGAAACATATGCACATTCCAATGAGGGCTTTTAATGCGCAGCATTCTTTGCCGAGTACCCCCCCCCCCCCTTGCCAGGACGGTGCAACCCTCTGCATTTGCGCAAAAATGCCGATATCACGGAAGTTACACTTGTAATCGCTATAATGGCGTGACTAGAGATAATTAGTCGCACGCAATTTTGAAAAACTAAAAAATAAAAAAATGACAAAAATTACTGGAAGTGGCGAAACGTGTAACTCCATGCATTTCCACAATAATGCAGATTTCGCGAAAGTTCAACCTGTAATTGTTATATAGCGTAAATTGAGCTAATTGGTGGAATGAAATTTGGAAAAAATATATTTTTCGAAGAAAAATATACAATACTTTTCGAAGAAATATAAAATAATTACGGAAAACGACGAACCTTGCAACGCCCTGCATTTTCACAACATCGATTATTTCGCGAAAGTTTTAAATGTAATCTTTATAATAACGTAAATGGAGATGTAAGGTCGGACGAAATTCTGAAAAAATCAAAACCAAGCAGAATATTAAAACGTTACGGAAAATGGGAAAACGTATAACGCATGACATTTCCACAATAGTGCAGATTTGCAAAAGTCTCACCTGTAATCATTATAATACAGTAAATGAATATAATTGGTCAAACAAAATTTTGCAGAATAATACATAGAAAATTAAAAAAATATGATAAAGGCCAAATCATATAAGCACCTGCATTTCTAGAATAATGCAGATTTCGCGAAAGTTCCACTTGTAATCGTTATAATAGTGTTAATGGAGATAGTTGATAGGACAGGATTTTGAAAAAAAAAAACGAAATAACTGTGGCTGGAAAAACACTCACGCTCAAGAGAAGCGGCATAAAAATGCTACGCATTTGTAGATACTTCTCCGAATTTCTGCCGAACTTTTTATGCCTGTGAACCGTGCAGTTTCCTAGTCCAGGGCACAATTTTTGGGGCTCATTTTCTTGAGTATTGAGAAATGTCAATTGAATTCATTGCAGCTGCTTCCGAAGGGCTAAGGCTAGAGATATGTTGCAGCCGATGGGTCACTCTAGACCCATTCAGTGAATTGTCTCTATTCCTAATTTAGTCTCAAGGAAAAGTTCGCGGCATTTAAAAAATACAAGCCGGTTCAGCTTGTCTTCCTATAAAATAGGGTAATATGCTTCTGAACCTTAAGATGTCTCCTGTAGGACTTGCATTATTACTACGGTACGCAGCCTTTTCCTTTTAAATTAGGTGCATCGTAACGAAAATTACGCAGAAAAGGTTCTGCTTACTTAGAAGCCCCCAATATCGTAAAATAAAGACGTATTCAACCCGTCCGACGAGGCACTAGAGATAAATATTCTCGTAACTCAGTCTGCGCACAAGTAAATTCAAAATTTTAATGAAGCCCTTTTTGTACATGATTACAAGATATAGCTAAGCCTAAGTTTTCCTAGAGCTTATACCGCATACGCTTTTCTCAGTAGTAAAATTCATTCGCGGGAACGTAACTGAGTCTTCGTATTTGAATTTTCAACGGTTGCCATTCTTCTTTTTTTTTGGCACAAAACTGTATCCCACGGAAACACCAAAATTCGGCAAACATGTTACTGTCAGCGTAACAACATTAGTTGCCCTTATTTAGTTTTCGTTGCATTATCTCTGACGACATTACGAAATAAAGTGAACTATAGGAATTGCCGTTTCAATATACGCTATGTGATCGCGGGTTGAATTCATATTAGTTCGTTAGTGTCATTGTCGCGATGTCCGAATTCCAACTCATTTTAGCGCTGTGTTCACTCTGTACTTCTGTACTAGAGAGCAGCTCTTGTTCGTTGACTTGGGATCGAAATGCTTCCATCAGCCTGCGGTTCTCAAAACACCTTTTCTTGCACCTGCACTCATGGATCGTCTGTGTTTTTTTTTGTGTTTAGAAAAAAAAAGCCTGCAAAATCACCGCTTAGGAGATTCGCTGGAATGCGTGGATTATCGATGAATGACGTCTTACGTCTAGCTTAACTTCTAGCTGAATTTACAGCTTCTAGCGTTAATTTTCCAGCTGGCTGTGTCTACTTTTGTTTTTGGACGCCGGACGCCGTTAACCTTTTGGGAGCTATCTTTATGCACTTCCCCAGAGAAACGCTGAAAGGTTTTCTTCTGAAATTCCCGTTAATCTCGGCGGCTCGTTTATATACCAAGCTGTTCTTTGCTCATATATGTAATGCTTATCAATACCTACAAAGCAATTTTAGGTTTTATTTGAAAGAACACCTAGGAGGACAAGACGTTTCGACGGCTTGCTCAACACGTGTTGTTCGCTTTTACACAGGCATGCGCGGGCAATTTTAGCTCTATATCTAACTTGTTTTGGTGCTTGCGATGCGTTTTTATTTTTAGTGTTGCCCTTCTTACTTCTGTTGCTCTGTCCGCACTGAGTGTTTTCTTTAGCGCTTTCCACGTTCGTCGACGACGATCACGTTACATTATTAACGAGGTTTAACTATTTTTTGAAGTTTCCTTGCTTGATTTTATGTGGGTTTTGCCATGTGTATATTAGGAGTTTTTTCTTGTTTCTCTGATTCTTTGTGTATCTGCTAATGGCTTGATCTAGTTTTTCAAATAAACACTTACGCATTTGATTGATTGAAAACACGCCCTATCTGACAGTTGCATCCAGGAAAATAGCGGTTCAACGTTGTTTATTCGTCGCATTTTACACACCTCCTAACTTTCAAACTTGTTTTTGGCGGTGACATTTATTTGAAAACCGACAGGAGTTTTAAGCTGTCACAAGGAAATGCCAAGAACACTTTCGTCATAGAAGGTGAGACATTCTTTTTAACGATTCTGCGTGTGTTTACTGCCTCAGCGCGGTGGTTGGCGGACTGGGGCAATGTGTTGAAAACGTCTGGCAAAGGCCGCTCTCAATGTAAACATTACAAGGATTCCTTTAAATTTTTGCAAAAATGTGAAATGTGATTATGATTGCGGGCCAACGACAGCACCGTTAAATGTGTGGACGTGAGGCTGCAGTGCGAGACACTGACAAAACAATTGGTCGTTATCCCGCTCTGCGAAAGTGGATATCCAGCAAAGGTGTTGTCAAGCACTACAAATGGAGGAGGGCATGAAATGTGTCTAGTCGTATCGGAGAGCTTGTAGGTTGCGCTCGGCTAGTGTAACTAGATAACGGTACACAATATCGGCGCTCTTTTCTGCTATTGTTCAGTGCTGCCGCAATGATAATTGGTCACTTCGCATTACATGACAATTCTTTACATTGCGACGGTTCAGGGGCGCCCCCATTTTGTTGTTTAGGCATTTTAGTCCGTCAACTCTCGTAGGCTTAGCTTGTCCTACGTGGTTTGCGGCTGGGCGCGACTGACGTCGTTCCGAATGCGGACCAAAGTTAACGCGTGCAACAGCATTTCAGCAGCAGAAGTGCAGAAGTGTGTCCAAAGATGCGGGAAATTCTGCGTCCTGCCTAGCCTGACGCATGCGCTGGTCGTCTTGGGCAAGAACTGCTCTATTTAGTCACACTAGTCCTGCCTGGCCTTATAAAATAATCTGCAAACGTAATCTTTATCAGGAACACGTGGTGGTGGTTTCCCATTGTTCACAGGCGCCTTATAATCTATAATGTGGTTTCAAGGCTTGTTTTGTGGTTTCCCTAAACGAATTCTGCGGCAGTATTCTGAAGTTTCGTCCGGTTTGTATCCGTTAAAAAGAGTCCGTTTTACCGTGCCGTGATCGGATAAAAGAGGACACCCGGATGTGCCGCAATGGAAGCGCGGAGTAGCTATTGGCTTGAGCCGCGGCTTTCGGAGCAGACGATTTTGGCAGTTCTGATATGTGTGTACCGGCCATCGGCGTGTTGCTTCGCTGGCAGAACAAGATTGCAACAAATAATGTTGACCCATTCGGAACGACTGTAGAATCATTCCGCCTATCGAAGAGGACTGTGCTGTGGCGGTGCAGCGAAATGCGAGATGAGTTTGTCCAGCGGCAGCGCGGGGTCTGTGTCGAGAACCAAGTAATATGCGCGCTTCATTTCTTTGCTATCGGTCATTCACTTTGACGAAGGGGAGCGGGAATTGAAGAAGCGCCTTCCTGAACCCAAGCGTGAATGTGCGCGAAAACAACGGAAAGCCACTGCCGCCGCCATTGCTGCCTCAAGTTTACACAGCTCGTTAGCTGCGGATCCCAACGGACGGACAGCAAATTGCCCGCATGGAACGCCTACCTGAGCCAACATTACCTGTTCAGCTAAAGTGTTTTCCGAGCGACATTTTTGACGTTCTCTTTCATCTCTAAGCCCGAGCGCGTAACCGGTTGCCGGTTTTATTCGTGCACGGGTTGAGAGGAAATAGGGGGCGATGTGAACACGAAGCTATAGGTTGTATGTCCTTACTAAAGACGTGCCCAATGTGCTGACGGGAGGTTTCAGCGTGGACGTCGAACGACCCAACGGAACCTCTAAACGCAAACTAGCCGGAAATGGAGTTTTAATCAAGTAATGTGCCCTGAAAAGTACCTATAGCAAAAAATGTACTCCCTAGGCATGATCTAAAGAAGTGGACGAACCTCCACGGTAGTACCTTTGCTCATCCGGGTAGCAACAGGGAGGATTTAGAACGACTTAACACCATTTGTGAGATGGCGTTCGGTTCCTTGTATACTACCACGTCCACAATAAACGCCCTATCTGAGGTAATCATCTCAAGCGGGCGGTCGCCATGTTAGTCTTCTGTTGTCTCCGTGCACCAGCACTTCAACCGTGGCCTAATGCTAATTAGAACGAGTAAGCAGGACGCAACGGTTGCACGCAGCTACAAAACCAATACCGTACGTATACCCGTATAGATGCTTCAACCAGCGCGATCACAGGCAGAGAGCGCGGCCGTGTTGTCTCAATCTGTTTATTTTGGCGATAGTTGGTGTCAAACTCTGCTGCTAACGAAGAGGCAGTTCTCGCCGTTGCAAACAATTGCAACGTTCATCTGCTTCGCTTGCTTGCGCATACATAGACGATTTAAATTCCCGTGCCAGCGCGCCAACGCACCCGACTGCAGCGACTCAACTTGCCCTGGCGGCACGACTGGCTGCCCGGATGTATACAACGACGCAGCACGGCCGGTGACTCGGCGCGGCCGGAGCTTCAAGCCTCGCCTTGGGCCGTCGTTTTTTCTTATTTGTGAAGGACTAGTAGTGCCATTTGGTGGAAAGATTTTCATGTGCCCCTGTCACACGAGGAACGGCCGCAAACAGCATTTGGATACGGCGACAGGTGTGGACAGCTCGCTGGTAAGTGGTCTTTCATCAGTCGATGCGTTTGTCAAACGTTTGGATAGGGTTAACAGCGAAGTACCCGGGTACCCGTGCCGCTCACCGCTCGTACGCGCACGGGCAAAGAAAAAAGCGCACACTCGTATTATTTTACTTGTTTGTGGGTTTTGGGGTATGCGTTCGCATTCTTTTGTAGGCTGGTTTGTAACAGGGCATTCGAGGTAAAATCGTTTGTCGCGCGCGGCGTCGTTTCAAAGCAACGTGACGGTTACTTCGTGCTGGCGAAAATCAGCGCAGTCAGACGGAAGCGGTAAGGAAGGTAGAGAGGTCGGGGAAGAGGGCGCTAATATATAAAAGAAAGCGTAATGCAAGACGAGAAATATAACACAACCCGCCTGCATTTCTCCTAACTTCAGGACAGAGCCGCACACGGGTACGTTGTCACAAACTCGAGCGTACGACGTCTAAAAGTACCGTATATTTTTTTTTTGCATTTTTCAACGTGACCTGAGCCACTTATCTTCTCATTGCCGCGCATGCAGACCTGATTGTGTCCCTGTGTTTGAGCGCACAGCCATCCTTTTGCGACATAAGAACCAGTAAACGCGAGAAATTGTAGAAGCCAGCCACATCAGAAAAGCTGGTTCCGAATGTGTCAGTCATCCCTCTATCGCCCTGCTTAATCGAGAAGTCGCATATTTAGACGCACATTGAGCGCTATTTTGGTGCTTCTGGGAATGCGTGTTGGGGGTGGGAGGGGGGTCTTAATCCATGTATGATGCGGTTAGCTTTGCTGATTTTTCGCCTTTCGTGCGCCTCAAAGTTCGTTTTGTGGTTTTGTTGTTACGGTTTTTTAGTATTTTCGGCTGAGTGCGCCGAGAACTGTGACACATTGGGGGCGCGGCAATTGGGCGCTTGGGCATATAAAGCTTTGAATTGTGCAATAATAAACTAGTTGCGAGTGTGCGCTTGTGCCGTCTTCATGTGTTCTTGTCCTCGTTAATTTGCGCGCAGTTTATTTTTCGCAATGCATAATTACCAACTCGCAACCCTTTTACAGATCCTATACTCCGTAAAAATGAGTTGCCTGTCCTTTTAGGTACGGCAAAATCTCGCGCAGCGCATCATTCTGCCAGGGGGCCGTATCCTAATGTCAATGCACACACTATGAAAGCAGCTTGCACTTAATGCGTCACATTGTCTGCTGATAAGCATTTTAGATTCGCCCCTCTCATCATCATTCACTTCGTGGAGATGGCGGGATTTTCTTTCATAGCTTGTTGTCACTGCAGTAATTAATAGCAGAATCAGTCCTACAAATCACAGAAACGGTTCGTTTCACGTTACACACTAACACACTTTGCACCACACGGAGGAACAATCGGTTGCAGTGATGAGGCATAAGGGTAACTTGTTGTTAAAGGGTCATTGAAGACAACCAGCAAGTTGATTTAAAACGGAAGTCGGACCTCCGCATAGCCATTTCAGCATTGATTTAGTGCCAAGATGCCTTAAGTGCTGAGAAATCGCTGTTCAACTGCTCATCAAGCGTGACGCAAACAGTATACAAGCAACTGAATACAACATTACCACGTACCAAGCAGTTTGGTCAGTTCCGGTCAAATCGCTCATGCTTCCCCAAACTCCCCTGTCATTTGCCGTTCGAGACCACTAAGCAAAATGTTTCTCCATTGGACCTGTGATCAGTATTTACGCTTCACTGAAGAAGAACATTGGCCTTTTGAGGCCTCGCAAGTTTTGGCGTCGAACGATTTTCTCATGCGTAGCTCGCATGCTCCCTTGAAAAGCGGTACTGCCACCCCAAGTATGGACGAGTAGCACCATCCAGCGGCAGCCAAGAAAGAAGTTGTGCGCGTCAGGCCACTTAAGCCCTTCCGGTGAAAACGTGTTTTTGCTAGTTTCAACCTTATTAAAAAAAAAAATGCCAGGTGTAAGAGGGGTATAATAGTGTTCCCCTTGAGCTAATCTATCAACCTAGAGAGACTTGCATTTTAACTTCACTGTCATTTAAAGTTGTGCTCGAGTATATTGTGCGGAAGTAATATCTTTTTATTGCTGCAAAAGCCACGATGGTTAATGTACTGGCACTTGGTTTTATGAAGCCTTTGCATTCCTAATTTAAGTACTGAAATTCGCAGGGAACCTGGCATAACAATTTTATTACTGTGCCGAATTATTAAGTTCGTTTAACCATAGTGTCTGTTTTGAATTTTACATGTGGGGCATTTTTTTTTCTTTTTTGCTTTTTCAGGTAGTTGTTCCTTTGACTCCCTGCCTGCATTCCGCGAAAGGGGAAATTAGCCTCCGCATCGATGGCCAGAGTGTCTTGACTGCATCATCTTTACTGGGAGGACTGTGTAGTCTGTTTGCATCGTTCTGGGTTTTCAACATTCAATATCCCAAGAAGGCACACAGAGCTCTAACGTTTGTGGAACATGCCTTTTTGGACCTTGCCAGCACCAAACCACGTGTGAAGGATTTAGAACTAATTAACTTTTATCGCATCAATATCCCTCACCAATATTTTTTTTGTTTTCAATCCTGTAATCATTGGATAGTAGTTTAAAGAATTTCGTATTATGTTTCTGACGTTTTCTTTTTTTTTTACTGAACAGGGGATATTTGATGGGCCCTTCTGTATGCTGATAATACAGCTATCTTTTAGTGAAGCAATAATATTAACCAACTAATATAACTTGAAACAATTATCTAAATAATGTTGGCAACTGGTGTCAAATGAATCAACTCAAAATTATCGGAAAAACACGAATTACATGGCTTTTTCTTCTCACTCTGAAGAAGCTGTCGCGATACCACCCATTCTGTTCTATATCCTTGCAATTAACCCCTCAGACTGGGTCACTTTTCTTGGCGCATTTGTGTCTTTATCAAAACGCACTGGTATTTTCCGCAGCATATTTCTCGTTCTTTATATTACTCATTTATCCATAGCCATCTCATTGCTGTCTGTCTCCTACATCATTTATCTCTTGTGCCTTTACCATCTACAAAATGCTCGTTACCTTTCAATATCAAATCGTTACACAGCTCTCGCACATTTCACCACCAATTGAAAAAAAATTTTGTTGTTGTAAACCACTGCAATCATTTTTTTCACTTTGTGTACTGAGTACTGATGCGTACTGATAAGTACTCACGCGTTCTCAATCCTCTAGTATTATATAATGATGTCACTTACCATGCCGTTGTGTTTGTGCCTATATGTTTTTCGCGTATTTCCAGTTCTTGTAGTAATATTGTTTCTACAGTTTGTTCAACTAGCACACAGATCGCTCATTTCACCAACTGAAATTTTTTTGTTGTTGTAAACCACTGCAACCATTTTTTTTCACTTTGTGTACTGAGTGCTGATGCGTTCTGATAAGTTCTGATGAGTACTGACGCGTTCTTGATCCGCTATTATTATATAATGATTTCACTTACCATGTGGTTGTGTTTGCGCCTATCTTTGTTTTTCGCGTATTTCCAGTTCTTGTAGTAATATTAATTCTACGGTTTGTTCAACTAGCATTCTATTGTTGTCTTCCATTCCTAACTGGCGTGTTTTTAGCAATTTACAATTTTTGCTTTCTTATAGGAGGTCGCCCTAAGTTTTTGTTTCGGAGCCTCCTTGTGTACACCATGTACAATGTAAACTTGTATGCGAAAGTTCGTTTGAAATAAACCTGAAACCGAGCAAAACCGTGTGAAATCAGTACTCCCGCAGGGAACTAGAAACTCTCCCTTGTGGCCTTGAAAAAACTCCTTTCGGAAGGCCTACAAAACCGCCCCAGCTTTGCAAAACTCCATTCAAAAGAAATATATGCTTCCCTTGAACCTCCTAAAAACTCCCCTCGCGAGGCCTACAAAACGTAAAACTCCATGCAAAAGAAGTAAATGCTTCCCTTGAACCTCCTCAAAACGCCCCTAAAATAACATAAGTACTTCCCAAGGGAGCCATAATAAGCTCCTATTCAACCGCCTAAAAAGTCCATAAACATCACTTAAAAACGCCTTGAGGAAGTGAAGAATACTCCATTTTGATCTCCTTAAATTCTCCCTAACATTTCTTAACACTCCCTAACTACCTCCATTTTATCACCTAAAAACACCCTGTTTTGAGGAGGTAAACAAAACCTCCCTGTTCCATGTATTAAAAAAACTCCTACAAGGAGGATCACTAGAGGACAGGCGAAAAAGAACCTCTAGGGAGTATATGGGTGGAAAAAAAGTTTAGAGTGCTCCGGTGCCCTCAGTCATCGAGCGGGTTGGATTCGCGTGTTACTCAAACAGTAAGATGCCTACGACGAGGGAGGGAAACAGACAGTTCCTTGTTTGTCCGCTAGAACAAAGCTCGGCTCTTTGCAAGTTTCATTCCGGTAATTGGCTATGACTTATGCTGAACCGTAAATTACAAACAAACGTGTTTTGTTTAGTGCACTCTGTGGACTGCGACCAGTTTCGCAGGTCATCCTTCTCCACAGAGTGGTAGCGCGCTAAGTTTTGCACTTGACCGATACACATAACACCTTAACGTTCGTAGACATGACGCGTAGCCAACACGTAGTTAAGAAACAAAATCCCGAGCACTCGCGCAGGTTTTCACTCGGAAAGAACTACAGAAACGCCAAAGAACAGCTAGCGTCAACATGCCGCAAATTCGTCAATGCCAAAACACGTAATACAGGGTTTTTATCGTAATTCAGGGTTATTTTTGTTAACATAAAAATCAGACTCTAAGCGCAAAAAATGTGAGCAGGAATAGCATTGTTTACGCTTTACTGCCACAGGAAACAGCTGGCTGCAGTGCCATCTTCTGAAATTCGTCTCCTTAGGGCGAAAAATGTAAACTTCGTATTAAAAAATGTTATAATGTCTGTTTTCAGAATACGTTCTAATCAAGATATAAAGGTAGTTTAACATAGGTTTAATTGTCTAAAATGTGTTTGCAAAAACAGTTGCACAAAAGTCAACCCAAAGCCAGCCGACAGCGGGAAGTACGACACAATAAAATTTAGTGCGTTTCCACTCTGTGAAGGAGGCTGACCTGCAAAGCAGCACGTCCTCCACGGAGTGCACGAAACAAAACAGGTTTTTTTGTAATTTACTTCTGAGCATATTTCCTAGCCAATTACCTAAATTAAATTTGAAAAAGATCCGAGCTTTATCCTGGCGGACAAACGTAGGGCTGCCCCTTTCCCTCCCGTGTCATAGGCGTCTTACTGTTTGTGTAGCACACCAACCCAATCCACTGTACTATAGATGACACCGAACGGGCGGCATGGGGCTTTTTGACGGCCACGTGGAACCTCACGCCAACACAACGGACATGTCATCAGTAAGGGTATGAAACCTATATCTGCGCGTTCCCGCACCCCTTCCCTTCCAGCCCTCCTCTCCAAACGCATGCACGCATAAATCGGCAACCGGCAATGCGCGGGTATTTATTAGTGAAAGATACTGTCGAACATGTCGCTCTAAAGCCCTTTAAGCTGAACGAGTGGTATTGGACCACGTCGGCGTTCCAAGCGGACCAGTTGTTGTTCATCCGGGAGAGAGAGAGAGAAACAACGTTTTTTATTGTCCGGCAAAAAGACGCGGCCTGAACGTCACGCTGGACGGCCACCCGGCGCTCGCTACCTACTCGCACCCAGCCTCCGAGGAGAACGTGCTGTCGGCCGCTGGCACTCGAGAGTCTCCAGCGCTTGCTGGACGGCCTCGCGCTGGGCGTCGTAGTCCACACTCGCCACCGCACTCGCTAGGCGCGGCGGCAACGCGTCTGTGACACCGTCCTCTACTTTGCATTTCCACAGCATGTGAGCCATGGTGGCTCGGTCCTCGCCACACACCGCACACACGTCACTGGCGTACACCTCTGGGCACACATGTTTCGCCACCACCGGTGTCCACACCGCTCGCGTCTGTAGCTGCCGCAGCGTCACCGCCTCCTCTCTCGTGAGCTTACGGTGGGGCGGCGGGTACATCCGCCTGCCCTCCCGGTACCAGTCCAACACGTCCTTGTACGAGGCGATCGGCACCACTTCGTCGTCGTCCTCCGCAGGTCGGGGGCTCGGGCTCGCGCCGCGGCTGGTGAGCGCGCGCGCCGCCCGGTCCGCCGCCTCGTTGCGGTTCTCGCCCGTGCTCACCGGGCCCATGTGTGCCGGAAACCATTTCACCGTCACCGGCACTCCTAGGGCCCCGCACACCCTCGCCGCGCACGGGGAGACGTTGTCCGTCGCAAAGTTCACGATCGCACTCCGCGAGTCGCTTATCACCGTCGTACACCTCGGGTTCGTCAGCGCCAGCGCAATGGCCAGCTCCTCCGCATGCTCCGGGCTCCGCGCCCGCCCGCTGCACGCCGTGCACAGCTCCCCGGAGGTCGCTGCGACCACGGCCGCCGCGTACGTGCCCGGGCGGTCCGAGTACCTCGCCACGTCGACGTAGAAGGCTCCGTTGTCCGACGCGTGCGTGGCCGTGAGAGCTTTCGCCTTCGCCAGTCGACGCTCTCGGTCCACCTCGGGATGCATGTGTCTCGGGATTGGCGGCACCTGCAACGAGCGGAGCAGCCCGCACGGCAACGGCGACCGGCCCACACTCCCTTGCAGCCCCCCGCGGTATCCCACTCTTTCCAGTATCGAACGCCCCGTCATAGTTCGCGCTAACCTAGCCAGCTGCGCCGTTCGCTGCGCCTCGGCTATCTCATCTAGCGTGTTATGCTCCCCCAGCTCCAGGAGTCGCTCTGTGCTCGTGTGCGTGTACAGCCCCAGTGCCGCCTTGTATGCTTTGCGTATAATCGCGTCCACCTTCTGCCGCTCCGCCGCCTTCCAGTCGTGAAAAGCCGCGACGTAGGCCACGTGGCTGACCGCAAACGACTGCACCAGCTTCAAGAGACTGGCTTCTTTCATCCCCGCGTGCCGCGTCGACACCTTCCTGATGAGCCGAATGGCCGTAGACACCTTCGCGTCCAGCTTCGCAATTGTCAGGCCGTTGTGCCTCAGCGCATCGATGTGCAGCCCCAGCACCCGTGGCGTCTTCACGTGCGGGATGGCCGTCCCGTTCCTCGTTCTCAGGTTGATATCCGGCTCGGTCGTGTCACTCCAACTCTTCCCGCGCGGCGGTACGATCAGGAGCTCCGACTTCGCCGGCGAACACACCAGCCCCGTTCCCCGCAGCTGGTCTTCGATCTCGTCGATCGCCCGCTGCAGTGCCGCCTCGATCTCGCCGTCGCTGCCGCCGGTCACCCAGAGTGTTATGTCGTCGGCGTATATAGTGTGCTTGACGTTCGGGAGACTCCGCAGTCGCTCGGCCACCCCGATCATTACCATGTTAAACAGCACCGGCGAGATCACGGCGCCCTGCGGCGTGCCCACGCTCCCCAGCGTCTTGTTCGGTAGCTCCATGTCGCCGGCCACGATCGTCGTCGTACGGTCCGTCAGAAAGCCTTTGACGTAAGCGAACGTGCGTTCTCCCATGTTCAGCCGGGACACTTGCTCGAGTATCGCTTAGTGGTGGACTTTGTCGAACGCGCTCTGCAGGTCCAGGCCCAGCAAAGCGCGGTTGTCCATGGAACGGGTTGGTTGGTCCATCACCTCGTGCTTGATCAGCAGCATCGCGTCTTGCGTGCTCAGGTTGGCTATGTCGACTTTGACTCTCTCTTTCGGCTCGTGCTGCGGCTCGCGCTGCGCCGCCGACTGCCGGAGCGCCGCCGGCTCCCGCTGCGCTGACGTAAGCGCCCGCGCTCGCTCGCCACCTGTGCCATCACGTGGTCGCGTGGCTGCAGCTGCGGGAACGCCGCTAAGCCTAATCGGGGCTGCTGCGCCTCCACGTGCCTGTGCTCCCACCGGCGGCGCGTCACCACGTACGGAACTTTGTACCGATTTTTGCACCCCGCCGCGCCGGTGGGATGCGCTCCGTTACACAGCTTGCATCGAGGTTTGCATTCTCTCTCGTGACCCGGGCCGGGGTTCGGCGCGTTACACGCAAAGCACACCTTCGTGTCCGGAAAGGGGCACACGTCCGTTCTGTGACCGACTTTGCCGCAGCAACGGCACACTTCGAAATGCTGTCTATACAGACTACACTTCACCAACATGGCTCCGTACTTTACTTAGTTGGGCACCTTAGTTCCCTCAAACACCACAATGACCGTGGTCGTTTTTCCGATTCTATGCGCATCTAGCGCGAGTGGATTAGCGTCGTTTACAATATTGTCCTGAAGCTCCCGGTTCGAATCCGACAGCGATATTCCCCGAATGACCCCCTTAGCGGTGCCGTGATGCGCCGACAAGTAAGCGTTAACCTCCTGGTCTCCATCTCCGACTCTCAGCAGCCGGATCCCTGCGTATTTGCTAGCCCTTCCCTCGTGCGGGGTACTTATTACGATAATGTTCTGAGCCACGTTAGTGCACATGGTGTCCTCCTTCGACTCTTGGAGCGAGGTCCCTGCCGCCGCGAAAATAGCGGCCATTAGCCTAGACGCGTCGATGCGGCCCACGTTGAGCCCACCGCGCGGCCTAAGCACGATCTTAATTTCCTCCCTCGGCAGCGTCCGAGGCATGCGGGCCGCCCTACTGATTCTAGCAGATACCCTCTGCGCAAACTGCGCGTTGCCAACTTTGGGGGCTGCAAGGGCAGGAACCGACTCACCGCTTGCCGCGCCGGCCGCTCGCTGCCGAAGTCGCTTGCCAGCCGCCTGCCATCCCTCCGTGTCCGATGGTTGCAAGTCGGGGCCTTCGACAGTCACCGCCGTTCGTGCCTCGTCGTAGTTCACACTCACACTCGATGCCTGAAAGTCTTCCCCGGCCAGCGGGGCACCGCCGGTATCCCTTGCCGACGTCTCCTGGGGGGTAATAGCCATCTCCCTCTCTCGGCGGCCGCCGCCGGCACGCCCGGGCCGAATTCGAACTGGGCCTCGGTTAGGCTTAGCTGGCCGGCCACGCTGGGAAACTTTGCACTCAAATAAATTGGTGAAAATTCGATCCACCTCACCAAATCTAGTATCGGTGGATGCCTCCGGTCAAGCTGCGTCGACTAGTAGCAATGGTCCATCGAAGAAGCTAATTAGCACCGCACAATTAGTCATAATCTACGGAGCCGATGCGACACACGTCCGCTCGCTCCGGCGACTGCAGCGCCACCTGTTCATCCGGGAGGTAGCCCCAGCTGCATGACCAGCTGGAACTGGCGGCGGCAACGGCTTTCCGTGGTTTTTCTGCCCATTCACGCTTCTTGTCGGGCTGACGCTTCTTAAGTTTCCCTCTTCTTCCCACAAGCGAGCAACATACGTCCGTCCCATAGCGAGTTTCACTGCCTTGTAGTTTAAGGACGCGAAATGGAGGTTTTCGAAACGGTCATACACCTAAATACCACCCCTGAGCTCTATGCTGTATGCCTGAGTAGCATGACGCATGCGCTCGGTGTTTTAGTTCTTGGCGCATTGGAGTTCTTGTCCATGGAGATAGCTTTCGCCCGCGTCAATTAAACTGTTAGGAGATTGAAGTATACAGCTTTGCTGTAAAATGGTTTTCTGTTCCTAGAGTTATAAACTTCCCGACTTTACTGCTTTTCTCGACTGGCGCAGGTTCATCACACTCCCACACACGCCACACCACTGTGACCGCTGAATTTTGTGTGCAGTGCTGAAGTCGCCACTTTATGCTCCCACGAGGCTTATGGAAAGCACATACTAGCATTAAAAAAGGCTAATACTAATAAATCCCAATACTAATACTAACATATGTAATATTCTAGTGCTATGTCGTGTCGGAAATACCAGGAGTAAAGTTGAAGCGAAAGCGACCGCCTGCTTAGGATTTATGCGTACGTTAAACATCCCTAAGTGGTCAAAATTACTGCGGAGCCCTCTACTACAGCGCGCCTCATGGATTGTGCGTAGGTGCGTTAAACCTCATCAATAATCAATCAGGGGTAAAATGGGTTGCTTAGCATACTTTACCCCCGACCATGACCACTTATGCTTTGGTCTCACCAAGAACCTCTTGGACCAGGCGAAGGAGTAGGTCTGGAACTGGAATTTGTACCACGCGTGCTACACCCTACACGTGCTGTATAAATGGTAAATGTGAAGCCAGGCATTTCGTGATGCAGTTATGTAGGGTTCCTGACGTATTAAAAAGACTAAAAAATGCTGAGAAGCGCATCATCACCGCAACAAAAGCTGTCAACCAGCACTGATTCTCTAATTGTTTGTGCTACGAATGGGCCTTCTGTGTTTCCCTCTGTTTACGGCCTCCAGGTTAACTAAACCCTTCACGCACTGCACTTTGACAGCCCCACAGTGACGACACAGATGATGCTGTTCACGAAACGTAGTGACGCTACTTACGACGGGAACGTCCATTTTAGTTGGGTTTCCAGGTCTGCGTCAAAGCCACACAAGAAAACATTCAAGATTGCTCAGTGGATGATTGACGTTGTGGAATTTACTGAGATTTCAAATTTAAGGCAGACCGATTTAATTAGACTAGAATGCAATTGCAAAGATACAATACGGTTCCGGGAAGGAGTTCCTAAAATAGCGGAATTTACGACTCCAGGTGAGATAACGAATCTGCCTGAATAAAATTTGCTGTTCGGGTATTTAGTGTATTACGGCTAAAAAAGCGTTGTTCCATTGACGAAGGCATCCAACAATGGAGCTCCAGCGTCTCAGGTATGTAGTGAACAAGTGGCGAGCAGGGACCCAATTGTCTCGAACGAGAGGCCGTCGTTTTGGAACTATGCGGTAGCTCTATGCAAATGCATGTCTCCTCGGGTTGGGGAGCCGCTTTGAGGGACAGAGACAGAGCAAAAAGCCATGAGGGGAGCACTGTGGCAAGGGTGGAAGCCGACCTGCAGCACTCTAAAGGAGACACGCAATACTGCGAATCGTTTTTACAGAGCCATAGGTCATCTTGCGCCCTTGTCCTGTTCCAGCGCGTTGCGCGGCACGAAAAAGAACAAATACAGTAGAACCCCGCTCTTACGTTCCGCAGTGCTGCGTTTTCCCGGCTGCTACGTTGTTTTAAATGCAGAGCATTTCTTTAACTCACGATTTCACCCGGCGTTGTCGGCGTGCCTCGGCGTCCGCAACAGCCGTTCCAGGTGCACCCTCTCCCCTACTCCTCCTCTTCCGCTTCACGCTACCCTCCTTGCTCTCAACAACAGGTCCGCACCCCTCCCCCTACACTATATAAAAAATAATACTTACCGGCGCCTGGTTTCGATCCCACGACCCTGCGGGCGGAACGCAAGGTACATGGTGTTCTACCCATTGCGCCATAAAGCCGACACAGAATGGAAGGCTACGAACGCGCCTTATATCCTTGACTCATTCAAACTACGTCAAGAAGCTGCTGATACAACGCATTCACTAGCTGTGGGCGGAACGCGAGGTACATGGTGCTCTTCCCACTGTGCCACAAAACCGACACAGAATGAAAGGCTACGAACGCGCCTTATATCCTCGACTCATTCAAACTACGTCAAGAAGCTGCTGATACAACGCATTCACTACCACCAACTCCCCAAACACTAAACGTTAACGCAATACACCCACCCCCTATGCGACGCATTTACTCGAGTCCCCCGCGCGGGGAGATGGGCCCTTTTTGTCTAGTACCGGCGCAGCTCACATAGAGCCCCATGTCTTAAAATCGTCACTGTTACGGCATGGCTCAGAGTACGTTCCCGGATCATTCGTCGTACACGGACAGTCCGAAGCCGCCCAGCCAATATGCGCGGACCGCCATTTTGACGTATGATCATCACTAGTCTTGCAACGGAAGTTTCACTTCGGAATGCCGGAAGTTCGTGTTTGCCATAGAAGCACTACCGCAAGAATAGCACGCGTTCTGGTCGTCATCGTGCGCTTCAAGCTTTGAGAGCACCATTGAACTTGCAACCACGAACTTTGTCATGCTTTGATGGCGTCGAAAAAAGGGGAGGCGCTTTCCCTTCAGGAAAAGCTTAACGTAATAAACGCAGTAAACAAGCAGCCAGCACGGAAGAGAGTCGGCATCGCCTGGGACCATGGATTGGCACGAGTCGTGTATTCCAGCAATCTAAAAGAGCGGCAATCCTATATTATCAGGTTTTTTAAGGTTCGAAAGCTAAAGTTGCAGAAATACATGGCTGCAAGTCAAAGCTACACTGTTTTCGTTCATTTTCGAAGGTTTCCTTACTGCTGCTTTATTCTATTTTTGCGTTTTGTTTTCCCGGTCGGGTGGCAAATGGTGTAGACAAAACACATCTTCTCTAGATGCACTGTTCCAATTTCCCTAGAATCAGAGTCAAGGTCTCCAAGTCGGTGCATTCTGCGCAAACAGAAGCTACAATGCGCGCCATGGCCACCGCTGGCATGGGTTACCGACCCCTCGCAGGGGCACCTTGCGTTTCAAGGTGACGGTAGTGGCTACACCGCACCCCGAGCCCATATGGGTAGGACCCGCCCACGCCCCGGTTGTGCGTGGCTGAGCCGTGTCCAGGGAAAAGGAAATTCTGGTGGCTGAGCCAAAGCCAAGGTTGTTTTCGACTTTCACAGCTCCCTGGTAGAGACAACACGCAACTTTGTCCCATGCTTCTCGCAGACTTTGCCCCCTGTCTGAACTGCCCGGTGGAATCAGCCAGTCGCGTTTTCCTGCCTCCCTCTCAGCTCTTTTACCTTGCTATATTCTTTGCTACCCTTGTCCTGTCATCTCTTCTTTTCCACACATTTCCACACATTTCCAGGCGGCGAGGGTTAACCCTGGGTAAGGAATCAACGTTGAGGACTTAAACAGGGCAATAGCAGCTATGTATGTCTAACGCGCATCTAGTGCGTTCCCACGTTGGGCTCGGTGTTGGTCGGCCAGCATAGCTGCTGAATTAATTTCACTTGTTATGGCAAAAAGATTTTCTGCACTCATGATCGTCCTCCAAAAGCGGGGGCGTAACGAAGCAGTCCAGCAGTTTTTCACTGCGAAAAAGTCCAAGAATGTCCTCAAGTTCCCCGGCATGCACTGTGAAAAAGAAGGCATATCAATGAGACGTCTGTCACCATTCTTGGTAGCCAAAGTTCTAACGAATGAGCTAGGCGGCGGGTGTACAGTAAGCACGTTGAGAAGCGGTGACCTCCTCTTAGAAGTACAAGACGCAGCTCAGTGTGCCAAGTTGACGAAAATAACCACTGTTGGTTACAACCCTGTGAGCATCACTCCCCACCGATCCATGAATACTACCAGAAGTGTTCTCTCTGATAAAGACTTCGTGAACTTGTCTGAGCAAGAATTCCTGGAAGGGTAAGGGAGCCAGAATCTTGTGAATGTTTGACGAATCAAAATACGTAGAGATGGAAAGAAAATTTAGACCAAGCAAGTAATCCTCACATTCTCGACCAGTGTACTGCCCGAGTCTGTCGAGGCAGGCTATGTTAATTAATATCCCTGTCCGTTTGTATATTCCAAACCCCCGGCGGTGCCATATATGCCAAAGATATGGCCATGACCGATTCAGCTGCCAAGGTGAGGCAGCATATCCAAAGTGTAGCATTCCCGAAAACTCGTCTGACACCTGTGAAGCTCCACTTCACTGTGTAAACGGCAAGGGAGAGCCAGCCGCGTACTCGTGATTGTGCCCGCAATGGAAGAAAGAAAAATGACGCCATATCCACGGAATGAATGATGATAAGTGGGGCGAAGCTCGAGAGGGGGAGATCATCGGTAACCGTAACTCTCCCGTGAAAGTTCGCCCATTACATCATTAAGAAAGACGTAAGACTGTGTGCGTACATTGTAGAAATCAACTTTTATTTTCGGAGTCAATGCTCCCAAGCCCAGACCTGGTGAAAGACCCCGCGCCATCGAGGACTACCCCGCACCTCCACCACAATTTGTCACGTAGGATGGGACACAACGGTAAAGAAAGAACTTTTATTTAGGGCGAACTTGTGCCCGAACAAGAGGAGAGGAAACGAGCAAAGGTCCTTGCGTCTCGTTCGATCTCCGAGAACGAGTGCCTGCGTTCGTGGCGTGATCTCTTGCGTGATCTCCCCCTCGCAGTGCACGTGCGCTCGCGCCTCCGTTGGCGAACACAGACAAGCTCGCGCTCCCGGTGCCGAGTTTGCGCTGCTGGTTGCAGCCAGTTCTTGCGCGTGCAACGCGGCCCACTTTGCGACATCTCCGAAAGCATGCGGCGGTCACGTACCATGAGACACAAGGGATGGACAGACCCATGACTTAAGGAGCTTCGCCCCTAAAAGAAGTAATTGCTCTGAAGTATGAGGAAAACATTAGCTTTAGGGAAGCACGGCAGAGACTGTTCCTGACACACACTAGCTTTGCCGATGCAACGCGACGGGGGGCGACGCTACACCAGGTTAGAGTTCCCCTTGGAACTCTCCCAGCTAGGACCAAAGGCACACCCCAAGCCCCCTCAGTGCCGGTGACTAACGCCACCTCACATGCCACAAAAGAAGCGTCAAGGGCTGCCCCAGCACCCCTTGATGCAAACGCTAGGCCCCTTGCTGGCACTGCAGTGCCGGTCGCTGCTGAGAGGCAAGCTGCCGCAACCAGCCAGCCTAGCCCTGCTGTCGAGGTTTCGCACGAAGCCATTGACACAACGCCAAGCTCTCCGGTGCGCGGTACGCCGAGAGGGCGCGGCACGTCTCTTAATCGTTCAAAGCAAAAGTCACCTAGGGTCACAGCTTCTGGGAAGGTGTCTTGAGCCTGGGAGGGTGACGTCATGGCACTTTAATCCTTGTTCAGCATAAGCTGATTGTAGGTGATAATGTAGTCCAATAGAACTACAGAGGCATCTTGAAAAACTTGGGCGATATCTATGAATTGCTGTCAGAACACCAAATAAGTATCATGTGTCTCCAGGAAACACACTTGAGGGTAAACCAGACAAACTTAGAAAACTATTTTGCATTTAGGAAACACAGGGATGTTTGCATGCACCGCTCTGAGGAGTTGCGATTATCGTGCAAAAGACAGTGCCATGCCAGCTCCTACCGCTACAGACTAGTTTAGAGGCTGTAGCAATACGAGCCATTATCTTTATTAAACTGGTAGCAGTATGCTCGTTGTACATACCACCAGACTACGCACTCTCTAGTGTGGAGCTTGAAAGATTAGTTGATCATCTGCCGGAGCCGTATGGGGACTGTAATGCTCACCACCCACTCTGGGGGTCTGCACGCACTGGTGTTCAAAAACCCCTATTTGAAAAGTTTTTGCTATCATCAGGAGCCTGCATTTTGAAGAAGACCCAACATACTATAACACGACACATATAACGTACTCCTGACCTTGCCATAGTTTCTCCAATTCTGTTTCCAGCACTCCAATGGAAGGTCATTAATAAACTTTACGGAAGTGATCACTTTCCAATCAGCCTCAAACTCTTAGACAATAATAGTCAACACTCTGCCCCCACAAAAGTTCAAGGAGGAGGCTGCAGACTGGAAAAAATTTAAAGAGCTCTTGGAGTTTCAATATACCGTTGTAGACCACCTTGATATTGATGCAGCTGCAGAGACCTTGACCAACCACATAATCGAAGCAGCACTAAACTCTATTCCACAAACTTCTCCTTGTAGGGCGACTAAGCCAAAACCTCGGTGCAATAATGATTGCAGTAAGGCCCGTAAGAAACAGAAGAAGGCGTGGGGTGTCTTGCGTAGGTACCCGATGACCGAAAACCTGTTACTTTTCAAGCGGGCAAAGGCCAACGGCAGACGTGTTCGTCGTATTACAAAAAGAAAAAAAGCTGGAGTAAGTTTGCGTCGTCGATGACATTATATACTGATACGCGGGAAGTATGGGGGGGGGGGGGAATAAAAGCACTGAGACGAAGCAAAGCAAAGACGTGATTCACTCAACGTGTATGCAAATACACCGGATAGAGAAGGGGGCCAACGGAACCGCGAGGGGGGAAATGTTATGTTATGAGCAAGCGGAATACACAGAGCGATCCTTCGGCAAACTCGAAAAATAAATGTTCACTGACAGAAAACAACATTCGAACGCACGAAGCAATATACACACGAAAGCACATGAAGTAAATCGCGTGAAAATGTTCAGTGATACAGCGAAACGCGCGGTCATGGGTGATAGTGGTTGTCGAGGCAGGAGGGCGGTTCCAGTCGCCTGATGTTTTAGGCACGCAGATTATTACAACAATGAGGGATGTTTACTTTGAAAGGGGATCTATGTGAGACGATATGTACGTCGGACTAAAGAACTTCATTTTCAGCTCTGGATTGAAGTGGTAGCTTTCTTCGAGAAGGCTAAGCCGTGATAATGTTTTGCTGTTCGAAAGAAAACACAGGTGTAGTGGTCGTTTTGTTGAAGATATTCCGGCCTTGCGAGCGTAGTTAGATAGGAAGAAGCTGCACGGCATTTTGGTACGGATTCTGAAGCCTGAATAGTGTAGCTGTGCGCTTGATCGCACCTTGAACATGCATACTCTAGTTTAGGCTGGATTAGTGTCTTGTAAAAGAGGCGTTTTACGTTTGCCGGAGCCATAAAAAGTTACGTCGCAGACATCCCAGTTTTCTATTTTCATTGTTGATAATGTCGTCACGAAGATGTTGAGAACCAGGTAGTGTATTGACACGGATCTACGGATTTTTTACAGAATATTACAGTAAGCGGTTATTCTCCATTTATGATGGAACAGCGAGAGGACGTCTTGGTTGTAGCTTACACACGATTCTGCGAAGGTTTGCAAACTTGACGCCAGCCTGTTTTTTGCAACAAGTTGGTTACTATCGTTAGCCCGAACATATCGCGAAGTATCTGTTGGATACGTCTCAATTGCTCAGATCTGCATCGTGGGTCTCGAAACAGAACTTGGCAGCGCCAGTCAAGTAGGTGATGGCGTACGCGAGCATCAACGAGTTCTCTCAGCGGTTACGAGTGCCGACAAGCTAGTAAGTGGTGAACCAAACGTCGTTGTCAATATCATCCGTGCCGTTGAACGCACCAGTATGTGGGCTCTGTGATGCACTATACAGTTACTATTGGCGTTGTTCGTGCCGTTTCGGCGTTCGAGGACATGGTCTGAAGACCGATGTGGCTTCCGCTACCGAGCGCCGTACTTGGGAAGCTTAGCGACGGGGATAACACGGCAACCACCTCATAAGAAGTCTTGAAGATATAGAGAAAAAGGTAGTGTATTGACGCGCATTTACAGAATATTTACAGTCCACAAAGGGATGTCGTGCACTTTGCTGGCCATGTAGTGCGAAGAAATGACAACTGATGGACAACCAGGTTATCAGAGCGGACAGGAAGAGACGGGTCTGGAAGAAGAGGAAGGCCAGTAACTTGACAGAGGGATGAAATAAAATTCCATGGCAAAAAATGGACTCGGGCAAAACAGGAAAGAAGTGGTTGGCGTTCAATTGCAGGCAGTGGACCTGTTGTTGTTGTTGTTGATGATGATGATGATGAAGACTAAGGGGCATGATGGTGATAGCGAGCCTGAGATGAATAGCGCAGCACACCGCATCGTATTTCACGTCTTAGGCATCAACCCCTGTCATGCTCCTGTTCGTCGTATCCCGCAAGTGTGTGAACCAAGACTGCCATGGCCCAGGCACATATCTTCGTGGCCTTCTATGAGCGTCGATTTCAATCCGGCTTTTCTTTCTCGCCGATCCTCTCTAAAATCTGAAAGCGGCGCCATGTCGCGTCTAAACGTGACACTACCGTGCGTTCACAACAGCTCCGTCGGTTTAAATACGTTATTTAAAATCCGCTGAAAGCAAAGGGAAAGGGTGCACATTAATAATGTTTCAGCTGGAGAGAACTTTTTAAACACCCCTTTCTATCGTACGCACAGCCATGGACAGCTGAAATTACAGTAAGAAAGCTGGGAAGTGTGGCTTTGCAAATATTCCAATTGCGTGTCCACGAACACTATTTTTTCAATTTCGCGTGTTCTGGTTCATATTTTTAAGTTCGGATTTCATATCCCCATGACTCCATGACTGTACAGATAAATGCACGCAGGAAAAAAAAAAGAGGAGATCGCACAACTTCGAAGCCTGCAACTTGAAAACTGAAGTCAAAGCCGCCACAGACGTGACTCCACCATGTGACCCTACCACATGACAGCGCCAGCGGTAGGATGTATTGGTCGCCGCGTTCTACTGACACACTGCTTTAGCTGAGCACACATGCTGGTTTCTGGGACGTAGCTGATCCGGAACCACTTTGCCCAGTAAATATTTCACCCCAATCCTCTTTTGTGAATCAGATAAAATATATCGCCAGTCGGGCGCACTCCCGCACGCACGCACAAGACAGCGCTGAGCAGACGAATACAGAGCGGTATGCTAAAAGCTACCTCCAAACAAACAGCCGAACGCATGAAGCTAGAAAAAATATTGTGGGTCCCGTACTAGGCCGACTGCAGCGGCTCTTGAGAAAAAAAACATCAGAGTGAGTGGCGTCAATGGAGTTGAGCTCGCGAAGGCTGGATGAGTGACGTCTAGCCATCTCCTAACTTTTTCTTTACACCGTGGTAGATGCATGTTGCCGTGATGGTTGCTAGTTTTTCTTCTGGCAGCACTATTAAGGGTGGTAAATCAAAAAAGTCCGCATTCTAATTTTCTATGACCAGACCTATCTAGGTAACCGTTTCGATTCAATGTCTTTCAAGTGATGCTACTTCATTTGGCATAGAGAGCGTGTACTCCACAAAACATCGGTTGTCTGTCCTTTTAACGTGCCCATTGTTTTCGCCGTGCCATGCAAGGTAGCCAGCCTGCTCGAAGGTGTTACGTACCAAGGTTGGCGAAAAAATTGGCTCCGATCCACGCTCTGAAGGTGGTTGGAAAGCAAAGCTTTAAGCGACACGCACAACAATTGCCCATGTGACGATACTTGAATTCACACACGTGGCGCTACAAAGTGTGAAACCAGTAATTCTGCTACCGTTACTTAGAATTCGCCGGGGCGGTTTCCTGAACGCAGCAGCGTCGGCCACGGCGGGGCTCGAGCGGCCGACGCCGACGCCGCTGCTGTAGCCCTGCCGTGCGTCAGCAAAGAGAAAACGGAGAGGGTCGTCTATCGAAGGGTGAGACAGCGAAACCTAGCCATCCTAATGTGCTACCTCGGGGCTGCACCACCACGCGGCACAAGCGTACACACCGAAACAATTCGGCATGTGAGCTTAGTGATTCCTATTTATACCAATTTTGACTAGTCAGTTTCGTATGTCTGGGAATAGCGAGAAAGCTGAGGGAACTTCTGTAATTGCTAGTTATCAGAAACAGTTGCTCCTTTCACCTTTTGTAATACCTGTCAAAACACAACCCAATCGGTATTCACCAATTTAGAAAACGCAGTCCCTTTCGTGGCAAGCAATTGCGCAAAAGGTAGCGTTTCTCTAGCAGCCAGGTGTCTGTATGTTGTCTCTACATTTTATTTTCCCGCCCGGCGAACCAATCCTTAACGTATCTTTGCTGTACGACCAGGAGGTGCTGTCGAACCAGGAGGTGCTGTCGAACATGTTAATCAAGCCGTGCAAGGAAAGCGCGCAATGAACGCGAAGCTGCGCCAAAACAGGCCCAAACTACCGTTGCTAAAGTAGACGACAAAGCCGTCCCGCTGACGCGCACGCCGGTGTGAGCAGCGTGCGGGTAACGCTGGGTAACCACTAGGTGCGCCATCTACACTGTGCTCCGTTAGTGAAAACGGCCCTCCCGCTCCCCAGCCGCGTTCGGAGTTTTTTGTCCCACACACCACGAAGGAACCGTTGCCTGGTAGAGGTATAAAGCTTTGCTTTAAAGCTCGGTTTTCAACATATCCAGTGAAGCAAGAAGACACGGGACTAATTTTGTATTTTTGTTCGGAAGTCACGTCAACGACACGTCAATAGACGTCAATGGCAAATAAAATCAGTGTGAAAATCTCACCCAGAGCGAAATAGAGTTCAAAAAGAAACTGATCCTTAGCTTCACAAAAATTCTCAGAGCAAAGTCGCTGAGAGAATTATCGAGGTGGAACAAAACTTGCAAGCTGGTGCTTGCAGATTCCATGCACAGGTGTAACTTGTGCATGGAATCTCTTTCCGAATACACGGTCAACGGTAGGAAATACGGGCCCCCTACACGTTGTGACGAATTTACTACTTTTCGATTGTCAGAAGGGAGCCCTACATAAAAATTGATATTAGAGAGACGACTGACAGTTTAATCTGGTCACTGCGGTCCTTTGAAAGGGTGCTTTTCAAGTTAGGGTACGTCGTGTGAGTCGAGGCATACTATTTCAGGTGAACATAAGGCCAACCTGACTACAGCGGCGATAGTACCTCCCCCAATAAAAACACAAATAAAAACTTGTTTCAATTAACGTATCACTACGAAGACCTCATCATCCACCCGAAAGGATGCAAACACGTACTTTACAGCATTGATATAGCCGCCTCAATATGAATCTCTGCAACGATATCTACAAGAATATAATCGTAAATATTTCTAAATGCCCTCAATTCGCTAAAAACAGCCGATGACATGACGCATGTTAGCTACATACATCACCGGTGTGGATGTGGACAGTGCACTAGGTTTCCTCATAGTAAATAAACAGCGCTTAAGAATATCTATTTGCGGGTACATTTGGCGTGCGACAGCTGCAAAATTCCGTGGAGGCAAAACAACAACGCGGCAAGCATTTATTTTTGAAATCCCCGAATAATCAGGCCTTCAAATGTCAGCGTAAATGTGAATGTACGTGAAAATATGCATGTGTATTCCTACAGCCGATATACTTGTTTTAATTGTACGCAGTCATTGCGGTGAAAATTGTTTTAAAATTCGTTAAACAAAAAGCACCAGCAACATTAAATTTTCTCGCAATACAGTGACATGACACAAAAGACATGGGAACGGCAGCCACGATTAGGCGATTTATAAGTTTTGCTATAATGGCACCCAAATTTTGACCCTGTACAAACCTGTAGTTTACATTTCTTTCCTAGCATATTTTTGGGAACGCGTGATACGGAGCTTGATGCCATAAATACTACCGCTGACATATACAACTCCCCGACAGCAATTATTGACGCTGGAATGTAGTCATCCAAACATGACGGGCAACGTTATTTACATTTGACACGATCTGCACCAAATAAGGCGTCTGTTCTTTTTCTCTTTCAGCGCCATTACGATTGTGAGAGGATCGTTTCCTCGAAACTTCTAGCTCAAGTTCTGTATTCGACGTGTGAAGAATATCTAAGAAGAGAAGCATAAACAACAATTTAAATAAATGTATGGATGCTTTCGCGAAAGCGTCCCCACGCTACTTGTCTCTGAGGAGCTATGCACAGGCGATGCTTTCTCATCAAATGGACGCAGTACGAAAAAGCATCGAGGAACATGTTTTTTACCTTACATCGTTAAATAAATGATATTGTAGTTACAGAAGTTCTAGACAGGGTTTTTACCGGAGTAGTTATCAACAGCTGCAATTATTGACAGTAAATATCCGGCAAAAGTTTTAAATACATGTCCTCCACAAACCTGAAACTTCAGGTTCTTGCAGCCATATCGTGAGAGTCAAGTTATCACTCTGACGATTGAACGTAGACAGAGCAGACACAAAACTGCTGGTCAATTCCGAACAAAAAACGCACTGCGAATTTTCCACGGCAAAAGGTCCTGCTTAAAACACGTCAGGAACGCGCCAAGAGAGTGTTCTATGGTTTGCAGTAAAAGAATGCACGCATGTCAATGATGCTTACCTTGCGATGCATCGCAAAGCAAAGGCCTAAAGCATGATCCAACGCTGGTGATGGTTGTTTAGTTCTTGTGTTCGTGGAAATAAAAACTTATTCTAGCACTAATTGACGTTTATTGGTCATAAAAGTTAGCAAGAAATATATTTAAACCAGGATGAGGGGCTAGTTTCAAAGGAATAATTCCATAGAATAATTAGGACTGCTTGATAAATACCGCACTATTATAGGATTCCCGTTCGAAAAATTCCAGAATTGTTTTCTTTTGCACATATAATGTGGAAGCAATAATCTATTTTTTTTTATTCCGGAGGAAAAGAGGCAGTTATCTTCTTTTGTATAGATGCTTATGTTCGCTTATAAAGAATCCTCAAATAATTCAAGAAGTTAATGGTAATGATATAGGTTAGCACTGGCATATATTAATATTGCCATCTTCAAATTTATGGGGACGTTTGCTAACTCGAGCATATAACTAATTAAAAGAAATAATAATTTGGATCTGGGGTTCAATGCCGTGACTTTAATATCAACATTGTTTTACCTCGTCTCACTCTTAGGTCTTTGATCTCGCCACAGCTGTTATTATAACAGGCCAAAATACCAAACTCATATATCTTTAGTGTTTCGGGTTAGAACTGCGCTTTACCACGGTTCGGGAATCCGAAAGCATATAGAGCCCAGTCACAAGGGGTACGTTTTCAGGTGCTGTGACCCGTGATTGTGCTGTATAGTTCTTGCACGGGCTAGTTGTTTACTGTTTGTCATCAGTCTCGAAATGGTGCTCACTTGATGGCAGGGGGGGGGGGGGGGCGGAGAATTCAGGAAATGTTTCAAGCGCTTCTTAGTAACTTCAGAGTGGCCAGTCGCATCACAAGGAAAGCGGTTTTGAAAATAACAGTCGTCATTCCTCTGTATCTGTATATATGAATGCTCTTTGTTAAATCTCCTCTTGGGTATGCATCCGTAGTCACCACTATCACCATCATCGTGTAGACCGTGTCAGTAAAGTTGTCATCCCCGCGAAGGGCAGCCATGGCCCAGGTCTCGATTGAGTCGTTCTTTCGTTAACATCCTGGTGCAGAAATGTTAACGGAAGAACCACGCAAGGCAGACCTGGGCCGTGGCTTCCCTTTCGCGGGGATGATAGCTTTACTCGCTCGGGAAAATCTACACGATGATGGTGATTATGATGATGACTGGCGCATAGCCAGTGGTAGATTCAACACTGTTTATTTATTGGGAGACCTTAATATTTTTGTCTCAATGGACAGTCGGCACAGAAGACCTGGTTTAATTGGTTCCTTTCAATCACTTGAAAATCGTTTTATTTTTATTTTTTTTGTTTCAACTATTCAGAAGCCTAGAGGAAGATGTGGGATAAGATATCGGGATATTAAGTGTGCTAAGTCCAGGCAAGAGGACACGGGCAATCATCCCGCAGGGGGCATTGTGCTGGAAAAACAAGGGTGGTAAAACAAGGGATACACGTGCCTGTAGCATTGCTGGTGTATTCTTTTCGCCACGCCCAATGTAGGCGAGGCATCCGAATGGGAAGTTTATTGTTCCAGTTAACGGTGATTTTGACTAACGGTAGCGGCTGGCTAAACAGAATAGGACTTGGCGAGCCGACTGGACTGGAAAACGGTTGCACTTGTACACACTCTCAGGTCGAAAGTTTTAAAGAAGGTAATCTTGCTTACGGTTACTTGATGCTAAAACTTAGATCTGTCTGTCTGTCTGTATGTCTGTCTGTTTGTCTGTCTGTTTTTCTGTCTGTCTGTCTGTCTGTCTGTCTGTCTGTCTGTCTGTCTGTCTGTCTGTCTGTCTGTCTGTCTGTCTGTCTGTCTGTCTGTCAGCCATTCGATTCAGTCAGATTGTTACTGGTGTTAAACTTGCCTAGCAGTTGGTTATTTATTCATTGGGAATCTGCAGGTTAGAGACTCATGCGGGAAACGGGAGTGTGCATAGAAAAATAAAGGTAGAAAGGCGGCATATTAGACAAAAGGAGGGGAAGAACGTAGAAGTGCAGGAAAGTTATGGACGGAGAATCGAGTGCCGGCACCGCAGTGGAGAGACGAGAGATGACACGCAAAATTGTAGACGTGCCGGGAGCGGTCCGAATGAAATGAAGTCTACTGAGAAGAGTGCGACAGAAGTGGCTAAATACGAGAAAGAAGGGAACAGAAAGACACAGGGAAAGACCAATTGGTGAGTGTGCTGGGAACAGATGATGCGGTGAAGGCAGTGTAGCAGAGAGGTAAGTGGACGAGGTAGAGTGGGACGGAAAGATCGAAAAAAGACAGAAAGAAGTAAATGAAGGCAAGTGTAGAATGAGGTGAGGTCGGGGAGGAAGAAAAATATTGAGGTGGACAGGATCCAGTCTGGAAAATGTGAGGGGAAGAGCAGTTGAAAACAGACAGGGGGGATAATGCGCCCGGGTCAAGGAAATCCGAGGGCAAGAACGATATCAGGCGAGGCAGAGATGGGATGAAAAAAAAAAGCGATCGGGAGACGCATAAATGAAGGTCCTGAACAAGGATTACGAATAAATACACGTGGGAGGTGGGAATAGCGGGCAAGGGGAAAAGGTGTGGCGCACAAAAAAGGACAAAAAAAGAGACTACGCTTATTCTGCGCGAAAGAATAGTTATGGCTTCTCCAATGACAAAAAGGTTATTTACGACGCAAAACGTTAACACTTAAAGGGTTGCGCGTCGTTCAAGATGTTTGCTTTATTTTGTTAGAGGAGGCTAACGATAGATTAGGTAGGAAAAATGGAAGTGATGGATATCGAATGGGGATAATTGTTGGGGGTGAAAGGTACGAGTAAGGGATAGTTAGGGAAAAAGTATGCCCAACAGAGCAGGAGAACTCGGTCAGCGAGAAATTGAAATGCCCGGGGGATAACTATTAGAGGGAGGGTAGAGAGAGGTAAGTGAAGTGCAGGAAACTCAGGAGGGAGGGAGGGGGAGAGACGTACGCTGGAGCCACCGCAAGTGAAGAAACTGGGAGTGGGGCACAGAAGAGAATAAGTGGGAAGAGGAAGAGAGCACGGGAGGGGCGTGAGGGTTAGATAGGGAAACCTAGGGGCAATATCGGGTACGGCTTCCCAAAAAAATTATCATCTTTCGACGTCGTTTGCTGCGAAGCAAGCAGATACGCAACGACTTTTTAACAGAAGATCTGTCTAGGTCAACACAAATCGATTTCTCGTAAACAGAACACCGAAAAGCCCCAAGAAAAAAAATTGCATATGTAGGGCCCTGGAAGCGAAACCCGGGACCTTAACGAAGTAAAGCCGCCTACCTAACCACTGGGCCACCCCAAAGGCTCGAGGGGCACACGTTAACAGCGGTGGGGAACAATAACATGTGCAGCAATTACAGAAAAAAACACGATTCCCGTGGTAGAAATGGAACCAGGGTCTCCCGCGTTACAAAACCAGCGTCTATCCGATTGAGCTATCACCGCATTCTGGGCGCACATCATTTCCTTTGGGCTAGGAGCGCGGGCGTCGGCTTCGAAGTTAGCCGCGGGTTATAGTGCGGGGTAATGTGGTCCAATTTGGGAGAGCTGTGAAAGCCTGCGGACGAAACAATTCAGCGATGTCCGTCATTGAGATGATTTCATTTATTTCATTTATTCATCCTTAAGGGCCCGGAGGCATTACATAAGGGGGGCGTACATCAAGGTTGCAACATCTTCAGAAAACGGTAACAAAAAATAACAAAAAAGGAAAGAAAAAGACAGGAATCAACACTGAAGTGACGCGTATATCAGGGTTTCAACAACTTCATAAAAAAGTAACAAATATCACAAGTTTTAACACGGGACAACAAAAAAGGAAATAAAAAGGAAATTACACTCAAGTGACAAGGCGTACGTCGAGGTTGTAACATCTAAAAAAGTTACAATGATCACACATTTTAACAAGAAACAACACGGAAAGAAAATAAAAAAGGAATGAACACTGTAGTGACAACAGCAAGCCTAAGAATAAATTTTACAGCAGTGTATAGACAAAAAAGAACACTAAAAAAGAGAGAGAGAGACGAAGAACAAGTGTGGTGTTTAGGTGGCATCGTTTTGGTTGCTGATATAGGTTAGTTTCTCACGAAATTTTGTGCGATGGCTGCACGAAGCAATGTTATCGGGGATCGCATTCGAAAGCGTGACCATGTGGGGGAAGAATGAGCTGCTCATCGCCGTCGTGCGGCACTTTATGCCGCCCCTTGGCGGCGATGGCTACAGAGTTCGAGGTGATGATTACACAAAGGAACGTATGGAAAATGGCAATTTTTCCTTGATTCCGAATCGTGCCTATTAACATACAAGCATGAACTAACGGAAGGGGAGGATTTTAAGCAATAGTTTATTATGCCTATAAGTGCCTATTTTGACTATATGTGGCCTTTTAGCGCCTATTTTGACTCTATGAGCCTATATCAGCATTTAAGCGCCTAAAAATCCTTTTGTGTTATATGTGCCTTTTTTTCTTTTACGAGCCGATGTTCTGCAAGGACTGTTCACCCTTCAGAAGCCCGCAACTGGGTGTTTGTGGCCCACCGTTTGCGAAAAATATCTATGTGCCGTGCCAAACACGCCGAGAAGCGCAAAACGTGAGAAACAGCCAGAACTCCTAGGGTCTCCGCCCCTGTTAAGTTGTAGTTAAAATCTTTCTTCTTAGTGCAGTTGTGTCTTCAAGGAGCAGTTACCGATTGTGCTTCTTCAACCATAATTCGTTGTTATACCTTAAGTAACTCCATTAAAGGTGGAAAACTACTACAAGAATACTCCGGCTTTACAGCATTGCACTCGACAAAAGTTTCGCAGAAGTAATTATTTACACCACGCTACCATGCTACACGCGTGCGTTACACTGCACATTGACTAGTTTGCGTATTTCACACTCTTAGCAAGAAGCATATCAGCAGTCGAGTGCTTTGGCGCCAGCTCTACTAAGAACGCCGAGTTGATTTTGAAGGCCCAGGACAGATCCGCCACCATCCCCGAAGGGCCCGTTGCTTAGATATGTCGTCAATAAAATTCCTGGGTTCTTAGCAGCGAACCTTCTGATGTTCCAGGTGGAATTATATCATTGTGCGTCCTTAAGTACAAGCACGCTCCCCCAACTTCACTAGACGTTGAGCGTTGTTTTTTCGCATACAATTATCGATTTAAATGAGGTACAACTTCAAGCAGCAAATCATTAAGAGGAGTTTGGTTTGTCATCGCTTTCAAGCCTTTTTTTTGGTGTCGAAACACCCAGCATTTCAAATAAACCTCAATATACCAACTCTTATGCAGCGTATTTTCACGAAGAAAATAAAGTGACTTTTTCGCAGCACAATATTTGTCCGCTTTTTTCACTGCAAGTAAAAAAAATTGCCTTAAAATAAACTGCTGAAATAAATACGAACTGAGCGTATATGTGTGTCTAAATGGCAATATTTGGCACCTATATATGCGTAGATGGCACTTTTCAGTGGTTTTATGGGAGCCTAAAACTTTAATTTTTCGTGCCCAAAGTTCCGGTATCTAGTGATGACATGCGAGAGTAGAAACGTGGGGCTTTACTAAACAACTTGAAAGCAAGTTTGGTTCGGCTCAACTGGCCATGGAACGAATAATGATCGGAGTAACAATTAAAGACAGGAAACGAGCTTTGTGAATCAGAAAACAACCTAGACTAGAAGATATCACAATTCAAATAAAAAAAGAAATACACTTGTGTTGGCCCCGTAAGTAGGACGTAAACTACCAGGTGGACTACCAGTGGTTGACTACCAGGGTGAGAGTGGACACCAAAAGATGGGTCTAGAAAAAGATGAAGGCGAAATACTCGATGGAGGCATATAACAAGAAAATTCGGAGGCAAACAATTGGCTCCAGGGGCACGGGACAGGTGCGGTTAGAGGTCATTGGGATAAGCCTTCTTTCTGCAGTGGATCTTGTGTGCTGCTGCTGATCATGACGATACAACAGTTGAGTCGGCGATGAAGACAGAGGATCCGCGAGCTATACTGTTTCTCCAGCCTTGCAGCACTAGTGCAAGCTGTGCTGTTTTTAAAAATCTGGAATCATGTAACTGTTTTCTGGATTTCCGTTGCGATTTTCATGTTTGCGGACGTATTTTTATATGCATTGTAAGGTGAAATTGCGTTTTCCTCACTACCGCGCAAACGCGAGTACTCAGCTGCCTAAAAATGTTCTCTTTTGTAACGTGGCTCTAGACAATCTGCCTACTCATAGTTGTTAAAGCAAAGCAACATGTGGGCGATTTCAAGAGCAGATTTTCCGTGTAAATTTCTACGCTAAATTGTAGACGTATAGCTAATTTTTTTCCTGTTACCGCGATATCAAATAATATTGTCGAACTAGTTTAAATCGGAGAATGGGTGGTTTTAATGGCGTTCTTTCTGTGCTTGATAAATGCATACCTCAAAGAAAAAGAAACTGCTTTACTCACTGGAATACTTCACTTTTTTTTTCAACGAGAGCGAAATACGGGAAACCCTAGGCACATCAGCTTCACCCAAAGCTGTGGGTCCACTTCTCATGAAGACACCCCGTTCTGGGCCCCTTAAGCTTTTACCCTTCTACAGGAGCTGTGACTGTAAAGTTGCCGAGGCAATCACGGACGTAAAAAACTTCATGGCATGGAATGAAGTACTCGGGAACCGCATAAATATTAGCGTCTTCAAAGTTGTTATCGTATATCTTTGTAGCGTCGATTGCGGGTATATTGCGAGGGGCTTGGCTATAGAGGAAGACTCCCACGTTATCGTCGGAGAAAGTCAGTTCCCGCAGTCAGTTCCACAGACAGAGAGAGAGAGAGCAATACGTCGTTTTTTGCAGACCTAAATGAAAACTGTCTTGCCATTCGCTACAGTGCTGTCCTCTAATGTAGATGAAGTCCTCAGGGAGGGCATGTTGGATGATTGGATCGTCTCTTAATATTATGCAGTACTCTCCTGCGACCCTCCACGTATACAAATTCGGCACGAAGCAGATAGAGCATGGTTCTGTTCCACTTGAGAGGGACTACTCAGTCCAAGTACGTCGTCGGACGAATGTCTTCGTGGAGCGTCTTTCAGATGCGATCGCAGGAGGTGGCGTAACAATCACACTGCCAAACTAAGTGATCGGCAGTTGCAGGCACACACAGAGCCCTTCGCCCGGGTTGTCATTATAGAATTTGAGTTTGGGTGGCGGCGAGATGGCGGTGTTTGTTGTTCCATGGTGGCATACCAATGTCTGCGTAACCTGTGATAAACCCTCTGGCATAGAAATACTGGGTGCCCGTGCTGGTAAGTTTGCTGTTCCCTTTTCTCACAAAGGCGGGGGAATATTATGACACGTTCTCTTCTTTGCGATCCCCAACCGGGTTGTAACATCGGTCGGGCTGGCAGTCATGCTGGCAATAATGCTGGCTTTATGCCAGGCTTTATTGCTTAGTCCAACACCAGGGTGAGAACAGATTTGAGGCAGACTGTAATTGAGATGCTTTTGCAGCCATCCGGAAAGATTTGTGGCAAAATTGCGGATAGCGGGTGTCAAGACCAAGGCCAAAGTAGTGGTCAAGACAATGAGCCGCCTATTTTATAGTCGATCTGGAGGTTTGTCAGACTTTGTGACTAGAATAATGATTGTGTGTTTTACTCAGCGGTCACTGCAGCAGTTTTTCCTGTCATAAGAATTATTTAGAGACGTTCACTCAGAATGGTGCCTCAATGTTTTGGTTAAGCCGCGTGCTGCATTCTATTTGGGCCTGGTGCGTTGCCCTTTTTGGCGTATTGAATAGCGCTGAGTAATTCTGGAAGCGTGAATGGAGTCTATAAGTCGTCCTCAGCTGCGGTTGGAGCAGGGGGACAGAGGGGAAGCGCGTGTCACACATTGTGGAGAGGGTGGGAATGTCTAGCTTGCGGTGGAACACATTATTTGGGGTTCTCATAAGCAGCAATAAATGAGCTTATAACCAAACCGAATTTTTGACGATCATCAACAGACCTGCTGCTATAGCGGGCTGTATATATACATTATATCCCGCGCAATTCTGTTATCTCACCCCTGCATTGAAATACTCTACTTGTATTTCGTCGCGTCTCTCGGTGGACTTTTTGACTCCTGGTAATCGACCTGCTGTCAGTTTTCCACATCACATGCCCAACCCAATTCTAATCGTTAATCTGAGCTATGAAGTCTTTAAACGCAGTATGCTTTCTCTTAAATATCACCATCATATACCCTGAAGGGGAAGAGGATCTTCTCTAAGCTGGCAACCGCGCACTCAATTCGATCAGCCATTAAAGAAAGCGTGCCGTCGGATCCCTAACCTCTCTCCTGTTTACAAGTGGAGCCGTGACAAGGATTTCTACCTCCACTCAACGAACGCCAGTAACCTGTCTTGGAGCTGCGCACAAGACGGCGGCGTCGAAGCTGATTGAGCTGGCCCAGGCAACGACGAAGCCACCGCAGAGATTATCGGCATCCGCCGAGCTGACTGAAACATAAGAGATCGTCAGAAAACTCTCTTCCAAGTTGAACTAAAGATATCGAAACGAAGAAGAGGAAGGCATTACGGTCGCAAATTACACAGCTCACGAACACAGTCGAAAAGCAAATAGGAGCAGGATCAGAAAAGATGGTGCTTTGCTCAACGCAAAGGCCGATCAAGGGTCTAGAAGCGCGACTTAAAAACAAAATAACGAAATGGAGCAATATTTAGTGGACAAAGCAGCAAACAGTGAATTCAAAAGTATAGTTGAATACGACATGAAGATATTGGCTTTCCCGTCGAAGCTTCAAGGCTAACAGCCAGCCGTTAGTAACACCAATCCCACAGCACAACGGAAGACCAGATGACGTGAAGCTGGTAAGGCTAACAAATCTGGATCATACAAAATTTGATAGAAATGCGCTTGAGTGGAACAGATTCTGGGCGCAATACAAATCACGAGTTTACGACAGGACCTAGAAGACCAAAGCCCAGAAGTTTTAGTATTTGACAGCGTCATTAACTGTTGCGGAAGCCGGTACACTAGAAGTATTGCAATCTTCAGTTAAGAAGAACTACTACCACGTAATCGAGTTACTGAAGGACACTTTCGGAAGGCATGAAAGATGAGTGAATCTGCAGATGAGCGAAACGCTAAACCTTGAAAAGGTAAAATCACCCAGGGATACTGATGACCTCCGAACATTATTCTAAGCCGTACAAATCAGCATGCTCACTCTGTGATCCCTGAATATAAACCTCGGATTGTACGTATGCACCAATTTTCATGCCAGAAGAGCTATAGTTTAAGTTGAAGTAGTTGGCTCAAATGGGCAGGACAGGGAAAGAAAAAAAGGCGAGCAAAACGCGTCAGCCGGAAAAACAAGTGCAGAAGCCTTAACACGGCTGCTTGAATTTTTTGACGTCAAGTAAACTTCACAGAGAAAAAAGGAAAGGAGCAAAGATCGGTGAATCAGAAGCAGACACCAGAAAGCACAAGACATTTTCTAACAATAACAAGTTGTGCAGCTCATCCACAATAGTGTGCGTCTTTTTCAAGCAAAACAACCACACGACTAAAAATTGTCGGCACAGTATGCTATTGGGAGAGAAAAAATTCCGGGGAAGCTTGCACTCACGCCCAAGAGTTCTATGACGAAGGTGTTGTAGGTGGGCATTGCCGGACACACATTTAGGTTTCAGTATCTTTGTCTATTTGCATACACGCGGTGCTAGCAATCATCGTCATATGCATCAAAGAGGTCTTCATGTTCTTCGCAGCGATTGGGGATGCAAAGTCATCCTCAGCATTATATACTTCAACCAGCTCAACTGGCGAGGCTTGCACTAGGTCGAGCAAGACGCAAACCATAGCGAAGCTGCAGTATTTCTTTCTACGTGGGCATTGAAGGCACCTCGCAATTGTACAAGTATGAAATTGTGTATTTACATGTTTCGGCGTTGCTTTGCACTGTGCTAGTAACAGTCATCGTCTTATGCATCGATATCTTAAAGTTCCTCATTCAAAGCAATACATACGCGGTAGCGCTTGACGACAGCGCTGGAGGTTCATCTTTGCTAAATGCACTACGCGAGCCGGGGACGAAGTTGTTGCTGCGATGCACGCGCTCACGAGCGGTCAACATTTTCTCGCTCCTCGCGGTATTTGCAGTTTTTTCAGAGCCACTGCGCGTGCCAGGAGTGCTCGGTGGTCACCGCGAGGCACCCGCTCACGGGCACTCCGCATTTTCTCCGTATTTGTTCCTGCAACTCCAAAATAACTGCTTGTACAACAGCACCGCTGTTCAAAGGCCGAGCTCACAGCCAGCGGGGCATGCTTCAGGTGTACGCGGCCAAAACACACGGCACGTGTCTGCAGAGAGGATGTGCGATGCAAACAACGCAAAGGAAGGCACATGGCATCAATGTGTGGGACGAAAAGAGAAGCGAAAGCAGAACAGCATTCAGCAATGGTTCAGACACAAAATTAACCACGTGTACAATAGATTCTATTGAATGACAAGAAAAGCAATGCGGGGTACTACAAACTATGGTAGACTGGATTGAAAGAAAGTCCTCAGGCAACTAATCCAGACTCTTAATTTACAGCGGCAGTCAAAGATCACTCATTGCACCGGGTTTAGCAGAATCAATTGCAGCAAACGTGAGTAAAGACTAAAAATTGGCGATTGGGTCGTTCGGCGGTAATAAAACGGTGAAGATCATGGACGTGGTACATGTGAAAGTAGGGCATGGGGAAAAAAGCCAAGCCATCGTTATTAAAGGACTAAAACGGGTGTTATATTGCGTAATTGCCTGCCAGGACTAACCAAACAAATCAGCAAAAAGATTAGGAATCTACATTTGGAGATTGGTGATGAGGCAAACAGATCTAGAACGCAGAGATTCATATGGTTTCTACTCGGATTTGATTTGTATTGGGCGTTTTTCGCGGGATCAATAAAACAAAAAAGTCATGCACCATCTACGCGTAATGACGATATAGGTTGAACTCGAAGCTTTCTCGTGATGGATGCTCTGGTTGGCCGATCTCACACTGCGAGTATGTGGCACTCTGGAAGCACGGACCACGTTTCTAGAATAGGGACAGTAACCCTCCGGTTTGCACTCTGTTAGCCTACCGTTTGGGTTGCGGTGTACGGCGAGAATCGGTACGGGCTACTTGGCGTCCGTTTTGAACATGTCGAAATGGAGCATTCGGATAGACGCCGGCTTCATAACGCGAGGCCCGGAGGCTCGATTTCGGCAACGGGAAGAGTTTCTTTCTTTCAGTTCAACCCCGATCATTCATCGTCATCGTCAGAGAAAGCTGGCTTTCCTGCAGGGCGTAGTGCCGTACAAAGGCATCAGCCAGGACACTGAAACTTCGCTTTGTTAGGTGACAAGCTAATGGCTGCGTAGGCAATAGTTGGATGAATAGTTGAAGAACTATGCCAACAAAGCAAACTGAAAGTAGGAAAAGGCGAGGCAGTCATATAGTATTTCACGTTGAGGCTGGTGACAAAAAGATTTAGGACGAGTTGCACAAATTTTGGAGTTTGCAGTCAATCGTCATTGCAATAAAACATGGCCAACCAAGTTTTAAAAGCAAATAACGAGGAAGAATTGCCACTACTCAGTCAGTCTTTCGCCTGGACACAAACAAACCTTGCGCCTGGACACAAACAAAAAAATAGCGATGAAACGGCTAATACATATAACAAACAATCTGAAGAATGATTCTCTCAGGCGATATGACGAAGCGATCTCACAATATTCAACCTCTGGTGTGGCCGCAACCGTTCCGGAGGAAGCAGGACAAGGCGTATTTATCGGAGACGATGGAATTATCAGACAGAAAGGGCGAGTGCTCTACATCAAGACGATGAACAAGCACGTCATTGTACTACCAAAATGAGAAAATGTGACGGAACTGCTCGTAAATCAAGTTGATCGCCTGATGATGCATGGTGGCGTACAATCAACGCTGCCCATCCTACGAACAGGCTTCTGGACCTCGCAAGGTCGGCAGACGACCAAGAGAGCAATCAACAAAGGCGGCGTTTGCAAAAGATATAATGCCAGACGAGCAAGCCAAGCGACTCTTCCATTACAGGCAGATCGGTCACCGGGTGACACAAGCTCTACCATTTTATGTCAGCGGAATAGACTTTACGGGACCACTGTACTCAGCACAGAAAGGCCAGTGCAAGAAAGAGTATATATAAATTTTCACCTGCGCAGTCTCAAGAGCGACCCTCCTGGAAGTGCTAAACAACATGTCAACGATCAACTTCCTACAAGAATTCCGCGGGTTCACAATGCGACGAAGAATACCTAAGGTAGTGTATTCAGACAACGTCAAAGCCTTTATTTGGGCGGATAAATACATCAACAAAGGGTTTGAAGTCATTCAACCAGAGAACAACCTGAATGATTATTGCCGCTTGCGTGATATGAACTGGAAGCTGATAGCAGAGGGTGCATTGTGGTGGGTAGGATTTTATGAATAACTTATAAGGAAACCTAAGGCCTCCATGCGCAAACTCATCGGAAGGATGACAACCGCAGTAAACGAGCTGTAAACCATTGTAAAATAGGTGAAAGCAGCGTTAAATAATCGACAATTATACTATGTGTAAGTGAGCCTGGTGAGCATGGCTTTTAAGACGCGTTCTTGACGTAGAGACATAAGGAACACAACTTGAAAAGTGGTGTAAAAATGTTTAGACGCAGTGGTCATTCCAACACTTAATGTCGACTGGGTGCTGGCTCAAAGTTCCAAAAACCCGCCGCGGTGGCTGAGTGGTTAAGGCGTTGCGCTGCTGTTCACGAGGTCGCGGTTTAGATTCCCGGCCGCGACGGCAGCTTTCTGATGGAGGTGAAAAGCATGTACGAGATTTCGGCGCAATTTAGAGATCTCCAGGTGGTCAAAATTCATTCAGATCCCTCCACTACGGCGTGCCGCATCACCTGCATTACGGCGGAGCGTTAAGCCCCACAATCAATCAATCAATCAATCAATCAATCAATCAATCAATCAATCAATCAATCAATCAATCAATCAATCAATCAATCAATCAATCAATCAATCAATCAATCAATCAATCAATCAATCAAAGATCTAAAACCGGAGAACGCCCTCTTAAAGCTGTATTGTGTACACAGGCAGAAGATAAACACTCCATTAGCTCTGCTATGTGGTACATATGAAGCATCCCTACTTAGGAAAATGCCAAACACTTGAATCTCAACCTTCTGCAAATTAGGTTTTCATGACAAAATCGTCAACCTTAAAAAAAACTGAATTGGAAAGCAAACACATCGGGACAATTCCCGCTCGTTCTATTTTTACCAGCAACTGCCATATAATGAACTTACACGTGTGATTGCTGTTCTCGGCGAATCGTCGAGATCATTAGGTTACTCTACTCTGCTGACAATATGTCCCGTTACGTTCAGCGCGCTTTTCCACTTCTAGTCGCAGTGTTCGGAATGTCAGCAGTTTGCGCAGGTGAGTATTGGTGGGCATGTCCTTTTGTTTCCTTGAAGTGTATTTCAGAGTTGTCAATAGCGAAGTTACATCACCAATATATTCTACGATCAAGGCCTGAAAAGAGACAATTTCGGCGCTGTTTTTACTTCTTTACATAGCTGTAGCTAACTGAACCCCGGCGCCAACTCGATTAGTTTGCACTAGTTGTATTACCTGACCGCGCCACATTATACTAGGCTGGATCCTGATTCTCCTACAAGTAATTACAGCCTGATCAATATTTGCCTTTAGAGTGCTTCACAGTTACTTTGCACGTGTAAAAGACAAGCTTGATATTTTGCAAAAAGTGTTACCCGGACTGTTATAGACGCGACGTGTCGGACGTGTGGCCTACGGTTTTGTAATGTGGTAAGTCCTGATGCTTTCTATTGCTGCAGCCACATAGCAAAGACGCACTTCATCACAGAGATCCACTCGCAATTTTAGCTTTCCGCGAGGTTTGTGAGACAGACCAAAACCAAATCTTTGACGTGCATGAGGAGTGTGGGACAAAATTTGTAGTAGCTTCACGCCGTGTTTCTGTGGTTGGAGATATTGTTACACAAATATGATTTTGTCCCCGATTGTTTTTTTTCGCAACACATCTTATAACCCGATTCTCAATTCCATTCCGCTCGTCGTATCTCCTATTGACGTGACACTCTCCTTCTGAATCACAATGTCCTGCCTCTTGTGCATTCCTTCCCTTTCCTTGTTTCCGAAACACCCCTCACCTCGCGCTCCACTACCTTTGCCCTTGGCATCACCATCTTCTACTCCCCCTCTCCCATAATGCTTACTTATCCATACTTCCAATCACCGGCTCTCTCCGACAATTGCCCGCAACATATCTCCCCTCTTCTTACTAGCTCTCCTCTTTCTCTTTACAGCGCCATCCCCCTATTACCTTCACCAGGTAAATTACCCCCGCCTCACCTTCGTTCTCCTCACATTTTATCTTGAGATTTTTGCAATCTTCTCCTACACCATTCCCATCCAACGTCTTTATTCCTGCCCCCCCGGCCACTGTTGTTACGCGCTTCCAACCCCTATGCTTAAATGCATCGGGCAGCCCTGTACAGATTCGCAGTGCATGTTCTTGCGCGCTCTACCTGCTCCTTCACGTCTACCCTCTCTTTTCCGCTCCAGCTAGACTTCTTTTCCGCATCACACCCTTTCCTCACATTCCCAATCCCATCACTCATTCTGCTTTCTCTCTCTGTTTTTTAAATCAAAATTTGCCCACCCACTGGCAAACCTACCCCACCACGTCACAATAGCCTTCCAATTACGATTCTTCAAAAACCCCCCGGGCTATTTTTACAGAGCATCTTCTGTTTCCCATTTCCCTTCTTTCTACCCCGTGTCCCTCGTCATTGTCAACCTACAGTTACACTTCTTTTCTACGGTCTTTATTCTCTCACTTGTCTTCCACTCCCACTGCTCTTCTCCTCTCTCTCTTCATGCACTATACCATTGCCCTCCTTCTTACTACCCATCTCCCTTCCCCGTATTCGAGTCACATGATCCACCCGTTAGACACGTGACGCGCAGGTGAGCGTACGCCAGTATTTAGTGACTGACAATTTCTTGTTCACGGATTACAAGCCGCGGACCCACCCTCTAGGCACGTGAGCCACCACTGACTAATGGGGCCTACGGGTGAGTCACTGACTGGTCACCAATGACCGATCTCTTCCGACGAATTCCTAATGGGTCAGCATCCATTAGTTCGTGGGCTCACCAGTAATATTACTGGCTGATTCCAGTTACAGACTGACAGACAGACAGACAGACAGACAGACAGACAGACGAATGCTCCGACCCAAACTTCTCTGGTTAGGTAGCCTGAAATTAAATTCTCCAAACATTTTTCATGGCTTGCTTCCGAGCAGTAGTATTTAAATTTTTTTTAATGTTACGTGCCCCAAGAAAAGCTGAAACAGTGTCGGAAGAAGACTTTTAGGCGGAGTGACTAGTTGGAACCAAAATTAAGGATGTCGTAGAGGGAACGTAAATTGAAGGTAGTGCAGCTTTAGGACCTCATTGTTCGCATCACAGTTTGCGCACGCTGTATGCCCATGATTTGTAGGCATGAGCTGTGCTGAAGGTGGTAAAGACAGGAAGGAGACTGACGGAGAACTAATTTGCGGAGAAAAAATGAAGAGGCGCAGGTTATGGGGGAATTCTTTCTGGGGGGGGGGGGGGGGGTGATTCAACGGAAGTAGCGTTCTGACACATAAGCGAATAGATGCGTCCGGACTATAAGGGAAATCTGGCGGAAAGGCAGGGGTGGCCTGTGCAGTACTTCTTAGTACGTGTAGTAAACGTGTAGTAGTTTTTAGTATTACTTCAGAGTCAACTTCAAGAAAAGCTTGAAAAATGCGAACTACCGAAATATTCGCATTTCACTACGACCACTCGGGGATACTATAGGTCTGAAAGCTTGAATTTGCGGTGCTACAAGGATCGAGTGCCTGAAAATGAAGTCTTTTTTTTTCTATCTGCCCATGGCGTTTGGGTCAGTGAGGCTGAGATAATTCCTTCCCCACTCAAGGCCCGAAGTGATGAAGTACACTGAAGAGGAGGCAATAACACTCGTGTGAAGAGAGTACACTCGTTGCCTCGTGATATTTTGACACCCATGCTGAAATATCGGGCAAAGAAAAGGGGAGGCCAACGATCATTCCTGGTCAACTTTCGTCTATTTTATTACTTCCCTTCTTTGTCTGCAAAGCTACCAACCTTAGAAAACTGTAGACCAACACACGGCTTCACAACCCTCCTCCACGCCAAGTTTCTCACGCAATACACTGGACGTAGAAACACTGAGCAAAATTATGCGCATTATTTCCCATAAGTGTATTCCTACGCACACCAAGTTCTCCATCTCCCTAACAGGCACAGTGCCCCATCTGAGTACGGCGAAACGGGCTTCAGGAAGTGCACAAGGCTTTGCGTAAACCGACGAATCAGTATGGTTATTGCGCTGCTTCGTGTGTGTCCCCGAACATTTTGGGGTGCGCGGGAAGTGGCAGTATAATGCGATTGGCAGTATCGCCAATTGGAAGCCGCAGTGTCTGCTTTGAATCGGATGTTCCGCAAACGCCAATATAAAGAGGCAGTGTAGTCCAGTAACCGATAGCACTAAATCAGGAAGGGTTTCGGCTAGCTGGAAATCCATGCAGCTACATAGCTCAGAAAACGGCAACAGACCAAAAAGGGACAGATAGACAGAAAACACATCGCTTGTGCATGTCTCTTTTCTTTGTCTGTTCTTGGTTTGTGCGCGGTGTAGCGGTATCGCTAGCACTTTTGTACATGAATAGCACAACATCGCCGATAACTGGCACTTACGAAGTTTAAAAACGGTAGTGCTAGCGTGGAGATCTTGTAGGGGAATTATACCGGTGTCTTTACAGCCTGGTCGTCGTACTAGGCTGCAGCTGCGATTTCGAAAGCATGCTGATGTGCTGAATCTGCTTCTCTGGCTAAGGATCAATGGCGCATTCCATTGAGTTTGAGGATGTCTGTGTTTCCGGACTCAAAGATAGAGCGAGCCTTGAGGAGCAGCTTCGCATGCGTTATATTTCAGCGGAGCGATTGAATATGAGGCGTTACGTCGAGGTTGTGGCGTTCCTCTACTTACCAGTAACGTCTAAGTGCAGGACGGCCAGTCAACTCCTTCCGCAATTCTCTGCATGAAGTGGCGGAGCAGACGAAAGCTGACGCCCTACCATTCGGGCTGAGGTGGCCCAGTGGTTGCCGCACATGATGCCGGCACCATTGTTACATTTACATGGTCAGAACAAGTCAATAAGAGATTCGGGTGTCCGCCGAGCCTTCCAGCGGCTCAGTTATTCGTGCGTTGCATTTTGCGCCGGGTAACCCCACAGCCAGGACTGCTTAACGCCCTCCATTCGCAAAAAATACACAACTGGCAGGATTAACACATTTAATCGTTATAGGAGCCTAAAAAACATATTTGGTCAAACAAAATGGAGAAAAACAAAAAAAATAAAAAATAAACAAAAAACCATACCACAAAAACCACTGACGAACTCAAAATTATTCATCTCAACTTTCTTCTCCAATTACCAATGGCAACAAAATAAGTCCGCCCAAGAACGTTCGAAATACTAATAAAAACGGCGAAAACGGACGAACAATGCACTGCCCCTTGCATGTGTGAAAAAATGCATAATTAGCGGAATAACAACAATAATCGGTCTACTGGTATATATATGTATATGTATATATATATATATATATATATATATATATATATATATATATATATATATATATATATATATATATATATATATATATATATATATATATATATATATATATATATATATATATATATATATTATTGGCACAACGCAACAAACTCAAATTTAGCAATGATACATTAACCCACCGTCATTGTCTTTTAATACCAAAATACGATAGTAAGGAACTCCCTCTACCAAGCGGCATAAGAATGCTACCTATGCCTTAGTAGACACTTGTGGAATTTCTACAGATTGGTAAAAAAGTATAACCTCTTTTTTTGGGTGGAACATAGAATGCATCAACGTAAAATTGAGGCATTTATGCTATCGCGTTTCCTTACCCCCCGATTCGCCATGGAACGGTGGGTAGGCATCCAGGTAACCGTCGTCCGATGGTTCGTTTCTTAGTGCCAACGGCGCATCATGACAGCATGGAAATTAAAAAAAAAATCTTCCGCAGTACAGCTGCTGAAAATGCTTCAAATGATAATAGGTGGTCTCAACTACTTCGGAAGAAATTCTCAAACTAATCGCTTGATATTTAACTTCCAGATTCCGAAGCTGAAATGACCGAGGCGGTATCACCGGACATATTTTCACTGGGTAACAATGTGCCAACACTAACACATTCAGTCGGTGGCCATTGATAGTAATCGTCAAATTATGATAGAATAGTCCCTCGTTAAATCGAACTCGGGTATGGGTTGAATCGGAACTTTTTCTTGCCGTGTATTTACCTTCCAGAGCGACTATGTATTTGACCTCCTTTATCCGGAAACGTTTCCTTGGGGACCACGGATACCTCAAAGTGTTGTGTTGACAGAGAGGACACAAGGCCAATTCCGCTTCAGGCAGCGGATAACGTCTCCGCTCAAGATCTTTTCCCCCACCTCGTGCTGAACGCGGTCGTGAACGGCCAATTTACGCAGTGTATACGCGCTGTACGAGGCCGATGCCTCCCGTTACCGGAATAAAGTCCCGCTTGCTACGTCGAGATAGCCTTGGACGACGCAGCTGATTATGCGAACGATGAGGAACCTCGAAAAGTGTCCGCAAATGCAGAAAAAAAATCATGCTGCGCCTACTTGTTAACAATACAGAATGGAGCGGTGGTTTCCTAAGTTGACGCAATGCGTTCAGCAGCTCGAGATCGTCTTCGTGAAACCAGATGAGAAAGCGAAACAGGCGAGCATGACACAGTTCTTTATTCCGCAGTAATAGTTTCTTCTGCGACTCCTTTTGCCTTTATTTCAAAAAGGTCTTCTCTATACTGCAGCTTTTATAACCAGCAGTAGCTCTTATATCGGTAACTTGACCACAAATTTTCGCCATCTCGCATAAGTCGAAACTCTGCTTATCTCAAAATTTTTAGCGCAATTAATGACTTTGAGGTAACGAGGTATTACTGTATAAAAATAATAACCTTATAGCAACAGTTTTGTTGAAATATAATATTACCAATCAATAATTTGATTTATAATTCCCACAAACTACCTTAAGGTATAGGTACTGGTATACTTACAAACAAAATGAAGACAAGGATTACAGTCACACGATGCATAAAGATTGCTCAAGGACATATACTGAGATTAGTTCAACAAACTGATGAATATAATAAAATGTAGGCAGTGGTGTGTTCCAATACACAAAATAATAGGAAGCTTGTAATCCCCTCTAATAACCTAATGAGGACACAAGTGTTCACAAACAAGAAGCTAAGCAGAATGAGAGAGTGGATGGCGAACAGTGGAGAGTATAGCAGTTCTCGGTGTATGTAGGGAAACACCATATACAGAAGCCGAACATTTTGGGGTCGCCTTACTCGCTCAGCCTGGCAAGCGGGCTTCGCCTAGCGGCTCCCGCGCGAGAAACGTAGCGATCCCAACCCGCGGCGCGCTGGACAGCGGCCACGGCGGGTTCGGGCGAAAACGGAGACCTGAACTCTATCAAACACATTTATTGAACTAAAAAGTACAAAAACCACCCTGGCTAATCTTATTGTGCTAATATAAAAAAATAGAAAAGGTCGGTCAGGCTTACCCGGGCTGGGGGCGCTCCAAGGGAGAACAAAGGGACCCTGGTCGACGGAGCGGGGGTGGCCTACGTCCGCTTTCCTCCGTGGTCAGGACCCGAGAGAGCGTTCCCTCGGGTTTTTTGGCGGAAAACAGAAGACGACACCACCCCCCACTTCCTCCGCTCCCTCGACGGACAGCAGCGCGCCCCGCGGGCTACGCGGCGCACGGGAAAACGAAACAGCCGTGTCTCGCCTCCCGCCGCTCAGGCGTGCCGCGACACCCGTCGCGAGAGCGGGACCTCCTTGGAGGAATGCGGGAAGAATTCAGCATTCCCACACCCCTCCACCCTTAAACCCCTCCCCCAACCCGGGTTCACATCTCACTACCTAAAAAAACTACTCCCCTACAAGCTCCCAGTAAGCTGCTTCAACGTCCATGTCCTGCGCTAGCGCCTGCAGCCTGTCACAGTTCACCACCGCACCGACAGGCTCCCCTGGCTCGGCCGCCTGATGGCCAGGCACAACTGTCGGTGTCTCCTCACTGGTGTCCATGGCAAGTAGGGCAGCGTCCGTGGCGACAGCACCCACCGCACCTTCGAGGAGGATGGTCGGGGAGCCCGTCGTCGACACACCGACCCAGGCCGGCTCCTTGACAGCCGGCTGGAGAGCTCCCGGTTTCGGGTCGGCAGGGCTTGAGTGCGCCGTGCCCTGGACGAGCAGCGTTGCCTCGGGGGCACAGTCCGTTCCCGCTGAGGTGGCGGCGGCGGAAGTGGTGGCCAGCGGGGCAGGAGCGCTGGCAGCCGGCGGCCGTTGCGAAGGGGACGGTGTTGTCCGGCGTGGCGCCGGCAACGGTGGTGGTGGCGGTGGCAGCATCGGGCCCAGAGCGGTGGTCTTGGGGTTTCCGCCGACCCGGGCTGGTTTCGGCTTGGCACTGCCACTCCGGCCGCGGGCAGCGACTCCTTTAGAGTCCCTCGACTCGTCCCTGGTGGTGGACCGTCGCTGCTTTCGGCGGCGCGGAGGCGCGGATTCCCCAGCGGCCTGACGGCCGGCCGCCGCGAGCAGCCACTCAGCATATGTAGGTTCGCGCTCGGCCCTGCACACCATTCGTTTGGCCGCTTCGCTGTGGCCCGCCGCTGCCCGCCGTGGCTCCTCCGGCATCCTGCCACGATGGAGTTCTCCCTTCTTGTGAGACTCGTGGAGCAACACCGCCCCGAATTTCCAGAGCTTGGTCCCTGGTGGGAGGGGAAGGCACGCCCCGTTGGCCCAGCGGTCGGCATCAGCCACGGTCCGGTCCTGGAACGGCCGGTACAAGCGCGCCACGGGAGTTCCAACTCGAGCCCGCTCCTGCCGCTTCCAGGGCCTCCACGAAGCATAGCCGACCGGCGCATCGGTCCCCGCCTGGTAGGTCCAGGTAGCCACATCCCGGCGCTCTGGCTCCTCTGTCGGTGGGGCCGGTTGTTGACCCGTCGAGGATGCCGGAATGCGGTTGAAAGGCACCGCCGCGGACGATGATGACGTCGAGCGATGGCGCTTCGGGGCGTTCTTCTGTCCGTTCATCATGCTTGTCACTGCAGGCAGGCTCGAAGAAAGGCTGCGAGCGACACGTGTCCCCGACCGCAGGTTGAAGTTAAGCACATTGGCAATAGCACATGAGTTGGGGCTACCAGCGCGGAGTTTACGTTTATCAAGACCAAAATACATACAAACACTAAAAGCCTGAGTACCCGTTCGCTTAGTGCACTACCAAACCGTCGGAAGCTATTTCCGTCGGATTCGCAAACTCTGGCGTGTCCCGAGGCTTGGTGGTTGGCCCCGATTACGCGTTAGCTTTGCCCGGGGCACGGCGAGAGATTCGTCCGCTCCCCACTCTCCGCCTCGCGCTGTGTAGCGCTTGAGGTCACACACATGTACTGGCCCTCTGGCGGGTTTTGACCTCATGTCCGCCAGCTTGTACACGAGTGAAGATAACTTTTCTTTCACTCGGTACGGACCGGACCACTTTGGCGCCAGCGAAGCTGAGAATTTCTTGCTGGCGTCACTCAGTACATGGTTCCTTCGCAGCACCAGGTCACCCACTTCATAGTGAATATCCCGATGCGAGCGGTCATACTGCGCGTTCTGCTGTGCTCTAGCAGTCTTGAGATTTTGGCGAGCTTTGCGTAAAGCCTCCGTCATCTTTGAGCGCAGCTCAGCCGCGTACTCAGCGCGTGCTGATGGTGCGACCGCCGCTCCGCTGCGGCCCGTCAGAATTCGGTCCATCGGACTCGGCAGCTCTCTCCCAAGGTTGAGAAACGTTGATGTATATCCAGTAGAGCGGTTCACTGTAGTTCGTACAGCAAATCCTAGCTCCGGGAGATAGGCGTCCCAATCTTTGTGCCTCGCCGAATACGCCACACGCATGTGCATGACATTGCGATTAACCCTTTCTGTAGGGTTTGACTGGGCATGGTAAGTGGTTGTTTTCCTGTGCTTGATGCCGAGGGCAGCACAAGAATCCACGAAACACTTCGCAGTAAAATAGGACGCATTGTCCGTTATTAGCTGCTCAGGGAAGCCGAACCTCGTGAATACCTCCATCAGTTTCTCCATGATCACCCGTGCCGTCAGCTTTCTGAGAGGATACAGTTCCACCCATTTGCTGAAGTGATCCGTGACTACCAACAGGAACCTGTTCCTACCTGGTGATGTGGGATAGGGTCCCATGATGTCACACGCCACGATTTGCCAGGGGTTCTGGCTCTCGATTGGCTGCATGAGGCCGGGCAGTCGTCCGCCACGGGGTTTCACACTTTGGCACACATGGCAAGAGCGGGCGTACCGAATCACGTCCCGTTTCATGCCAAGCCAGGTTGCAAAACGACACAACTTCAAATAAGTCTTAGGGCCGCTTGCGTGTCCAGCAATGCACGTGTTATGAAAATAGCGTAGAATCGCTCCTCTCAACGTGCGTGGTATCACTACCTTGAACGACTCATGTGTATCGTTCTCGGAAGGAATATACCTCAGCAGAACGCCGTCAGAGTCCAGCAGGTAAGAATCCAGCGCGCTTACAGCAGTACCAGCTGAGCGCTCCGCACCGACAGCAATACCAGCTGTCTCCATGTGCGCGGCGGCCGCGCCGCCCGGCTCCCGGAGCCCGTCGAACACTTCTCGACAAAACGGATCTTTCTGCTGAGCTTCGAACAGCTCTTTTCTGCTGAACACGATCCCCACTGCATTGATAGCTTCCAAGTGGTTCACGCTTTCACCCGGGATCGGCCGTCCTGCCGCGTCCCTCCCGTGGGCAGAGGCTCGGAGCCCCTCTCCCCTGCTCTCAGCCTCCTCGCTCGTTCCGGGGGAGGGCGTCGTTTCGCTCCTCTCGCCATGAGCCAGCGCGCGTGACAGTGCATCCGCCACGACATTGTTCTTTCCCTTCCTGTAGCGCACGGTGAAGTCGTAGCGCTGCAGCAGCAAAGCCCAGCGCGCTAAGCGGCCGCTTGGCTCACTCAATCGCTTCAGCCAGGTTAGTGCCATGTGATCCGTCTCCATCACAAATGGCACTCCATCGACATAGTAGTCGAACTTTCGCAGAGCAAACACAATCCCGAGACACTCTTTTTCGGTCACCGAATAGTTTTTCTCTGCGGGCGTCAACGAACGGCTCGCGAACGCTACCGGACGAAGTACGCCTCCGTGCTCTTGAAGCAGCACTGCTCCAAGGCCCAGGTCGCTTGCATCGGTTTGAATTACAAACTCCCTGTTCAGATCGGGTAGCTTCAGCTCAGCCACGTCCGCGAGCACGCTAACCAGCCTGCGCAGGGCAGTCTCCTGCTCGGGACCCCAACTCCAGCGTTGCCCTTTCTTTAGCAACTTAGTTAGAGGGGCTTGCAGCTCAGCACAATCTGGTATGAATTGCGATAAAAGTTCACCATTCCCAAAAACCTTCTCAGAGCGCTGACATCTGTTGGCGATGGATATTCTAGCAGTGCTCGAACCTTATCCTCGCATGGCAGAATACGGCCTTCATCGATCGTGAAACCCAACAACGTTATCCGGGTTGCAGCGATCTGCGCCTTCTTTGGGTTCAGGGTAATTCCCGCTAACCTCAATCTCTCAAGCACATCCTTCAGGGGCTCTACATGCTCCTCAAACGTCTTGGAGTACACTACAATGTCATCGAGGTATGCAAGGGCGTGTTGCCATTTTGCATCCCCCAAGACACGGTCCATTAGACGCTGATAGGTCGCAGGCGCTCCGGCCAAACCAAAGGACATTCGGGTGAATTCGAACAGTCCTCTGTGACAGGTGAAGGCTGTTTTCTGCCTGTCACATTCATCCATTTCCTCCTGAAAGTATCCGCGACTCACGTCGAGCGTCGTGAAGTACTTCGCTCCCGCAAGGTTGGAAACTAACGAGGAAATGTTAGGCAGAGGGTATGCATCTTTTTTCGTCACCTCGTTCAGCCGTCTATAGTCAACACAAAGGCGGTATGTCCCATCCTTTTTTTCCACAAGCGCAACAGGAAAACCCCATGGGCTATCTCACGGTCGCGCAACGCCCGTGTCGAGGAGTTCGTCTAAAGCGTTGTCTAGACCCTTTCTCTTAGCCTGACTAATTGGCCGGGGATTGCATTTCCACGGCAGGGCGTCCCCCTTGTCAATTTTGTGCTTGACGAGCGTTGTTCGACCCGGACAATCAGTGAACATCGCGTCGTACTTGTGCAACAGTGCCTACAAACGCTCTTTTTCCCTCCCAGAAAGACCGTTCGTATCCGCCAACAAGGGGTGTATGCTCGCCCCCTGCACGGCAGCGCGATGGTCCTCTGCGGCTGGGCGCCCATCCGATTGTCTCTCCCCCGTCCCGGCTGCGCGCCTCCTCGGAGCAGCCTCGGGCGGTTGGGGAGGCCCGAGCGGCTTCTCATCCTCCGCTCTCGTTTTCTCGGCCCTCGGCAACTGCTCTGTCAGCGCCGAAGCTCCCGGCGGCTTTGCAAAAGGTTTAAGGGCACCAGTTGCTCGCTCTCGATATCCGCAACTGCTGATGACTATCACAATGCCTGTCTTAAGCAGAAAATCCCGCCCCAAGATGACAGGCACTGACAGACCCGGGAGATGGACTAGGCGTTGTCGCCTTACGCGTCTCTCCCAACGCACCACTAGCCTTGACGCGCCACTTGACTGCGCCGTGCCGCTCGCAAGCCGAAATCTCGTGTCGCACATTCTCAGCCTGATATTTTTCCTGCGGAGGTGCTCCAATACCTCATCGCCGAACAACGAAGTGCTTGCTCCTGTGTCCAGCAATGCGGTAAATTTCTTTCCAGCTATCGTCAGCTCAATGAAAGGTGCTGGCGAGTCGACAGGTTGTCCCGCACCGCAAGCCAGCGGCGCAAGTAACTCGGTACAGCTCGTAGCCGCCGTCAGCTGTTCGGTGTTTGTTAACGGCGGCCTTGGCCGTTTCCCGCTCTCAACTGCTGTTGGACAGGTGGGCGCCTGCACTCACGGGCGAAGTGCCCTTGTTGGCCACAACGGTAGCACTGCCTGCCGAAGTTCTGACGAACCTGGCGCTGGCTATCTCCGGCTCCGTGCCCACCATTCCGTCCCACCGAGCTTCCTGCGGCCGGCTGATTTCTCCTATCCGGCCTTTTTCCATCACTGCGTTCTTTCTGCACTTGGCTACTTTCCGCGCCAGATTGTGCAGTCCGCCACGCGTAGGAATATGGGTCTAGAGCCCTGTCTGAGAGTTCAAACCCGACTCGGGGTTGCTCGTCCGCATACGAAGCGGTAGCATCTGGTATGCTCCGATGCGACAAAGGCAGCCCTCCGTTCCACGCGCAGCGGGGCTCTAATGAGTGTGCCGCGGGCGGTGGGGGCCGGTACTCACGCGCGGCGAGGATGTCGCCCTGAATGCGCTTCGCCTCTGCGGCGAGCTCCTCGAGATCCCTGAACCTCCCTCCTCGCAAGTACGCCATAAATGTCGGGTGCGCCTGTCGCGTCACGCGATCGACTTTCTCTGCGTTTGTTGCTCGGGGGTCAGCGAGGCGATAGAGATCTTCCATTGCTCTCACGTACTCCAGCAGGGATTCATCTGGATGCTAGGTACGCAGCTCAAGCTCCCGGCGCAGCCGCCACTCGTAGTTTGCGGGGAGAAATTCGTCGCGGAATCTCGCTCGGAAGCCCTCCATTGTGCGCTCTCGCTCTCCCACCAGCTTGAACCATCGAGCCGCCTGGTCCGTCAGGGAAACGGGGACTATGCGGCTGAGAATTTCGGCCTCCGTCAGCCCCGTCGCCTGCTGGTAGTGTTGCAATTGGTCCAGATAATCGTTCGCGCTGGCTCTGTCATGGTAGCCACTGTACTTGGGGATGTCCACCTTTACGCGTGGCTTCCCCGCCTGCGCCGGGCTCTGGAGGCTATTCATCACTACGGACGCCATATTCGAAACCAGGCGCATCGCGTCCTGCAGGAGTGCCTCTGTTGTAGGCGGACTAGCGCCAACCGGAACGCTAGAGGCAGGGGGCGGCGTTGAGAACCGGCGCTGGCTTGCCTCCGCGCTCAACCCATTCCCCGCCAAAAAGTTCGCGGCAGCGTCTTCCGTACCGGGCGGGAAAAGTCTGTAATCCTCGTTGCCGGTGTCAACCGCGAAAATGCCTGACCAATTGGCGCCGTCCAGAAAACGACGCTGAGCCGATAGCTCCGACAACACTCGCGCGGCCTGGAGGTCAGGCTCGCCCGCCATTGTCCTTTGTTCTCGCGGCCGGGTTGGTACGCTCTAACAAACAGAGTCCAAGCCTGCCGATTTCGCCCCACGTTGATGCGCCAAGATATGGGGTCGCCTTACTCGCTCAGCCTGGCAAGCGAGCCTCGCCTAGCGGCTCCCGCGCGAGGACACGTAGCGATCCCAACCCCCGGTGCGCTGGACAGCGGCCACGGCGGGTTCGGGCGAAAACGGAGACCTGAACTCTATCAAACACATTTATTAAACTAAAAAGTACAAAACATACACCGGCTAATCTTATTAGGATAATATAAAAAGGAGAGAAAAGGTCGGTCAGGCTTACCCGGGCTGGGGCGCTCCAATGGAGAACAAAGGGACCCTGGTCGACGGAGCGGGGGTGGCCTACGTCCGCTTTCCTCCGTGGTGAGGACCCGATAGAGCGTTCCCTCGGGTTTTTTGGCGGAAAACAGAAGACGACACCACCTCCCACTTCCTCCGCTCCCTCGACGGACAGCAGCGCGCCCCGCGGGCTACGCGGCGCACGGGAAAACGAAACAGCCGTGTCTCGCCTCCCGCCGCTCAGGCGCGCCGCGACACCCGTCGCGAGAGCGGGACCTCCTTGGAGGAATGCGGGAATAATTCAGCATTCCCACAACATATAACGATAGCTGAAAAAAAACTGTCCAGATCGGCACCAAACAAAGAAAACGAACCATGCAAAACATCCAATTTGACGCAAAACAACTTATAGAGGTTTTGCAGCCGGTGGGTAGGCGAATAGCGGCTATCAGCTGCGCCACTATAAAAAAGCTAGTGTGATCGCGTGAACTTCATGGAAACTCCAAACACAAGCTGGGACAATAATTTAGGCCAAGAAATGGGTCCGTGACGGCGCGTTTACGAAAAAAGGTCAGCGCGATCAGTCAGCAACTTAAAGAAAGATGGGCGTCTAGCAGAGAATGAGTGGTTGTTGAGGCAGTCTGAGCCCGTGTTTGCATAAGGATAAAATTTTTTCTTTGCCCTTGAACTTATGGGAGGCTGTACCTGCGTCAAGCGTTTGATACAACAGGCGAGTATTCAAATAAATTGAGTCCACCAAATAGATTTATAGAGCTTGAGAAAATGAGCAGGAGAACTAATACTTCGGCAAAACCTACACATGGCGTCCAGAGAGTGACCGCCCTACCACTTGTCTGATACGGGGAGTAAAGCTGAAAGTACTCTCTAATGGTACTCCAATGTCGCTGACCTTGTTAACGTTAGGACAATCAATCAATCAATCAATCAATCAATCAATCAATCAATCAATCAATCAATCAATCAATGAATCAATCAATCAATCAATCAATCAATCAATCAATCAATCAATAAACCAATCAATCAATCAATCAATCAATCAATCAATCAATCAATCAATCAATAAATCAATCAATAAACCGATCAATCAATCAACGAATCGATCAATCAATCAATAATGTTTATTTAAGTGCCGAGGAACAGCCAATGGCCTGCGTTGTGGCGCGCAGATTGATGATATAAATACAAAATACGCAAAAGATATCACAAGAAACATATGGCAACCACACACAGATTGAAGGCGTTTAAATGAAATAAATAAAACCCACGGTGAGTTAAAGGTGAGTACAGGTAAAAAAGGTGCTTTCCGAAGCTAGTCTTCTTGTAAAAGTACTGTGAAGTAGCCACAATAACTTGCACTACACTAAATTATTAGCATGAAGCAACTCTCAACACTTGTGTAGCCTCTCATTTGGTAAAAGCAGCAGAAGCATAGTAACAAACTTTGAAACAACAGTAAAAAAGAGAGACATTGGCAGGCGTATAGAAAAAAGGGGAAGAGCGACACATCACAGAAAACCGTTTAAAAAATACACGACTGTTATTGGGTTAAACGGAACCGCACAGAAAGTAAATCGCAGAAATCAAACAAACAAAACTAAATAAATAGAATGAGAATAAATAAACGACAGGGACATCCTAGATGTTTAGCGTACTGTATTGAACAGTTCAATGCGGTAAATTTTAAGACAACTTTGAAAGAACTCAAGACGTTCAAAAAAGTGGTTGCAAGAATTATTCATTGTGCGAACAGGAAAGTGATTGAAGTTGCGCGCAGCAGCCAAGAACGGGCAATGCGACCTGGTGTGCCTTAATACAACACTACACTCTAACAGTTAAGCAGGTCTGTGGAAGAAAGGTCGCCATGAACAATTTTGTGAAGGACTGTAAGATATGCACGTGTACGTCTGCAGTTCAAGGAAGGGAGAGAAGGAACTATGCGTAAATTATGATGACCCGGACTGTGACTGTGATGACGGTGCTTATATATGGATAAAAACATCTTTTGCACACTTTCTATTCATTCGCTATACGATTTGGAGATGCTGCTTCAGGCAATACAAGCACATTCTAACTGACGAATGCATATTGTATTATATAGCTTTATAAATCGATCCGGGGAAGAGGATCTCCTTGCAGTCCGATACACATTTCCAAGACTTCGAGCGCCCGTCGGGTGATGAGTTGAGGAGAAAAAGAGGGTACTGTCAAAGAGCACCCTAAGGTCTCTAATCTCCTGAAAGCTTTGCAGAGCAGTTCCCGTAATGCTGAAAACAGTAGCCGATGGGGTTTCCGGCTGTATGTGATAACCTTTGTTTAATGAGGGTTCAAAATTAGAGTTTTTGCTGCAGCAGACCGATAGTCCCGACACATCACTCCGCAAGGCACTGCAGTCCTGAACACCACTAATGTGACTAAATAGTTTGACTTTGACATCGCCATAGAGAAGAAATCAAGATCGTGTTAAGAATCTCGACACATCGTTTATAAAAATAGAAAACAGTAGGGGACCCAGCGCGGAACCTTTATGTTCACCCCCTGTTGCAATGTGAACAGCAGAGGTTTTGTTCTTTACATTTATAAAAAAAAGCGGGTCAAGGAAATAATTGGACGACAAGACAACAAGGGGTGCATGCACACCTGAGGCGGTAAGCTTGCTAGTTAATACAAGCGATAAACGACACATCGTACCCAGTGCGCAGAGGAAGCGTATTCCTATTAGATCCACGTGAACCGGCAAGCCAAGTATGCGATCAAAGAAAGCTACAAGGTCAGAAACAACGTACGCTTCTTGCAAAATGTCTTCGCACATGTGGTATACGGAACACAAAGCACCAGGTTTCCGGGTGAATGACGCTAGTTTAGTTTTCCCCTACTCAAAACAAGTTTATTGAGTGCGCATCACTCAGAAAATGCGGACACGTCGTTCGGCAGTAGTGTACAGTTCACGACACTGTGGCGTTCCTTAAATATTTTGATTTCATGTGCATGATGGAGGAATGATAGATTTTTTGTTACCGTGGCAACTTCATTTACGCCCTCAGATAAGAAATGGAGGCTAAGGACGAGCGCTGTGGAGCGCCGCTACTAACTGCATACATACACGAGGACTGGCCGTTGGCGCTGACTTAACAGCGTCGTCAAGCTAGGTAGTCCTGCTCTAGCGGCCGCAGCGATGCAGGAACGCCCGACTCAGTTAGTTTTGAAACCACTATTGAATAGCAAAATATATCCAATGCCTTACTGAGGTCACAGCGAATCACGTAGAGCTGACTTTAACCTTCTATTACTGTCGATGTGGACCATGAAGCTAACAAGATTCGTGGTCGTTGAGCGGCCTTCAGTAAAGCCGTGCTGATTCAGGATGAGGATGGAGTGAACTGAGTGAGATACCACCATATGAAAACGGATTCATATATGGAATTAAAAATAGTACAAAGGAGACATATTGCCCTATTATCGTTGGCGTCAGCTTTTGGGCCGGATTTGTGAACAAAAAATTGGAAATTCTCCACTGCATGAGAAAAGGGGAGTTTTTGAAGCAGTCCAGTACTGACGTCATAATAAGAACTAAGACAAGACTAAATGCCTTCCGTAAGGTCATGGGAACACTATGAAGCTCGCGTGCAAGCGAAGGCTTGCTTCATGCTGCGTGAAACCTGAAACATCTTATCATCACCAATAAGTGTTTTGTTTGGCTGTGCTCCAATCACGAGGGAAGTGTTCGCCGGAGTAGTACTATCTGAGGGGCTGAAACTGATTTAAATTGTTCAGCAAATCCACCAGAGGCATCTGTAGCTATCTCGCCTGCGGAAAATAATATACAGATACTTTCATGTCTCCGGTGGGCCGACTTTCCCTGCACATGCCTCCATAATTCTTCAGGCTTCGCAATACCGTTGGCCTCAACAGAATCAGTGTAGTTAGAGTGATCCCGCGAGAATGTTCATTTAACAATAAATTATTAATCTAATAATAACAACACTATTAACAGGAATTACAATAAAAAGCTATCAAAGCTTTGTAACAAGTAAATAAATGCCACGTCAAGTTTGATACCTGCAGCACAAAACATCACACGCTGTCCATGGCTTGCTGGGATGGCGTGGTTTATTCAATACCATTAAACAAGTGCAGGAAAAATTTATAGAAAGACAGGAAGATGCTTCGATGGCAGTTTGCGCGAGCATCACAATACCGTAGAAAAGTAGATAACGAACATCTTCGCGCACATTGTGGTGGTGGGGATTGTTATCGTGACATCACAAAATGCTCCCTAATTTATTAAGGTAAGAACCAACTGACACGGGAGACCGCTGAAGCCTACGAGATTTATTCTACAAACACACATGTGTCAGCTATCCTTCTGTGCGGTTAGCCGACAAAGAGGAGCAGGAATAAACTTTTATTAAACAGCAAGGTGAAGGTATTAGGGCACCCGCCCGGTGAGAAGAGTCCTCATTCCAGAACCGCTTGGAGTCTACCGGCCTTCTTTGCTCTCTCCACCAACGTTTGCTGGTCGACAAAGAAATTGCTTTTATATCTGGTCATAATACGTGAACTACAGTGACGGCTCCATATTGATATATTTCTACCCTCTCTTTCTCCCTCCTTTGTTGCAACAGAATTTTGTATATTTATTTATTTATTTATTTATTTATTTATTTATTTAAAAATACCCCTAAAGGCCCTCACTAGGGGGGTATTACAAAGGGGGAAGGATACATTGAGAACGCAAAAAAGAGTACTAGAAGCACGCTAATAGGCAAATAAATACAAGTGGGTGTGAGACAAAAAAAAAAAAGAAAGCAAGAAAGAAGGAAAACAAACAAAAAATCTTGTAAGAACTCTAGAACCTATAAAAGCACTTTTTAGTTAAAGTTAACATACGAAGTAAGTGTGTAAAAGTTCTTGGAATTTGGTCGGATCTGTAAAATTTACAATGTGAGATGGTAGGGCATTCCAATCCACAATTGTGCGAGCTATGAAGGATTGTGAATATTTGGAAGTGTGGCATTTCACACGTGCCACTTTTAAGGCATGGTCCCGTCGGGGAAGGATGGTCGGTGTCGATGAAAATAAATCAGGATGAAGAGAAGAGTGATGGTACAGTTTATGAAACAATGATAAACGTGACAGTTTACACCGATGTGGTAGGATAGGTAAAGATGCGGGAAGTTTTAGAGCCGTGACGCTGGTATGACGTGAATAATCTGAAAAGATGAAACGAACGGCATGATTTTGAAGTGGTTCAATTTTGTCAACTAAGTATGCTTTTTCAGGGTCCCAAATGGCAGATGCGTACTCAATTTTAGGTCTGATGAAAGTTGTGTATGCAAGTTTGCGGGGGTTAGATGGAGCAAGTTTTAGTCTGTGCTTTAAACAACCCAATGAGCGGTTGGCGGATGCAAGAATGATGTCGATTTGATGATTCCATGTCAGGTCACAGTGCAGGTTAAGTCCCAGGTACTTGTAAGTGTCTGCTAGCCCAACAGTTGTGTTATTTAATGAATAGGAAGTGTGAATGCGCGATGCGTGGTTTGTAAAGGACATAAGTTTAGTTTTAGAATCATTCAACGACATTAACCAAGTGGAACATCAAGTACCGTAATTACCCGATTCTAACGCGCACTTTTTTTGCGGAAAAATATGTCGAAAAATCGCATGCGCGTTAGAATCGGATACGAAACCGAAACTGCCGAAACAACAAAAATTTCGTCCCGCCCATCGCCATCACCATCTCAAGATGGCGCCAAAGCTTTTAGATATTATCTCTATGGCTTTTAGCAACGATTTTTCGGACGCAGGAATCATACGCACCTAGGCTTTTCTATCGGCGTTCACACAAATCGTCAAATGGTTCCACTTGCGCGCTTGATAACAGAAATGGCAGCAGCGGCTTTCACGCGTTCAGAACGAGCGGTCGGCTGAAGCGTTCGCCTCTGGAGAAGCTCGCGGGATGGGCATGTGAGGCGTGGCCCACGATCCCATCGATCATGGTTGAACGTTCATTATGAATTGTGGCATCGCGAACGCGCTTGACGGCACCAAGAACGAGATGTTGTGGTCAGCGGAGAGCGACGAGGAGTGAGATGAGTGAGATTACTTCCAGAAAGAAATCGCCCGTTTCTCTCGCATTCGTTTTTCTTGCTCACAAAGTTCCGTGCACGTTACAATCAGAGGTGCAAGTTTTTTCGTTTTTTTTCCAGGAAAATCGGGTGCGCGTTAGAATCGGGTAATTACGGTAGATATAGAGTCAAGGTCAGTTTGGAGGGCCAGTTGGTCAATAAATAATTTCTGCAAAAAAGCACTCCTTGTTAGTTCTGCGCTGTGTCCCCTATACGTCTCGTCCTCGTCCGTTTGGCGCAGTTCTAAGGGTAGTTTACCAACACTCCCGAGCTTGAACCTTATTTAGAGTCCAAGTAGTTTACTATCACGTCGATAGCCTTCAGCAGACCACCCTGTTGTTATCCACTTGTAAGCGCTCTCATCCGCAGCGTGAGGTCCCTTGCCCCTTATCATGCCCCTTATTCCTTGGATAGTCCCAATTTTTTAGGCAGGTGTTGCATGGTGATGTCAGAAAGCAGCTTCAGGATCAACAATCATTGCTGCGTGCCGTTGTTTGGCAAGTGGAATTTTTCGCCAGGAAGGTTGCCAAAGCCAACCGTCGCCGTGTGATTCCTGATGAAGCTTCGCACATTGTTATTTCAACGCGGCAGACCAGTCTTGGGGTTATATCAGAGGCAACGCGAAAGGCAAGCATCTGGCGGAGGACACGGCCGACAACGGATATATCCTACTCACGGACCCGACCAATCCAACGAGAACCGTAAACTCCGTGTCCCAGGAAATAACGCCTGGCCTGACCTTCGTTAAGAACATTGCGGAGGAAGAGGTCACGTGGAGTAATACCGGGACGGTCATAGGCAGCGATCACGCTATAGTAGAGACCAGGATCAGATTAAATACACGAACGCCACAAATACGAAAGCACCATTGGGTCGACTGGGAAGCATTCCGGACGCAGAGGGCCGAACGAGCAGAGGAAGAAATCACGGACATAAACGCCTGGATGGAGAGAGTCACTTGTGACGTCAAGGCTGTCACGAGGGAGATTACAAGGGACGACGACAGGATAGACGGCATCGACAGCCGGCTAGCCCACCTTCTAGAGGCCAAGCGCTCTATACCAGAACGGCGGAAAAAGTAAAGACTTAACAGGAGACTGCGCAAAAAGGTGGCTGAACTCAATCGCAAAATCGAGGAGCACAGCCACGTGCTCAGCGACCGAAAATGGAACGAAATTTGCAATGCCGCAGATGGCCAAATGCATAATAGAAATACTTGGAATCTGTTTCGTACACTCAGTCGGGCACTCTATTTTAAAGGTTGTAATGTGGGTCACACTCACACAGTCCTCTACACGCGGCTGTCATGTCCACGGAACCGGCGTGGTAGGCATGGGAGAGGTATGCAATGGGTGTTTTTTCTGTAAGCCCCCTCCTTTTCCCTCCCCTAGTCCTGCTCCAACGGAAGCCAGTGGCCTGAGCCCTCCGTCTCGGAAGGGCTCGCCCGCGTGTGTTGTCCTCTAAGGGAAGTGGGAATAACCTGGCGCCGCTCTTCTCGCTGCTTCCAACTCGAATCCCCTTTCCGGCGTGCGCATGGCGTGATTCCTTCCGCCCGGCCGTACGGCTCCGTGATGTCACCTGGTTCTCTCTCGAGCCCCATTAGAATGTCCAGATCCACGTGGTGTATGAAGTGAAGGCGGCGATCTTGTCTCCGGGCGAAGGAACGATCGGCTCGCGCCGGTCGGTCCGGGTTTACCCTTACCACACTCCTCAAGTTCAAGTTCAAGTTCAAGTTTATTCAAGGCAATATTACAAAACATTGCCTTGGGGGGCATGGCTAGAGGCAAACCAGTTGCCTGACGAAGGCCACGCCACCCTCAGCCGCAAGCGGTACGACAAAGAAAATAAAAAGTACAAGAAAAAAATAAAAAGTACAAGAAAAAAATTTTACAAGCAAAATTTGCAAGGAAAAGAAGACACTAGCACACACTGATATAACTGGATACAACTGGATGGGATTTCAATTTTTGTACCAAGCTGTTTAAATTTGGGGTACAGAAAAAAAACAAAGTAAAATGCAAAATGCAAGAACAGAAACAAATTCAAAACATTGTGAGCAGCGCGTGGTGTTACAAAACAGTTTCGCTTATAGTTACAATGATACCTTCATACCTATACAATAGAAAAGAGTAGCTGTTTAATGAATTTCTTGTATTGTGACGGCGTTGTTCCTGAAATTAAGACTTCCAATATCACCGGATGTTCGTTCAACACATGGGGTATTTTGTGAGACAGTTTTTGGTCGCCATAGTTTGTTCTGGATCTTGGCTTCGTTGACAAAATTTTTCGCAACTCATATGGGCATTCTTTTATTTGGTATTTGAGTAGAAACCGGCTGTCCGAGCTGTATTGTCGCAATATTTCAATGAACAATTTATACGTCAGTGTTTTGCGGACGTCAAGAATTTTATATTCGGTGTAGTACGGAGTAATGTCTTCATTGAGTTGAATATTTCCTATTGCACGCAAAGCTCGATTTTGAAGTGCCTGTAAGAGATCCAAACTTGTTTTGTTTGCGGTTGACCACACAAATGAACAGTAATTCAGTCGGGAGTGTATAAGAGCATGATATATAGCGCGTTTTAAACTTGGCGGGAAATAATACCTCAGCTTATTTAATATTCCTACGGCTCGGGAAATATCTACTCTAAGTGCATCAATATGTGGTGACCATGATAGATTTTCGTGAAATACAACCCCCAGAAATCTAATTGTTGATGTGTGTTGTATTTGGGCACCCTGAAATTGCAGATGTAATCCAATCGGTGTTTGTGTTCCTTTTGATTTGAAAAGCATGTATTTTGTTTTACTTACGTTCAGTTGTAGTTTATTTGCAGTTAGCCATGAGCATAAACGGTCTAACCAGGTGTTGGCCTGCCCAAACAAATCGTGCGCATTTACGCCTGAAAAAAACACGTTGGTGTCGTCTGCATATAATACCATATTTGTGTAACCTTTGATGTGTACAATATCATTTATATATAGCAGGAATAAGATAGGCCCAAGGACGGATCCCTGTGGAACTCCGTGTGGCGGATCAAGCAAGGAAAGCAGGACCCAGACGTCCGGTTCTCGTGGTGGTCACGGAACACTCCAGCTCGAGCACGCGAGCGCGGCCGATCTTCCTCTTCTGATCGTGCCGCGCCCCCTGCCTTCGCTTGTCTCAACCACCCATTCCACCTTTATTTTCTACACACTCCCCGGCCCGCCAAGAAGTCTAAGGGTTAGCTTCAAGGAAGTAGAGCCGTTGAATGGGCCGCCTGATTTCTTGACCAGTTGACAGGCGGAGTACACAGGAGCGGGCGATTCCGTCGCGTCCGGGTAGCAACTTGGCCACACGGCCGAGTCTCCAAAACGTTGGGGCGTATCCTTCATCGTGCACTACAACCACGTCTCCGACTGCGAGTTGGTGTAACGGATGTGAGGGCGCTTCGTGAGCGGACCGCAGAAGCAGCAGGTATTCATTCCGCCATCTTTGCCATAGGCGATTTGTGACGTTCTGTCGGTGCCTCCAGCGGCGTGTCAACTCGGAGCTTGTCGACGATGGCTCGAATGGCCCGAGGTTCTGGGGGAGGCACGTGTTCGGCTTGCCGAGCCAGAAGTGAGCCGGCGTTATGGGATGAGGTCCGTCGGCATCCGTGGTCAGGTACGTCAAGGGCCGGCTGTTGATAACCGCCTCCACTTCACACAACGTGGTTGCCAGTTCCTCAGCTGTCAGAGAGTTGCGCCCAAGGGTACGTCTCAGCGTCTCTTTCGTTATCCGAATCACTCGTTCCCACCAACCGCACCACCACGGTGCCTTCTCTACGTTGAATTTCCAAACAATGCGCTTTCCGCTGCAGAAATCTTGGAGTGTGGCGTCGGTGAGGGAATGGAAGGACTTCGCACAGTGTTTAAAAGCGAGGGCGTTATCGGAGTATACCGTGGCAGGTATTCCGCGGCGAGCAATAAAGCGCCTGAAGGCGAGCAAGAAACTTGACGCTGTCATCCCCGTCGTCAATTCCAGGTGTAGAGCCCGCGTGACGCCGCACGAGAATACGGCGACGTATGCTTTGACTTTGGAAGGGTCGTTGGTACGGCAGTACAGAGGACCGCAGAAGTCGACGCCCACAATAGAGAACGGGCTTGTTTCCGTTATGCGGTCACGTGGTAATGGTGCCGTCGGTGCTGTCTCCGGTGTCAGCCTGCGCCTTCGGCACGGCAAGCACTGGTGGAGGGCTTTCTTCACTGTCTGGCGCCCTCGAATGATCCAATAGCGCTGGCGGATCTCTGTGAGCGTGGCTTCTGTTCCAGCATGCAACAGGCGCTCGTGGGTTGCCAGAATAAGCAGCCGGGTTAAATCGTTCTTTCCGGGCAGAATGATCGGATGTCGCACTTCGAAAGGAGATTGTAAGCAGTGTAGTCGTCCCCCCACGCGGATAACGCCAGCGGAGTCCAAAAAGGGCTCTAGACGAAGCAGTCGGGAAGTCCCCACACCAAGTTGGCTGTTCGATAGAGCTTCCCGGTCTTGGGGGAATGCTTCCTGCTGTACCTGGAGAATCCAGTACAGTTCAGCTTCTTGGACTTCGTTAGCAACCAGTGGCCCGGTCATCGATGGACGCTGCGGTAAAGCGTTGTTTACGAAGCGTCGAACCCAGGCCGCCACTCTAAGTAGCCGTGAGTAGCGGCTGTAATCTGAAATTTGGCATAGTGGTTCCGGTGGCGAAGACCCCACCGGGCAAGATCACGCCAAGGCTGGTGACAGGTCGACGAAGTCAGCGACTTCCTGGGGCTGGTTCAATGGCCACAGGTTTTCTGTGTGGGCGATCCATGATGGTCCATGCCACCAAAGCTCTGAGGTTCTGAGGACTGTTGCACTTATTCCGCGTGTGATGAGGTCGGCAGGATTGTCCTTGCTGCTGCAATGCCCCCATCTGCATCCCTTGGTCAGGCGCTGGATCTCTTCGACGCGATTTCGGACGAAGGGTGGCCACCGGCTAGGTTCCCCGCATATCCAGTGCAGGGCAATCTGCGCGTCCGACCAGAAGAACGCACGTGTGGCTGATAGGCCAGGAACTCGCATTAGGTAGTTGTAAAGGCGCGCTGCGATGAGGCAGGCAAGGAGCTCGAGGCGAGGCAACGTCGTCGCCTTGATAGGGGCCACACGACCTTTGCTGATCAGCAGATTTGCCTCAAACGGGTCACCATGCGCGGAGCGTCGGCGGACGTAGACAGCTGTGCCATATGCTCGCGGGCTAGCGTCCGCGAAGAAGTGGATTTCTATGAACTGCTCCGGGTAACCTTGGTCGTCTGATACGTTTCGTGGCAAACAAAGGTGTTGCAGCTCGGTTAATTCGGAGCACCATGCGTTCCAGGAGGTGAGTTGCTCACGTCGTAGAGGACTGTCCCATGGGTGCCGCATCTTCCATAAATCTTGAAATATAACCTTTGCCCGGACCGTGAATGGTGCCAAGAAGCCTAGGGGATCGTCGATTCTTGCAAATGTTTGTAGCAGGGTTCGCTTGGTTGTGGGCTTGCTGTTGATAAACGCGGCCACGTTTCTTGTACTGATGAGCAGCGTGTCGTCAATGCGGTTCCAGCTCACCCCGAGAACTTTCATTGTGGTGGCGTCACCACCTTCATCCTCCAATGCGAGCTTATCTCTTATGAACAAGTCCCGCAGGGAAGAGATGTTGGAAGCCCATTTTCGGAGCTCCATTCCGGCTTCGGCCATTACAGCCTTTGCTTCCGAATATATCTGATGAGCTCGGTCGACGTCGTCCATGCCAATGATGAGGTCGTCGACATAGAAAGACTCTCGCAAGATGGCGGCGGTGTCCGGAAACTTTTGTGAGACTCGCAGATGATGGTGCAAAGTGGCGGCGAGCAAAAAGGGACTCGATCTCGCACCAAAAGGAACCCGTGTCATTCGCCACTTCACTACTGGAGGAAAGGGCTCATTCGGTGTAGGAAGGCGCTCCACCCACAAAAAACGTAGCGCGTCCCTGTCCTGTTCCCGAACAATCATCTGGAGGTAGGCCTTCTTTATATCTGCGACCATGACCACGGGATAGCACCTGAATTTAAGAATGAGCCTTAACAGGTCCGCATCCAACTTGGGCCCCTTACAGAGAATGCTGTTCAGCGAAGGTTGCCCCGAAACATGTGACGAGGCATCGAAGACCACCCTTAGCTTGGTTGTGACGGCGTCCCGACGAACCACACCGTGATGCGGCATGTAGTACCTGGTTGTCGAGCATTGGTCACCGTCATGCTCGGGAACTCGTTCGGCATGGCCGTCGTTGAAATACGTCCGGATTGCGTTGTCGTACTGGGACAGCAGCTCAGGCTGACCACGAAAGCGCCGCATCTGCACACGCAACCGCTGTTCTGCGAGCCTATAGTTGTCAGCGCTGGCGTCCAGCCCTGGCTCCTGGATCATGAGTGGAACCTCGTACCGCGCGCCATTCTTCCTCACGTCGCTCTCGAATTGCTCTACGGCCGCGCGGTCCAGCACTGACGCATCAGGTCTTTCTTTGATCCCGATAGCATCCAGTCGCCACAGTGACGATAACTCGTTATCTGCCGCTTCGTCATCCAGCGAGGGCTCCATGAGGGCCAGGAATAAAGCACTAGATGATCCCGAAGTCCAGCCAGTTTCGTCGGAGTGTGCACCCTGGAGAGTCGAGCCGAACATTGTTTCGACGGCGGTCAGGTGCGGAGTCAGCCGTGAAATGTTCCCCGAGGTAACTTTCCAGTAGAAATCTGACCCAATTAGGATGCTGATGTGGTCATCCATGTAAGCCGACGCGGGCGAAGTGTCAGCGGCGAAAAGACCATGGTCGTACATCAGTCTAAGCGTGTCATCGGTGATTGGGGGACTCGTAACGACGCAGATACTTGGGACCTCAAGGGAGTCGATGACCACCTGCTTGCCGTTGTTCTGGCTGGCCACCGTGACTGACACGCGAGGATACTTCTCCGCTGCTGCGTGGTGGCTCTTGCCGAATGTGACCAGCTTGAGGTCCTCAACGCCTTCAACGGAGTATCCCAGAGCGCGCGAAACGTCACGCCGAACGAACGTCCGCTGGCTGCCCGTGTCTAGCAGAACCCTCACCAGAAGCTGACCGTTGGGACCCGTCGCCCATGCGCGGCAAGTCTGCAGGTAGACTGGAGTGGGCCGTGTGCTTCTAGTTGACGCTGTAACCACCGACGATGCCGCATGTGACGGTTTGGGCACTGTGGGCGGGCCCCCTTGACCAGCCGAGTGGGGCGACCTGGTAGCGTGCGCGGAACCTGGCTGAGCCACGTCGCAGAGTGACGTTAGATGCCGGCGTGAACAGCGGCTGCAGGACAACGTTCTAGCAGTCTGGCAAGCACGTGCAATGTGATTCTGCTTGCCGCACCGGAAGCAATGTCTTCCTGCTTGCAGTCGCCGTCGCTTCTCCTCTGGTGGCACATTCGCGGTGCATTGCGGGATCCCATGGCCTCGCCCGTCACAAAGGGGGCAACAGTCACCACGAGGAGGCGGCGATGACTCCGCATGTAGCGCTGCGGCTGACGGTGGAGAAAACTCCTCATGCGGTGTCGGCCGGGGTGCTGGAGGGCGTCGAACCTGAGGACCGGTGCTGTCCATGTACCCTTCTTCCCGAATTTCCACCTGAATACGGAGAAAATCCAAGATCTCCTGAACTTGCTTGGCATCCCCGTTCACCTCATTCGCGGCTGATTCCTTCATCCGTTGCCGGTAAAGAAGAGCGATGTCATGCGGCAACGCCTTCAGCAGGACCCGGTGGATTATGACGGCGTACCGGTCGGGCGCGATACCTAGTGCCTCCAAAGCGTTTAGGCGAAAGCTGATGTCGTCATGCAAGCGCCGCAGCCCCGCGACGTCCGCAGAGGTCTTCACTGGAGTTATGGCGAGGAGGGCATCGACATGATCCGCCATCAATAGGTCTCTGCGACCAAAACGGTCTGTAAGGATCTTGATCGCAGCGTCGTATCCATCCTCCGCAAGCCTGATGCCCTCAATCGCGGTCTTAGCGGGGCCGGTCATGTACGAGCGGAGGTACTTGAATTTATCGGTTTTCGTCAAGTGTTGGTTTGCATGGATGGTAGCGTCGAATTGTTCCCAGAACCCCTGCCAATCGCGACGGTCCCCAGAGAATGGTGCAATCTGCAGCTTGGGGAGGGCGACGCGGGGAACTGGCACGGCGGGAGCAGCCGTGGATTCGCTCACCCTTCGATCTAGCGTATGTCCACCAGCAGTGGAGGTCGAGGGACCGGAGACGGCAGAAGGCGATGATCGGGCGGTGTGCACGCGGGCCCGAATTTCGCAAATGCTGAGCTCGTAGTCCCATGCTGTGGCGTAGTCCGCCTGAAAGGCCTCGTCCGAGAGTTGAGCCTGGATCTTGGCGTCCAGGGCGCGCAGCTCTGTCTGCTTCTCAGTAAGTAGGGTGATGTAGCACTGAATTCGGGTCTCGGGGGCAGCGGGATCCTCGAGGAGAGCGTCAAGCGCGGCGATCGCCTTCGTGATGGCGGCGCGCAGGGACCCCCGAACTCGGCGTTCGTGCTCCATGAAGGAAGGAACCGGGAGCCTGGGCGGGTTTTCGGCACCAGCGTGTGGCGGATCAAGCAAGGAAAGCAGGACCCAGACGTCCGGTTCTCGTGGTGGTCACGGAACACTCCAGCTCGAGCACGCGAGCGCGGCCGATCTTCCTCTTCTGATCGTGCCGCGCCCCCTGCCTTCGCTTGTCTCAACCACCCATTCCACCTTTATTTTCTACACTCCGTATTTTATGTATTGTGTTTCAGAAATGACCCCATTTATTGACGTGAACTGAGTTCTGTTCGTAAGATAGCTTTTTAATAATTCTAATGCGACACCACGTATCCCATAGAAAGGAAGTTTTTGAAAAAGAACGTCATGTTGGACACAATCAAAAGCTTTTTTCAGATCAAGGAATAGGCAAAGTGTTATTTTTTTCTCCTCTATATTTTGGAGCAATTTTTCTTTTATTCCTAGGAGGGCTGTTTCTGCAGATTTGTTTTTTCGGAAGCCGTATTGTTCTTCGGATAATATGTTATGCGCGGTCAAAAACGCAGTGATTCTTCTTCGCATGATGTTCTCGGCTATTTTTGAAAAAACAGAGAGTACGGAGATAGGCCTATAATTATTTAAATCATTTAATAAACCGCTCTTATGAATGACCACTACCCACTACCTCCTCATCTTTACGGCCCCGGTTCGAAGATGGTGTCCCGATAAAAGATGGTGAACGTTCCAGTCACCTTAGTCAGGCAAAGCAATTTCGCCTGCCTTTCCCTCCGTCTCGAGCTCCTCGAAAAGCTCCTGGAGGCGGGCTGCGTCCTGGTCGAGGTCGTCGGCGTCGCTTTTGCTCATGCTGGGCGAAGTCCGGCTGCAGGACGGCCGGCAAGCACGCTGGCAACTGTTGCCAGAGCAATAATGCCTCGGAGTCGGGCCAGGCCGGACAGGATTCCTCAGCCAGTGAGCAGCCCAATCGGGGTGCGGTTCCCCTTTCTCTCCCGTGGGCACTCCTGGTCCGGCCGCGTTGGTCTCACAGTTCGGCGGGCCCAGGATGGCGGCCCGTTGCGCGGGGCTCGCTGCATTCGAGCGCTCACGGCGGCCACGCTGCTCGGGTCACCTCCGACCTCCGTGTGCTGCCCGTGCCCCGACATCTTTGTGGTTCTTTCCCTAGATCAGGTGCACTCCGCATCCTGTGCAGTGGGTAGTTCGCGGGTCAGGAGCTACGACGCCGCTGGGGATCAGGGCGACGTGGTCGTACGGCTTGAGGCCGCGGAAGAGCCCGGACTACTCCGGGGATGAACTTCATGGAAAGGTCGAGGCGGACGCGCAGCTTGGCCTCCCACTTTGCCGAACTACAATAGCCACGAGGAATGAGGGGGCGGGAGGTATTCCCCTCGTGAGCCACCTAGGTGGCTTCTCTGCGGCCCTGTTTCTACCGTCCGTGCGCCACGGTTCCCCCGGGGCCGACTGCCGCCGAGGTCGCGTGCCCCGCTTGTCCCCCCGGCCACGGGAGTTGCTTTTTTCTTTTTTTTTTGCGAGAGATTGCCCTTCGGCATAAGAAAAGTTTTCATGTGTACAGCACTGCACCAGTAATGCGCAAAAATCGGGAGTTCCTTTCCCGCAGCTGGCCACCCGCTGGTAACAAGGCGATCGGGCGTTAAAGGCGATCGGGTAATCGAGCGATTTCGCTTATGCCGATAGTTTTGCCGATAAATGTGCTGTTTTGAAAAAGTCGTAGAACGCGGGCTTCATACACAGTGCGAACTGAAAGGAGGGAGCGGAGCGGATAGAATAAACAAAACAACTACTGGGACAAATAAATGCATCAGCCAAGCAATCAAAGATCCAGTCACTTCTGAGCTCGTTAGAATTGAAACACCATGAGATGTAAGCATTATTGGTGCACTACTTTATAATAGGCTATGTGCTGTCGCTTGGTCGTGTTGTAGAATGTTCCAATAAAAGTGCACATTCAATCGTTATGGAAAGGGAGTTTGTTATTCCATATTCCGCACCCATACGATATGCCCTGGTCTCTGACCTCTATCCTATTCCACAAAATACTCGCCTACCGGCGTGGTGGCATGTTTGACTGCACAACTTCTATTTACAGTGACTTGCTTCCTGTTCCCTCATTCCAGAAAGACAAAAAAATCCGAGAGGTTCCCCTGAACCTCTGAATTACAGCCATGAAAATTTGAAACCTGCGATGATGTTAAAACAAATTACATCCACAGAAGAAAAACAAAACGGCAAAAGCCCAAATTCATGTTAAAATATCATAAACGCGGCCATTGCCGGCGGGTATCGCTTATTACGAAAATAAAAAAGCTGCATAATTTGGACAAGAATAAGACGAAGGTACCCTTGCAGTCTGTGGACTTCACCGCATAGGTTTGCTTATGAAAAACTCTATGATTTAATGGGCATAAATCATAACACGCGCCCAAAAGCTCCCATGATTTTGGGACAAACTAATTATCGTGATGGCAAATTGAAATATTGTATCCTTGCAACACTGACCAATCAACTTCCGATTACAAATTTCTCATATTTTTACGCCTTCATATGAGAAAATAACCCGTACCATGGCAAATATAGACCAGTTTCCTCTTAAAGGTAAGAAAATGAGACCTTGTATTAGAATGAATGAATTAATAAAATTTTTGTTGAGAACAACCAACAGGTGCAGATGATAGGGCACCCGCGCGCGCGATAGAGGGGATCGTGACTGCGGAATCGCCTGGAGGCGGCTGGCTGCGCCAGCCCTTTTCTCAAATTCAAGCCGAAACGTAGGGTCCTGGCTGGTCAACCACACCGTCCACTTTTGTATAATGGGGTTGGGGATTGGTTGCAGGTCCGGTGCTTTGTGGTCCTCCCACACCTGATGCTATGGTGTACAAGGTGGTGGGGAGTACGTGCAGGTGGCTTGATAGTGTGTTGGATAAACGGCATGAATAAGTATGCGGTGCACATGTCCATAAAGTAAGACCATCTTCGTAGATGGTGTCAGAAAGGTGGACAATATCTTGCAATAATTGTGGGAGGTCTTTCATGGCAAAGTTGAACAACTGTGGCAGGATGACCGAGCCCTGTGGGGTACGTCGGGCGATCGCCTTGAAAGGGGCAGACCGCGACTGTGCAGTTCCAACGGTCGCGCGCGTTTCACAAGGAAGGCTGAAGCGTAATTGTACCATCTTTGCCCACAATCAATAGATGAAAGGCCATGAAGGCAAGCATGGTGACTATTGCTAACGAAAGCACCTTTTATGTCTAGAGCCATGATTCACCACTCAGGATTCTTGGGAGGCCAGTCAAGAATGTCGTCGTTTAGCTCGAATGAATACGTCCTGAGTCGATAGATGTAGGAAAAAGCCATACATGGTGAATGGTCAAGACCTGAATGAATGGGGATAGACGATTGGGAACCATACGTTGAAATACTTTTCGTATGCAGTATGGGAGTGAAATGGTTCTGAACTTCGCGGTTGTAAACGGCTTTCCTGGGTTAGGTTTTGTATCGATTCCAGATCGTGGCAAAGATATGATTGCGAGGGGTTCCAAATTGATGATGCATATTCTAACCTTGGTCGAACGAACGTTCGGTATGAATGTTCTTTAATACCGGCGGATGAGTATTTAAGGTTGCGATGGAGGTAGTAATGTGTGCGTGGAGCATCTGAGCAGATGGATTCGATATGGACACCCATTACAACGATGCCGCCAGATGAACACCACCGTATTTTTAGATTTTTACGTAGTGGCAGGGGTTACGGGTACTGCATTAATTGTGTACATAGGTTCAACAATAGTGTGTTTCCGGGAGAATGACAAGGCTTTGCATTTTCCGAGGTTTAATGGCATCAGGGATTTATTCCCCCATGTAGAAATTCTGTTGAGATAGTGTTGCAAGGGGTTGTTGTCGGATGGAGACCGGATGAGTTTATAGACGACGGAGTCATCAGCGAATAATTGTAGTTTTGTTGACATATTGGTCGGTAAATAGTTTGTGTAGATGAGAAGCAATAATGGTGAGAGGCTTGCGCCTTTCAGGACTCTGGTTTATTTATTTATTTATTTATTATAGATAACTTCAGGGTCCATAGGCCACAACAGAAATTAGGGGTAAAAGTAAGAGAATACAATGTGCAGTTTTTACAACGGAGTAGTGGTTCAGATGCGCGTATGACAACAATGAACGTACACTATTTACACAACGGATAAAGAATACACAATCTTTTATGACATTCTACCAACAATAGGCGTTATGTACGGTAGTTTTGATAAGCGTTGTATCAGTAATGGATGCGATAAAGGCATGAAGGTGGTTCCAAAGTACACTTGTTTTAGGAACAAATGAATCATTCTATACGTTACTACGACCAGACGGCAAGCCAACTTTGCAACTATGTTTCGTTCGAAATGAGATATAGCGAGGCGGGGTAATAAGTTGTTCTTTTAACGTAAGTTTATGGCAATATATTTTGTGAATTAAATACAGACGAGAACATTTACGGCGCACTGACAGGTCAGGGAGGTTAACTGTTTTTTTTCATTGACGAAACACTGGTAGTACGGGAATATGACGATAAGATGTAGCGAGCGGCCCGATTTTGAATTGATTCCCCACAATGAATGAGCGTGACCTGATGGGGATCCCATAATGCGCAGGCGTACTCTAATTTGGAACAAACAAGTCTTTTGTAAAGATTAAGTTTAAGGGAGGTAGAAACTGACGAGGAGCCCAGCATGCGGTTAGCATTGCTTTTAGCGTATTCAATGTGGGTATTCCCAGAAAGATCATTACAAATGTGAACGCCTAGGTTCTTATAGCAATTAACAGAGAGCACGGGAACGTTATCAAGGAAATACAGGTAAGCATTGGTTTTATCAGTAGGGTGGGATATACAGGTTACAGTTACACAGGTTACACTGGTTACAGTGCAAAGTTACACTGGTAAGGAATGAGCGTTGGTTGTTAACAGTAGTATATTGCATGCGGCCTGTAAAAAGTGCGCGATTTAGAGCAGTATATTAAGGGGAATTCCTAGAGACGAGAGCTTAATCAAGAGAAAATTTAGGGGTAACCCGGTAAAACTCCTCGGAAAAATTCAGAAATACTGCATCCACTTGAAGGTTATCTTCCATGTCGGAAAAGATTTCTTGTGTCGATTCTGCTAAAACTACGCTTCACAGGAAAACGACTTTCAAAAACAGTGTTGATGTGTATAAAAGAAGTTAATTGTCTAAAGGTAATTCATGAGGGCAGATGCTCTTATTTGCTCGAGCAATTTGCATGGGACACTCGTGAGCAAAATAGAACTATAGTTCGCGGGATTAGCTCGATTCCCATTTAAAAATAGATACTACCTGCACAACCCTCCAATCTCCGGTAATAATGATAGAGTTTAAGGTTAGCAAAATAACAGGAAAACTATCTGACTGGATAGCAAAATAGTGTTTGTGAATAAATTACTGTTAATTTGGTCACAGCCAGCAGAAGACGACAACGTAAGTTCTTTGATGAGATTGAATATTTGTTTGCAGTTAACATGCATAGGGGGCATCGCGTTCACGGAAGTGAGTAAAGTGGGGGCAGAAGTAGAAGCGTTACTAGAAGAGAAAAAGGAACACAAATAGTAATTTAGGGCATGTGCACAGTTATCGCTATTTTTCGGCTCGTTTCCTTGGCCTGTGGGTTCCATTAGATTAGAGCCGTGCTTATTGATAATCATGCGCCAAAACGTGTTGGGGTCAGATAGAGAAATATTTAACAGTTCTGTGGAGAAGAAGTTTGCTTTAGCTTCACCTAACTCCTGAATGTAGCGTTTAGAACTTAAGTGGTACTTATACCAGGCCTCAGAATCATGAGTTTCGTTTGCGATCTTGTACAGACGTTTCTTCCCGTTTAGGAGTGATTTAAAGTGTTATTAGACCAAGGGTTGTTTGAATCAGTCTTGACAACAATATTCGACACGTATTTCTTTTTTAAGTTTAGCATAAAAGTTTTGTAAGTGTCCCAGTTTGCGTTGACAGAGCGATCTTAGGCTTGAACGAAATATTCTGGCACCCAGTTAACTGCCTCAAAATTTCCTTTCCTGTACTCGCAGATCAACCAACTTTTTTTGATGTTGATCTTTTTTGTAGCGGCAGCAAAATGCAAATATTGATAACATTGTGGTCGCTCAAGCCTCCAACATCCGTAATGCTTTGAACACTATCAGGGCAGGATGTTAGCCGTAGGTCTAGCGTATTATATTCTTTTGTAGGGCTCGTTGTCAGTTGATTAAGGATAACTCATCTCTAACGCGAGTAAGGGAAGAACGTAAACAGTTACTTAAACAGTAGGGGTCATCCAGTGGGTGGTACCATATGCCAAAAACTTACTTCGCGTTGGTGCTGTACACGAGCACCTATGTTAATGCCAAGTCACCGTCATGAAGGACAAGGGAAGAAGAGAAAGCATACTTTACGGCAGTTAGGACGCCGCCACCACGTCCAATATGGTGGTCACGATGATGAAGCATCTAATTGAGGTTGCCGGAAAATATTTCGCTATCATTTATGTCTTCGTGAAGCTACGTTTCTGTTAATAGGATTACATCTGCTGAGACGTCTTTAATTAGGCTGCAAAGTGCATCGCATTTTGGACTAATACTGCGTTCATTAAAAGCGACTTTACGTGTTATAGAAGATAGGGTCGACTGGTGGAACAGGGGTGCTGAAACATATTTCCTTAGCGTGTCATTGGCCATTAGCTGTAGCACTTTCTGGTGAGCTAGATGAAGACTAAAGTGTACTTTGATTAGGGCTTTCGATTAGTGTATCTCAGACAGGGCTTTCGATTACTGTATCTGAAAGGAGGAGCTGGTCGAGTTGCAGTTTGAAGGCATGCTTTTTCCGCCCAATAAATTTTATTAGCTTAGCTCGTGCGAGTTGAGTCGCCGCTTCAAAGTCTTTTCTAATGGCAAAATCTGCTCTCGTAAGTTTTCAACCACACGCAAAAAGCTTTCTTTTATTTTGAAATGGGCAAGCTTTATAATGACACGGCGCGTTTTGTTATCAAAATATCTTCCCAGGTGATGAGCCCGTACAATGTCATTTGGGTCCAGCTGAAGGTCCAACTTGTGAGCACGAAATTCTGGAACCTTTTCTTCTGATTTCTTCCAGGTTTCTTTTTCGCAGTGGTTAAGGCATCAGAAAAGAGGGTTGTTGCGGCGCACACGGTTATTCGACAGAACGTAAGCGGCTTTCAAAACCTCGAGTTCCTGTTTGTTCTGTGAAGTTTGAGTTAGCTGAGTGGTGGGCGTTGACTCGGCCTTTTTTAATTCGAGCATATTTATCCGGTTACTCAGTGATGATATCAGCTGTTCATGGCAAGCTTGAGCTACCATAACTTGAACTAGTTTAGCACGAGTATCCGCTTGCCCTTCTTCCAGTTTTTTGACAGCAGCAACCAGCGAGGCGATGTCAGGGTTAGGAGGCCCAGGGGTGACCTCTACTCCTGACATTAAGAGCAACAACTCAAAGAGCCAGTGGCATGCAAGCCCATCACTTAGTAGGCGAGGTAGCAAATTCGGCGAGTTAGCAAATTGGGCGAAAAACGCTACCGCACTGCAGGTCGCTGGGGAACGACACCGCGACAAGAAAACGGTTGCTGCTTCGGTATTCTTTATAACAATTGGGGTAACAAACCTGGGACTATAGAAAGGAGGTACAATGTTGTGGCGAAGGATGTCGTGCCCCAAGCGTCCTTCGTGGCTGTCCACCTTACATGCACTGAGATGAGGTCCTGTGACAGATGGCGTGGACGAAGGAACATGTTGCTAGGTAACGAGTTCAATCCGGGCAAACTGGTGGTTCTGGGTTTCTTGGAGTGCACGGGAATTTTCCAGGAAGCCGTGTGACGATTTCGGGGTATCTGGGTCCTTCGAGGTTGGGAGGGGTCCAAGAAAAAGTATGCTGTCAGGGAAATCCAGTAGGCCAAGGCCTGAAACGCTAGAAAAAGGGTATGTTCTGGCGAACGGTGTCGGGTTCCAAGCGTCCTGCGTGGCTGTCCAGCTTATATGCACTGTGATGAGGTGCCGTGACAGATGGAGTAGACGTAGGAACATGTTGGCAGGTGACGAGTTGAATCCGGGCCAGAAATGGTGGTTCTGGTTTTGTTGGAGTGTAAATGAATTCTCCATGAAGCCGGGTAACGAATGTCGGGGTATCTGGGTTCTCCTTGGTTGGGAGTGGCCCAGTAAAAAAAAACATGCTGTCGGAGAAACCCAGTAGGCTAGGGCCTGAAACGATCAATGGGCTGTGAGCATGGTGTAGCGAACGATGTAGTACCTGCATGTCGTAGCGAGCGATGTCGATTAATGTTACATCGGCATGCTTTCACTCAGGAGGTATGTGTTCCTTTACCATATTATTATTTATATGATATTTAGGGGTTTTTAATGCTTCAGAGTCGAGATTGTGGATTAGCTTATTCGGAAGTTTGTCCTTTACACGTGAAGTGTTGCGGAGAGGTTCCGTGAGCCGGGTCCTATTTCGGCAAGGGTAAAGGGGGCATCCAGTTCGGGGCAAATGGCTCCATTGTACGGGGAATATGAAGTGCAGTTTGGGTGTTTTCTTTCCATTGATTTTGTAGTTCTACGAGGAGTTAGTCTCTGTTCCCTCATTGTTTAGAATAATTCGCTGTAATAGATGGGCTGTGGCTGATTGAGATTCTTCGTTTTCTATGAGGTATCGAAGGAGGTGCCATGTTGTGTGGCTTCCGAGTGTTCCCTGCTATTCCGTACAAAGGCGAGCACAGTTTTATTAGTTTTAGCGTAGTCAGCTGCTTCCTGCTTTAATTTAGCTGTGCTCAGACGTATTTTTCAATTTGCTTTGTGCTTTTTCCATCGCTTAGTTACCCTTTTCGGGCCTCCCAAAAGTGCAGGAGGTGCGCATCCACAGCGGGACAATCTTGCATAATAAGCAATTCTTTCGTTTGTGTTTGCTCAGTTTGTAGCACACCCTTTGTCCATTCCTTGATTTCTTGAATAGGACTCGTTCGCGCCAATTCGCGGAATTTCGGCTAATCAGTTATGCAAGCACTGCCGATCTTTTGGGATTGAGAGCCGTAGTGCAAAATTTGCAATTGAATAATATAATGGTCACTGCCCAGCGTTTCCAATCATTTAAAAAAACGTCTATATCTGGGCGTTGCGCGCCCGGCTATGCCTGGGCTATGATGCGGCACTTTTCCGCGGTACCGAATAATTTTTATTACCTATTAAAACACAGGCACAGGCATTTTTCTACACCAATCGGGAAAGCAACCCCTGCTAAGAGCACTAATTTGTGCCATTGAGCTCATCTACAGAAAATATTGTTCACTGAGAGTACAGCAGACCAGTGGCAATAGCAACCTTCGATATACCACTACTTAGTGCGCGTGGCTACTACTACGTCCGTTAGTACTACGTACACTGTAATTCGCTATATTCATGGTCTCGCAATGGGGCAGAGAATGTGTGTTCGACTTGTCTATCGGGAATAATGCTTTCGTTTCTCATCCAGTCCAAAGTTTCCTTCATTTGGTTTTCACGTCAACTGCTTTAGCTTTGTTGTCTTTTATCTGTTATCCGCTTTATAACCCATTTCGCTGCTACAGATTCAGGAAGACGCCTTTTCTGCATGTTTAATAGGGGGTTTATCTTTTTACGTCAATGAACACAAAGTTCAGCCGACGAATGGGGTGTCATAAAACGAAAAAGTCTTAGAACGTGTACTTCGTACAACGTGTGAACTGAAAGGACTCCGGGAGCGGAGCGGATAGGATAAATAAAGAAATTACTGGGACAAATAAAAGCAACTGCCAAACAATCAAAGATCCCATCATTTCTCAACACGATTGGATTGAAACACCATGAGATGTAAGCATTCTTGGTGCACGACTTTTTAATGGGGTATGGCTGTCGCTTGGTCGTGTTGCAGAATGCTCCACTGAACGTGCACATTCAATCATTATGGAAAGAAAGTTGGTTATTCCATGTTCCACAACCATAGGTTAGGCCCTGGTCGGCGGCTGTATCTTATTCCACAATGCGTGCCCACCGGGGTGGTGGCAAGTTTGACTGCCAAATTCCTATTTACAGTGACTTCCTTCATGTTGCGTAATTCCAGAAAAAAACGCCCAAACCATGTTCGTGGCCTTCTGAATTAGTCATGCAAAATTGAAACTTGCTATGATGTTAAACAAATTACTTTCACACAAGGAAAACGAAACGTCAGAAGCCCAAAGACTAAAACAATGTCACAGATGTGGCCATTGCGGGTAGGTACCGCTTAATAAAGAAATAAAAAATGGCATAATTTCAACAGCAATAAAACGAAGGCACATTAGCATATCTGTGCATTTCACTTGATAAATTAGCTTATGAAAAACTCCATAATTTAGGGGCCCTAAAACATAACACGCACCCAAAAACTGGATAAATTTCGGGACAGACCCACTATCGTGATGGCAACTTGAAATATTGTATTCTTTCCAGAATGATAACTATAATTTCGAGTGCAAATTTCCCAATTTTTTGCACTTCCAGATAAGGAAATAACCAGTACCACAGCAGTTCTAGAAGAATCTTCTCCTAAAGGTAAGGAAATGTGAACTACTCGCAGAGCGGGACAAAAAACTGTTCATGTCAGGGCTTTGCGCGTCAGGCAACGTTCGGGCTATGATGTGGCTTATTCACGCGGTACCGAATAATTTGTATCACCTATAAAACCAAGGCGCAGGCGTTCTTTTTTTTCTGCACCAATCTAAAAAGAAAGGCCTACGAGAAGAATTACATTGCGTCATTGTGCTCAGCTGCAGAAAACATTGGTCACTGAGAGTACAGCAGACAAGTGTCAACAGCAACATTCGATACTACGACTTTGTGCGCATAGCATGGATTGTAACCACTGAGAGAGACGGTCGCAAACTAGCCGAACCGCCAACCGGAATCATTGCACACATCGGCACCACCTAAAGAGACAGCAGGCATGACTCCTCTTTTCAAATGACAACGGGGTTACAAGTGGGTTGTTTGACAAGTGGGGTACAAATACAAGTTAACACCTTTTCTCGTCAAGATGAACATACTGTTTTTGTGCGCCGTCTACGTTGTGGGCCAGATACTTTTCTACAAAACTTCGAATTTTACTTGGCATCACAAAATTGCTTTACAGAATGTTACAGTGTTACATACAATATTACGCACACAAAGAGACAAAAAATCTCCGCGGAGGCGCATCGGTGACACTATGTTCATTGGACAAACATTTCCCACTGCCAAGCAAAATTCTTACGTTTTCGAACACCAATTGGATTGGAGACAAGACCGGAGAGCATGGGTGAGAAGAACCAGTTGAAAGCCTAATTTATGAAATTTCACGGCTGCAAAAGACGGTTTGCGGGGCACGGTGCGTTGTGTCGGTTTTATGACCAAAACCTGAAGCGCCCCACGCTTCGCAAAACCGCCATCGTCGTTGTTCTTGTTGTTTTGCGGTTGAAAAAAGCCGCCACTCTCAAGAGTAAGTTACAAACACACGTGTTATCTTATGCGATTGGAACCGAGGTCTCCACAGTATCAGCCCGGCGCGCTACCACTGTGCTTCGCCAGAACTTTGTCTGCTTTATTACATAACCAAAGAATTTTACGCATTCACAAGGCACACTCTATAAGGAGACTACAAACATTCACAATTTCAGATGGGGAACAAGTAATAAGTTTGAACTAAGAGTCTGAGAGAGATAGGGACATATTTATTTATTGGAGAGTTTAGCTCCAACCTATAAAGGTGCTGGATACTCCAGGCATTGGAGCATACGAAAGGTAAAATACTTGCCCTGAGGAAACACAAGGTTACAAAAAGTACATTAGGACAGCAGCGGCTTTAAGATCGCATGCACACTCAGTAACTACTTGCTCTGTATAGTACACAAGCACATATATATATATATATATATAAATACACACACAATTTCTTACAGCAGCGGAATATAGTCCAAAAACCTATATACATCTATATAAAAACAATACAAAATATCCACGATGCCACACAGGTACTTTCGTCACTATACATACACCCCTGTGTGTTTCCACACCCATTCAGAGGAATGTACAGGCATTTAATAGCATTTGCACATCTTCGTCTCTTGCGAAAACTCCCTTAAAGCAACGAAGGCTTTCGTTTAGTTGCGTACAGTGTCCCACGGACCCAACAGTTTCGGCAATGATAGGGGTGTCCGAGATAGCAGGCTAACTTGTCACTTAATTTTTTCGCTTGGTCGCAAATGCAGCTGCAAGAAGGTAGAAGGTAGAGCCATTGAGGGTGTTCACTTTGGGCACCATACACGCTTTGCACCCACGCACGTTACTCCCGAAAGAGTGATTTCGTTGAACAAAGAGGGACGGCATGAAGATTCATCATGCGGCACTTGCACAAACTGAACAGCAGCATAAGTACGAAGAGACCATATAGATCCTAACTGTGTCTGTCCACGTGAAGAAATTTAATAACAGCGGGATCATTTATACCTCCCGCTTCTGTATCCGTTGTAGAATGTCCGAGAGTCACAGTCAGTTTCTACGCAGAACTACACAATGCTCCACAGTTTCAAGTTGATTACACAACTGACCACACACAGATTATGGCACAAAAATCTATTAGAATGAAGCTACGTTTGAATAAAAAAGGTTGACGTATATAACGTAAGGGAGAATGCCGTCGCAACATACGCTGAACGGTAGATTGACCTCCGTATTCTGACCAAACTTAACTTACGCCTTAAGGAAGTATCTCGTGTGTCCGAAAAGGACCAGGATGAGAAGAGGCCGTAGCGAATTTCTTAAAGAGCCGTTGTCAATTGCGCCCTCTTCGGATAACGAAAAGGTCCTGTGAAGGAGGCTAGCGCGCAACGCGACAGTCCACGTAGGGAATGTGGGCGGCATTCAATTCTTGCACCAATGGAAAAGATGCTCCGGTAGCGCCAGCTTCAAAGCACTGAGATCAGACCGACCGCTCCTTCGTCGACCGGCTTCCATACGGGAACTTTAGGGGCCTATGTTTGATCGCCGCTTGCCCGTCGGCCGCGCATGACTACCAACTGCATAAATTTTCATCACAGTGTCTCGAATGTGTAACTTGGTTTGTCCGATTGGTTTTTTGGCATTTTGGCAAGCTGCGACAAACTGTAGCAGCTCCTGGCTGCGCCGATCTATGCGCGGATGCGGCTCCATGGTTCCGAAGCTGGCCGCTTTGCGCACTGGCCGGCCTGGTGTGCGGGTGTGGGCACGGCCGCAACCGGGCGACAAGCGTGTGCGGGGATCATTTTAACAGCAGAGCTGTACAAGCTCTTGGTTGCCCCGTCGATACGAAGAAAACATACCAAGAAAATACCCGTTGGGGATTGGCTAGGAATCTAATACGTCCGCTACACAAAACTGTAACTCAGAAGCTCCAGCTATGGAATAAAGAAAGAGCACATAATCACGATGATATAATGTAAAGAATTAGGACGTAGAGGCCCAAACAAAAGAATCAGCTTTTTGAATAGGAAAAGTAAAAGATAACCGCGGGCGACAAGTCCAAGATTTTTTTATTTGTAATATAATGCCAGGGGGCATCAAAATAACGTATTTACAAATATACATGGGCACCCGTCTCTCGAAGGAAGTCAAGAAGAGAGCGGTGGTGGGGTCCCCAGAGCCACCACTGAAGGTCGGGGGGTCTTCCAGGATGGAGGCCTATGGCTCTCAGGTGTCGCTTTCTGGCTGAGGCCAGTTAAGGACACGTCCATATGAGATAATCCGCATCAGCGTGTTCGGCAGTAGCTGTGGAGAAGGGGCAGGTATCATCGAATGGGGCATGGTAGCGTGGTGGCTACACCCGGGTCACAGCAGGTGAGAGCGCCACTGCAACGCGAAGTCTGGGCAGCAAAACCTCTTCCCAGGGAGCAAGTCTACAGGGGAGGTCCGTTCCACATGGTGGAATGTGGGCACGTGTGATGCGACGCAGATCGTCCTTCCGCTGGAGAAAGTTTTCTATCGAACTGGTCGTTAGGATTGGTAGCGGCCGAGGAATATACGTCGGGTGACAAGCCATATCCGCTGCAATGTGAGCGGGGAGCGTATTCCGCCTAACCCACACCAGCCTGAGAGGGCAGGGGTAAGTGTCTAGTAGCGTGTGGATGACCCTTGAAATAGTACAATTGTTGGATACTTGGCGTAAATCCCGTATCGCCGCGGTGGAGTCCGTATAAAGATGTAGGATGGCACCCACAGAGGCTCGCTGTAGGGCCGGTGTTAGTGCCTGTAGGACATCCCGGATGGCTGTGAGCTCCGCCAGTAGAGAGGGTAGGATGCGGATGGTTTGGTGGTAAAGGCAAGTTTGAGAGGCGTCAGGATAGACGGGACACTGTATCGCAGTAGATAAAACGCCATCCTGGGCACCAGCGTCCACGAAGGCCTCTATCGCCTCGAACTGGGTCGCAGCCGTCAGTAGTAATCCTCTCGCGCATGCTTTTCCGGTAGTTCGAGTGTGCAGTCTAATCAGTGGTCTGTTGTCGGTCACCTGGTGATACCGCCACGGCGGCCTGGTTACAGGGCGATCTGGTGAAGCAGGTAGGAAACAGCCTATGTAGCTAGCCAAGGCCGCTGCTTTCGCAATAAAAGTACGTTTGTGCATGCTGGCTGAGCGACGTTGTTCGACGAGTTCGTGAAGCGTGTTCAGCTGAGCCTCAGCTTGGAGCGATGGTATCGAAGTCATTGCAGGAAGGCAGGTGATGGTGCGTATTGCGGCTGTGTTAATAGCCTCAAGTCGGGCCCACTCCGTCTGAGCCATGTACTGCAATTGGGCCTGATAAACCAGTTGAGGCTGCAGTACTGACCTCACCAGGAGGGGAGCCATCTTAGAGCAGGAACCACCAGACGTCTGCGAGATGCGTCGAATCAGTTGAAGCATCTGTCCTGGTTTTTGCCGGGCAGATCGAAGCCACATGGCAGCCGACCCAGACGCAGAAATTTCCAAACCTAGTACGCGAAGAGATGCGGTGGTGCATACTGTTTGGCCGGAAATTTGCAGTATGAGGGATAGAAATCGCTAGTTTTAGACGGCCTTAAATCACTGGCCACAGGCAGAATGGCTGTTTTATCCGCTAAAATTGTCAGTCTAGCGTATTGAAACCATGTCTGCCTGTCTGTCAAGGCCTGTTGAAGGCACACGTTTTGGCGATGCAGGTCTGGCTGGATGTTCCATACCGCTATGTCGTCCTCGTAGACGAGGAAATGCAGGTCCGGTATGGAGCCCAGATGCCAGCTCCGTGAGGTACTCCGTGAACTGGTGTGAAGTGGCCCTAGCTTGCTCCACTGATTCGTATAGAAAAAAGATCTTCCGGTAAGAAAAGACTCGATGAAAGCGCACACCTTGTCTGGTAGACAGACTTCGGAGAGTTTCCAGGATTGCCCCGTGGCTGACGTTGTCGTAAGCCTTGTGGATGTTCATGGCAAGCACTGTCTGTGCTTTGTGTGAACGACCTCCTAGTAGCACTATTTACGACAAATGGCCCAGCCAATCCTCGGTACCCAGACGAGGTCTAAACCCGATGTGGGCTAGGTGTCCAACCACCATTGAAGGCGGGCTGCCATCATGCGCGCCAAAAGCTTGGAAAGCCTGGACGTCAAGGCGATTGGGTGCAAGTTGGGAAGATTGTCGGGTGGCTTCCCTTGCTTCCGTATAGGCACAATATCTGCATGAAGCCACGACTCTGGTATTTGGGAATAGAGCCAAACCTCGTTGATGTAGGTGAGGGAAGGCTAAACGCTGGTTCATCGAGGTTCTTGTACACCTCATATGTAATGCCGTCCGGTCCCGGAGTCATCCGAAGTTTTGCATGGTCAATCGCAGCTAGGAGCTCAGCCATTGTAAAAGCAGATTGAATTCCATGAGCGGCGTCGTCAGAGGGCGGTGAACCAACCTGATGTGACAGAGGAAACGGGCACGCGCTACTGGCTGGAAGGCTGTCATAGGCAGGGTACAAGGCACGAGCAACATCGGTGGCCAATTGGTCAGGAGTCTTGCCCGATGCCAGACATGCACTGGCTGCCGCATCCGGAGTGCGGCCTCCACTTTTTATTGCCCGAAAGGTGTGCCATATGGATGATGTAGTCGCCGATGGGCTGAGCGATTCACACCAGCTCAGCCATCGCTGCATTGACAGAGGTTTCTCATGACGCCTGGCAGCCGCAGTCAGACGTTGCAAGCGTATTCGAACCTCCAGAGACGAGGGATCTCGTGGGGCAGCCACTTCAGCTTGCTTGCGCTGGGTACATAGCTGCAAGAGTCAGTGGTCAGGTTTTGGCGGGACTCCACAACCCAAGTTTTCTGGGAGGCGTTATTCAGAGCATTCCTAATAACAGCGATTGGATCTGGGCTGAGCTCCGTGAGGTTTGCGTTCGTTTTACCCCGACAGTCATCCCAATTCGCAACCGTGTAGCAACGCCGAAAGCGATGCGTTGAGCTCGGGGTAATGCCGATCCTAATGGGGTGATGGTCACTGCCCCAGCAGTCTGTTTCTCGCTGCCATGATACCGTATCACTGCCAAGCCACCATGTTAAGTCAGGTGAGTACGGTGGCATCCCAAGATGAATACATCGGCGCGTAGGGCACGAAATGTCATTAGGAAAAGTAAAGTTAGCATCACGGAAGTAGTCTAGCAGCACACGCCCATGTTCTCTTGAGGTGGGGTACCCCCAGTCACGATGAGGCGCATTGAAGTCCCCAGCCACATGTATGGGACAGGCTGCGTTCGAACGGCACACAGAGGAGAGACAGCCCAATAGTAGCCGAGGTGCACGTCCGCTGTGTGGGCGTACATACCACAAGACAAGAATTACAGCGCACCGAAGTAGTTGCACCTTCCAGGCCCACCACTTCTTGCCATGCCGTGCATCACGTGTGTAAGGGGATCGGAGTTTGTGGCAAAGACGTAAGTACATAAATGGTGGCTTTGCCTGGCGGAGAGCTGGTGGGGCCACAGCGCCGATCAGGTATGAATGGAGTAGCGTAAGCGGTGAAATTGGGAAGGCGACGCAGGTAATTGGTCTTCTGTAAGGGGAAAGCCCAAGCACTAAGTTTGCCCAGGCGAAGACGTTCCCGAAGCTCTCCAATTTTCGTTGTGAGCCCGCGAAAGGCATAATGAAGTTGGGCTGCTAAAACCAGCAGCAATTGCTGTAGCTGCTGCACGACGAAGTGTAACAGTTCTTGGTGGTTAAGGGAAGAGGAGAGTGGCTTTGCCGTGTTCAGGCTGGAGGGAGAGAAACGGGTCTGACTGGAATGACCTTGTTGTGGAGGCTGCTGGCGTTGCGGGCGACGAATTAGCCGTGCACGGACCTGGGTGAGCTTCACGACCTCAGCTTGCAGGATGGCCAACTGATGGTCTACCTCACCCAGCTCGTCCATACCCAGAGATTCCTTTTCACTTTGGCTTTGCTTTGGCGGCGAGAGCGGCGGAGCACGTCGTGGTACGTCGGCCGGGACAATGTTGTAGTAACAGATTGGGTGCTCTCCGGAGGCTCCACATTGTCTCCCTTCATTGTGTCCTGCTCTTCATCCTCCAAGGAACCAAACCGGTTAAACATAGGAATTTCGCTGAGACCAGACTGGCGCCGCCACGCGCGTCACTTAGCACGAATAGCTTTGCATTTAGTGGGACATTTTTTATTCCTTGATCGCATGGTCATCTGTACGGCACAGATCACAGCGAAACTCGGTCTGCGGCGATGCAGCCGACTGCGTAGCTGGTGGCTCTAATGCATCGGTAGCCGGTGGTTCGGCTGCAGGAAATAGGCACGACTTGCTCATGTGTCCCTGACGAAAGCACCGATAACAGTGCAGCACTCCGGCTTTGTATAGACGTGGGCGAAGTACGCACCCGTTGTACAGGAAAACGGTCAGGTGGCTCCAGAGGGCCTCGTAGAGTAAGAAGGCACGTACGGGCGGAGCCCACATACCCAAGAAGGTGCACCTAGTGGGTGGCGCACCGGATGCCAAACGGGAGCTCTGGATTTTCTGCTGGCTCTACGCCGGAAACGACATAGCGCCTGATGTCAGTTCCTGATAGCAGGTACGCTTGTATAGACAGGCTCTTTTCAGGCGTGAGAGGAATACAATCCAGGGAGGACAATCGCTGGACAGCCTGAAGAGATGGCAACCATACTGATATTGAGTTGGTAGGATTGTGCTACACGTAGCCGGTAACTCCAGACGTTCCTAGGCAGTTGACGAGCGTCCGTTGCAATGTCTTCGTTGGAAGCGAGGAAATGTTGAAGCGCTCCCGAGGCTTGATTGCAACCTTGTACGTCGAGGGGTTCGTAGCCTTACCCGTGGCACCTTTGGAACTGCCGGTCGCTCCATGGGGTGGAGGGGCAGCTGCTGACGTAGCTTGTTCACCCAACGTTGGGAGTGACGGGTTTGTGGCTGGTGTACATACCCGCTTGGCTGCAGGCGCAGTGGTGTCCACTGTCGGGACTGCGGTTGCTGTTTGGTCCGACAGGCGCTTCGGTAGACTGAACTGGTCAGCCGGAGGTAGTGGGAGTGGTGGCGTTACCTCCATTGGTAGTTAGCCGTCGAGTCCCCTGTCAGTAGCGACGTCTGTAGCAGTGGGCGTCGCCAGCAGATTCGTGGATGGAGCTACGCCGAGCTTCTACAACGTGTGCGACATACCCGCACGGCGGCGAAGATGGCAGTGCTACAGCGACTGGGCGGCTAGGCCTAGCGACCGGTGAGCTGGATCGAACGCAGCGGATGGCCCCGAGGAGTCATCCTGTTGCTTGCCGACGGACCGTGGTGGGGCCAGAGATGTCGCAGCGTCAATAGATAGCAGTGGATGCAGTCAACCATATGAATAATACTTGTTCAGGCGAAAACAACGAGAATGTATCCAGGCTTGCGCGTAGGCTTGGGCCACGTGAGGGGCTCTCAAAATGGAAAAAATATCCAAGTAGAGAATTGGCCAGGAAACGACTGCCGTCTGCTCACGCTGTCACTCGCTCAGCGTTGCTAGGGGCAACCACTTGTGCTGATAAAACTGGTAACCAACGCCCGTGTCAACGAGAATTCAAATACGAGGGGGTCAAAATTAATCCGGAGCCCTCCGCTATGGTTGCGTCGGCGCGTGAAACACTACAATCAATCAATCAATCAAAACTTGGAACCGCAGTGGTGTTGGTGACTGCACTCTCTCCTAATATGTGCAGCGTACATGGTGAATGACACGACCAAAGAAGATCCGGACGCCAGGGAAGAGGCGGCTTATCGTAAGCACGCCGTGTTGCCAGGCGAGTGTGAGTTGTCGATAAGAAGTAGGGCAGGTCTTGAACGGTGAGATAGCGCTCTACGAAAACTGCGCCTGTGACGATGAAGTATAAAAAGACTGAGGTTGGCACTGTACAAATCAATTCCTTTACATTACTTTGCTATTGATGTGGCCTTTTGGTTACCACCGTCATATATATACTCAGCGTAAGTGGTTTTTAGTGGCTTATATGGCGCTCATCGAGTTTAGCGTAGTGAGACGGACACAGCTCTGCTGTACATCAGGTTTGCACCGTTGTGCTAGCTGCCTTTGATTTTTGCTCGACAACAGCTCTTCATTCTTTGCTGCTTTATCAATTCCTCGCGAACAACGCGCAAAGCCTGACACCTCAGCTAGGCTATCGACGTAGCCCGGGATGTTGGTCGGGAAAAGGACAATTTATTGTACGCCGGGAGCCCTTACTGTTTAGGTCGATAAGTTCCTGTAAAGACGCCCTTACAGCATAAGTTCTGTTTTTTGAAGCGTGTTAAGGGGCCTAAAAGAGTGTGGAGGCAAGAGTGATTGTTGAATCTCCCGATGGGTATGAGCCAGTCATTACCATTGTCATCATGACAGCACCCCTGTCATTAAATCTGTTGTCTCCGCTAAGGGCAGCCATGGCCCAGGTCTGTCTTGCGTCGTTCTCCCGGTATATTTTTAAGTGCCAATGCACTTTATAAGCGACCCTGAATTCCGTTGACCGCCGTCCGTCCACATAGCAACAGCTGCGGGTGCGCGCGCTCCTCGTCTTCCTTGGCAACGGGGGGAGATGGCACATACCCACGTGGGGGATTGGCCAGGAATCTCCTCGTCTTCCTTGGCAACGGGGGGAGATGGGCGCCCGCTGCCTGGCCGCTGACATGGCACATACCCACGTGGGGGATTGGCCAGGAATCGGGCGTGAGAAGGGCTAATGCACCCGCTTAAAGGAGTACTGACACGAAATTTCAAAGCTGAGATCCGCTCTAGCAATCAAGTACAACGACAACACAAATAGGTGTCTGTGCATGGCACATACCCACGTGGGGGATTGGCCAGGAATCGGGCGTGAGAAGGGCTAATGCACCCGCTTAAAGGAGTACTGACACGAAATTTCAAAGCTGAGATCCGCTCTAGCAATCAAGTACAACGACAACACAAATAGGTGTGTGTGAATAAATGCATGTTTCTTTCTTTGTAGTTGTGTGTGTGTGTGATCTCTTTCGCGAACATTACCGAACCGCGCAAATTCAACTCGTGCATTCGCACTTTCACATTCTTCCCCTCGGGGAAATGCGGGGAAATTTTTTGGTGCCGTTAAACCTGGGAGGATGACCGCGCGCGATGAAGGAGACCACCAACGTCCCCTCCGGCTTGAGGGTCCTAGAACCCCGCGATTCTGACTGTTTCCGCTGCCCAGCCCCGCCCTCAGCTGGAGGTCGCAATCGCTGGCCCAGACCGTCCAGTGACGACCGACAGTAAGTGTCGAATAGATAAGCTGCGCCAGCAGCAACGCATTTTTTGTGTAGCTACTGCAAGACTGCTCAAGGCAGCAAATGAGCTTCTGGTAGCCCCGTCTCCACCTCCGCACGACTTGCATGTGAACATTGATCTACTTGAGAGCAAAGATGCTGCAATTTACGAGATAGACGAGAAAATTATCGATCTTCTTCACCATGAGGAAGTCGAGCGTGAATACTTCGAGGCCTTGGCGTACCGAGAAGATATATTCCGCGCCCTCAACCGGCTCCTCAATGCCTTGAAGGTCCCAAGGCATCCGGTATGCGAGGCACCACCAACGCCACTCCTAGCAGGCCAAGTTTACCTCGACCACTGACCATTGTTGGCAACAGCGCTCTCCCGAAAACCCATCGAGGTGACTCTCGTCCACTCACGGGCAGCGAGCTTGCCATTTGTAGTGCAAAAGCTCCAGGATGCAAAATTTTGCTGTAAAACACGTGAAAGGCAAGGGTCTGGGAACCATTTCCAGGTGACGTCCCGTGACCGCACGGTCTTGTCCGACATGCAGTGGCCAGAGTCTTCGACCTTCACGCCAATCACGCGAAAAAAATCCACCGAGAACCCATTCTGCCGTTTCCCTTGCATCGAGACGTTGGAAATCTCTACTAGAAATGGGAGGCCAAGAGCTAGTCCACAGAACTGCGCCCGGACGGCAGTGCAAAGACCGGTTCAGTCCAACGCGACGTGCGACTAGGGGAAGAGGAAGAGGAGGAGGAAAAAACTTTATTCAAACGCAACATTAAGCGTCGAGAATGTCCCGGGCCAGGTTCACCAACGCCAACTGGTCCGAGAGCTGGTCCGAGGCTAGCCAAGTCCGCCACGTTGAAGGAGGTGGGTGGGGAAAATGTGGGGATTGAATTGCAATGGGGCAGGCGAAAATGCAGTGTTCTAAGTTAGCGTATGGTTCGGGACAATTGGGACATGCTGGTGAGTGTCGGATACGATAGAGGAAGGAACGAGCAGGTGTAAGGATGGTATTTAACTGTACGCGTCGAAGAATGCGTAGTTGCGTGGTTGTTAGAGATTTGTCTGGAACAGGAAGTGTACGAAGAGTTTCTCTGATGTTCTTGTAGTGAAGCTTTATTTCTTGTTTGTAGTGGAGAGTAGTGTCCCACGTCGGTGGATAAGGCCAGGGAATCCCAGGCGCCCGGTGCAGAAGTTCGCGGGCGAGGTTATGCACAACCTCATTGCCTGGGATTCCAGCGTGACCAGGAATCCACCTCAGTGTGACAGTGTGGGGACGTAGCTTTGTTAAGGCTTTGCGTAGATCATACTGCAGTTCTTCAGGAATCCTACCCATGTGAATGGCGCGAATAGCTTGCATTGAATCAGTGTATATGGTATATCCTGAGGGGTTAGGGGGCCGTAATGAGAGGTCCTGGATACTGGTGATTATTGGGAGAGTCTCTAGAGTCGCTGTAGGTGGGGGATTAGTGAAAGGACCAAGGGTGTGTGTCACTACTTCATTGCCACTTGCGATGGAATATGCGGCTGCTCCGACGTGCGTCCGTGATGTATCCGTGTAGACTATCGTAGAATCAATTGGATGGACATGATTGACAACGCGAGCACATCGTCTCCCTGGATTGGTATCAGCTGCAACGTTTTTTGGAATGGGAGCTATCCTGAGGTTATCTGGGAGCGGCGCAGGAGGGGTGATGACAGGCAAGTCAATAGGCTTGAGAGCAACTTGGTGAAGGATCCAGTGTCCTTGTTTTGTGCTAGAAAGACGCGCCATTTGCCGGTCTTTATGTTGTTGTATAAGATCTCCCAGAGGCAAGAACAGCCCCGTAGAGTATAGGCGCTGAGTGGACGTATTAATTGGAACGTTGAGGGCGGTCTTATACAGTGTATGAAGTGCAACCTCAATCTGATGTCTTTGGTGACAAGTCAGATAAAGATATGGAATTGTATAAAGAAGTTTACTTAAAGCTAAGGCATGTACTAGCTGCCTAACTTGACCCTCATGTAGCCCCGCGTGCTTGTTGACAATGCGGCGCACTAAATGGGTAAGCTGATGGCAAACTTTAACTGTTGCAGCCACATTAGCCTGATCAGATGATTCATGGATATGCAGTCCAAGAATTCGGCAGGATATTACGCGAGGGATGGGGTGACCTACCATTGTGAGTGTGATCAGGTGATTGTGTTCTCGCTGATAGCGAGTTTTCGATATGAGCAGCAATTCGGACTTTTCAGGTGCGGGAGACAGGCCTACAGTGTCGAGATACCTAGTGACTGCATCGATACCTTGCTGCAAGGTGTCCTGCACTGACCCAGGAGACCCAGATGTGCACCAAAGAGTAAGGTCGTCTGCGTAGAAGATCTTTTTGCCCCTGCGAGAACGAGAGAATGCGATACAGATAAATAACATGAGCATTTCGTCTACTAGCGCCCCTGAAGTGTCCGTCAAGGAACAAGCCATCGTAACAGCTGAAGGTTCACTTTTCGTAAATGAGGCACATGCAAGCTTACGAAGGAACGATAAGCGTGTCGAATATGATAAAGCACCTGTCGCTGCCAAAGACGGTTCAGCGACAGCCACCCGAGCAGACGACAGAAAGAAGAGCTGTGAAAGAAGAGCTAGAACGTCAACCGTACGTGTTCGAATACGTCTTTGTTCCCGACTACATGAAAGGTGAATCCTTACCGGACCGTCCTGGAAGGCAGCTGGCTGCGTTCGTAGAAGTAGTCCAAGAAGGTGCACCTAAGCGCCAATATGATTCTTTCCGTATTGCTGAGGGTGGAAGGTCTAAACCACCCTTGATGACCCTTTTTTGTCACAGCGAGCAGCCACTGAGGACTGGTCCGAAAGCAGCCGAGCGTTATGCTGACTTGGTTCCCACCAGGAAAACGTAATGGCCAGAACCGGAAACTGTTAAAACGCAAGCACGAGACCGGCACAAGACTGATCAGAATCCACCGAGCGACTCGATGCATGACAGCTGCAGGTACAATGAACAGTTGAGAATTTGACAACAACATCTTCAGCAAACTAGGTGCTTGACTGAACGACTTAGGACGTCGCAGCGAACTTGGAGCCCAGTTTGGTTGTCAGCTGCTTCACCTTGGCGGCGTTTGGCTGTAGTGAAAGCTGCGAGAGCGTCGATGCACCGCTGGACAGCTTCACCAGGTTTCACATTAGGGACCGGAAACAAATTGTTAGGATGGTGGATTGATTGTTCGGCGTGCGTACTGCGTTTCTACTTCTGGCCAGATACGAAGGTTGCGGGTGCGGGAGTGTGTAGAATCTCCAGATGGGTATGAGCCAGTAATCACCATTGTCATCATGACAGCACCCCTGTCATTAAATATGTCGTCCCCGCTAAGGGCAGCCATGGCCCACGTATGCCTTGCGTCCTTCTCCCGTTATATTTTTTCCCAACCACGGCGGCCGCTTTTCAGATGGAGACGAAAAGCAAAAACGCCCGTGTGTGCGAGATTTCGGTGCACGTCAAAGATCCCCACGTGGTCAAAATAATCCGGAGCCCTACACTACCAGGCCTCTCAAGCTTGGACGTTCCCTGGTTTCCCTATAGGCGGCGTAAAAATCGATGCCCCACGTGACCAACCTACAGCACTGTTTTCGACCATCAAGCCCACCAGACGGCGCAAGCAGAAGGTTACTTTTGGTATAGAATACAAAACATCCATTCCGTGACTCAAAGCGCCCACACAGTTCGCTTACAATGTGTTATTTAAAATACTATTAACAAGTTTCGCATCAAGCATCCTTTGAGCAAAAATGTACGCAACTTTTTACGAACAGCCGACTGGTGCACCACCTCGTTTCTGAATTCGCAACCACAAAGCCGCCAATTCAAATTGAAACCGCTGCAACGGCCCACCGTTTCTATGTGCGCGGAGCACTGGTTTCGTGACTGTTATTGCTGTTATGTGCTTTTGCGTCCATCAGTGGTTGAGAGGTCTGGCAAAACACGGGAATTGAGTGCTTGTGGAGTGACAAATGTGGGAAATTCCGCATCGGAAGACAGCTGTCGAGGCCAGAATATTTGATTCTTCCAGCAGAAGGTGAGTGTTATGCACTCCGCTAGAAAGACGGTGCAAAGGAAACCGTTGTCGCCGTCAATACCTCATTTGTGCCCTTAGTTCGAAATCTTAGCGCAAGTGAACGAGTTGTTATGGCAAAAAAAATGTTGTCACGAAAGCGACGTACAATTGCAGCGATCAAAATGAAATGATGTCCTGGCATCTGTAAACTTGCGGATGTCAATAAACGATTTGTTCTCAGTTGCTGCTCACTGTGGTCTGTGCCAGTCGAGGCCATCTGGTTACCTGGCGTAACATCACTTCACTAGCGCGGCGCAAGTAAACACGCGGCCAGCGTGCCAGCCAGGAACCAGCAGGCGCAGCCACGGCCGAATTCGACGCTCCTTTCGCGCGCGAGAGGAGAGTCGAGTCCGGCCGTGGAGCAGCGAGCCGGTGGCCGCCGTGCGAGGGCAGCCATGTTATTAAGGAGCCGTGTTTACAGCGCCATCAAGCGGGCGTACTCGGTAGTTCACGACGCCGCCACTACACTTTTTCTGGCACTACAGGCAAAGCTAGACCTTTGCTTCTCTAAAATCCTCCCTGTTATGTGACACTACGGCGCGCCTCATCGCCTGCGTTGCGTCGGCGCGTTAAACCGTACAATCAAAATCATAAGTTGCTGTCACTGGTGTTTGTTTCTTTGTGGCACATACCAACTTGGGGGATTTGCCAGGAATCCGGTGCTTTGAAGAGCTAATGTGTGCGCTTCATAAAATTCAAAAGACTATTAGTTGAGAATTTCAAATGAGGGAAATATTCCGCGGCACCTTATACCTGAACGTAATTGCACGTGAGTAGAATAGGTGCACACTAGCCGCGTTGAACCATGATTGTAAGGAAGCTCCTTGCTGGCGGAGTTCACGCTGTGATATCTGCAAGACGGAGAAACAAATGTGATGAAGAGAAGTAAGCATAGGGCATCCTCCATTAACCAGGTCTTGCCGCACGCGCCAGCACAGAACCAGGCCTGTATGTGTGGGTCAGCAAAAATCACCCGCAGTCACCTAAATGTACCGGCCGAACCTGAAGGAAGCCACCAAACGGGTGTGTAAACTAGTACCGTCAGCAACACCGGAGAACGGAAACTGACCACCCAAGAACCCGGAAGTTTGAGATTTCACTCAAGCCACGCCGCGCCGTGCGCTAAGCCTAATGGGCCAACCGAGCCTTGCGCCGGGTTCATGGTTTCTATAGGTGCTCAAACTTCGCGCTCCGCCATTCGACCTCACCGACGCTACAGTCCGCCAGGCTCCTTCGTGAGGCCACTGCCACTGGACAGAACAGCGGAGTCACCGATCCACCCTCGCCACAGGTAAGATATCGACGCACTACAGTCAAACCCGGTTATAGTGAACTGCAATATGTGCCATGATTAGGTCGATATATTCAATAGTTCTTATAGCAGAACCCGCATATCACCAATTTATTGTTACGAGTTCGCCATACGCAGGAATCCCCTTTCCTTCCCCGCATGAAGAAACGAACAAAGTAAAGTATGTTATTACCATACACAAAACAATCGATTTATTGCAAATAAAGCTACTCTCAGCTTTAACAGCTTCACTGACTACTTGCAAAAACAAAAGTGGTGATTTTTGTTTTCCCTTTCGTTTTGGCAGCGCCAACTAGCACAGCTTTCTTTACACGAGACATTGTTTGCCCCAGTTCGAGTCCGTGTCCTTCAATAACGAATAAACATTGGCGGAGGACATCGACTGTTGAAAACACTTATTTAAGAGTCGGTCGGCTTTCACTCGCGACATCCTCTGCCTCTTTGGTGCTTTTCATCAGACGGTGCTGCTGACGGTGCCCGCGTGCGAGGTGCTTACAGTGACGGCAACGTCGTCGTCGACACTCAGGAAATCTTCGAAGGACACTCCAGTCGGCACAGCATCGGGAAGGTTGGTGAGCTGCCGTCTTGGTCCGGACTCACTGACTGGGCGGGTTCCTTCGTGAGTTCTGCGCGTCAGAAACAGCTGCGGAAAGTGTCGGGCGTCGTGTCACTCCATACGAGGCGCAATGTCTCAGTCGCGGCGTTTGCTCAGTGGTCGCGGCCAATCAACATCTCAATCGCCGCTCTGAGATCATGCATTTTGGCGGCCATTGTAGGCACGTTGAGTTCGATATATCAGATATGAAGTTCGTTATAAGGGATATATTTCGTGTGTATTTTCGTAACTGATTTATTTGTGTTCGATATATAGCATAATTCGTTCTATCCGGGTTCGTTACAGTCGGGTCTGACTGTTCTACCCACGCCACATGAAGCAGTCGTGCCCCGACTGCCAATGACTTCGCTGATACCAGACCGTGGATCCCACGCTCCAAAAGTAATCCAGCCGACCTCCACTCGTATCAATCATCTTCAAGACTTTAGGCTCAAGTCTTTAGGCTCAAGGCTCTATCCGGGTTCGTTAAAGCCGGGTCTGACTGTTCTACCCACGCCGCATGAAGCAGTCGTGCCCCGACTGCCAATGACTTTGCTGATACCAGACCGTGGATCACACGCTCCAAAAGTAATCCGACCCGACCTCCGCCTGTATCAACCATCTTCAAAACTTTAGATGGCCTGAATCTCTCGGAAACGACGACTACTCAAGTATGTTTCCCCATCACATCAGCCATAGACCTTACAGCAGAAGAGAAATCCCAGACAAACATTAAAATCTGCCCGCAACAAACCTCACTCGCAATAGACAACTCCTGCCCCACCGCAGTCGGAAATATCCTCGAAATCACGGAAATTTGTATTGGGGCAAGAAAACACGCTGTAAGAACCTGCCTTGCAACGTGCGCAGACAAAGCCAAAGGAGCTATCGATGGGACCTCTGGCTATACAAGCAAGAGCTCATGACATGCCTCCATGCGGGACACCGAAAAGCATAATTGGGCAAAGCAATAGCGCAGTGATCACATTCGCAGGTGTGTACCCCCACGCCACATCACAGTCCACAGGGCGGTGAAGGAGCCAGGAGCAAAGTGTGCAGGGTGGTGGCGCTCGTCGTATCAAGACTTCTGGGATGCTTGTGATGCCAAAAGTCGTTCTCGGGCGACCTGGCGCGCAAATCAGCGTGGGCGATGACGTAACGAGCATATGCAGTGGTCGGCTCGCTTGAAGTCGGTAACATGGTGTCGAACGGTAAAGTAGGCTCACGGCCAAAGAGAAGGAAGGAAGGAGAATATCCAGCAGTGTCATTCTGGGATGAATTATATGCAAATGTGACATAAGGTAGTGTAACATACCAGTCCCGACGGTCATTGGAGACGTACATTGCAAGCATGTCAGTGAGCGTTTTGTTGAACCGCTCAGTAAGGCCATTTGTTTGAGAATGCTATGAAGTCGTCAGTTTGTGCTTTGTTTCGGAAGAGCGAAGAAGGTCCTCGACAACCTGTGATAACGAATACCGGCCACGGTCCGTGAGCAAGTGGCGCGGAGCACCATGACGCAGGATGATGTCCTTCTGGAGGAAATTGGCGACATCTGTAGCACAACTCGTGGAGAGCGTACGGGTGATAGCGTAGAGGGCAGCGTAGTCTGTGGCTCCCGCAATCTTACAATGCACTGAGGAAGACAACGGAAAGGGGTCTGAGAGGTCTAAACCAACACAATCAAACGGTTCGGTGGGAATGTACAAAGGTCGCAACTGGCCAGCGGGACGTATTGGGGGCGTTTTTGGGCTTTGGCAAGGATCGCATGCCGTGACCTAGCTACGCACAGTCCGGTACATTCCTGGTCAGTAAAATCGCCGGCGGACGTGGTCGTAAGTAAGAGCGGCGCCGAGGTGACCAGCCATTGGCACGCCGTGAAGCTGGCGGAGGACATCCGGGCGAAGTAGCTCGGGTACCGCCAGAAGCAGCTCATGTCCATCAGCCCGGAAGTTGCAGCGGTATAGGATACCATCCCGCAGCCCGAACGCGTTGTGAGAAGGGTCCGCTGGCTCTCAGTGGAGACGGTGGATAATAGGCCAAACGTCGGATCACGGCGCAGGTGGTCACCCATGTCTTTGAAGTCAGACAACGAAAGGACACAAATACCGGTGTCATGCTCATCAGTGTGATGCTCTTCGTCGGGATGACGAGATAAAGAGTCGGCATGTCTGTCCTGTTTATCCGATTTCTAGACAACCAAATAATCACACCATTGGAGGTATAGAGCCCAGCGAGGGAGCCGACCTGTGCGATCTTTCAGAGAAGAAAGCCAGCATAGGGCGTGGGGGTCGGTTACAACGGTAAACTGCCTGCGGTACAGATATGGTCTAAATTTGCCGACGGCCCACACCAGAGCAAGGCATTTGCGCTCTGTGATAGAGTAGTGGCTCTCGGATGGGGGCAAAAGACGGTTTGCGTAAGCTATCACCCGGTCGAGGCATGCCTGTGTTTGGGCCAGCACCGCTCCTATTGCATGGGCGCTGGCGTATGTGCGGATTTCCGTCGGAGCAGAGCTGTCAAAGTGAACCAGGATTTGCGGGTTCGATTGGTAGCCGATGTGCGCGGAAAAAGCCGAATCTTGCGGTTGGCCCCAAGAGGACGCTGTATCTTTCTTAAGAAGATCAGTCAGAGGTCGAGCGATGCCAGCGAAATCCTTGACAAAACGGCGGAAGTACGCAAACAGCCCTATAAAGCTCGAACGTCGTGCACCGAACGGGGAATGGGCAAGCCTTTGACGGCGCGTATCTTCTCGGAATCGGGTTGAACACCGGTGGAGTCGACTAGGTGACCGAGAATCTTGAATTGGCGACATCCGGAATGGCATTTTGTGGAGTTCATTTGGAGACCGGCTCTGCTAAAAACACCCAGAATGTCGTAGAGACGTTTCAGGTGAGTCTCAAATGCGGACGAATAGGCAACGATGTCATCCAGGCGATGTAATCCTCGAAGAAGAGAGTACATCATTCTTTTGAATCTTTAAGGCGCGTTACAAAGTCTGAAAGGTATGACTTTGAATTGGTAAAAACCATCGGGTGTTAGCGGTTTTTTCTCTATCTTTTTCGTCAACAGCAAATCAATGGATGAAAAGTGGGAGGCACCATGTAGGCAGTCCAGAGCATCATCAATTCGAGGGAGCGGGTAAACATCTTTCTTGGTAATTTTGTTCAAGTGCTTGTAGTCAACAGAAAAGCGCCATGAGCCATCCTTCTTTTTCACCAAAACAATCGGGGATGCTCATGGGCTAGAGGAGGGTTCAATAACATCCCTTCTGAGCATTTCGTCGACTTCCCGCTGAGTGACACCTCGCTCGGTCTGAGACACGCGATATGGGCGGTGGCGTATAGGACTGATAGCGCCGGTGTCAGACCTAAGGGCCAGCCGTCGAAGTCAAAAATGTCTCGATGGCTGGCAAGAAGACAGCGGAGCTTGGGAGCTTGGTGCGCTGGAAGGTGCGGAAAAATTATTGTCACAAACTCCTCCAATTTTTAGAGGTTGTGGTAGTTTGCTTTGTCAACTTGGGCTGTGCAAAGGGCCATGGCAGAAATCTCGCAGTTATCCAATGGTGAAAGCAGGGCAAGCGCTATTCCTTGCAGAAGGACTTGTGTCGAAAGTCCAAAATTTAATAATGGCAGTGTGATCCGATTCTGGGCAACCGTTACGACCGAAAATGGGAGAGCCACGTAGCGGTCGAGCAACTCGTCCGTAACCGGTGAAACGATGTAATCACCATGTAATCACGATGTAATCACCGTATTTCTAGTACAGTGGGCTCTATCAACCTGTTCAATTGTTGTAATCATTCCGTCACTTACATTAACCTCATTGGCATTGCTTCGTGTCACGCGCAAGTGCTCAGCTTGGCACTGGGCAACCACCTGGTACCGTCCGATGTGCAACTGTTTTTTCTACCTGCAATACCGTCATGGCGAAGAGCACGAAGATTCATGAAGATGGCTCATTCCGAACTTTGGAAGCAAATTCGTCACCTAAAGGGCTGCCTGCGTGTACTTGCTCATCATACGGCGCGCCCTGAAGACAGTGCTAGACTGTATCAACGTTGGATCCGCGAGGCCGGAACTGTAAAGGACTTGTTATGGTCACGGAGTCTGCCGGCGCTGTGCTCCTGGAAGCGGTCATCTGCTGAAACAAAGACTCAGCCACAGAAGGTAAAGTTCCTCGGCGATGTCACCCTAACAAAGGAAGCTGAACCAGTGTTAGATTGTGGACCAAAATTTCGTTGTGAACCAAAGACTCACCCTGTCGGTTTGGTATCCATGGTTAGAAAAGTTGCGGACTGTGCTAGTCATTATGCTAAATGGAGGTGTATTGCAGAAGGGATCGAGTGCCTGTTAGGGGTCATAGGAAACCAAATCAAAGCAGCAGTCATGTCAAAGATACTGTAAAGTTCCTGCGTGACAATGACTTAGCCTTAGCTATGTCTGACAAGGAGGGTGGCTTTGTCGTCATGTAAAAAGGCATGTTGTTGGCAAAGGCGAATGATGCGCTGAAGAAAAACTTTGTGCTTACGCAAGCCAATCTTGCTAACGTAAAAAAGGAATCCCTGCGAATGTGTGATGAGCTGAATCTCCCCAAGCTAAGAAAAGACCTAGTGGGCGCTAAGCGGGATGCGTTAGATGTGTTCTACACTGCAAAAACCCACAAGGAAGTGGTGCCGTTTCGAGCTATTGTCACGGAGAAAGGCTCTTGCCACGCGTGTTGTCGAGGATTTTACAAAAGCAGTTGAGTGCCTTGCATCTGGGCGACCCATTTGTGGTACGTAATTCAGATGAGGTGGTTGGTTTCTTTTCGAGGCTTCAAGTGGCCGGAGGTAGTATTTCTGCTTTTTCTATTGATGCAGAAGATCTGTTCTACTCCATTCCTAAAAAACGGCATAATGTGCGCGGTGCTGGAGCGCATTGATGAAAAGGGGGCTGTTCCTTCCAGAATTCTGCTGGCATGTCTTCTGATAACTTCATGTCCCTCGTAGACTACTATCTGTCATCTACTGTGGTAAGGTCCCATGATAACCTAGTTATGCAAAAAAGAAGTGTGTGCATTGGCTCAGGTATTGCCCCGGTCTTGAGTTACCTATTCTTGGCAAAATGCGACCGACAGATATATTGTCGCCTTAAGGATACCTCTGTTATTAAGGTATGCAGATATTATTTATTTATTTATGTACGTTTTCTTGTTGTCATGCAGCATGTTCAGCATGATTACCGAGGGAAGATGGTTGCGGATGTGCTCCACATTTTCGCTGAGTGTGCACAGGGTCTGAAATTCACACACGATATACCGAAATTGGGTCTTCTGCAGTTTTTGGACGTGCGTCTGCTCCTTGGTGATGGTCAGCCGTGTTGGCAGTATGATCCTCGTAGCCAAAAGGGCATCCTCCCTTACCGGTTGTCCCACTCGAAGCTCGTAAAGCGGGGAATAGCAAAGAATGCTGTGAAGGCGGTGCTCAGCAGGTCCTGCCCGCACAAAATGCAGGCAAGCTTGCTGGAGCTATCCATCAGAAATGTTGGTTTCTGTGACGGAGAGCCTTTTGAAGGAGGTGAAGAGTGACAAAGCACCAGGTGTGGATGGCCTGAGAGAGAGAACACCTGTCGTGGCTGTGCCATACGTGCACCAGGTGTCCCAATGCCTGTAGAAGGTCGGTGGCAAATGTGGTGTGCAGGTCGTTTTTTAGGCTCCACAGAAGCTTTCCAAGATGACGCGAAAGGTGAATGAGCCATGCAATGAGCCCTGCAGCGTCACAAAACATGCAACAAAGTTTGTTGAGGTAGCTACGGGTGCGGCTTACCGGATTCCTTTGGACTGCAAACGGTGCTACGTCGGTCAAACCGGCAGGTGCCTCAACGATAGGCGGAGGGAGCATCGCGCAGCTGTGAGTGCGCAGATGGGAGCTGGCCACTTTGCTCACCATTGCCGTAGGTGTGGGTGCACGCCTGAATTCGTGCAGACGAGCGTCTTGTTTAGAAGTCGTTGCCAAACTGATAGAGAAGTTTTTGAGGCTTTTGTGATTAACAGGGAGGGCGAGAACTTCGTCAGTGCCCCATCTTTGGCACTTAAAACAAGTGAAATCCACTTTTTGGTAAAGGAGGGGGTGTCCTTTGATCACGCGCAATCGGCGACTGGTGCGAACACGTGTCGGTGAAGATCATGTCCTCTAATGTGACCAGGCGTTGTTTGTGCATCAGTGGAAAATTGATAAGAGCGAGTGAAAACATTAAAACATTACGCCGTTTTATTTATGCGGAATCACGTGCTTGTTTGTTTTTGTTTTTACGAATCATGTTACATATATGCGTGTTTTCCTGTTCCGTTTGCATAAACCAAGTTGAAGACTAGCGTGTGTTTCGTCTTTTCTTTCTTCGTCCTGTGCTAAAGTTCGCTAGAAGTATGAGTTCATTAGTCAATCACCATCCCACATGGGTGGAGACGAGGTCAGCGGAACGTAGTCACTGCCTTTGGGGCCAGGCGAATGTGCTCAGTGGAACGAAGCCGGGACTGATGTACGACATCAGCAGCAAGGGGGCTCGGTAGCTCGAGCCGAAGAACACCCGAGGCGCAATCGATTAAGGTTGCGTGATCAGCCAGAAAGTCCTGGATGATAATAACGTCATGAGGGCATGTGTCCAGGACAGCAAACATAACAGGAATTTTGTGGCCGGCCATTCAACACGCCCAGTATACATTCATGCTACGGAGGTCATCCAACCACCGTCAACTCTAAGAACACGGGACGGGGCAGGCATGAGGACTTTTCGTATGCGGCGGCGAAGGGATGACATCAAGACGGACAACTGCGCACCTGTATCGACTAAAGCAGTTACCGGTACAATATCGACATGAAGGGCTAATAAGTTGTGCTTCCAAGAACGAGCAAGTACAGGATTTTCGGGCCAGGTCGGAAATGCAGCATCACCTCTGGGAGCTGGACTGCCTAGTTTTCCGAGGAGTTACTGGCGGCACGTTCGGGCATCGGGGAAGAGCGGCGAGGTTGCGGCGATAGAGACTGGCGAAGTTGGAGCGAGGGTGAGCGGTTGGACCGGGTGTGCACAGGGTCTGCATTGAAGTGTTGGGTATCGACGGTTACGGGAGTACGGCGCTGCGCATCGGGAGTGTAGCCGTGGGAGAAATACTGAGAGCCGTAATGAGGTGACGCATTGGGAGGGGGCGGAATCCAGCAGGATTGCGGAGGCGGTTACCAAAAAGCGCTCGGGGGTTTATGTGCGTGGTTAGGCGAAATTTGTGGGTAAAAGAAGCATGCGGATGTGGGATACTGCAGACTTGTTGAAGGCCCATGCTTGCCATTTCATCGCGAACTACGGCCTGGATTACAGATATCGTAGGGAGTTGGCAGCAGTCATCTGCATATGGCAGTGGGGGGGTCACGACCATAGCTTTTATTTCGCGACGCGCGATTCTGGTAATATCTGAAGACGGGGTGACAGGGTGCGGCTTGCGTGGAACAGGCACGGGTAGACGGAGGTCATTGCAGGAAGACGTCGCAGCAATGTGCGGGAGCCGGGAAAATTAGTGAGCTCTACGGCGTGCCCTGGCGTGCTCAAATTGCCGACACTCCGTGATGATGGGCTCAACAGTGGCGCAATCCTTACAAATTAGCAGGTGAAAGGCGTCGTCGGCGATGCCCTCGAGGATATGGCCAACCTTGTCCGTTTCCGACATTCCTGCGGCAACTTTGCAACATAGGTCCAAAACGCCATGGATGTAGGAGACTTAACATTCAGTACATGTTTGAGCACGTGTTGAGAGCTCTTGCGTTGGTGCAAGCTGGCGACCAGCCGGCTTCCCGAACACCTTTCGGAGGTCTTCTTTTAAAACATCCCTACTGGTTGGCGTCGTTTCATGCGTTTCAAACCAATTCTGAGCCGTTTGTTTGAGGCAAAAGGCAGCGTTGGCGAGCTTGAGCGTGTCGTCCCATCTGTTGTGAGCACGCGCACGTTCGAACCTGCGAAGCCAATCTTCTATATCAGTGTCGTACGTTCCAGTGAAGTCGCCGGGGTCCTGAGGGTGGGACACAAAGATGAACGGTGAAGGGGATCCGGGCTCATTGGTAGGCATCGCGTGGCCGCGAGCGTTGTGCCCATTCCGAAGTTCCGTGTTGGTTTCAAGCCTCGCTGGCAAGAGGTACAAGAAACCAGGAGTCCACCAACTACACCACAGATGTCACGTGACAACGCAGAGAGAGGTTGTCAGGAAGAAAGTGTATTTACAAAAGGCACCGTAGTCACTGGATAGAGACAGGCTGATGGCGCAAACACAGTTCAAGAGAAATTCGGACTTCGTCTGCTTCTCTTCATTCCGAAAAACATCCTGGGATGTCACGGGACAAATATAGGCGGGTAATGTACCATACTGCGTGCGCTCGGGCAGGAGCCGATGAAGATGACGAAGTGGCTGTCCTTGCACGCGCCAGCTGATGGCCGCCTTGTACCTTCTGTAAATAGATCGCTTCACCCCATCCCATCTATCGTCTCATCTCTGTCGCGCCGGCACGTTACATTTGCGTGAAGGGTGCTGTGTCTTCATCCCCATCTTGGCCTCCGCATCGCATCGTCTCGGCCTGTGCGAAACCGTGGAGGGAAAATGGGCCATGACGGGCAGCCCCAGCCCACTGCAGGCAGCGTTCGACGACGTCCGCCGCCCCGTGACCCCTGCCCAAGACCAGCCCATCAAATCCAGCCGTTACAAGCCGAGACTGAACAAACCGAAGACGCCGCGTCCCCAGCCCTCTCGTCCGAGGTGGGTCCCGTTCCTCATACAGTCCGCTTCTGGCTTCAAGACATCGCTGTTGCGGGGCCAGGCATCATCACGTGCATCATCATCGGTGGCGGCAGGCGCATCTTCAGTTTATATTTTCATCGCATTGCCCATCCGCATCGCAATCTGCACCTCGCCGCGGCTTCGATCGGGATGGTCGCCCTCAACCGGGGGGTGATGTCACGGGAGACATATAGGCGGGTAATGACCCATACTGAGTGGGCTCAGGCAGGAGACGACGAAGACGACGAAGTGGCTGTCCTTGAGCGTACTATCTTCTGGCCACACTTACCTTCTGTAAATAGATCGCTTCACCCCATCCCATCTTTCGTATCATTCATCTGTGTCCGGCCGCCAGTATATATATATATATATATATATATTATATATATATGGGAAAGCAGGGAAGGAGACCTAAGGCAGGGCGGCGTTTATTCCGGTGGTCTTTTCCAAGCAACCAGATAACCAACGAACTCTGATGATGATTAGGATTGCGCGAGGCCAGGGATACGATGATGACACCAATCGGTGCGTGGGTGAGACGATGCTGATGATAGTGTCTTTGGACACAATAGAGAGAATGATCACTCAAGCAATTAGTGTAAAGACAGCGCTCACACTAGTTTCCCAGGCGGCTGAAGCGGCCATCCTGGCCATCAAAGGGAGGATGACCTGCGGCGAAAGGGCTTTAGGTGCGAAACAAGGACAGTTTCGATGCCACGGCACCATCGGTCAGCGACTCCACAAGTGGGAGCAACGACGTAGTTGACAGGAAATGTTCGCTGCAGTACGCTGTGCGGCCGAATGAAGCGCGGCTTGAACTTTTCAGAGTCCTGGCGCACAAAGCGGCGTCGAAAGCAGTACCTCATCCCCAGGGTTGAATATAACGTCCCGGCGGTCTGCGTCATAGCGAGACGTGCGGTCATTCTGGCAGGACTCGGTGTTCAATCGGTCGAGGTTCCGGCACAGCGCTAGTCGAGAAACAAATAGGTCGGTGATGTTGGTCGTGGTATCCACAGGACAAGAAAAGAAAGATGCGTCTAGAATGGACGGTGGGTGGCGGCCGTAGACAAGAAAGAACGGTGAAAATACAGTGGTGCTTTGAACGGCGGTATTATAGGCGTATGTGACAGAGGGAAGTATGACGTTTCAGTTCCTGTGGTCGGGGTTGATATAGAGAGAAATCCTATCCCAAAGTGTAGAATGACACCGCTCTGTTAGCCCATCTGTCTGTGGATGATAGCTCGACCTGGTTTTGTGGGCCGTACTAGCAGCTTGGAGAACTTCCTCAAGTACTGCTGACAGTGAGGTTCGGCCACGATCACTTTGGTCCATGCCGTAAGAAGGTGGCTTGGAGAGAGAAATGTGTGACTTGAGAAGCTCAGCCGGTACGTAGAGGGGCAGTTTCTGCATACCGCGTCAAGTCGTAGACAGCTGTAACAATCCATCGATGAACAGTCAAAGTGAAAGGCAAAGGTCCATACAAATCGATGCCCACACCTTCGAATGGGGCGGAAGGACAAGACAGCGGCTGTAGCATACCGGCAGGGGCTGATGTCGAGCGTTTACGACGCTGGCATGAAAGGCAGGTGCTTTTCATGCGGTCGTAGGTCTTGTAGAAACGAAGAAGACCAGCTGTGGCGTCATCGTGAAAAACGTCCAAGATGTGGGCTCGAAGACAGCGAGGGACGACTGGAACCTGTCTCCGGTAGGGTGGCAATTGTGACGGTAAAGGGCTCCACCATTGAAAAGGCGAAATGTACTTATTTGGCGGCGTGTTCGGCTGTTAGGTGGGGATGTTGAACCGTCCAGAACGTCCAGTAGGCTTCGGCAGTGCGAGTTGGCTCGTTGGAAAGAAACATGGTTTGGTAGGATATCTTGAGCGGCGGTTTGGAAAGGGGCCATGGGCAACGCGAGCGAAGTTATTGAAGGCGATGAGTCACTTTGGGACGATGGCTGTGTGCAGTGGGCGGTCGGCTGCGGGCAACGGGAAAGAGCGTCGGCCTCGTTGTGCTTTCTCCCCGACTTGTAAGTCACAGTAAAGTCATGTCATATTCCTGTAGACAGGGTCCCCAGCGGCCAAGGCTCCCCAAGAGGTTTTTGAGGGAGGATAACCAACAATGGGCGTGATGGTCTGTTACCACTGTACCACTGAGAAATTGCGGCACACAAATAAGGACGAAATTTTTGCACGGCCCAAACAACGGCGAGGCACTCTTTCTCAGTTATGGTATAGTTCTTCTCAGCGGGAGTCAAAGTGCGGCTTTCATGGGCAACAATTCGCTCCGACGAGGAATCCGTGCGCTGAAGAAGTACAGCAGCAAGACTGTGTCCACTGGCATCGGTGTGAAGAATAGTGGGTGCCCACTCATCGAAGTGGCAGAGCACTGGTCCAGAAGTTAAGGCTTGTTTCAGGGTTTGGAAAGCTATGTCACAGTCTTGGGTCCAGACAAATGGAGTTCCGGATGTGAGTGATTTGTGAAGGGGTGAGTCTATTGCTGCAATATTTTGGATGAAGCGGGGGAAATAGGAAGCCAAGACAAAGAAACTTCGTAGCTCTTTCTGACAAAGAGGCCGGGAAAATTGAGGACCACATTGATGTTGTCTTGATCCGGGCGTATACATTCCTTGCTTACAACGTGGCCCAATATTTTGATTGAGGTACTGGCAAAGCGACATTTCTTGGTGTTCAGCTGTAAACCAGCATTGCCAACACAGGTGAGGACCTCATCCACATGTTGAAGCTGTTCAGGAAAAATTGACTAAAAAATGACGATAGCATCTAGGTAGCAAAGGCAAGTCTTCCACTTGAAGCCACGAAGTACAGTATCGATCATGCGCTCAAAGATGGCGGGAGCGTTGCAAAATCAAAACAGCACCACGTTGAAGTCGTAGACGCCGTCTGGTGTGGTGAAGGCTGTTTTTTCTTTATCAGCGTTGGCCATGCGGATCTGCCAATATCTTGACCGAAGATCGAGTCTCGAGAAGTATTCTGCGCCGTGTAACGTGTCCAGAGCATCGTCAATTCGGGGCATAGGATAGACATCTTTCCTGGTTATTTCGTTAGGCGCTCGGTATTCCACACAAAAGTGCACTGAGCCATCTTTCTTCTTGGCCAGGACAACCGGCGAAGACGGGGAACTGCCCGAAGCCCGAACAATGTCCCGCTGAAGCATGTCGTCCACATTTTATTGAATGATTTTGCGTTCTGCGGATGAAACACGATAAGGACTACGGCGGGCGATACAAGAACCATCTGTTTCTATGCGATTAGTCACTGCTAAGTTTCGTCCAAGATTGAGGGAATGGCTTTAAAACATTGCCTTGTGCTTGTTAAGAAGGGCGATTAGGGATTTTTGATTTTCCTCATTTAGCGCAGTGCTGATAGTGGATGTAAGGCTCGAAGACGTAATCGCTTGCCCACAGGCATGCTGGAGTGAGGCTATAGGGCAAAGCGGAAGACGGCCAACTTCCCCATTTAGTATCTGCGATGTTGAAACAAACTGAATCAAATTGAATTGAAATTGAAAGAAGCAACCGTAGTGGCCTTAGGAAGCAGAATCGGCTCAAAGGCAATTTTTAGTTCCGCAATGAAACCTGATCTTTGTGAAAAGCGAACGACGCAGGGTGGTGGTATTACTCCTTTGCAAGCGACGTTCCCAGCTGGTATGGCAAACAGATCTCCATCGGCGATACTGTGCACGTTACGGAAAGACTGTTTCTTGGCCGGGACACACGACACAATCTTCGGACGAGACAAACCTTGGTACGGGAGCATCTGATGCACAGGCCATTCCAGTCTCGGTGAGGTGAATCGCAGGCTGGCGGCAGCAAATTACTGCAGACGACGCTGATAAAAATTCCCAGCCCAAAATAATATACATGAGAACACCGCACACTGAATGCAATGTAGGAGCCCGTCTATGGCAACCCGCACTGTACAATATTCAGAAGGCCGAATCGCATCACCCTTTGCCCCACACAAGGATGGCCCTGCGTAAAGAGTTCTTACCTTCCTCAGACGTGAGCATAACTGTGCACTAATAAATGACACAGGCCCCCGTAACAACAAGTGCCTCAACACGCAAACCTTCCACTTACACTAATAATAAGTTCCATGGACGTTCAGGAGAAGTTCTGGTGTCTTCGAGCAATGCAGTTTCCCCTCCAGAAACTGCATGCGCTAGTTTTCCGAAGTGTGGTTATTGGGAAGTGAGGTAGGACGTAGAGGGGACAGCGAGCGTCGGAAGGGGAAGGCGATCTGCGTCGTGTGTAATGTCACGCTGAGAAATCTCAGGAGAATCGCAAGGCGGGGTAGAACGGCGAATAGGAGGCACGTATGTGCTTTTACGAGTACCATAAGCAAAGCGGGCGTTATCCCGTTCATCAACAGCGTACCCTCGGCGTCCATCCTTTTGGCGTCTTCGGTAAAAGCGGGAAATGTGGCCACGAATTCCACAGTAGTAGCAAACCGGGCGGTTCCCAGGGAAAAGCTGGCAGTCCGGGCGCACGTGCGCGTACTACGCCGGGGCACCCCGTCAGGGGGAAATGGCCGTCAAAAAATTCCCCGCATTTCCCCGATGGGAAGTATGTGAAAGTGCGAATGCACGAGTTGAATTTGCGCGGTTCAGTAATGTTCGCGAAAGAGAGATCACACACACACACAACTACAAAGAAAGAAAGATGCATTTATTCACAGACACCTATTTGTGTTGTCGTTGTACTTGATTGCTAGAGCGGATCTCAGCTTTGAAATTTCGTGTCAGTACTCCTTTAAGCAGGTGCATTAGCCCTTCTCACGCCCGATTCCTGGCCAATCCCCCACGTGGGTATGTGCCATGTCAGCGGCCAGCAGCGCGCGCCCATCTCCCCCCGTTGCCAAGGAAGACGAGGAGATTCCTGGCCAATCCCCCACGTGGGTATGCTATGCGGACATCGCCGGTGGACGCAGGTTCAGGGTCGCTTAAGAAGTGCATTCGCACTTAATATCCGGGAGCAGCCGAAAGCGAAGGCGATTCTACGAACAAGGGGTGTTTTGAAGCGGCCTTTGCGTATGTCGTCCTGGAAGGAGCAGGAGGAGTCGAATTTGCCGGTGGACAAGCCGTCATGGATGCCAGTTCTTCCTTGATTAGATACCGTTGCGGAGATGGGGTTTGGTGGCAGGGATCGCTTGGGAGGCAGGTTGAGTTACAGTTGCCTAACTCCTCACGAATGATTGCTCGTATCAAAATACGCAAATCTGTGTTCCCATCCAGACGAGCCAGCTCTGGTTGAAGGAGAAGAGAGTGCAACTGATCGAGGTGTTGGCAGGTCTCCCGCACATTGCTGACTGTCAGGGGATTCTGGATAGCCAGCGCCTTAAATGCAAATGAAGCAATGCCGTAAAGATGTGCCGCACCTTATCGGCCTCTGGCATGCTTTTGTCCACCCGGCGGCAGAGGGCAAGGACGTCCTCGATATAAGCCGAATATGTTTCGTCTGGACGTTGGACGCGAGAACCCAGATTTTTCTTGGCGCCATCGACGCGAGCTGACGGTGTGCTGAATGCTTCGCGCAGACGCTCAGTAATATCGGTCCAGTTCTCGATGGTTGCCTCGTTGTTGAAATACCATGTCTTTGCGATCAGGTATAAGTGGAATGAAACATTTCGCAGTTTTAAATCATCATCCCACCGGTTCAATTGGCTGACGCGATTATACTGGCCCAGCCAATCTTCGACGTATTCACCCCGAAGATCAGCGAAGGAGGAAGGGTTGCGCTGGTGGCTTGTGATCACCCACGCCGAAAGCGGTGGAGCGCTGCGTTCCGACGCGCTTTCTCGTTGCATCGTTGGCTCGCGTAGCGGGAGACGTCGGCCGGAACAGAGATCCAGGGGTGTAGCTGGGAGCGGCAGAGGACGGGCCGACAAGCAATTCCGTCACTTGAGAGAGGAAAGCAGGAAAGAAGACCTAATGCAGGGCGGCATTTATTCCAGCCGTCTCTTCCAAGCAGCCAGCAGAACCAAGGAAGTCCGATGATGATTAGGACTGCGCGAGGCCAGGGGTACGATGATGACACCAAACGATGCGTGGGTGAGACGAGGCTGGTGATAGTGTGTTTGGACACAATAGAGAGAATGACCACTCAAGCAATTAGTGGAAAGACAGCGCTCCCCATATATATATATATATATATATATATATATATATATATATATATATATATATATATATATATATATATATATATATATACTTTGATTGCGAGAAGGGCTGTCTTTGGTTGCCGCAGCAAATAGTAAAAAATGGGTATAGCTTCTAACAAAACTGTTTTGTTAAAAGCTATACCTATATATATATATATATATATATATATATATTATTTATATACAAGAGAAGAAAAACTTCGAACAAGGTAAAAGCACAATTGTGGCCTACGTTTCAGCAAAAACAACTTGCTTTCCTCACGGCTATCTCTCGCCTGGCAGGCACGGTTTATATAGGGGTAGGACCCCAGGTGAAAGGAGAGGGAAAGATGGAAGGGAAATTGAGCAAGCTGATTGGTTAGGGAGTATATCGGGGGAGATGTTGAGGGGGAAAGAAGGTTGTATAGTTTGAGCTGCGAGGTAGGTCACAGGAAAGTCAGGCGGTGGGGGGGGGGTTAATTCCGAGATTTTTTGGAGAGAAAAGATGAGAGCGTGTTTGTTGACGCGCTGCAGGTGCATGCGGAAAGGTTCCCAGAACCGCTGGAAGCAGGCCAGGGGGTGAGAGTTGGGTCCTTATCAGAAACTATCTGCAAGCCTCAGGACAAAAGAGAAAGTAGAGAAGGGGGAGGGGGGCGAAATGACCAGGTATGGAAGAAAAAGAAAGAAAAAAAAAGAAAAAAAGACAAAAAACAGGGAGGCAAAGTACACAAACCCACACCCAAAAGAAACAGCGATAACCCGACTGTTGAAAAGGCAGGTGTCGCCTAGGGCGACTTCACTGGAAGAGGCTTGTCCTGAAACTCAAAAACAGCAAGATAAAGTTAGACTGACGTCAGGGCCACAAGACAAAGCGAGGAAAAAATAAGAGAAATAAAATGAAATTCCAAACGCAAACGTTGGGGATGCGGGGGCGTATTAGCGGGAAGCGAAAGAATCAAAACAAAAGGTATCAGGTGACCAGTTACAGAGCAGAGTGAACGGTCATAGTCTTTGGATGAGGTATATGCACGCAAATGCCTAATGCTGTATTGCCGGTGAATATCGCAAGGATTCCAAGTTGCCCTTAGACGCATTAATTCCAGCAGGTTCCATGGAGTTGAATTTGTGAATTAAGTAAGATTCTTGGTATTTCCTGTCCCTAGGAGACCTAAAATTTGACTGAAGTATATATAACTTAATGTCATCAAAATTGTGGCCTGGTTGGTTGAAATGCTGCGCTACAGCTATGGAGGATTTGCTAAGAGTATCTGCCCAGTGACCATTAAGCCGTAGGCTCATAGGTTGACTCGTTTTGCCTATATACTGTTTGTGGCACATTGAGCATTCCAGCATATACACAATGTTGGATGAAGTGCACGTAAAACTTGGATTAATCTTGTGGACATAATTACTGGCTGTGCTCTTTACAACGCAGTCTGTTTGCAGGTGCCTACAAGTCTTGCATCTGGGGCGGGACTAGCTGGCTATGACTGATTGCTTTGAAGGCCCTGTTTTAGCATGCACAAAAAAGACGACACATAAACAAACACACACACTCCAGTAGCTCTCACACTAAATAATGGGAAGAGAAAACATAATTCAATGGAACTGTAGAGGCCTTCTTAAAAATCTTGACGATGTATACGAACTACTGCATGCTAATCAGCCAAGTGTAATGTGTGTTCAGGAAACACATTTGAATTCCAAGCACACAAATTTCTTGAATAGTTACATGGTCTTCAGAAAGGACAGGGATGGCTGCACCCTGTCACTCTGAACACTATCCTTGAGGCTTTAGCAATACGCTTGATAATATTTAATAGGTTGATAACGGTATGCTCCATATACATTCCTCCTGATGTTTCACTTTTAAGCTCTGACTTCGAGGCGCTGGTTGACCAGCTGCCCAAACCATACATCCTGACAGGCGACCTTAATGCTCACAACACTCTTTGGGGCTCTTCTCGCACGAATGCCCGAGGTCGCCTTATAGAGAAATTCCTTACATCTTCAGGAGCATGCCTTTTCAACAATAAACAGCCTACATACCATAGCATAGGACACAACACATACTCATGTCTTGACTTGGCGATTGGCTCCGCAGTTCTCTTTCCTCTCCTCGAGTGGGCTGTGGGCACTGACCCATACGGTAGTGACCACTTCCCCACCTCACTCACATACATAGGTAAAGGCCCATGCAGTCCATCTTCCCGTAATAGGTTCAATGAAGCACGAGCTAACTGGAACACATTTACAGAGACATCCAAACTACACCACACATCCATAGGACACCTACACGTTGAAGAAGCCACCCAACTCCTCACGGCGCACATCCTCGATGCCGCCGAAAAGTCCATTCCCCACGTCTCTGGTGCCCCGCGCAACCAGCGGAGGCCGTGGTGGAATGAAGACTGCAGGCGGGCGCGAGAGGCCCAGAACAAGGCGTGGGGTATCCTTCGTCGGTACCCCACGTCGGGAAACCTCCTCTTGTTCAAACGGGCCAAGGCATTAGGAAAACGTGTGCGCCGTGAGGCAAAACGAGAGAGTTGGGACACCTTCTTGACATCCATTAATTCATACACAGACACACACAAAGTCTGGACACGTATACGCAAGCTCAAAGGACAACAGACACACAGCCTGCCCCTGGTTACCACAACAGGGGACACACTTGAAGACCAGGCTAACACGCTTGCACAACACTTCGAACACGTGTCCAGTTCAGCACACTACACGAACACTTTTATGAAACACAAAACATCTGTAGAAAAAAAGCCCTTACACGACAAAGACTGATCAAAAACTTCCTACAACTCTGAATTCACTCTCTATGAGCTGAGGGCTGCCCTGAGAACGTGCAAACCTTCAGCTCCAGGTGCAGATAAGATTACATACACCATGATACAGCACCTACACCCAGACACTCTTGAAACACTCTTACACCTATACAACAAAATATGGCTTTCGGGGCACATTCCACGCTCTTGGAGGGAGGCCATAGTAGTGGCTTTCCTAAAGGAAGGGAAGGACCCTTCCTCTCCCGCCAGTTATCGCCCCATTGCCCTGACAAGCTGCCTGTGTAAGCTCTTCGAGAAGATGATAAACAGGAGACTCGTGTACTTCTTAGAGTACAACGGTCTTCTCGAGAGCTGCCAGGCGGGCTTCAGGGCGGGGCGATCTACGAACGATCAACTCGTTGCATTAGAGTCTTATATCAAAGATGCTTTCCTCCACAAACAGTACTGTATGACAGTCTTCTTTGATCTTGAAAAGGCGTACGATACTGCTTGGCGGTACGGCATCCTTAGCGACTTGAAGTCCTTTGGAATGTCGGGTAACATGTGGAACACGCTTGCCAGTTACCTCTCTGAAAGAACGTTTCGCGTGCGAGTTGGAACAGCACTCTCTAGGGTTCATGTGCAGGAAAACGGTGTTCCGCAAGGTGGAGTTTTGAGTTGCACGTTGTTTATTGTAAAAATGAACTCTCTTCGGAAGGCTCTGCCACCAACCATTTCCTGCTCAATCTATGTAGACGACGTGCAGTTATCCTTTAAGTCTTGTAACCTGTCTATCTGCGAGCGCCAAGTCCAGCTTGGTGTTAACAAGCTAGCTGGCTGGGCAGATAGCAACGGGTTTAAATTTAATCCAGTGAAGTGTACTTGTGTTTTGTTTTCGAAAAGGCGCGGCATTCGGCCGGATCCAGACATCAGACTCAATGGTGTCTCAATTCCAGTCAGAAATGAACACAAGTTTTTAGGTTCAGTCCTTGACGAAAAGCTCTCGTTCATTCCACACATAAAACAACTTAAACATAAATGCTTAAAGGCCATGAATATACTCAAGGTTCTCTCCCACTCTTCATATGGGGCTGACAAACAACTTCTTTTACGTGTTTTTACCAGCCTGATAGGTTCACGATTAGAGTATGGAAGCGTTGTTTATGGGTCAGCAAGTAAGACATCCCTCAAAATGCTGGACCCAGTGCTTCATCTGGGGCTGCGGTTGGCATGTGGCGCCTTCCGGACTAGCCCGGTCGAAAGCCTCGATGTGGAGTGTAATAAGTGGAACCTACAACGTCAGCGAGCATACACAGATCTCCTTTTTGCTTTTAAAATTTCATCTATGCCACACCATCCTTTTAAATCGGCTTTTTATGATACGTCTATGACTGCACTACTCCTAAACCGACCATCGTTCTCTGCGCCCTTCTCTTACAGAGTTAGAGAGGAAGCGTCAGAGCTTTCTGTCTCCTTTTTAGACACCATACAAAGTTCTCAAACAGATTTTATAGCACCATGGCGTCTCCGCCCTGTATCATGCGACACATCCTTCACACATGTAGATGAAAACCAAGCTCCCACATGTGCAATTCTGCAGCACTTCTTGTATTTGCAGCAGAAGTATAAATTTTCTGAATTTTATACGGACGCCTCTAAAACTGCCACCTCTGTGTCCTTCGCGGCGCATGGGCCCGGCCTTAATGTCACTAAAACTCTTAACAGTAATACGAGTATCTTTACGGCAGAGGCTTATGGTGTACTTCTTGTTGTTAATCATATCCTTCAAAGTCACATCCCACAATCCATTATAAATACAGACTCCCTCAGTGTCGTGCGGGCGTTGTCGTCAACAAAGTCTTCAAAAAATCACGTTGTAAATCTAATAGTCAAGGGTATTATGTCTTGATTGATTGATTGTAGGGTTTAACGCGCCGACGCAACGCAGACGATGAGGCGCGCCGTAGTGGAGGGCTCCGGATTAATTTTGACCACCTGGGGATCTTTATCGTGCGCCGAAATCTCGCACACACGGGCGTTTTTGCTTTTCGCCTCCATCAGAAAAGCGGCCGCCGCGGCCGGGAATCGAACCCGCGACCTCGTGCTCAGCAGCGCAACGCCTTAGCCACTGAGCCACCGCGGCGGGTAAGGGTATTATGTCTGTGTATGTCCACAAATTTGAACTAGTTCTTTGCTGGGTCCCTGGCCACTGTGGTATAGCCGGGAACGAAGCAGCGGATCGAATGGCCGCTGCTGCTACACTCTCGAATACAGTAGACATAACCACATTACCCTACACCGACGTGAAACCAAACATCAGACAACAACTTCGCAAAACATGGCAAACACACTGGAGCGAACAAACCGATAACAAGTTACACGTAATAAAACCACACTTGGGACCATACACCACCGACACACGCAATAGATACACTGAAGTCGCCTTGGCTAGATTACGGATCCCACTCACGCAACGCACTCGCACCTGCTCACTGGATCTCCAAGACCTCTGTGCAGCAGGTGCGGAGAGGCCCTATCCGTGATCCACATCCTCATAGAATGTAAGGCACTCGACACTACACGACGCAAACACTTCCCTCAACTACACACACGACATATTCCACCACACCCATCATACTTCTTAGGAGATGATGCCATGTTTTCTGTTCAGCGCACCTTTAAGTTCCTATCACAAGTTCACTTTTTACAACTCATCTCATTCCACCCATAGCTTTACCCCTGGTCCTATACACCAGCCACCTTCTTTATTTTTTAACCACTCTTGTTCTTCACCCTGGCACTTTACACCAGCCGTACGCATAGTTTTTAACTGATTTTATTTCTTGTTTTCTGCTCATCAAATAACTTTCTGTTTGGCGCTCTTTGCCCGTGTCGGCCTTGCGCCAATAAAAGCAAACCATCATCATTAGCATGCACAAAAATATCTTTTAGATTCCTGTTTCTCCGGTAGGTAACCCTTGGTGCTTCCGGAAAAGTCTTTTTAAGTCGGTCGTTACTGGCTAAAATGGGGTAGTACTTCAGCAGTATATTGTTTACGTATGGGAGTGCGTTTGAAAATTTAGTTATTAGGGCAGGTGGCCTGGCGCTTTCGTTTTGCCGCTGTTTTTTGAGAACGACATCCCTTTTGAGATTAGACACACGTTGGTACGTCTGATCGAGCGAGCTTTTGGGGTGGTTCCTGTTCATAAGGGTGGCCTTGAGTTCGTCTAGGTGCTCTACGTAGTCACTGTCATCACTGCGTACTCTTCTAAGCCTGGTGTCTTGTCCTACAAAGATCCCTTGCTTGCAGTGTCTGGGGTGATGGCTTTTATATTCTAGGTACTGCTGCCTGTCTGTTGGCTTTCTAAAAAGCGTGGTTTTAAGTTTACCGTTGTCTAGAATGACGGTAGTATCTAGGAAGTTCACTTCTTTTTCAGAATACTGGCAGGAGAATGTAATAGTCGGATGCGAAGAATTGAGATGGGATATAAACGTTTCTAGAGTCGCGCGACCGTGTTCCCAAATCATGAAGATGTCGTCTATGTAGCGGAGGTAAACCTGAGGTTTATGCGGAAAAGAGCTTAATAGGGTAGCTTCAAGTTGCCCCATGAAAATGTTGGCATAGGTCGGTGCGAATGGAGTACTCATGCTAGCTCCAAAAACTTGCAAAAAGTAAGATGAGTCAAATTCAAAATAATTGAGAGTTAGAACTAGTTTTAACAAAGTTATGTACACTTCTGGTGCATGTTGGTGCGGGTTGACTGATAGAGATTTTGAAATCGCTTCAATTCCTTCGGCGAACGGAATATTTGTATGCAATGCAGCAACGTAAAGAGTACCAAGGAGGGTTCCGCTAGGTAGGCGCCCGCCCATGTTTATCTCTGCTATTATGCGGAGGAAGTGGGGGGTGTCCTGAACGAATGAAGGAAGAAGAGCCGGAATGTCGGATAGGTGATGATTCAGAAACAGAGATAATGCTTCGGTTGGGGTATTGTTATTCGAAACTGCGGGTCTGCCAGGAATGTCGGCAGTGAACAATAATTCTACGGGGACTTTATGGACTTTTGGGAGGAGGTAAAAACGTCCTGCATGCTTATTAATCGGTTTCATGAAATTTAAGTCAGTAGTCGTTAGTAGTTCTCTAGATCATAGACCTGTGAGGCTCTGAAGGATTTTTAGGCTGTATTCCTGGCTCTGATCGTAATCTAAGGGCTTGTAGTGGCAAGGGTTATGGAGCTGCCTATATGCTTCATCTTTGTATTTTCCCATAGGTAAAACAACTACACTGCCACCTTTGTCGGCAACTTAAAACTACCCTATTAAGCTCTTTTCCGCATAAACCTCAGGTTTACCTCCGCTACATAGACGACATCTTCATGATTTGGGAGCACGGTCGCGCGACTCTAGAAACGTTTATATCCCATCTCAATTCTTCGCATCCAACTAATAATTCTCCTGCCAGTATTCTGAAAAAGAAATGAACTTCCTAGATACTACCCTCATTCTAGACAAGGGTAAACTTAAAACCACGCTTTTTAGAAAGCCAACAGACAGGCAGCAGTACCTAGATTATAAAAGCCATCACCCCAGACACTGCAAGCAAGGGATCTTTGTAGGACAAGCCACCAGGCTTAGAAGAGTATGCAGTGATGACAGTGACTACGTAGAGCACCTAGACGAACTCACGGCCACCCTTATGAACAAGAACCACCCCAAAAGCTCGCTCGATCAGGCGTACCAACGTGTGTCTAATCTCAAAAGGGATGACGTTCTCAACAAACAGCGGCAAAACGAAAGCGCCAGGCCACCTGCCCTAATAACGAAATTTTCAAACGCCCTCCCAAACGTAAACAATATACTGCGGAAGTACTACCCCATTTTACCAGTAACGACCGACTTAAAAAGACTCTCCCGGAAGCACCAAGGGTTACCTACCGGAGAAACAGGAATCTAAAAGATATTTAATTGCATGCTAAAAACCCGCCGCGGTGGCTCAGTGGCGAAGGCGTTGCGCTGCTGAGCACGAGGTCGCGGGTTCGATTCCCGACCGCGGCGGCCGCTTTTCTGATGGAGGCGAAAAGCAAAAACGCCCGTGTGTACGAGACTTCGGCGCACGTTAAAGATCCCCAGGTGGTCAAAATTAATCCGGAGCCCTCCACTACGGCGCGCCTCATCGTCTGCGTTGCGTCGGCGCGTTAAACCCTACAATCAATCAAGTGCATGCTAAAACAGGGCCTTCAAAGCAGCCAGTCATAGCCAGCTAGTCCCGCCCCAGATGCAAGACTTGTAGGCACCTGCAAACAGACTGCGTTGTAAAAAGCACAGCCAGTAACTATGTCCACAAGATTAATCCAAGTTTTACGTGCACTTCATCCAACATTGTGTATATGTTGGAATTCTCAATGTGCCACAAACAGTATATAGGCGAAACGAGTCAACCTATGAGCCTACGGCTTAATGATCACCGGGCAGGTACTCTTAGCAAATCCTCCGTAGCTGTAGCGCAGCATTTCAACCAACCAGGCCACAATTTTGATGACCTTAAGTTATACATACTTCAGTCAAATTTTAGGTCTCCTAGGGACAGCAAATACCGAGAATCCTACTTAATTCACAAATTCAACTCCATGGAACCTGCTGGAATTAATGCGTCTAAGGGCAACTTGGAATCCTTGCGATATTCACCGGGAATACAGTATTAGGCATTTTCGTGCATATACCTCATCCAAAGACTATGACCGTTCACTCTGCTCTGTACCTGGTCACCTGATTCCTTTTCTTTTGATTCTTTCGCTTCCAGCTAATACGCTCCCGCATCCCCAACATTTGCTTTTAGAATTTCATTTTATGTCTCTTATTTTTTTTCCTCGCTTTGTCTTGTGGTCCTGACGTCAGTCTAAATTTATCTTTCCGTTTTTCAGTTTCAGGACAAGCCTCTTCCAGTGAAGTCGCCCTAGGCGACACCTGTCTTTTCAACAGTTGGGTTATAGCTGTTTCTTTTGTGTGTGGGTTTGTGTACTTTGCCTCCCTGTTCTTTCTTTTTTTTCTTTTTTTTCTTTCTTTTTCTTCCATACCTGGTCATTCTTCCTCTTCTCTACTTTCTCTTTTGTCCTGAGGCTTGCAGATAGTTTCTGACAAGGACCCAACTCTCACCCCCTGGCCTGCTTCCAGCGGTTCTGGGAACCTTTCCGCATGCACCTGCAGCGCGTCAACAAACACCCTCTCATCTGTTCTCTCCAAAAAATCCCGGAATTAACACCCCCCCCTCCGCCTGACTTTCCTGTGACCTACCTCGCGGCTCAAACTATACAACCTTCTTTCCCCCTCAACATCTCCCCCGATATACTCCCTAACCAATCAGCTTGCTCAATTTCCCTTCCATCTTTCCCTCTCCTTTCACTGGGGTCCTACCCCTATATAAATCGTGCCTGCCAGGGGAGAGATTGCCCTGAGGAAAGCAAGTTCTCTTTGCTGAAACGTAGGCCACAACCGTGCTTTTACCTTGTTCGAAGTTTTTTTCTCTTCTGTTCTCTACCATCTTCAAAGTTCTACTACTCCCTATATATATATATATATATATATATATATATATATATATATATATATATATATATATATATATATATATATAAGGTTCTTAGAGACAGAGACACACGAGAAGGACATTAAAAATAAAAGTAAAAGTTTACTTACGTTTCAGGGAGAGGTCTCCCTTTCTTCAGAGTACAAAATAAGTTCGTTTCAGTTTATATATACAGAAAATTTAGCAAGAGCGAGGGCAAGGTAAGAGGAGGGAGAGTTTGTACAAATGAATCATGGTTGGTGGGTAGCAAAAGAATGAAGAGAGCGGGAAAATAAATTATAAAAAGGATAATAAGAACACACAGTCACGCGGTATGAACGTGGGAAAAAAAGAGAGAGAAGAACCAAACACAGAAAAAAAATTAATAAATCAAAAATCAAAAATAAATAACAAAGTAATTTTCCTCCCCCATGGTAACGGGGGTGAAACAGAGATCAAAACAAGATATGCCCATGCGCGTGTTTGACATGGTCAAAAAGATTAGTCACGCGGAACGAAGACGCTCCAAAGAAGGAATGCAAATGCACACAAAGGGCGAACATCTGCCCATACACACCCATTCTAGGAATACGAGTAAGGTCATTGAAACAAGAGATAGGTGGCTTCTGTTGGTGGGAGGCAAGGGTCGCGCCCAAAAGAAGTAGGACAGACTGTTTCGACAGGAAATGAGTACATTGGTATACAAAGAGCGGGGAAAAAAATAATAAGGTAATTTTCCCCTCCCCCGTGGCAACGGGGGTGAAAGAGGGGTCAAAACAAGATATGCCCATGCACGTGTTTGACATGGGCAAAAAGATTAGTCAAGCGGAACAAGGAAGTTTCAAAGAAGATATACAAATGCACACAAAGGGTGAACATCTGCCCATGCACAGCCGTTCTAAGATCCGGGTAAGGTCATTGAAACATGAGGCAAGTGGCTTCTGTTGCGGGGAGGCAAGGGTCATGCCAAAAAGCAGTAGGACAGGCAGTTTCGACTCGAAATGAGTGTACATTGGTATGAAAAAAAGACAATGTCAAAGAAGTCATGAAAAGAAAGAAAACAGGCAGGTGCACGCGAATGGCGCGGCAGCTGGTGGTATTCATCTGGCCGGCGCATGGTGCCAGTTCAGGGAATGCCGAGGCGGTCAGCAACGAATATTAGAAAACAACAATACAAAAAAGAAAGAGCACACGAAAGCAATCACACACGCTCGCGTTCACAAATTGATTACAAGGTTAGAATATCAAAGCTAAAAATGGTACTGCAGCCTTCTACCCAGAACACAATGTCCAGACTTGTTCGTCAAATTTGGTTCAGTGAAGCCATTGTGCTAAAAAACGTCGTGCTAGCAAGAAACTATACCCAACTACGGGAGCTCGCCAACTCATGGGAGAATATTATTGAGGGAAACAAATGAACAGGCATAACACTAGCCTGAGAAATGCAGCCAAAATATTAATCGGAGGAAAGACACGTTAATTTCCCATAACTTTCATTTATTCCAAACGACGCTGATTTAAACTTATAGATAAGGTAGGACTCACGAACCTCGCGATCGTGATGCGTTTTAAAACTAGATTCAAGAATTGTGGCCTTCAGTTGTTCAAAGAAATCGAGTGTTAACATGCTTTGGTAGAGGCAAAGAAGGGCAGGTTTTTGCATGAGAGCGATGATTGTTGAACCTCAAACGGAAGGGTGTTTCAGTCTGGCCGATGTATTCTTTGCCGCAGAGGGTGCATTCCAGCACGTATACGACGTTGGCGGAATCACTGTTAAAGTTCCCTTTTACATTAACATAATAGTTTGAAGCTGTGCTGGCGGCGCGCTGTGTGGTGGTCATTTGTGGGCATACCTTACACCGTGGTTTGTTACAGGGCATGCAACCAGTAGTCTGTGGTCGGCTGAGGCTGGATTTAGTGAGACCATCGCCCAAATTTTTGCTGCGTGTATAAAAAACACGTGGCGGCTCGGGGAATATTCTCTTTAGGCGTTCACTTTGAGCAAGGATATTGTGATGTTTACTTAGTATGGATGCAACTTTCGGAGAAGAGGCCGAATGGGTCAAAACAAGGTTTGTTTGTTGATTGAGTTTTGGAGCTTTTTTTCGGAAAATGTCGGTGCGGTTCAACTGGTTAGCTCGTTTAATCGCGTAATCGATCACCTGCTCTGGGTATTTTTGATTCAAGAGCGCGGGTTTAAGTTCTCTGCAGTTAGAATTGAAATCCGCCTGGCTTGTTCAGATTCGCCTAAAACGGTGAGATTGGCTATACATGGCTTGCACTGACGTCACGGTGAGGAATCCTAGGATACCATTCCGCCATGCCGGTGCAGTGGTGCAGTCAGCCGGAGCGATCGTGCGTTCACTGCCAGCGCGTCGCAATGGTGATCTGTGCAATTGTTGGATGCTCGAACCGTACATGTTGGACCAAATCAACAAACAAAAACTTTTTTCGCCTTCCGAAGGTAATCGAGCATTAGGGCGACCTCACGAAAACGACGCAGTCTGTGGCTGGCGCGGATAAACCGCGCTGATCTCAACACCAAGAGGACTGGCATACGTGTTTGTGGCGTACACTTTGTAAAAGGTAAGCCATCGGCGTGTGCGCGATAATTATTTATCTGTGAGACTTGGAAGCACTACGGAGAATCTCATTTTTAAACATGCCCTTGCGTCCGTAGGCAGACCGTTACAGCTGTGGGGGGAGGCGGACCCCGACTATGCCCCGACGCTGTTACTCGGCTACAGCGCGAAACAGGGAGATCCCGAACGCCACGCTCGCGCAAAAAGACGACGGAACCAGGCCCGTGCAGCTGACGCCGAGCGTACAGCCGAGGCAATGGCAAAAACACAGACGAGGCATCCGGACGCAGCTGCCGTTTCTTCGTCGTCGCCGGCGCCAGCGGAAGATGGAGTCAGGGTAGAGAACAGTGACGAAACAGGTGAGCGTTTTTTGTCAACACGTAAATGTGGGCTTGTTGGTTTGAACTATGAAACATGGTTAAGTAGCGCGATAAAAACAGGACAAAATTAGATAACACAGGACTAGCGCTAGTCCTGTGTTCTCTACTTTCGTCGTCGTGGTTTGAAACCGAGCGTATCAAAGTGGAGAGAACGTTTTTTTTATCCAGCGGAGTACCTCATATGTTGAATCTGCGCATGCTGATTTGCCAGTCCTGTCGCCAATAACTCCTCTCCGCATCTCAAGGGAATTTTTCACGCTGCTTGATCACCCATGCAACAACTTAATTTTGTTCCAGGGATCGCAGTCCAGACAGAACTGACAATGAGTGACATTGAAGCCATGGAGATGGAGTGCTTATCCCTAAACGAGCGTCTCTACGCTGTGCGAAATGAAAACAAGCTGCTGGAGCTGACTGAAGATGCCCTGAAATGTAGCGACACCAAAGTTGTGTACTACACCGGCTCGGCGAATTTTCAGATCTTTTACGCATTGTTCAACGTCGTAGTGGAGTTTGTGTCGCATAACGCTAACAACAGCTTGCTGAAGTTTCAGGAGTTCCTGCTTTTCTTGATGAAGTTAAAGCTACATTTGCACGTCACTGACATTGCTTTTAGGTTTAACGTGTCAGAGGCCACAGTGTCGCGCATATTCGACAAATGGCTGCATGCTGCCTACTGCCGCCTTAAAGGGACACTGAAGTGAATTTGTCAAGCTCCCGTTTTTGCTTGCACTGCGTAGACTGGCTCAAATTAGCACACTTTTCATCGTTTATGCGGTTGACAAATCGGTAATTATTTTACAAAGCGCGAAAGAAGAAAAACTACCATGCGCGGTTTGCGGCGGCCGCACCAACTAAAGCTGCGACGTTAGGAGGAGCCGCACCGTGATTGGACGATGCCCAAGGTGAGCAACCAAAGAAGTTTCGGTTTCGGTTTCGATTCTGTAAAACACAACCCGTGGCGTTGTTGGATGGGCATTCTCAATAACTTAGTAATCATCGTACCGCGCTTTTGCCATGTTGTCACCTGTAAAAATGCATAAAGATAAGCCGCCCAGGACGGCTTGGAATCGTAGCATTCACTAGCCGAGGCCTACGCAGTGCATGGACGCCCTCCGCGTACCCGCAGACGCCCAAATGTCATGCGCTTGTCCCCCATATTTGGAGCTTGCCTCCCTCATGCCTGTACCGTAAAAAGCGTGTTCGCACCAGGCCAAGGGTCTGTTCATTCTGGCCTGTGCCCACTGCCCGCAAGCAGTCGGTGCTTATGGCAACAGCACGCCAACGAGAACTCGCTAGCGCGCCAGTGCCAGCCTGCGGGCGTTCTGTGAACTAGTTCGTGGAGCCATGAACGTTGCGGCCCAAAAAAAAGGTGAACTCAATGTAGAAAACATCGGCAGAAAACGAAAAAGTTAACTTACAAAAAAAAAAAGCATGTACCCGCGGGGACTCGAACTCGTGACTTGCAAAACACTTGCGGCATCATACCTGGCGCCTCAGAGCACTCGGCCACGGAACGGGCTCTTGTGGCAGCAAGTTTACACTTTTATTTCGTTTCGGCATTTCAAGCAGCTTAGTTGACTATTTGCTGTATTGCGCTCGTGCAGTAAGCGTCGCCCGAGTTTCCACAATAGCTCAGGTCTAGCAATCGCATTTCGTAGATGGAAAAGCGTTCGCAGATGCGTAGTCGTGCTGCTGACCGCTGTGCTTGTTCGCCCAGCGCAAAAAAGTGCTTCCCGCACCCTAGTTTTACGCTGTACGGTAAAAATATCAGTTGATTTTATTTCCTTAGTACCTATATTGACTTCGCTGACTCTTCTCCCGCCTTCAAGAGGCCTTATATTTTCCTACTCGCGTACCAGTCAGCGAAGCGTCGTATGTGCGCTTGTGCAGCGCTTGTGTGAAGCTACCTTGACTTGGAGCTAGATACAGTGTACAAACTAACCAAGTAAAGAAAGGCCCATTCTTCCATTCACAAACGTGTCCCGGCTTCGTTTCAACTGAGCGAACGAATTGCGACGACCCGTCGGCGGACGAAACGCTGGGCCGACTGACTCTGTCTGAAGGCCGGGGAGCCGTGCAGTAGCGCAACCAATTGCGAGCTCGGCTCCTCTCGACGTCACACGAAAATGCCGCAGAAAATGGGCGAGCGTAAAGAGAGGAGGACAGCATTTTCGAATTAGTATTTCTACTACATAAAATCGCGTAAACGCGCCCAGAGTGGTCGTAACATGGCCTGGGGACTCCGGACTACAATTTGCGCAAGTAATCCCGCAATGTTTACATATCACTTCAGTGTCCCTTTAGGTCTGAGATATTGTGGCCGCCTAGAAGTGTTGTGCAACGCACAATGCCTCAAGCCTTCTACGATTCTTTTGGGGAAAATGTTGCAGTCATCATTCACTGTTTTGAGATGAAGTAGAAAGGCCTTCATCATATTTGCCCCGAAGTGAGACATGGTCTTAGTACAAAGGCAGCAATACGGCAAAGTATTTGATTGGCATTGCACCTCAAGGCATTTTTAACTTCATCTCTGAAGGCTGGGGAGGGCGTGCTAGCGATAGACACATAACGGAGCACTGCGGTCTTTTGGACAACTTACTTCTGGGTGACGTAGTTCTTGCAGACCGAGGGTTCAATGTGTCTGAAAGTGTGGGCTTCTACTGTGCGAGACTTCCCGTGCCAGCGTTCACCAAGGGCTAGAAGCAACTGTCAGCAGGAGACGTGCTAAGCACCAGGAAACTAGCCAATGTCAGGATTCATGTCGAGAGGGTGATCGGGCTGATCAGAAATAAGTATGTAATCCTGAAGGCCACGCTGCCCATCGACTATGTGGTTTGCCGACCTGGAGATAATTTGACTCCACTTCACAAAATTGTTACAGTTCGCTGTGCCCTTTCTAATCTGTGCCCTTCAATAGTAGCATCACTAAAACAGTCTGCTAATTGAGCAATTGCTTTCCGTTGACGAATGACATTATATCGTCAGCTGTGATTGGAAACATTCTTTTTAAGTGAAAACGCCCATGTGTACAAGATTTCGGCGCACGTTAAAGATCCCCAGGTGGTCAAAATTAATCCGGAGATCTCCAGTATGGTGTGCCTCATCGCCTGCGTAGCGTCGGCTCGTTAAACCTCAATCAAAGGAAACTTTTTTTACTCCAGTTATTTCACTTAAAATTTGAATGCAATGGAACATGTTGTACCGACTATGATTTCAAACAGCAGCAAAGTTATGGTTCAAGTCAAAGAAAGGAAGATATATGCCACGTGATTGTGCGTTTCAAAATTAGTTGGACACTAGTTAGTTTTCAGCTGTAGAAACCTCGTCTGTATATTATTATTGCACTACTTTGTTGTGACACGACAACACAAACTGGAATTTGTACAGTGCCACTGTGGTTACGCTCGAATTTTTTAGTTCTGTTTCTGCTGTTTGTTTTGTTCGAAATGTGTAGAGCAGCATTCTCGGCAGAATGCTCTTTTGCCAGCCAACGACTCTAAAGTGGCAAGGTGACCATTTACCTTTTTGTTTGGATCTTATGCGCTGCTGTGCCTCAGGCGTACCATATTCTGTGTGTCGTGCATTACATTTACGACTCTTTGAATTTACAAATTCGTGCAACTGCCCTTGCCACTACACGTGATGTGACTTCTTGAGATTCATAACTTCGGTGCTGTTTGTAGGTTGGCAGTAATACAATTATTGTACAATGCAGTTTCAACACATTTTTGTATTCTGATGCTACGTGTGTTCAATGTTGTCTGGCGGTCATGTGCAGAGTGTTCGTTTTGAAAGAAACATGGCACTGAGGGCTTAATAAAGAAATCAGTGTATGAAGGGGTGTCCGCAACAGCTCGTCGCTCGTATTAGCCCACCGCATCCATTCAGTTACACTTGAGCGACAATTGTCGCTGTCGCTCCACGTGGTCCTTTATTTTAAGACTGCAAGCTCGTTGTACATTCCCGTCAGAAGAAACATTAGCGTGCTCTTTTAGCAAATTTCATCAAGATAGTCTGTTGCTTCACACTGGCAGGCACAGCTGTGGTGAAATAAACTGTGGAAGCCTGACATTAGTCCTTGTCTTATTTGCATTCGGGACAAAACCATTTCTTCTCTTTTGGTGCCCGTTTCAGTCCGACACAGGAGAAATGAAACCACTTGTAGCTGCACGCCTCGTTGTCGCAAGCTACCATCTTGCCTGTGTCCGGTCCACGACAGAAGCAGTACTCTACTGTGTCTGCTGGCTGTTCTTCACGACTTCTGTCTTGCATCGTGTAGTATCGGCTGAGCAACTCGGGCAGAATGACGTTCCAAAAAACTGTCTTGCGGAAAAAAAATGTTTCTGCAAAACTGATCATTGCGTCTCACTCTCTCGATGTGCAGCACATTTGGCGACCACACCACAAAGTCGCAAAAGTCAATATGGCACACTGTCATCTGAGTCTGAATTTGGTAGTAGTACGCATGATTGTCCAAAAGCTGAAGTTTTCCGCCAGTGTAACTCAGACATGAAATGCTGGTGGTGATATCTTAAGCATCTCTTAGCAAAAATGGGCACTTAAATTCCACAACACCTCTCCCGCAGCAGCTGCACGAGGTGATGGCATCCGGTGTTGCGCCGATGAACGGGTAAGCAGCACTCAGGTGGAGTCCAGACCTGTGGCACTCAAAGTTCTGGTGCTTTGTACCTTCCTTGGCTTTGTATGCCTCGAAAGCATCTTGCTCATGTTCTAAGCTCCACATGACGGCAGGAACTCTGAGAGAATTTTTTTCAGGGTAGCAAATCGATTTTGCCAGTGATAAGCTAGGACACTGCACACTCGTGTGGCACACACTTTTCATCACTGACGCAGTCACTCGGCCAGCACGGTAAAGGAACCAGTCTGGCGAGTTACTTTGTTGCCTTGTTGCAGCCTCAAATGTATTAACTGTGTCATCCCTGATGGAAAAAGTGGCAAGAAAGTCGTCAGCCTTCTTCAAAAGCGTGTCGAGGTTGTCTTCCAAGTTCTCTTCGAGATACAGCTTCCTCAAGTGGGCAGGCTGTGTTTTTACAGGCTCCTGAAGGCTTTCGCAATACTCTGGAAGCACAGAAAATACTGCAGGTGTGACACCTGTGCTCTGAAATGCTCTGTACAGGTCGCCAAGCTCCTCTCGGGTTGCTGGTGGGATGTCCATTCGTTTTTTTTATTCGTTCACTGCTGAACTGCTGCTGTTAGTGATGTCGTCCAGTTATCGCTTCTTCCCTCTCGACGAAGTGAAGTCGATGTCCTTTAGCCTCTTGAACTCCACCTTCTCCACGAACGCAGGAAGCCAGGTGTTCGTTTTTGAGGTGCAGCTTGTAGCGTTTTTCATCTTCACACCTGTTTCAACTGCATACCGGCAGGCTCCAACATGAGAACAGGCCTTACCTGCTCCTGCAATACAGGTGCAATGAGCAGTGAGCCCGACCCCGCTTTTCAAGCAAAAAATCCACACATCCAGAGGCTGGTCCCGCAACCTTTGCGAATGGTTCACCTGCGAGAGAAAAAAATGCAATGCACAAGTTTTTCTTGCCCACATCTCTGCGCGAGTGCTCGTCACTGCTGATCGTGTCTCAAAACGTAACCGGCAACCGCGAAGACTTGTTCTAGCGCGACCGTGTCTATTTCGAGCATTCCGTGCACGATTTCCGAACCGACGATATAGTAAAAAAGATCCCGGCTGCTTACCTCTCCGAGCAGAAGCACTTTGTCGTCTTGTAGCTGCTTAGCCGACAGGAACTTCACCCACCCGCTCGTGAAGGAATTATATGCTTCGGTAGACTTGAATGCCTTCATCTCTTCTAGTGTGAGGAAGTTGGCAGAAAACACGAGGTAGTTGAGGATGTCGCCGTAACTTATCTCAGGAAACAAGTCCACATCGCCGGCCGTGTCCATGCCCGGTCTTAGCATGAATTGGTCCTCGTTGTCGCACAGCCGCATCGTTTCCGCATACCGCACGCGTGCAGGCCCCGTAAGGTCCGAGCGGTAGGTCGCGTTTAAAGGTTTTTTGCTCGCTACCAGCGGTATGCCGCAGGGAAAGCGCGAAAAGCGACTAGCTCAGCAGCAAATGCGTGCGCTCCCCGAGCTGCTCATGCCGCAATGCCGGAACCACTGCACCAATATGGCTACCGCCGCGCGAGCGCTCGAGCGTGACGTCACGTGCAAGCTATGTATAAGCAGAGTCCTTCAATACTTTTGAATGACTCTGGTATAAGGTATTGCAGTCTTGCAGTGCCTGACATGGCCGCTGTGGAAGTACAAATACTGGCGCGTGTACGTAGGTTTCCTGCAGAGATTAGCCTGAAGTCTGCCCTCAGAAACTGTGACAATAACATCCAGGTAATTTATGCTGTGCGTAGAGTAGGAATGAGAGAGGGAGATGGTAGGATGCGCAAGGTTAAAAGCCTCAATAAACGCAAGAACTTCCATTTCACCGTGCTGCCAAATCATGAATATATCATCTATATACCTTTTGTAGTACAATGGATTCAAACTTTGGGTTGCGAGGAAGTTTGTCTCTAGACATCCCATAAAGATGTTCGCGTAGTTAGGCCCGATTTTGGTTCCCATTGACGGTCCGCTGACTTGCACGTAATTGACACCTTCAAACTCAAAATTGTTAAGTTCAAGGATAATGTGAAGGAAAGTTTCAAGGGTGAGAGAATCGATAGGTTTGTCACCCGCCGACCCCTCATACGCACATGATACAGCGGTGATCCCATCGGCATGCGGAATGTTAGTGTACAGCGACACATCTAGGGCAACAAGTAAACAGTTGTTGTGAATTTCCATCTTCATTTTATCTGAGAGAAAATCATTTGTATCCTTAATGAAGGATGGAAAGCTGGGGGGAATGTCGCGAATGAGAGAGTCGACATACCGCGAGAGGTTCTCGGTTACAGTACCAATGCCAGAGACAATGGGGCGACCTGGGTTGTTATTTTTATGAATCTTAGGAAGAAGGTAGAATCTACCGGCTATTGGGCTTAAGGGGATAAGAGAACGAGCAGTTGTTTCAGTTATTTCTTGATCTTGAACAAGTTCAGTGAGTTTTTCTTTTACAATTAGCTTATAATCATTAGTGGGATCGCTAGGGAGTACTTTGTAGAACGCAGATTCTGATAGTTGTCTATGAGCCTCGTTGACATAGTCAGCTTTGTCGAGGATCACGATGGCGCCTCCTTTATCGGCCGGTTCGATTACTATTTCGGGGCAGCCTGCGAGTTCCTCCAGGGCTTTCTTTTCCTTGTTTGTGATGTTACAGCGGAAAGGGATTTGCTTTTGGTAGGCTGCCCGTACGTCGCGATGAACGGCTTTAATATACATGTCGAGGCATGTATCGCGCTGCGTGGGAGGGGTCCAGTGCTTATGGCTAGGTAACGCGGTTCGGGCTTCGTCGGTTGGAGGACGGTCATGGAAGTACTCTCTCGGTCTCATATTTCTGGCGAAGTTGTCGAAGTCCTTAAAAAGTTGAAATTCGTTGAAACCGCCAGTTGCCGGGCAAAAATTCAGACCTTTTGACAAGGCGCTCATCTGATCTGGTGACAGGGTAATACTAGAGAGGTTCATCACATTTCCGGTGAGATTTTCGTTAGTTTCAGTAGCCTGGGGAGAGGTTACAGAAGGGGAATAAAAATTTGGGTTTGCGTTGGCAGACTCGCTAGTACTGGCACTAATGAGAGCTTGTGAATGGTTAGTATTTGGCGCGTTTAAGGGGCGATTTTCATGTGCATTCCCAGATAATGGATGGCCATTAGTAATGGGGCTAACTTTATTCTTGCGGATCTTGTCATTGCTAGGGATATTATCTCGGGAAAATTTACGGACTTTTTTTCGGATATAGCGGATGCCTTTTTGGATTCGTAGGTGCGTAGAAGGCCTGATTCTCTTTCGCTTAGATCCCTACTAAGAATTTCCTCTTGCTGGCGGAGGGAATGGGACATAGTCTCGTAGTGATCTAGAATTATCTGCGTTAATTGCAAGGATGCGTTGTCTAGTACTTGTTGCCACTTTTTTTTGTTGGAAGGGGACAGTTCGGCAGTTGCAGGTCTCAGTCTAACCCTCAAACCCATGGGAGCTACCTCGGCAGACAAATACTGTGAAAGTGCGGAAACGTGCATTTGGGAACGTATGCGTTTTTCAGTAATCTTTCTTAATTTTAAGAACTGTTTTGATACTGGGTAGGAAGCTGCATTACCGGGTTTTTTGGAGCTTAGTCACTTAGTCGGCGCAGAAGACACTTTCTTGCGAAGGTTTTAGGCTGACTTTGGGCGTCCGATAGCAGTGCGGATCCGCTGCTGGCGTTTTCCAGTGGCTCGGTTGTGGTTGAGGCTTCGGTGGCCGTTGTTCCTGAGGGCGGGCGCGGCAGGCTCTTGGCGGGGCGCACTCTCGGGGATGGGCTGCAGGCGATGCGTCGGTGCTCCGAGGCCGTGGTCGCAGGAGCACGTACGGGTTGCAGGCTGCGGCGGACGTCCGGGGACTCTGGGTGTGGGTCCCTGGCGCTCAGCGGAAGGTCCGTGGCCACGGTGGTCACGGCGGCAAACGGGGCTGGCCGGTTGGACCGTGTGTCCGGGGACGTCGTGGAGGGGGTTGGGCTGGAGGGGAGCAGAGGCAGCGGTGGGAAGTCATGGTCGTATGAGGCCCCTGCGCGAGCTTGGGTGGCGGTGCATGCGACCTCGCGCCACCCAGGAGGGTTGCAGCGCTTTTGCGTGAAGCAAAGCTCGCGGATGTGGCTAGCAAGTACAGCAACACCCTCGAAGCTGGGGTGCAGACCATCAGCAGCAAGGACTCGGGGGGCGGGGAGATGCTGGAAGCCGTGTTCAATGAAGCGGACATAGCGAGAGTGGCGGCCGAATTCGCGCAGAAGAGAGTTAAAGCGTCGTGCTTTTTCGTTGCAGCCAATGGCAAAGCGGGAGCTGCGGTAGTCACGGTGGCGGTTAGCGGAGCGAAAAGAATCAATCAAGCTGGCGTAGATGGTAGAGATGTTAGGCCGAGATTGAAGAATAAGGTCAGTCAGCGAGCGGTAGTTACAAAAAGCACGTTCACCAGAAGAAGAGCTCAGGTCATTAGTACCGACAAGCAGAAAAACTGTGTTAGAGCAAGTAGGTATGGAGTGAATGAGTAAGCGTGCGAAAGAAAGTGTCGTCTGCGCCGACAAACTGACTAGGACTCGGAAAACCCGGTAATGCAGCTTCCTACCAAGTATCAAAACAGTTCTTAAAATTAAGAAAGATTACTATAAACGCATACGTTCCCAAATGCACGTTCCCGCACTTTCACAGTATTTTTCTGCCGAGGTAGCTGCCATGGGTTTGAGGGTTAAGCTGAGACCTGCAACTGCTGAACTGCCCCCTTCCAACAAGAAAAAGTGGCAACAAGTACTAGACAACGCATCCTTGCAATTAACGCAGATATTTCTAGATCACTACGAGTCTATGTCCCATTCCTTCCGCCATAAAGAGGAAAGTCTTAGTAAGGAGCTAAGCGAAAGAGAATCAGGCCTTCTACGCAGCTACGAATCCAAAAAGGCATCCGCTATATCCGAAACAAGAGTCCGTAAATTTTTCCGAGAAAATATTCCTAGCTATGACTACACCCGTAAGAATAAAGTTAGCCCCACTACTAATGGCTGTCCATTATCAAAAAACGCACATGAAAATCACCCCTTTAACGCAATTAACGTGCCAAATACTGACCACTCACCAGCTCAGATTAGCCCCGGTTCTAATCAGTCTTCCACCGCAAACCCGAATTTTTATCTTCCGTTTGTCAACTCTCCCCAGGCTATCAAAGCTAACAACAATCTCACTGAAAATGTGATGAACATTACCATGTCACGAGTTCAGATGAGCGCCCTGTCAAAAGGTATGAACTTTTGCTAGGCAACTGGCGGTTTCGATGAATTTCAACTTTTTAAGGGCTTATATAATTTCGCCAGGAATAGGGGACTGCGTGAGTACTTCCATGACCGTCTTTCAACCGACGAAGGCCGAACTGCATTACCTAGCCATAAGCACTAGACCCCTCCCACGCAGCGCGATACATGCCTAGACATGTACATCTAAGACGTTCATAGCGATGTACAAGCAGCGTACAAAAACCAAATCTCTTTCCGCCGTAACATTACAAAGAAAAGAAAGCCGTGGAGGAACTCGCACGCTGCCCCTAAATTGTAATCAAACCGGCCGATAAAGGAGGCGCCATCGCGATCCTCGACAAAGCTGTCTATGTCAACGAGGCTCATAGACAACTATCAGAATCTGCGTTCTACAAAGTACTTCCTAGCGATCCCACTAATGATTATAAGCTAATTGTCAAAGAAAAACTCACTGTGCTTGTTCAAAATTAGGAAATAACTGAAACAACTGCTCGTTCTCTTATCCCCTTAAGCCCAGTAGCCGGTAGATTCTACCTTCTTCCTAAGACTCATAAAAATAACAACCCAGGTCGCCCCATTGTCTCTGGCATTGGTACTGTCACCGAAAACCTCTCGCGCTATGTCGACTCTCTCATTCGCGACGTACCCCCAGCTTTCCATCCTTCATTACGGATACAAATGATTTTCTCTCAGATATCATGAAGATGGAAATTTCTAACAATTGTTTACTTGTTACCCTGGATGTCGTGTCGCGATACACTAACATTTCGCGTGCGGATGGAATCACCTTTGTATTATGTGCGTATGAGTGGTCGGCGGGTGACAAACCTATCGATTCTCTCACCCCTGAAACTTTCGATCACCTTATTCTTCAGCTTAACGATTTCGAGTTTGATGGTGTCAATTACGTGCAAGTCAGCGGACCGTCAATGGGAACCAAAATCGGGCCCAACTACGCGAACATCTTTATGGGATGTCTAGAGACAAACTTCCTCGCAACAAAAATTTGTAGCTACTGTACTGCTAAAGGTATACAGATGATATATTAATGATATGGCAGCACGGTGAAATGGTAATTATTAGGTTTATTGAGGCTTTTAACATTGCGCAACCTACTATCTCCCTCTCTCACTCCTACTCTACGCACAACATAAGTTTCCTGGATGTTACAGTCACAGTTTCTCAGGGCAGGCTTCAGAATAATCTCTACAGGAAACCTACAGACACGCGTCAGTATTTGCACTTCGACAGCAGCCTTGTCAGGAACTGCAACACTACAATACCTTATAGCCAATGTCACTGTTTTAAGCGAATCTGCAAAACCCAAGCGGATTTCGATTCCAACTGCAGAGAACTAAACCACGCTCCCGAATCAAAAATACCCAGAGCAGGTGATCGACCACGTGATTACACGAGCGAACCAGTTGAACCGCACCGAAATTCGCACCCATTCGCACCGCACCCATTCGTCCCCTTCTCCGAAAGTTGCATCCGTACTAAGGATACATCGCAATATCCTTGATCAAAGTTAGCGCCTAAAAAGAATATTTCTCGAGCGGCCACGCGTCGTGTATAGACGCAGCAAAAATTTGGGCGACGTTCACACCAAATCCAGCATCAGCTGACCGCAGACTACTGGTTGCAAGACCTGTAAGAAACCACGGTGTATGATATGCCCACAAATGGCCACCACACAGCGCGCCGCCAGCACAGTTTCAAACTATTATGTTAATGTAAAGGGAAACATAAACTGTGCTTCCGCCAACGTCGTATACCTGCTTGACGGCACCCTTTGCGGCAAACAATACATCGGTTAGACTGAAACACACCTTCGTTTGAGGTTTAACAATCAGCGCTCTCATGCAAAAACCTGCCCTTCATTGCCTCTATCAAAGCATGTTAGCACTGCTGGTCATTGTTTTGAACATCTGAAGGCCAAAATTCTTGCATCTGGTTTTAAAACGCATCACAATCGCGAGGTTCGTGGGTCCGACCTCATCTATAAGCTTAAGTCATCGTCATTTGGCATAAATGAAAGTTTTGGGTAATTGATGTGTCTTTCGTTCTATTAAACATTCGGCTGCATTTCTCAGGATAGCGTTATGCCTGTTCATTTCTTTCCCTCGATAATATTCTCCCATCAGTTGGCGGCTCCCTGTAGATGGTTATAGTTTCGTGCTAGCACCGCGTTTTTTAGCGCAGTGGCTTCACTAAACAAAATTTGACCAGCAAGTCTGGACATTATGTTTGAGAAGAAGAATGGAACTCTTAAGAAAGGAAGTTCTCTTCCTGAAACGTCAGTAAACTTTTATGTTTTGTAATGTCTTGCCCGTATGTCTCTGTCTCCACTTACCTTATATATATATATATAATATATATATATATATAGCAAGGTTGCAGTCGTCATATATATATATATATATATGACGACTGCGTCATATATATATATATATATATATATGTCATATATATATATATATATATATATATATATATATATATATATATATATATATATATATATATATATATATATCTATATAGTGTTGGACCTCTGGGTCCTCCAGCTGCGGCGCGATGCTCAGGAAGGGGAGCGACACGTCGTGATAGTATGAGGCTTTTTATGGAAAACTAGAAGAAGAAGCGGGCGCGAGCCGGCGCAGCCACATGAGCATGCGGCAGCTCGTGAAGCGTAATGAAATGATGATGGTTAGCGTCGTCTGCTGCAAGGGGTGACGAAGAGGAAGTCACAACATATAGTATAAGTAAAGAGTCGGATACACAGCAAGAACAATAACAAACAATGTTTACTTACGTAGCGGCAACGGGACTTGCCTTCATCAGAGTAAAGTTACATGATGGATATATGAAAAATTCGATATAAAAAATATGGGCTCTGAGACCTCACCTATGGCGGGCGATCACTTACTGATCGTCGCATTCAAGAATGACAACTAATTCCGCACTCACGACGCAACAGGACGCTTTATTTCCATGAAAGAAAAAATCGCTGATCTTGGTCTGCTTCTTCGTCCAGGAGATGAAATTAAAGACGCTGGTCTCGATCTTCTCGAGGCTACACAACTAGAAAATTCCAGCAGTACGCTGCGCCTTCGCACAACATGCACGCAAAAGAAGAACAGCGCGCACGTACCACAAGAACTTTGAAGGTAACAATTCCAAGGCTCTCTGAATGGACTCCAACATAGCGCTCGCGATGGTCATCTCCGAGAGAAAAAGTGATCTCCGAAAGGTGCAGGACAACTGGCCAAACAGCAGCAACAGCAGCAAAATGCAAAAGAAGGAGGAGGCCGCCAGCGCCTTCGTTCCCTCATCCCTTTCCCGAGACGACATCAGGGGAAGACAGACCCAGATAGAGAGAAAAAAAAACTTTTTCGGCAAGCTGATGAACGTACGCAGCCGCAAAAAAAAATAGAAAGTCGGAGCATCCCTGCCTCACACTGTCACATTTGCGTTTGGGCTTGTGTGCCTAGAGAGATTTAGCATACCGTGCTCCTTCCGCTAACCCTACGGTGGCCGGTAGCGGGGCCCGACTGGGCAAGCGCAAATTCGTTCCGGTAGGGGGAATTAGTACCGTGAGCCAGTCTTCGTCATGCCCGCGCATTCCTCCACATCCTCCTCAACCTCAATCGGGGGTGCAGTGACCGCCGAATAGCACCTTCCAGCTCGCGCGGCGTTCGATATATCCAATGTCGGGAAAAATACGGTTCGATATAAACGTACGAATTCCTATACTTTTACACAGAATTTTCAAGGGGATAATTTATGATTCGATATAGACAATAATTCGATATACCCGTGTTCGATATATCCGTGTTCGACTGTATATATATATATATTGGAAACGTTGGAAATAAATCGAAACGTTGGAAATAAAGTCTCCGAAGAGCGTACTTCTACTTTGTGTATATATATATATATATATATATATATATATATATATATATATATATATGTATGTATACACAGAAAGAAATGCCGGCAGTCTACAACGCCAAAGAAGGCATAGGGGAATGGCTGGACTATTTTTTACCGTTAGTGAAATTACATTTTTTTATATTAATTGAAGCGAGAAAGAAAGAAAAACACGCGCCCAGAGTGGGGACCGAACCCACGCCTTTCGATTCGGTCCCCACTCTGGGCGCGTGTTTTTCTTTCTTTCTCGCTTCAATTAATATAAAAAAATGTAATTTCACTAACGGTAAAAAGTAGTCCAGCCATTCCCCTATGCCTTCTTTGGCGTTGTAGACTGCCGGCGTTTCTTTCTGTATTTCCTAACGAGCCCCGCATTTCCTAACCATATTATCCTGCTATATATATATATATATATATATATATATATATATATATATATATAGTCTGAAAAGATAAAAACTCACACAGAGCGCGAAAAAAATAACGTTAGTAGAGAGAGAGACAAACGAGAAAGACGTAGAAAATAAAAATACGTTTACTGACGTTTCTGGGAGAGGACTCCCTTTCTTCAGAGTACAAAATAAGTTCGTTTCAGAGCTATATATATACAGAAAACGTAGCAAGGGCGAGGGCAATGTAAGAGGAGGGAGAGTGTGTACAAATGGATTATGGTTGGTGGGTAGCAAAAGAAGGAAGAGAGAACGGGAAAATAAATTATAAAAAGGATAATAAGAACACACAGTCACGCGGTACGAACTTGGAAAAAAAGAGAGAGAGAAGAACCAAACAGAGAAAAAAAAATAATAAAAAAACTAATAATAAATAACAAGGTAATTTTCATCCCCCGTAGCAACGGGGGTGAAAGAGGGGTCAAAACAAGATATGCCCATGCCCGTGTTTGACATGTGCAAAAAGATTAGTCACGCGGAACGAAGATGTTCCAACGAAGATATGCACACAAAGGGCGAACATCCGCCCATTCACACCCGTTCTACGAATCCAAGTAAGGTCATTCAAACAAGAGACACGTGGCTTCTGTTCGTGGGAGGCAGGGGTCGCGCCCAGAAGCAGCAGGACAGGCAGTTTCGACAGGAAAGTGTACATTGGTATACAAAAAGCGAAAAAAATAATAAAAAAATAAAATATAAAATAACCAGCTAATTTTCCCCTCCCTCGTTGCAACGGGGTGAAAGAGGGGCCAAAACAAGATATGCCCATCCACGTTTTTGACATGGGCAAAAAGATTAGTCACGCGGAACAAGGAAACGAAGATATGCAAATGCACACAAAGGATGAACATCTGCCCATACACACCCGTTCTAAGAATCCTGGTAAGGTCATTGAAACGTGAGACACGTCGCTTCTGTTGGGGGAGGCAGGGGTCACGCCAAAAAGCAGTAGCACAGGTAGTTTCGACTCGAAATGAGTGTACATTGATAGGGAAAAAAAGACAAGGTCAAAACAAGTCATGAAAAGTAAGAAAACAGGCAGGTGCACGCGTATGACGCGGCAGCAAGTGGTATTCATCTGCCCGGCGCATGGTGCCAGTTCAGGGAATGCCGAGGCGGTCAGCAAGAAATATTAGAGAACAACAATACAAAAAAGAGGACACGAAAACAATCACACACGCTCGCGTTCACAAATTAATTACAAGGTGAGAATTTCAAGGCTAAAAATGGTACTGCAGCCTTCTACCCAGAACACAATGTCCAGACTTGTTCATCAAATTTGGTTCAGTGAAGCCATTGTGCTAAAAAACTTCGTGCTAGCACGAAACTATACCCAACTACGGGAGCTCGCCAACTAATGGGAGAATATTATTGAGGGAAAGAAATGAACAGGCATAACACTAGCCTGAGGAATGCAGCCGAAATTTTAATCGGAGGAAAGACAGGTTAATTTCCCATAACTTTCATTTATGCCAAACGACGCTGATTTAAACTTATAGTTAAGGTAAGACTCACGAACCTCGCGGTCGTGATGCGTTTTAAAACTAGATTCAAGAATTGTGGCCTTCAGTTTTTCAAAAGAATGACCAGGAGTGTTAACATGCTTTGATAGAGGCAAAGAAGGGTAGGTTTTAGGGGCGAAGCTCCTTAATGCGTGGGTCTGTTCATCCTCGACGTATGTATGTAGCCACCTCTAGTTTAGTTCTTGGATTGTTTACTAGATGGCGGTACTTGTATATGATGAAAAGATGCGCTTGGATTGTTTACTAGATGGCGTGGCTACCTCTAGTTTAGTTCTTCGATTGTTTACTAGATGGTGGGGAGCGTTGTAATAAAATCCGTTCGCTGTTGGCGCGCGCTCGGAGTCGCCCGATGGATAAGGCTGCAGATGTGCGAGCCCGCGAGGCAGAAGCGCTCCGTGAAGCTGCGCGACCCCGCCGCCAAGATCCTGCCGTACGAGAGCGGGAGGCAGAAGCGTGTCGTCTGGCTGCGCGACGACGCTGCCAAGATCGCAGCGTTCGAGAACGAGAGGCCCAAGCGTCACGGCAATGGCGCGAGGACCCTGCCGTACGCGAAACGGCACGGCTGCGGCGCGAAGAGGATCTCCAAAACGTCAGAGAACGGGAAGCGGCGAGAAAGCGCGCGTATCGGCAGGCAGACCCCGATGCAGTGAGAGCTCGTGAGGCGTCTGCAAAACGCATCAGGCGAGCTCAGCCCCAAGGTGCCGACGCGCGGTTTAAGCGAGACTTTCTAGACGTTACGTTCGGACACAGATGTAGTGGGCGAACTTTCACTGAAGAGTCACGGTTTTACCGATGATTTCCCAACAGGAGCTTCGCCCACTCATCATCATTCACCCCGTGGATATGCTGTGAATTTTTTGCATGGGAGCGGTGATTGTTAAACCTCAAACGAAAGGGGGTTTCAGTCTGGCCAATGTATTGTTTGCCGCAGAGGGTGCATTCCAACAGGTATACGACGTTGACGGAATCACAGTTAAAGTTCCCTTTTACATTAACATAATAGTCTGAAGCTGTGCTGGCGGCGCGCAGTGTGGTGGTCATTTGTGGGCATACCTTACACCGTGGTTTGTTACAGGGCATGCAACCAGTAGTCTGTGGTCGGCTGATGCTGGATTTAGTGAGAACGTCGCCCAAATTTTTTCTGCGTCTATAAACAACACGTGGTGGCTCGGGGAATATTCTCTTTAGGCCTTCACTTTGAGCGAGGATATTGTGATGTTTCCTTAGTATGGAAGCAACTTTCGGAGAAGAGGCCGAATGTGTCAAAACGAGGTTTGTTTGTTGATTGGGTTTTGGAGCTTTTTTCGGAGAATTTCGGTCCGGTTCAACTGGTTAGCTCGTGTAATCGCGTCATCGATCACCTGCCCTGGGTATTTTTGATTTAAGAGTGCGGTTTTAAGTTCTCTGCAGTAAGAATCGAAATCCGCCTGGCTTGTGCAGATTCGCCTAAAACGGTGAGATTGGCTGTAAGGTATTGCAGTCTTGCAGTGCCTGACATGGCTGCTGTGGAAGTGCAAATACTGGCTCGTGTCCGTAGGTTTCCTGTAGAGATTAGTCTGAAGTCTACCCTGAGAAACTGTGACAGTAACATCCAGGAAATTTATGCTGTGCGTAGATTAGGAATGAGAGAGGGAGATGTTAGGATGCGCAAGGTTAAAAGCCTCAATAAACGCAAGAAATTCCATTTCACCGTGCTGCCAAATCATAAATATATCATCTATATACCTTTTGTAGTACAATGGCTTCAAACTTTGGGTTGCGAGGAAGTTTGTCTCTAGACATCCCATAAAGATGTTCGTATAGTTGGGCCCGATTTTGGTTCCCATTGACGTTCCGCTGACTTGCACGTAATTGACACCATCAAACTCAAAATTGTTAAGTTCAAGGATAAGGTGAAGGAAAGTTTCAAGGGTGAGAGAATCGATAGGTTTGTCACCCCCCGACCCCTCATACGCACATGATACAGTGGTGATCCAATCGGCATGCGGAATGTTAGTGTACAGCGACACGGCATCTAGGGTAACAAGTAAACAGTTGTTGGGAATTTCCATCTTCATGATATCTGCGAGAAAATCATTTGTATCCTTAATGAAGGATGGAAAGCTGGGGGAATGTCGCGAATGAGAGAGTCGACATACCGCGAGAGGTTCTCGGTGACAGTACTAATGCCAGAGACAATGGGGCGACCTGGGTTGTTATTTTTATGAATCTTAGGAAGAAGGTAGAAACTAACAGATACTGGGCTTAAGGGGATAAGAGAACGAGCAGTTGTTTCAGTTATTTCCTGATTTTGAACATGTTCAGTGAGTTTTCTGTTACAATTAGCTTATAATCATTAGTGGGATCGCTAGGGAGTACTTTGTAGAACGCAGATTCTGATAGTTGTCTTTGAGCCTCGTTGACATAGTCAGCTTTGTCGAGGATCACTATGGCGCCTCCTTTATCGGCCGGTTTGATTACTATTTCGGGGCAACCTGCGAGTTCCTCCAGGGCTTTCTTTTCCTTGTTTGTGATGTTACAGCGGAAAGGGATTTGCTTTTGGTAGGCTGCCCGTACATCAGGATGAACGGCTTTAATATACATGTCGAGGCATGTATCGCGCTGCGTTGAAGGGGTCCAGTGCTTATGGCTAGGTAATGCGGTTCGGGCTTTGTCGGTTGGAGGACGGTCATGGAAGTACTCTCGCAGTCTCATATTTCTGGCGAAGTTGTCTAAGTCCTTAAAAAGTTGAAATTCGTTGAAACCACCAGTTGCCGGGCAAAAATTCAGACCTTTTGACAAGGCGCTCATCTGATCTGGTGACAGGGTAATACTAGAGAGGTTCATCACATTTCCGGTCAGGTTTTTGTTAGTTTCTGTAGCCTGGGGAGAGGTTACAGAAGGGGAATAACAATTTGGGGTTGGGTTGGCAGAGTCGCTAGTACTGGCACTAATGAGAGCTTGTGAATGGTTAGTATTTGGCGCGTTTAAGGGGCGATTTTCATGTACATTCTCAGATAATGGACAGCCATTACTAATGGGGCTAACTTAATTGTTGCGGATGTTGTCGTTGCTAGGGATATTATCTCGGGAAAATTTACGGACTTTTGTTTCGGTTATAGCGGATGCCTTTTGGGATCCGTAGCTGCGTAGAAGGCCTGATTCTCTTTCGCTTAGATCCTTACTGAGAATTGCCTCTTCCTGGCGGAGGGAATGGGACATAGTCTAGTAGTGATCTAGAATTATCTGCGTTAATTGCAAGGATGCGTTGTGTAGTACTTGTTGCCAGTTTTTTTTGTTGGAAGGGGACAGTTCGGCAGTTGGAGGTCTCAGTCTAACCCTCAAACCCATGGGAGCTACCTCGGCAGACAAATACTGTGAAAGTGCGAAAACGTGCATTTGGGAACGTATGCGTTTTTCAGTAATCTTTCTTAATTTTAAGAACTGTTTTGATACTGGGTAGGAAGCTGCATTACCGAGTTTTTTGGAGCCTAGTCACTTTGTCGGCGCAGAAGACCCTTTCTTGCGGAGGTTGTAGGCTGGCTTTGGGGCGTCCGATAGCAGTGCGGATCCGCTGCTGGCCTTTTCCAGTGGCTCGGTTGTGGTTGAGGCTCCGGTGGCCGTTGTTGTTCCCGAGGGCGGGCGCGGCAGGCTCTTGGCGCGGCGCACTCTCATGGTTGGGCTGCAGGCGATGCGTCGGTGCTCCGAGGCCGTGGTCGCAGGAGCACGTACGAGTTATATATATATATATATATATATATATATATGGCGAATCAGAAAATGGGAAATGAGGGGGGGGGGGCTACGTGAAATAAGACAGAAAATAAGGGTTGCCAGTCAAGAAAACCTCGGAAACCAAAGGGGAGGTTGTGGTGGGTCATAGAAAGAGATGAAGAATTTTTTGAGTCGAAAAGAAAGTGGTGAAAAAGTGCCCACCGGGTGGGATCCGAACCCACGACCTCCAGAATAGCGGTCTGGTGCGATAACCACTACGCTACCGGCGGGGCTGTTTCCCCAGCACTTTCTGGGGTATTTATGTTAAGGTATTTTTGTCTCCTGCACTTGGGGGTGGTAGCTAGCGCCACTCGGACTACTCGGGGTGAAGGGGACCTTGTTTTTAACCCCCGGGTCATGACTCGAGTGTCTACGACATGTCGAGAGTGGTCGACCAGCGTTGTTCCCTCTTAAGCTCCCTTTGGCACCAAGACTGCCAGAACAGAGGCCCTCGCTAAGCATCTAGCGAATCAGAAAATGGGAAATGAGGGGCTTTGTGAAATAAGACAGAAAATAAGGGTTGCCAGTCAAGGAAACCTCGGAAAGCAAAGGGGAGGTTGTGGTGGATCATAAAAAGAGATGAAGAATTTTTTTAGTCGAAAAGAAAGTGGTGAAAAAATACCCGCCGGGTGGGATCCGAACCCACGACCTCCAGAATAGCGGTCTGGTGCGATAACCACTACGCTACCGGCGGGGCTGTTCCAGCACTTTCTCGGGTATTTATATTAAGGTATTTTATCTCCTGCACTTGGGGTGGTAGCCAGCGCCACTCGGACTACTCGGGGTGAAAGGGACCTTCTTTTTACCCCCGGGCCGTGCCTCGAGTGTCTACGACATGTCGAGAGTGGTCGACCAGCGTTGTTCTCTCTTAAGCTCCCTTTGGCACCAAGACTGCCAGAACAGAGGTCCTCGCTAAGCATGTAGCGAATCAGAAAATGGGAAAGGAGGGACTCCGTGGAATAAGACAGAAAATAAGGGTTGGCAGTCAAGAAAACCTCGGAAAGCAAAGGGGAGGTTGTGGTGGGTCATAGAAAGAGATGAAGAATTTTTTGAGTCGAAAAGAAAGTGGTGAAAAATTGCTTTCCGAGGTTTTCTTGACTGCCAACCCTTATCGCTTATTTTCCCTTATTTTCTATATATATATATATATATATATATATATATATATATATATATATATATATATATATATATATATATATATATATTTATATATATATAATGTGAGCATTCGCGACCACACTCCCGGAGGTGGAGAACTCCAGAGGACAATTCCCGCACCTCGTCTTCATCTGTACATACTCATCAGCACCAGCCATGCGGTACTGTTCCATCATCTTCTACGGACATGATCATCATCATCGTGTGTTGTGCGGTGCTTGCGGCTCGAACGCCTCAGTAAACGCCGTTCCTAGCCCTTGTCTCTCAAGTGGTGGAGGGTGCGTCTCGGTCCCGCTGTGTACCTCTCCGTTCACACTCCTGGAGCTCCGCTCGGGTCGCCGTTTAGCACGCCTGGCCATGCCCATGACGCAGGAATCGGCCAACGCTTCGTCCCCCGTTCCGGTGCAGTGCTTCGTCACGAGCCAGCAGCGCGATCCCCCGAAGTTCGCAGGCCGTCGGAACGAAGATGTTGAAGACTGGCTAGACAGCTTCGCAACGGTCAGTACGTTCAACGGTTGGGACGATAGGCTTAAGCTACGAAACGCCGCTTTTGCCCTCACGGAGGTAGCCGAAACATGGTATTTGAACAACGCAAGTACCATCACTGATTGGGACGGCTTCACTTCAGAGTTGCGCCTGATTTTCGGGTCCCCGGCTGCACGTGCCGCAGCTGCGAAGAAAAAACTTGCGGCCCGCGTGCAACGTCCGAATGAAACGTACACTTCATACATTGAAGACGTCCTTGCGCTCTGCCGCCGCGTTGACAAGGACATGATCGAGGCTGATCGAGTGCATCACATTCTGAAGGGTATCGAGCAGTTTGCATTCACTGCCCTGGCCCTTCAAAATCCTACGACCGTTTCGGCTGTGACTGCCACTTGCCAGCGCCTGGATGCCCTTCAGTCTTCGTGCATTCAGCCAGAAACACCAGTTCGGCAGCTTGTAGATGAAGACCTTCGTTCTCTTATACGGGCCATAATCAGGGAAGAGCTCAACAACCACGTCCCCTCATGTGCACCCAACTCCTCCTACTCCGCTGAGACGCCAGGTCTGCGAGAAATCATTAAAGAAGAGCTCTCGCCGGTGACCAGTCAGGCACCACCCGGTCTTCTGGCTCCGTTTGCCATGCCCGCGTCCTACTCCGAAGTTGCTGGACGCCCTCCCATCCCACTGGCACCGGTCAGCCCTCACCATCACCCAGGATATGTTTCTGCGTTTCCTTCTACTCCTGGGCCACAACCGTACTACTCCACATGGCGACAGACCCGTCCAGAGCCGCCGGGAAATCGTCCCGTGTGTTTTTACTGTGGAATACGGGGCCATATTGCCCGAGTCTGCCGCCGGCGTCAGCAGGATGAACGACGTGGCTATGACCTCTACGAGCGCGATGAAATGAGCCCCCGCTTCAGTTACCGACAACAAGCCTACCAGTCTCCGACACGTCGTTTCCGGCCTCCTGCTGATTCTGCTGATGTTCCTCGAAATACCCGCGAGTCTCGGCGCCGATCTCCCTCTCCGTTCTGCCGTTCGGTTTCACCCCTACGTCCCGTTGGGCACGATGATAACCGCCACTCGGAAAACTAGACCATGCAGTTTTTTGGGGGAAAACTGCATCGATTGGGACGGCACAAATTCCTCCAGAGCATCCGTCAAACTTACTGTCAGTATCAGTTGAAGGCATTTTGGTTAACGCGTTGGTAGACACTGGGGCAAGTGTCACGATTATCCATTCTGATTTGTGTGAAAGACTACGAAAAGTTAAAACTCCATACGAGGGCCCTCTATTGCATGGAGCAAACAAGGCGTCCATACGACCGTCAGGACAGTGCACAGTTCGCGTTTCTATTGAAGGAGTTTGTCACCACATCCAGTGTGCCGTGCTTTCCCCGTGCCCTTACTTGCTTATTCTTGGCTGGGACTTCCTGTCGTCGACGTCTGCGATAATTTCTTGCCGCTCGCCCAGTATCAGCCTCACGGACACAGAACATTCTGCCCTCCCTGAAACTTGTTCCCTTCGTCTCGTGTTGACTGACGACTATGTTGTGCCTCCGCGCCACGAGCGCGTCCTGTCGGTTTCTGCTGGAACAGCTATTAACGGTGACATGCTAGCCATCCCTTCTGGCCGTCTCCTTTCTCGAGGCATCGCCGTTGCTACCTGCCTCATCCGGTTTTCCCGCGGCCGCGCACTAATTCCTGTACAGAACACTACACCAGACCCAGTTCTACTTCCGGAAGGCTGCACAATCGCTTCTGTGTCCGACAACGAAATCACCATTCTTCCCAGCAGTTCCGCCGCAGCTCGTCCCTGCCCTTTGCCGAAACCAACCTCTCCTCAGCCTTCTCTCGCCCACACTATCAGCTCCGACCTTACACAAGCTGAGGCTCTCGCAGTATTGGAAATTTTAAACAAGCATCGGGGCTCCTTTGATTCCCATTCCAAGCCTTTCACCCAAACAACAACAGCCACGCATCGAATTCAAACGGATGGGGACACCATTGTTCGCCGCCGTCCGTATCGTGTCTCTTCCTCGGAAAGAAAGATAATTGAGGAAAATGTGGCAGACATGCTCAAACGCAACGTTATTCGGCCATCATTCAGTCCATGGTCCTCTCCAGTTGTATTGGTAGAAAAAAAAGACGGCTCCGTGAGATTTTGCGTGGACTATCGGGGCTTAAACAAAATTACCCGCAAAGATGTGTATCCCATGCCGCGAATAGATGACGCACTAGACTGCTTACAAGGAGCCGAATACTTTTCAAGCCTGGACCTTCGTTCAGGCTATTGGCAAATTCGCATGCATGACTCCGACAAGGAGAAGACAGAGTTTGCCACTCCCGACGGTCTATATGAATTTAATGTCATGCCGTTCGGGCTCTGCAATGCTCCCGCCACTTTTGAGCGGATGATGGATACGGTTCTTCGAGGACTCAAATGGAAAATTTGCTTTTGTTATCTTGACGACATCGTTGTCTTTTCGTCGACGTTTCATGACCATCTAAGGCGTCTCGATGCAGTCCTCACGTGCCTCTCCAAAGCCGGACTTCAGCTGAACTCGAAAAAATGCCGCTTTGCTAGTAAAACGATCAAAGTGCTCGGTCACGTTGTCAGCAAAGAAGGCATACGACCCGACCCTGACAAAGTCTCTGCAGTGCTACACTTTCCCCGACCGCTTCAAGTTAAGGAGCTTCGGAGTTTCCTGGGGCTAGCGTCGTATTTCCGTCGGTTCATCCGGAACTTTGCTACTATTGCATCCCCTCTGAACCAACTCCTACAGGCGGGAACACCTTACGTCTGGTCGAGTGAGTGCCAACATGCTTTTGAAGCGCTTAAATCCGCTCTCACTTCTGGACCAGTGCTCAGTCATTTCGACGATAGAAAGCCAATCATACTTCACACCGACGCAAGTGGGCATGGAATAGGTGCTGTCGTGCTTCAGAGCGATGCCCATCTTAAAGAGCGGCCTGTTGCTTACTGAAGCCGCTCACTCACACCGGCTGAGAGAAATTACACCATAACTGAGCAGGAGTGTCTTGCCGTCGTGTGGGCTATACAAAAGTTTGGGCCATACCTGCACGGTCGCCACTTCACAGTGGTGACCGACCATCATGCACTTTGCTGGCTGTCCTCACTCAAAAACTTGTCTGGACGCCTGGGCCGCTGGATGCTACGGCTCCAGCAGTATAACTTTACTGTCACCTACAAGTCAGGCAAGAAACACATTGACGCCGACGCCCTGTCTCGGTGTCCATTGGCCTCCCCTTCGTCTTCAGTTGTTCCGGAGCTCCCACCTCCAAAGTGTTCTCTCGCACCCATTACCTCTGAAAGCGTCGTCGGACTTTCTGATTTGCCATCTTTGCAACGTGCGGACCCCTATTGTGGCCCCATCATTGATCGGTTGACCGGCCGCGTCCCACCTCCAAACAGCCGTGCTCGCCGTCAATTGCAAAATTTCCAGCTACACCAAAGCGTGCTTTACCGGCGCAATTATCACCCTAATGGACACAAGTGGGTCCCAGTCGTCCCTCGTTCTCTCCGCCAATCAATTTTGGAAGCGTATCACGACGCAGCAACCGCTGGGCATCTTGGCTTCGAAAAGACGTACGACCGCATTCGTGGTCGCTACTTTTGGCCTGGCCTCTCGGCGAGTGTGGCTAAATACGTTGGAACCTGCTCTTCTTGTCAGCACCGTAAGCGACTGACAACCACACCTGCCGGCTTGCTGCAGCCTCTGCCCTGTCCAGTTGCGCCCTTCGACACTATTGGGATTGACTTGTACGGGCCTTTGCCTTGGACACAGTCCGGATGCCGGTGGATTGTTACGGCGGTGGACCACCTGACTCGGTACGCCGAAACAGCACCAATACGCTCCGGTACAGCCATAGAAGTGGCCGACTTTGTCTTGCGTCACATAATTTTGCGCCATGGAGCACCACGCGTCCTCCTCAGCGATCGCGGCAAGACTTTCCTCTCCAGCGTACTCCAAGAGCTTCTACGTGCTTCCGACACCGTTCACAAAACAACCTCTGGCTATCATCCCCAGACGAACGGATTAACCGACAGATTTCATAGAACCCTCTCGGACATGATTTCTATGTACATCAGCCCTGACCATCGAAATTGGGACCTAATCCTCCCATTCGTCACCTTTGCCTACAATACTGCAGTACAACGAACAACTGGATTCTCTCCGTTCTTTCTCGTATTTGGTCGCTCACCTTCCTCAATATTCGACCCAACTTTCTTCTCTGCACCGGTTTCCCCTGATACACCACTTCACGAGCAGTATATTTCAAGGCTCGCCCATTGCCGCCAGCTGGCTCGGTCCCGCACAGCAGCTCATCAGGAACTCCGCAAAGTTCGGTACGACTCCTCCTATCGCCCTGTTCGCTTTCAACCGGGAGAAAAGGTGCTTCTTTGGACTCCTGTTCGAATTCCTGGCCTTTGCGAAAAATTTCTGCACCGCTTTATGGGCCCCTACGTAATCGTCGAAGAAACGTCCCCGGTGAATGACCGCGTCACTCCAGTGGGCCCTTCCCCAGATCGCCGCCGTCGTGGCACGGAAATTGTTCACGTCTCGCGACTGAAACTGTTCCAGCGCCGTTCCCCACAATAACTTGCGGCCCGGAGGCCACTTCCGCCGGAGGGGGGGAAATTAGTGTGAGCCTTCGCGACCACACTCCCGGAGGTGGAGAACTCCAGAGGACAATTCCCGCACCTCGTCTTCATCTGTACATACTCATCAGCACCAGCCATGCGGTACTGTTCCATCATCTTCTACGGACATGATCATCATCATCGTGTGTTCTGCGGTGCTTGCGGCTCGAACGCCTCAGTAAACGCCGTTCCTAGCCCTTGTCTCTCAATATATATATATATATATATATATACAGAAAGATAGGTCGGCAGTCTACAATGCCAAAGGAGGCATAGGGGTGTGGTTAGGCTCTTTTCTTTTTCACTACGGTTAATTAACTAAACGTTAGTTTTTTAAATATACAGAAGAAAGAAAGAAAAACACGTGCCCAGAGTGGGGACCGAACTCACGCCTTTCGATTACATGTCGAATGCCTTACCAATTCGGCTATCTGGGCGACTGTGTTCTCCTTCACTTTCTGGGCTAGTTATATTTACTAGAAGTGCATCTGACGCTTGAGGGTGGTAGCCAGCGCCACTCTGACTACACGGGGAGAAGGGGACCTTCTTTTCAACCCCCGGGGCGTGACTCGAACGTAGCATAAGAGGGCTTCCCGCCAGTAACCCGCTCATGACAGGCTGTAGACGTTGCTGTTGCTGTTACCGAGGTTTTTTACTTTGTGTTCACCACGCCTTCGGCCGCATCGTCAGCGTGCCAGTTGTTTCAGTACCGGCCCCCCGGCACACCCTTGAAGGAGCAACTCACCCGGACTTTCCCCAAACATCTGCCTATCTCTGCAGTGATTGGCAATTCACAGACTCGTGACCTCGATTAGCACTTCAATCCGTATGACACAGTGGCCCCTGCTTTCGTCACCATCCGAGGAGCGGCCACGTTCGAGATAGAAAGTGATCTTCCAAGCATCTCAAGAACTGTGAGATCTATTGTTTTCCACGTCGGTGCAAGCGAGCTGGAGCTTTACGGCTGCGATGAGACCCTTCGCCGTTTTCGCCGACCGGTAAACAACACCCTTTGAACCCGACCGGAGCTCCAGAAGTTGGTCGTGTCATGTGTGGTGCCTCGTCGCACTAACCGACGGCTTGACCGACCAAATGACCACTTCTTAAAGTGGCTTAATTGGGAAGCCCGGAGATCCAACGAAACCACCAGCAGCTACTGTCATCGCCCAACCAAAGTGACGTAGGTGAACTATCAGTTTGACTCGCTCCCATCCCGTCGTTTCCTGGCTGCGGACGGGCTCCACCCCAGCTTCCAAGGAGTCGCTGTGATGGCGCAAACTTTGAGGGGTCTTCTCACCCGAGATGCAACCACGACGGCACCCGGCACACACATCTCGTCGGCTCTACGGACAGACTGCCTCCTCGCGTCGACTCGCCGAAGTCACCAGCCTGTCTCTGCTCCATCCACTGTGCCAGCCCCAGCGGTTTGTAGTGGACCACTTCCTCGCCACTCTTGTAAATATTGTCCTCCCCCTTTCGTACCTGCCCGTTTGGATTGCCTTGTGAATATAACGCGTGAGTTGGCTCAAGAACAGTAGTCCGACTCATTGCTCTCCACGCGGTCCGGCCCAACATTCATAACAAAAAGTGGTGAGCCTGCCAGGATTCGCGTGTTACCTCTAGAGAGGAGTCCGGGTGCTGTTAGCTTTAGAACCACGCAAATATTATTCCATGTATGTCGCGGGTCTGGCCAAGGGGAAAAGGGCAAAGGGTAAAAATCTTTTTCCCGTTCTGTTTCTCCTTTTTATAGTTGTTGTTTTTGCATGTTCGTTCCGCGTGACTGTGATTTTTTGGCGATGTCAAATGCGTGCATGGGCGCCTCTTGTTTTGACCCTTCTTTCACCCCTGTTGCCACGGGGGAAAGAGGAAATTACCTTGTTTAATTTCTCTTTCTTTTTTTCTTTCTGTTTCTTTTCTTGTTTGGCTCTTTTTCTCATGTTTGTACCGCGTGACTGAGGGTTCTTGTTATCTTTTGTTCCCCTCTTCCACTTCTGGCATTCTTTCGCTGCCCGCCAACCACGATCCCCTTTTAATATTTCTTCCTTCCCTTGTCCTGACCTCGCCCCTGCTACATTTCCTGTATATTTATAACCCTGCAACCAATTCTGTAGTCTGAAGAAAGGAACTATTCTTCCTGAAACGTCAGTAAACTTTTATTTCTTAAAGTTTTAATGTTTTCTCGTTTGTCTCTGTCTCTACTTAGCTTATTTTTTCGCGCTCTGTGTGAGTTTGTTTCCAGTATATAAATAACTAAATAAATAAATATATATATATATATATATATATATATATTTATATATATATAGCAAAGCGTGTTGTACCATTTGTTATAATATTTACTACGATATATACAGTGTAAATATTGTAACAAAAGGGACAACACGCTATCGTATCCCTCACTATGCTCGATGCTGAACTCGCTCATTTAAAAAGAAACCCGAACAGCATATATATATATATTAACAGGGACGCAGGAAAGTTGTCTTCACGAAGACGCAGGGGCAAAGTATTTATTAGGCGAGGTGCATAATTCGGGGAAAACATACAGAGAGCACCACTTGGTGACTAGCAATAAGGCGACCAACAACAGAGCACCCGAGCAGCTAGCTAACGCGCTCCTGCGTCGTCCTCTGCTGTGCCCATCACACGGCACGTACCCACGCGGGGGATTAGCATGTCCGTCCTACTTAATAATGCTCTCATCCCACAGACTCTCACGTGACATTACCCCCTCTCCTCAAAAGCATCGACTCGATGCTACGGTTATGCGCGGGAAATGTAGTCCGCTGCTAGATGCCTTGTGTAATCACCGCGAGAAGTATTGTTTCATGCCGACCACATGCACAATTTCTGGGCGAGATCGGGAACATCCTTGGGCGCTTGGGCTGGCTAGAGCGACTTCATAGGTAACACCGCTAAGCTGTCGTAACACCGTGTACGGGCCAAAGTAACGCCGCATAAGCTTTTCCGAGAGTCCCCGGCGCCTAACCGGCGCCTAACACGTCCCGCGGCATTTGGGTGACGAGGTTCGCTTGCGCCTCAGCTAGAGAAGATCAGTCTATAGGATCCCCTCGCAGCAAGGTTACAGAAGGGCGCGACCCCCGCCCTCCGCTCCCCCCCCGGCACCATACGGACTGTACAACATCTAGCCCCCCTGACGGTCCACACCCCGACCTGGTCCTCAGGGGGGAGAAGGTTGCATGTCGGTGGCGAAGATTGTAGCGAGCGGCGTCACAACGCTGGTGCTGTTGTATTCGCTGGCGTGCCAGCGCGCGTGCTTCTTCGGCGCTACGCACAAACTCGTGAAGGGGGCCGTCTTGGTCGTCGTGGGTATCGGGTAGCAGCATGGCGTCAAGCATTGTGGAAGGTTCCCTACCGTAGACAAGTGCAAATGGCGTCATTTGCGTTGTCTCTTGTTGGGCCGTATTGTACGCGAACGTTACATAAGGCAAAACGGCATCCCACGTCTTGTGTTCCGCATCGGCGTACATACTGAGCATGTCGGCTATAGTTCGGTTCAGACGTTCTGTTAAGCCGTTGGTCTGGGGGTGGTACGCGCTGGCCTTTCGGTGGGACGTGCCGCTCAATCTCAACACTTCTTGCAGCAGTTGCGCCGTGAAGGCTGGTCCATGGTCTGTAATCAGCACTGCGGGTGCGCCATGCCGCAGCACAATTCTTGTTAGAAAAAACTGCGCAACCTCAAGTGCTGTAGCCCGTGAAAGTGCCTTAGTTTCGACATACCTGGTTAACTAATTCGTGGCGACTACTATACATTTGTTCCCAGTTGTGGAAGTTGGAAAGGGGCCGAGCAATTCCATGCCAACTTGTTCAAAAGGCGTTCTAGGAACCTGAACCAACTGCACAAGTCCGGCTGGCCGGCCGGGTGGTGCTTTCTGTCGCTGGCAATCCCGGCAAGTTCGTACATACTTCCGTGCGGTGGCCGATAGCTTCGGCCAGTAGTACTTCTGCTTGATCCGTGCCAGCGTACGTGTGTAACCGAAGTGACCGGCGCTAGGCTAGTCGTGACACGCCTGCAAGATTTCATTCCTGAGAAGGTTGGGCACGACAAGCAGGTAGTCACTCCCATTCGACGCGAAATTTCTCTTATAGAGAACGTTGCTCCGCAGACAGAATGAGGACAGTCCTCTGGCAAATGCTTTCGGCACGACGGTAGTGTGACCTTGCAAAAAATCAAACAGCGGTCGTAGTTCCGGATCCGCGCGCTGCTGCTCCGAAAATGTGGGTGCGTACAGAACTCCGATTAGCGCGGCATCGTCGTTGTCGTCGTCATCGGCGGGGGGCAGGCCAACAGGAGCTCTTGAAAGCAGTCTGCGTCTGAATGCCGCTTGCCGGATTTGTGTATGATGGTCATGTCAAATTCCTGGAGCGTTAGGCTCCATCGTGCAAGATGGCCAGTAGGATTCTTAAGGTTCGTGAGCCAGCAGAGCGAATGGTGGTCGCTCACGACGGTAAAATGACGCCCATAAAGGTATGGTCGGAATTGGAGGAGGGCCCAAACAACAGCAAGGCACTCTTTCTCGGTGGCCGAGTAGTTACTTTCGCCCCGTGATAGTGTTCGGCTGGCGTAAGCGATGGCTTTTTCGGCGCCGTCTTGCCACTTGACGAGAACAGCGCCGAGCCCCACATTGCTGGCATCCGTGTGAACCATAGTTGCGGCATCCTCGTCGAAATGAGCCAGCACAGGTGGTGTCTGTAAGCGACGCCGGAGCTCGTCAAAAGCCTCTTGCTGTTCATCACTCCAGATGAAAGCTACATCTTCACGTGTGAGGCGAGTGAGCGGGGCCATAATGTGGGAGAAGTTCGCTATCAATCTCCGATAATAAGAGCACCGCCCCAGAAAACGCCGAATGCTCTTTTTGTCGGTAGGGGTGCAGAACTTCGACAAGGCATCAAGTTTATCAGGATCCGGGCGTACGCCAGCTCGACTGACAACGTGACCCAGAAATAGTAGTTCTTCATACCCGAAGTGGCATTTTTCTGGTTTTAGTGTCAGTGCGGCAGACCAGATAGCCTGAAGAACGGACGTCAATCGCTCCATGTGCTCTTGAAAGGTCCTGGGAAACACGACGACGTGATCTAGGTATACCAAACACGTTTGCCACTTAAATCCAGACAGAACCGTGTCCATCATTCTTTGAAATGTTGCAGGCGCTGAGCACAAACCAAAAGGAAGAACTTTGAACTCATAATGCCCGTCGGGAGTAACAAATGCGGTCTTTTCACGGTCACGCTCATCGACTTCGATTTGCCAGTATCCGCTAAGTCCATTGACGAAAGTAGCGGGCATGTCGTAATCGATCGAGTGAGTCGTCTATTCTCGGCAGAGGATATACGTCTCTTTGGTGACTTGGTTCAGTTTGCGATAATCGACGCAGAATCTCAAGCTGCCATCCTTCTTTTTGACCAAGACGACGGGTGACGCACAGGGGCTTGTCGATGGCTGAATGACGTCGTCGTCTAGCATCTGGTCCACCTGCTTCCTTATCGCATCGCGTTCTTTTGCGGACACTCGGTATGGGTTCTGTCGAACCGGTCTTTCATTTGCGGCAGTAATTATTCGGTGTTTGACCAACTGGGTTTGGCGAACGCCCGACGTCTACGAAAAGCAGTCCCGGAAGCTGTTTAAGAGCTCAGAAAGCTGGCGTTGCTCTGTCGGCGGGAGGTTGCGGTTAACGTCGATTGCGAGCTCATTTGGCACCATGGCTGACGCTTTACTCTGCAGAACAAAGCAGTCTTTGCGTTGGCGATGTCTTCGAAGACGGCAACCGCCGTTCCTTTGGGGACTCGCCGACGTTCATTGGTGAAGTTTGTCAGCAGGACCTCCGCTTCGCCGCATGTTAGCGTCAACAGGCCCCTAGCAATGGCGATCCCACTCTCCCGAAGAAGGGGACTCAAGACCTCGGCAAAACCAGGGCCGCTTAATAGGTCATAACACCTAACGGAAACAAGCATGCAAGCCCTTGGTGGTAGGCTAACTTCGTCACCGACAAGTCGCAGGTGTATGGGACGGTTGCCGGTACGTTCTGGTGTGTTATTTTTCGTAGAAAAACTCACCAAGCCTTCGCCGACTCGATTACCGCATCATGATCGCGCAAGAAGTCCATTCCTATAATAAGCTCTCTGCAGCACTCGGGAAGAACGACGAACGTACCGACGAAGTCCGAGTCGCCAATGCGTACCCTCGCGGTACATTTTCCGACAGGCGTCATTAGGTGACCCCCGGCAGTCCGAATCTGAGGTCCATCCCATGGGGTCTTGACCTTTCTGAGCCTGTCAGAGAGTTCCCGACTAATTATTGAGTAGTCCGCCCCGGTGTCCACTAATGCGGTTATTTCGTGTCCGTCGAGAAAAACTGTAAGTTCGGGCCGCGCGTTCACATCGATGTCGAAGTTTTGGGCTGCCGGTTCCCCAACTGCCGGCGGTAGAGGGAGGCCTTCGAAGCTTCGACTACTGACAACCTTGCCTCCCAAGGTTGCGTCATCTAGTTTCCCCGTGTTGGCGTTGGAGACCGCCGGGTAGGTGGCCCTCCAGGAGTGCGGCGGCTGGGCGAACCTTGGAGAGCTGGGGACTGCGAACGCGATCGACGGAGTGGTGCGGTAGCTCGACGCTCGGCGAGGTAGTCAGAAATGGCGACTGGTCTTTCTCCGAATTGGAGCCGAACAGCATTGGGTGGGAATCCAGGCAGTCCGATTTCGCGGTAGGGGCACCGGCGATAAATGTGCCCTGGTTCGCCACAGTGATAGGAGAGTGGCCGGTTGTCAGTGTGTTCGCCAAAGGTCGGTCTTGTGTACTTGGGGACGATAATATTTTTGCGGACGGACTGAAGAGTTAGAACGAAACTGCTGTTGACAGTAAGAGGGACTGCTTGTTGTGGCCAGCATTCGGCTGCTTCGGGCGGGTTGTATGGAAGAGGCGGCGCGGCAGGTCTAGTGGTTGAGGCGGGAGCCGGTGCAGTGAGAGCCGTGGCGAAGGAGCCTGGGCATGGTGACGCTGGCTGCACTGCTGGTAGGGAAAAGGCGTTGCGAATTTTATCGCGCACTATGTCGGTGACGGAGTCGGTGACGCACTACGTCGGTATGGGTCCCGACGGGATGATGCCGCACTTAGTGAGCTCTTCTGTCAACACCGCGCGGATGAGATCCCGAAGGCGGTTGTCCTCATCCGTGGCCATGACAGCAGAGATGCTCGACGATGTTTTGGCGCCCATGCGGTCGTACTGTTGGGAACGCTGTTGAAGTGCCCTCTCAATGGCAGTTGCCTCGCGGATGAATTCTTGGACCGTACTTGGCGGATTTCGGACGAGACCGGCAAAAAGCTGTTCTTTTACGCCATGCATAATATGGCGTAATTTTTTGCATTCTGCCATGTCTGGGTCAGCTTGCTTGAACAGACGGGCCATGTCCTCCGCGAACATAGCCACACTCTCGTTCGGTTTCTGAGTCCGTGCTTCCAGAAGACGCTGTACTTGTTTACGGCGGTCGGAATTCGCGAATTTCGCTTGAACCTCGCGACGAAAGTCTTCCCAAGTGCGCAGGTTCGCTTCCCAATTCTCGAACCAGGTTCTTGCACCGTCCTCAAGCGAAAACTAGACTTGCTGGAGCTTTCGGATGGCACTCCACTGGTTGAATGCAGCCACACGCTCGAACTTTTCAAGCCAGTCCTCAACGTCTTCGTAAGCCTTTCCTTGGAAGTGGGGGGGGGTTTGCGGGGCTGCTGAAACGTCACCGTAGTATCGCCTGCGCCATTACCTCTGGCTGAGAGGCGTGCCTCCTTGATGTAGACTCCAAGAGAAGGCCCTGTTCTGGAGGAAGGCCGAGTTTCCGGTGGCTACACCGATGAACCGGAGTCTGGACAGGCGAAGGTCTCTCGGAGCTAACGTCCGGGGGCGTACGGGGCATCGGAAGCTCCTTCCACCAGTGTTGCGTCCTGTCAAACAGGGACACAGGCAAGTTGTCTTCACGAAGACGCAGGGACAAAGTATTTATTAGGTGAGGTGCCTAATTTGGGGAAAACATACAGAGAGCACCAGTTGGTGGCTAGCAATATGGCGACCAAGAACCGAGGACCCAAGCCGCTAGCGAACGCGCTCCTTCGTCGTCCTCTACTGCGCCCATCACACGGCAAGTACCCACGCGGGGGATTAGCATGTCCGTCCTACTTAATAACGCTCTCATCCCACAGACTGGCACGTGACAATATATTGTTTGGCAAAACTGCATGCCACTCACTCACACTCACTCAAAAAAATATATTTATCCTAACGCACTCACTCGCACTCTCAATCGCCACTCCGCCCTCACCACGTGCACTCACTCGCACTCACGTTCGCCACTCCGCCACTACTCACACTCGCTCGCGCTCATGCTGGCCACTGGTCCCCACCACTCACACTCACTCACATTCACGCTCACCACTCTGCTCTCACAACTCGCACTTACTCGAGCTCACGCTCGCCCCTCCACCCTCACCACTCGCACTCACTCCCGCTCACGCTCTCCACTCGTCCCCACCACTCGCACTTACTCGAGCTCACGCTCACCCCTCCTCCCCACCACTCGCACTCACTCGCACTCACGCTCGCCGCTCCGCCCTCACCACTCGCACTCAATCCCGCTCACGCTCGCCACTCTACCTCACCATTCGCACTCACTCGCGCCTACGCTAACCACTCGTCGTCACAACTCGCACTCACTCACGCTCACGCTCACCACTCATCCCCACCACTCACACTCACTCGCGCTCACGCTCACCACTCATCGTCATCACTCGCACTCATCCCTGCTCACGCTCACCACTCGCATTCGCCGCTCACACTCCCTCGGACTCGCACTCAGCACTTGCAATGACCACTCAACACTCACTCGCCATCACCACTCGCTTCCTCCACTCACACGCATAGGTCGGCAAAACAGAAAGAACTCACTCAAACTCAATAACATTTTTTTATTTACGCTGTACTCAATCAAACTCAGACTCAAAAAGTTCGTCTGTTCACAAAATCACTCGTACTCACTCATGAAATACTCATTTGTAATCGTACTCACTTGTACTCAAACTCATTTGTCCTCACGAGTATTCGTACTCAATCTGTACTCATGAGTACTGAATCTGTACTCATGAGTACTCACTCTGTACTCATGAGTACTCAATCTGTACTCATGAGTACTCAATCAGTACTATTTCTCATGAGTACTACTTATGAGTACTACTCATTCTGCACTCACGAGTACTACTCATTCTGCACTCATGAGTACTACTCATTCTGCACTCATGAGTACTCAATCAGTACTCATGAGTACTCAATTTGTATTACTCACGAATAATGAACTTCTCTGCACTGTTAGCTAGGTTGTAGCTCGAATGAAAGACTAAGTAGAAAAAATAAATTGTTTGATTAGAAAAACACAGGTTACACATAAATCAGGACAGAAGAAGGAAACGTCTGACGCGGTGCACTGTCGTTGGGCGACTTACTGTGCAAAGGCAAGTACACTGTACATGTGAGAAAGCGAAACGGAACGTAAGCAGTCGCGTTGCGCCTGGCGTCTCGTCTTGTTCTCAGGCCGGGTCGGGCTCAGGGGAGCTCGGGGCTTGTCGGTGCGGCCGTGGCCGTAAACTGCGTTTTTCTGCCTGTCTTCGTGTGGCAGCTTTTGTCGTCCGTTTTCGTTTCCGGGCGCGCTGATACGTATCCTAATCGTGCTCTGAATCCGAAATGCGCCTGCCCCCAGGCTTAATGAAGCGTTCGCGTAGATTGACGTCCGTTTGTATCCAGATCACTGTCCGCTTGTTCACAGATGCTCGATGCTGGCGTTTGTTTTTTTGTTGTTCCAGATACTAGAAACTTCGTTAAGAGGGTGTTCGTCTCGTTGAGTTTCGGTGAATTTCAAATCTGCTTGATTTTATTGTGTGTGCCGTGGGATTCACTTCGTCAGACCTGAACTTGACAGTGTTTACGGCATTGCTTTGGTTGCGCCGCTTCCTTCGGCGATTGTGTTCGTGTAGCTCGTCGCCTGCTTGATGCATATGGTGCGTAGACGTCTGGTTTGTCCGGTCGCGAGCTGCGCTGTGTAGGGATGGCATAGTTCGGCGCGTTGAGGACGTTTCTTGAATTGACGCGTGCTTTGCGTATGGTGCGGGAGCCGTTTGGCTTTTCGTTTAGTGTGCGGTAGCGGGGCGTTTTGGTAAGGTGGCATGGCTGATCGGTCAAAGTCGTTGCGGCTCCGTGCTCGCAGTGGCCGTTTGTGTTTCGGAAGTGAAACCGTTGTGGTGGGGAAGCGGGCGTAGTTCGCGCCGTCCGTTCGGTCCCACATTCATCGGCGTTGCAAGCGTGACTTCATCGTCAGGGCATTCGATGCTTCGTCTGGATCGGGTTCATTCGTTGCCGTTCTTCCGCGTCGTCGCTCAAGACCTCGTCTTTTGCCCGTTGTTTCGAGAATGCTATAATCGCTATCTCTCCCATACAAGCAGGATCCGTTTATCGCGAGTCCGCTTGCTCGCGGTTGCGTCCTCTTGTACGAAATGGTGTTTGTCGTGTGAGTCTCGATCGTAGCGCGGGTGCCGGTAATCTTGTTAATTCTGGCTCGGACATGCCGCATGCGCTGGCTGTGTCGTTGTTCGTTGGCGGACCTACTGGCACGAGTGTCATGTCGTTCGTCCGCTGGACTCGGGCGGGAGCAGCGGTAGTCGGAGAGCTCGTACTTTCCGGTAGGGTTGAACCGCGTGCTCTGGGTCTTTTGTTGCTTGTGGCCAGGTGATTTCTGCGGTTGTAACATTCGCTGGCCAAGTCCGGATAGCACCTGCAGTGGGAGCGGAGGATGTCGCGAACAGCAGTTTCCTCCGTGTGTGCTGCGGCTTGGTGGCGTTCCGTGCGTTGTGCATTTCGTTCTCCGTGGTCAGCTCCACTGGTTCAAGTTGGATGTCGTTCGTCACTTCTGGTGCGTTTCGTGCGCTGTGCGTCTCGTTTTATCTAGGAAACTCCCCTATAATTGGGATGCGGTCATTCGCCACGTATGGTGCATTTCGGGCGCCGTGCGTCTTGCTCGCTTGTCGTGGCCATATCCACCAATCCGGATGCGATGTCGTTGGCTGCGTGGACCCGCGCCGGGACAGCACGTGCGGAAAATGTACGTACCGGCTCCGTTGCGTTCCGTGCTCTCAGCGTTTCGTTTGTGTACGTCTGTAGCGGAAGAGCGGGTGCCACGAATGTGGTGCCTTCTGGCTCGTGCGCGCTGCGTACGTTGCGCGTCTCGTTGCTCGTTGCTGGAATGACCTGCGCGTGGGCGATGTAGCTCGTGGGCGATGTAGCAGAGCAACGTGTGTTCGTGATCTCGCCAGAAATGCACTGACCTTCGATGCGTCTGCGTAATCGTGGCGATTACCTGGGAAAGGTCCGGTGAGCACGCAATCACAATTTTGCATGCGTCGTCTCGTTCATGTGCGTGCCGTCGTGCATTCTGCCTGTGCTCGGATCTCGTGCAGTCCAGGCACAGGGGAAAACGTGCGGCCGACTCTCGCCAGTTGTCTCAGAAAACTTTCTCGTTCATCACGCAGCCTTCTGCTCTCAAACAGCGCCGCTTGCAGGGTTATCTGCCGTTTGTTGACGGAGGCAGCCTGAAGTAGCGTTGGCACATTCGTTCGTTTGGAGAGATGGCGACGTTCTTCGTTGTCCTCTAGAAGACGCAAGATGATGTCGTCCTTACGGCCAGAGCAGGGTAGCCCTCGTAATCGTAGTGCACTTACGAACTGCTGTTTCTTCGTAGAGCATAGGACGTAGCGTTCCGTTCAAGTCAGCACTGTGTCGACCACCGCTGGCGTGAAGTGCGTCGGTGCCCCATGTCTGCGTGCTGCACTCTCGTAGTCGTGGTGCGGTCCGTCCGGGTTGTTCGTCCGTTCGTCCTCCCGTGGCCTTAAATCATGATCCTGTCCACTGCAACATCTTAGCTAGGTCGTGGCTCGAATGAAAGGCTAAACAGAAAAAAATAAAATGTTTAACTAATTAGAAATACTGAGATTACATATACATCAGGACAGAGGAGCCCGAGAAGAAAACGTCTAAGACGGTGCATTATCGTAGGGCTTCCCACTGCGCGAAGGCACGTACACGGGAGAGAGCGAAACGGGACGTACGCACTCGCGTTTTGAACCGCGGGTTGAATCGCGGGGCAGTTGACCAGTTGTAGAGAGGGCGCATTATTGACATGAAGCTATTTAATGGCGACCCCAGTAGCTCCCATGTGTACAGCGGGGCGTGATATTAGGTTGCAATAATGAATTATCTTTATGACGGACACAGACAGACAGACTAAAGGGCAACATTGTCGCGCTCAAGTGGCCAAAGAAAGACTATCGTCTTTAAAACCACCTGGAAAGAGACGCTGCCGCCGCTGTTCCAAATTCTGTGAACATTGCGCAACCGTACCCCTCGCAACCGCCGCCAGCCCGCAAAACTAAGAGATAAACAGAAAGACGAAAACCGGCTAGCGCGGGAAAAGCCAAAGAGGGAGGTCCCGCCGCAAAAAAGAGACAGGACGGGCACTACGCGTCGTTGTGTCTATTTCCGTTAACAGCTAGGCCAAAAGCCACACGGGTCTGATCTTACTAATTTTTCTATGCGTGTGTGTGCGGTTAACCAGAGCGCCCGACACAAATTTGCTGCACCTGGCGACGCGCCGACGGTGGGCCCGATTCGCGCCTCGGTCAGCCAGCCCGCGGCAGACGTGCCGCAACTGGCGGCACACGGCGCCGCCGAGTGTACTCTCCTTTTCCCATCGAGACGGCCGCACCAAATCGTGCTTGGGACGACCGGCCCGCAAAAGACACGCAGCGACGAGTAGACTCTGGAGACGGCGCCGCTGAGTCGCCTCCCCTTTTCCATTCGTGGCTCGGCTGACGCAATCACTTCGGCTGCATTGGCCGGATTCAAACTGCGGCCAGTGATAGTCCTGATTGGAAAGATTCTAACTGCACGCAGCTGCGGCGGAACCCCGGGGGTAAAAAACCATCCCTGAAGCAGCGGCTGTGCGGCAGCATTTGATCGGAGGCACTGAGTTGAGAAGTGCCTTTGTGCGAGCCATGTAACGCTCTTGCTACCTTTGTATATATTGTATATGAATGCAGCTTAAAATAACCGTCGGCTCGACAACTTCATCGCTCTCCTCTGCGCCGCGTCGATGGCGGACTGAGCAGGGCAACGTCGCTACATCTATGCATCTGTATTGTTAACCTGTGGCTTTTGTATCTATGTTGTACAACGCGCCCCTTATGTAACACCCCCCTGTGGGGTCTTTAAGGAAATACAGTGAAGTGAATCGAACAGTGGCGACTGAGCTAGAATGGCCCAGTCCCAACAGTGTGTGTGTGTGTGTGTTCGGGGGGGGGTGCGGGGAGAGGGTATCGGTCGCAGTCGAGGGCCGCAGGGCACCCAGTTGCTGCCGGTACTTGGCAGCCGTTACAGAAGCGTAGAACTGCTCTGCCGTGCTTTGTGTACTCGAGAACAAAGTTTGTAGACGCGTTTTTCGGAGGCGTGATAGCTTGCACTGATGTCACTGTATTGCCTTGTTGGTGGGTTGGTTGCACAGTGGAAATCTGAAGCTCTTATCTCGAGCAACGCGGATGAAGCTGACAGCGATCGATCAAAAAGTGCGGTGACATCGTTATGTGCAATCCTCATGTTTTACGAGACGTTCCAAGATGCGAGCTTAAGCAAAAATGCCGGCGTCTGGCGTTGGCGTTCATCAATTCAAAACAATTCCTTCACGAGGCCTCTCACAGTGCGAGCTTAAACTCGGCGGTATAGTTGCTAGCGAGGGGTGGTCGCCCCGCCTGTAAAAAGTAGTGAAGGTAGGGGAATAACAACCACCGAAATTCACCATCATCGTTAGCGCCCTCATTACACGATGGCATAAACGAGAAGCGGCGAATCGGGGTGCCACTCGAAAGTAAAGCCATTCGAAAGCAAAACGCTCCTCCAGCGGCGAGATGACAGAGCTCTTCGACAAAATATGCGAGGATAAACAAGGCGCCGCATGCGTTGAACTAGATAGTATGATGTCTGATTCACAACTCACAAACGTGCTTAGGTGTACTCGGATATTTTATTTCCGTTGCTGGGGCAAATTCCACCGCCGCGCCTGCACGCCGTAGTGCACTGTGGGGCTATATGCTCACTTGTAAATGGCACTACACGAGACCATATTACTAGCGAACCTGAGCAAAATGTTTCAAAACTGGAACCTAATAAAACCATACGGGCGCACGTACATCAGCCAAACTGTCGCTTGAATACGCACAGCGAACGTTACAAACCACGCAGTCGGTTTGACGCGAGTTACGTAAATTAACTGCGACTGTTGAAATGAGCGGTTCGGCTCACGAAACGGCTACTAAGCGTGACATGCGTCTACGGAAACTTCTGCAGACCGAAAAAAAAGGACTTCAGTACGCCTAGTTCGTGCGTTGTTAGCAGCCTCCACCGCCTCTCCCCGAAAACAATTGGAAGGCAGCAAGCGCAATGAAGCCGCAACGCGTTCACAGGCCGCGTCAACAAAAATAACTGCGGCAGTCAACAAGTCTCATCAGAGAAGAGCAACTGCGGCCGCGTTTCCCACCGGTCCCTCACCCCCTCCTTTTCCCCTCTTCACCGTGACCCCTTTGCGAGCGACCGCCGAAAAACGCTTACAGCGCTAAACAGGGACCGGGAAAGGAGGGAGGTGCAGTTTTTGTTATCTAATTTTACCATGCTTGAAAGTTAAGCTGCACAGCGGCACCGCTAAATGTTTGCGACTCGTACATGCGCGTCCGGACTCGAGCTCGTGATAAAACTTTTTTTCACTACTGTACTCAAAAGTGCATATACTCATGAATACACAGTACTCATGAGTACGCAGTATTCATGAGTATTGTACTCATGAGTACTGTGTATTCATGAGTATATGCACTTGAATACACAGTACTCATGAGTACGCAGTATTCATGAGTATTGTACTCATGAATACTGTGTATTCATGAGTACTGTGCACTCATGAGTACTGTGTACTCATGAGTACTCATACTCATTAGTACTCAAACTCATGAGTACTCATACTCATGAATACTGTACTCATGAGTACTCATACTCATGAGTAGTGTACTCATGAGGACTGTACTCACGAGTAGTGGACTTACCCCTGTACTCACTCGTCATCGTACTCACTGTTTTTCCTGGGTATGTGGTCACTCATCATCGTACTCACTCGTGAGTTTGAGTACAAATGAGTACAAATGAGTTTACTCACGAGTGAGTACGCCGACCTATGCTTGTGACCGGCCGTCCGGGAGTCGTTGAATTAGCTCAAAAACCACTCTTCGCAGACAGCGCGGGATAACCCACTGGGAGTGAGAGGCCTCTTTCGACGGGATGTATATCACCAAGAGTTCCCCTTAGATTGAGCAGAAACGTATCCTACAAAAAAAGAACCAAAAAACGAACAAAGCAAAACAACCAAACAAAAAATAAACGTGCCTACAGCAATACGTGCTGCTAAACGTTCGGCGCTGACAGCAATACCACCTGTTAGCGGGCGCCTCGGCGGCCGCGCCACGCCGCCTTGGACCTCACATTTTCGGCTGTCTTGTTTTCTTTCCCCCGTGCAGGACAACATACTAGGCCGTAGCCTCGTTAACATTCCTGCCTTTCCTTTACCCTTTCTCCCTCTCTCGCTCTTCTTGGCCTGTGAATAAATTTGGTTCACAAATATTTACAACTTGGGGCCGACAGCTGCTACCGGACGGCTAGTGGCCGCACCATCTCGCTACATCTCAGAGCACGGCTTCCCCCTGAGCCCGACAACAAAAAAATATCCATGTTACGTGCAGGCTATTTACAAAACGAATCGTTCTGCTCACCATTAAAGGGGTCCTGAAATGCCTTCCGCCGATGCATGGATGTACATGTAACCAAATAAAGCAATGTATTAGCAATTTCCTCCTGCAAGAATTTTGTTAAAGCGATGAGTATTAGCTGAGAAATCGTAAATCGAAAACCGCACATTATCGTCGCGCCGTATTTCCTCCTCCTTTCAACTATTTCTTCTCTGTTGGCCTCCCCTCCCATGATGCTTCGCTCCTCAGCGGTGACGTACTTCCGCTATTGCGCTCCCACAGACTGCCGTCTGCTACGGGCCAGCTCTTTCGGCTTTTTCATCTTTGTTGACACCATGGACACTCCTCTAAGGGCTGGAAAAGCGAACGAAATACCTGGCCGCATGTGTGCGGCCTGGCCTTGCCCTTTCGCGGTGTACGTAGCTGCAGTTGGTATCGGCGGCGAACTCGCAGCCGCGCAGGGAGAATCGTGCGCTCGTTCCCTTTGGTGCACCGCGCACTGTTTATCCAAAAAGCGCGGTCTCAGATGTGAGCCCGCTGGTGCAGGGTCTTATTTTGCGGCGGTTGTAATTCCTACTACCGGCGGCATGTGAAAAAAAGACATTTTAAACCGACACAGAACCCGTGCACAAAACGCGCCGGATCGGATTGCTTTATCAATCAGTGGCGATGAACGGGAAGGCGCAGAGCAAACCAACGCCGCACTCGAGCAGCGAGCATCCGTGTTCTGCCAAGCTGCACCCGTGTGTTGCATTCAATACTGATGGGAAAGCGTTGTTTGAACTTGTTTTGATAGTCGTAAAATGTTCGGGCACTCCGGCACTCCGCTAGCAGATCAGCCGCCGAGTCATTTCGGAAAAAATTTAACAGATGGCGCCGTATGCATTAGCATGTCGCAACGCAAAACTGATGAGACGTTCTACTCCCCTCGCGATGTTTACGTAGCGGGACGCAAAAATTTAGCGTTTAGCGTATGCAAAGGCACAAACGCTGTACTAAAACTCTCTATTAGCAGCAAAATAGCGTGTGTACGTGAGGCTGCTTGCGTTTACAAAGCTGCACGCCAAGCGCTTACGTTTCAAACCTAGTGACATCGTTTAAAATACACTCGCAAGCACAGTGTAACGTAGTCACATATCAACGGTATGCTCAGGCGACAAGCAAGAGCTTATTTTATGTGGGACGGAGATTGCGCATAAAGGCCCGTTCGCACTTGCGACGAAAGCGAGCGAAAGCGATGGGAAATTCGTCGCTTTGTCGCGCGACGATCGTGTTTGTCGAATTGTCGGGACAAATTTTCGTCGCGCGACATAATTCCCGTCGCTTTCGCTCGCTTTCGTCGCAAGCGGGATTGGAAAGTTCTTCCCCTGCCGTCTGCTACACAGCGCGGAGGCAACCGCGCGATCGGCTCGGGCCGGACGAACGCGCACACTCCTAAGGTCCCTGAAGAGACCTTACACACTCCCGCATGGCAGCGCCCCAAGCGGCAGCCGGCCGCGTACATCGCTCCCGGCGCCCGCCTGGGGCCCGCCCTCGGCACACTAGCAACACTAGCCAGTATATTTCAGGCACAATAATGGAGGAAAGATCTTTTGCTTCCGATGAACCAAGTTCTTTGCCCCTGTGTTTTTAAATACGTGAAGTGGTTAGCACGTCGCCCTCACGCAGCTCTGTATCGTCGTAGCATCGCTGACTGTCCGAACGAAGCTTGCAGCTAAGCCAATGCAGCGACCGAAGCTGTGTGTGTGTGTGCATCGCCTCCTGTGTGTAGCGTTCGTTTCGCGATGAAATGCGACGTTGTACTTCTGCGAGTGGATAGTGCTTCCCATGGTCTGGATTATCTTTCTCGAACGACGAACGACTCAACCTCGCATGGGGTATGTGTAGTGTGCCTGGCTAAAAGCCTTCTCGCTTGCGTGCCAGAGCTCAGTGACTTGCTGTTCGTCCCCGCAAACAAGGCGCGAGGTGAGTGCCGAATTTACGACGGGCAGGAGGAAGCAACCGATCGTCTGTCAATCGCGGTTCAGACTTGCAACGCATGTTGTGACGTTGTGTTCGTTCGAAACGCATCTCTGGTTTGTTTTGAAGTTCAATAAAATGTATCCGTCAAACCCGGGCATTCGGCTCAGGGCGTTCTCTGCGATTGCACGAAAGAAGTGCCACGGGGCTTCAACGCTTTCTTTAGGGAACGTACTCAGGTAAGAGAATGTCCATGTCGTGTTATGGCCGTGTTGCATTCAATACGAACGGTTGAGCGTTTGTTTACACTTGTTTCGTTTGTCGTAAAATGTCGAAGCACTCCACTCCGCTGGCAGATCAGCCGGCGAGCCGACGCTGAGCAGACGACTCATCTCTTTGCCGGAAGTGCGTGAAAAAGCCGCCCAATAGCAGGATGTCTAGCTCATGATGAACATCTGGGAACATGGAGGAAGAAAAAGTTAGGAGACGGCGCCGCCGGAGAAACGTGAAGCCTATACATAAAAAGTAAAATCGAAGTCGGCCCAGGCGTCACTGCACCACGTGACCCCACCGCACCGCCTCTGTATGGGCCGCCGCGCTCTTCAATTTCGTCTGCTCGAAACTGCTCTGCGGCCCGTTGTCGCGAAGCCTGCTATATGTTGTTTTTTTTTTCCACGGCTTTTGTCTTCCGCACGTACGCGGCACTCCTGCCCGCACACGGGCATGAGATCGCCGAGCAGACAAATGCAGGAAGGACGGGGAACAGCTACCGCCAACGAAACACGAGAGATGCCCCGGAGTCGGAGACCGCCGCCGCCGCCGGCCCACCCGACCTTGGAGGGCCGACTGCGGCGGCTTGAGAAAGGGAAACGGCGGAGGGAACGGCTTCAACGGACCTGGGCTTGCGAAGGCTAGCTGCGTGACGTAATGCCGTCTCCTAACTTTTTTTTCCTCCATGTCTGGGAAATCGATGATGTAGACATGTGAAGATGGCGGCGTCCAAAAACACGAAGGAAAGGGTGAGAAAAAAGCGACAAACTTTGCAACAAAAGTGTGAGCTTTCCGCTGTTCGTAAAAGAGTAATACTTGGCACAGCTGACGTTGACGACCCAATCTAACGATTGCGCTAGTTCATTTAGTGTGCTCAAAATGCCTTTCAGGACCCCTTTAAAGAACTCTTCACTGCTGCACGCCGTACAAGAATTCTAGGCAGGGGCTACAGCCGGTATGGGCGGTATGGGGTGTTGCCCGGAATTCGGTGCGGGGTGGCAGACGTCCCCTCGGTGCTCCCTTCGTACCGCTGGGCGATGGGAGGGTGCGTGCTCGGGGCTCCGCAAGATGCGGTAAGCGCCCGCGGGAGCTCTCGGAAGCGCACGGCGCGCTCGTCGAGCCGCCATCACGTCGGCTGCTGCACGGGTGGGAGACATGGCTTCCCTGCCCGATCGCGCGGCCTCCGGATTGAAAAGAGTCTCCGGCAGTGTGCGTTGCCGCGCACGCGCGAGATATTCTGAGAGGAGCGCGCTTCCCCCACACCTAGGCCAGGTTTGCCAATGGTTGTAGGGCTGCATGAACGCCTTCACTATGCCCTGCGTTAGCAATGTCAATCACAATACCTGTACGGGCCAGAAAATCACGGCCGAGAATTACAGGCACTCTCAGGTCCGGGAGATGTACGAACCCATGGCTTCGCCCATCGTTTCTTCGCCGAGCCGCCTGAGTTGGCTTTGCCGCTTGAGAGGTGGAAAGTGATGTCGCAAGCCCGCAGTCGAATAGCTCTCCGGTGCAAATGAGCGAAGACATAATCGCCGAACAGCGTAGCAGACGCTCTGCTGTCCATCAACGCCGAAAACTATCGACCAGTGAACGTAAGTGCAACGAAAGGCGCTGATGCGTTGGGGCGCTTCACCCTGCATGCAATCGGCATTGGAGGCTCAAATTCACCACCTGTAGTCATACCCGTCGGCGGCGAAATGTTCGCCGATGGCGGTTGACTTTTCCCGAATTGTGGTACTTTTCCGTCGCCGGGCACGGACCGGTGCAAGCGATGGCATTGTGGCCCGTTGCGCCGCACTTGTAGCAGACGATGTCGCGATGCGACCGCGCAGCCTGAGGCCGCCGTTCGCGTAATGCTGGCGAGTTCCCTTGGCTTGCCACACGTGCGTAGCGGTTGGGTTTCGAGTGCGCTACTGCTCCCTTACCTTCGCGATGCACTGTCGGCCCCATCGAGCTTTCCACACTGGCGTGGCTGTTGGGTTCCTCACGCGTGGTTGCCGTGCTGCGGCATGTCTTGCTGTTCGTCAGAACGCGCCCGCATGGCGTACGAGTACGGATGGAGCGCGCTTCGACACATCGCGTGGCTCGAATTCCGTGCTATCCGGGTCCGGTGCTGTGGCCGTGGCGCGCGGCGTGGACGGTGGGGGCGCACCCTGCCATGCGCACCCTGGCCCCAGCGTGGCGTAGGCTGGGGCATGCGAGCGTTATCTGTTAGCAGCAAGAATATCGCCTTGGATGCGCTTTCCTTCGCTGGCCAGTTCATTGAGGTTGGCAAACCGACTGTCTTGAAGGTAGCAAGCCAAAATTGTGGGGGGGTGGGGGGGCTTCTCTTGTTCCCCTCTCAACCTTTTCTGTCTGAGACGCCATGGGCTTTGCAAATAACATCGACTCCTTCATTGCGCTGACGTATTCGAGCCGACACTCATCGCAGTGTTGAGTGCGCGTCTCTAGCTCGTTGAAAATGTGGTGCTCGTTCTCTGGGGGCATGAATTCGCTATGAATCAGCGCTTCAAACTCGCCCGTCGTACGAGCATCGCATTCCACCAGCCGGTACCACCATGCAGCTTGGGCGGTCAGCGAAATAGGCAGAATGCGTCCTATATTCGCGCTGTCGTCCCTAACCGACGACTCCTGACAGCGGTGCAGCGCCTCTAGGTACTCCGTAGCACTCATGCGGTTACAGTAACCACCGTACTCGGGAATTCTGAGGCTACCAAGGGGGTTGTTAGGCCTGACACTCGGTTGGGTGCGCACCGCGTTGATCAGGGCTCGCACGTGTCCGACTGCTACCGAAGGCAGGGGTAGGTTGTCGCGGGGAGAGAGAGACAAAACTTTTTTATTGAACTAAGGTGGGGTGGTTCCTCATTTCAGGTAACCATGTGCTGTCCCTGCTTGACTGGCCCTCTCGACCAGCAGAAGTTGATCTTGAGGGAGGGAGCTGGACAGCAGTATCTCGCACTGCCCCGGGGTAGGGGAAGTAAACGGGGCTGGCAGGTCTGGGTTCTTGTCACACTCCCATATTATGTGCTGTAGAGTGTCTGGTTGAGTGCAGAATTTACATTGTGCGTCGAATTGTGTAGGAAATAACAGATCATCCTGACTGGATATGGAAACGTATTTGTCTGTATTAGCATGAGTGTGGTTTCTTGGTTTCTTGAGAGCTCTGGGTGTGGTGCCGGGAATGTTCTTCTCTGAGCCTGTAGTGTTGGGTCATTTCGTGGAAGGTTCGGAGTAGCCTGGGTTCCGGTGTCACGTCCGCGGCCTGGTGAGCGAGATCTCGGGCCATGAGATGGGCGTGCTCGTTGCCTCTCATGAAGGAGTGGGTCGGTGTCCACACAATTGCCACCTTCCTGTACGGCGTCTTGCTTTTCAGGATGCGTAGCGTCACGGGTGACAGCCATCCCGACATGAACTGCGGCATGCCTCTTGTGAGTCTGTGACAATGGTCGTGGTGTTGGTTTGCGTGAGGGCGAGAGCGATGGCAAGTTCTTTAGTTTCTTTGGTTGTGGCTCTTGGAATGGATGCACTGGTCAAATGCTTACACCCGCCCGTCACCACGGCCACCATGGCTCTTTTACCGTTGTAGTGGGCTGCGTCGGTGTAGGTCGTCGTCGGGACTCGGGAGTAAATCTGATTGAGCGTTTTTGCGCGTGCTTCTCTGCGACCTTGATGGTAGTTCGCGCGCATGTTTCTAGGTATCAGGTGGACTATTATGGATTTACGCCACGATTCCGGGATCACCTGCGACTGGGGCTGGTCTCGTGGAACCCACTGAAGTTTGGTGAGTACACGGCGGCTCGTTCGTGTACGAGCGAGGCGTGCCCTTTGATTTGACAAGTGGCCCTCAATGAGTTCCGATACAGTATTGTGCAGCCCCATACGTAGTAACGTGTCTGTGGATGCGCTCATGGGTAATCCAAGGGCTTGCTTAAGTGACTTGCGTATGAGCAAGTCGATCTTCTCCTGTCCCGTTCTTGTCAGGATGACGTATGGAGTCACGTAGGCTACTCGTGAGAGGACGATCGCTTGGATAAGCGTGAGCGTGTCGCTCTCTTTCATGTCTCTGTGTCGGTTCGTGACCCTGCGCACCATATGCGTGACCTGTTCGATGGTCTTGGTGAGTTGCTCTACGAATGCATTGTTCCTGCCGTCCGCCTGGATGAGCAGACCCAGAATCCTGATTGATGTGCTTGGCTTGATGTCGTGCCCATCGAGGGTGATTTGGATGTTGTCGACATCTTTATTTGTTCGGCGTCTCCTCACCACGAGAAGCTCAGACGTCTGTGGCGAGCACGACAGCCCATATCTATTTGCGTACTCATTTACAGCGTCGGCGGCGAGCTGGAGTGTGTCCTGCAACCCTCCTAGGGAATCGGGGCCCGTACACAGGGTCACGTCGTCCTGGCATGGCTTAAGTTAGGTATTCTTCTCAGCTGCTCTGGGAGATCCAGGAGTGCGATGTTGAAGAGTAATGGGGAGAGGACTGAGCCTTGGGGAGTCCCTCTACTCCCGAGAGCGATGGAATTACAGTCGAACACGGATATATCGAACACGGGTATATCGAATTATTGTCTATATCGAACTCATAAATTATCCCCTTGAAAATTCTGTGTAAAAGTATAGGAATTCGTACGTTTATATCGAACCGTATTTTTCCCGACATTGGGTATATCGAACGCCGCGCGAGCTGGAAGGTGCTCTTCGGCGGTCGCTGCACCCCCGATTGAGGTTAAGGAGGATGTGGAGGAATGCGCGGGCATGGCGAAGACTGGGTCGCGGAACTAATCCCCCCTACCGGAACGAATGGGTGCTTGCCCAGTCGGGCCCCGCTACCGGCCGCCGTAGCATTAGCGGACGTAGCCCGGTATGCTAAATCTTTCAAGGCACACAAGCCCGAACGCTCGGAAAACGTGACAGTGCGAGGTAGGGTTGCCCCGACTGCGCACGTCCTTTTTTTTTGCGGCTGCGTACGTTCCCCGGCTTGCCGAAAAATAGTTTTTTTTCTCTCTCTCTGGGTCTGTCTTCCCCCGATGTCGTCTCGGGAAAGGGAAGAGGGAACGAAGGCGCTGGCGGCCTCCTCCTTCTTTTGCATTTTGCTGCTGTTGCTGCTGTTTGGCGAGTTGTCCCGCACCTTTCGGAGATCACTGTTTCTCTCGGAGATGACAATCGCGAGCGCTTTGTTGGAGTCCGTTCAGAGACCCTTGGAATTGTTATCTTCAAAATTTTTGTGGTACGTTCGTGCTGTTCTTTTGCGTGCGTGTTGCGTATGGTGTGCGAAGGCGCAGCGTACTGCTGGAATTTTCTAGTTGTGCAGCCTCGAGAAGATCGAGACCAGCGTCTTTAATTTCAGTTCCATGACGAAGAAGCAGGCCAAGATCAGCGATTTTTTTTTCACGGAAGTAAAGCGTCCTGTTGCGTCGTGAGTGCGGCATTAGTTATCATTCTTGAATGCGACGATCGGTAAGTGATCGTCCGCCATAGGTGAGGTCTCAGAGCCCGTATTTTTTATATTTTTTATATCGAATTTTTCATATATCGAACTATTTCGCGACCCCCTTGGAGTTCGATATATCCGTGTTAGACTGTATAGGTGACGCCCCCGATCTAGAGTATGGCTTTGCGGTTGGCAAGAAAATCAACAATGTAGTTGTTGGTCCTCTCCCCGCATCCTGTTTTTGCCAAGTCTTGAAGAATCACCTCGTGTGCCACGTTATCGAAGGCTCTTTTCAAGTGCAGAGTGAGGATAGCCCTCGGGGAGTGACCCGTGGCAGGGAGGAGGACCTCCTCTTCAGTTGTATGAGCACTTCTTGTGTCCCGAGATGTTTCCTGAAGCCACAAATTGCGTCCGGCGTTTGTTGTGTTGCATCAAGGTGGTTTTGTAGCCTTTTCAGTATAATTCTTTCCATAATTTTGGCACTACAGGATGTTAGCGATATCGGTCGCAAGTTCTCAATGTGTGGCGATTTGCCCGGCTTTGGGATGAAGCGAATTTGAGCCATCTTCCATTGATCTGGGAGTTTTCCTTTTATCCAGACGGTGTTAAAATGTCTAAGCAGGATTTTCTTGGTGGGGTCATCTAGGTTGGCAATAAGCTTGTTTGTAATTTGGTCTGGGCCCGGGGCAGTGTTCCGCTTGCTGTCTGCTATTGCCTCTCATAGCTCGTATAGTTTGATCTCCTTGTCTAGCTCGGGGTTAGGATTTCCTTTGTATGGAGGGGGAGAAAAGTCTCCATGTGTCTGGAGGTACTTCTTCTCCAGCTCCTTAAGAAGTTCGGCGCTTGTTCCAGAATAGGCGTTGAGTGTGCGTATTAGGTCCCTGTTAGACGCCCCTTTACTTTTCAGAGGGTCGATTAAGTGCCTAATTATTTGCCATGTTTTCTTTGTGGTCAATGTACCTTGTAGGCCATAGCAGACTTGTAACCAATTATCTTTGCATAAGGCTGCCGCATAATCTTCAGCTTGTTTGTTTATGAGGGATATGCGCTTCCGGAGATTTTTACTGTGTCTTTGCCGCTTCCACCTTCTTGTGAGGCTGTGTCACGTCTCATATGTGTAGGAGTTTTGCGTCCACATAAGGTATCAACAGATTGAGTGTGTGCTTGGGCATCTCAAAGAGCCGCCTGCGTCAGTTCTTCATAGGATAGTTCAGAGTCGAGGTCCTGTGAGACCCTGGCCTGGCGGAAACGATCCCAGTTCGTGATGCGGGCTGATCCAATACGAGCCTTGTAAATTTTGTCCTTGATTAACAGATAGATTATGTCATGGTCAGATCCAAAATTTTCCTGCGTAGTATTCCAGGTAATATCTAGAGGTCCCGCCAACAAAGTAAGGTCGGGACTAGTATCTCTGGATACGCTGGTGCCCGTTCGAGTAGGTGTGTCGGGGTCGTTGTGCAGCGTTAGATGATCTTGCTGGATGGATTGTACTATAGCTTTCCCCTTCTTGGAGTTGTGAGAGTACCCCCATAATTGGTGTGGGGCGTTAAAATCTCCCATGATTATGAGGGGAGAGTTTCTTGCCAATAATAGGGCTTCCTGGATTACGTCTCGTATTCCACGCTGTGTGCGCAATGGTCGGCAATGCGTGTTAAGTATAAACAAATTGGATTTCTTCTTTGCTGACGGAGATAGAATTTCGACGAGCGTATGCTCGCAGTCTTTCTGTGGAATGTGTTGAGTCGCTGCAACGCAACCTTTGACGAGAATCGCTGTAGTCTTTCCTGTAGGATCGCCATATGTGATGTATCCTGGCAGACGAGGGGTACTATTAGTTTCCTGTAATGCAATTATTTCTGGTTGAGGGTCAAGGCAGGAGTCGTACTGTTGAAGTTCGCCCTTCTTGTTTTTTCAACCACGGCAGTTCCATTGGACAACCACCGTGGCGTTTCTCTTATTTCATGTGGCCGTCATGTTGAATGGTTGAGTCCTTGTTTTCGACTGAACATTCTCGTAAGTATGGGGGGAGTCTGCTACTGCTGCGTGGGTTCGCAGTTTCGAGGCGGTCTATGCGGATGCTGTGACGCTCTCCTTCTTGCTTAAGGGCCTGTACATCCTGCTTCAATACTTGTACGTCTTGGTGTAGTCTTTGTAGGTCCTGCCGTAGGGCATTATACTGCGCATCTATGTTTTTAGTGAATGTCTCCATTACGGTTGTTATGGCCGCCTGAAACCACTGGGGTTGGGCGGCTTGCAAGGCATCTGGTGTCTGGACTTGATTTGCTGCGGGACGCTCGAGTGTCGTGCTTTGTGGATCATTATTCATTGCTGGTGGTGGTGGGGGAGCTGTGTCCATTTGTGTTGATTGTTTTGGGTCAGGGCGATTGGGTTTCTTTCGTTTGTCTGGAACGTTTCCCGTTTGGGAGTTCTCAATTCTTTCAAGTCTGGCTTGGACTGCTGCTACTTGTGCTCTGAGTTGTGTGTATTCTTGGCACGGAGTAGGTGATGGTTCGTGTGGGGGGGGGGGTGGTTCGGGATACTGGGAGCAGCGGGAGACGCAACATGTGCCTAGCTCAACTGCTTGTTAGAGGTCATGTCAGGCTTGAGCACATTGTTCCGGGAGGTAGACTTGGACCTGGAGCCCGTGCTGCTGCGCCTCCGCCGGGTAGGTGTACTAGAGTGGTCCCTGGGCCGCCCACGTTGCAGTGTAGAGCCTTTCCTCGTGGCTTGCTCCTCCGCCTGGCGCCTGGCTTGCTCTCTCCGTCGAAGGATGTAATGCTCACAGAATCGTTTCGGGCAGCCCTGAGTCGCCGTCAGGTGGGAGCCGCCGCAGAGGGTGCACAGTGGCTCACAGGTGTGGCTCTGTTTAGGTTCTCGGAGGCCGCACTGGTGGCACACATTGAGGTTTGGCTGTGGGCACGCTGTGGATCGATATCCGGTTTCGTGGCGTAAGGTACACACGGGGACTGTCTTCTTGTACAGCGAACAGGGATGAACAGGGATAGTCCGCGCCGAACAAGGTTACAAAGTACGGGACCTTGAGTCCAGCAAAGGTGAGTACCACCACATTAGATTGGCCAAGCCTGCGACAGGCGTATATTTCGCACTGGCTTTGGTCAAGGTGGGCAAGGATCTCGGCTTCGGAAAAGGTAAGGGGCACTCCCCGAATCAGTCCCTTGGATGAATCATCGGGCGCTAGTCCATACAGGGTGACGGCATGGGTAGTATTGGCGATCCTGAGTTGTCTCACGTTGCTTAGAGCCTTGGCTGCATCTGAGGACGGTGTGCTGATCGTGACTATATTTTGCACGGCATCTAAGCGAACCTTGAGGTTAGCCTGGCGCCAGGTAAAGTTTATCGTGTTGAACAGAGCCAGGGAAATTTCGGCCATTTCTACGTTCGCGAGCTTGAGGCCGCCTTGTGGGCGCAAGACCAATATAAAGTCATCTTGGGGCAGGGGTCTGGGCCTGAGGGTGGCCTTGCGTATGAGCGGCGAAGACAGATTTGAAGACGCGGCGGTCAGGCCTACCCCATTGTTTGTGTTGCGCAGTCGTCTCCGCTGGGCCTTGGTGACGACGTTGATTCAGTCTGAATTGTTACCGGAGTAGACGTCTGCATTATAACCTTCGCTGGAGTCGTGCAGCATCGTGTTTTCGTCCGCTTCGCTTGATTTTGAACTAGGGGACTCCGCGGCGCGGCCCCCGTCGCCAGGCGAGCACTGCATGGAACACAATCGGGCGAGGCCTAACCGCTGGGATTAGGGCTAGCGTGCTCGTCCAGGAAAGAGTCGGGAATTCGTCGAGAGTGCACCAGCTGGTCACAAATGAGCGTTCAAAGGTGCACTACGGCGTGATGAATCCTCTGGCAGCGTCCAAGATTGGCGGGGAACCGATTTGCGCACAACTCAATGAAAAACTGCACAGCCCATGTGAACCGTGTTCGCTCGATGCGGCTGCAGGTGGCACCCTTGTCGCGGGGAAACGCTGGTGTGAGGCAAGCGACGGGCGCCCGAGCCGCAACCGCTTGCGAAGTCTGCGTGGTGAGGTAGGTTTGCGGTGCAAACGCGCCTGCGAACGATGCGGCCACACCGCTGTAGCTGTGAGGGATGTACATGGCGGGGCCGGGTGCGCTAGAGCTTCGGCACAGCTCCTCCCTTGTAAACATATCCGCCGGCTTGCTACGACCAAGGCCAGGAGGGTATGATCAAGGCGTTGAGGGCATGATCACATCCGTGGTGACAGCGGCGGGTCTCGAGCAGCGTCCCGCACGACGACACTGTGCGGCACGCAGGCAGGAGTGGGATGATAGCTCCCGTGACTCTCCCGCGCGAAGCTTTAGTTTCATGCTAGAATACCGCTGCCTGGGCCCCAGAGCGGACTAGGAGCAGTGGTGGTGGCCCACAGGCGCGGGACAACATAATCATTCCTCTCGCTGTTTAACCACCGCACACCGGCAGAAGGGGGATGGCTCTCGTTACTCTCCTACGCGGCGCGTAGGTTATTTATTTAAGCGAGATACTCCAGGCATCAAGCACAAGCAGGAGTGGTACAAGCAATAAAGAGAAAAAGAAACAAAAGCAATGAAGCCTAACATCACACTCATACAACAATGAGTTAAGGGGGATTACATGAATCACATTACAAATTAGCGAGATCGGCGAAATTACAAATCGGCGATATCGTCGCCGCCTCGACACAGCTCTGGCGGGAGCGGAGTGGGGGACAGCATCGGGTCGAGAGCAGTGTCGCGCCATCCGTTAACGAAATCAGTATCGTCCGATGACCAGCCTTGAACCTCAGAATCGAGCAAAGAGGATTGGGGTTGCAGGCCTGTCATAGCAAAAAACCTTGGGCTCCAATGTGCGGGCACCGTACGAGATAACACAGGACCACGGCTAGCTTGAGTAGAGAAAGTGCTACGCGCGGCACACTAGCCCCCGCGAAATCCAAAGACTCACGCAAGGGTTCGGGTACTCACATGCGATAGACAGACTCCAGCCATCAAAAGTGAGGCTTTATTGCCTGGAAAATATGGAGTCTGTACCAGGCCCCACCACTGTCACTGGCGGGGAGACAACGGCTCCGTTCGCTCGCTCAATCAGCAGGGACTCGGACTCCAATATCCGCCATCGCAGCCGCGGGAAGAGAGGGGCCTCCCTTAGGACCGGTAATGACGAAATTTCCGAGCAGACTTCCATGGAGCCAACTGGGCTCTCAGTCATTATGGAATTGGGAGTAGGCACTGCCGAACCAACCGATTCTGACCAACTTGTCCCGTCGAAACTTCGGTGCAACGCTCGTGCGTCCCTCAGGAGAGTTTGGGGATTGAGGAGGTCTCCCCCAAGTCGGCGAGACAGTGGCATGAATGAAGGCGACAAGCTCGTCCTCCTTCCCCCGTGCCTAGCGCACACATTCACCCTGAGCGAGTTCAGCACGTCACATGGGGTCACGAAGAGGGTACGACTCACGTGACGTGTCGGCTGCCCAAAATGGCGGCTCCCAGCTCGCCAAAAAATGCGCTGACGGGGCGTAGGGAAACAAGGGTCCCCATATTACACAGTGGGAGGCTGCGGGAAATCTACACTACACCCTTCCAGCCTCCACCTTTCTATACAGATTTGGGGGAGAGGCTTCGCCAGCTCTGGCCTCGAAGTTCAGCTGTGCTCGACCGAAAGGGCTGTCGCCGCGGCCCGAGCTCCGGCCTTCCAGTAATGGCGACACCTCTCTGAAGTTTTTCCTCAATTTAATTCGTTTCTGTTCTCTCTTTCCCTTCCTCTCTCTCTCTCTTCCATCTCTCGACAACCATATTTCAAATTTGCAACCTCTGTATAAGTACCGTGATCATTAGCTGCCTTCTACGGGCACTATATTGTATGGTTGGTTGAATTGGAATGCGAAGGAGTTGGGTTAGTTTATAATCTACAGCGCCGTGGCTATACGGCATTGCAGCTGATAATCCGTCTGGGAACGTGTTAATTTCGAGTGGGTTCATAAGGGCGAGGTCACTTGCACTTGTTATTGAGATTTAGAGGGAACGATTTGATTTGGAATGTTGGTTGCAGTTAAGCACTTATGTGCTTGCTCTTTATGTGAAGGGGGGGGGGGCGCCAGTTTGCTGCAGCTGTATCTGCGACTGCAGACTTGGGCTTCTGCTACTGCATCTGTCTGGTGGCTGAACATGATTCTGTTACTGTAATGTCAGCCACCCCTCTGCACCTGCCGGAGATGAAAACATCGTTTAAGTGCCTCCCTATTTATGCCGTTTTTTCACCATCTCCCAACGTAATCCCCATTGTGGCGTATCCATGTATTGTCTTCGTTGCAGCTTTATCGACGCAAACATTGTCTGTTGATGAGATTTTTTGCACCGTTGATACACCTTAACTCACTATTGTGCGCGAGAAGTATTAAATCTTGACTATTCGAATGTTAAGGCGTATATGCGGTACCTCTTGTATTAATTTTCTGTGCACTCTGTCCTCCTGTGTCGCGGACGGAAACAGCTGCTGAACTCCTTCCAATCCCGTTTCGGGCAATTTATTCTGTATACTTCTCACTCGTAGATGACTAGTCTCAGTAAAGTGGTACGTCAATAATAGTCACGAGAGTATGGAGGCATCAAACGCACACAGAAGATTAGAATTGGCTAGGCCCCACTGTGGATACGTTTGTATACATTCGTTCTGGAATAGATTTGATAGCCGTGTATGAGCACTCGCACTAAGGTCGCGCTTCGCATGTTGAGCCTACTTGTGTTCCGCGCCCTGCCCGACCCGACGTTGGCAAGTTTCTTACATACGGAAGTTCTGTACATGGTGATAACAGAGGAGCAGACTGGAAACTGTTGTCTGAAATGTTTTTATCCGCCCCTACCTCGCTGTTCAATAACGGTTATTTATTGTAATCATTAAACGTTTTTTTACTTTGTTTCATGGTTTTTCAAGGATTTAACAGGAGTGACAAATGCAACCACAAGCCTAATCTGACCTGCGAAAACGACCTCCGTCGATTTTTCTACAACTCATCATCAGGACTCTGTGAATCTAAAACAGGCGTATGTGGTGGGAGCCCAAATCTCTTTCCACAACTGAAAACCTGCAAGAAATACTGCAATCCAAGTAAGATTCGCCATAATTTACCTGTTACACCCGCTAAGGTATCCAACAGTATTCCAATTAAGGTGGTTTTGTGCGTCATAAATACAGGTGTGCTGTGAGACACGACGTACTGGAGGGATCCGTAATAATTTGACTGCCACGGCAATTTTAATGTGACCAAAATCTCGACACATGGAGATACTGGCTTTTGTCCTCGATCTCAAAGCAGCCGCTACTACAGGAATTGAACCCGCGTCCCTGGGATCAGCAGCACAACGCCTTAACCACGCAGCCACCGCAGCTCGTTTTTCCACCACCTTGCCTATAATGTCACTTCCGGCGAATAACATTAAGCCGAAGATTTCTTCATGGTTTTTGTTATTTTATTTATAGTCATCTTCGTACCAAACCTTTAAATTATCCGTCAGACGCGCGAAACGTGATCATCGTCATGGTTGTTCAGAGATTCTTCACCGGTACGGGCCGCCGCTTCATGAATAAAGGGCCGTCTAGCCTTCAAGCAAGACGACTCGCTGAAATCCTTGAGCATGATTATTTACAGCAACTGGGCAGTAACATGAAAAAAAAGGACATCGCCTAACCATTTTTGGCCACATCTTGGAACCAGAAGGCAAGAGTTTATATTTGGGGTTCAGAATTCTTTAAGATTTCTGAAAGCCAGATTACAAATAATTACGGCGGGCTATGTATACGAAACGTTGTAATGTAGAGCAAACATACAAGCGACGGAAGTTTCCAGCAACCAACATTGTTTTTAACATATACAGACATGGGCTCAAGCAACAGAAGGGAGCCGTGCCTTACTCTTGCCTTTACGGTGCAGATTGTGATAATTTATTAATACATTTATGCGACAATTGACCTTAGTTTTTCTATTCATTATTTCGTTCAGACCAGCCTCTCCCGGCACGATGCCTAGGAGAGGAAGAAAAACAAGAAAACAATACTTGGTGTTATTACCAGAATAATGACACATGTGGCAATCGCTGCGGAAAAAATGCGACGTTTCCCAGGATCGAAGTATGCTTGGACTTCTGCAAGTAAGTAGGAAAAACCAAAGCCTCCAGTGACTGCGAGAGAGAATTTGTGATGGGCTTATTTGAGCGGGTTAGAACAGCGGTAAAAGAGAGAATCTGCATTTTCATGGACTGTGGTAGTTTGCCATTTCCTGCATTGTGCTTCACCAGAACGCTTCGAAGGGAATATTTTATTTTCTTCTGCTATGGTGCGCTAGTCAGTCAGTTTACCTGTTGATAACTGGGGTCTGAAGAATACGCCAGGAGATCAGCGATATGTTCAAGGACATATTCGTAGTTCTATAAATCCATCTGCTTGCTTTTAAAGGGTGTACCTCAGGCACACTTTCCGTATTTGTACTCAGGAGTCAATAAAAAAGAGCAAAAAAATTTGCACAAACTAAGAATATAGACAGGACACATGGCTGGGACAACAAAATATATAACACTAACTGACTCGCAAGCTGCATTTCGAAGTCATGGGGCGCATTACACCAGCACTGACCATTCCCATAGCGGTTGCAGAGGCACCTCAGAATTCTATCGTCTGTGTGTCTGGGCACAAATCTTTCGCCAAAATGAGGCGCATCACTCCGCTGCACGCGCGTACAAGGGTCAAAACTGAACGTGTGAACGCGTGGCCCTCGATACGGGCCGCCCAGCCTGCTGATAGCCACCGGCGTCACCAGCGAGATTAGGTGACGGCATGTGAGAGCTATTGCCGATGCTTACAAGTCTTGGGGAGTAAGGTTTGTAGGTATTTCTGCCTACCGAGGGGGGTTCAGGCAACAGCCTCGTCAAAACATTACAGCACAGAACATTGCGAAAGGAACAAGGGGCTTTACTGCAGCAGTAGAAACGAAATATAAATGGCACAGAAGATGCACATCACCAAAGCACTTCAAGGTCCGGAGGCTTACGCACGACAGGATGGACGGCTGACCGCTTGCTGACGTGCGGGCTCCTTGGAAAGTGACTGGCGGCGGTCGCTTCTCTTCCGGCTCGCGGAACTACCGGCCGGCGACTCCCCCCTGGCGACTGTCCCCGCTAACAAGCACCGCTGCGCTTATCTAGCGTGCACATAACATGCCACGCCCCCCTCCATCGCACCGTCTTTCCTCAGTGTGTTCACAGATGGCATGAGAGGTGGCGCGCGGTAATTCGAATGCAGCGACGCGACGGCTGAGAGGGGAGAATCCCTACAGGTTCGACGCCGAAAGTCCCGCACAACGGCCGCCGCCAAAGCCTAAATTAAACGTTATCTTATGCTGATAAGCACTTTAGTCTTGGCATAGCCTTTGGTATGATTTCAATATAAAAAAGGAAATGTGGGAACCATACCAAAGGCGAAAACGAGAGTGCGCTGGTTATGAGCGTCAGATAATATTTAATATATATGCTTTGGCGGTTGTCGGGGGGAGGGACTTTTGGTGTCTAATCTGTCCCCCCAAAACAAGGAAGCGTCGGCCATAGCTTTCGCATGCCAAGCCGCCGCAGCGCCGTCACTTAATCTCGCTGCTCATGCCGGTGGCTATCCGCAGGTTTCTCTGCACGTATCGAAAGCCACGAGTTCGCGCGGTAAGTTTTGACCCCTGTGCGCGCGTGCAGCGGCGTGATCCGCCTCATTACAGTCGATGGATTCGTGCCCAGAAACACAGACGATGTGATTCTCAGGTGCCTCTGCAACTGCTTTGAGAATGTTCAGTGCTGGTGGTGTAATGCGGCCCCGCTGATAACTTCGAAATGCATTTCTTCTCCATCCCCTCTTCTCCATTTCAACCTACCTTGCTGCTCGTGGACTTCACCTATCGCATGAGAAAAGCGTTGCAATGGCGTTTACAAGGAAGCGCATGGATCCGTACCCAATTCTGCTGAGTGGCCGAGCCCTCCCGTACGCCCGGACCCACAAGTATCTTGGCGTAATCATCGACCGTAATCTCTCCTGGTCGCCTGAGATAAAAAGACTGTGTGCCCGCATCTCTGCGACGTCTCAGGTTCTGAGATACCTTGCCGGTTCCCGTTGGGGCAGCAACTGCGGGTCGATGCTACAGCTTCACAAAGCTTACGTCGATGGCCTCATACGCTATAGCCTTCCCTTACTACACCATGCAGCGCCTACTAACAAAATGAAGCTAGAAGCGGCTCGACGGAACAGCCTGCGCATTTGTCTTGGACTACCCAGAGGTTCTTCGGGTGCCGGGACCATCGCTGAAGCTCGTTGCTTGCCTCTGGACGCACTCATGTTACAGGAGTCACTCCGTGTCCACTACCGGCATCTACTTCAACCTACACCCCACTGTCTGAGCAGGATCACTGCGGCCCAGAGTTCTGGGTTCGGAGATGCTATTAGAGCTTTGTGCCTTCCCAAAACGACGCAACCACCGCGAGCAATGCCATCTCAGTTTCCGCCCTGGACATTAGCGTCTACTCGTATAGGTTTAGGCATCCCAGGGATGACATCTAAGAAGATAACGCCTCAGGCTGAACTGCTCCTACTGGCGTTGGACTACATGCACAGGTTGCATTCCACCAGGGTTCATCTTTTCACTGATGGGTCTTCGCTGCCGCAAAGTTCCTCCTCTGGACTATTCGTCCCGTCGACTGGTAAACTCTTTTCCTACCGTTTAGACAGACCAACGTCCTCGACATCAGCTGAACTACACTCCCTCAAAGAGGCAATCCGCTACATCCTACGTCAAGAGCCCAACGAATGGACCATATTCACTGACTCTAAACCTGCCCTTCAGTGCCTCCTTAAGAGCGGCAAGCACTTCACATATGAACTTGCCGTTCAAGATATTCTCTACCTACATCACCTTGCAGTAGGCGCTGGGCACAATATTGTTTTTCAGTGGGTCCCTGGTCACTGTGGGATAACGGGAAACCAAAAAGCTGATGACGCTGCCTCTGCAGGCCACACCTGCCGAAATATACGAAGAACATTTTTTACCAAACACGACGCTTCCACCATGGCCACACGTTACGCCCTTTCAGAGAGAAACAGAATGTGGTCAGATCCTACCCACCACCACAAGTTTCTCTACTCCCTTGACCCTCAGCTGTCGTCAAGACTTCCTCACCAGCTCCCCCGTCATCTAGAAACATTATTTCATCGGCTCCGACTTAATGCAGCTTACACCAACAGCTACCGTTTCCGCATTGGACTATCGACCACCCCCAGGTGCAACAACTGTGCATCGGAAGACACTATTGAGCATCTTTTACTCCACTGTCCTGCCTACAAGGACTCTAGATCAACTTTGCTTCAGAACATTGCACGCATAGGTTATACGCACGGTCCAGTGACCTTAAAAACCATTTTAGGGCCCTGGCCGTCTTCTTCTAAGCAACGCCTAGCCCTAAAATTTCTGTTTTCGTACCTCAGCGACACTGGCCTAATTCAAAAACTTTAAATCTCTTCACTCTGAGACTTTCGCTCTTGCCCTTTTACTTAATTTCGTTGGTCTCTCTCTCAGCTTGCATCTCTTTTCTGCCCTCCTCTCTCTTGGGCCTTTCTTCCTTTTCCCCCTCCCCTAACAGAGTAGCATGAAGGCGATTTTGTACGCCGGCTAAACACTCTGTTTTCTAATAAAGAGCTTCTCTCTCTCTCTCTCTCTCGAAATGCAGCTTGCTAGTCAGTGTTCTGATAAAAACCTTGCTGGTACTGGCAAGCCAGGGTATAGCAGCTTGGTCTGCAGCTTTGGTTGGCGTTCTGCGTACAGTCAACGCTGTCTTTTTTTGATCCGCCGCATAAACAACACAAACGATGTGTGCTGGTTGATTGGGATATACGGCTGAGTCGCTGCATCTTGCTCTTGGGTTATTTCCACACTTCACATTTATGGCTGTAGGTCTGGCGATGCAACGTCCCTGTTATGAACGGGGTGCATGTTTTGTGGTATCACAAGTACTCAAACGTGCTGTGGAATCTGCAATTGAACGCGTCTTGTGGTCTTGCATGGTGGCGTCGCATATCCTAGTTGTCTTTAGGGACTCCGAATTCGTGTTTTGTTAATATTGCGGGATTACTATCACAGATTGTATTTTCTAGGCCATGTTTCAACCACTCTCGCGCTGAGTTTACACGAATTTATTCAGCATAAAAATCAATTAGAAAATGATGGACTCCTCTCTGCATCCTCCTTGCCGAATTGCTAAGACGTTTCGTAACATATCAAAACCAGATGGCTTGCCTTGACTGCGATACTGCAGGGCTCGCCGGCCCTCCGACACAATCAGTCGTCAGAGTGTTTAGTAGGCCGGCCGCAAGCGGGTCGTCGTATTTCAATTCAATTCAATTCAATTCAATTGCAACTGCAATTTATTCCAGACAATCCTCTTTACAAGTTTGTCTTGGGTGGCGTGGTTATAGGCACAAATAACTCCTGATGGGTTCACGACACCCTTATTGATACCCTCAGTTGAAACTAAGCCACGACACCTTTGCGCCTCAAAGAATGTGCATTAAATTTGTTAGTTTCTACACTGTATCAAGCTCTAAATTCAAGTCGCTTCACACAAGCACACATGTGATTCTTCGCTTACACGTACGCTAATAGAACACTCTAGGCCAATTGAAGGCGAGAGAATGGTCACTTATGTTAATATAGGTGCAAAAGAATCAAAATCAACCGAAGCTTTTATCGTGCAGCATAAAACCAGGGACGGGAAGCACTTTTCTGCGCCGGGTGAACTAGCACCGCGATCAGCACACAAGCACGACCACACAATTGTGAACGCTTTTCCGTCTAAGGAATGCAATCGGTCGACATTAGATATTGTAACGTGGCGGCAGATGACGCGAACCATGAGGCGATGAAGTGATGTATTTACACGGCTATTTACAGGCAGCAATTCTGAGCCCAGGCTCGCGGCGCCCCGCACCCATGTTCTTTCTTGTCGTCATTAGTTGTGGGCCATGCCGGGGGGGGGGAGTGTTGTACTATCCCGTGACAATATTATTGGAATTTAAGGGAAGCTTATTGCATGAGCGCTATACTGGAAATACTCATCGAAACCACTTGAAATGGCAAAACCTAATAGAAGTGCAAACTGGGTATTAATTACATTCTTTATATTTTCGCCCCTGGCAGCGCTAGCGTATGCCCCAGTGGTCTGGAGTGCTAGGTATGTTATTTAGCAAATCGCAAGTTCGCATCCACGATGGTGCATTTCTTAAGTTGTTTTATTTGTTCTTGGGCAAAGTTTTCTCTACTGGATTCACCCTTTTTGCGGTGTAACGCTCATTGCTCGACGAGCGAGTTCGCAGAGCACACGCATACTGACACTGACGCACGGGCGGGTCCCGGTTGGCGTGGTGTCTCCATAAGCACCAACTGCTTGCAGGCACAGTTCTGTATCAGCCGACTCTTTACCTGGTGTGAACACGCCTCTTACGATAGAGGCACGAGCAAGGCAAGCTCCAAAGAGTGGGGGAACGCGCATCGTCTTTGAGTGTCTCCGGTGACACGGAGGGCGTTCATCCACTGCCTACGTCTCGGCTAGTGCTTGCTACGATTCTAAGCCGTGCTGGTAGGCTGATCTGGCGCATTTTACAGCCGAAAACATTGCAGAAGCGTGGTATGTCGATTACTGGAACTTTACGAGAATGCCCATCCCACGATAACATCGGACGCCAAGTATGCTGTTTCACATTTCCGAAACCGAATCTAGTTTGAATTCTAATCTTGGACATTGTCCAATCACGTAGCACCTTGTATTGACGTCACTGCTGTTGGTGCGGCAGCCGCAAACCCGCATGGTAGTTTTTCTTATTTCAGGCTTTTTAAAACAAATACAGCCTTCTCTCCCGGATAACCAATGAAAAGTCCGTTTATTCAAGCTAGTCTACGCAGCGCAAGCAAAAACTGAAGCTTGACAAATTCACTTCAGTGCCCTTTCAAAGTAGTCCTTCACGTTGCAGTCAGCTTCAGTCATTCAAGTTAAGAGGTGCGATGTGCTTCCTGCATCTCTTCACAAATATTATGTAGTTTTAGTTGGAACAACGTTTTAGTTGTTCTTTGGTGGTAGACATAAGGTGATCTTGTAAGCTTCTTAAATTATGGTGCTTAATCTTGTCTTCTCCGTTGTTTGAAAGGCAAGATATTAAGTGACCTCCGGGTGTGTAGTGCTTCTTTGATGGGCATGGTATCCGACTCTCGCAAGCCAAACCTACTATTCGACACCTGACGTACGAAATGCATTATCTGGCTGAGTTAGGTTGACAGGGGCTATTGTTTGCAATCCTGAACCATTTTTCCCGAATCACAAGGCCTGAATACGGATATTGGGCAGGTTGGGAACTGGTTTGCGCTGTAGTCTGAGTTGTTGCTCAGGGATGCTCTTCTTCCTCAAAGTAGCTTTTCCAAAGATTTAAGCAGAGCTGATTTCTCTGGAACGCATTGTAGCATTTGGACTTGGAATTCGGGTGCTTTATCAATGGCTAATTGCACGGCGTCTTTCTGCTTCCGTATCAATACCGCGGAATTCCAAAGAGTCAAGTCGTACTCCAAGCCCACATGCCGTAGATTAGCGATCTCATTGAGTATCTGAGGAAAATCTTTCGTTTCAATATTGAAGAGGGGTGGTGGTGATATCACCGAAACTGCACAGTGGCCATCGGTATCGCTTTAAATTTTATTGAACGAAGGTGCCCTATTCAGATGGTTGCCGTGCGCACTCTCAAGGAGTCCCCAAATAGTTATACAGTCTCTCTCCACAGTCAATTGGTGCTAGGCCACGAACAATGGATAGTCCACAAAGTTAAAAGCGTGTCTCTTTTTTTCCTTACACTGTAGCAGGATATCTTGCGTAGTGAGATGGGGACAGAATCGATACATATATGTGGGGAAATGCCCATTTTCTTCGATATACGGGGAAAGGCGATTGGGTGCCGTTTGTTTCGTTTACTTTTCCACACAAGATGTGAGGGAAATGGGTCGCAAATTTTCTGGGGCTACTTGATTTCAGGGGTTCATTATAAAAGTAATTTCGGTGTGTGTCCACTGGGATTGGAGCTGTTTGGCAATACAATGTTCGTTTATAAACTCTAATAAATCATCCAACACAGGGGTCGCAGAATTTCATAGTAGGTTGTTTCTAATCTTGTCTTTCCTGGTATAGTACTCCCGGTTAAGTTTTGAACAACTGGTTCAATATTCGAGTAAGCATCCATTTCAATTATTAAGCATGTATCCAATTGGAAGTAAGCATCCCTTTCATGATTCTGGTCGCAAATGTTCGGTTCGTGGGGGAGTGGAATACTTTCACCTTCGTCTTCCCAACGTTTCTTTAATTCCTCCAGGAGATCTTGTTCTGTGCCTCGATCATGCTGAATGAGACAAACTTGATGCGACGCGGCTGCTTTGGTTTCTTCGGTACCCATTAGGGAGCGAAGGCGATGCCACGTGCGACCAGTTGTAACAATGCCCTGGAGTTTCGCGCAAAATTGAGGCCACTTTGATTGAGCGAGCTGTCTTTCGTAATCGATAGCTTACTAAGTCAGTTGAGAAATTTGAATACGGAGCTTCTTGTGATTCCTTCGGTGTTTCTTCCCCCGTTTTTCGAGAACTCGCTGGGCTCTCCAAAAGAGTATGAGATGGTCACCGATGGCCGGGAAGTCCTGAGTTAGCATTAGCAGCTTTGTCTGTTTTTCTTTTGCCGCTCCCAACATATGCTCCGTCCATTTTTCAATTTCTTCAATGGGGCCTGTTGGTGTCGTCTCTGAATTTCGGCCAATTAGTAATGCGGCTGTTTATATTTTTTTGTGGGGCTATGATGTGGGTGAGCAGCAGCTGGATAATATAATAATCTCTCACCAGAGTTTTTTCCATGCATTCCAGGGGCTCCCCAAGTCACTACTCACGACTAAACGTCACCTGCGGCCAAGCCGGCGTGTTCCTCTGACACAAACCACCCACTTCAGCGGTAGGATGAGCGGAGTGCACCACCGGCGGTTGCTCCACCCCGTGTAGCGACCGCCACTCCGCAGGGCTTTGCAGCGATAGCCAGGTCCTCTACATACAACGTCGCCATCAAACCTCAAGACCTCTTCAATATCCTGTCTCCACCAACAAAGTTACTACAACAGACTCTCGATAGCTGCCTGGAAATCTCTGCATTTACTGGCTACGCCTGCTACAGTCGCACCAACACTATATCGGTGTGGGTGCCTTCTCTAGAGGCTGTCCAGCGGCTATGCTCCGTACACCGTATACCTCTCGCGGATGAAAAGCAGGTTCCTGTACAAGTGTACCTGCTGTCGAGAAGTGGCATCTGGCAATATATCGCTTCTGGGGTAGACCCCGGAGAGAATCCCGAAGTCCTCCGTGCCAGCCTCCAGTGTGCCACTCATCAGGTGCTGCTTTCCGCTACATGTGCTCTGGCCACACGTGCGTTGTTACTCTGCGTGGTCCGCTAGAGCCACCGGAACGACCTTTGTATAATGGCTGCGCGCATCGGCACCGCCTGTTCAAGGCCGGAGCGGTGCACTGTTACCGATGCTTTCGTCAGGAGCACATGAGCACTTCGTGCCCCTCGTTGGCATCTGAACCACTGGCTACCTCTGAATCGGAATCACCAGCTACCCCGTTGGCAGCACCGTCATAGGTTATGTTTGGATGCGGTCTGTGTCGTAGCGATGACCATGACATTACGGACAAGAAATGTCCTACGAAATGCAAAGCTCCACTTGCCCCGGCCAAAGCCTGACCTCGGAATTTTGCAGCTGTGGGCCCAGCGCAAACAGGCTGAAGTAGCTGCCTCGCGAGATCCCTCGTGTGCACCGGCTCGAGTGCGTTTGCAACGCTTGACCGCTGCGGCTTGACGCCATGAGAAACGTCTTTAACGGCAACGATGGTGTGAGTCGCTCGGCCGTTCGGTGTACTTTTCGGGCAATGGAATGAAGCGGCTGCACTCCAGATGCAGCAGCCAGTGCGTGCCTGGCATCAGGCGAGAACCCGGACCAATTCGCCTTCGATGTAATGTTGCTCACGCCGTGTACCCTGCATTTGACATCGTCCCGGCTAGCAACCCGGGCCCGCTTCTTCTACCGCGCGACGTCGCTGCTTCTCCTTGTGATGATTTGGTCAGTGGAATACAATCGGCTTTTACCATGGCAGAGTTCCTGGCTGCGATAGACACGGCGAGACTTCGGTCATCTCCCGGCCCAGACGGCGTTACGTAGGAGGTTTATCAGAAGGTCGCCGATGAAGCCCTGAGCCGCCTCCTCGATTCCATCAATGAGATGTGACTCTCGGGCCAAATACAGGAGTCATGGCTCCGTTCGGATAACGTCATTATACCGAATCCGGGCAAACCAACCGAGCATCTTCCCAATTAGCGCCCAATCGAATTATGTGCACGTTGTGGAAATTGTTCGTGCGATGCTGGCTACGTCACTTCAGTGGTGGATGTACACTCACAGGTGGTACCACCGGGCACCGATTGGGTTCCGACCTCGTCTGGAGACAGATGATTGACTTGAGCACTTATCATCAATGGTGCTGCTTGTCGGCCGATCTCACAAAGGGCAGAAGGTGCTTGCCATGCACATTCACGAGGCGTATGACAATGTCAGCCACAGCGCTGTCCTGGAAGTTCTCCAAAGCCTACTTGTCCCGGAAAAAATCCCCTCTTTCTTCCGGGCCTTCTTGACTAAAACATTATTTTCAGTACGGATTGGTGGAGCTGCGTATGGCCATTTTACGCCCGTCCGTGCAGTGCCTCAGGGGTCGGTAATTTTACCCTCAATTTTTAATATAGTTATGCTGCCGCTTGTCTGGCATCTTGGCTCCATGTCAGACCTACCCCTGCTTGTGTACAAGGCGATATTACAGTATGGACTGTTCACTCAGGAATCTCCCGGCAAGACGCGAGCCTGCGACAAGATTTAACTGACACACAGAAATGATGTGAATACGCTGGTCTCTTGCTTTCAGTCGAAAAGGCAGCCATTCTGTCCGTGGCCAAAGCTTGGGGCCGTCGTAGAGTCGAGATGTCACCAAACTCGCTACAACTCTCCGGCCAGCATGTGATAACTGCCACCTCTCTTCGCGTGCTGGGATTGGAGATTTCATCGTCAGGGTCAGCTTCCTTGTGGCTTCGATCTCCCCGCCAACCAGAAGGTCAAATGTCACCTTGTCTGACGCATGTCACAAACGTCTGGAGGCTCCTGCTTCAAAATGGCCCGACTCTTGCTGCGGTCAATACTTCAGCTTTGACTTGTCTATCAGGATCAATTCCAGCATATGACCCAAGCGGAGTGGGCCCGACTTGAAGCAATTAATAGAGTTGCAATAGATCACCTGCCTCCCTCAAATAACACCCGTACCATCTCTTCAGGCAGAAGCTCAACTTAACACCCTGGATGAGCTTGTACATCAACGCGGCTCTACCCGTCAACACAACCTTGCTTTTGTTTCGGAGGCAGCGGTATTGACGATCTACATGGACCCTTCTCTACCCGCCTTACCAGCCCACCCTGTAGCTAGGCTACCCTGGCTGTACCATCAAGTGACCGACAACCACAACCGGCCGCTCATTCGTCGGTCGAAGGAAAATGCAGGTGCACAATCCGCGGGCGTACCATTACTACCGACTGTGAATCAGCCCCAGGTTGTAGAGGCATTTGTAAACGCTGGAACCCAAGACGGCCTATTAACTACGGCGATCGAATGCCCCTATCATTCAGAAGCGAACCAAAACTCCGCTTATGAAACTCTCCGCACCAGGCCTCCTATGCTGTCAGAGCTTAGAGCCATCTGGGACGCACTTCAAGCGCTACTACCGGCACTTCTAGCCCATGGAACTTTTACGGCACAAAGGTACACGGACTCAACGGCCGCCATGCGGGTTTTGCGACGTGTAGCCTCCAACTCGTCTGTCTCAAGAGACATTCATAACCTACTGGACACGTACCCCTGCCTTCTCCGACTCTCCTGGATCCGGCCGAATACTATCACTGCTCATATTGAAGCGGATAGTTCCTGTCACCTTCCCTTGGTTCTACGGCTCCTGCCCTCGCTTACAACTGAGCCACATGAACAATTTCTCCAACTAAAGAAAGATCTGCGTCGCACCACACGTGCTCTCATCCCACCGCGTGCAACAGGCCTTCCTAGTGGGCTCGCTCGCTGGGAGGATGTCCTGCTGCACAGACTTCCAGTTGGGGTGGCCCTCTCTCCTGCGGTAACGCGGGCATGGCCACCGCCATACCATGCCCCGTTTACCAGCAACTGCCCCTTCTGTACGGCTCCTGCCGAAGACGCTGACACAAATCACCTGCTATGGACGTGCCATTGCCTCAGAGGAGCGAGATACCGACACCTTCATGGCACAGGCCTGCGTCCTGGGAGACTACCCGATCTTCAGCGATGGCTGTGATGTCCCCACCACCGCTTTCTTCTAGACTTCCTCTGGGAAACGGGTGACAACTTCTACCTGTAGGACCTTATGCCAAAGGGCATACTATCACAATATAAAAATTCCCAAATAATATCTTTCAGATCGTAATTTAACGTCACGTCCGGCGTGGTGTCTCTAGAGACACTATTTCCAAGTCTGGTAGGGACAATAATGTCATTGAACAAATGTAGATTATTCTTTCGTATGGCTGCGTATAACTGCTGCCTTTTTTGTTGTCCAGATACCTCGAGGTAGTACGGCACGTGTTAAAACTCTTTCCGTTACAAGGAAATGATCTTTCGTATCATATGTTTGACTCTTTTGAAGGTGAAATTGATCTCGCCGAGTGTTGAAGATGGAGGGCTGTAGATATTCAGGATGAATAGGCTTGCTCGTGCGTGTCTTCCTGACTGGGGTGGTTTCGACGAGCGTATAATCCAGTGACGGTGGAATGGAATACGTTTGGGCTCTTTGACATGCCTGAACTAGGCCACTCGATCGAAAGGGGGTGCCCTGATAAGAATACCCATCTTTGCCATCGAATCTTGAGTGTATGCTAGGTATCCCCTGAGCTTCCATAGGTCTGCCTCCGTTTCTCCCAATGGGATGAATGTTACGCTGTGTTGAGATGTTACGCGTGACAATTAACGTTTTTTTGCTGAGATACGAGCGACGATTCTAGTGCCATTGTGTGTTTGCAATGATCTGGGGCCGTTTAGAATTCCCCGCTCTAGCAGGATTCCCATTCGTCATCAGTTGTCATTCGACTGGGCGGAAAATTTGTGAGAGAGTTCACGGCTTTTCTGCGATCTGTCTTGTACCCTTCCTCGACAGCTTCCTGTATTTGTTCAATCGCAGCAATAGGACATTCAATTTTACTTCCGTGCATATAGATCAGCTTTTTAAACCTACTTATAACGGTCTCTGTTGATGGAACCTTGGGTAGCCGTTGCGTCTACTCCAGTGTGTTAGCAGCCGAAATGTGAAACATGGTTAAGTAGCGTGGTAAGGACGGGACAAAAGTAGAGACCACACAGGACTAGCGCTAGACATCAACTTACTTTTTACTACACGTATCGAAATATATATACAGGAGCGCGCATGCGTGAACATGCTCAAAATACAATGAAAAATCATGACAGGGTCAAGTGGTGCATTCCGTTACACACGTGGCAAGTTCGCATTCAGATACTCTATTTCTTTTTTTGACAAACTAATAGATGCCGTGCTTACACACTTATCACCGCCTTTCATGATGCGCCACGCTTCAAACAATTCACGGCTGGCTTGGTCCTTAAAACAACTCAAAATGTGTGTCTTCTCGTAAAGTGAAACACATTGTTGAACACACCGGCAGCGGCGGCAATTGCCAGCTAAATGGCCCCCCGCAGCGAGCGCTTGAATAGCTGTACGGTGCTCCCAGAGCCTGTCGTTAATGCACCTACCAGTCTGCCCAATATAGAATTTTCCACAGGATAGAGGCACTTCATAAACAGCACCTTGTTTGCAACCAACAAACTGCGTCGCATGCCTCTTAGCAGAGCGGTTGCCCTTTTTCTCGCCATTCACCACGGAGCACATGCGTGCTAGTTTTTCGGGGGCAGACAACACAACGTCGGCACCACATTTCCCCGCAACCTTTTTAAGGCGGTGGAAGAAATTGTGCACGTAGGGGACGACTACAGGCCTCTTTGCTTTGCAAGGTTGATCTCGCCCTTGACGTCGTGCCCCTGACTTGACGTCACGCAATAGGCTTTCCCCCACGGATGCTATTACTTCCCGAGGGAAGCCGGCATCTTTCAAACGTGCAACGTGGTGCTGAACACTATCGGCGACTAGGTGCTGACATGACTTCTCGAGGGCACCGCGAAGACAGCTAACGCCAATACCACTTTTCACTATCTTCGAATGAGCTGTACGATATCCCAAAATTGCCTTTTTTGACCTCGGCCTATATGCCCAACACTCTTGTGTTTCACTGAAATTAAAACACACATCGAGGAACTGCAAGGACCCATCATTTGGTAATTCATGGATGAAATTCAAGCCATCCGAACACTCTAGGAATGTTTGCTCAACGGTCTTGACTAAAACGTTTACTTCCTCTGGCTTCACCGACTTAGTAACAACCATGTAATCATCGACATACCTAAAAACCTTTGCTATCTTAGCCATGTCAATATGCGTCTCAATGCTCCTGTCACACTTTGCTAAAAACAAATTGATTAAAACCGGTGCAATACACGACCCGATGCAGACGCCTCGTTTCTGGATAAAAGATTCATTGTTAAAAGTGACAAAAGTGGGAGAAAGATAAAATGACAGCAATTCTAAAAAGTTACCTACAGTTATACCCGCCTTGTTCTGGAAGGATACTGGCCCAGACTCTTCAATTGCATCTCTGACTGCAACCAGAAGTTCCCCTTGAGGAATTGAATAAAAGAGGTCCTCTACATCGATAGAAAAGGCAGACAAGTGGTTCAACACACATTCATTCTAACGAAAAAATGTCCAAATATCTTCCGAGTTGCGCACCAAATACGGGTCGTTCACTTTAAGACTACTGAGATGTTTCTGTAAAATACTAGAAATGAGGTTGAAATGATGTTGACGAAATGAGGTTGAAGCGCTTTTCTGTCTGTGCCCCTTCGCTGCGACGTGGTACAAGGATCACGAAGATTCTGAGGTCGGAACTGAGGCGACAGGTGCGTTACCTACATGACTGTCTTTGGGTCTACTGTGCGTCGGTTGGTGCACGTGACGCCGATGGACTGTACCGCCAGTTCTCCTGTGACGCAGCTAGGGTGACTGAGTTTCTCTGGTCAAAGTGTTTGCCGTCTCTCCACGCTATGAAGAAAGGCCAAGAGAAAGTCGCCGCATGTACTGAAAAGGTCACTTGTTTTGGACAGGTCGACTTGCCTGTGTCTGTAGAAGGAATTCTAAGCTGTGGGCCTAAGTGTTGTACTGAACTGGTAGACACTCCTGTGGGAATTCTCACGATTCTAAGAAAAGCGGCAGACAGAGTTGATGCAGATAACAAAGAAAGGTCTATTGCAGAAGGCGTTGACTTCCTTAGTTCAAGAGTAGGAAGTGTACGTGTCCGTAACAGTGTCAAAAGGGCAACTGAATTTCTGCGCAGCAATAACCTTCCCCTATTAGTGGCAGACAAGGAAGGCGGGTTCGCTGTCATGCCATACACGGTTTATGAATCAAAAGCCACAGAAGCAGTCGCTAATAACTTTGTAAAATTCGATTCGGTAGCGTCAAAAGTGAAGAAGAAAGCTTTAGCGTTGTGTGAGCAGCTTAATCTCGAAGGCGTTCGAAAGTATCTTTCAGCTGCACAAAAAGATAGTCTGTCTATTTTCTTTTCGGCGAAGACCCACAAGGAAGCCATTCCCTTTAGAGCGATTGTGACTGAGAAACGTTCATGGCAAGGAGTCATTTCTAGGTTTTTGCAGAAACATCTCAGTAGTCTTAAAGTGAACGACCCGTATTTGGTCCGCAACTCGGAAGACATTTTGACATTTTTTCATGAGAATGAACGTGTGTTGAACCACTTTTCTGCCTTTTCTACCGATGTAGAGGACCTCTTTTATTCAATTCCTCAAGGGGAACTTCTGGTTGCAGTAGGAGATGCAATTGAAGAGTCTGGGCCAGTATCCTTCCAGAACAAGGCGGGTATAACTGTAGGTAACTTTTTAGAATTGGTGTCATTTTATCTTTGTGCCACTTTTGTCACTTTTAAAATTAATCTCTTATCCAGAAACAAGGCGTCTGCGTCGGGTCGTGTATTGCACCGGTTTTAAGCAATTTGTTTTTAGCAAAGTGTGACAGGAGCATTGAGACGCATATTGCCACTGCTAAGATAGTAAAGATTTTTAGGCATGTCGATGATTACATGGTTGTTACTAAGTAGGTGAAGCCAGAGGAAGTAAACGTTTAAGTCAAGACCGTTAAGCAATCATTCCTAGGGTGTTCGGATCGCTTGAATTTCACTCATGAATTACCAAATGATGGGTCCTTGCAGTTCCTCGATGGGTGTTTTAATATCAGTAGAACACAAGTGTGTTGGGCGTATAGGCCGCGGTCAAAAAAGACAATTTTGGATTACCTTTCAGCTCATTCGAAGATAGTGAAAAGGGGTATTGGCGTTAGCTGTCTTCGCGGTGCCCTCGAGAAGTTATGTTAGCACCTAGTCACCGATAGTGTTCAGTACAAGTTGCACGTTTGAAAGATGCCGGCTTCCCTCAGGAAATAATAGCATCAGTGGTGGAAAGCCTGTTGCGTGACGTCAAGTCAGGGGCACGACGTCAAGGGCGAGATGAACCTCGCAAAGCAAAGAGGTCTGTGGTCGTCCCCTACGTGCACAATTTCTCCCTCCGGCTTAAAAAGGTTGCGGGGAAATGTGGTGACGACGTTGTGTTCTCCGCCCCCGATAAACTAGCACGAATGTGCTCCGCGGTAAATGGCGAGAAAAAGGGCACCCGCTGTGCTAAGAGGCATGCGACGCAGTTTGTTGGTTGCAAACAAGGTGTTGTGTACGAAGTGCCTCTATCCAGTGGAAAATGCTATATCGGGCAGACTGGTAGGTGCATTAACGACAGGCTCCGCGAGCACCGTACAGCTGTTCAAGCGCTCGCTGTTGGGGCCATTTAGCTGACCATTGCTGCTGCTGCCGGTGCGTTCAACGATGTTTTCCACTTTACGAGAAGACACAAATTTTGCGTTGTTTTAAGGGCCAAGCCAGCCGTGAATTGTTTGAAGCGTGTCGCATCATGAAAGGCGGTGATAAGTGTGTAAGCACGTCATCTATTAGTTCGTCAAAAAAAGAAATAGGCTACCTAAATGCGAATTTGCCACGTGTGTAACGGAATGCACCACTTGATCCTGTCATGATTTGTCTTTGTATTTTGAGCATGTTCACGCATGCGCTCTCCTGTATATATATTTCGATACGTTTAGTAAAAATTCAGTTGATGTCTAGCGCTAGTCTTGTGTGGTCTCTACTTTTGTCCCGTCCTTACCGCGCGACTTAACCATGATTCACAGTTCCAACCAACTAGCCCACATTTACGCATTGACAAGCAGCCGAAACTATGTGTTGCACTGGCACCTTTGTGATCGTCTCAAGGTAATTCAGCAGTTCCTCAATGTATTGCTCATGTTTCTCTATGCGAGCTGCCTTTACCTCTGACTCTTTCTTAGTTGCTGGTTTTCGTTTGCAGCTGTTGCATACGAGAATTTTCTGCGGCGGGGGCTTGTTGCACACTCAATGGTGGAAAATCGTGGGGAACACTTACTGGTTTAGCCGCAATTGAGAACCAGCTTACTTGTGGCGATGGCAGATGCTGACGTGGAGAGGCTGAACCTGCTGGGAATGTGGCTCATGGGCTGCTGGTTGTTGTTGCGACTATCGTTGTTATGTTGCCGGACTCCTTGCAAGGCGTTCGTGCACGTGAAGTGGTGTTGGTGGTGAACGAAGCTTATTTCGGCACTGTTTACTTGCGGGTAGATGCTCGAGTCCGCACAATTTGGATTTTGGTGTCAGTAAAGATTGCTGTGGTTTGTTCCCCGAAGTCAGGCTCCGATCAGGAACCCAATCGCCCGGGCCGTGGTTCATTTGGCAGGATGCTCGTAAGGCGAAGGTGTTCAAGTTCTCGGAGATGGCGATTGAATTGATGAACTCGAGGCGTTTCTATTTGATGACGGAAACGAAGAATTTATATACAACTATTTACATTAGAGTAACTGGGTACATGAGTAATAAAACGGGAAAAACTTCAAACTGCAGTTAGACGCTTGTTCTAAGTACGAACAAGTCACTCGAGCTTTCCCGCTCCGTCTAACTCCTTTATGCTCGGAGCGTGCGCAAAGCGGCGGCGGGGACTATGTTCCCACCGCAGGACCCGTCTCGTTGCCCGGTACACAGCTGTACCCTAAACTTCCGAAGCGATCCTTTAGTCTACCTCTCGCTTAGGGTGCTCACAAATCCCAACCTAGCTTCAGCGGTCGAGACTCCTTGTCTCGCCGGGAACTGCCTAGCTGAGAGCTCAGACAAGAATGCTTTCTAACGGCCAAGTTCGGCCTTATGACACCTCGGTATTACCCTCTCTCGGGAACGCCCCTCTAGCTTCAGTAGACGCGTAAGGGAGGGCGCCAATTCACGTAGACAGCTGTCACTCAGCCATCAGTGGAATATTCAATAAGGCGCCACCACCCTCGGGTCAAAAGCCGGCGCGCGGGCGGGCAAGCGTGCGGCGGCGAGTACACATGCCTCCGAAGGGAGTGGGTGAACAGCGGCGGCTACCGCAAGCCAGCCGTTCCGACGGTGGCGCGCACCAATGGCATATCGCGGTAAAAAGACGGCGCCGCCGGGCGGTCAGACGACGCTAATTCAGCAATTCAACACTTCTCTACTTGAACAATTCTCGGAACTTGGTCGGGCCGCCTTCATTATTAAAGGGGATTATTCCCGCGGCATTCCTGTGTCCAGACAAGCGGTCTACCGAACGCGCCGCAGCAAATTAGTGGCGGCCAGAGCGTAGCGTCGGCAGTGCTGTGCCTCTAGACTAAGCGGTGGGGACCTTTCCTTTCGCACGCGGGGCCGGGGCACCTTGCCACTGACCCCATAAGTGGACCTTAGAGTGTCCATGTGTGCTGTCGCGCACGGCCGCGTTAATGAAACTGGGCGCGCACGGTCGCCCCTGGTGTCAGGCAAACGTCCCGGCGGTGCAAGATATCGCCACACAGCACGCAGCACTGCACAAAGTGACGATATGGTCTCCAACCAGTGTATATTTTATGCACTCGGATGAAAAATGGTTCGTGCGGCCCTTAAAACGTTGCCACTGCTGATGTCGACTGGCCGAGCATTTTGACCAGCACGACCCAGGGTCCACTAAACGTAGGAATGCCTCGCTCGCGGCACTTTGAATTGTTTTGGTGACGGTATTGGCCACACCGTGGACCACGAGCCTTCATAATCACGCTGTAACCGACCGTGGTAACGAGTTTTAAGGTGAAATGTGGAAACCTCAAACGGTGGTGGCCGGAGCCCTGGTAAATATCCGGCGGATGGGCTCCCTCTCTGTTCACAAGGCAGGGAGCTCGGGACCTCTTCACCTACCGGGGTAAGGCTCACGAAGAAAGTACCCCCGTTCCCTACTTTTGCACACGCCGTATGGTTTTTTTCTAAATTTCCCGAAGCCAATGATCGGCCCCCTAAAAGGGGCCGCACCGAAGTATTCTTTCCGTCCCTTCCAACCATGACAACCCCGAAACCTGATAACCACCCACAATTCGTTGTAATTGAATCTCTGGAACCCCCCAGGCCTATTGCTTGACACTCCGTGTTCTTGATTACGTAGTTCATAGAATGTATTCCAGGGGAATCCTATCAAGCTAAGAAGCAAAAAAACGGCGAGATCTTGGTCGAGGTACACAGTCAACAGCAGGCCACAAAACTCCTGAAACAGACCCGAATGGGCGATCTTGATATCAAGATTACGCCCCACCGCAGCCTGAACAGCTCGCAGGGCATGATCTCGGAGCCAGATCTAGCAAACGAGAGAGAGGCCGATCTTCCTGAAGCCCTGAAAAGTCAAGGTGTGGCGGCTGTCAGGCGCATAACCATAAGATGAGGCAATAAGGCAGTACCAACTAGACTTATCTTGGTCGCATTCCAGTTCACATCAATGCTGGTTTCATCCGGTGCTCTTTCCGAGCGTACATCCCGAACCCGCGGCACTGTTTCAAGTGCCAGCAGTTCGGGCATGGTACTAACTCATGTCGGGGCCCAATAACCTGGGCCAAGTGCGCCCAACATGACCACCCCACAGATGACTGCAGCTCACAACAACTCCTCTGCATTAACTGTCAGGGCCCACACGCGGCGTACTCCAGAAAATGAGAGGTTTCAACTGGAGAAAAAATAATAAACATCAAGGTCACAGAAAACACACCCCCTTCCAAGAGGTGCGAAAGAGGTTCGCCCCTTTCCCCCTGGGGAGGTACACCGGCGTGGCTCACCGGGGGTGGAGCGGCGTCTGGTTTCGGCGATAACCGAGAACCGCGAGTCCGACCTGTTCCCGCAGCCGCCCCCCCATGGGTTGCCTCCGGCGGCCCAACCCGTCACCACACCGCCTGCTCCGTCAGCAATGGCTGTGGTGACATCCATGTCCGTTGGGGATGCTGCTGCACCCACTGTTTCCTCTACACCGGCCCGCAGCACACACGTGGATACGGAGTGTGAGGTGAGGTGATTGTGAGGGGGAAAGAGGTTCCCAGCCTGCACCATATGCATCGTAGGGAGAGAAAGGGAACGGGAGGGGGTAGAAATATGGGTTGAGGTAGTGGTACAAAGGTGATTGGGGCAGGAAAAGGAAGGGATAATGGGGAAGAGAAGATAGATCAGCGACCACCGCCCGGGAACGGGAAAAATATCACCGGGCTTTTTTTTTAACATGAAAGGAAAATATCCTTGTTTGAAACGAAAAATCAGAAAATTCTACAAGTATTAAAAGAAAAATAACAAACACTAAACCTTAAGAACACTTCGTTCTCAACATTGATCTTCCCTGTCGACTTGGATCCTTGGTAGACGTCTTGTCTTGTTTGTTTTGGTTCTTGATCTTGAACTTTACTTGATTCTTGATTCTTTGATCTTGGTTTGTTGATCTTGTTTTTCATCATTTGTTCGTGACCCGACTTGACCGGGTATATAGATCTGTTACGCCTGATGGTTTGTGATTGTGTGTTGTTGGTGTTCTGCTTGGTTTCCTTGTGTTGATATGGTGTAACAAGAGAATGAATCGAGATGTGGGCGGAGGGGTATGGAGACGGAGGAAACCGCAGTAGTTCCCACCCCCACCGCACCACATGTGCCACCCGGGGCGCTCCTGAAACCCTCGGAGGTCGCGGCTCGAACGAAGGGCACCGCAAAGCGTGCCTAATCCGAGGGGCACCGTCCGCCGGGAACCCCTTCCAAATCTGTTGATGAGATGAATATGGGACCTTCCCTGTCTGCATCGCAGCGGAGTAGGTTAAAAAACCTTCCCAAGGGTGCAATCCCCGAAAGACTTTACGTAAATAGTGACACTCCAGTAGATCTAACGCATCATAATGGGAAGAGAAAATATTGCTAAATGGAACTGCAGAGGCCTTCTTATTAATCTTGGCGACGTATACGAGATCCTGCATGCTAATCAGCCAATTGTAATGTGTGTACAGGAAACACATTTGAATTCCAATCACACAAATTTCTTTATTAGTTACATGTTCAGAAAAGACAGGGATGGCTGCACCCACTCTTCTCAGGTGTGGCCATAATCGCTTGGTAATCCTTAGCATGCCACCCTCTCACTCTGAATACCATCCTTCAGGCTATAGCAATACGCACACTAATATTTAATAGGTTGATAGCGGTATGCTCTAGATACATTTCTCCTGATCTTGCCCTTTCGTGCTCTGACTTTGAGGCCCTGGTTGACCAGGTGCCCGAACAATATATCCTCACAGGCGACCTTAATACGCACAATTCTTTTGGGGGCTCTTCTCGCACGGATGCCCGAGATCCCCCGATAAAGAAATGTGTTACATCTTCAGAAGCATGCCTTTTCAACAAATATAAGCCCGCATACGTTAATATAAAACACAACAAACACTCATATCTTGACTTGGCTATTGGCTCCGCAGTTATCTTTCCCCTTCTCAAGTGGGGTGTTGGCACTAACCCATATGGCAGTGACCACTTCCCAACCTCACTGACATTTATAGGTAACGGCCCGCGCAGTCCATCTTCCCAGAACAGGTTCAATGAAGCAAGAGCTAACTGGAATACATTTACAAAGACATTGAAACTACACTACACAACCTTAGACACCTACACATTGAAGAAGCTTCCAAACTACTCACGGCGCACATCCTCGACGCCGCCGAAAAGTCCATTCCCCAAGCCTCTGGTGCCCCACGCAACCATAGGAGGCCATGGTGAAATGAGGACTGTAGGCGGGCACGAGAGGCCCAGAACAAGGCGTGGGTACCCTTCGTCAGAACCCCACGTCGGGTACCCTCCTTTTGTTCAAACTGGCGAAGGCGTTTAGAAAACGTCTCGCCGTGAGGCAAAACGAGAGAGTTGGCGCACCTTCCTCACTTCCATCAACTCAAACACTGACACACACAAAGTCTGGACACATATCGGTAAGCTCAAAGGACAACAGACACACAGCCTGCACCTGGTTACCACAACAGGGGACACACTCGAAGACCAGGTTACCACACTTGCACAACACTTCGAACAAGTGTACAGTTCAGCACACTACCCAAACTCTTTCATAAAACACAAAACATCTGCAGAAAAGAAGTCCCTGCGTGATAGCAACATGTCGCACACTTCCTACAATTCTCCTTTTTCAATTCATGAGCAGAAGGCCGCTCTGACAACATCTAAGTCTTCACCTCTAGGTGCAGACAATATCACACACACCATTATACGACACCTATACTCAGGCGAAGATGCAGCGATGGCGTAGAGGTAGAACACCCGCCTCGCGTGCAAAAGGACCGTGGTTCGAATCCCGGCGCCGGACAATTCCCACCGGAGTTAAAAAAACAAAATCGCGCATTGATGGAATTGCACAAAGGGTCTTGGGGTGCGGCCTGACCCCGGCGACCATTGCCAGTAATGCACTCCCTCACCAGAGCAGGATTGGCCACCCTGGTGTAGTAATGGCCACAACCTCCCATGAATACGCCAATTAATCCTCGGCCCTCAGTACCCAGCGGCTGCGAAGCAACTGACCACGGCGGCGGTCAGACCTGTGACGCAGCAGAGGGTGCTAAGAATCCTTGGATCCGGACAGGCCGCCAATGGAATCTGAACCTGGCAACGTTTAACGCGCGAACCTTATCTAGCGAATCAAGTCTCGAGGTGTTGTTCGAGGAATTAGAGGGCATTAAATGGGATGTAATAGGGGTTAGCGAGGCTAGGAGGGCAGGCGAAGCCTTTACGGTGCTGAAAAATGGACACGTCCTATGTTACCGTGGTTTAGAGGACAGAAGAGAACTGGAAGTGGGATTTCTAGTCAATAAAAGCATAGCTGGCAACATAGACGAATACCATAGCATTAACGAAAGGGGAGCAGGTCTTGTAATCAGGCTAAATAAGAGGTACAAGCTGAAGGTGGTGCAGGGCTACGCGCCTACATCCAGCCACGACGACCAAGTAGTGGAACGCTTCTATGAAGATGTGGAATCGGCAATGGGTAAAGTAAAAACACAGTATACCGTAGTTATGGGGGACTTCAATGCTAAAGTAGGCAAGAATCAGGCTGGAGACAAGGCAGTTGGGAACTATGGTCTGGGCTGTAGAAATAGCAAGGGGGACCTACTAGTTGAGCTTGCAGAACGGAATAACCTACGCATAATGAATACCTTCTTCTGTAAACGGGAGAGTCGGAAGGGGACCTTAAGAAGCCCAAATGGGGGGCACAGAAATGAAATAGACTTCATATTATGCGATAACCCTGGCGTCGTGCAGGATGTGGAAGTGCTCGGAAGGGTAAGGTGTAGTGACCACCGCATGGTAAGATCTCAAATTAGTCTAGATTTCAGGAGGGACCGCAACAAGCTAGTACGAACGAAGCCGACAAATGAGCTAACAGTAAGACGTAAAGTAGAAGAATTCAGGATCGCGCTGCAGAACCGATATTCCGCTCTTAACGAGGAAGCCGAGTTTACGACACAGGAAGCCAGCGACAACCTTACACGCATTATCACGGAGTGTCTTTCGTCTCCTTCACAGGAGACGAAAGATCTAATCAGGAAACGGCAAACCATGAGAATCTCCACCGCAGCTGACAGAATAGAACTAGCGGAGCTCTCGAAGTTAATCAATAAGCGTAAGACAGCTGACATACGGAAGTATAATATGGAGAGGATCGAATACGCTGTAAAGAACGGAGGTAGCCTGAAAGCAGTGAAGAGACGTCTTGGCGTGGGGAAAAATCAGATGTATGCACTCAAGGATAAGCAAGGCAATGCCATCACAAATAGAGATAAAATAGTCACAGTGGCCGAGGGGTTCTATAGGGATCTGTACAGAACCCAGGACATACATGATAATGCCGAACGAGACAGTAGTTCACAGGAGATAGACATCCCACCAGTAACGACCGAAGAAGTAAGGAAGGCTTTCAAAGAAATGAAAGGGGGCAAAGCACCTGGTGAGGATCAGATAACAGAAGACCTCTTGAAGGATGGCGGAGAAATTGTACTTGAAAAACTGGCAAACCTGTATACGCAATGCCTAATGACCGCAATGGTACCGGAATCTTGGAAGATCGCGAACATCATCCTAATCCATAAGAAAAGCGACGTGATGGACTTGAAAAATTACAGGCCGATCAGCTTACTGTCAGTCGTCTACAAGGTATTTACCAACGTAATCGCTAACCGAATCTCTGCAACCTTAGATTTCCGTCAACGTAAAGAACAAGCAGGGTTCCGTAAAGGTTATTCAACAATGGACCATATTCGCACGATCAATCAGGTGATAGGGAAGTGCGCTGAGTATACTGAACTCCTATATATAGCGTTCATATATTATGAGAAAGCATTTGACTCGGTCGAAACCCTAGCAGTCATTCAGGCATTACGGAACCAGAGGGTAGATCAGCAATATGTCAGAATACTAGAGGGTATCTACAATAGGTCTACAGCTACCATCATCCTCCATAGGGAGAGCAGTAAAATACCTATAAGGAAGGGTGTCAAACAAGGAGACACAATCTCTCCAATGGTATTCACAGCATGTTTACAAGAAGTATTCAGAACGTTGGATTGGGAACAGGTGGGAGTAAGGGTTAATGGAGAATACCTCAGTAACCTCAGATTTCTGATGACGTTGCCTTGCTAAGTAACTCGGGGGGACGAATTGCAAAGCATGCTTTCCGCACTGGGCGAACAGAGTAGAACTATGGGCCTGAAAATTATTATGCAGAAAACTAAAGTAATGATCAATAACCTCGGGACAGCACAGCGGTTTGAGATAGGCGGCGAGGCAGTGGAAGTGGTAAGCGAATATATCGACTTAGGCCAAGTTGTGACCCCAGATCCCAACCATGAGGCAGAGATAATTAGAAGGATCAGAATGGGGTGGGGTTCATACGGAAGACATTTTCAGATAATGAATAGCAGCCTACCATTGTCGCTGAAGAAGAAAGTGTATGACAGCTGCATCTTACCGGTACTCACCTACGGGGCAGAAACTTGGAGGCTCACTAAGAGGGTTCAACTTAAATTGAGAATGACTCAGCGGGCAATGGAGCGGAAAATGATAGGTGTAACATTAAGGGACAAGAAGAGAGTGGAGTGGGCCAGGGAGCAAACTGGTGTAGACATATTAGTAGAAATTAAGAAGAAGAAATGGACGTGGGCAGGGCATGTAATGCAAAGGCAAGATAACCGCTGGTCATTAAGGGTAACAGAATGGATCCCTAGAGAAGGCAAGCGCTTCAGGGGGCGGCAGAAAGTTAGTGGGCAGATGAGATCAAGAAGTTTGCGGGCATAAATTGGTCACAGTTGGCACAGGACCGAGGCAATTGGAGAATAATGGGAGAGGCCTTTGCCCTGCAGTGGGCGTCGATAGGCTGGTGATTATGATGGTGATGATGACACTCAGGCACCCTTGAAACACTTCTACATCTATACAATAAAATATGGCTTTCCGGAACATTCCACGCTCTTGGAGGAGACCATAGTAGTGGCTTTCCTAATAGAAGGGAAGGACCCTTCCTCTCCCGCCAGTTATCGGCCCATTGTTTGACAAGCTGCCTGTGCATGGTCCACGAGAAGATGATAAAAAGGAGGCTCGTGTACTTTCTTCAGTACAGTGGTCTTCTCGAGAGATGCCAGGCAGGCTTCAGGGCAGGGCCATCCACTAGCGATCAACTCGTCGTGCTCGGGTCTTATATAAAGGATGCGTTTATCATTGTAGAAAAAGAGGTAGGGGAATAAAGAGAAGAAGAAGAAACTGCTCGGAACGGTGGCCTCCTGCCTCTCTGCTTCTCTTCGCCCGCCCCTTTCTTAACATTTGGTGCCGAAAACCCCGTGCGGCAACGATTGACTTCAACGCACGACCTCAAGGGCCCGCCTTTCATCTGCTCCGCCCCTTCGCGCTGCGAGTGGGGGAGGAATCGTTTAACGAAGTGGTCCTGGAACGTCACGGCTGGGGGGACGATTAGGTGCAGTCTACCGCGTAATGGAGCGACTGAAGAGCAACATTTCTCCGCGAAGAGCCAAGAATACGAGGCTTATAAAGGAAGCTCGCTCGTTGCTCGACACTGGATGTCAAGACATCGCCAAGCTCACGGACTTGCAAGATCGACTCATGGCCAACCACGCCGAGCTCTTGAAGATCAGCGAGGAGCTCGAGGCCTTCCTTACGGCAGAGGAACAAGACATCGAGTATCAAGCGGCCGAGGAATACAATGATAGGACCCTCGACACGTTGGCAGAAATTTGATGCAAGATCGACTTTCTTGAACGAGCCGCTCAGAACGCCCCACATTCGCCGGCTGTTAACGAAATGGTCCCGTTTAGACAGGAAAGTGCGGCCACGACCTCGGGACCTCGGCTTCCGCCGCTGGACGTACCGGTCTTTCGAGGTGAGCTTCAGCTTTGGACGGGTTTCTGGGAGCAGTTCGAGCAAACCATCCACAACAACAACGCTCTGACGCCCACGTCGAAGTTTTATTATCTGCGCCGTTACGTGATGGGGGAGGTGGCTGCAGCAATCGCAGGCTTACCGACCACAGACGCCTGTTATGCGGATGCTATAGAAATCCTCAAGCAGCGATACGGGAACAAGCGAAGGATTCAGCATCATCTTTCCGCACTGAGGAATCTGTCGCCTGTAAAATCATCTGCTGACATACGGGGGCTCAGGCAGCTCTACGATGCGGTGCAGCTGCATAGCCGCTGCTTGAACTCTCTGAAGGTGCCCACCTGCAGCTTCTCTGCCATGCTCGTAGATATATTGCAGCACGCGCTCCCACACGATATTGTGCTGAATTTTACTAAAGAGAAGCGGCATCGAGGGCTGACCTCCTCCCCAGGGTACGGCCCTCCTCCAGCCAATTCATCGGGAGAGCTGAACCCTTCCCCAGCAGACGAGGCACTCCCAGCCCGCTCATTGGCAGTGACAGCTGAAGCGGACGATGAATTGAAAGAGCTGCTCACCTTTGTGAGGATGGAGCTAGAGAGCCGCGAGCAGTGCTGCGAGTTGCCCCAGCGACAAGTTGCTGGCAACCGACCAGAGAAGCAGCGAAGTTGCCCCTTCACGGCGTCGGCATTACACGTCACTGCCCGCAAAGACCGAAAGGAGGAGTGCTTCTTTTGCCATTCCCAGAAGCACAGCACGCGTTCATGCACCGCCGACCTCTCGCTGGCTACTAAGAAAGAGCATCTCGCAAGGGACAGAAGATGTTTTAGGTGCACGACCAAGGGTCACCAAGCGAGAAACTGCAGGGCCAGATTGAGTTGCGCGTCGTGCCACGGGAGGCATGCAACCACCATGTGCGACCCTTCGTTCAAAGGCAATAATGCAACCGAGGGTGCACCGGGAACAACGGTCTGCGTATCGGCCCCGGTTCAAGCGTCCGAAGAGAGCAGCAACGAACAGTCGAACGATCGTTCTAAAGACAATGGGGTGTACCTTCAGACGTTCCGAGCATGGTTGAGCCACGACGGGAGGAGCCGACTCGTTCGAGGTATACTCGACGGCGGAAGCCAGAGGTCGTTCATCACCGAAGACCTCGCAACCAAGCTGCGTTTGAAGGTTGTGAACGAGACGACGGTCACATTCAACACGTTCGGCAATGCTTCTACTCCGTGTGCGCAGAAGCGAAAAGTCGTTCAAGTTCCCCTTCGGAGCCAACACGCTACAGATGTCCACTCCATCGAAGCGATAGTGGTACCTGTCATCTGCCAAGATGTATCAGCACCATCAGCTGATATCTCTTTCGTAGAAGATCTGCGAAGGCAGGGCAAGGTCTTTGCTGACCAGCAGATGTTCATAGGACTAGATTCAGAGCCCGGCCTCGGTCTGCTCATTGGATCCGACTACCTTTGGCGTTTGCTAACGGGAGAAGTTATTCGGAGCCCGGATATCGAAGGCCTGGCGGCGATAAACACTATTTTTGGGTGGACGCTTCAAGGTCCGTCTCGGCAGAAGGCATTCCTAGATGGGGGAACTCACCTCATGGTCTGCGTTCTGAGGGTGAGCAGCGTCACGGAGGACGAATCCGCGTCAGAGCTCTTGCAGGCTTTCTGGCAACTGGAATCAATGGGCATAGCGGACTCGAGCGAACAATCTACTGATTGCCTGGTACAGTTTAAACAAACAATTCAGAAGAACAACGGAAGGTACACTGTTGCACTCCCCTGGAAAGAAGGCTGGAAGAATTCCTTGACGGACACTCGTGACATCGCACTGAACCGGCTGCAGAGATTAGTAAAGCGACTTTCTCACCAAGAAGGGCTGCTACAGAGGTACGACACAGTGATCAGGCAGTACTTGTTGCTCAACCATGCTGAAGTTGTACCCAAAGTAGTTCCTGACGATCGGGTGGTTTACTACATGCCGCATCGCGAGGTCGTGCGCGAGGAGTCACTGATAACCAAGCTGCGAGTTGTTTTTGACGCGTCCTCGCATTCACAAGGTGTACCATCCCTCAATGACTGTCTCGACAAAGGATCACTGACCTCTCACGTTGGCAAAGTTATGGAGCGTATGGCCCTAAATCGCCTTCAGAAACATCTAGAGGATACCCAAGCACTCCCTCACTCTATGATTGGATATCGCTCACAGCTATCTACTCAAGACACACTGCTTCGCATATACGAGGACATCCTTCAGTCTCCCAGCTCAGCCCAGCTGAAAGCCATCCTCGCTATAGACCTAATGAAGGCATTTGACTATGTGGATCACGATGCTATGCTCTCAGAACTAGCAGAGACAAATTGCGGCTCGAACATGTACAGTTACGTCCGGGACTTTCTTCAATCTCGCACCCTGCCCATACAAATTGGCGACCACAAGCTTGACGCGGTACCTCACCCTCAGAGAGGCATTCCTCAGGGTGCGGTCCTCTCTCCTACATTATTTAACCTCGCCATATGCCGTATCCACCGTTCTCTACAATCTTTCCCCGAAATTCAGTACTCTCTGTATGCCGACGACATCACTATCTGGATCAAGCGCGGCAGTCCGGGATTCATTCAAGACACCCTTCAAGACGCCCTCAGAGCCGTTGATCAAGCAGCTCACACTATCGGTCTAGTTTGCTCGGCTGAGAAAACTTCATTGCTGCTTGTGCACTCCCGTAAGTGGAAACCACCTCAAGTTGTCCTTCATCACCATGACAACACCATCTACCCACAAAAAACTTTGAAAGTTCTTGGCCTTCACATGCAACCTGATGGAGGAGGAGGTTTGGCTGTGCAGCACATTCTCCGTCAGGCCGAACCCATTCTTAACATGCTGCGCCGTGTCACTACACGCTCCAGGGGACTCAAAGAACAGGACCTTCTTCAACTCCGCGATGCTCTTATCCTCTCCCGCATTCGCTATCAAGCGCCGTACGTCGTCCTATCGCGCACCTTGGAAGGGAAGCTTGACGCTCTAATCCGCAAAGCGACAAAAATTTCTCTGGGCCTTCCTATTACCACTAGCACCACCCGACTTGCGCAACTTGGTGTTCTCCCGACGGTTACTGACATAAGTGACATCCACCGCAGCCACCAACGTCAACGCCTCTCCGAAACTGCAACAGGTCTTCATATCTTACACACATTAGGATACCCGTCCCGTCCACCCCAACCTCAAACAACTCCTCTAGACAGCAAAATACTCCAACATATTACCGTAGCACCTATTCCCCGCCACATGGACAAGGAACGCAATCCCAAACGCCGTCTTATTCGTGCCGCATACTACGCCAAGAAAGTAAACCGTGATACCGACAGCCGCCACGTATTCACAGATGCGGCATTTGAAGATAACCTCGGTGCGGTCGCCTTCATCACTTCAGAGGGTACTCACTACTCCATCACTCGACGCTGCACCTCCCCAGAAGAAGCCGAACTTCTCGCTATCGCTTTTGCCGCTGCTGACAACACATCCCCCGTCCGCACGACCAATATCTACACCGATTCGAAGTCAGCATGCTACCACCTGGCTCAAGGTCTTGCGTTCCCCTCCTCACTGTCCCTCTTCAACAACGTTAAAGGGCCTTTTCACGTGCACTGGATCCCTGGTCACGCAGGCGTTGCAGGGAATGAACGAGCTCATCAGCTTGCCCGCGAACCTCTCCTCCGGGCCCCTGTCGATGCTCGCGACACAAATCCTTGTCCTCCCCCTCCGCTCCCCACCTTAGCAGACATTCTAAGCATACGCCGCACGTTTCCTCCCCTCCATTCCGGGCTTACCCGTCGCGAGCAAGTAGTCATTCGGCAGGCGCAAACATATACACTGCACACACCCACCCAGCTCCATCTGTTCCAACGCACGCCAGACACCCCTGTCCCACTCTGTCCCCACTGCCTTATTCCCCCTACCCAGGACCACATTCTGTGGGAGTGCCCCTACAACCCAACCCAACCACACAATTACACCGGAGAGTGGCTGGCTGTTGCGGCGAGTTTCCAACAGCAACGGGAACTGGCGGCCCACATCATCAGGGCCCTCAGCGGCTGCCTGGACCGAGGCGGCTGATTCGCCCTAACCTTCCCATGAACAATAAAGTTTCTATCTATCTATCTATCAACCCAGAGTTACTTCAGGTTCTGCTGCGGTTCAGGTGGTATCCCATAGCTATAAACTCGGACATAGAAAAGGCATTCCTTCAAATCGAAGTGCAAGAAACGGATCGGGACGCTTTCAGATTTCTCTGGTTTGAGAACATTTTCACCAGTTCCACGGAAAAGATGGTCAAATGGAGAATGACGAGAGTGCCACTCGGCTCAACCTTAAGTCCCTTTCTGCTCATGGCCAGTATCCACCATCATCTGGATACGGTGAGCGAGGACGACCATGACTTCGCCAGAAAACTGAAGAAGTCGTTTTACGTGGATGACTTACTCATAGGAGCGGACACATACAACGAAGGATTGGACGTTTACGAGAGATCGAAATCTATAATGAGTAAAGCTGCTATAAATCTTCGTAAATGGAAAACTAATAACAAGCAGCTTCAGAAGGTTTTTGACCAGAAAGAGGAAAACGTTGACGGAGCATCAACTTCTGGGACCGTGCTGGGAATGCTTTGGAATATAGAGCATGATTGTTTTGACTTATCGCCCAAAGCAGTAACCCAAAACTTGGCTTCGGTCACATCTAACTCGAAGCGTTCTTTGCTGAAGACGGCGGCCAGGATCTTCGATCCACTTGGAGTTCTCGCGCCATTTACTGTCACAGCTAAGATCCTGTTTCAACAATTGTGGATGAGGCAGGTGTCATGGGATGCTGAGCTACCCACCGATGTAGCTATGTTGTGGAAAGCCTGGTGCGCCGATTTACTCCAGCTGGTTTCGATTAGGATCCCACGGTGCCTGAGTCATGGGCTTGACACAGTAGTGAAAGCTGCTGACATTCATGTTTTCGTAGACGCCAGCTTGAAAGCATATGGAGCGTGCACATACCTCAAGGCTTCAGACACCAATGATCATGTTGTCACTTCCTTGATTATGGCCAAATCTCGAGTGGCACCGATGAAAGCCTTGACTCTTCCGAAACTGGAACTGATGGGCGCAGTGGTAGGAACGAGAATGGTGAAATACCTGCGAACATCGTGGGATACGTTGTCGCTGAGCGTTGTCATGTGGACGGATTCTACAACCGTACTCAACTGGATCCGAGGGCATCTGAACAAACAAAACCAGTTTGTCCGGAACCGAATACTTGAAATTACAACTGTAACCAAACCAGAGGACTGGATATATTGCCCAGGTGAAGATAACCCTGCAGATTTGTTGACGAGAGGTGTGTCGGCGACTACTCTACGTAAGAGTCGAATATGGTGGAGAGGCCCAGAATGGCTGCCGAAACCGCGTTCTGACTGGCCTACTGACCCAAGCAGATTGAAAGACGCTTGCGGGGAGCAGATGGTGCCCCCACAGCCGGGTGATAAGGTCTCTCAGTTTGCAGGGGTGCTTCTTCAGACACAGGGAAATTCAGAGCCCATTTTATGCCTCGAGAGATTTAGCAGTCTGCAAAAGCTGCTGCGTATCACAGCACAGGTCTTCAGGTTCATGGAACGTTGTCGACGTACGCAAAAGGTCGTTTCCTGCGTCGATCACCGCCGAGGAGATGGACAGGGCCGAGATTTTCTGGATACGGCATACCCAAAATGAAGTTTTCAACCGAGAGATCGGGCAACTTCGATGTGGCCATTGTGTCGACAAACAATCTGTCCTGCATAACCTCCACCCATTTTTCGACAACAACCGAGTTCTTCGTCTAAGTGGTCGTCTTCAGGGAATGAAACCTGCCTACGAGGAAAAGCATCCGGTCGTACTACCCAAGCGGCATGCCTTCACAAGGTTAATGGTTGTTGAAGCCCACTGTCGTGTATTTCATGGTGGCGTAGCGAGCACTATGGCCCAGTTACGTCAACGTTTTTGGGTTATTCATGCTCGGCAGGAGGCGAAGAAGGTGATTCGTGCTTGCTTCCTCTGTAAACGATTCAGCAGCAGACCTGTTAACGTACAACATGCTCCGCTGCCTGAGGACAGACTACTGGCTTCCAAACCATTTGAGGTAACTGGACTCGACTTCGCCGGTCCACTTTACGTGAAAAACACCCCGGGCGCAACTACTTCAAAGACTTATGTATTGCTGTTCACGTGCTCTACCACAAGAGCTGTGCACCTAGAGTTAACAACCGGACTCTCTTCGGACGCTTTCCTTCTCGCTTTTCGTCGGTTCCTGGCGCGCCGAGGGGTACCGTGCACTTTGTACTCCGACAACGCGCTCGCATTCAGAAGAGCTTCAAGAGATATCAAAGAGGCACGGAGGATAATGGGCACCTCTCCATTATCCTCATTTCTCGCCACCAACCGGATTAAGTGGAAATTCATAGTCCCAGCAGCGCCGTGGTGGGGAGGTTGGTGGGAGAGGCTGATTCGCTCCGTAAAGTCAGCCTTGCGGAAGGTGCTTGGAAAGACGAGCCTGAGCGCAGAGGAGCTGACCACGCTTCTTACAGAAGTAGAAGCTGTCATCAATTCAAGGCCTCTTACTTATACGTACACCAGTGCGGAGGAGCCCTCGCCTATATGCCCTGCGCACTTTCTCATTGGAACTTCCTTGCTGAGCATACCTGGCCCAGGCTATGAGGACGACTCCTACATCAACCAGGTGACACGTGAAACCACAATTAGCAAGCTTCGGTACCGGCAGAAGCTTTTGGACCACTTGTGGAATCGCTGGAGAAGAGAGTATATCCTTGAGCTGAGGTCCTTTCATCATCATCCAAGTGCGTCCAACCGAAGTTTACAAGTTGGGGACGTGGTCTTGGTGGAGGCAACTGGCACCCCCAGGATCCTTTGGTTGCTGGGCCGTGTCACAGAAGTTTTTCCTGGACGAGACGGGCTCAGTCGGGCCTGTAGCTTGAAGACGCAGGATGGGAAGATAATTAAGAGACCGGTGCAGACACTTCATTTCCTAGAAATGGGACCTCCATCTTCTGGTGGGGGGAGAATGTAGAAAAAGAGGTAGGGGAATAAAGAGAAGAAGAAGAAACTGCTCGGAACGGTGGCCTCCTGCCTCTCTGCTTCTCTTCGCCCGCCCCTTTCTTAACAATCATAAACAGTTTTGCGCCACAGTGTTTTTTGCATTGAGAAGGGCTATGACACCGCGTGGCGCTACGGGATCCGCAGTGACCTGAAGTCATTTGGTGTCTCAGGCAACATGCTGAACACTCCTGCTAGTTATTTGTTCGAAAGGCCATTTCATGTGAGAGTTGGTAGCGCACTCTCAAGGGTTCATGTGCAAGAAAACGGCGTTCCGCAAGGTGGAGTTCTAAGCTGCTCTCGGTTCATAGTTAAGATGAAATCCTTTAAAAAGGCACTGCCACCTACAATCTCTTATTCAATGTATGTAGACTACGTGCAGGTACCTTTTAAATCATGCAATATGTCCATCTGTGAGCGCCAAGTCCTGCTCCGTGTCAACAAACTTCCCAGCTGGGCAGACAAGAACGGTTTTAAACTTAATCCAGAAAAAAAGCACTTCTGTTGTCTTCTCCAGGAAGCGTGAGATCCATCCAGACCCGGACATTACTCCTAATGGCGTTTCATGCGTCACATTAAACAACTGAAACATAAATGTCGAAAGGCTGTCAACATTCTTAAAATCTTGCCACACCAGTCCTATGGAACGGACAAGCAACTCCTCGTACGTATTTTTACCAGCCTGTGGGGTCTTGTTTGGACTATGGAAGTGTCGTTTATTGGGCTGCAACAAAAACGGCACTAAAAATGCTCGACCCAGGGCTGCATCTGTAGCTCGCCTTGCTTGTGGCGCTTTTCGCACTAGTCCAGACCGAAGCCTCTACGCAGAGTGTGATAAATGGTTCCTATATCACCAGAGGATTTTCATGGACTTGTTCTATGCCTCAAAAATCATGGCCCCCGAATAACAACCCATTTAATTCCACCATTATTACTACATGCTGAAAACTGTTTTTAAATCGCCCTTTCATTTTTGCCTTTTCACTTAGGGTAAGAGAGGAAGCCTCTGAGCTCAAGGTCTCCTTTTTAAACATTCACAAGACACCCATCACTGATTTTATACCACCATGGAATCTGCGCCCTTTGTTCTGTGACCTGTCTTTTACGCAGCTTGATGAAAACAGGGCACCAAGAATTGCGATTCTGCAGCATTTTTTTGTTTTTACAGGATTAGTACAGGTGCGCAGAATTTTATAGTGATGCGTAGAAGGCTGCTACCGCTGTGTCTTTTGCTGCACACGAAAAGAACTTTCGTGCCGGTCAAACAATGAATGCCCAGAACAGTATTTTCACGGCTGAAGCATACGGCATCTTAGTGGTTGTTGATAACATTGTCCAACACAAGATTCCAAAGTCCATTTTGTACACGGACTCCCTAAGCATTGTACGTGCGCTGTCCTCTAACAACCGGTTTAAAAACTACGTAGCTAATCTTATTTTTGAAGCTATTCTATCTGCATGTACCGCAAACATTTATATAGTTTTATACTGGGTTCCAGGCAGCTGTGGGATCGTCGGGCATGAGGTTGCTGATGAAATGGCTGCCGGTGCTGCACTACAAGGCACAGTATATATAACTACAGCTCCGTACACTGACATAAAGCCACACATTCGAGAACAACTTCGTGAAACATGGAAAGCAGACTGGAGTGAACAGGTTGACAACAAGGTACACGAAATCAACCCACACTTCATACCATGGACTACCGACACACGCAACAGATACACAGAAGTCACTTTGGCTGGGCTACGGATAGGGCACGCACATGCAAGTCGTATCTGCTCACGGGATCTTCAAGACCCCTGTACAGCAGGCGCGTAGAGGCACTATCCATAGTCTACATACTAATAACATCCAAGGCACTTGACACAACACGATACAAACATTTCCCTGAATTATACAGACAACACATTCCACTCTAACCATCGTTGTTTTTGGGTGATGATGCCATGGTCCCTGTGAAACGGATTCTTAAGTATTTGTCAGATGTAAAGTTTTAAACCTCATTTCCTATCAAGCATAATCAAATCTGGCCCTATACACCAGCCATCACTGTTATATTTAACGCAGTGCCTATTCTGTGGACCAGACCACAGGATAGTGTTCAGCTTTATTCTGTGGACCAGACCACAGGATAATGCTGAGCATTATTTTGTGGACCATTTGAGGCGGCGCCTGGCGGTGCTGTTCGGCGCGGTCGTGTCGTGCAACGTTTATTTCAGTTTGAAAACTGTGCCGACTGTGCTTTCCCGGGTGGCCGCTCTGGTCGCGAGTTGGAGGGACTTTAGGCAGGCGGCAGTGTTGACAGCGTGCGCCGGTCCGCTGAGCTCTAAGTTGTGGTGTGTAGTTGCATGTCTGCTCCACAAGTTTCTTCTTTCGCTTGCGTTTGTCTTGAGAACCTTGCCTCTTCAGTGCATTCGGTTGTACGGCCGTGGACGAAAACTTTTCGTGACTCCGTAAACACGCTGCTTTCTCTCATGTGCTGTCTTGGCGCACCGACCTATCTCACAGCCGGCTGTACGAGCGGATAATAATACTAGCAATCTTTATTTACAGGAACAGTACATATAATTTCCCAGCCCACTTAAGCGGCTGATGCTTGTGAGATGGCTGAGCACATGCATCGTGCATGGGGCACATGCTTATGTCCTTTACAAAATGAACAACTGTAAGGAGGAGGAGGAGGAAATCTCTTGCTAAAAAGCTATTAATAAAACCAAACAGCCTAATGAAGAAAAACCGAAAAATTCTTAATGCTATCACCGTCGGCAGGCACGCATGCGTGTTCTGCTCCTTTCGTTTACCACCGGTGCATCTACACGGCGCTCCTATTGGCTCCTATGCGGTTCGGCCACAGCTCCCGTGCTCAAATTACTTCTGACGGCACCTACTTCTCTTTAGGGGCCAAGCCGCTCAGGGGCTGAGGCTGTTGGCATCTCCCGTCGTCGTCGTCGTAATCTTCGTCCCGTGTCACGTACTACAACACCCAGACACTCGTTTACGCCTCGCGCTAGAGCGCCTCGTAACGCGTAATATGCAGTGCCCGGAGCTTACGTGGTTACCAATTTTGGAAGAATTGTCTTATTTCGATGTTTATGATAGTTTTTGCCCACCAAAGTTCGGTGAGCGGGTTTTAAACCGACACTGATGTGTTTTAAACCAGCGTCGTAGTCATTGACGTGACTGTTTGTTCTATATGCAATAAAAAAAGCGTAGTAAAAAAAAGAAAAACACAGAAACTCCCGTGTACGCCTCGAGCTAGAACGCTTCGTGCTTCGAAGACAAGAGACATTTACAGCAAAGCTGCATACCTCTATACCCCCCCTCCCCTCCCCGACGGTTTCATCTCCGTTAATCAGAACAGCATTCCCCTTTACACGCAGCAAGCGATGCAGGTAGCGTAAAATTAGTACACAGCATAACAGAACACACGAAATCAACAAAGACGTCCGAAGCGGCGAGCCCTACGTTCCACACCATGATGCGTCGAAATGCGGCCGAGTTCACGTTCACAATATTTAGGAGGGCAAAGAAACGTCTTCAACTCCCAATGACACGATGCCGACCGTTTTAACGCTACAGGACGCTCAGTTTGCGCCGTATTTGTCCCGCGCGAACTTTGTAACAGTCGCAATGTTTATTATGGAACAACAAGCTTGGCATGGCTTCAGTTGACTTCGGGGCGGGCTTGCTAAAAAAAATGTTGCGGTACGTTAAATATCGGCATCAAAAATATGTATTACGAGGTTCATAGCCTAGGTTTTTTGTAAACCAGATCACGAACCTGTGGACAAACCACGCAGAAAACGCTCAGTTAAGTTGGCCTGCCCCCCGCAAATGTTTGTAGACCAACCACCTACAAAACAAATATTAAGTGTACGTGGCCTACTCTACCACGATTTTGGCAATCTTGATCCACAGAACCATAGAGTTAATACACAGAACAAAGCTGAATATTACCATGTGGTCTGGTCCACAGAATAAAGCTGAACATTATCCTGTGGTCTGGTCCACAGAATAAAGCTGGACATTATCCTGTGGTCTGGTCCACAGGATAGTATATTTAATCGATTTTAGTATGCCTAGTTTACACGTTTTTACACTTACCTTTTTGTGGTAATCACTTCTCTTCAACCCTAAATAACTTCTTCTCTGGCGCTCTTTGCCCTCGTTACACTTCCGCCACTCAACACCAACCATCATCATCATCATAGGCGCTGGAATGTGCGGCAGTTGTTCTGTTGTATTGCCCCTGATCTCACCCCAGATTGTTCCAGGGAAGTGCTTGTATTTCACTTCGCCTAGCAGAACCGTGGATACTTAGTATAGTGCTTCCGCGCAGTCTTCATTTGGTATGTTTGCTACGACTAGATCATGAATTGCCTGCACTTGTATTATGAATTAATGGTTAATAAAGCGCTAACCGAATCTCTGCAACCTTAGATTTCAGTCAACCTAAGAACAAGCAGGGTTCCGTAAAGGTTATTCAACAATAGACCATATTCACACGATCAATCAGGTGATAGAGAAGTGCGCTGAGTATACTGAACCCCTATATATAGCCTTCATAGATTATGAGCAAGCATTTGACTCGGTCGAAACCCTAGCAGTCATTCAGGCATTACGGAACCACGGGGTAGATGAGCATTATGTAAGAATACTAGAGGATATCTACAGTGGGTCTACAGCTACCATCATCATCCATAGGGAGAGCAGTAAAATACCTATAAGGAAGGGTGTCAGACAAGGAGACACAATCTCTCCAATGTTGTTCACAGCATGCTTACAAGAAGTATTCAGAACGTTGGATTGGGAACAGGTGGGAGTAGGGGTTAATGGAGAATACCTCAGTAACCTCAGATTTGCTGATGACGTTGCCTTGCTAAGTAACTCGCGGGACGAATTGCAAAGCATGCTTTCCACACTGGTCGAATAGAGTAGAACCGTGGGCCTGAAAATTAATATGCAGAAAACTAAAGTAATGATCAATAACCTCGGGACAGCACAGCAGTTTGAGATAGGTGGCGAGGCAGTGGAAGTGGTAAGCGAATATATCTACTTAGGCCAAGTTGTGACCCCAGATCCCAACCATGAGGCAGAGATAATTAGAAGGATCAGAATGGGGTGGGGTGCATATGGCAGACATTCTCAGATAATGAATAGCAGCCTACCATTGTCGCTGAAGAAGAAAGTGTATGACAGCTGCATGTTACCGGTACTCACCTACGGGGCAGAAACTTGGAGGCTCACTAAGAGGGTTCAACTTAAATTGAGAACAACTCAGCGGGCAATGGAGCGGAAAATGATAGGTGTAACATTAAGGGACAAGAATAGGGCGGAGTGGGTCAGAGAGCAAACTGGTGTTAAAGACATATTAGTAGAAATTAAGAAGAAGAAATGGACGTGGGCAGGGCATGTAATGCGAAGGAAAGATAACCGCTGGTCATTAAGGGTAACAGAGTGGATCCCTAGAGAAGGCAAGCGTTGCAGGGGGTGGGAGAAAGTTAGATGGGCAGATGAGATCAAGAAGTTTGCGGGGATAAATTGGTCACAGTTGGCACAGGACCGAGGTAATTGGAGAATAATGGGAGAGGCCTTTGCCCTGCAGTGGGCGTAGATAGGCTGGTGATGATGATGATGATGATGAATGCCTTTGGGAATTCCGCTGGCCGCCTGCAGGCCGGCCGTAATTGGCTGATTGCCCCACGCAGTCTGGTGCAGCCTGGCGCGAGGGCAATAGATTATTTTGTAGTCCGAATTGGGAAGTCCTGCGGCATACGCAACACGGGGAGAGCTGCTAGGCCTACCTTGCGTTATGGCCACGACTGGTGTGTAGTTGAGTTGCTTTGCTCGCGTCGGCCGTTCAAGATCACTTACTATGGGCCTGGCTGTTAGGTCGTGCGGCCATTTAGTTGTGATGCATGCTTACGGCTTGGTTTGTTTGCATCGTCTTCGATGGCGATTGATCCGTTAGTTGCTCCGGCGCAGCAGCTGCAGCTGCAGCCCGCGTCGCGGTGGTACGCCTAGTTGCTGTGGAAGAAGTGGTAACGTCTTCACAGGGCAATAAATGACGATGTGGTGGTCCAATGATGTGTTTTTTATCGAACAGTTTAGGAATTTCCTCGCCGCCATTCACACTTATTCCTCGTTTTCCACAACTAAAGCAGTTGCGGCAGTCATGACCACGGGTACCGTTGAGACATTTTGCGACTGGACCAGCGAATGGGCAGATGCGGGTGCCGCGACGCGCTTCGACCGACGTCTGTCTGCCAACATCGCCTTCCCCGCTCTCAAAAGCAGCTATGCCCATGTTCCCGTTCCACACCAATTCGTTTTGTGCTTTAGGTCATTCTCAAGCCTATCGCGGCATATCGACGCGATAGGTTTTTCAGCGTGCCATGAAAAGTTGCGAGCATAATTAATTAGCTTCAAAAATTTAAAGAACCCTTTGCCGGGATTACTGCAAAATGAGTTCCTTAATTTTTTTCTGGCCGCAAAACTGCGCCGTTTCGCGGTTTATGATTGTAGTAGTAATTCACCATAGTACTCCACTTTGGCATTTGTGAGACATTAGATACGGGGAAATTATTGCGATTCCTAAATCCCATAACATCATACAAGGTCTTCCAATTTGGCGTGATATTTGGAGCAGGTAATTTCAGCGGCGAATCTCCACTCACCAGCCCAGGAACGGCACATGCGGAGCATACGAACAGCGCGCATGGCGTCGTGCAGACCACGTAATGGTGCACGAAATCCTTCGCCATAATGACTGCGCCCACTGGTACTTGGTGTCTGCGTTAGAGGTGCTGCTAAAAGCTTAAAGTTGGCCGAGTCCACCATTACTGCTATGAGAAGGAGAAACAAATTTTATTGAAATCAGTTAAGAAGGCTGTAAGTGGGGTTATCACTCCCGGACCCTTACAGAGCTTTCTGTCGCCGTCATCCTGTCGATGATCCTAAGCGGCCCATCAGGATCAGAGCTGGCGATCGAAGCTTTCACTGCTCTAAAGTTTATTTTCGTGAAGTGTTGTCATCCTTAATCCGTTGCCAACTCTTACAATGTATGCATGGTCGAGGGGTTCCCACAGTGAAAAACCTATATAAATATACATTAACTCTAAGTGACAAAAGGTGTTGGTTAGCTACTTCTTTAATGCGGGTTATTGTTCTTTTGTTAGGGAATTATGCCTGGCTGGTACATCTGTCTAGAAAGGATGCAGTGCTGATATCTTTGTATGTAACAAATTGCGGATTAACGCACTACTTTTCTCCTGTGTAGCCCGCCGATCTAATTCTTAAGCACGCGCGTGAACGATTAGGTTTCCACGACGACATGAGTGATAAAGTGCCCAGACGTATTCAGCGTTCTTGTTTAGGAGCTTGTCTGAAATGTTTCGTGGCCATTGTGACAATTCTTCTGTTTGTGTAAATTCGGTTGTCATCCGGTGAGTCTGAGACGACTTTCATGTCCTCATTTTGAATGAACGGAAGGGCAACGCCTGTGTCTCTTGCTTCTAGTGTATTGCTGTGTCTCAGTGCCAGGCGCCACGGCAAACCGCCCCCTCCTCAAAAATTTGCGACACTCCTGCTTACACCATGCTGCACCCCTACCCCACCGCACACTCTCGGCGAGCGCTCTCCCCGCCACGGTGAACCTCCCTCCCCTAACAATTTCGATACATTTTCCTCCTTTGCTTTCTTTCAATATTCGGTCATCCCATCGCTCACTCGGTAACCATAGCGAAGCGGCTCAGCCCAGAGACGGGCGCCAAAAGAGCTGCGCCCTTAAAGAAGAAAGCACCACCCTGCCAGGATTTTAACCGGGACTTAGCTTGAGCGGGCTGGAGGCTTTATTCTATTGCGCAACGAAAACTGTTCCTTTGTTTCATTTTGTGGCACACAGTAGACGTCGGGGATAAATTAAAAGCCGTTGGCCGAACTTCGGCTGACGGAAAACGTAAAATAAACATCAAATGTGCACAATTCTTCCAAAACAGCTAAACACCCCAGATATGGTGTCTGCAACTTATACACTTCAAAAAGCAAACTAATTTTTTGACCGAAGTAGTTGCTCACAGTGAGGGCGGGTGGGTCAGAGTGGCGCACCACCATCCTCGATCTCAAATTTGCATGCAAGAGTAGAGCCATGGTGAGGTAATGTGGCACACTGCTGTCGCTAAGTACATAAAGAAACCGTAGGCATTTTTCCTTGTGATGAATCGGGTAGGTCTATCGTTAACGTTATTTATAACACATCACAGAAAAAGGTCGTGTCCCGGCACTCCGTGAAGATGTGCTCAACAGTTTCCGCCTTGTTTCACAAAGTGCACGTTATAGGACCAACAAAATACAAGCCTTCCTCCTGCAACCACGTCTTAATTTGCAGTATATTGGTCTGCTGCTTAAAGAAAAGGTTTTCACAGATGCTGGGATGGCCATCTTTTTAACACGAGATAATACGTTCTGGCCAAGAACAAATCTATACACTGATCAGTAAAGTGGCAGAGGTAGTAACACATCTTTCAAGTCTTAAGTAAGCGGGTTTTTTGGCGTAGTTGCCAGGTACACCAGTAAAAACCATACTGCTAGAAGCCTGAAAACGTCCACAACCTCCTTCATATAGCCTTTAGCTTGATATTGCATCTACATTCATTTATCTTAAAAAGAGTTCACAACCCCTTTCATATAGCTACTATAGCTTTCATTTGCGGACGAGACAATAAACGTTGGCAACGCATTTTAGACTACACTTTGTAAAAATGTTCGGAGAAAGGGTCACTGGTATCCCGTTAAAACAAAAACCGGTAAACAAGCGGCTAATATAAACGTGATACAGCCCAACTCCACCCTAATTAACTCGCCAAAAAATATTGGTTCTACTAGTACGGTACCGAACTGAAGAACACACGAACACGGCAAATTCACGATGTATATTCGAAACTGCACTCGCGAACAATGACGGTCTTGCATAACGTACCGCAGTTTTGTTACAAGGAAAAGGTTGCAGACTGTAGCTCGTGAGACAACAGACAAACCGCGACCCCAGACATAGTTTCCATTTTGTTTCAGTTTCCCTGTATTCGGATTCCCAGTATTTATTTCGGATTCCCTGTAGCCTCACCGTTTCGTATTCCCAGTATTCGCGGCTATCCTGATAGCTGTGCAGTGGAACTCCAAGACAATCATGTGCCCGTACCAAGACACATTTTCAAACACGAATGGTACTGCCGCCCACTCCCCGTGAGAAAGCCCACACACTTTGCCCAATTAACAGAACTCTTATTAGCGCGGCAAAATTTTGTTGTTGTCATAGCATTGTTTATTCTCTCCTTTTCCTCCAGTATACAGCCACTTCATCCCCATATGTTAACAGTCGCACATCACCCGAGTGGACGCAAACCCCACGCAAATCATCATTATTACGCGAAAACAAAAAGGTTGCAAAGAAATGCAGTACAACAGGGGAGAGGCAAAGACCCTGCCTCAGGGGAGATCTAACGGGAATACTTTCGAGTACATGCTTGTTGACGATCAGTTTTGTGAAACATTCACGATACGCCACGGGTACAAACTCTTTCACAACATCCCCTACATGAACTTAGCCCGAAGCGCAGAACAACATTTCGTGACACTCTTTATCAAAGGCTTAATAAGGGCAGCGTCCTCGACATGTCGGTACTCAATTACTAAATAAATTACCGGCGCAAGAAAGGAGGAATACGGATGAAATGAAGACGGACCCACAGGGCCGTCATCACTTCGTCTGTGTCCCACTTTTTTCCGCAATTTATTTAGTTCTCAAGGGTCTTCTCATAATCAATTTCAAGCATCGCTTCTCTTCTACAAAATACAACACAACACTGTAACATACTCCGTGCGACAGGAACATTGTTAAATATGCTGTGATGAAAGACCCCGCTAGCACCTTGCGCTAGACCTTCGTAAGGATGGAAAATACTTGGTCGGAACATCGAGGAGACACATTTCCCTCACGCAAGAAGAAAACGAGAACAGGCACAAAATGCACACGGGGGTAGAAGATAAACACGAGACATTAAGAGTGTGCACAGCCACGTGAGACGGAAATAGTGTTCTTTACACCCCAGGTCGCAAGTGCTCTGTCACAAAGACAGAAAATGACGCTCCTGTGTGGTCCGTAGTTTTCCCGCATTTTATTGCACAAGTGTATTTCTTTTGCCTTACCGTTATGCGTGACATAACTCATGCGGAAGCCTAGTGTGCGGCCACCTATGAAAATATATAACACAGAACTTGTTGCAAGTATTTTGTTAATTCATAAAGTCGAGTGTTTATTGCACAGAAAAACTAATAAGGCCCAAGAATAATACCTTCTTCAGCGAGAGCTATAAAGCTGTGGAACAATGTACATGTTTTTTCTTTCTGTTTTCTTCCAGAACAACCTGATAAACTGCGGCAATTTCAAGCCGTTCATGTAAACAGCTTTTTGTGTAGATTTTTTCCTGCTTTCGGGAGGAGTTCTACATTCCCGCAAAATAAAATAAGAATAAAATCCACCCAACTCTTCGGCAATCTCTCAGGTGTTTTATGTGTGGTAACATTTGTGAGAAAACGTGGTAAAACGAAGGATACTTTAGCCCTTTGAGGTTTGCAGACGACGTAGTCTTGCTAACTGAGTCTTCAGTACACCTGCAAAACGGTTGAAGAACTCAACTTACATAACATAGCCTTCAGTCGGGCTTAAAATAAATATAAAATAAAACTAACGTATAAAATGTATAATATAAAGTAATGATAAATAACAAGCTAAAAGCGCCTTGTTCAGCACATGTAACAAAACACCAGACCACGTAGAAGATTATGACTACCTCGGTAAAGCTGTCTGCACTGCTTACAACACCAGGAGAAGAGAGAGAGAGAGAAGAAAGTTTATTTAAACCGAAACTGGCAAAAGGAAGGGGGTGACAGGGAGGAATTCACCTAGCCTTCCCCGTTAGATGGCGGCCATGAGCCCGTGGGCCCTAGCGGCATCTTCCGCCAGCTGGACGAGTAGTTGCAAGTCGGGGTGAGAGCTGAGCAAGGTGGCCTCCCATTGCTCTTGAGTCCTGATGTTTAATGCTCTATTCGGGGAACGAGGTTTCTGCGGCATGCCCATTTGATGTGTTGTAGGGTGGCTTTCTCCGGGAGAAAAAAAAAATATGACACAGTAAAGGTATGCGCTGGGGTGAACTCAGCCAGCACTCCAAATTATTGAAAAGTAAGAGACCTCTATCACTGAAGAGAAGCCTTTACAACCAACGCGCCCTGCCGGTGATGAAACGTGGAGAGAAAACTTAGCTCCTTATAAACAACATGAAAGCAAACTAAGGTCAGCTCACTGGGAATTGGAAAGACAAATAACAGGAGTTATGTCAAGGGAAAGGACAGGAGCTTGCTTGGCCAGAGAATAAACTACAGTAGAGGATCTCATAGTTTAAATAAAGAAAAATGAAGGAAGCTATCACGAACGCGTAATACTTGAAGGTAGCTAAGCAGTATGATACCTTCACGACCATCACGAAGGTTTTAGTCCATGGTTGCAGCCAATGCGCTTCTTTCCGCCGCCGCAACTTCTTTTATTCCATTGTTTCTGCTATAACGGCGAAGAAGAAGAAAATCGAAGAAGCAGAATAAACAAGTGGACCACGCGCACTTAAACTAGGCACCAGGTGGTGCACAGTCTACCCTCTCACGTATTCTGTGTCGAACAGGTGGCGTGATTCCTCTCCCTACAATCACAGCGGAGTGTGTAAGTCGCTTGACACTCGTCCATTAACTCGCGGTTGTAGCCGAGCGTTGAGATTCACGCCTTTTCAGGAGCGAGCCACGCACGATTAGATAGGGTTTACGGTTTGTGTGCTCTAGCTGCCTTATGCCAAAAACATTGCCTTAATGACGCATCTTTTCGTGACTATTGTTTTGTTTCATTTTCCCTGGGATAAAGAAATAATGGTATAAGAAATTTAGGTTGGAGTTCTGGAAGCGCGACGTAAACTTGTTGAAGGGTGAGGCTTTTATAGAATCCGTAAAAGCAGCATTTTCCAAACACACAAATGCAGAATATTGCCGCTAACAATGCATTGGGTTTGTTTATTTATGGTTTGCTTTTACTTCCCAGCTGCGCCGAGGTGTGCTATCTGTGTCCCAAGCGAACCGCATGTTTCATTTTTTTATTATTATGCCGCGCGGATTATCTCATTCGGATAAGTAGAGCGTTTCACCATAGCATCAACGGGCCTGGAATAATCTTTGATCTACAATGTTCTGGATGTAAATTGATGGTTCGAGCAACACTCGCGCCGATAGATAAAAGCCTGCAGAGCAGACGCCGTGGCATTCATTCGACTCCCCAATGCTCGGCGACTCACGTCATTTCGTTGATTGCTGCTTCGCCACCTGTGTACTTTTTGAGCTTATAGGGGAGCACACATTCGCTTCAATAAACGTGCATTTCCGTCAAGACGGCTGACTTATGTTTGGCTTCGTGACATCGGGTGAAGGTGCGGGGTACATGCAGCCTAAGCCCTCGCCAAGCCGGCAAGCGAGCCCAACTCGTGTCAGTCGCCGATACCAAGGTCTTCAGCCAGAGTTTTGACTGCTTCCGGGTAACTTGAAGAAAGAAGACGACGTGAAAACCACCATGATCAACGCAGGCACCATGACCAGCGCTTCTAATCCGGCCCTTGTCCTGCAACAGCCCCGGGAACCACCATCGTTCCGCGGATCCCCCGGAAAAGACCCTGAGCACTGGTCGGTGGATGTGGTGCATGTCCGCATTTTTAACAGGTGGGATGACGAAGAAACTTTCCGCAATGTGTTTTTCTATTTACAAGATACGGCCCGAACGTGGTTTGAGAACAATGAAAGCTCCCTAACCGACTGGATTCTCTTTCCGAGCGAATTCCTCATAACATTGGCTACCACTGCGCGGAAAGGACAAGCCGCCCTTTTGTTGGGAACGCGCACGCTACACCCAAACGAAGGGGTCGTGATCTTCGTCGAGGAGATGAAGCAACTATTTCGCCCTGCGAACCCCGAAATGACGGAAGAAAAGAAGTGACGCTTCGTAATGCGTGGTGTGAGGGAGGAACTGTTTGCGTTTCTCAGAGAAACGCAAGACGCAAGTCAAGTGATCGCGGTCACCAAATTTGAACGCGCCCGCGGAGATGCTTGCAAGCTGCCGCATCCTTTCGACTTGAACGCAGCGCAGCCGCAAGCAAATCGGGACAGATTACTGAATTTCCTGCGTCGCTTCAGCGAGTGTTTTTCGTCAAACTCAATATTACGTTAGACACCCCTAGCGAAGCACCGAATTATAGCTGAAGATGGAGCCCGGCCTACCCCACTGTCACCATACCGCGTCTCTTCACACGAGCGGGAAGCCATCCGAACTAAAGTCGACGACATTATACAGCCATCGAAAAGCACCTGGGTTGCACCGGTCGTACTCGTAAAGAAAAAAGATGGCACATTAATGTTCTGCGTTGACGACCGGCGACTGAACAAAATCACGAAAAAGGACGTGTACCCCCTCCCACAAATCGACGGCGCCCTCCAGCACCTCTGCCATGCGAAGTACTTCTCATCGATGGATCTGAAGACCGGCTACTGGCACATTGAAGTCCATAGAGAGATCGAGATAAGACTGGACGGCCTATACGAGTTCAAGGTGATGCCTTTTGGGCTGTGCACGGTGCCAGCAACGTTTCAAAGAGTTATGGACAGTCTGCTAGCTGGCCTGAAGTGGCACACCTGCCTCGTATACCTCGACGACGTTGTGGTATTCGCCCGTATGTTCGACAAACATTTTGCACGGTTGGAGTCTGTACTCCAGGCCATTCGCCCGTCGGGGTTAACGCTGATGCCTGAAAAGTGCCGTTTCGCGTACGAGGAACTCAAGTTCTTTGGCCACGTCGTCAACGCCGCGGGTGTCCTACCGGACCTGGCAAAAACTTCAGCCATTGCGACCTTCCCAATGCCGAAAGGCAGGAAGGGCGTGCGAATATTTCTCGGACTGTGCGCATAATACCCGCGTTTCGTCGCAAACTCGCCCGCATCGCAGAGCCACTCACACGCTTGACAAAAGGTAGCAACCCGTTTAGCTGGGAAAACGACCAAGATAAAGCACTCTGCGAGTTGCAAAATCGCCTGCAAAGCCCGCCCGTGCTGGCTCATTTCGACGAAAACGCCGAAAAAGAAAGGCATACGGACGCCAGTAATATAGGCTTGGGTGCCGTCCTCGACCAAAAGCAAAGCGGTTGCGAAAAGGTAATCGCCTATGGCAGCCGTGGTCTGTCGAAGGAGAAGAAAAACTACTGTGGCTCCAAAAAAGTGCCTGGCTATCATATAGACCGTTTCAAAATTTCGCCCATACCCGTATGGTAGACCGTTCAAGGTTGTGACAGACCACCATGCGCTGTGTTTGCTCGCCAATTGGAAGGACCCCCCTGGCCTCCTTGGGCGGTGGAGTTTGCGCCTGCAAGAGTTCGACGTTACAATCGTCTACAAATTCGAAAAGGAAACATTCCAAAACCGATTGCCTGTCCGCGCCCCCGTGTACCCAACACCCCAAGACTCCGATAAAGACAGCGCGTTCTTCGGAGTCGTGACGAGGAGCGACCTTGCCGCCCAGCAGCGCGCCGACCCCGAGTTATGCGTCATGATTGACTACCTCGAAGAACGAAACGTCGCTGTGCAAAGGGCCTTCAAACGCAACTTACCAGCATTCACCCTGAAAAACTCCCTCCTCGTAACAAAGAATTTCAGCCCAAGAACGAGGACGAATTATCTTCGTGTCATCCCCACTGACCTTTGAGACGAAATTCTGGAAGCGTGCCATGACGACGCGTCGTCCGGGCATCTTGGCAAGGCACGCAGTATTTCAAAAATCAACGTGAAGTACTAACGGCCCCGCCTTACAACCGATGTGCCCTAATACGTACGCAACTGCCGTTTCTGCCAGGGACAAAAAACGCCGCCGGCAACACCCGCCAGACTTCTGCAGCAGCCGACCGCCGTCCCATCGAGGGCCTTCCAACAGATTGGAATTGACCTTTTAGGCCCGTTCCCTACGTCACTATTGTAGAACAAGTGGATTGTCGTAGCGACGAACTGCATGACCCGCTACGCAGAGACCGCCGATCTTCCGAGGGAGACTGCACAAGAAGTCGCGAAGTTCTTCATAAACCAAGTTGTGCTGTGACATGGAGCTCCTGAAGTCCGAATCACGGACCGCGGAACGGCCTTTACTGCGGAGGGTATGCAAGGAATCTTACCCTACAGCAACACGGATCCCCGAAGAATGACGGCATACCACCCCCAACCGAACGGACTTTGGAAACGTCTGAACAAGTCGATCGCGGATATGCTGTCTATGTACGACTACGTTGAACATAAGACTTAGAACAACGTCCTCCCGTATGTCACGTTTGCGTATAACACAGCGACCCAGGAAACTACGCAGATGACACTGTTCGAGCTTGTCTACGGAAGACGCCCGACTATGATGCCCGACGCCACGCTTCCGCACATGGAAGACGACCTCAACGCCGACGTCCAAAGATACCTTCAACATGCGGAGAAGGCCCGCCAGCTCGCTCGAGTTAGTATAACTTACCAGCAGCTGGTGGATGCCGGCCGCTACAACCTCCGAAGCCGAGACGCCGAGTGCCTCCCCGAAAATCGTGTGTGGGTTCGGACTCCCATCCGGCGGTGCGGACTGAGTGAGACGCTTGTGCGACGGTATTTCGGACCCTACCGGATTCTACAACGTGTTGGCCAAGTGACCTGCGAAGTCATCTTCGATGGTGATTCCGGCACATGACGACGGCGCACGCGACCCGACGTCGTCCACGTGGTTCACCTCAGATGACGGACTTTTTTGTGGTTGTTTGTTGGAGTGTAGTTTTATTATAGCATCGGGTCGACGAGTTCTTAGAGGGGGAGTAATGCCGTGAACCATCTGTTGGGTTTGTTTGTGTTTTTTTACTGCGGGCAGCACCCGTTTGTGTTATCTGTGTCCCAAGCGAGGCGCGGGTTCTTTTCTTTATTTTTATGCCGGACTGGTTATCTTCTTTTTATAGGCGAGCGTTTGGCTCTAACTTCACCTGCTTAGAATATTCTTCTTTGATCTACAATGCTCCGGATGTAAATCGACGTATTGTTGACTGCTGCTTGGCCGCCTGTGTAGTCTTTATTTTTTAGGGGAGCACAAGTTAGCTTCAATCAACTTGTTTTTCCTTTAAGACAGCTGCATCCTCTGTCTACGTGACAATATCTAGGAATTTCTGTCAAACGTACATTTCGATTGTGCAAGCACCCTATGGTCAATGAAGACCTCCACCGACTTTAGCGCAGCAAAACCTTTCTAAAGTTACCATCTCCTTATTAAAATTAAGGGTAAGCTCAGGAATATATTTGCGTGTTTGTTTGTACCTCTTAAATATATTCGGCACGCGGACTCGGCGCAGATAATCCGCGGGTAGACCGAGAATTCCCCGTCAAAATCCAATGGCAAACCGCTTCTCGGGGAGTCCGCGGTGAGTTCCATACTAGAGTGAAGTAGAATAATTTTAGTTCACTCTACCAGGACTAAATCGAAGAGCCCTAATGATACTTGGACTGAGTAAAATGAAGGCAGCATGCATGCGCCTCGCTACATGCCAGGGTGCGTGACCGCTAAAAATAGAACTGCTAACAGGAAAATAGCGCGCTCGTATATCACTTTTCTTGTGTTTACAGTGAGATTAGAGTTAAGGCACTCTCGAATGACGCTTTTTTTTTGTGCCAGGGAACACAGCTTGCGATCCCATGAAGGGCGGATTATCTATGGTTCAAAAAGCCGGACCGACGCAATGGGTCCCTGATTGAGGACTCTTCCCCAGGGTTAACTGCTTTAGAGACATGTTTATCACTCCTCTTCTCAAATGGTCCTATTGAACCGGGCTTCCCGGGCTTAGGTGGAAAAAATGGGAGACTCCGTGATACGGTTCGAATGTAGAATGTAGAAAAATGTAGAAGAAGAATGCAGAAGAAACAAGCCCCGTACCACCTCTTCCCCGCATCCAAAAACCTCAAGAGCAGTGGGAAACTGCTCTCCAGCCCCTGCCTCTCGGATCAGTTCTTGCTCACCCAGAGAGAAACCGGTGCTAAGGCAGGTCATGGTTGCTCGTGAAAAGAGAACCACTCGTGGAGCACCGTTAGTGCTTTGCAGTAAACATTTCTTCTCTTCCTCCCTCCCTCTCGGCTTGCTTCAGTCTTCGAGGCACACCCCCACAATTCTAAAGTCTACACTAGGTTTTTGCCCAAGTGGTCTTGTGTCCGCACACCTTTCTACCTTTTTCGCCGCGACTGGCCGGAACTCTTACTAACAAAGTGTGGTTTTCTAGGGTTCTTTCTTCTGAATTGGCTAATCACAGTCTCATATATTTTTCCTATTTAAAAGAAGGTCATGTAGCTTGTTATAAATTGCAGCTTCTTCACCAATACCCGCTCGGTATGTAATATTTTCTCAGGTCAACAACTGTGACCGCCACTGATGGCCACGCGATATTCCGTTCGTCTGCGGGAAGAAGCACTAGGCAATTCCAGAGTGTTAATAATGTGTGTTAACAAGTACGTGGCAATGCAGAGGTAATATAGTATAATTGTGCGGAAAAGTGCTCATTTTTTGTTTGGACCCCTGATCTTTGGTCAATAGGAGCCATTGGCACGTTAGCGGCCATTTTTGTACGTACAGGCGTGCGCACTAGTCCACACAAATGTTTGGACATCCTCGCGGTCAAATATTTGTGGTACCGTGCCATGAATGCAACATAATAACAGAATAACGTCTTTTTTAAGGTATATACGGATGTCGGCAGCTGGAATTACAGAATAAATTTATTGCAGTAAAACTTGTCAAGAAAGACTACCAGCAGGCATAGATGGACACCGGAACGCTTGTTGGTGTGGGGGATACCGAAAGGGGTCAGAGAGGACAAAAAAGTGAGAGAGAGGCTATAAAGAAAGAAAAAGAAATGATAGAGGGGATAGGAAATTGACAGAAAGGATACAAAAAAGAAAAGGAAAAGAAACAGACGCGCAAACACGCAAACTCAATTGGAGATAAACAGAATGCCAGCTTGATTGAATTAACGCTGTGAACGCTGATGTTAACAATGAAGCTACACTGGCGTTTTCTAATGCAAGGCTCAGCTTCATAACACTTCGCAAAGCCTTAAGATGGATCCCCTGTGAGCGCCAAATCATTTTCGCCATGTTCCATTGCTCGCGACATCTGCTGGAACCTTATGTTACTTTTGAACTTGACATGGCTAGGAGCGGCACCGCGAGCGTTTTTCTTTTTTTCGCGGCGTATTTTATTTGATGTCGCAAAGCGTGGCGGGCCATGTATTTTAATAAAAGAAGAATGTAAATACCACGTATGTTTTGATGTCTTCCCAAACTGTGCTTAGTACTATCGTTCTGCTCAAACGTATTCAAGATTATGAATACTGCCACCATATACAGTAGTTTAGAAATGCTTTGCCTATATGAATGTCTTGTTGAAAGGTTTACTTCAATTGCTTTATGTGTGCTTGGCGCTTGCTTCTCCTCTCAGTAGGCTAAGCCCCCTCAAGATTGATGTCACAGCGATACGACATTTAACCTATGAAAGCTTCGGCCAAAATTGATTCGGTTTGAAATTCTTCAGTTCTTCATTCCGTCCAGAATTATCGGCAGCTTGCTTTTTCCGTATTTTCGGTTTTCTGAGGTGGTAAGACCCCAATCGTAAAACTATTCTGCCAGTTTCGGTCAGGGCAACAGCGTAATATTATAATATTGAGAAATTTCTTCTTACAAAATTTCTAGACGAGATGCAAAAATTTGTACCTCACCTGTTAGAAATGAATGTTTCCGATCATTTGACGTTATCTCCCGCGTATACGTCCGTAATCGTCATTCTTACATGTTTTGGATAGATGCCATTGCAGATTCCTTTCAGTTGTAGCGGAAGCCGTTCGTCACCCCAGCGCAAGCGGCTCCCGCGAGACGGAGCTTTTCCTTTCTCCTCGGTCTGCCGCCGGCTCGTCGACAGTACGCCTTTTGTGGGGGTCATTCCCCGTCCTATTCAAAGGTCGCCTTTCGGGGAAAGCTTAACTTGTCCGGCCATCTCCCGGCATTAGTCCTGACGCTGTTGCCATTTGCTCGCTTGGGGGGCCTTTTCCCTAGATCTTTTGAAGGACGCGGAGGTTTCTTTTCTTTCCCTTGTCGGCGGACGCTCTCGGCGTGCGCATCTCTTGAAAATAAATAGTGTTGTCTTGAAACTGTAAACCAGCTCCACGTCTGCTTTCTCTCCTCCTTCAGCAGCTGATATTCCGGGCTTCTACAAAATTGATGACCCGAATAATGCTCTAACGAACACGCCGCCATGAGCTCCGACGATATCACTGCTGCCTTCACGCCTGCAGTCTTCGCCACAGAACTGAAGCTAACAAAGTTTTGGCCAAAAATTCATGAGTTTCGTTCAGCCAAGTGGAGGCCCGTTTTCAGTCCAGCACATCACCTCGTAGCCGGCGGAGTATCTTCATGTCATCGCAGCCCGGCCCCCAGAAATCGCCGACGCTATCGACGACATTTTGGTTTCACCCCCCACATAAGCGGAATACGGCACCCTCAAAAAGACTGTGCTGGACCGCCTTGAGGTGCCTGAAGAAAGCAGACCAGCTGCTCTTATGTCGGGAAGAGCTGGGCCACCAACGACCTTCCCAACTGCTGCGCCGGATGCGACAACTATTCGGTGTGCACGCGCGTCAGGACGGCCAGCTCCTACTTCTTCGTGAACTTTTTCTGCGACGGCTGCCCCAGTTGGTGCGGGTGGTTCTCGTGGGTTTAGATGAAACGTCCCTTGATCGACTGGCGCAACTTGCCTATCGCATCACGGAATGCTCTACTCAAAATTTCGCTTCCATAGCTGCTGCAAGAACACACGAAGAACCAGATCGACTGTGGCTCCTTGAGGAGAAAGTGCAACACCTTACCGAGGCCACGCAGCAACTTTTGCTGTCTGGCGCTCCCCAACAGGGCCAGTAACGACGCAACCGATCCCCTTCAACACAGCCAAGCTTTTGACAGAGAAGCCAGTCGCGAGATAGACAGGACAGAGTTTGCTCGAACCACCGTCGTTCAAACAACCTTGCTCGTTTCTGGGAAACGCACCGGCCAGTCGTTAACGGCGGCTTACGACATCGGCCCTCCACCCAGCCGCATGTTCTTCGTAGTCATCGTTGCAGGCGGTGAGCAACACTGCCATCGCTACGTACGGCTTCCGCTCGCTGACAATAGACGTCAGGCTCAGGCGCCTATTTCGCTGGGTCTTCGTGGTAGCGGACGTTAATTTTGCCATACTCGGAGAAGGCTTTCTCAGCCACTTCAACCTGGATGTGAGCGTATGTGACCGTTGCCTCAACGATAACAACAGATCCCTCAAAGTACATGGTTTGGAGTCAAACATCTGCTCATCTGGCATCTGCGACTTCCAGCCAATATCTGCCTACCACCACATCCTCACCGAATTCCCTTCTCTTACCAAGCCCCGCAACACGGAACAGCCGGTGAAACATAACGTGACTCACCAAATCGTCACCACCGGGTCGCCATTCACCACCCGGCCACGACGACTGTCCAGACACAGGCTTCAAGCTGCGCGCATTGAGTTCGAGTATATGCTGCAGCTGGGAATTATTCGACCTTCGTCTAGCAACCATTCATCGCCGGTGCTCAAGGTGCCTAAAGACGACGAGGACGACTTCACCCGCGCGGCGACTACATAGCCTTGAACGCATGGTGAACGCCTGACCAGTATTGTAAGGGACCCAGGCGCCAGTGAGGCGGAATGTGTCGTACGCAGGGGGAGCGGCTGTTCCGGGAATGCGGAATGAATGGCTGTATGGCAGCCACCTTGTTAAGAGCAAACGGCCTGTGGGTCACGCCGCTCGCGTGATGATACACTGTCTCGGGCCGCAGCCGCGTTGTCGGGTTGTTTTGGTCGGAGTGCGGGGTGCAGCTATGGGAAAACATTGGTGGTACGGCAGATTGAAGGGCACTCAGGGAGCTCGGCAGTAGCTGGCTCGAGGCCCGCTGCGTTTTTGTTAAGCCGTTTGTAAAACCATTCGGTCCGTCGCACCTCCGGAGACGGGGAAGCTTGGAGCTGTCAACTGGGGATCGACGGCGGTCGATTTATGGGAAAGTGCTCCCTTTGTTGGCCCGTGCGCGCGCGGAGTGAAGGCGTGCGAGGGTGTTCGTGTGGCGCCCCGGGATGGGAGATGCGACGCCTTCTTCGGCCTCCGTATCCTGTGTTCCCTACGCGAAGATTCCGGCCCCTGTTCCAATTAACGGGGCATCGCCTGTCAACGGCGGAGAATATTAAGGAGCGCCGAGTTTCGTTAAGACGAATGGTTATGGGTTTCAGCTGGCTTGAGTGGCTGTCCAGTCTTGGACGAGAAGCCTGGGAACAGGCGACGCGGGCCGCATTCGTAGAATCTTGTTCCTGGCTGCTTGCACGTGTCTGCGCCGTTTTTTTAGTGTTTGTTGTGTTTGTTTGGTTTGCTTTTGATCTTTTCCTTTTTTTCTGGTGAAAACGAGTGACCAGCGGTTCACGGTTATGGGGGGCATTGCCAACCACGGTTTAGGCCTGGATTGGATAATCCATCCAATCAGGTCCCCAGGAGATACTGGTTGGCCTTTGTATCGGGGGTTGAGCCTGAGTTATCCATTAAAAGCACGATACACGATGTCTAGGGCTCGAACCCTCAAGGTTTATTGTGCTATGCACGGCCGGCGTATTGCCGGACTAGCCAGGTTCGGCTAGGGAGGATCTCACCACTTGCGTAGTCTAGGGTCAGGGTCCGTCGCCTACGCGGGTGCCGCGTGCACAAAGTCTTAGCTGAACAAGAATCCCACTTTATTTCTTACTTTGTTATGTCTACGTTTAGTCTGTTAACATTCTGTATATATCTTGTGTTTATATATACAGTTTTTAGAAACCATCCATCAACCATCGTCGTCGTGTCATCAGTGCCGCCACCATCAGGCACCAACGCTGATCATCATCAAGAAACAACAAACCATCATTTACTGGTATCCTCTGCCACAAATTAACGATTTTAGTGCACGGCTGGTATGTACAAAAATATACAGCAAGATCGACTTCGTAGCGGTATACCACCAAATCGTCGTCGAACCGGAGGACATACAGACAGCCATGACAACTTCATTCGGCCTGTTTGAGTTTGTCCGTATGCCCTACGGCTTTTAAAAATGCCGCGCAGACTTTTAAAAAGTTCATTGATGAGGTCACCCGGGGCCTTCCTTTCGTCTTTGTCTACGTGGATGACATTTTGGTGGCCAGCACAACTCCTGCCGAGCACGAACAGTAACTCCGCCAGCTCTTTCAGTGTCTACATGAGCACGGTCTGGGGTTGAAACCTCAAAAGTGCATATCTGGTGTCGTGGCCCTCAACTTCCTCGGCCACCACATCACTGCTGAAGGCATTATGCCATTGCAATCGAGGGTGGAATCCGTCAAGAATTTTCCAGCTCCAACATCTTTTCGCAAGCTGAAAGAGTTGCTCGGGCTCTTAAACTTCCACGGGCGGTTCATTTCGCCTTGTGCTCGAGTACTCCAGCCATTGGCCAACCTGCTGCGCCCAGATGTCCAAAAGGCACTAAATAGTTGTTGCTCTTAAGAACACCGGAACGCTTTCCAGTAAGCTAAGGACGAGCTGGCCGCGGCTACCCTTTTCATTCATCCACTGCCTGACGCTCCTACACGCGTCATGGTGGACGCCTCCTCTACATCGGTCGCAGCAATGCTGCAGCAACAGAAAGGTGCACAATGGAAGCCACTGGGCTTCTTTTCGAAATGCCTGAAGCCTGCAGAAGTACGGTACAACACGTTTGGAAGGGGGATGCTCGCAATCTATTGTTCCGATAAGCATTTCCGCTACTTACTCGAAGGTCGTGAGTTCTACATCTTGGCAGACCACAAGCCCCGCACCTACGTATTCAACAACAACAGATCCTCCTACTCAGGACGGAACATTTGTCAGCTCTCATTCATTTCTGAGTTTTCTATATACATCTCCCCCGTTCCCGAGGTCGAAAACAAAGCAGCCGACGCCTTGCCTCGCTTCAGCGGGAGGACACTGGGGTGACGAGACTGAGAGGTGGAGGAACTTCACTCGTGCTTTCGGAGGTGGCACTTCCCTACGTCCAGGGCACGATAACCTACGATACCTCCCAAGCAACCCCACGAACTATCGCCCCACTGAATTTTCGCCGAGTAGTATTCGAAACTTTCCACTTCATCAGCCACCCAGGTGTCCGCGCCACCCAGCGGCTGATAACAGAACGCTTCGTTTGGCCCGGCGTCAACGCGGACGTGCGTCGTTGCGCTCGGACATGTGAAACGTGTCAGCAAATGAAGGTGACTGGCCACACTCCTGCTGCACTCTAGGAATTTAGGACTCCTGAGTCGCGGTTTGACCATGTTCACCTCGACCTGGTGAGACCGCTACCGCCATGACAAGGTTTCAGGAACCTGCTCACATGCATCGACAGATACAGCCGATGGCCGGAAGCTATACAAATTGCGGACATACAAGCTGAGACTGTCGCGCAGGCCTTTATTCAGACATGGGTGTCCCGCTTTGGCTGCCCTGCCCGCATAACAACTGACCGGGGTCGGCAATTCCAGAGCAACCTTTTTCCGCGCTTGCCACCCTCCTCTGCACGAGGCTGTAGCATACAACCGCCTACCACCCGGCCAGCAACGGAATGGTTGCAGGCAACTCAAAGCTGCACTTCCAGTGAAACTCGATCGCCAGCACTGGGTGTAGAAGCTCCCGCTCGTTCTCTTTGGCCAAGGCTCAACGGTGAAGGAAGACCCCGGCTTCGGCGCAGCGAAAATGGTGTACTGCTCAACAGTGCGCCTCCCGGGAGAATTCTTCCCCGACCAGACACTTTCCGCCCTAGCACCCTCCGACCACATCGAGCAGCTGCGCACATGGCTTGTGCAACTCAAACCAACAGCACCTCGAATCGCCCGCAACAGAAACGTTTTCACTTTTCCCGACATGGACTCAGCTATCCATGTGTTCGTGCGACACAACGCAACGAAGCCGCCCCTCAATACGCAGTACGGCGGCCCTTTCAAAGTTTTGGGACGTAATAACAGGCCATCATAACCGGCGTTCGGGGCAAACGAGAAGTCGTCGCCCTCGACCACGCCAAGCCTGCTGATATTGAGGTTTCTGTTCATGCAGCCTCTCGCGTACGTTTTCAGTGATACCCAGTGGACTCTGACCTTTCGCCATTCAGTCGGTAACTGCTGTCTTTCTTTAAAGGCTCCACAATCAAGGGGGGGAGCCTCTCTAGCGGAAGCCGTTCGGAACCCCAGCGGAAGCGGCTCTTGCGAAACGGGGTTTTCCTTTCTCTCTGGTCTGCCGCCGGCTCGTGGATTGTACGCATTTGGGGGGGGGGTCATTCCCTCTCCTATTCAAAGTTCGCTTTTCGGGGGTAAGCTTAACCTGTCTGGCCGACTCCTGGCATTAGTACTGGTGCCGTTGCCGTCTGCTCGCTTGGGGGACCTTTTTCCTGGCTCTTTTGAAGGACGCGGCGGTCCCCCTTCTTTGCCTCGTCAGGGACGCTATCGGCGTTCGCATCTCTTGTAAATAAACAGACTGGTCTTGAAACTGCAAACCAGCTCCACCCCTGCTTTCTCGCCTCCTTCAGCAGCCGACATTCCGGGCTGCTAAACAGTCAAGTAACCTATATTCTGAATAGCTAACTCCCAGTGAAGTAAAAAAAATGTTGGGTTCCAATGCTCTGAAAACTTGTATACATGGCAGTTCGCAGTGTTCGAGCACGTTACCTTCCACAGAGTGTAACCGCTTCGTAATAAATGTCCCTTAGAACAAATGACACGAAGTTCAACCGATACGGCTACTCTATAACAATGGTTGGCTTCGTGTGATTCATAGCACTACAGCAATTCCTATCGCATTTCATAACACGGAAGACTGGGCGAGTTGGTACATGTTCATAATAACAGCGCTACCGACACAGACAGAAAGAAGAGGGCACAAACACGGCGCTGACTAACAACTGAGTTTTATTGCTTAGGCCAGTGGTTTTTATACACACATGGGCAAAAACAACAAAAAGAAAAAAAGAGAAGGAAACACTAAATTAACACGTGACCATATGAAAGCTGACTTTACGTATATTCACAAGTTAATCTACTTACGGAGCAAGAAGTACGATCAACACAAAACACAAGTCCATTTTGTAATCAGTTTGGAAACAAGACAAAGATTACCAGGGTGGGCTTACTGCGCTAGAAAGCTACACTCTTTTTCTGTGAGGGCGATAGATGGGGTGATTATGCATTTATCACCTAACTTGTTAACTTCTGTGGCCTCTAAGATTTCCCGCACGATTTGGCTGCCATGCTCGACTATCACTACGCTCTGGTCAAAAAGGGGCTGGCATTTGCTAACGCAATCACGGCAATGCTGGGCGAGGTGACCACTGAACGTTTTTGAAACATTGTTATGGTGTTCCCTCAGCCTATCATTCAGGCATCGGCCAGTTTGGCCGAGGTATTTCTTGCCGCACGAGAGAGGCGCAGAATAAACAACTTTTTCTGCGCAGGCAACAAACTGCTTGTGATGCTTCGTAGTGCACTTGTTACACATAGTGAGACGAGAATTAACTTTACGACACATTTGCGACAGTTTCAGGGGAGCTGAAAATACAACTTTCACATTTCCGCCTTTTCCTACTTTTTTCTGGCCATGAGCAATTCGATGCATGTACGGCACCACTGCAATGGGTTCTTTCTTTTGGGAGCTCGACTGAGGCTGTTCCTGCTCCTTTTCTTTCTTCTTTAGTTCATTCAAAATGGACTTCATTCAAACGTCTTCTTTGCCACACCAGAAGTTTCGTCAGCGCCACAGTCGCTACGAACACGAAGCATCGATGTCTCCTTGCCAGCAGCATCGAACATGCTCCGCGCTAAACGCAAGATACAAGTTGTGGGTACGGCTAGTACTGCAAGCGATTGTGGTTCATACTGGTTGAGGGCAATACAGCATAGGTATTTGTGCACGTTTTAGGAGACATGAATATCCGGGTACAATAACCTAGTGTATATATTCACTGTTCCACAAAAGTTAACACATTTTTATTATTCGCCCGACGATGAAAGGCTTGTAAAAATATGCCGTGGTAGGCGCTTCTCGGGAACTAGACCACTTCCTTTGAACTTGACTGCATTCGCAAAAAAGTGGTATTTTCCCCAGTTTCCAGCCACTGTCACCTAACCTACCCACCTCATCAAAAGCATCACAAAACAACATCAGGGCCTCAAAGAAGGCGTTACAATACGACTAATTCAAGCGCTATTATTTATTCGCACCGCATATTCCACCCTATACATCGCCCTCAAACCCAAAGAACGGGAGAAAGTCGATATATTAATTCAAAAAGCTTTCAAAATTGGACTTGGCCTCCCCGCTCAAACCTTTACCTGCGTTGCTTCCCACTCGGAATCCACAACACCCTCGAAAATCTCCAGGAAGCTCAACGCAACAGCCAACTCACCAGACTCCTCCTTACCACAATCGGCCGACACGTCCTCCAGGTCCTCGGACACCCGACCCCACGTGCTTCACAAGCCCTTCAGCGTATTCCATCTTCAATCCGGTCCCACATTACTGTATCCAAAATTTCTAACAATATGCACCCAGAATTTAACCAAGGTAGAAGGCTCTCCCGGGTTAAGCATCTTCGATTACAATTCCACTTTCACACCGATACTCGCTACACCGACGCTGCCCTCTACCTCACACGCCAGGCTCATGCTCTGGCGGTTGTAAACTCAGAAGGCACACTCCTCACCTCGCTCACAACTCTCTCGACATCAACCACCACTGCCACAAAAATTGCCATAGCCATCGCCGCTACAACTGGCTCCGAATACCTTAAAATAATAATAGATTCCCAGCAAGCCTGCCGTAACATTCAACGTGGGCTCATCGAACTTTCCGCATTACGCATACGCGCATCGATCAATCCCCTTCACGAGCTGTACATCGTCTGGAGCCCTGGCCACTCGTCCCTCGAGGGAAATAAAGGCGGCTCACGCCGCTGCCTGCGCCCTTCCACACCGGGCATTTCCCTCAGGAACAGAACCCACGGTCCAGCCTCCTCCACCTCCCGCTGTTCCATTACACTACCACGACATCCTGCACCATTATCGCAACCTTCGCCTCACTTTGCCTCAACCGCACCCTAGGAGGAAGCTGTCATCTTGCGTCGATTACAAACAAACACCTATTACAACGCACCCTTCCTCCACGCTATCTCCCCTACCCAATACACCCTCACCTGTCAATTCTGCCCCTATCTTAATACTACCTACCTCATGGTGTGGCCCTACAATAATACCCTATCGCTTGCCCCCAATCCTAGACCTTCCCCAGAGCAGTGGGATGGCCTGCTGACGAGCTCCCGTCATGCTGACCAGATCTTTCTGGTCACCCGTGTCAGAGCTGCAGCCAAGGCCCAAGGGCACCTGGACTGAGGTGAACCCACCCAACCGGGTGAAGGCTGAACCACCACCGTTTGCTTTATTAAATGTTTCTTCTCTCTCTCGCCCTCGCTTATTCACGGGTTGGCGGGGTTCGTTAGATCATGTGGCGGGAAATTGCTCCGTAAGAGTTTATATCGGCGTGTGGCACGCTTTGCGACAAAATAATTTTCTGTTGGGAAGAGCCACCTAAATGCAGCTTTCCGTTGGCAAATACGAATTTTATGGAGGTTATATTGCTACATATCCACTACTGACACATTGAAAGGAAAGGAGAAGAACCACTGCAACGGCGGAGCAAAGTTAATTCACAGGAGGCTTATTGTATTGGGAAATAGGCCGTGAACTCAACTCGAGAACTCCGGGTGAGAAAAGCCAAGGTGATACAGAAGGCAGGCCGCCCTCACATAAACATAAGACTAAGCATTGTGGGATATATGTGAGTGGTTCCTGGGGCGACCTAGCCAGTCCTGGCGTAAGCCACCACGCTAGCTCCTGGCGTGTCAACCACGCGGGCTCCCATGCCTACGGCAGCCCAGCGAGGTTCGCCGATACGAGAACAGAGTAGACAGTAGTGCCGAAGCACAGCCGTTTATTTGGGGAATCCCAAAGCATGCGAGCACAAGGCTCGACGGCGTTCACGAATCACGCCGTCTGGGTCGTGACCGCGAACGGGAGGCAGGCACTCACGGCGCGCGACAAACAAAGCTCCCACCTGAGATGCATGTATCCATCACCGCCGCGTTCCGCCGATCTCGCCCCGACCGGGTCTCCGCCGAGACTCTGCGACTCCCGCGCCACACGCTCGCGCCACCCGCGCCCGCGCGCCTATCCCCGCACACATCGGTGGTGCCATCTCTCGTGGGACGCCGACGAAACAGCAGAGTCCGCCGGACCGGTTTCAGTGCACAAGCGTCTCTCCCGAAGCGCGCGCTGGCTCGGGATCGCAGGTCGCGGTTCTCCACGATTCCCACAGGATATACAGGGCAATGAATTGAAGTGCTTTCCTTTGCAAAAAATAATACTTACCGGCGCCTGGTTTCTATCCCACGACCCTGCGGTCAGAACGCAAGGTACATGGTGCTCTACCCACTGCGCCACAAAGCCGACACAGAATGGAAGGCTACGAACGCGCCTTATATCCTTGACTCATTCAAACTACGTCAAGAAGCTGCTGATACAACGCATTCACTACCTGCAGGCGGAACGCGAGGTACATGGTGATCTTCCCACTGCGCCAAAAACACCGACACAGAATGAAAGGCTACGAACACGCCTTATATCCTTGACTCATTCAAACTAGGTCAAGAAGCTGCTGATACAACGCATTCACTACCACCAACTCGCCAAACACTAAACGTTAACGCAATACACCCACCCCCTATGCGACGCATTTACTCGAGTCCCCCTCGCTGGGAGATGGGCCCTTTTTTCTTTCACGCATCTATTAGGTGCGTAATTTATACCCAGTAGTTTGAGGAACCTCTACAAGAAATGGCCCCTGTGGGTTGCAAACCATGAAGACATAGCAGCACGGGACAACAAACTGTAAGTGCACTCTTACTTGTCATCAGACAGCCGCTGATGCGAATAAAAGAGGACATGAAATCGCGGCATTCCGACACCTCTAAAAGAAGATGGAGCGCACTGAACTGCTGCCGCGAACCCATCCGTCTGAATCACTAACAAACAGTGACCACGAAACCCCAAGGAGTCCCATTTGCGAAGCGCCGCGACTAGCACAAGAAAAAAACAAACGGTGCCAGGCTCGACATCGTGTCATTTAATGCACATGAATGTCACCGAGACAAAATGAACCTGCAGCGGAGCTCATAAACAGAAGAACCAATTTTCAATTAAAACTACATCAAAGACCTTGGGGTGCCCCTCAAAGTGGTGTAACCTCGGAGAAATATATTCACAGTTTTTAGAGCCTGGCCAGGGGGATATATGCTTTTTGTTCAAAGCAAAAAAGTAGCTAAATCGGTAAAACAACGGGCTCTCGCTTTGTTAGTCTATTAGTTCCAGGTTCGATTCCCGGCGGTGCCAGTAAATTCTTTTATTTGTTCGCCGGAGTTTTCTGGTGACACCAACGGTCGCGAAAGAACCCTTGGGGGGTAGAGGTAAAGACATCCCCCTCGCAAGGGGCACGATCAAATGCACAGCATTTCCCAGGGGGTGCGCCGGCAAGTCGTATCTCTCGATCGCGGGACCCGTGTCGCCATCTTTCGGAGGCGCGGGACAACTTGTGGCGCTTTCGAAACAAACCAGGAATGAGTGAAGGATATAAGGCGTGTTCGGTGCATCGAAAGCTGTGTCGGTTTCGTGGCTCAGTCGGGAGTGCGCCGGGAACCTTGCGTTCCGCCCGCGGCGTCATGGGCTCGAAACCGGGCGCCGGAAACTGGTATATCTTTTATAGTGTAGTGGTCTGGCTGCGGACTACGACAAGGCGCGCCTGCGGACTACGACAAGGCACGCCAACGCCGCGTGACATTGTGAGTTACTAAAATGCTATGCATTTAAAACAAGTGACTGCTCGATGCCTCCCCGACCAGGCACAGCTGAGCCCACCCGGGCGGATTGAGAACAACCTGCCGATTCTGACGAAGCACCAAATCAAGGAAACAACGGTGCGTCGCAGCAGTCATCCGAAAAAGAAGGGATTGGGTTCCCGCACAAGCGGCAGTGAACTCTGCACAAGAGCGCACAAGGCCATGAGTTACCACTCCTCAAATTGTCCCTACCGGAGCAGATCGTCGGGCAGAAGATGTTGCCACAGCCAGCACTAAATGAAAGAAACGAAAGGCCGTGGCACCTTCAAGTCCGCCAGGACAAAGGCTACAAATATAAGGTATGTTGTGCCTGGATGACAAAGCAGTGTGGCATGCCCGGAAGCTGAAGCTGACAAAGATCGAGAAGGCGAGAAGCTAATTTTGGAACGCCTAGAAGATCACAAAGATCTGTGTGAAGTGCAAGATATACAACCCAGCTTGGGGAGCGTAGAGCATTTGATCGTTTCGCCTACTTCCCACACGCAGCTTCTGGCATCCTTGAAGTTAGGACGGAGAACTACGCCCGGGAAAGCAAGCGAATCGTCACCTTCACCACCTTCATTTGCGGCAAAACTACGAAGCCGCTGTGGATGTTTTCATCTGTATTATCCCGCCGATGATTTATTGACAACCCGTTCGGTTGAACACTGGAATCTTGATGGCGAGGGTGGGTATCTTGCGTGTTCTCTTTCTAGTCCCTGGGGCACGCGCGGAGGGCGGCGATTCAGAGCTGTTCGCGCAAAGCTCCTTTTCACATCAAAAGTCGCCGCCCACACGTCCCATGTTAATCGAGCGCTACCTGGGTTTTTCCGAGCAGCGGCGCTCATCGAAAGGAGTGCAGCATCGGTGGGCGAACAGCATCAGGCGGGCGCAGTACGTCTGCCTCGGGTTTGGCGTTCTCTCCACGGCTGCGTTAAGCGCCTCAGTTCTCGATACCATCAACACCTACGCTGCTCCAAAGACCCACCCACCCTATGAAAGCGACGATGAGTCCTGCCGACCTTTACGCCGAAGGATGAGAGTACTCAAATCTCTGTCACTGGAGACGTGATAAAATCGACGAGATGCAGTGCACATAATTGAAATTTATAATGATCCTCGAGGGTCCGTGCTGGCGCGTCAATATACCTCAAAAATCCCGGTAGGTGTTAAGTTGTTAAAGGCTGAGAGAAATAACGTGGCTGCTGAGTGGGGGCGTCCTTCCACCTCGTCCCTACAAGACAAGAGGGCTGAAGAGTAAGACAATTGTCTGCGCTAGAAAACAAGGGCTTCAGGCGATAAACCTTTCAAAAACGAAAAATGCCTGCTGACTGTCATTGTCCGATTGTCGTCTTCACAACTAGTTTTTCAATTTTTAAAACTCCGATTAAGGCTCAAACTTAGAGCTGGCATTTTTCTATTTTTTGTTTCATAAAATGTTCTCAGGAGTTTTCTCTAAAGAGACGCTCAAACAGACAGACCTCCAAGCCCCTTGACACAGAGAGAGAGGAAACTTTGTTATTTGCAGTAGGTTTAAGAGGTTGGCCCCCCTGGCGGCCTCGTGTTCTTCTCGGTGGTGCCTTTTCCCCAGCGGCCGCTTGGTGTCTCGTGCGAATTAAATCTTACACTATTTTCACCGTGCCCCCTCCGAGCCACTCATCACATCACCCCCACCTTAAAAACATCCCCCTCGCGAGGGGCACGATCAAATGCACAGCATTTCCGAGGGGGTGCGCCGGCAAGTCGTATCTCGATCGCGGGTTCCGTGTCGCCATCTTTCGGAGGCGCGGGAGAACTTGTGGCGCTTTCGAAACAAACCAGAAGTGAGTGAAGGATATAAGGCGCGTTCGGTGCATCGAAATCCGTGTCGGTTTCGTGGCTCAGTCGGTAGTGCGCCGGGCACCTTGCGTTCCGCCCGCGGCGTCATGGGTTCGAAACCGGGCGCCGGAAACTGTTATTTCTTTTATAGTGTAGTGGCCTGGCTGCGGACTACGACAAGGCGCGCCTGCGGACTACGACAAGGCACGCCAACGCCGCGTGACATTGTGAGTTACTAAAATGTTATGCATTTAAAAAGTCGTTAGGGGACCAAACAACTATTCTACTAGTCCCTAGTCAGGGCAAAAATGGCACTAATAATAACGCACTCACGCACAGCAGGCAGTCACTGAAATATAAACTGCGTTGAACGACGTTATGCCACCGTTAAGGTACACACGCACCTCCAGAACACGGAACTGCAGAACGCCTGTTAACCTGCGGAAAACCTTCTGCCGTCGGCATCTCTGGGAGGCACAAGGAGTATGCCACTACAGGCAAGGTTCTGCATCGAGGTGTCGAAGTCCAGCTCGTGTATCGTGCCTGCTTGCATCACCTCCTGGTTCCTCGGGATGTTGATTACACGTTTTCATTGCGGTACCGGTGCGCTGCAAGCAAGTTACGGTATTCGGAGCGTTGAGAAGAAATGCCGCAGCAACTTGCGCTTCAGGCGTGTTTCACATCCTGTACCAGTAGAATTGTTCTACAATCCTATAAGTCGTCTTCCGGATGCCGGTGTGTCGAGGCATGACGCGCTCATGCGCGGCTCGAAGGACTGACTCTCTGAAGGTCTGGGGCATTACTTTCTGCTGGAACACATTTCCATTTGAAAGGCGACAGACCCGATACAAGAAGTCCTCACCCTCGAGGAAATAGTAGTGGTGGCCTCTTGCAGAGCGAGACAGCTTCCCAGCTTTCCGGTAAATGGACCTCAAAGTGGGGTCTTCTCGCTGTTCCTGGGCTAGTTTTTTGCGGTTGAGGTTAGGGTGCAGGAGTAGTGGCGCTCTTCAGCGTATGTCCTACGGGGCTTCAGCGCTTGCCACGGCGGAAATCAGGTAGCGCTGTCCCGAAGGCACCGTTCGCCCTGTGCTGCTCGTACCCGTTTCACTGTCGCCAATAACTCCGTACTGCCAGTCAAGATCTGGATCGTGAGGCTCCCTGACGCCTGGAATGTTGCCAAGAACCAGGTCGTAAAGGGGGCAGGCCATGCAGACAGCGCTCATCTCTCCTACAAAATACGGCGTCTGCACTTGGAATTTTGCCTCCGGTAGTTCCTTCGTGGACCCGTCTAGACAGCACGGCGTGTCCTTCCATTGAAACAGTCGTCATCGACCAGATCACGGCGGACGATGGCGGTGTTGCTCCCGGTGACTCTGAGGACTCTAGCGGCTTTATCGAGCACTCGTCCTGAAACGACTGGCATCCCCTTCACCAGAAACGGCGAATTCCTGTCGCTGGCGTCCTTAGAGTTGGCAACACTTCTTTCCGCGTCCGACAGCTGGGCTTTGTAGGACTGGGTTTTGCGGCTCTCCTTGGATGCTCGTTAATGCCACATGCAGCTACAGTGTCTTTGCCTCCCAAACCCCTTCGACAGTTATCGGTTATGTGACCTGATCCGCCACACTCAGAACAGGTGGTGCATACTCTGGCCACAGTGGGACAGTCCTGTGCGCGGTGTTCGGAACTATGGCACAAGAAGCACTTCTGTGCTGCTCTTATCGGTGTGTCGGCCGCACCCTTCGGAAATTCCGGCGCGCCACTTGGAAGCTTTCCTAGGTTAGAGAGGTTCTGTGCCTCCAGGAAGCGGTCCGCAATATCCGCTAACCCATCCAAGTTGTTGCCCTTGCGTTCTTTTAAAAACACCGCGAGCTTTGAATGGCAACAGCGGTAAAATTGCTCCGAGATCATTAGGTCGCGGAGGCCTTCAAAAGACTTAGAAATACTGGCCATCTCAACCGAATGATTAAAGTAACTCCACAGCCTGGCTGCAAACTGCCGTTCCGTTTCGCCGTCTTCTGCCCGGGCTTGGCGGAACTTTTCTTGGTATCCTTGGGCAGTGAAGAAAAAATGCCCGCCAGGTGGGATCCGAACCCAGAACCTCCAGAATACCGGCCTGGTGCGATAACCACTACGCTACCGGCGGGGCTACTTTAGCCTCCACTTTCTGGGGTATTAATGTTCAGGTGTTTTTGTTTCCTGCGTTTGGGGATGGTAGCCAGCGCCAGTTTTGCCTAATCACGACCCCAACTTGGACCCCTCTGAAGCCCGTGCCACCTACCAGCGATGTCCTAGAGCTCGACTCCGCAGCCACATCCCTGCCAATGACTACCCGTTACCTACAGGACTGCCACGTGGCCTTCAGGTTCTAATCCACAAGGCTCGTGCTAGGGCGGCGTTTACAGAGGACATCCTCTTCAAGTGGCGTTCTTACACACCAAAAAAAAGGGGCGGCCACCCGTTCTCCCAGGCGCTACCGCAAGGAATTCACCTCCGCTGGCCATGACACCACCCGCGTGCGTGACGTGCTCTTTAGGAGCCACACCGACCATTGAACATCTCCGTTGGACTTGTCCGGGACTGAACGCGGAGCGCACGTCTTGCAAACACAGCAGCGTTACGTGTTTGACGGACTGGCTCTACCCACCCACAGCCACAGCCAAGCAGGTGTTTGCCTCCTTGTGGGACTTCGCTCTCGCTACTGGCGTTCATCTGAGAATGTCAAGTTTTCCCGAATTGACACCACCCTCCCCACCCACCCCAACATAGGCCGAGTCGCCATCCTTGTGTCAATAAAATTTCATTCATTCATTCATTCATTTATTTATTTATTTATTTATTTATTTATTTATTTATTTATTTATTTATTTATTTATTTATTTATTATACCTCAAAGGCCCCGCTAAGGGCATTACATGAGGGGGTAAACAAGTCACTAAAGGATAGTGGCTAAGGCGTTGCGCTGCTGAGCACGAGGTCGCGGGTTTCATTCCCGACCGCGGCAGCCGCTTTTCTGATGGAGGCGAAAAGCAAAAACGCCCGTGTGTTCGAGATTTCGGCGCACGTTAAAGATCCCCAGGTGGTCAAAATTAATCCGGAGCCCTCCACTACGGCGCGCCTCATCGCCTGCGTTGCGTCAGTGCGTTAAACACAACAATCAGAAGTCTATAAAGGATGATTTGTGCGGTGGCTTCTTTGAAATGAGTGATGCAGTAGTGGTGCACGGCGTCAGAAGGCAGATAATTCCAGTCTCCAGATGTTTGAAGAAAAAATGAAGAATGGTGGGCAGCTGTATGCGCAAGAGCGGGATAAACAGCCAATGGCTTAGTCGACACGAAACTTGACGAATGAAAGCCTCGTGTAGGTGCATGGAATAATAAAAACGATAAAAAAGGCATAGTCTGTTAATTTTGCGCCGCAATGCTAGGTCAACAAGATTAGCTAGAGATTAGAGTTTGGTACCTCTGGTTAGATAGGAGTAATCTGAGTAAATAAATATGGCTGCACGCTATGGATCGATTCAAGTGTGCTAGTAAGAGTGATTTGATGGGGACCCCAAACGGCACATGCGTATACCAGCTTTAGGCGGACAAGTGTTAGATAAGTAAGAACTTTAACGGAAGGCGGAGCCACGCGCAAATTTCTTCGAAGGTAGCCAAGTACACGGCTAGGGTCATTGCTAATATTCATGGCATGGGATGATCAGGGGAGACCGGAAGTTATGGTAATGCCAAGGTATTTACATAATTAACTGGTGTAGAGAGAGAGAGAGAATGCATTTAATGGTAAAAGCGAGGTTAGCCGAGCCATATCGCTTAGCATGCTGCGCCACATGAAGGAACAAAAACATTAGGGTCTGTGAATAAAATAAATAAATAAATAAATAAATAAATAAATAAAAAATAACAAAAATAAATAAATAATAAATAAAGAACGAAGTGATGCACACGAGTGTTCAAGCACGTACACAGAGTATGGAAGTTAAGTTGATCACAGCACTTGTTCCAAACGAGTACTACGCAAGAACACCAACAGAGCTTTGGTAGTCCGTATGGCCTGGCGTGGGTCCGACCAAGGTCCCAAAAATGCCTTTATTTCAAGGCCTGCGTGGTCTGGTATACACAAAGATGTTAGGGGAGTCTGCCTTGGCACTGTGAAGTTTGAACAGGTGCAGATGACATGTTTGATGTCTTCTGTTACATGGAATGTTGAACAGAGTGGTGAAGTGTCCTGTTCAATTTTGCAGAGGAAATACCGTGTGTTCGCAACGTTGAGACGTAGGCGGTGCAATATCACTTCCTCACGCTTGCTGAGCCCAGGAGGCATCTTCAAGCTGCATTCAGGGTGAATGATATGCAGAGTCGTGTACTGACGATTCTTGTCGGTCCAAACGCACCGCTGTGATCTCCAGGCAATCGAATGGGCGAGGGTTGCCGCATCCTTTCTTGTAAAAGGAACGGGGAGCGGTTGAACACAGACGCAGTGGACCGATGAGGCTACAGTATCAGCTGCAATATTTCCGGCGACCCCGCAGTGAGCAGGAAACTATTGCAGTGCCGCTGCTGTGTTGTTTGGAGGTGCAGATGATGTATGTCCCGTGTGATCTGATCTTTCGGTAGTGATCCTAAGTATACGGACCGGGAATCAGAGAAAAAAGCCCATTTAGTGGGTGGCTGCTTTAAGATGTGGTGAAAAGCAGCCCGCAGCCCAGCGAGCTCGGTAGCCACCGTTGACGTCTTGTGGCTAAGTGGGACACAAATGGTAGTTCGCGACGAGGGAATCCAAATCCCAATCGCCGAAGAGGTACCGGTTACTGATCCATTCGTGTACACATGCGTTTCGGCTCTATAGTAAGCAATAATGAGCTCCAAGGCAAAAAATGTCAAAGCTGGGGCCGGCATGGGTGTTTTTCGCTTGAAGCCAGAAACACTGGTTGGGATTTTCATGGGAGGGAACATCCACGGTGGGTGAAGAAAAGAAGCTGGGGCCTGGAAATGTGAGCGTAGGACCTCCTGAGCCCTGGACACATAGACCGCTGCTAGTTGGTGCCCACGCTGTCTAGTTACAATGCGCAGTTGCATTCGATATAGCTCCAGTGACGGCAGAGTAGGAAACGGAAGTCGTCTATTTTCTCTCATGGTTCCCACAGTGGATGTGGTCTTCGGAACCAAAAGACAGAGTCATAGTATTTTAGCCTGTAGGCCTCTAGCTCTCTACAGTTCCCTTTGTAGAGTGGAGTCAGTGCTTGGAGGCTGTAGTGGAGGAGTCCTTCGCACAGAGCGTCATATAGCCTTCACAGAAAGCTGAAACTGCATCCACCAGCTCTGTTAGAGAACATACCAATAATGTGCGCAAATGATGTCAGCTTCTCTTTTAAGCTGCGAACTTGTGGTGTCCACTTCAGATGACGGTCAAAAGTAACAATAAATTTGTGGCGATCGACATATGGCAGTGGTACCCCAGCGGCCATTAAATGGTACTTAGATACATCCCGTTTAGCGAAGGCCATTGTGGCGCACTTGCCGGGTGAGATCTCAAGGCCGCGTATCGCGAGAAACTTCGCAACCGAGTTAATAGTGTGCTGTAGTCTCGCTCTAATCACACGCCGGTTGTGGCCTGAGAACTAAATGCATATATCGTTTGCGTACATTGAGATTTTCACCGATTGCGGCAGACATCTCTGAAGACCAACCAAAGAGAGGTTAAAAAAATCCCGCCATCTCCATGAGGTGAATGATGATGAGAGGGGCGAAGCTAAAATGCTTATTGGTAAAACCGTGAAACATTCGCCCACACATCACATAAAGTCTCGACACGTCAAGCTTTTCACCGCTCCGTTGACTAGCCCGTCCATGACGTTGATGTTTGTGGTGGTTATGTAGGGCTGGTTTGGGACGATGAGAATCTCCATGGGTAATTTGGCGAATTCGGTGCGTGCCATTTTAGCCAGCTTGGCCGTCGCCTTCTGCAGAGCGTCTTGTGTCGCGTACCCCCGGTACGTGTCTTCAGCTCGCACGCAACGAACGACGACCTCTTCTCCCTCTCCTCCTTGTTGGGTAGCAACCAACGCGTTGAACGTTTTGACCTCTTCGGCCAATCTTTGGTTTGCCAATCCCTAGGAGGATCCTGCCACAACCATCATCATTCCACCATATGTGGCAGCAACTAGGGACGGAACAGGGCCCGAGCAAGAGTCTTGAGCTCGCAGGCGACGAACGACAACCTCTTCTTCTTCCTCTCCTCCTTGTTGGGTAGCAACGAACGCGTTGAACGTTATGACCTCTTCGGCCAATCTTTCGTTGGCCAATCCCTAGGGGGATCCAGGCACAATCATCATCAATGTGTCGTGTACAATGTGCCGTGTACGGCCGGGACAGGGCTCGAGCAAGAGGAGCTTCGCCCCTAAAAGAGTTGGGCTCAGGACGCCGCCCTGGGGGACAGCGCGGGTAACATTGCGCGATGAAGTGTCACCATCTGCTACGCGCATGTAGATGCTTCTGCCGGAGATGTGTCCCGCAATGCCTGCGGACCTCATAGCTGTGCAGATAGCTCCATGGAGCACGCAGTCATCAGCCGATTTTATGTCAATAAAGACTGCGATGGTTAATTGCAGGCGAGCCTTTGCCTCCTTAACATCTGTTGCAAGGGCAATGACGTTATCGATGCTTCTCCGACCTTTGCGGAAGCCTGACATCTGCGACGGATATATACCTCTCTCAGTGAGATCCCAGTCCAAGCGCTGCAGTACCATCTTCTATATCAGTTTACCAATACAGCTGAGGAGCGCAATTCGCCGATACGAGTCAATGTACGTGGGCACCTTGCCAGGCTTTAAGACTGGTACAATGCGGGCGCGCTTCCACTCTGGTTCAAGGTGGCCGGTTTCACAAGAATAGTAAACACTGACAGAAGCCACCACTTCGCATTAGCACCAAGGTGACTCAGGACCACGTAGCTAATGCCGTCAGGACATGGGGAAGAGGCTGTCTGAACTGAGGCCAGGGCGGCCTAGAGTTCCGCCACACAAAAGGGTGTGTCCAAGTACGATGTGTTCGCCGATGGGGTGCTCATAGTTCCTACGGTACTTGTAGGAAGTTACCCTTGCGTGCCGGTGATTTTGGCAGAGAAGGCTTCAGCTAAATCCAGGTCGTTTGTCTTCATCCTCAAGGAAATTGAGGTGGAGGGATGTAACTGAGCCTGTGGTGCACGAAGACCAAGAACTAGACTCCATATCCTCGTGAGGGGCTTCCTGGGGTCTAATTTGGAGCAAAACGACATCCATTCACGCTTGGCGAGCTTTTCCAAGTGTCTCTGAATGAGCTTTTGCGTGGGTCTAGCTGCTAGTACGTCTTCGATTGCTAATGTTTTCCGCGCACGTCTTTCTGCCCTTCTACGGATCGCCCGAAGATTGTCATATTCTGCCAGGGGCGTAGCCAGACATTTTGCTCGGGGGGGTGGGGGGGGGGGGCTGAGACTGCACCTCGACCTCCTCCATATGATTTTTCAAGGGATTAAAAATATGTTTTTTATTTATTTGTTTAGGTACACTAAGGGCCCCGAAGTTCATTACATATTGGGGATCGAAAAAGAAAAAAATATACAAAGGATCACTGTACAAAGAAAACCATGGTAAGAAATTATACACATATAAGAAAATAACACAATTTGTACACTCACTAGTTGCTATCAGCAATAGCAAAGTGGACAGAGTATGTTATAACATAGACAAGGCAATAGAAGTTCATTTTTATCAATTATCAATTCATAGAATTGATAAAGTCCGGTTCCATCCATTCGCGTGAGGTACTCATTTTGAAGATATGATAAATATGTATCATAAGTATTTATGTATATTATACATAATAAATACAAAACTATTAACTGATAACAATGTATGTTACACGTTGGTGACAAATTATTGAACCCGTCGTACTGTCAAGAACAAGAAAAATAAAATATTTCTTCATAAAATGTATTCGTATGTTCCGAGAATTGCTGCAGAACTGCTATCACTGCATGCAATTTTGTTTTGTCTACATAACAACTAACACTTAAAGAAATATCTAAAAATATAAACAGATATTCTTAACAAACATGAAAGCAAAAGACACAGAAGTAAAGAACTACATCCATCTAAAACTAACAAAATATTGCATGCAGTGGATATTATAAACGTGAAAAGCACGAAACAACTTGCGGGCGGACGTTTTAATGTCGCTTTGTCATTCAAGAATTTTTTTTCCATTTTTGCTGACATGCGACGGTTAGGGACAAATCTGAACGCCGCTGTCTTTTACGCCATTATAAGGCGTAGGAGCAGCTTGTTAACAGTCGCGTACAGCGGATAATTCCACCAAGATTATTCACAGAAAAAAAGGAGTCAAAACGTACAGTTGTGGAGAAAAAAGCGAGACGATTATATTTGGATGACGGCAACCCAAGTTTCACTGGCAACAAAGTGCACATTTATACAGAAAACCTAGCAACAAGATACTTAAATCGGAAAGCTGCAGTTAACGCACATATTTAAGCAACAGTGACTGTACAGTGTACATATTACATAAAACAAGGCCAACAAAGAATAAAGTTCAGCGAGACCATGAGGTTAACCCCACACATAGAAACGCAGTGAACCCAGGCAGGAGGAGGAGGAATAAACATTTATTGAGCTGTATTAGTTCTGTTGTGGGAGGCCTCCTTAGTCCAGGAAGCCTTGGTCCTTGGCTGCCCGCCGGGCCCTGTCCACCAGTCGTTGCTGGTCTTGAGGGCGTGAGCTGGTCAGCTGGTCCTCCCACTGCTCCAGTGTTGGGTTTGGTTGGGGGGTTAATGATGGCGATTGTCGGCACTCCCAGACCATATGGTATAGAGTGTTGGGTGTGGGGCAGTGTTGACAAGTCAGAGTGTAAGGCAAAAATAAAACTATTACCCTAGAAATTGTAATGTGCTTTTAGAACACTGGCGTCGTGATGTAACAGGACCATATGGGTAAAATGGGTAGAAGCATAAATGCTTAAAATATTAAACAAAATGTGTATTTAAAAGGTGCTTTAGTGTGAACACAATTGGTTGTGCCCGATGTAAAATAAGGCTCTACTTGACATTAATAGAATGACAAACGACAGAAGTTTAAAAGACAAACGTTTTACGTAAGTCGCAGACGGTACATTTAGTTGCACATAGCCCATAGAGCAACGGTTTGTTGAAAAACGCCGCGTAAACCAGGTTTTCCAGAGCAAGGTGGGCGATTTGTACTTGACGTGTTTGTCAAATTTTAATTTCCAATTTCGTGATAATCCTAGAATATGATGTGGGCGGTTGCAGTGAACGTAAGCAATATCTGTGGTTTCTAAAACTAATGTGCAATGATTCGTTACAACAATTACACTCTTATGAAGCAGAACTAACATCGTTTCTTTTACTTGCAATGGTTTCTTACTGATTCTCTATTGAAAGGACAAAGCTTACTCGGCGGGGAATTTTAGCGAAGCGGTCAATGACTTCTGATACGCTGACATCAACGTCTCTGTGAGCGCACAGAAGCGCTAGGCCAACCATGCGTTCCTGGGACATCGTGAAGCGCAAGTAGTTCTTTAACAACCTCATGCTCGAAAATGTTCTCTCTGTGGTGGCAGTTGTCACTGGAAGGGTGACTAGAATCTGAAGCAGTTTGTGCACATTCGGATAGAACTGGCAGTCGCAGTGAGAGAGGGCAGTTATTCCTGTGCTGGGGCGGAGGTTTGCTGCTTTGTTCATCCACTTTGCCCACCAAAGTCGCAGTTCTCCCAAAGCAGCCCTTGCGTCCACGTCCTGTGGAAAACTAGCGACGAGGTTTTCCGCTGCTTTCTCGCGATTGTCTTGCAGCGGTGGTATTGCGGATGGCACAATTACACAAAAACACTCTAATGTTGTCCTGTGCTTTTCGAACCGTTGGTGCAACTGTGCTAACACGTAGTCCATGAATGGAATGAATACGGTTCTTCTAAAATATTGCTCTGGATTTTCTAATGCAACGCCACGATCCTGCTGGCGGACGCCGGCTCGTCGGCTGGTGATTTCGACATTCATTTTGTTTGCCCCGGCCTGCACTCGTGCAAATATTTTCGAGAAGAAGGCAGTGGCACTTTCTCGGTCATTCTGAATAGTCTCCTGTACCAAGTGTAGGTCGTCCATCGCAGCGCTCATGTCGATGCTGCTCGACTGCAGCCTCTTTGACTGCGGCAGAGTCAATGCAAGCACATTCTTCGCCACATGCAGGCTCACGAGGAATGCTGGTGACAGAAGTGCCAACGCCAAACTATTCGCCTGAGCGGAACTTTCACCACTGCCACTGTCTTGAATTTCCTCTAGTGCTGCGATCACCGCTTCAAAAAGACTGACAAATGAAAGCACTGCATCATGCTTTTCCACCCAGCGCGTTTCGCATAATCCCAGAAGCCGCTGCCTTGTGGACTCTGGGCACATCAAACTTATTATTTTTCTCAGAACGTGCGAACGGTTAGCAGATTTCCGAAAAAAATTCGATGTTTCCTTTAGCGTCCCAAAGCAGTTTCGGATACCTGTATGGAGCAGGCCGCACACAAAACTAGGTTAAGGGAGTGGCTGGCGCAATGTGTGTACAATGCGGTCGGATATTTTTCGCGAACGACGGCTTGCACACCATTGGTTCTACCTGCCACAGAGCTTGCGCCGTCATACCCTTGGCCACGAAGGTGTTGCATGTTAATTCCTAGGTCAATGAGAAATTTGATAATTGTGTCGGCAAGGGCTCTGCCTATTTTGATCCTGTATTGGCACAAAGCCTAAAAACACTTCGATGTTGTCGGTATCCTTGTTCAGGTACCTTGCGCAAACGGTAAGCTGTTCAATTCCAGCAATGTCTGTAGTTTCATCGGCAAGTACTGCAAAGCAACCTGAGGCGTTTACTTTTGCAACCAATCTTTCTTTGATCACTTCGCCAGAATTTTCTATAATTTGGTTTTGTACCGCTGGGCTTAAATACGAGGCATTACTGGGGCAGCCCTCCAGGTGGTCCTTCAGAGCTGTATCGCCACAATCGGCTCGCATTCGAAGTAGCGCTCTGAAGTTTCCTTCGTTTTCCGCGGAGACGGCGCTCAAGTCCAGAGGACCGCTGTCCCTATGGCCACGCAGAGCGAGACCCTGTCGTACGCAAAAAAGAACTGTCTCAACAACAAGCTGCAATTTTCTTCTGTTTTCTCTTATTTGATTTTGTCTGCCCTGGTCCAGCTGATCAACCACACTAGGTGCGTTTCCTAAGAACGTTTGGATAAAGTTAACAGCCGCCAGTTGACAATCACGGTGATATTTGGTGCTTTTGTGCGCATCAAAGATTTCGAGTGCGTGCTTCCATTTCTGGAAAGGCTTAGACACGAGGGCTCCAGTGCGTGCATGTTGTCCCTTGCCAACCTCCGGCCCGCAGAACAGGACGCACACTCGACAAAAAGCACCTTGTTGAAGGTCTGAGTAGCTCAACCATCGATATCTATCGAGCCATGCCGACTGAAATCTTCGGTTTTGCTTCAAATCTTTCGTAGATTTGAATCTGTATCGTTGAGGTGGAATCCACGGAGATGTCAGAAGCTGATATCTGGTCTGGTCTTCCATTGTTGAGTAATTTGAGTGCAGCCCTATGTCAAATTTGCTTGTTAGGACCGTTTGCGCATCTGAAAGAGTTAAATATTTGATATCACTATACGTGGTTCGATACATGAGCGATCTGTTTCTAAATTGTGCACAATAACTGAAGGAATAAGAAAAATATGTGCGAATTATCACCAGATGAGCATGTTGAGCCTGTCGGTACAGACGGTACAGACGCATGCTTCTGAGTTTCCAGATGTGGCTCTGGCACCAGTCCTTCGTCTCTTGTGTCAGTAGAGATTTTTAAGTGCGAATACACTTCTTAAGCGACCCTGAATCACGCGTCCACCGCCGTCCGTCCATCCGCACCACATACCCACTTAGGGCGATTGGCCAAGAAGAGTTTCTAATTTCTTTAGCACATACCCATTCAGGGCGATTGGCCTAGTCCTCCAGCGCGCCACCGCGCCCGCCGCCCCGCCCCGAGCCTGCCCCCAGGCCACCGACGCTATCGACGACTGCTGCTTCGCCAGGAGCGGAAGTCGGGGCGAGTACTGCGGCGTCTACCTCGTCGGTCACGTCTACGCGAACCTCGTGTCGCACGCCGTGTCCACCTCGCCGGTCAGGGACGAGTCGCCGTACAGTGCCGTCTACACCGACGCGTACTCGGGCTACGGAATCGTGGTCGTCACCCTCTACCTCGCGCCAAACATCTCGCGCGACGACGTCGTCGAATACGTGGACGCGGCGATGGAGAGTGTTGCCAGGCGCGTAAAGCTCTCGGACCCGGTCGTGGTTGTTGGGGACTTTAACGTGGACGTGCGAAAGGGCGGCGAGTGGTTGATGGAATACTTGTACGCCAACCACTCCATGACGTGCCCACCGCAAGAGGCTCCCACCACCATCAACGGCAGCTACATCGACCTGGCCTTTGCGAGGAACTGTCTGATACGCGCGGTCTTGCAACAACTCTTGACCGTACATTTCAGTGATCACAAGGCGGTCATAATGACCGTCAACTACAACAACACCAACAAGTGCTGAATAAAGAATACTGTCGTTTCACTTTACTTGCGTGTGTGTGTGATCTCCTCGAACATACAGTTTAATTCACCAAGATTTCCAGAGAACGACTAACGGGGTGTGTGAATCCCCACTTGATCACGCGGGGGTGTTAAATGCAACTCACGGGCGAATGCCAACTCAGTTCAACATAACTCCCCCTCATAGCATCACCCGTGCATTCGCACTTCCCCATTCTCCCCTTCGGGGAAATGCGGGTGAATTTTTTGTCTTGAACCAGTACCTGCGCAAACCACAAGGGAAAAAAATAAACAGCAGCCCTCTCTTGTCGCTATACCCAATGACCCAATAATGCGCCATCTTTGTTTATAAGCTCCTACCGCCATGTATATAAGTAGCAAAATGTTCGGTGTGTGAAACTGCACCTTTGGCTTGCGCGAGCAAGGTGTTTCCTGCAATGCTCAGCGTAACGCGCTGGTTCACCGGTTTGTGACTTAGAAGCTGTTTTCGGACTAAGAAGCGGAATCTATATGTGTTTAGGGGAAACAGCGTAAGATGTGCCACCTAGGCTAAGGGTGCAGTGGCGACAAACTCAATATGAGTTGTAAAAAAACCAGATTTTTTAGACTGCGCCTCGTCATAGCTCCGTCACCCCCGTGGTTATCCGGCCTGTTCAATCCTACGCGTGATCAAAACCAGACGTTAAAAATGCATGTCAGGGAAGGGGACATTTTTTTTAGCGTGAGTAGCGATTTTTTTCGATTTTTTATGCAAACCATGGAAGGGAGCGCTCCTCTGTGTTCTTGAAAAGACAGGAATTTTTTCTTTGAAGAGGGAAGAGGGTTGTCTCATCACGCGACTGAAGGACCTACTGAATAAAAAGACAGCGCAAGGCTTGATCCACAGTGCTTTTCGTCCTGCCGGCATCGTCGGCATTGTACGCCGGCGTGGCGAAAACGTTTTAAGAAAGGCAGCGACAACATCGAAATAATGATTTCGAAACCGAAAATGATTGAATTTCAAGCAGTTGCATGACTGAAGGAAAAAAATAGGACATATACAGAAAAGGTCTCAGTACTGAAAAGAATGCGTGCAAACAAATTTCTCCACGAATGAAAGTCAGGAGACCTGACTTTTATGAGAAAGAGTTGCTGTTACATGTTGGTTATGCTAACGCTTACTTTCGCAAATAATGCATCTTATTCCCCTCACTTGACTTCTGGTTTATCAGTAATAATGTTGCTATTTTGCAAACGTAGCTGCCAATACCTGTCCGCCTACAAAAAGCCGATTCTAGGCTTCAAGATCATGCATTTTACGCACCATACATTGAACACAAGAAAACCCGTAAAAGAAATAGCATAGTTACCTTTGCTGGCTTCAGTGTCTTGGCACGGACGCTTGGACGTAGGAGGAAAAAAATTCACCCGCATTTCCCCGAAGGGGAGCATGGGGAAGTGCGAATGCACGGGTGATGTTATGAGGGGGAGTTATGTTGAACTGTGTTGGCATTCGCCCGTTAGTTGCATTTAACACCCCCGCGTGATCAAGTGGTAATTCGCACACCCCGTTAGTCGTTCTCTGGAAATCTTGGTGAATTAAAGTGTATGTTCGAGGAGATCACACACGCACGCGAGTAAAGTGAAACGACAGTATTCTTTATTCAGCACTTGTTGGTGTTGTCGCTGTAGTTGACGGTCATTATGACCGCCTTGTGGTCACTGAAATGTACGGTCAAGAGTTGTTGCAAGACCGCGAGTATCAGACAGTTCCTCGCAAAGGCCAGGTCGATGTAGCTGCCGTTGATGGTGGTGGGAGCCTCTAGCGGTGGGCACGTCATGGAGTGGTTGGCGAGCATGTATTCCATCAACCACTCGCCGCCCTTTCGCACGTCCACGTTAAAGTCCCCAACAACCACGACCGGGTCCGAGGGCTTTACGCGCCTGGCCACACTCTCCATCGCCGCGTCCACGTATTCGACGACGTCGTCGCGCGAGATGTTTGGCGCGAGGTAGAGGGTGACGACCACGATTCCGTCGCCCGAGTACGCGTCGGTGTAGACGGCACTGTACGGCGACTCGTCCCTGACCGGCGAGGTGGACACGGCGTGCGACACGAGGTTCGCGTAGACGTGACCGACGAGGTAGACGCCGCAGTACTCGCCCCGACTTCCGCTCCTGGCGAAGCAGCAGTCGTCGATGGCGTCGGTGGCCTGGGGGCAGGCTCGGGGCGGGGCGGCGGGCGCGGTGGCGCGCTGGAGGACTAGGCCAATCGCCCTAAGTGGGTATGTGCTAAAGAAATTAGGAACTCTTCTTGGCCAATCGCCCTAAGTGGGTATGTGGTGCGGATGGACGAACGGCGGTGGACGCGTGATTCAGGGTCGCTTAAGAAGTGCATTCGCACTTAAAAATGTCGATATCCTCTTCTGTGACATATTGTAACGCCGAATTCCGTGCAGTCGCTACGCGGCATTGAAGGGCAGACAGATGAACTCCGAAGACATATCGAGCTACAAAATCCGAGCGCTGCCAGTGCCTCAGCGGGGCGTGGAAACGGCGTTGCGGAAGCAATGTCGCTCACGCCATTGTTACTGCTTTTGTAGGTTGGTGGTTATGACTCTCCTAGCACCTTTTCTGTCTTTGTTTTGCCGGTACCGCCCCCAGCCCTCTTTGACTCTGTGAAAAAGCATTCGAGGCCCCAGCACTGGTTAGGCGTTCGTTGCCGTTTCCGTCTCCTTCGCCGGATTTCATTTTATCTAATGCTCTTGCTCTTGTCTGGAGATGTAGAATTGAACCCAGGCCCTGAAGTAGAAGAAATGTTTCAGGAGCTTTTGCAGGGACAGAGTGCGGTGATGGAAAAGCTGGCTCTCGTAAAGCAAACGCAGGACCAGCACACACAAGCCATTGCCGATTTTAGTAATCGCATCTCGTCGCTTGAATCAAAAATTGCAGGTCTTGAGCAAGTAAAGGAGGCCGTTTCTGAGTGTAAAAAAGATAATGAAACTCAAACACGCATGCTCCGGACTCTGCGCGCAACGGTTGATGAGCTGGAAAACAGAAGCAGACGCTGCAACCTGATCTTTTATGGTGTGAATGATGCGCATGCACAAGAGTCAAGCGTCGAGTCTGAGAAACTTGTTTCTGATATCTGCAAGTCCCATTTTGGCATTGATTCTGTAATACTTGAACAAACTTACAGATTAGGAAAGTTCCAAGATGGAAAGAACCGTCCCTTGATGGCGAAATTTGCACAATTTAAAGAGAAGCAGCATGTTTTAATAAACGCAAAGAACCTAAAGGGGACGAAGATTAGTCTCTCTGAAGACTACTCAGAAACGTGAGACGAAAAAACAAATTTTTGTGGGAATTTGTACAATCACGGAAAAAGGACGGCGACAAATATTTTTTAAAAGGCGACGTTTTGTGGCTTAACGACATGAAGTATGTATACGACGAGGATGTGAACCAAGTCGTACAGCAAAAGTGACAGTGTGGAACCAATCGCGTTAATTTATCGTTCCTGGTTATCAATTGCAGGAGCATTAAAAATAAAGTAGAAGACTTCCACGCGTTTGTGCAAATGGTAAAACCAACTGTTATTCTTGGAACAGAGTCGTGGTTAAATGATAGCCTTACGGATGCTGAAGTATTTCCGGACGGGTTTACATGCTATCGGAAAGACAGAAACAGCCATGGAGGAGGAGTGTTCATTTTAGTACACAATAGCGTTTCGTCCTGGAGACTTAATATTGACGTGGGCGACTGTGAGGCTGTTTGGTGCCAGATTAAACTAGTAAATCAAAAGGTACTAACAGCATGCAGTTTTTATCGTCCTCCAGACTCGTCTGTACAAGTGTTGGCGCGTCTTGCGAACATGATCGACCTTGCGATGACGGACACTACGATAATAGGCGGAGACTTTAATTTGCCGCACTTTGACTGGGCTAACCTCAGTGGTTCGACCGGTAGTCTGAATCAGGAAATGAAAAATATAGTAGAAATCTTCGCTTTTCATCAAATGGTGCTTGCGCCCACGCGTGGAGGCCATACTTTGGATCTCATCTTGACTAACCAACCGGAGCTTGTCGAGACTACTTTAGTTATCCCGGGTTTGAGCGATCACAGTGCTGTATTGTGCGACTTGAGCATCCAATATGTGAGAACTACAACTGGTGCTAGCAGACAGATTTACAATTACGAAAACGCGAATCTAGCCGCTATCAGTGAAGCACTAGATGCGTACTTCGTAGTATTTGAAACCGAAGCAGAATGTAAAACAGTAAATGAGATGTGGCTATTGCTTAAGGAGAAACTGTTTGAACTGCGTCAGCAGTTTGTGCCCTCATGGGTGCTAACGCCGAGACGAAATAGAAGCAAGCCTTGGTTCTCAAAAACATTACGAAACCTATCAAAGAAAAGGCAAAAGATGTATGGTACGTTTAAAAGGGCACCTACAAAGGAAAATCGCATAAAATTGGCAAAAATAACGCAGGAGGCCAAAGTGGCCATTCGCTCTGCCAAAGAGTATTTTTTTTAGGACGATGCAATCGCGATTAATACAAAACCCAAAGGATTTTTGGAAACACGTTAAAAGAAATGGGAAAGACATTGTGTCCATTCCGTCCTTATCTGTAAATGGTATTGCCGTACATGACGATGTAGGAAAGGCACAGTGTCTTAATCAGTACTTCAGCTCTGTTTTCAGTAGCCCGTTATCAACCGGCGGTAAAAATAGGCATATTCCTTATAGTGGTCTAAGTGAAATGGGTGACATCGAGATAAGCACGCGTGGTATTGAAAAATTATTAGAAGGATTAAATATTTCCAAATCGGGTGGCTCTGATGGCTTATCCAATAGCTATCTGAAACTTTGCGGGCGATCACTTGCCCCATACTTGAAAATTATCTTTGAAAAATCGCTAGCTGAGTCCTCAATCCCACACGACTGGAAGCTTAACTGTATAGTCCCTTTTCATAAATCGGGTCCTAGAGACAATGTTGAGAATTATCGACCGGTATCTTTGACGTGCGTTGCCTCTAAAATTCTTGAACATATCTTATATAAGAACATTGTACGGCACCTAAACGATAACTCCCTGCTTAAGCCTGCACAACATGGTTTCCGCAAAGGTTTCTCCTGTGTAACTCAACTGACCGAATTCGCTCACGATATAGCTCAAGCTTTAGATAATAAATCAACTGTAGACTGCGTGTTCTTGGACTTTAAGAAAGCTTTCGACACTGTGTCCCATAGTTTGCTTATTGACAAAATTACTACATATAATATTAATCCGCAGGTAGTAAACTGGGCAAGAGCGTATCTTGACTCAAGAAGGCAATTTGTCGTAATAAATGGAGTACAGTCAAACTTGGCGGACGTTACATCAGGCGTGCCACATGGTTCAGTTTTGGCTCCGCTCTTATTCTTAATTTGCATAAATGATATGACCTGCGAAATTAATTCTAGAATAAGGCTTTTTGCAGACGACTGCGTGCTGTACAGAGAAATCAAAGCAGAGGAAGATTTACATGCCCTTCAATGTGATCGTGACAAAATCAGTCAGTGGTGTTTAAAATGGAACATGACTTTGAATTTACGTAAAACAGTTCATATGAGGTTTACAAGGAGAACAAGCCTAAATGAAATCTTCTATGTTATGAACAACGAACCGTTATGTCAAGTAATGGAATACAATGGAATACGTGCAACCTTACCTGGCAGCGCCAGGTTGACTATGTGGCAGCTCGAGCGGGTAGGGCATTGGGTTTCCTTCGTAGGAATGCAAAAGACTTCTCCTTAGACTCTAAAGACCTGCTCTACAAGGCAAACGTAAGGTCCATCATGGAATATGCATGCACAGTATGGGATGAGCCGACAGTCCGCGATAAACAGAAACTGGAAAGGTTACAAAATATAGCTGCGCGCTTTGTTTCCGGCAGATCGGGGGTTGGATTTAGTGCGACCGTAGCGAAAGACCAGCTAAACTGGGATTTGTTGGAAACCCGCCGCAAAAAATTTCGATTAAAACTTTTTCATGCAATTTATCATTGTCAAACAGGCATAGTACGTGAAAACTATCTCTTGCCTCCCCATTATACATCAAAACTTACCGATCACCCATTTAAGGTAAGGGAATACTTTTGCAAAACTCAATCGTTTCGGTCGTCTTTTTTCCCCCAGACTATTCGCGACTGGAACAAATTGCCCTATGACATTGTATCGGTTATACCAAATGATTCGTTCTTTTCGAAGTTGGTGTACGCGTTTGGTTGTTTTGCGTGTTTTTCTATTTGCGTTGTATAAACCTAACGATTTTATAGGTGCTTATTTGTGGTGTATATCTGCATTGTACAGATGTTTTGAGCGCTTGCAATACTGCAAGGCCGGTGTGCGGCGAACTGCAACCCTGTGTTATTTTGTTGTGTTCTTCTCCCCCACTGTAACGCCCCTGGCGCTGTGGGTATTAGATAAATAAATAAATAAGTTGAATATTTACACTAAAGGTTCTTATCTTCCCTGATGATCTGACGACGACCATTGTAGGGGAGGTTTCTTTAAAAGTATATTTAACGAAAGAAAAAATATTTGCAGACTGAAGTTGAAGTTGAGCAGAGTAAGAAGTAAAATAAGCGTATCAGACAGCTAACTTTGTGTGAAACCCTGAGGATCTGACCGCGAGACGTCGTGTCTCGTTGTTTTGATCGGTCATGTAGGCTCCGCCCACGACGCACGTGCCAATCAGCATCTCGTGGCGATCTGGTTGGTTGCATTCGCAAATCCGTGCATAAACTGCAGCGGACAACGCCCCCGTAACCCCGAAACGTTGGTAACTCTCTCCCACCTATACAAAAAAGGAAAAGACGAAAAAAAATTCACAGCATATCCACGGGGTGAATGATGATGACTGGGCGAAGCTCCTGAGGGGAAATCATCGGTAAAACCGTGACTCTTCAGTGAAAGTTCGCCCACTACATCTGTGTCCGAACGTAACGTCTAGAAAGTCTCGCTTAAACCGCGCGTCGGCACCTTGGGGCTGAGCTCGCCTGATGCGTTTCGCAGACGCCTCACGAGCGCTCACTGCATCGGGGTGTGCCTGCCGATACGCGCGCTTTCTCGCCGCTTCCCGTTCTCTGACGTTTTGGAGATCCTCTTCGCGCCGCAGCCGTGCCGCTTCGCGTACGGCAGGGTCCTCGGGCCTCTCGTTCTCGAACGCTGGGATCTTGGCGGCGTCGTCGCGCAGCCAGACGACACGCTTCGGCCTCCCGCTCTCGTACGGCAGGATCTTGGCGGCGGCGTCGCGCAGCTTCACGGAGCGCTTCTGCCTCGCGGGCTCGCACATCTGCAGCCTTATCCATCGGGCGACTCCGAGCGCGCGCCAACAGCGAACGGATTTTATTACAACAGTCCCCGCCATCTAGTAAACAATCCAAGAACTAAACTAGAGGTAGCCACGCCATCTAGTAAACAATCCAAGCGCATCTTTTCATCATATACAAGTACCACCATCTAGTAAACAATCCAAGAACTAAACTAGAGGTAGCCACGCCTTCTAGTAAACAATCCAAGAACTAAACTAGAGGTGGCTACATACATACGTCGAGGATGGACAGACCCACGCCTTAAGGAGCTTCGCCCCTAAAACAATTAAGTAAAACACAACAAACGAAACCACGTGCAAACACTTGAGGGCACCTGTTAAGTTCGAGCACCTCTTTTCCTAAAATCGCGAGCTGCTCGTTTATTCTGTCATATGTTCTTTTTTTCCCGCCGATTGGGATGCGGTGATGAATGGACAGCGCGGAGCGCAGACGGAAACGCATTACTTCGCGCCTCTGGGTTTGACGCGGGCGGCCACGGGGCGGGTTCAAAGAAGGGACGCGTGCTGCGCATCGTTTCGTTTGTTTGTAATGATGCCGCAGCGCCCGGTGTCGGCGCCTAGGTTTGAGGGAAGTGGTAGGCTTGGCCGCTGCTGCATCGGGCAGGTCGACGGACTGCGGCAAGTATTCGCGGGGAGGGCTATGACGAACTAACGAGGCCATCTGGGTGGCCCTCGTTTTGTGCGATCCCGAGCACTTTGGACCAACCGCGGGTAGAAGGGTTGTTTTCGCCTGCAGGTGTCCCCGCGAGACGGTTGAATGGGATTCTCCCGCCAGTCATTCTGGGGATCTAGGCTTGGAAACATTGGGTCGCGCAGGTCATTTAGTCGCGTGTCTCGTGCCGGCTACGTGTGGTCTTCTTTCCGGCCTGAAAACGCGACGTCGTCTGGCTGACAACGAGGGCGGCAATAACGGGACGGCGGAGCGCGTGAAACGAGAATGGGGGGTCCGTCGGGAAACAATTAGTCCCCTATCGGCGGCGGAAAAAGGGATCAGTGCCATGCGCGGTGTGTGGCGGCGTGCGCGGCCACAGAGTGGGGTGGGGGGGCGCTCGACAAAGCGACGTAGAATTGTCGGCTTGAATGTCTGTCGGCGACCCGAAGCGCGCGCGCCGTCTCAAAACTTTAATGACCACCAGGAGGGAAACGGGCCACCAAGGGAGAGCTGGTGCGCTTTCCGGACAGGACTCCTGGGGTTCTGGACAAAATCCTAGGATGGTTTCCGGCGCAGGTGGTTGCCTTGGTCGCCGTGCATGACAGCGCGTCAAAATTTCGGAGGGGGCTGAAGCCCCATAAGACCCCCCCCCCTCCCTACGCCCCTGTATTCTGCGTCAACCACACTATACTCCTTTGGAAGCCTGCCGGCTTTGCTGCACAACCTCCGGGCTTTCGTGATGCTATCGATAGCGTCATCGTAAGACGAGAAAGGGCCAGATCTCTCTTCCATTGCGGTGGTGAAACCTTTCGAGTTCACAAATTGAACCGCAGGTTTACGACGACAAGCAGGAAAGCCACCCAGAGTGATGTACGTTGTTATTTGGTCGCTTCCGTGGGACTCAATGTCGGCATACCAGCTTGTGGTCGTCAGCAACGCCGCGGAAACCATGGTGACGTCAAGGGCGCTCGACATCCTTCCCCGATGATATGTTGGGCCCCCAGTGTTAACTACACATAAACCAAGGCGATCAGCAATGTCCAAAGGCTGCGTCCTTTAGCCGTGTTTTGTTTTGCTTCCCCACGAAGTGCGGTGCGCATTGAAGTCTCCTGTCAGGATGTGCGGAGGCGGTATAGCGCGAATAATGTATTCCAGGCGAGTGGTGTTTATTGATGTGCTTGGAGGGATGTACGAAGCGATAATGGTGAAACAGATGCCAGAATGTCGCCTTGTGGCGGCTGCGAAATCATTCGATGCGTCAGATGGCAGGTTGCGTAAGAGTAGGGTAAAGTCGTTACGCACCCCTAGTAAAACCCTCGTCTATGCTGCTCCAGTGGATGACCGCAAAAGTACGTATCCCGATAATCGTACATCTGCGGTTAGTCGGGACTCTGATATGGCGATGACCGGGAACTGATAATTGGAAGCCGCTGTCTATGTGTACGCGCGTTGTATTAGAAGAATTAGAATAGCGGGTGAGTAAGCTAGGCGAGGGTAAATGGACAGGAGACGAGGTTTTTTAATATTACGAGACATTAGCCATTTTTCGTACCGTGACTGAACCAGACAAAGGTCAGATTGTAAGGTGGCAGAGTCGTTAGTACTGCCGATAGGACGGTAAGTTACAGTCATTATAGAAAAGGCGGATGTTAGAATATATGTTATTAGGAAGGTGATTAATGTAGATTAGAAAAAGCAGAGGGACAAGAAGAGTACCTTGACGTACGCCTGAAGACACATCGGAAAAAGAGAATGAATGGTTATTAGCATAAAAGAACTATTGGCGGTTTGTTAAGAACTCGCATATCAAAATAAATACCAGGGTATTAAAGTTAAGGCGAGATAGCTTGAGTAATAGCCTTTGATGGGAAGCTTTATCAAAAAGCCTTATCAAAATCAAGGAAAATCGCACCTACGGGTATGTTAACGTAGATGCTGGAACCAAGGTCGTTAATGAAGAGTGCAAGTTGAGGGTCACATCATAAACCTTTTTTCACATCCATGTTACTCAGGGTAAAGGAAATTAACCGAATTTAGAAATTTTACGACATGTGAATATACGATATGCTCCATTATTTTAGGTATTACACTAGTGAGGAAAAGGGGCGATGATTACTTCGCAGAACAAGCTGGACCTTTCTTTCCCACGTCTTTTTTTTTCTTTCTTTCTTCCGGCACCGCAACGCATTTGAAGTGATTACTTATATATGTGTGAAAGATAACGCTGGTTGAAAACTTAGTGTTTTTTAGAATTTTCGAATTGATACCATCGCAACCGGAGAATGAAGTAAGCTTCAACGCATCTATTAATTTGATGATACCGTTAGGATCAAATATAATGTCCGGCATAACTGGATTATCAAAAGGAGGGAAGTCGGGAAGCATATCATTTGAATCAGATGTAAAGACAGAGCAGAAGACGGAATTTTGTTCATGGGTGTGACATGTTGAGGAATAGGGGTACCGTTTTCGTTAAGCAATGATAAAGAGCACGGTGGGGTAGTATTATTGGCTTTCCAATAACGCTTCGTATTACTGCGTAACATGTTAGGGAAAGTGGAAGACAAAAAAGGGACGCTTGGCGTTCATTGCAAGTGAACTGAGTAATTTTGCCATGTTGCGGTATCTATTTCAAGCACTAGCGCTGTTGGACTGCTTTGCGGACCGGTACAAACGCTTGAGAACGTACATAGGTGGATGCCACAAGTAACGTCCATCTCCCAAGGGACACTTGGACCTGTCAATAAACCTGTCACAGTATTTCTGGTACAGGTGTTGTTTTCCACTCTTTTCATGTTTTTTTTGGGGGGGTGGGGGGACACGGAAAGGAATTTGACTGGGAGTAGGACCAACAACGGCTTGTGATACGACCCCCGGAGATAGCCCAGCAGCATGGGACGCAGCACACGCGAGTTCCACTGCAGCAGCAATGGTGCTTTAGTATTTGTTGACATGCTCTGTGGGGAATCGCGCCACTGGTTCTTTCTGGAAGGCTCGGGTCGCTTGGGATGCGCAGCTCAAGCAGCGGTGTCGCGTGGCTGAGACAAGTGTGGTAAGTGCTTAGAGAGCGGGATATTGATATGTCTGGCAATCATCCGGCTTAGGAGCTGCTCAACCTCTGTGGCAGTCAAGGCGAAGCAAAGACCAGACATTGAGACATGGAATTCACTCGATTGAGAGTCTCGCTGGCGTAGTTTTCCTGCCGGCGTTTACATCCCGCTTCCTTTCGGGAAAGTGCTCCGCAAGCCTGTTTCAATTCACGCTGCATTAGGACAGCTAGGTCTGTACGGGCACGATGTTCGAAGAGAGACCATCGAGGTACTCAGAAGATGGAGTGGTGTAGGAACCCTTCGAAGCTTGCTTCTTCTACCTGTTGCAAACTGCCGCTGAGCCAGACGAGAGAAAGAGAGAGAGAGAGAGACCGAGAGGGAGAAATAACATTCATGCAAAACACTCTCTCTTTAGGCGCGACCTGGAAGCCTCGGGAGGTGACTAGCACCTTGCTCGAGACCTCGGAGCTCTCCTGTCCTGCTCCCAGTCCGGGCAGATGAGTGGTGGTTAGGGATCCTTGAGGTAATTGCAGAGGGAATGGAACTGGTGTCCACTGCACCGCAGTGCTGGCAGTTTGGTGAGACAACGGGAAAGCACCCGCGATGGCGAATACACAGGGGTGGCCGAAATATTTGATATCTGGCAAAGATGAGAAAAATCTAGTGTCATACCAAGCTGTCGCGCTCAAAATTCCGACCTCTCAGGAACCTAGCAAAACCACTTCAGGAAAGTGATATTTGGCATAAATCAAGACGTCAACGTGCAAATGAAAATGCTGAAATTTTTTTTCTAGGATTCGGAATATTTTGTGTGTAATTCGGTGTGAAATCTTACTCCGTATGCATTTTTATGGAGTAGTTTCCACGGCTTAGGTACATTGTCGCGCAACGTGCGAGATTTGAACCTGTGCAAAAAGCAAGTTTTCACCGCCAATATTAGCTGCGCAAAAGAACTTTACCCTTCGCTAAATAACTACCGAGTAATCACTGCTGAAACGACTGCCATGACCGGGAAAGGTGCACATGATTATAGATATGGTTAGGCTAAGTGCCTACCGCAAACATGAGAAACAAGATTAAGGTAGTGGTAAGGGTCCAAGTGTCGTTTGGCTGATGGACGGTACTTCTGGCATCCACCTATACACCTCCTCAAAATTTAGGCGCTGATTTGAACAGGATGCGGTGGTTCTAGCCACTGTACTCTCGTGACAAAGTCATGATTGGGATATTTCAAAGCCCTCAGCACAACTTGATGCTACCGCGCCACCAACATCGGAGGCTGCAACCTGGAATCAGCTGATCATGCCGACCTGATCATTATAAACGACTTGACGAACGCAGCCCGGCCAGGTCCGTCGCCTAGTCAGCGAGGCACCGTTCCTGGCTTTACCTGGGCCGCTGCATCACAGCGTCACTTTGAAAACGCGAGGTTGCCTTGTGGGGAAGAGACCTCTACCCCGTTCGTATGAGGTTTCGCGGCAACGCGTGGGTCAAAACAAAACAGGTTAAGTATACCGTCTGGCCTTGTTCCACGGAGGTTCAATACTGAGAGCCAGATCGACATCCCAAGCCCACTTTAAGCACACTCACGTCTCTGTTGAGCCGAATTTTGGTTTCCGCAAATGGTGCTACGAGGGTTGTCGAAGTAGAGCAAGACACCTCTGCTCCCTCCAGACCGACAGCCGATCCTTTGGGTCGTTCCCGCCGACTTGAAGCAGATCTATCGGAAGGAGGCCACACTTTTGACGACCTGGTGTGCCTGCGCCAATGCAGAGCGCTCATTTGGAAACAAACCGAGCTCCTGGCATAAGAGCGTTGTGATGAATACTGCAACCTTTTTCTTCCCACGCTATGGACCGGACGCTGCAGCACCTTCTGAAGTCTTGCCGGATGTATCAAGCTACAGCGTGCGCTGCACACGGTGCTTCTCTGGACAGGACAATCGCGTGAGGCATTCGAAAGAGAGGCAGCGAAGATTTTCTTTCCACAACCAGCATCGCATCTGCCACCTTCTATTTACGCTCCCAAGCTAGTTATAGAGAGGTACCTAACTGACATGGCTTTCACATCTGGTGACTTCAGCGTTGCCCTTGAGCAAATCAATGTGTCTAGCATACCTGGTAATAATGGAGTGTCTTGGGTAATACTTCGTAATCTGCCTGTTGTACAGCAAGATAAGCGTCTTGAAACGCTTAAAAAATTTAGATTGGTGACGTGGTACTTCCAGCCCTCGAGCATGCTGTCGTGATACCCATTCATAACCCAGGCAAAGATGCCTCAGTCATGTCAAATTTGCGCCCAACCCCGCTCATGTGCACTTTCTATAAGTGGATGGACCCGATGGCCACATTTGAACTAAGCCATCCAACTGGAAGATGAACACGATTACTTCCACCCAACCCACATGGCGTACCGGCCAATGTGGGCACCCATGGCAATCGTTACCTCCTACGATAGTTCCTGCGGGGCTAGCCGGCACAAGCCTTCACACATTCTGGTTGTTATTGGTGTACAGATAGCTTTCCATGCGGTATCACATGCACCGGTTCTGGATGCCGTTGCGAAAGCCTTTTCTGGTAAGCGGCTACGAAATTTCCCACGGGGATTGTTGGTTAACTGCACATATAATATTTGATCCGGCTTCCTCGACATCATTTCCTTCACTAATTGCTTTGGGGTAAGCCAGGGGGTATCGTATGCCCAATTTTTTTTAACTTGGTTTTGACGAAGTTGATTAGTGGAGTGTCTGCGGTACAGGGCGTCCATATCACGGCAATGCTATCGATATAATTTAAACTGAGGCCGGTTACCATCCTTCACCCTAGGCCGCGAAGTGTCATTAGCAGAAGGTCTTAGGCAAGTTCAGCACTTTCCTAGCTCCCTTGGGGATGAACATGTCATTCTTAAAAGCAGACTTCTTGGCCACACGAGATGAACTTGAAGAGCGCCCCTGTGTTCAATTGACCATATAATGCGTGCCACTCCATCCTGCGACAGAAGGTGGAGTGCGGGTCTTGGGGGTTCCCACTCACCAGAATGGGCGGCACTACAAAATGGATCGAACAGCTCCGTCCACTCTGGCGCAGCTTGCTGCACCTCATTCGTTACAACTCCTGGAACTTCGAATGGGGCATCGCAGAACACAACCAAGCGATCAGTGCAAACTGCACTCGTGCCCACAGTCATATATAGCGCCTTTTGCTCATCATCATCATCCTCATCATCTTCTGCATGGTTGTAGCCACTGCAGGGCGAAAGCCTCTTCCAAACATCTACAACCACGCCTATCCAGTGCGAGTCGAGTCCACGCTTTTCGCAGTTAATCTGGCCATCTTGTCGTCGGCCGACCCCTATTGCCCTGTTGCGTTTGCAGTTTATTACAAGCCAATTTGTTAAACGGATGGACCACCTGTTGTCCTTCCTACGCATTATGTGCGTCTCGTGCAACTCGCGCACAACACACCACACTCAACATTTAGAGGTGTGTTACAGGGAAGCACTTCAGCCTTAACTGGGCTTCCTCGACATATGCAGGTTGAGGAGTTGTCTACGAGCCTTTCCACTTCCGAAGTCGTCATCTAGTCGAAGACAGAAGACGTTAAACACTGCCGTAAAGTCACTAACGAGGAACTCTGCTTACTGTTTCATCGCGGCGAGGCCCAAGGTTTTCTGTTTCTGCCACACACAAGCACATTCCACCACTATGCAACTGCCGGCACCTGGCCGACACTAGCAATGGAACCATCTTTCGTAGCGCCATGTTCCTTCCTTGGCCAGACTCAGCAGACTAGACCAAACAGACACAACAAAATTTTGTCTGCGTAGATGCTTTTTGACGGCGGAATTTATGAACGGCGTCCCGGGCGGCCGTAACAGCGTAAAGGGCGTTCTCTCAACCAAAGCGTTTCAAGCGTTTACGCCGCCTACCGCAACAGATGAAGAACTGTGTGCCGTCAACGAGGGTGTCAAGCATGCTGGCCACCTGCTGGTGGCTAATCCAGACGCCTTCTGAAGCGTCAACCTATCTTCTGGAAGAATATATATACGGGGAGTTATTGGACTGCTCAGCCAACACTGTGGCCCAATACCTGAAGCGTTCATGGGCACCGCTGCGTCTGCGTATCGGCATCATTGACACAGTATCTTTAATACCAGGGCACTCAAGACCTCTGACTAGAGAGTGGGTTTATGAGCTGGCAAGTGAAGCTTGTTGAAATTTCTACCCTCAGTTTCTCAGCTCATTCAACCAGGCGTTCAACAAGAATACCGTACAACCCACATAACATCACATTTTGTTTTGGGTGTTCTCTGATACCGAAGGCGAACGCCGCCGCCGCAAAGAGCGCCTCCATCACGATCACATACCGAGAGTGCCCGTCAACTCGGGTCCAATGTGTCCCGCCCGTTTCAACGGCGCACAACTGTTCCTTAACCAAGCGCGGTCTAGATAAGCCATAACTATGACTAGAGACAAGATTTTAGGTAAATGTCTAATTTGTTCATTTAGCTATTATAGGATCACTTTGATATATGCGCATGAATTAGAGGGTAAGAAAAGCTTTCACGGTGTTTTTATAGTGGCTATAAATACGTCTAATGACGTTTGTGCCTGAATGTGTATTTTCAATAATGACGCCTATATAAACATTATTTAGCCTTACCTATCGCTTTCGAGTGCAGTTTATGGCCGTTCATGTTACCGCGCAGCTGGCATTTACTCTACGAAACCCCATGGGATTCAGCCTGGCCCCTAGTGCAACCAACTCCCGGAAAATAACCGTTCGTACTGTGGAATGGGACACTCATTCTCAGTGAGAAGAGGTACGATTTAGATGCCAGAAATCTACGGCTGGAGGAAGTTTGCTACCATTCTACAGTTTTCACAGATTCTTAAGCTAAGTTTCAATCTGTATCCATACAGATTTCTTCAAACATGTGCAATCGCATCCTGATTTCTAGTAGCACATAACCCTATTTTTAACGAAACAGTTAAGCATCGAACGCGTCTTTTAGCAGATCACTCCTACATTGAAAAGACAACGGCGAAACAGCACTGCGGAGCCTCATTACTTCACCCCCTAAAGTTCACACCAACGTTACTACATAGGTGCAATTGTCAAACTCCCCATTCTTCCCATGCATTGAAAATGGCACCCTTTCTTGAACTTGTCACCAGATGGCGGTAGTTCCACCCGGCTCCACTTTGCTACACGTCGTGTGCTATGCACAGGCAATTGTTCGCGTGTTCATAGGCATGGTAACTTTGTCTAGGTATTTGTTTATATTATTATGACCGATATATGGATTTATTGCTATTACTTATTACTTTATTATTTGCCTGAAAACAGCCCGTATGAGACGCTAAAACGCACGTAACACAGTTTTTCGCCCGTCATTTGCGCGGCCGCTATCAAAACCGCAATTTCCAAGGACTGACGCATGTAATAAGTGCTCCAATCATATTTTGGGTTCAGTTATACGTATTCACCGATAATATAGCTTAATTGCAGCTAATTTTCTACATAACGCAGTACAAGTGCTTTACTAGTCCGTACTTTATTAGCGAAGCAATGTCACCTCCACGAAAACGTTAGCGAGAAGCTGCTGCCGCTCGGCCCATCCCTTTTTAATCCCATCACGGTCAAAATAAAAAAATTTACCACCACGGTATTGCCCTTGCGGAGAGAGTGTGTGAGACATATCGCGAAGACGCGAGGATAGAATGATGTTAACGTGGAGCAGGATGAGCATCAGCCTTTTCAATTCATTGCACCACCATTTCATTACAAATGAATATCTTATCTCTTCTCGGCCTTTGAACTAAGATCAAAGTGCTCTCTCATGAAGCCGACGTGTAGATGAGTGAATGCCAATCCACAATTAGGCGCCTTCCTTTTTTCTTTCTAATCAAGTTTTAGTACTCAGTAGCCTCTAGAAAACACCCCTAAAGGAACAGAGGCATTTCACTTACGAACGACACCTAAGTTATTACAACTGCACAAAAAAAAATCTTTCAGGTAAGGGACCGCGGAAGAATGTATTGCTATTTTTATAACCTTCTAGCCCAGAATTTCTCCGTGACATTAAGGTTATTGGGCATTAACTATTCTCTGCACTATTTTTGGATAAAGCGAACAAATTGTACATATAGTTTTATGTATACGAGCCGGGCAAACAATTCAAGAATAAAACAAATAATTCATTTGCAGTTCATTTACTTTTATGTACTTACAATATGAAATGAAAACAGTATTGCCCGAAGGCCTATTCTATATTTACAACACAGCACTTCATGCACGAAAGCACTTCACGCCAGTCTCTAAATCAACTTTTCGCGCTTCTTACCAGCTGCTCTCGTGACTTCTTCAAGTTCCTGTGTCTATGTGCAAACCTTTTTTGCTTCCGGGTGGCTTTCATTAGGAGTTTATTTGCATGAACCCGGCAGGACGAACGCTTCGCTTGGGATCACAGCACGTGGCATTTATGAGAAATGCACTTATAGCATTGAAACCGAACTCCTTTACAAGCATGAATCTCGTGAACAGTTTGCAAGGAAGCTGTCACATTCTGCTTCGTGCATAAGCTGACATTTGTGAAGGGTTTTGCGGGACGACCGTACGCACTTGCGATAGGCACACACCCTTGACTTGCAGGCAAGGCTCTTGTCCGCACATGGAATCGCTCTATGCCACTTAGAGTGCAGTACTTCTTTGTTTCAAGCACAGAAGAAATGCCGCTACCAGCAGCTTGCGTCACTCTTTCAGCCGTGCACGCAGCACGTCGGCATGCCTCTCACAGAGAAAGTTACCGACCGCTCTTTCCCGTAATAAACAACAACGCCACTCGGCAATCACTGACGAACAACACCGCACTTGCGACGAGAGGATACTGACGATACCAGACCATATGACCGAACGGCAGCCAGGCCGCCCGGCCACCCAGGCTGCCGTGGCGACCTGCAATCGGGATCCGCCTGTGACTACAGCGGCACTGGCTCCCGTGGTCCCGCGAAACGCGGCGGAGTTTGACAACTGAACCTATCTTGTAACGTTGGTTCACACGGCCTATGGAGTTAAAAACACGCTTTAGCATTAAATTCTGTTCGGATACCACACGCCTTTTAAACATGCTCTTCAAACGTGTCGCAGGTTTGGCAATGTTAAGACGTCTTGCCTGATCAATTCGAAAAATATTATTGGGTATAATAAAATTGCTGAAGTGTGTCTAACAGTCAGCGGTGGCGTAGAATTAGAGCATCCGCCTCGCATGCAGGAGGACTGTCTTCGAATCCCGGTGCTGCAGATTCCAACCGGATTAAAATATCCGGGTGTTGATGGAATTGCAGGAAGAGGCTTGGGGTGCGGCACGATCCCGGCGAACATTGCCGGTAACGCACTCACTACAGTCAAACCCGACCATAACAAACCCGGATAGAGAGAATTATGCCATATATCGAGAAAGAAAGGTTAGTTACGAAAATACACGCGAAACATATTCCTTATAACGAAGTTCACATCTGATATATCGAACTCATCGCGCCTAGAATTGCCGCCGAAATGCATTGTCTCGGAGAGGCGATCGAGATGTTGTTTGGCTGCGATGGAAATTTTGAGCCTGCCTTGGAGCGACGTGACTTCTTGCACTTTCCGTAACTGCTAACGACGCGACTGACTCACGATTAAACTCTCCCAGTCAACGAGTGCGGACCAAGATGGCAGCATCGGCGAACTGTGGGAAGAGCCCGCCGACGTTCCCGAAGGAATGCCCTTCGAGGATTGCCTGAGTGTCGGCAACGACGTTGCCCTCATTGTGAGCCCCTCGGACTCCGATACCGCCACCGATGTCATGGCTGCTAACGCTGCTGGAAGCACCGAAGAGGCGGGGGATATTGCGAGCGGAAGCCGTCCTATGCTTATAATGAAGCACTTTCGGCAGTCAGTGCGTTCCACTGATATTGTTTTGCTATTGAAGGCCACGGAGTGCAACTGATGCAAATTATGTCTCACGTAGAGAATGCTGTGCCAGTTGACGCTGCCTAAACGAAAGTGAGAACAAAAATAACCACTTTTTGGGAAAGTAGGGAACTACAGCGAAACGTGGCTTTATTGCTTGCAATAAACATAGTTTTCTGTATAGTAATGGGATACTTCATTATGTTCATATCTGCATTCGGGGATGGCAGGAGGATGGCGGTGGGGGTGGCGTGGTTCCGCGTACTGCGAACTCGTAACAAGAAACTCGTTATTGGAGGGTTCGGTTATTTCCAACTATGTGATATGATGAACTAATAGTGACTAATATTGCAGTTCGCTACAACCGGGTTTGACTGTACAGAGCATGATTTGCCACCCTGGTGTAGTAATGCCACAACCTCCCATTAATACGCCAAATAAACCTCGGTCCTCAGTATCTGGTCGCTGCGAAGCAACAGACCTTGGCGGTTGTCAAACCTGTGACGCAGCATAGGATGCTAAGAATCCCTGCATCCGGACACGCTGCCATTGGAATCTGAAACTTGCAACGTTTAACACGAGAACTTTATCTAGCGAGGCTAGTCTAGAGGTGTTCTTTGAGGAATTAGAGGGCATTAAGTGGGTCATGATACGGCTCAGCAAGCCTAGGAGGACAGGTGAAGCCTTTACAGTGCTTAAAATTGGACACGTCCTATGTTACCGTGGTCTACCGGACAAAGAGAACTCGTGGTCTAGCGGTCAGAACGGACCGATAGAGCACTGGAAGAAATGGCCTAGCGGAAGAGAAATAGGCTTAACAAGAAGTACGAAATCAAGGTGGTAGAGGGCTAAGCGTCTACATCGAGCCAGGTCGACCTGCTAGTTGAAAGCCTCTATGAAGATGTAGAATCGGCAATGGCTAAAGTAAAAAAAAATTCACCATCTTCCCGTAGGGGAACCCTGATTAGTATCTGAAGCAGCCATGGTGTCGACCCAAGTCGACTGCGTTTAGGTTGTCCGAAAAAATCCTGCTCACATCGTCTATGATCACGCATTTCACGTTGCAGAAGGCCACGCGGAAGGTGTTCCACTCGCTGGTACCGAGGTCTCCGTCCTCGTTGGGGCCGGTGGTCTTACGAGAGAGCTTTAAAGCCGCGTGCATCGTGGTTCCTCGCACTGCCACAGCCGCCTTTCCGGGGCTCCCGCAGATGACGGATGCGTTGTAGGCAGTTTTGTTACCGGTGTTGCTGTACCGGTTGTAGAGGTACATGGCAAGCCGGAGGACGAACATCTTGCCGCAACCGGCCGGTCCGGTGAAGAAGACCCGTAACGGAGGTGCTTACGGTGTCGTCTGCCGGTGGATGATTTCTCGCAGTAGCTCATGTTGTTCCGCGTTTGTCATCCTCATCAAGTTGTAGTATTCGTCCCGGTCCATGATGTCTTGCCGCTTGCGCACGGCCGCGCAGTGACTCGCGTGTTTGATCAGGCGCACCAAGTCTTGGCTCGGGATGAAGTCGGTGTCTTCGTGTTCCGGGTGGACGATCACGGCAGGAGCAGGTGCTGCTCCTTCTTCTTGTTCCTTTTGTTGTGCCCTCTTCTCCGCGGCGTTGTCCCCAGCGCTGGCACTGGCGTTGACGCTGTCTTTGCAGGTGGCGTTACCAGCGGAATTGCCCGTGGCACTTATCGCGGCATTGCGGGAGAATTCCCCTGCGGGAAGATGGCGACAAGGGTTGAATGCGGAGCTATCTTGTAACGGATTCCTTCGTTGGCCAATCCCTAGGGGCATCCTGCCACAATCATCATCAGCTGTGCCTGGCCAGGCATGTGCAGTGGGGGTGTGGACGCCGCACAACGGCGCCCACACAACGGCGGAGGGAACAGGCGCCACTATAAGCTGCTTGGCATCTAAATCACAGTATATAGCGTAGTTATGGGAGATCTCAATGCTAAAGTAGGCAAGGAGCATGCTGAAGACAAGGCAGTTCGGAACTATGGTCTGGGTGAAAAAAATAACAGAGGGGACTTATTAGTACAGTTCGGAGAACGAAATAATCTACGCATCATGGGTACCACTTGCAAATGGGGGAGCCGGAAGTGGACATGGAGGAGCGCGAATGTGGAGCATAAAAATAAAACAGACTTCATACTATCCGATAACACGGACGTCGTGCAGGATTTTGAAGTGCTCGGAAGGGTGAGGTGTAGTGACCACCGTACGGTGAGATCTCGAATTAAGCTAGATCTCAGGATGAACCACAACAAGCTATTAGAAAAGAAGCTAATCAATGAGCTTACTGTAGGACGGAAAGCTAAAGAATTCAGGATCACGCTGCAGACCCCTTATCCAGCACTTACCGAGCAGGCAGAGTTTACAACACAGTAAGCCAGATACAGTATTACACGCATATCACGGAGTGTGCAGTAGAAGTCGGAGGCATGATCGCCAAACAGGATGCTAGCATACTTTCCCAGGAGGCGAAAGATTCATTAGGTAACGGCAAAGCATGACAATGTCCACCCCAGCAGACAGAATGGAACTATCGGAACTTTCAAAGTTTATCAATAAGCGTAACGCAGCTGACACACGGACGGATAATACAGAGAGGATTGAGCATGCTTTGAAGAACACAGGCAGCCTGAAAACAGTGAAGAGGCATCTAGTCCTGGGGAAAAATCAGATGTATTCATTTCAGTACAAGCAAATCATCGTTATCACAAATAGGGATAAAATAGTTAGAGTTGTCGAGAAGATATATAGATATCTGCACAGTAGCCGCGACATCCAGTATAATACCTGACGTGGAAGTTCTTCAGCTGAGGTTGACATCCCACCAGTAACGACAGAAGAAGTAAAGAAGGCTTTGAAAGAAATGCAAGCGCGCAAACCACCCGGTGAGCGTCAGATAACAGGAGACTTCTTGATGGATGATGGGTAACTTGTAGTAGAAAACACGGAACACTTGTATACGCAATGCGTAATGACCGCGAGGGTACCGGAATATTGGAAGAACGAGAACATCATCCTTATCTATTAGAAAGGTGACATGAAGGATTTGAAAAATTATACGCCGATCTGCTTAGCGTGAGTCATCTACGACGTACTTACCAAGGTAATCGGTAACAGAATTTCCGCCACCTTTTCAGTTAACGTAAAGGACAACCAGGCCTTCGTAAACGCTGTTCAACCAGAGACCATATTCACACGATCAGTCAGCTGATAGAAAAATGTGCGAAGTATAGTCCACTTCTATATATAGCCTTCATAGATTATGAGAAAGCATCTAGCTCTGTCAAAACCTCAGCAGTTATTAAGACATTGCGGAATAAGGGTGTACACGAGCACTACGTAAGAATACTAGAGGATATCTACAATGAGTCCACAGCTACCATGTTCTTTCATTAGGAGAGCAGTAAATTACCTATAACGAAGGGCATCAGACAAGGAGACAGAATCTTTCAAATGTTATTCAGAGCATCTCTACAAGAGGAATTAAGAATAATGAATTGGGAACAGATGAGCGTAAGGGTTATCAGTAACCTCAGACTTGCTGATGACGCTGCCTTGCTAAGTAACTCAGGGGACGAATTGCAAAGCATGATTACCGCACTGGAAAAGCAGGTTGTGCTTAAATTGATGTACAGAAAAATAAAGTAACGCTTTATATCCTCGGGAGAGCACAGAGGTTTTATATATGTGGTGACGCAGTGGAACTGGGTAGCGAATATATCTGCTTAGGCCAAGTAGTGACCCCGGATCCCAACCATAAGGCGGAGAAAATTAAAAGGATAAAAATGGGGTGGAGCGCATTTGGCAGGCATTCTCAGATAATGAATGGCAGCGTGCCGCTGCAAGAAGAAAGGGAATCGCAGCTGTATCTTACCGGTACTCATGTAGGGGGTCGAAACTTGGAGGCTCACTGAAAGGGATCAACTTAAATTGAGGACGACTCAGCGACGAATGGAACGGAAGATAATAGGTGCAACATTAATGGAGAAAAAGGGAGCGGAGTGGGTCAGGGAACAAACGTGTGTTAAAGCTGTATTGGTAGAGACTAAGACGAATGGGGTGCGCGCAGGGCATGTATTGCGAAGCTAAGATTACCTTTGGTCATTACGAGTAACCGAGTGGATCTCTAGAGAAAGCAAGCGTGGCAGGGGGTGGTAGAAAGTTAGATAGACAGATGAGATCAAGAAGTTTTACGGGATAAATTGGTCGAAGTTAGCACAGAACAGGCATAATTGGAGATCCATGGGAATACCCTTTGCCCTGCAGTTAGCGTATATAGGGTGATGATTACGATGACCTAAGATTTCTCTAGTAAGAGCATAGTAATTTCTTCATAAATTTCCGTCTCTATTGCGTTTATTATCTTCGTCTTTTTCGTGGTGTTGTAATAAATGACGTCAGGAAAACGTAAACTAGCGCTCTTCTTAATCAGAATTTCAGATTTCGAGTATTCTTTTCCATGCCTGTTTCACTATATGTCACACCATTCAGGAAGCGCCAGTGGCCATTGAAAATGAATGTGATCATTGCGTTTGTTGAATTAGGCCAATGAATCGCAATTAGTCCACCACTTTTATGTGACAACTTATCCGCTATTTTCAACTGTTGGAGCCTTTCTACCATCATAAACGATAACACTTGGTTTTACATGTCGTAGTATAGCTCGGGCACGTCTTCGTTTGCAACCATTTGCATTTGTCAAAGTATGTATGGCGCCTGTATTTGCGACGGTTGGTGCCCTAGTCGTTGTTCTCAGGGCCTTATTTCTGGTGCCTAAACCTTCTTTCAGTGCCTAAAAATTTGGCGTGTATTGATGATGTCGTGGCCAGGTGGAGGCAAACCTCGAACAGAACACGCCCGGGCGGCACTTCCAGCGCGTTTAGGAATACCTCCTCTTCAGTGACCCATATCAACCTTTTTACGTCTACTATTCATGTGGGTAGGTCCTGAAACCCGCCATTCGCCACCTTGTGTTCAACTGCATTGGTCTCACAGGGGCACTGTCGACACGCCGCGCTGCATTGGGTCGTACTTATGACGACCGAATCTGTTGAAAGTTCAGCATCAAAGAGGATTTACACGCAATAAAGCGCTTCGTGCATAGTTCCTCCATGTTATGACAATATTAATGCACTCTTCTTTTCCACCTACTTGCCGCCATGTGGCCTCGAGTAATCACAAATAATGAATGTTCGTTCTGTTGGTCATTTTCGGGGGGGTCGTACTCTACACTGCACGAAAGAGAAAATTACTGACAATGTTTCTTACGGTGTTGCAGAGGTGAATTTTGGTACATCCATCAGAGGACTATAAGAAAAAAGCTGCCCGTAAGCTAATATTGTGGGAGTTATTTGTCAGTAGAAGAGTTGGGTATAACTATGGATGTGATAAGGTTGTTGGGTCTCCAGAGCACTTGGCGAGCACGCTTGGGCAATATCTACAGTGACAGAGACGCTCTGCCAACGAGGAGGTGCTTTAGAGAACACATTTTATGGCTACCGAGTATCGAACCACTGGCACGCTTAAAACGCTTTTAAAATGACAACGGCCGGTGCAGTCGGCTCGGCAGCATTCCTATTTTCCGAGAGACTACATGTGTACACTGACAAAATTTTGTTAATTGTTAATTTGGCCAAAGTGTACGTGTCAATAGGTTTTTCACAATTTAAACATTTGTTGACTCTTATGACGGATTCAATTTTAACTTTGGAAAAATTAATAACGTATCCACTTGAATTAAACAATATTAAATTTAAATACAAGCACTACGTCCAAATAAGTGGCACATCTATGGGCACAAAAATAGGCCCACATTTTGCCAACATATTCATGGCCACCCGTGAGACACAGGTCCTGGAGAAATTCTCTCTAAAACCACTGTTTTACAGGCGGTGCATCTACGGCATTTTTTGGTTTGGCCTCATGGTGAGGTAACGCTGAATAAATTCATATATCATTTTAACAATATTCACAGTGAGATCTCATTCCCACGTGAGTATTCAGCTTCTACAATAAATTTTCTTGACGTGCACATAACAACTGATGGACACAAACTGGCTAGTTCGGTGTACAGAAAAACACCGACCGATCCCACTACTGGAATTTTCACAGAAGCCATGTGAGACACTGTAATACGGCCATTCCATACAACCAAGCCCTACGCTTCCGCAGAATTTTCTCTAACCAAAATGGCTTCGCTTCAGATTGTGATCAGCTACGCATTGACCTCGCACGACAAAAATACCCACTACCACTCGCTGAAGATTCAATCAGGAAGGCATCAGAACAGGAGCGTTCTAGCCTTTTTGTGGAACTAAAACCTCCAATTCGGGGTCACAAACAAATATGATTTTGACATGTTCGGCACCTGGCCCAAACATCAATGAAATTTTAAGAAGACACCACATCTGGTTCCAGAGTGAAAGAATGAAGTACGTCATCCCAGAGCCATCACGTGTGGTGTATCGCCGGGAAAGAAACATAAGATACATTGTAACATCATCTCAATCAAAATAAATTAGTTTCACTGGCTCGACCACATGTGATCAACCACTTGCGCAAACTGTGTCTGGTAATGAGACCAACAACGACCGCTCAGAGCAGGGTATTTCACTGTTCCATGCAGATGAGGGGAATCTTTAATTGTGACACTGCAAATAGAGTTTACCTCCTAGAATGTGGCGCTTGTGGTGCGGCATATAATGGACAGACTGGAATTTTTTAGAACTGGCTTTATTAATCACAGACACGATACAAACACTTAATCTAATCTCCCCCTTTCAAAACACATCAACTCTTTGAAACACACATTCGACCAATTTACAGCCGCGGTGCTAAAATCGTGATTTAAACCCCATCAGGACGGGGAAGCCTGCGAATCAATACCGGTTCCCAAATATAACTCTCTATCAAGGGGTATCAATGAGTCCCCGGGAAGATGTCGTGCCTTTAAGCCTAGACATTGTAGCGGCACGTATCACATCCTTCCCCTTCTCAAGCCTTGGATGGTTTAGTGTTGTCAATAGGTTACTTTTCTATATCCTGCTGTGGGTGTAGATGGGATGATGATGACTCCCTTATTGACCGGAGGGGGCAGGAGTTCATATAAGCAGAATTTTTTCTTCGGGTGCCGGCATTGCCTAGCAGCGAGGCATCATCACCATCACCATTATCCTCGTACTGCTCAGGTCTACTGCAGGACGAAGGCCTTCCTAACTGACCTCCAACCACCTCTGTCCTGCATAACTTGAATCCACAGTGTAGCCCCCAAGTTCCGTATTTCATCACTACATCATGTCATTGGCCTTCCCCTTTTTCTCGACTTATCTCTTGGTATCCACTGTGATACCCTAATTGTCCACCCGTTATTTGTTCGTCTCCCTACATGGCCACCCAAAGTACATTTCTTTTTCTTTAATTGAATTATGATATCATCAAGTCTGCTTTGTTCTCTGATACAGGTAGCTTGTTTTTGTTTCTAAGTGTTGTTCCTATCATTATTCGATCCATGGTCAATCAAGCCGACCACAGTTTGCTTTCTCGATGTTTATTAAGGCGCCAAGTTTCACCTCCTTAAGTCATTACCAGCAGTATGCGCTGATTGTGGATTTTTCTTTTAGTGACAGACGTAGCTTTCTTTTCATTATTTGGGGGTGCTTGCCGTGTGATTCTCCGCCATCAATATTCTGGACCGGATTCCTCTCTCATGGTTGAGGTAACCACTAACCCTTTCTTCGAGGTGGCTATATTCTTTTACTGCTTCTAGTGTTTCGTTTCCTAAGATGAAGCAGACGTCCTTTGCATGCTTATTTCTCATTCCTTTAGATTTATTCATATTGGTTTTTAGCCCAACGGCTGTGCTTTCTGATTGTAGTTCTTTAAACATTGTTTGCATGTGTTCTGCATTATCACTCACAAAGCCTATGTTGTCTGCAAACCTCAAATGGCGCAAGTATTCCCCGGTTTATCCTTAATCCCGTCTTCACCGTCAAGCCTTTAAAATGCCCTCTCCAGACATGTTGTGAATAGTTTTGAAGAGATGGTATCACCCTGTCTTACTCCGTTTCGGATCGGAAATTTATCGCTTTTCTTGTCGAGGCTTAGCCTGCCCGGGCATCCTTTATATATGTCTTCTGGAAGTGTTATGTATATTCGCTCCATTGCCTAGTTTTTTAGTGCTTCTAAAACGGCTGCGGTGAGGACGGAAAGAGACATTTCTCCTAATTTATAAATGCCATGTAAAGAGGTTTAGTTTACTCTCTGGACTCTTGTATTGCTGTGTTAACGAAAACGAAGTGATCGATGGTTGAGTACCCTTTCCTAAACCCAGCCTACTTTCTGGGTATATGGGAATCCAGGCTGTCACCAAAGCGGCTAACTATAATTTTTGCAAAGAGCTTGTAAACAACTGAGAGTCGTCTTATGGGTCTGTAATTCTCAGGTCAGTGGCATCTCCCTTCTTTTTAATCAGAATATCATTGGCGTTTTTCCAGGCAATGGGTACTTTTTGAGTCTTCTAGCTTTCCCAAAATATTACAGCAAGCTTTCCCGGTACAATACCTCCTGCCACGTTCAGAAGATCTACAGTTATGCCGTTCTCACCTGCAGCTTTTCTTAGTTTCATGCCTTTGAGAGCCTTTCCAGTTTCCTCGTTTCTCGTGGGACATCGGAAGTAGAGCTCGTATTGCCAGCAGTTTCCCTGGTCTGACATCGCGAGAATACAGCCCGGTGTAGAATCGTTCTGCTACCTTAATAATCTCGCCCAAGTTGTACGTCATACGTCTGTGCTCAACTCTGACTGCGTACATACTGTCTTTCTTTAGTTGCTTTCAATATACCGTACGTTTGCATCGTTTCCTCGTTCGCTGCAATGTTATATGCACGAGCGTTTTTTTTTGTTTTATATCAGTTATTCAGTTTTGACATCTCGGCAAATTCAAGCCGATCCATCGTACTTGACACTTTCCTGTTCTTACGTTTGGCAGTTAGTTACTTCGTATTCTTAGTTTTCCCATTTGTTCTCTACATGCGGCTTCTCCACAAATGCTGATGATTCACTGAGCGGCGATGTTAGTTGCCATTTAGCCTCTCTGCACAGACCTCGTTCTGCTCGTTCAAAAGCGAGAAATCGCTTTGAAGAGTTATTTTTAACTCCTGCGATCTGGCTCTGACTGATTCCATGCAGGGATTTTTAGTTTACATGAATTTGATTCTTTCTCTTTTGAGATTCAGCCTTAGCTTGCATCTAACCATCCTATGATCGCTGCTCCGAGTCTCAGCACGTCTACGTCTTGCATGATACCAGGGTTGTCACCTAAAAGTAAGCCAATTCAACCAGTGAATCTCCTCGAATTTTGGAATTGCCGATTCCGAAGTTTCGCACTCACCTTTCTCCCATTTGCTTCTTACCGACCATTGTGTTAACCTCACCCATCACAATCGTGAACTGCGTTATTGCCTTCTTCATTGCTGTATTGACGTCCTCCTACAAGCTACGAACGGCTTCATCATGATAGCCGGTTTTGGGCGCATAAGCCTGAACTATCTTTAACCAGTGTCGCTTGTTTAGCTCGATCACAACAGCTGCGGCTCCGTCGCTAATGTTGAAGCACTCCTCCACCTTTCCTGCTGTTTTTGTGTGGATTAAAAATCCCTCCCCGTGTTCTTTCTTCTCTTGCGGTCTACTGTAGCACAGAATATGCCCGCTAGTGATGTCCATGTACCCTTTTCCGGTCATTCTTACTTCGATTAACCCTATAATATCCCACTTAATCTGATAGAGCTCCTATAGTAATGCAGCTAAGCTTCCCTCACTAGACAAGGTGCGTGTGTTGGACATTTTCAGGGTCAATTTGCGAAAGCGGCCTGTCCGCACCGTCTTAGCACCGTCGGTCGTATCGCTGTTCTTACCGCCGCTGTCGATTGGTTTTCTACAGCTGCTGGGGACTGAGGGCCGAGATTTGAGTTGGTTAGACATGAGAGGTGGCGGCCAACTACTACACCAGAGTGGCCCGATCCTTCCCTGGTGAGGAATTGTTGTTTGTGTTCCAAAGAGCCTTCCTAGCATAATTGAACCTTCCTTAGGTATCCGAGATGACGGTCACCTTCGGAGCAGGCAGCACTTAATACCGGCTTAGGTTGGGTATAATGAGCCAGACGAAAAATGGCGACAAAGCGACAGACGTTTCCCGCCGCTGACTTTGTCCCGCACACCTGCAGTGTGACTGAGCCAGCGTTTATCAGTTTTGCTTTTTACACACGCGGTTCTGAATCAGTAAGCCGAAACGATAGCTTGCTGAAGAGATTCACTGACGTCCGGCCGTTGGAAAGGTAAGGTACTGCCATGCTGAAGTGTATAGCTACGAAACAATGACTAGCTGGAGAAACCGCTAAGCCGGCTAGTTTGAAGCTGAGCTCGCCCACCTTCGTGTTAGCGTGTCTGCCATGAATGGAAGCCCCACAAACGTACGGCACATTTCAGCTTTGGACTGTAACGTTACCAAAAATGCGCCTAGCGAGGTGATTTAGCTTTTGAAACTACTGAAACAGTGGCGAAATAACGCCGCGAGTATGGCGTTCAAATGGTCACCTTGTCGCGGCCATTAGCTAGGTTTCCTTTGCTTGAAGGTGACCCAGCGCACGTGGCCGCCCCGGCGCTGAAGAAAATGAAAACGTTCATAATTGTCAAGCTATTCGTGCTAAGAGGCTCAAATGTGGTACAAAGGTACTCTAGAACTTTATGAAAGAGGAGGGCGAATGGATTAGAACGCAGGGGGAGCAGCGAGGCATCTGCAGGGAAAATTGTGCCCTTCGCCAAGTTAAGTATAGTTGCATTCGAGCCTCAGATAATGGTGTTCGGATAGTGTGTGTTAGCCTAGGTGAGTTTTCCGTGTTTCAAAAATTTGACTTTTGTAAGCTAAGATAGGTTTAGAGAGCTGAGGTGACATTACGTTAGTTTAGGCAGACTAAAGTAATGTCAGACGGGGCGTTTGACCAGAGAATGCCGCTGGCGGTCACTTTATTAGAGCTCCTATAATCCCATCAACCGTGCCAGCGTAGCCCTAAATATTCAAATACCGAAGAATGACATTTTAGCAGTGCTTCAACCGCTGAGATAAAGCGTCGTCGTTAGCGATTCTAGACGCTGCGTTATTTTCAACCATTCGTCCACACGTTATTACATAATTGTAAGCTAGTATCCTTCACAGGGCACATCAAGTGTGTGTTATCCCCAGAGAATAAACAAGGAGCAGTCCTCGCAAAGACGTAACAACAAATTTTCATTCGAAATTGTTGATTAATGTGGGTAAGTAGATACAACGGTGTGCCTTTAGTATGAACCAGACGTCCACATCACGCACCATCAAAAAGGCAGGAAAGAGTGGTTCGACTTATTTTACGTGTCATTTAAGTTAACTCATAAGTGGCAATGTTAGCAGGTAGAGACAGTTTCCCATAAATATCACCACATTTTTAGAATTGCATTGGGTGGAGAGAGCATACTCTCTATTTGAAAAATTACACGCGATGCTTCTTAGGGAGAAAATCTTCACTCTCGCAGTTAGGGAAAAAATCGAAGATATGGAAAACCGAAGCTGCGAAAGAGATGGAAATCAGCATGTGCTGATTTGTTCCGAGGAAGTGATAATGAGTCTGTGTCCCTGTAACCGTAATGAAAAGTGTGTTGGGAATGGCTCCTGAGCGACACTGGAGCTGCTCATCCCAGCAGGTAGTGTCAGCAGAATTGCTGGAAATGACTCTGGTTTGGTGGGTAGTGGTTGTGTGAGCGGTTGACACGAAGGCAATGACGGTGGGTGCGGCAGCAGTTTACGAGAGATAAAGGTAGGTAGCTGCATTGGAATGGGTGCCGTCGATGTCGGAGACCTCCAGGGTCGGGCGGGGGTGTGGTGGTGTTCTGGCAATGCCGGTGTACTAGTTAGTGGTATGTGTTTTTTTTTTATTTAAGATCTCTCGCATTTTCCGTGACAGCGCGATGTGTTGTCATGGGGGTGAACAAGGCTCCTATTTAAAACGTAAACGTAATAATATGTGAAATAAAATGTAGGGTATTACGACGACGGTAAAGGGCTCATAAGAATGGTTAATCAATAGGTGTACAGCGTACTTTTTCTAAAGCATGAGTGTGGTCACAATAAGAACTGACAATGATGGCCAGGAGCCGCAACCCATGCCTTTTGCTCCCGTAATGTCAGTAAAGGCCCCTGAGCATAGCCGAGAACCCTCAGAACTGCCATAAATCCTGAGGTGGTCTGAGGTTAAAGATGCCGGTGTAGTGACTGTAAGGATTCGGGAAGTACTTCCGTTGGAGGTGATGTACGCTGGCTTTGCTGCAGCGCGGCTGCGTAGACAAAATGCATTTTACAGGAATTGGGTTCCACTTGCGTTGTAGTGAGCTCGTGGGGGATTTGCAATATTGAAGTTGGAGGTTGTACGGCCTAATACTCTCAAGACAGGTGGCCTGTCGGGGTGAGAGACAGGGCGTCACTTGAATTATGTGTGTACCTCGAGCAGCTGAGGTAGTGTTGCAGCGTAGTGGCCTGGGGAGGGTGGAAGGGGGTTAAAGCCTTATGGCCCCGTGTGAATTCGTACTCCTGATAGATCAATGCGTCTAGTTAAAACTGTTCTTGAGTACTGAGCCTCACATAGGGGTTTTCGTAAGCGAGGCAGCTAATGACTGTGGAGTAAACGAGACTGCAGGTGCCTCGTTAAGTCAGTCCGCGTTTGTCTGTGTAGAGATTATCCGGATGAAGTGAACAAGCAATCATATTGCATAGAGCAAAATCCTGGGATGCAAGATGAATTACTGAAATTAGTTAAGAAACCAACGAGCGCTGTATAAGGATTGAGACCAATCAATCCAGCATGGCAAAGGTAACTAAAACGTCATCATGATTCTATCGTATCTACTGTTACGAACATCAGCACCCGCCTAGAAGAGTTGAAAAGCAGGCTGGCAGTCTTGAGCGCTGTCAGAGAGATCAGGCTGGTGCTGACTTTCCAACAGGCCGTCTGCGTGAAGAAATAACCCCGCTACGCGCAAGGCTTGATGAGTCAGAAGATCGGTCGAGGCGAGATAACTTGTTGTTTTTCGTAATTAAACACAGTCCTAAAGAAAACTGGCAGGAATCTGAAGGCAAGATTATCTCGTTTGCTTCTGAGATACTGCAGCTGCAGATCCCTGCACCCCACATTACGCCTGCGCACAGCATAGGCCAATATTCTGCGGACAAAAAACATCTCATTGTGGTTAAATTTTCTGCTTTCAAAACTAAAGAACTGATTCAGGCAAACAGAGAAGATTTCTTCTTTTCTACGCGCATTGCACGTAAAAAGCTCTTCGACTTCGGAAAAGGTTTGAAAAATTCATACAAACTGCACCACAAGGTTATGGCCGATGGGAAACACTACATGTACTGTGAAGATGCAGATCCTGTCCTTGAAGTTCGTGAAGTTGTTTCCTCTCTTCCTGCGTTTGCCTCTCCGGATGATGCGTCTAGATCACCAAGGTCGACTCGTTCGGGAGATGTATATGGTCATCCCAGTGGTAGCTAGGATAACGCGTGGGGTAGTGGCCGCACCCGCAATGTATCTGTTCTGTATACTAATATCCGTAGCCTGTATCAAAAGAAGGATGGACGTAACGCATTAATCGATGATTCTCAAGCCGATATAGTCGTATTGACGGAGGCTTGGCTCACGAGCAAAATGTCGGCGGATGAGTTATTTCAGTGTGACAAAAACTTTGTAGTATATCGCACTATCTCATCGACAGGTGGTGTATTAATTGTAATCAACGACAAGTTAAAATCTTTTGCAGTGTCTCTAGCTACTGACCTTAAAATTATCTGCGGCTGCTTAACGTTCAATTATAAAAAGGTTATTCTTGGCGCCGCTTATCGGTCTCCATCCTCTGCTACCGGTTTTTCTGAAGATCTTCATGATAATTTAAATGAAATTTTGGTACGATATGCAGGAGTTGACATTTTTTTGGTGGTGACTTCAATTACCCCGATATTCAATGGCTACATTCCACTCCTTTAGTCGAACCTGCATCTGCTGAAGCGTCATGTTTTTTTTTCACGTTTGCTCCATTTTTAACTTATCCCAGCTTGTCTATCAGCCAACCCGTTTAACACCGAAAACATCGACCTTGCTTGTTCTCGTCCTGACATCTGCCCCAGATATTATTTCGTAAATAACGCACATCCCCGGCTTGAGCGACCATGACGTTCTCCAGCTCGCTCTTTCCCTTCCTGCTACAAGAAAACAGAATGGCACAAAAAGCATCAGGGAATAAAAGAGAGCCACCTTCGAAGCTATTAATACAGGGCTTTGTATATTTCTTGATAGTTTGCTGCCACGTTATTTTTGTAGAGACCTAAGCGTTGATTAAATATTGAATTTCTTCAAACAACAGGGCTATCAATTAATCAACAAATATATACCATTACGGCGCGTTTATAGTAAATATAATGCTCCCTGGTTTAGCCGATATTGGAAACGATTGTCTAACAAAAAAAACAGGCTCTGTCGTACTGCCAAGAATTCTAATTGCCCGCAGCGCTTGTCGGCCTGCAAATTAGCAGCCGCATCTTACAATAAGTCCCTGCAAACTGCAAAACGTACCTTTTTCCAGTCAACTCTACCGTTATTATCAAAGACAAATCCTAAGCGTTTCTGGAGCATAATGAAGCCGGAAAACGACAACACAATAAGCCTGGTAAATAATCATGGTGTACCTGTTTCTAGCCATTTGTGCGCCTCGCTGTTAAATAATAGCTTCGCTGGGTCTTTTTGTAACCCGATTGTAGATAATTTTCCAGATCTGCAGTGTGTAAATTTTTTCCCAATGGACCCTATAGTTTTGGATCCTACTAGAATTGCTGGCGTCATCAGCAACCTGCAACTGTCTTCTTCATGTGGCCCTGATGGAAATTATTACAAATATCTCAAGAATACAAAAGACTATATGTCGATTATATTATATTGGCTTTACACTAACTGTTTCGATGACGGTTATTTACCTAAAGATTAGAAAGCACGCCGGTTGGTACCCCTCCACAAATCAGGCGACGCACATAACCACTCTAATTACCTACCAGTCTTCCCTTACTTCGGTTCCTCGCAAAATTTTTGAACACAGTTTTTTTCCAACCTTGTTAAGCATTTAGAATCAAATAATTTCTGCCATTACTCGCAGGACGGTTTCCGCAAATTATTTTCCTGTGAAACACAACTAACCACATTTACTAACGATCTGCATGTCTATCTTGTTTAAGGTTTTGTGACTGACTCTTTATTCTTAGATTTCGCCGAAGCATTCGATGAAGTAAATCACCATATGTAAATACATAAATTATTCCATTTAAAAATCGATCCCTAAGTACTACAGTTGATCTGAATCTTTCTTGCTGACCACGCGCAGTTTGAATCCATCAATGAAATTGACTATCCTGAAGAGGCTGTACATTCAGGAGTACTTTAGGATTCTGTGCTGGGGCCTTTGATGATGATGGTTGGATATTAATGGCGCGAAGCCAAATGGGGCAAAGAGCGCCAAAACACTGGTTATTATGAAGGATGAAGGTCTAAACACAAAAGTCACCCAACAAGAACGAAAGTACAATCAGTAACAGACAATGATGATAACTGGTGTAGAACGCCAGGTTTTGATTAGGCGTGGTATGAAATTATGTCTAAAAATTTTACTTCTCCTAAATATTTGAAGACACACTGGACAGAAAACATGGGATCATCACAGAGGAAAAGGGCTGGGTATAATGGGAGGTGAAGTCTGTACAGTTGTGGGAAGTGTTTCCGTCGTGTTCTTTCTGGGGCCTCTACTGTTTCTAATATACATAGATGACCTGTTTTCTAAAATGTCTTCTCCAATTTGCCTTTTTGCTATTGACTCTGTGCTTTACAGTAAAATTACTGACGACACTGATATTGTGTGTCAAATATCTGACCTATAACAACATTATTTCCTGGTGCAACCTCTAGCACATGGATGTTAACGTTTGTAAATGTAAATCGATGATTGTTTCGCGTAACAAACTACCTAGCCCTGATTAATTTCTTAAAGATACCTTACTAGAGTCAGTTGAATCCTACAAATATATCGGTGTGCAAATAACCAATAACCTATCCTCGGCCCGCCACATTCAATATGTAACATCTAATTAAAACCACATGCTAGGTTACCTCAAAAGAAATTTCTCTGTGTCCCCGTCTTTCTTAAAAAGGCAGCTATATATAACCTACGTTCGCCTTAGGCTTAAATACGCTTCATCAGTTTGGGATCCTGGCTATGTGACACTAATAAAATTGAAACTGTGCAAAACCGCTCCGCAAGGTTCATATTTTCTAACTATCATTGCACATCCAGTGTTACAATCATGAAATGCAGCCTTGACCTTGCTACTCTTGCCACTCGCCGGAAACTGGCTCACATTTGTGTGCTGTATAAAGCGCATCACCACAACCCGGTACTTAAATCACGTTGCCCAAAACCTCCCTTTTTTCTATCTGAACGCCTCGACAATGATTACAAGGTTCATATTCCGCGCCAGAACACCGTAACATACTCTCATTCTTTTTTACCATAAACATACCATGATTGGAACAACCTGCCTGCGTCATTAGTCACCATTACTAACCATGAACGCTTTCGGGAGGCACTCGAAATATTTATTCGTTGATTTGCTCAACGCATTTATTTTCTTTCTTAGTTTTTGTTTCCTGATGTTCGTTTACCGTACACTTGTGTATCGCAGAAATTTTATGCTAATTTTTTTTCTCAGCAGTGCTTTCTTTGTGCGTTAGGTTGTCAATATGGTATTGTTTGTCGCGGTGCTTCCTTGTTGGAATATTTTTGTATACTTTCTATATTTGTAAGCATTGTGGTTTACATGCTGTTTTTGAATGTAGTATTCATGTACAAAATGTGGTTTGCTTTTCATGTGCGCGTTTGTATTTTAATTGTCTCCTAAACCCACTCCTTTCTTTAATGCTGTACGCCCTGAGGGTACAATAAATAAATAACGTGCAGTTGCGGAAAGACGGCTGCTCTGGACTTATCCGCCTGAAAGGACACGCTGACGATTCTGACTTTTGGGTAATTTGAGATCCGCTGTTGGTCGCGAGCGTTCTTCGCGGGTACGGGTACGGAGGACCAAAAGGGCGTACATGTGGGGCGCAAAGGTTAGGCCGCGAGATACTAGAGTGTTTGAGTTAGCTAGATGGTTTGTTGCAGAGCACCCGATTGGTACCCGGAGAGCTTCTTGTACTGGAAATGGGAGGTCACCTGCTAAAGGCGTGGTAGAGTTGCTACGGTAATTTTAAGAGAGCGAGATGGAATAGCAGTGAAAAATAACCGAACCTCGGGGAGAACATTTGGCTAGTGCGTCGAATGGGAGGAGAGGTGCAGAAGGCAGATAGTTGTGCGACCGGCGAGGAAGCTGCGCACCCAGTCCAAGGTTCGATGACCACTTATTGTGGGTTGAGGAGCTCTTGCAACACGGCGTTGCGGGTCACGTTGTTTAACGCCCTCTGGGCGTAAGGGTCACACGGCGCACAGGATGTCGCTCGCTTCCCGGCCTCTCTCACACGCTCACTCTCTCACCCCACACGCCCAGCGTCTTCACCGACCTCCGTTCGGCACGTGGCGGCCGGGTCCACTTGATGGTCATGAGAGGGGTGGCCGGGTGGGGAACCGATGGCTCGTGCGTCGCAACACCGGCGTGCGCCTGTGGAACCAGCTTAGCACTGGGGCGATTGGTGATGCAGCGCCGGAGCCGCTTGATAAATATACATGTCACATAATGCGTATACCATGTGTGTGTCATGGAAGCAGCTGTAAGCATGATAAGCAAGCTAATCCTAGACAACCAGTAAAGCTAACAATAACGAGTTGAACCTCAACTCACGCTACGTATATCCTGGAATAGCAGAGCTAAGCCACTGCTAATGTTTGGCTCGGGTTATGTATAACTTGCTACTTGAGGTGGATTAGGAAATATTCTGTAGATACGTGGTTGCTAAATAAAACATGGTACAGGCAATACGGCCTTTACGCTGCACCTGGGAAGTGAAAGCCCGAACGTACCATATATTTCAGACGTTTTCCGAAACACGAAGTTAGAGAGTTAGGGCTTAGGTTGAGGAGCAGCGACAGGTTTGTGTGGTTGGGGGTTTAGGGTGACGTCTATTAGTAGTAGTAGTAGTAGTAGTAGTAGTAGTAGTAGTAGTATTAGTAATAGTAGTAGTAACTTTGTTTTGCCTAAACGTTGTGGTGATTGCACCAGTGAGCTGTTCGCTCAGTCATCTAGACAGCGGGGCTCCCGGTGTTTTGGGAGCTCGGTGTCCTCAGCCAACTGGGCGAGGGCTTCTTGCACGTGGTGAGCTGGGCTAGAGATGGCAGCCTCCCACTCTGTTAAGGATGATTTGTTATGGAAGATGGGATGATTTCTTCTACGTGATGCGGGTATTTATGGACATGACTAAATGATATGGTGAAGTGATGCTCGTTCCACAGAACAGAAGGGGCAAGCGTCTTTATATTCGCCTTGATATATGATAGACATGAGTTGTGGAGTAAGTAATGATAATGTTTGGAGCTGCCTGAGAATGACTGCATGCCTTCGACTGAGCGATGGATGCGGTGGTGGAAAAATTGTCCGATCCTGGCGGAAATGGTCAAGGATATCGCTGAAAGTATGGAGGTGGTCCTTATAGCCGAAAGGTACCGGGATATCTTCAGGGGTTCTATGAGACGCTCGGCGAACAATATCTCGAGCAGCCTCATTGGCTCTCTCATTTCCCATCAGGCCAGAATGTGCCGGTGACCAGATGCTGCGGAAGGTCCGGCTATGAGGTGTGGACCCTTGCGAGAGGGTTGCCAAGGTTCTAGATGATACCCTGCTGTTTAAAAAATTTACTACGGCCGATTTAGAATCGGTTATAATTTTAACATGCGGAGACCGGCTGTGGGCTATGGCTAGACTGATTGCCATTTCCTCTGCCTCTGTGTAGGAAGTTCAGCTTACAGATGCTGTAGCGATGGGGCTCCCCTTGGAATCGACCACCGCTAGTACCGATGCGTTCCTGTCTTGATATGGGGCGGCATCGGTGAACACCACAGGAGTCCCCGGTGGGTGTTGTTTGGCGAGGGCCTTCGCTCTTGCCTCACGGCGTTCCTTATTGTGGATGGGGTGCATTCACCTAGGCGTTGGAGACACTTTGATTACTTCCCTTGGAGGACACAGAATGGCAACAAGTCACATGTAATGTAGTGTTGGTGGTACCAGACAAAAAGACCTCAGGATGAATCGACCATCAGAACTTCGAGAGAGCCTCTCTAGCTTTGCGGTTCGCTGTGCCTGTATAAGTTCGGAGAGTGTATTGTGTATCCCGAGGTGCAGCAGGTTTGCAGTTAATATGTGTTGGGAGAGGCCGAGCGCTCGCCTGTGTGCCGTACGGATGAGGCTATCAACTTTCTCCTGCTCCGTCTTCCGCAGGGTGAGAAACGGCAATGCGTATGTAACGCGCGAGATGAGGAAGGCCTGCACCATCTTTATGAGGTTCGACTCCTTGATGCCTTTGTGCCTCGTCTGAACCCTGGAGATGAGTCGGGTGGTTTGATATACCCCCTTCTCGATCTCTCGGAGTGCATCTGTATGCCGGCCATTAGCATTCAGGCGGAGTCCCAAAACCTTTATGGAATGAACTATGGGAATGTTGGCTCCTGATGATGTGGTTAGGGTTAATATCGGCGGGCGTTTATGATTTGGCTTGTAGATGAAAAGCTCCGATTTTGGGGGGAACACGATGAGCCGCGCACGGCTTGGGATAAGCCTCAACGGTTTGGGTTGCCCGTTGCAGGGCATCCTGGATTTGGCCGTCGGGACCTCGAGCCATCCACAGGGTGATGTCGTCTGCATAGATGGAATTATGTAGGTGCGGTATGTCTGAGAGAAGGGCGGGAAGGTGCCTCATGGCGAGGTGAAACAAGAAAGGTGACTGTACCGATCTTTGGGGCGTTACTAGGCTATCCAGTTTAATGGGGTCCGATTGGATGTTTCCAAACGAAAGGGTGAGTATACGAGATGAGAGGAACGATATAATGTAGTTGTACGTGCGCTCTCCAAAGACATTCTTGTTTACCATCAGTAGTATGGCAGAGTGTCGCACCGTGTCGAAGGCTTTAGAGATTTCTCAGCCCAGGATAACCTTAGTTGTGTGCTTTGGCACGTATGCCGAATCCAAAATGTGATGTTGTAGTTGCAACATACGATCCTGAGTGCATAGACGAGGGCGAAATCCTAGCATGGTGTGAGGGAACAGCTGGGTCTCTTCGGCGTGTTCCGTGAGTCGGGTCAAAACAACACGCTCTATTAGTTTCCCTAGGCGCGATGTTAGGGATATGGGTCTGAGATGATCGATGTGTGGTGGTTTCCCAGGCTTTGGAATGAGTATGGTCTTGGCCGTTCGCCATTTTTCCGCAATTTTACCCTGGGTCCAACATTCATTAAAAAGTACCCTGATTCCAGTGATGGATGAGTCATCCAACTGCCGAAGAACCTTATTAGTAATGTGGTCAGTGCCAGGGGCTGACCTAATGTTTAGCTTATAAATGGCAGACTTGACCTTAGCTTCTGTAAAAGGTGCATTTTAGCGGCGTTGGCCTCTCTGGTGTATGGCGGGTGTTCAGTTGAAGAGCCTTGTGGTATGTACTCGTGTAAATATGTGATGAGTGCATGTCGCGTCCCCGGATAGTTGCTTATCAAAGGGGACGCTGTTTGGTTGTGGGACGACTTGGTCGACGTCGGATCAAGAAGGTGGCGTAAGATATTCCAAGTCCTTTTGGTACTGAAAATGTGATTTAGGGAATCGCATAATGAATACCAGATTTCAAATACCAATCTGAATGCGTGATTATCAACATCCCGATTAATGTAAGCTATTTGTCTGCGTAGGCCACGGCTGTGTTTGTGGCGGATCAGTTTGTTTTTGAGGCTGTCTCTGGCCTGGATTAGGTTGGACAGACGCGAGTCTAGCGGCGGTAAGGTTAGGGTCTGATTGTATGATTTTGGTGGCTTTTGCGACCCTGCTGCGTAACTCCTCCTCCCATTCTGAGAGACTGTCGAGTGTAGGTGTAGTGTCTTTTGTTGTTTTACGAAAGAGGTCCCAGTCGATGAACGTGTTGTTTCTTTTTTGCGGAGATTTAGGTTTGCGGGTACCTCGAGTTGGATGATGCTATGATCACTGCCGAAGTCCTGCCAAGTGTTAGCCCATGTAACCTCTCCTGCTATGTTTTTGGTGAATGGTAGGTCAGGTGTCGTATCTGCACAGACCCTGTTTCCCTGACGTGTGGGAAATAGTGGGTCGGTATGTAATGTTAGGTGTTCATTTTGTGCAGCTTCCCACAGCCGGCGCCCTTTAGGTGTGGCCCTTGGGTTGCCCCAAGCGGAATGCTGCGCATTAAAATCGCCCAGGATAACTGTGGGTTGCTTACCCGCTGTACGCAGAGCTCCATGGATTACGGAAAGAGGGCCACAGTCCTTTTCCCTCGGACTGCAATAAATATTTAGAACAAATGGGCTGGTGCGGCGATTTACGTTTGTGGTAATTTCGATAAATGTGTGATCCACCTCGCTGTCTATGTCGTGCTCTTGCGCTATCACATTACGGCGAGTAAAAATGGTTGTTGCAGGTGGATTTCGGGACTTAGGCATGAAAGGTTTGCAGCTGGCTAATTTGGATACTGCGCCAACTTCTTGTAGGCAAATTAGGTCAGGGATCGAACTCACACGATTGTTTTCTAAGGCCTGCTGAAGGATGCCCCTCTTTCGGCGGTATCCTCTGCAGTTCCACTGCCAAATGATGATATTATTCAGCGCATGTTCTTTTTCGTCTAATAATGAGGGGCGATTGTATGGTTTAATGCTTTCTTAAGAGACGGCCGAGATTCTTTTTCCGCCAGTCGTGCTTCCAAGGCTGATAATTTAGAAAAGATAACATCGGCCTGCGCTTCAAATGGTTGGTAGCTAGAGCTCATGGCCTCCGTAACCTCCTTAGAAATTTCCTCAGTGCCTGCCATGAATTTTACGTTTGTAGCGTAGATGGAGCTACAGTCCGATTCCTCTTTGGGGGGACTACGGAGGGAATGTGATTCGAGGAGGATTTCGCTTTCTATGGAGGAGCTGGAATCACTATCTATGGGGCCATTGGTAACTGCCACGTTCGAGTTGGTGAGTGTGGCTATCCGTTTTTGTAGTTTAGCTACCTTGGCGCTAACCTTTTTGTTTTCTTTCAGGGTGTTCAATAGGAGCTGTTTAACTTCAGCTACCTCGCTATATGATGATGGTGGTGATATTCGGGGAGCTACCATCTCAGCCCGGCTCACCTTTGCGGATGTTGAATTGTTGATCTTCTGGGAGGGGATGCTTGGGTCCGTACGCAGGGCCCTGTGCACGGGTAGCGCCAGGTTTCTCTCCCATGCTAGCAGGTGGATCAGCAGCGGCCCTCTGCTTCCAGAGCCTGGCGGCGTTGTCTTCCCACGGGGCGCTGATGGATTCTGGGAGCCGTGTAGCCTTGGTATCTGGATGTTGGATGGCTTGCTTGAAAAAGACGGTGGCTTGAAGCGTTGCGTGCAGCTTTTGTCTCCAAAAGGGTGGTATCTTTTGCAGAGGGGGCATTTAGGCGTGCACGAATGTGGGCTGTCTTATGAGGTATACTGCCCACATCCCTGGCAGCGTCTGGGTGTCGGATTCGGGCACACGTCAGCCCTATGCCCACTGCTCCGCAGGCAAGGCATGCTTCCGATTTTTGCTTGTGTATGTATCTGCGAAATTCCGCTCCGCCGTATTATATAAGGAGGGGGACTTGAGGTCCGTCAAATGCGATGAGAGCGGTGTTTGTCGTCCCCATACGTCTGGCGTGTATTGCCTTGGGGTTAGAGGAATTCACGATGTTATCAATGATGTCTTGCGGTGTGTCCTCGGGCGGAATCCCGTGTATCACTCGTTTACAGGTGTCTTCCAGGGAGGCCACATAAGGGAGGTGGCTGTCGGCGGGATTCGCAATGTTGAGTTGGCGCACCATGCTGTATGTTTTCGTCCTCTCTATGCCTGGGGTGCTCATAACAAACATGTGTGTAGCCGCGTTGGGACAGAGGATGTCTTCTGAGGCTTGTAGTTTGGTGAGCCCAGCAGCAACGAGAGTTGCCGAGCGTAGGATGGCGGCGCTTATTTTGGAGACATCGAGTCCTCCTTGCGGACAGAAAACGATTTTCACGTGCTCCCATGGTAGTGGGCGTAGACGTAGTGCATGCTTAGTAGTCCCTTGCTTAATCGGAGAGGGGCTCACCATTACCTGCGTGGGCTTCTCGGCGCGTATTGCTTCAAGCCTGTTCTGACTGCGGTTGCGGTAGCAGACCATCTAGCCTCGTTTCTCGGTCACTTCGGAGGGGTCGATGTCCTCTCCCGGTATCGTGGAGGAGTCCATGTCGGTAGTCGGAGTCGCTTCATCCGAGTTCAAAGCGGGCGCCATACGTAGAGGTGCGTTGGTTGCCGTCGTGGCTGCCGTTGGCTGGCCTCCGCGCGGCGGCGAAGGAGGGGGTGTTGTTCTATTAGACCCAGCCGCGCAGCCTATCCTGGTGGGCACTGAACGCACCGGTGGTTAAGTATGCAAACGTTCTCACTGCGCCGTAAGACAGGTCCAGGGGTTTCCGGGGGCGAAAAATCCTCTCGTGGGATTCCTTTCAGACGTCTGATGACGATTTGGACTCGGAGAGGCATCGTTCGCAGGAGTGATGTGAACTGATGTGTGTGTGTGGCACAGAGCAGCGCCACCACGTGTCTCAGGGTGTCTACGTGACGCCGTCGACGGGCACGGTGCGTCGTTTGCCTATGGTGGAATTGTTCTCCTTTAAAGAGGAAGCATTAGGTGCTGGTTGGATGGATGGTTTGAGCTATGATAACACCTGATGATGATGATGATTATGAACACGGGCGCGTAATTACTCTGGAGCAATATACGTCTGACTGAGATATTATTGTGGGAGAAGGTTACAATTTGAAACTAATAAAAAATGGAAGTGAGAAAATCTCAAGGAAAGTAATGCGTAAACAATTTTGAGAAACATGAAAAAAACTTAGAAACACTGATGTAGCAATGATTTAACCTTCACGAAAAAGAATATAGGTGTGTGTTTTAGTAACAGCGTAAACGACCTGTTTCGGCAATGAAAGAGTGAAGGGTGCCACGAACATCCCCATAGCAAAAGCCAGACACTCTTGCCCCAAATTTCAAAAAAAATTAGGGACCGACCCAGAATGGCCCAGCCGCCCTAGGGGAACCTCCGGGTGTCGATTTCGAAGGCGGAGAACCAGTAGCAAGCAGCAGCGATTGCTATATTCTCTCTTGCTATCAAAAGACGCAGTTCACCAATGGGGCTGAGCGTGCGCGGTGTAGCTAGAAATTCAAATTATGTATTCAGCACCAAATGCTGGTGAGTGTGGCTTCGTTCTCTCGAGTTTGCGCGAAGTCACACCTCCACGAGTACCGGAGGTGATCTATATCTGTGCAACTGGGGATATTGTCTGATAGGAAGCTATGCAGTGAACTGCACCTTCGAAACTTAATTGCCACAAAGTGTTCTAACTTCAGCACAGCATCAACCAGAGGCCAAACCAGCGCTATGCCTTCAAGGTAGTCAGCAGTTTTATTAGGGTCGATACATCCGTGTCCTTGATCCCAGTCTAAGTGCATCGCTGATATGTGATGCTATGAGAATTCACACACTTCGGTACAGAGGAGTGATAGTTGTGTAAGATAGAGTGGAGCAGATATAAAGAGAATCCGTCAGAATCGGCATCTGCGCGTGGTCTTCACAGATTTTTTGAACAGTGACCACATTTGCCAAAAATTCCTTACATACACCACCATGCCTGCACTGCAACGAACATCCCATACTACACCACACCATCTGAGCTTGCCAATACAAGTCAGCAGCCACGATTATTCGCAACCCAACCGTCGAGCAGTAGGAAGCCGCGCTGTCCAGCTTGCACCAAAAGGGCCAGGGGCCGTTGGTGGGCCAGGCATGCAGGATAGCAGCCACCGCACGTGAAGTGCAGAGAGGGCTCCCACCGCTTTCCAGAACGAATTTTTCTCACTTGAAACATATTTTCACCCCATTCACCAACACCATCGCCAAAAAACTGCCGGGAATATTTACTTGAACTTGGGAAGAGTACAGAAAATTCTCTGGCAAGTGCAGGCGAAAAGATATCTCTACCCCTCTTCTGTCCCGAGCAGAAGCATGAGCAGCCGCATCCACATGTGCCGGAAATTTCTTTAGGTGGTGGTTTAAAAGGCCATATATTGCTCCATTGTTCGAAATAAGTACCGAGCGCTCTGACCATGTAACATTTACACGTTACATGGCCGTGTAGCATTTACACAAGAAATATATCCTTGGCAGAGTTATTTCATTTAAATGTGATAATAGCGCAAATAACCCCTCCAGACACACTGTGAACAATTTTGGCGAGATGCCATCTCCCGTACTTACTCCTTTTCCGATCGGAAATTTATCGCTTTGCTTGTGAAGGGTTATCCTGCCCATCCATTCCTCATATATGTCTTGTAGAAGTCTTATGCATGTTTCCTCTATTTACTGCTATTTTAGTGCTTCTAGCAAGGTTCCGGTGAGTATGCGGACAAGAATACTATTCACACCATGTCTGGAGAAGGTATTTAAAAAGCTTGACTAGGAAAACGTAGGATTAAGGAAAAACGGGAATTACTTGAGCCATCTCAGCTTTGCGGACAACATAATCTTTCTGAGTGAAACTGCAGAAAACACGCAAACTATGCTTGAGCAACTAAAATCAGAAAGCATGGCCGTGGGGCTAAAAATAGATATGAATAAATCTAAAGTAATAATGAATAAGCATGCTAAGACCCTCCCTTTCAGCCTAAGAAACGAAACGCTAGAAGAAGTAAAAGAAAATGACTACCTCGGACAGATGGTTTGTGCTGAATCCAACCACGAGGCAGAAATCCGGTGGAGAATAGGTATGGGTCGGGGAGCACTCGGTAAGCACTCCCAAATAAGGAAAACTAAGCTACCTCTGTCACTGGAAAAAAATTCCCTCGCACTTCCCCGAGGGGGAGAGTGTGTAAGTGCGAATGCACGGTTGTTGATTGCGCGATTACGGTGGATATCGTGATCTTAATGAGTAGTCGAGAGATTACACACACGCACACAACTACAAAGAAAGATATTTCACTCGTTATTGCTGGTACCGTTGCCCGGTCCGCCATCATCGTTATCGAGATGCAGGACCAACGACCGCTATCGACATGGAGGGAAAAAAAGCTTAGGAGAGGCCCCCAGCTATCCCCGCGCATTGGCAAAAGTGTGGAGGAAGTCACGTGTTTTCGGCGGCCATTGGAAGTCGCGTTAGCAACGGCGCCCTAGCAACAGCCCGCCCGCCGTTCGCCAGTCATGGAGGAAAGGCAGCGCCTGCCTTGTCGTCCGATTGCGAAGATTGCTGCTTCGCTTTGCTGCGCTGTGGTCTTGCGGAACTCGAAAAGGATGCTGCGAGTTGCGACAGCTGCGCCGATGTGAATATGTCATTTAATTTCTACTTGCAAGTGCACCTTGTACCGCGTCAAGCTATTGCTCCGGTCGCGATCACGACGCGCCTATTGAAGTGCAGATATCGTGAACGCGCCGTCCCGTCGTACGCGCGGACACCCGTTTGGTAGATTTTCGGGAAGTGATACACGGAGTGCAGTACGTAGGCGACTTGCAACCGAACGATTCGCAACTCAAATTTGGTTATCGCCGCTGCAATATATAGTTTGCTAGGCCGGCAATGCGCGGCAGTGCTTTTGCAACTGTTACAAGGTAGATTCCCAGTTGATATAATTCCATCGTCCTATTACCTTCGTAGGTGTCCGTCTGTTGACTGGAAGAGTGCTGGATCTGGAATCTGGATCTTTTTGTGGTCTCGCTCTGGATTTCGCTTTTCAACGCTTCATACTGCGAGGTTAGTGTATGAACGTTTTCAACTGATATCACCTTGAATTTATTGACACTGAGACAAGTTGAAACTTGGCGAAAAAAAGTTTATTGACGCCACCCACCCTCTCATTTTTTTTTACTCAATAAAACGTTTTGCCTCCTCCTCCTGCTCCTCCTCCTCCTCCTTCGCAAAAAATTCTATCGAAGGCACGCGAACAACGGTAAAAACATTCCACAATTTTTTAGCGCGAAATCTGCATGAAGTACTGCTTACCTATGTATATAGAACGGCCGTTTAATTGACTAGTCATCTCTGGGATTGCCAGTGAAACTGCAACGCAAACTTGGGCACTTTCCAGTCCGGTAGCCGCACGGCGTTCGCCCACTGTTTGCGGCGTTCTCCATCGCTTGGGAACCTATAAACGGCGGCGATTGCAAACAAAGGATGAATGCACACCAATGTACAGCAATACTTGTCAGCGGAATGATGCACTAACCGGTGGAAAGTGACGCCCAATTCCTTGGGTACCGATCGCGACTTGCAGCCTGGCACCGAGCATTGCGGCATTGTTAGAGCGAGCCGCTTCGCAAACCTGCTGCGGCCACACTGAAGACGTGAACAGTGTAATTGCGCGTTTAGGTTCACGGTCACGCGCTGCAAAACGGCCTTCTACCTGCCTATCAGCTGATTTCCGCCGGCTCGGCGCTGGCAGATGCAGACGACAAGAGAGGCGATACAGGACGGAGGAGGCGGAGAAGGTGCACCGAGAGAGAGAGGCAAAAAGAGTCCGCCAATGGCATGGAGGGCCAATGGTCCGCCATTCGACTTACAGAAATGGCGTTTCCGGCTGCGCTGGGTGTGACGTCAGGGCCTCTCCTAAGCTTTTCTTTCCTCCATGGCTATCGACGACGGCGCGCGCTCGACTAATACCCTCCCGCGCCACGCGGCCGCTACACGAGCGCCCTCACGCGTCCGAATGCGGAGCGCCCGCTACGCGAGCGAGAGCTCTTCCGCCCGAAGTGGAGAGGAGGCGCCCAACACCCGCAGTCACTGAGCGGAGAGAGGAGGAGGAGAGTAGCGCGCGCCCATCTCCCCCCGTTGCTAGGGAAGACGAGGAGCGCGCGCACCTGCAGCTGTTGCTATGCGGACGACGGCGGCGGACGATTCAGGCTCGCTTAAGAAGTGCATTCGCACATAAAAAATCTACATCCAGAGTGTACTCCGGTGATGACATACGGAGCTGAAACTTGGATCCTTTCTAAACAACTAGAAAGCAAATTTAGGTCGGCTCATCGAGCCACGGAATGAATATTTTTAGGAATAATTCTCAGGGACCGGAAACGAGCTACGTGGATCAGCGAACAAACTAAGAGCCGAAGACAGCATAGTTCAAATAAAGAAAACAAAATGACTTGGGCTCGCCATGTAGTGAGGCGAGGCGACAAGGGTAACACAGTGGATACCAAGGGGTGGGACAAGAAGAAGGCGAAGGCCATTACATGATGAAGGGATGACAAAGAAATCGGGGGTAAACTGTGGACTCGAACAGCTCAGGACAGGAGCGATTGTACGCTGACGATGATAAGGACGACTATGAAGATTATAATGATAATGATGATGATCAATAGCGTAACTGGAGATGACCAGTCAACCGGAATTCAATAAACAACTAAAACTACAGATATAGAAAGAAATATTATTATAAAAGTGAACCAACAAAATAAAATAAGGATCTTTTACATTTCAAAACTTGAACTTAAAATAAGGAAGCCCGGAAAACTACAAAGGAAAATGCAATACAAACCGTGTGAACGGACCAACCATTCGGCACCCGGCATTTGCACGAAAATGCGTAGATAGCGAACTAAACACATTTCATTGTTATTTATTAGTGCGGCACCCTGCACCCCCCATACTCCACTCAAATGCGACTTTGGGCAAGCTGCCCACATCCCGAAGTACGCTGCACAATGTACTCGGTTCTTGCTCATCTGCAACGACGGTTTCACGTGTGGCAAAATCCATTTTGAGCATTCTCCGCAGCTCAGGCTTAGTCCATTATCTCTAACTCTGCTGGGTGTTGCTACTAAATGTGCTACAGGACCGTGTTCCTCCCCTTTTTGCGTTCAAACTATGCTGGTTGTCAAAGTGAGCAGTTCTTGTATGTGTTTAGCATGCCTGCTATGTCGCAGTCATGGATGGTGCCTGTGTGGGATTCAGAATTCTGCTAACGTGAAAGCAAACACGTTCTCATGTGTATTTTACCGTTGTACACAAAACTATGGAACCCTCATACGTCGCAACTTTGTTTATTCATTAACTCTCTCTGTAGTTTTCTTGTTTTTTTCTCCCACGTGTAATTTTTCACTGGACGTAGCGTGTTGCGGTCTTTGTTGGAGAAACCTCATCATCATCACTAAACTGTATTATCTCGAACTTAGTAGTAATAATAGCGGAACTGGTGATGCATGGTCGAACAGAAGTCTAAAGGATCAAAAAATCAAAAAGTTAACAATGTGAACCAACGAAATAACAAAATGGCTCTTATATATCTCCCCCACAAAGGGAAGACGAACATAAAAAAAACACCACAAAGAGCCATGAAAGCGACAATAAAAAATGATGAAAATGAAGCAACCTTGTACGGCCAATCATTTGAAAAACAAAATGGCTTATTGGGGGAGTTCGCATATTTTGTAGTGATAATGACGTGAAGGGAATTAGGCGCTAAAGTTTTGAAATTTTGAAAAAAAGAAGCCGAGTTTGGGACTGTCATACCACGATACTCTGCCTGCAGAACTCTCTAGACAGCAACTGAGCATTACAAACGCGGTCTATAATAATTAAGACGCTCAATCCAGGCCTAAACCTGCAGCAGATATTTAAAGCTCAATGACTCGTATTTAGACCAGCGTTCCTTAAATGGTTAAAATATCAAAACATGCTATTTAATTCAGGGAAGCGGGCGAGAAATGATTTGGAGCTTACTAGTGCACCGCCACACGCTTTACTTAAAAGGCGCGGACATAAATAGATTCCATGCCCTGAAGTCGCAACCTTCGGTATATATACTCACATTTTAATGGCAAACAGATCTGAAGTTGACGAAATTAGCCTTTAGAGAAGAACTGAGTGCAATCTGTGCTGATTTAGATTTCAACGACAACCTGTTATATAAGAAACTCCCACATGGCCTGTCTCTTTTGTAAGAATCGTCAGGTTCCTGCACTTGCTCAAGTTTGTGCATACCATGAGGCGCCAGGTTCTGCATTGGGGGCTGCTTCTAGCCATTGTCTGCCTAATGTGAGCGGTATGGGTAGGTGAGTAATCAGCGTGTAATTTAGTTTTTTAAGTATGTTTGAGGCTGCTCCAGAAAGAAATTTCAAATTAGAGTATATTTGAGGGCCGCCCCTGGAGAAATTGCAGACGCAGAAACGTCTTGCTTTAACCTAATTCTCAGTGTCGTGCTCGACAAACTTGTTCCTGCCTTTTCCGTCAACGTACTCCGTGCGCGCAAATATTCAATTACCTAGCGAGCGCTTTACTTTGTCAGCCGCAGATATGCACCGACCTGATGCTCCACGCAGCATTTACAGTTGTTACGAATCGGCCTGCCGCCGTGCTTTCCCGCATCACTTTTCGGCTGCGCGGTGAAAGCCACTGCGTGAGCCTTAAAAACAAGCCCCATCGTGTCGGTGAATCATACTTTCACGCCGAGACGCGCCCAAGGACACAGAGGCCCCGCTATCCCAGCGGAGTCCTCTCTCCCCTCTCTCTCGGACTCAACGTGCCCCAATGCTACCGACTGCTCACGAACTCTGGAAAGAGTGTTGTGTGTGTCTGTGACGTTCGTCACGTGCGGAAATGTATAGGGAACGCTGTTTTGACCGTTGCGCTTTTGGGTATAAATACGAGGCCCCGCAAGCACTATAACCCATTCTTGTTTGAGCAGTGAATCCATGCTGTCACTCTGCTCGAATCCTGTATTGTAACCTCGCCCGTCGGGGCATTGCTCTTTGCCTTCGGCTCAGCTCTCGCTATGAAGGAAACAGTTACGTTAGCCTACGGCTTCTGGACTTCATCACGGCTGCAACAGCGGCTCCTCGCTCACTTTACACCACGCTACCACACGTTAACTCGGAGGCGACGGAGCTCGGCTCGGGTCGGCCCACCCGTACGCGGCAGAGTAAACCGACTTTTCTCATTACGTTTCGTATCTACTTTGCCCAAGTGGCTCATAATACACTATAATATTTTACGAAAAGGACTCTCTCGCTATTAAATTCGCCACCTTTCTGGAACTCATACTTAATGCAACATAGCTAATGTAGGCAGCTTTCTCCTCGGCTGCGGAAAGTGCGAGGCACTCGGGCTTTATCTTTGTATAATTTCGTAGTAATGCTCTAATTTCCGTAAGCTTATGGTTAAACATTTCAAAGCTGTAATAACATGGCCTAGTTATTAGGATTTATGATAAATTGCACCGCGATATTACAAAATAGTCTAGAAGAGAATGACATCGACAAGCGCCGACTCTGAACTAAAATCGGAGACCAGTCGCCACACAGAGCATGCGCGAAACAAAGAAAAAATTCTAGAGCCAACACAGGATTTACACAGCCTATGACAAAAATTTTTAGTTACAAAAATTTGTAATCCAGAACAAGGCGAATAATTTTCTGCGTTTTCACCAGAAGTGTCAGATCTTCATTTGCACAGTTAAGTTTACGTGGCCGCACATATTATTAACACCTAGTTTATAATTACTTTATCCCATGGCGGAACACATCAGTAATAGGTCACAGCCGTTTATTTCATTCTGGAAAAGACGGTAAGCTGAAATCCCGACATGAATGAATGACAATAATATTGTCACAAAAGAAGACGAAGACGAAGTGGACATCATGCACACTCATCGCTGACGAAGAAGCTGTGTGCGGGGCTCAGCTGGTGCAGACTAGGGGATGGCCGCAATGTACATACTGTAAATAGATCGTTCTTCATTGTTCGCCATGGTTCGTATCCTCTGTCCTGCCGCCAAGTTACAATATTTATTCCGAGCAACGCTACCTATAGATGAAATAATCGTTAAATACGATGAGTCCACATTGTTATGCAATCCCAGACGAGGAAGACAGCAGCGGCGTGTTGCGTAACGTATGAGCATCTGCGATGAGGACGAAGCTGGGGTGGGGCATGTTGGCTGGCTTGGTCTCACACATGGCTACCGGCTACTATTGTCGTGAAATGAAACGCGAACACGAGCATGGGAACCAGAACGTGCCAAATCGAAAAATACTGTTCGTAGAGTTCATTTAATGGCTTGCTACAGCTATGTTTAGAAATCCACTTTTCCCAACTGTTTTTTTAATAAGCCATGCGTCATTTTGACTTCCATGGAAAGAAAACGTGCTATTTTTGTGTTTAGGTTGATATTTTCGTGTTGGCGTTTCATTTGAGACCGATTGTACATAGATAGTGCGTAAATAGATCGTTCATCATCCTTAACTATGGCTCGCCTCATCACTTCTGCCACCCCTTACATTTGGTGGTTATGTTACTCCATCACAGACGAGGAAGGCAGCAACAGCATGTAGCGTCCATACTTCAGTAGGTATGAGACAGACAGACAGACAGACAGAGACAGACGGACAGACCGAGACAGACGGACAGACAGAGACAGACGGACAGACAGATACAGACGGACAGACAGAAACAGACAGACAGACAGACAGACAGACAGACAGACAAACAGACAGGCAGGCAGGCAGGCAGGCAGACTGCACGCAGGCAGGCAGGCCAACAGGCAAAATGTTTTGTGCATCTAGTTGCTTCGAAGGGAATAACATCCAAAGGCAGCGTTTTTGGCGCTCCGGCCACATAAGTTTCATTCCTCTATCCTACCCCCACTCTCTTCACCTTTGCTCTGTCCTCTTCCTTTCTTCCCCAGTGTTTCCTTATACGTGGGAACCTTTCCCCCATCCAAATTAGTCTGGCCTTCAGATCTACCCGCTAAAGTTCCCTCCCCTTTCGTAGCTCACTGTGATATACTTACCATATAGGTGTACTTTTACCCAGTCTCTGCGCCGCACTCTACACCTCCCTGTCTCCTCCTATTTGTTTCCAAACTTCGCCCAATTCTACCTTTTCTGCTTCCGGGCGTCCTCCTCTTGCCTAAGACCGTCCGCATGCGCCCCAATACTCTTCACCCACTTTCTTAAGCGCTATTAGAATTGTTGTGCCTCTTCGATTTCTGCTTCCTCTCTTCCCTTCTCACAGCAGTCATCTTCATCATCATCATCATGACGAGCCTATCTACGCACACTGCAGGCCAAAGGCCTCTCCCATTATTCTCCAATTACCTCGGTCCTGTGCCAACTGTGACCAATTTACCCCCGCAAACTTCTTGATCTCATCTGCCCATCTAACTTTCTGCCGCCCCCTACAGCGTTTGCCTTCTCTAGGGATCCACTCTGTTACCCTTAATGACCAGCGGTTATCTTGCCTTCGCATTACATGCCCTGCCCACGTCCATTTCTTCTTCTTAATTTCTACTAATATGTCTTTAACACCAGTTTGCTCCCTGACCCACTCCGCTCTCTTCTTGTCCCTTAATGTTACACCTATCATTTTTCGCTCCATTGCCCGCTGAGTCGTTCTCAATTTAAGTTGAGCCCTCTTAGTGACCCTCCAAGTTTCTGCTCCGTAGGTGAGTACCGGTAAGATGCAGATGTCATATACTTTCTTCTTCAGCGACAATGGTAGGCTGCTATTCATTATCTGAGAATGTATGCCATATGCACCCCACCCCATTCTGATCCTTCTAATTATCTCTGCCTCATGGTTGGAATCTGGGGTCACAACTTGGCCTAAGTAGATATTCTCGCTTACCACTTCCACTGCCTCGCCACCTATCTCAAGCTGCTGTGCTGTCCCGAGGTTATTGATCATTACTTTAGTTTTCTGCATATTAATTTTCAGGCCCACGGTTCTACTCTGTTCTCCCAGTGCGGAAAGCATGCTTTGCAATTCGTCCCCCGAGTTACTTAGCAAGGCGACGTCATCAGCAAATCTGAGGTTACTGAGTTATTTCCATAAACCTTCCTCCCACCTGTTCCCAATCCAACGTTCTGAATACTTCTTGTAGGCATGCTGTGAATAACATTGGAGAGATTGTGTCTCCTTGTCTGACACCCTTCCTTATAGGTATTTTACTGCTCTCCCTATGGAGGATGATGGTAGCTGTAGACCCAGTGTAGATATCTCTAGTATTCTTACATAATGCTCATCTACCCCCGGGTTCCGTAATGCCTGAATGACTGCTAAGGTTTCGACCGAGTCTCACAGCAGTACCATCGTCTCATTGGCTTCAGTTGTGCATATCCATCTCTTCATTCTGGTTCGATCCCAATTTTATTCTTCTTCCCCTCCCGACCCCTCCTTCCCCATCACATTATCTCTTTATCGATTGGACTCAGCCACATCAATCGTCCTGCCAGTTCTTCCCTCCCCATTCTCCTATCACATCCGCTACACTTCTCCCATCAGCACATTGACATGCACCACGGTAGCCATTTACATATTAGCAGTGCTGCTGCCTGCGCGCTCTCCCTTTTCTATTCATATTTTTTCGTATCCCATTCTCCCCTCTCTTCTTTCCCTCTTACGCTAATCTACTCTATCTCTCTTCTCCATTCCCGTCACAATCAACAATTGTTCAAGTACTCCGTATCGCACTCCAGGGTCGCTCTTTGTCTTATCCGGGTCAAGTAATCCACCCACGTGTCCTGCAACCTGCAGGTGACTCACGCTGACCTATGCTCCGGTCACTAGACGGGGACTAGTGCGTCACTAGTAAGGCGGCGCCCTGGTCCCAAATTGGTCTGCACTGGTCCCCAATTGTCACGTTACCAAAAACGCTGTTGCTCTGTGTCCCACCCATGCGTCACGTGCCTCGATTATGTCGAACGGGAAAGTCACTGCTTAGTCACTAAAAAGAAATGCCTGCTCCTTAGACTTTCAGTTGGTTCGTTACGCACGCGCAAGTATATCTACCAGTAAAATCACTTCCGATTAAGTGAAAGACCGACAAACAACCAAAGAACTCGCGCTTAGCTGGCTAGCCAACGACTAACATAAAAAATTGTACTGAACGGCTCAGTTGCATACCATGAAATATAAATATTTTTGGCTACAATTCTAGGCTGTAGGTAACAATCCTGCGCTTGGGGGTAACAATCCAGCGCCACTCGGACTACTCGGGGTGAAGTGGACCTTCTGTTAAACCCCGGGCCGTGTCTCGAGTGTGTACGACATGTCGAGAGTGGTCGACCAGCGTTGAACCCTCTTTAGCTCCCTGTGGCACCAACACTGCCAGAACAGAGGTACTTGCTCTGCATGTAGCGAATCATCAGAGTATGAAATGAGGGGCTCGTTGGAATAAGACACCAATAAATGTTGGCAGTCAAGAAAACCTCGGAAAGCAAAGGGGCGAATGTGGTAGGTCATTGAAACAGATAAAGAATTTGGTAAGACAGAAAGAAAGTGGAGAAAAGTGGCCGCCAGGTGGGATCCCAACCCACAACCTCCAGAATACCTGTCTGGTGCGATGACCACTCCGCTACCGGAGGGGCTGTTTCCCCACCACTATCTTAGGTATTTATGTTAAGGTGTATTTTGTTTCCTGCACTTGGGGGGTGATAGGCAGCGCCACTCGGACTACTCGGGGTGAAGGCGACCTTCTTTTTAACCCCCGGGCCATGACTCGAGTGTCTACGACATGTCAAGAGTGGTCGACCAGCGTTGAACCCTCTTAAGCTTCCTATGGCACCAAGACTGCCAGAACAGAGGCCCTCGCTATGCATGTAGCGAATCAGAATGGGAAATGAGGGGCTCGTTGAAAATAAGGCAGAAATAAGGGTTGGCAGTCAAGAAAACCGCGGAAAGCAAAGGGGTGAATGTGGTAGGTCATTGAAACAGATAAAGAATAGAGAAAATGCAAGCCGGGTGAGACCGAAAAGTACGCTCTTCGGAGGCTTTAATTCAACGTTTAGACCTGAGTCAGGTCCTGGGGTCCACGTGTCCAAGGGTCCACATGTGAGGGCGACAAGGCCGAGTGCTAACAGTCAACACGCCGGGCAATGAGCTTGCGAGAAAGGGCGCGACGCCGCGTACAGAGGGCGAGAAAAGCTGGGGAGGTGATGCCTCAAATGGGCTCCCCCATTAGCTTTTGTAGGACCCCCCAAAGTGGCGGAAGCTGCCTTGGCTCCAAATAGAAAAAAGGGCCCCGCTTGCATTCTTGACCTAGCCACTGAAGATGGTCGGTAGTTCCCTTTTACCGGCGGCGCGCATCCACACTCACTTGTAGTGGCGGCATGTGCTGTTTAGTTTTCTTCCCCTTGGAGACACCGGATGTTCTTCGGGCTCTCGCTACCTATGAACCTGTCGCATTTCCTATCATCCCAATCACTTGCGTTTATGCAGGAGATTCTGTATAAATGCGTTCCTCTTCGCCGCCCCTTTTTTGTTGGTTTATTTCTTTTTGTGGGCCTTTTTCGCTGGCTTTTAGCAGAATAAGCTCCGTATGGTGTGCGATGTCGTTTGTGTGTTTGTTTCTATGTTGCTTGTATTTCGGGGCGCCGCCCCTACCCTGAGTCCGTATAATTTTTCCCAAAGCTTTCATCCCTAAAGATGACCTGACTAAGTTCGAAATGTTGAAATGAAGTCGCCAAAGAGCGTACTTTTACTTTGTGCAGATTCCTGCAACAACTAAGGACTACACTTTACGACTAATATATATATATATATATATATATATATATATATATATATATATATATATATATATATATATATATATATATATATATATATATATATATATATATATATATATATATACATAGCAGAGAAGGAATTCTTGGCTACTGTTTAAATATTCAAAAACTTGGGTGCGACCACTTGGAAAACACTAACAACTACTTTATTTCGACAGTTTCGACCAGTGGCCTGGTCTGCTTCAGGGAAAATTACAAGTGCCTGAATATGCTCTACGATACACACTTCACGAGAGAGGGGAATTTTGCCCTCTACGTCTCTTTCTTGCCAGAGAAGAAACCAAATAAATGAAAGCAAACATGTACAATAATCTCAGCGGCACATATACACGTCTCTCCCCAGGCGAGCGGCGATACAAAGCAAGGAGAAAGGAAAAGGAAAACAGGAGAAAAAAGGAGTATAAATAAGGAGGCAATTAGAAATAGAGAAAGAGGGGAGAAAAAGAGAGGCAGAAGAAAGGGGGGTTCTCAGAAGCAGACGCTGACGAATACGAAGGTCGAACAGCGGAAACTTTAAAGGTAGAGTGAGGGACCGCTCAGCGGCTCAGAATGACGTGACGTGCCGCATTCCGCGTACTGTAGAAAGAGAGAGAAGAAGAAGGAAAAAAAAAACAAAGGGAAGAAAAACCCCTAGGAGGGAATTATGTTTGGAGAACGTTGTTGCGAATGTAGATAGGCGCCACATGGCCCCCAGTAGCTCCCTAATGCCAATACAGGGTCTAAACACACATAGCGAGAGGAGCGGAGGAAACATGAGTACGGAGGCTGCGGCGTCGGGCAAGGTCCGCGCACTCAACATGGTCCGAAGTCGTGTTGTAATCGATAGCCCGAGTCGGCGCGGCGCGCCACGGAGATTTATTGGTGCAGAAGCGCTAGCGGAGCGCCGAAACGTCGCCGGAGGAGTCATTCCCGTGCGGAAACGCACCCCCTAGCCCCCCCCCCCCCCCCCCCCCCGTTTTCCCGAAGCTCGTAACCGTATGGTCGCCAGGCGCGTTGTCTCTATTTTGTTAAAGATGGCAAAACGATAATGAGGAGAAAAGTAGGTCTGAACCGCAGATTTATTGCTAACAGCACTCGTTTGGCTCCCTCGCCGCACGCCCCCCGCCCCCTCCCCCCCAAAAATAATAATAATAATAATTTAAAAAAAAAAGAAAAGTTCACGTATGGTCTCGTAGGCAGCCCAATCTCCCTGCGCTCTCGTTTATACCCTCAGTAAGCGTCCGAAATTTATGTATAAAGAACGATTCTCTCTGTTCCCGCTCGTAAGTATTGCGGAAGCCGGACTGAATTAACACTACTTGTATTCTTTCGAAGGAGTGATCCGGGAGGCGGAGGTGCCTGGACAGTGGAAGACCGGGAAGTCCCTTTACATGCGACTTGTGATTGTTAAATCTGGTGCGGAAGGGGGTTTCGGTCTGTCCAATGTACTCCTGATTACAAACGAGGCCACGAAGTTTATAGATTACGTTTGAGGTGTCGCAATTTAAATTTTCTTTGAGAGCATATTTAAAGGTTGACCTGCTGGCTTGGGCAGTATTAGTCGTCTTGATGTGGGTGCAGACTTTACAGCGCGGCTTGCCGCATGGTCGGCAGCCTTGAGCTCGCTCAGGTGGCTCTGTTTTAGCGTTGACTAAGAGGTCCCTCAAGTTTTTGCCACGTCGGTACACAACACGAGGGGGCTGCTGGAAAATGGCCGACAACCGGTCGCTCTGTTTGATGATATTGAAATTTCTTCTCAAGGTGTCATTTACTTTATGAATTTTTGAAGAGTAGGTGAGAACCAAATTAGTCTCGGGGTGGTTTTCTTTTCGGCTTTCAGCTAGAATGTCCTCTCTTTCTAAGTTGCGAGCGCGCTCAATTGCATCGTCAACTATTCCTTCTGGGTATTTTTGGACAATCAGGGAGGTCTTAAGTTCACGTGCATTTTTCTCGAAATCCTCCTGCCCAGAGCATATTCTACGGTACCTGTGTGCCTGTGAATACGGTATGCCTGTTTTACAATGGTGAGGGTGGCTGCTAAAGAAGTGGAGATACTGTTGGCGGTCAGTGGGCTTCCTGTACAATGTTGTTGAAATATTCCCACTGTCCAGGAGCAGCGTGACATCTAAGAAATTAATGGTTTTGGTTGAGATCTGATGGGTTAGTTTTATTGAAGGATGCAGGGAGTTGATATCTGAAATGAATTCCGTGAGGCTCGCCTCATCTTTGTCCCAAATGAAGAAGATGTCATCCAGAAAGCGCTTGTAAATTACGGGTTTAGGGCAGCGTTTTTTAATGAATTCCGTTTCCAATGACGCCATGAAGATATTGGCATATGTTGGTGCCATTTTTGGGCCCATGGCTGTGCCGTTAGTTTGAAGGTAGTGTTCACTGTCGAATTCAAAGTGATTGTATTCAAGGACGAGGCGGAGGAGGGTTTCTAATGTGCTAGGGCTGACATCTAAGCAAAAATTAGAGTCACCGTAAGATGAAATCGCGGCCAGTATGCCATCAGTATGAGGAATGTTTGTATAGAGCGACGTAACGTCCATGGTGACGAGAAAACTGCCAGGTGGGACAATTAGGTTCGAAACCTCGCGGAGGAAGTGACCCGTATCTTTTATGTATGAGGGGAACGTTGGAGGGATATCCGTAATTAGGTGGTCGATAAAACTGGATATTTTTTCTGTTGCCGTTCCATTGCTCGACACGATAGGGCGGCCAGGATTATTTTCTTTATGTATTTTGGGAAGAAGGTCGAACCGGCCAGGCTTAGAATTATGAGGTACCATTAATTCATACATTGCGTGGGTAATTTTCCCATCGTCCAGCAATGACTTGAGTGCGTCGATAATTTCGGCTTCAAACTGTATTGTTGGGTCGGCAGCAAGCTTGCGGTAGAATGTCTTATCAGTTAGCTGTCGCTGCCCCTCTTTTAGGTAGTCATTTTTGTTCAGAGTCACTACAGCCCCTCCCTTATCCGCCGGTTTTATTACGATGCCAGAATCCTCACTGAGGCTCTTGAGTGCTTCGCGTTCGTCTGATCCGAGGTTGCTGCGAACGGGCAACCGTTTTTCGAACGTGGTGATGATATCTTTCTGTACGGCCGAAATGTACATGTCTAAGTGCTTATCCCGTTGCTCAGTTGGTGTAAACATTTTGTCTGAAAGTCCGGGAAATAGTTTTTTGCTGCCCGTGGGCTGGTCATGAAAGTATTCTCGTAGGCGCAGGTTTCTAGCAAAGTTGTCGAGGTCCTGATACAGTTCGAATTCATTGATGTTTCCCGAGGACGGAGAAAAATTTAGTCCTTTTGAAAGTAGTTTGAGTTCAGCTGGAGAGGGCTGTCTGCTTGAGACGTTCACAACATTACAACATGGCAGGTTGTCTTTTGAGTCCCATTTCAGTGCGGGCCCAACGCGGCCGTCCACCCCCGAAGCCTCCGCCTGTGCCGCCCCGTTCCCGCAAATGGGAAGTTGATCTCGTTCGTACTTTTTTGATTTTCTTTTCTCCGCCATAACCCGCTTTTTATTTTCGTACCTCTCTAGTTCACATTGTTCTAATTCTGAAAGAACTGATATATATAAATATATATATATATATATATATATATATATATATATATATATATATAGTAAGGAGATGAGGGGCTCGTTGAGGAAATACAGAAACATAGGTCGGCAGTCTACAACGCCAAAGGAGGCATGGGGGTGTGGTTAGGCTCTATTTTTTTACTACGGTTAATGAAGTTAAGATTTTTTTATATATATAAGGAAGAAAGAAAGAAAGAAAAACATGCGCCCAGAGTGGGGACCGGACCCACGCCTTTCGATTAGATCTCGAATGCCTTACCAATTCGGCTATCTGGGCGACTGTGTTCTCCTTAAGTTTCTGGGCTATTTATATTTACTAGAAGTGTATCTGACGCTTGAGGGTGGTAGCCAGCGCCACTCTGACTACACGGGGAGAAAGGGACCTTCTTTTCAAACCCCGCGGCATGACTCAAACGTCTACAGCCTGTCATGAGCGGGTAACTGGCGGGAAGCCCTCTTATGCTACGTAGGCATAAAGGCTGCCAGAACCGAGACCCTCGGTACACTGTAAACGCAAACTAGCCCGAAATGGAGTTTTAATCAAGTAATGTGCCCTGAAAAGTACTTATAGCAAAAAATGTACTCCCTAGGCATGGTCTAAAAAAGTGGACGAACCTCCATGGTAGTACCGTTGCCCATCCGTGTAGCAAAAGGGAGGATTTAGACCGACTTAACACCATTTGTGAGATGGCGTTCGGTACCTTGTATACAACCACGTCCACAATAAACTCCCCATCTGGGGTAATCATCTCAAGCGGGCGGTCGCCATGTTAGTCTTGTGTTGTTTCCGGGTGTCAGCACTTCAACCATGGACTAATGCTAATTAGAACGAGAAAGCAGGACGCGACGGTTGCATGCAGGTACAAAACCGATACCGTACGTATACCCGTATAGATGCTTCAGCCAGCGCGATCACAAGCAGACAGCGCGGCCGTGTTGTTTCAATCTGTTTATTTTGGCTGTAGGTGTTGTCAAACTCTGCTGCTAACAAAAAGACAGTTCTCGCCGTTGCAAACAATTGCAACGTTCATCTGCTTCGCTTGCTTGCGCATATATAGACAAGTTAAATTCTCGTGCCAGCGCGCCAACGCACCCGACTGCAGCGACTCAACTTGCGCTGGCGGCACGACTTGCTGCCCGGATGTAAACAACCTCCGTGCTGTCAATGCAGCGCGGCCGGTGACTTGGTGCGGCCGGAGCTTCAAGCGCCTCGCCTTGGGCCATCATTTTTTCTTATTTGAGAAGGACTAGTAGTGCCATTTGGTGGAAAGATTTTTATGTGCCCCTGTCACACGACGAACGGCCGCTAACAACATTTGGATACGGCGACAGCTGTGGACAGCTCGCTGGTAAGTGATCTGTCATCAGTCGATGCGTTTGTCAAACGTTTGGATAGGGTTAACTGCGAAGTACCCGTGCCGCACACAGCACGTACACGCACGGGCAAAGAAAAAAAACGCACACTCGTTTAATTGTACTTGTTTGTGGCTTTTGGGGTATGCATTCGCATTCTTTTGTAGGCCGGTTTGTAACAGGGCATTCGAGATGAAATCGTTTGTCGCGCGCGGCGTCGTTTCAAAGCAACGTGACGGTTACTCAGGTAGCCGAATCGCCTCCGACAGCGGTGCATCGTCGGGCCCGGTCGGTGAATATTGTGAGACTCTGTCTCTCATATGCATCGAACTGCTCGTGTTCTTTTTAGTTAACTGCTCTACTTTGTAATATCTATTTGTTAACGCTCCTGATGGCTTGCCTGTCCAAATATAAGTCTTTGTGTTGTTTTCGTTCAAGGCTCTGACTCATTCTTAGCGCTCTGGTCGGAGAAAGCCGCAAATCAGACGGCCACCCCCTTCGAAAACTGTGCCCTGTAGATTCGATGGGGTTGTCTGCTCGCATGAGTCGACTCTTCACATCTAACAGCGTACCCTATTAAGGAAACGGTGACATGCGTAAAAGATGCTATGAGCCTATCGAACGATTAAATGCATATAGTGTGGATCACGACGGCGACGTGGTTCGAAACCGAAATGTTTTTATTCCCTTTCGAATGATAATGAGGGGTCTGTATACAATCGGGGCCCGTCAGACGCCAGCTAAGGCCACGTAATTAAAAACACTTGTTCATGCCCTTATGGAAGAGAACCGAGTTTGCCGTAGCATGACACAAGTCTGCCGGGCATAAAAAAGAATATCATTTTTTTAGAAGAACAATGCACACACTCTTCTTTTGTTGGTAATAACTTTCTCATAATCAATAGTAAGACCATACACAAAAATTACTCGAGTCATCTGACACTCGATTTTGACACGGAGCTTGCAGCTCCAAAAACTGCACTGTGGTTTTGCGTGACGGAAACTTCTACAATCACGGTAAATTAACTAAGGCAGGTGTGTGCGGCATGCAGCGTTGGTAAGTTTGCGAGAATAGCGTTTCCATTTCAGCTGTTTTTTTTTTTGTTGCCATGCAATCACAAGTAATTTGGTGCCATGAACCAGGTTTACGTTAGCTAACAAGGCTGTAGTAACGGTTGCGGCTACAAATGACCTTATGCACCAATCATGCTTGTCAGTTTGGTGACACAGAATATTAAGGTGTCAAAATACGGATGACTGAGTCGCCTAGTTTATTACTACTGTAAAAACAGAAAGTGTTTTCTGACCCAGTGAAGGTCTTTCCTGTATGACTAGCTGTGTTATGACAGATGACCATACCTGATGAGACAAGCCGTAACAATTAGCTTTGGATGTAACACCAGGAGGGAAATAGGTGGAGGTATCTGCAAGTATAACTGAAACAGTGGGTGCCTGTCCGGCATGAATTCATTATTTGCTGACACGATTTTCTTCTGCAGATCCTGATACATGATCGAGTTCAATGACTTCATAGATCTTAAGGCAGGATAGGCTGTGCTGTACAAGGCAAGGCTGCATTCGGAAACCAGGTTGGCCCCTCCAGCAGAAGTGAGTAGTGCCACGGCTTGCAACAGCCGTCCAGCTCGCAAAAGATGCACTTTTTCTATGAAAGTGAGCCACCATGGTAGGGGAGAGGCAGTGTAAGGGTTTGCATCTTTAACTGTGTGCCCACTCACTTGAATAGATGCAAGCTGGCATCTTAAAGCAAGAAACAACAGTTAACAAAATCATGCAATCCCAAGTGTTTTTCAGTCAAAAACAAAAACTAATCTATCAACCTAAAGAGACTTGCATTTTATCTTCACTGTCATTTAAAGTTGTGCTCGAGTATATTGTGCGGAAGTAATATCTTTTTTATTGCTGCAAAAGCCACGACGGTTAATGTACTGGCACTTGGTTTTATGAAGCCTTTGCATTCCTAATTTACGTACTGGAATTCGCAGGGAACCTGGCCTTACAATTTTATTACTGTACCAAATTATTAAGTTCATTTAACCATAGTGTCTGTTTTGAATTTTACGTGTGGGGCATTTTTTTTCTTTTTTCCTTTTTCAGGCAGATGTTCCTCTGACTCCATGCCTGCATTCTGTGAACGGGGAACTTAGCCTCCACATCGATGGCCAGCGTGTCTTGACTGCATCATCTTTACTGGGAGGACTGTGTAGTCTGTTTGCATCGTTCTGGGTTTTCAACATTCAATATCCCAAGAAGGCACACAGAGCTCTAACGTTTGTGGAACATGCCTTTTTGGACCTTGCAGCACCAAACCACGTGTGAAGGATTTAGAACTAATTAACATTTATCCAATCAATATCGCTCACTAATATTTGTTTTCAATCCTGTAATCATTGGATAGTAGTGAAAAAGAATTCCGTATTATATTTCTGACTTTTTCTTTTTTGACTGAAAAGGGGATATTTGATGGGCCGTTCTGTATGCTGATAATACAGCTATCTTTCAGTGAAGCAATAATATTAACAAACTAATTTAACTTGAAACAATTATCTAAATAATATTGGCAACTGGTGCGAAATGAATCAACTAAAAATTATCCGAAAAACACGAATTTCATGGCTTTTTGTTCTCACTCTAAAGAAGCTGTCGCTATACCACCCCTTCTGTTCTATATCATTGCAATTAACCCGTCAGACTCGGTCACTTTTCTTGGCGCATTTGTGTCTTTATCAAAACGCACTGGTATTTTCCGCAGCATATTTTTACTTCGTTATATTACTCATTTATCCATAGCCATCTCACTGCAGTCTGTCTCCTACATCATTTATCTCTTGTGCCTTTACCACTTACAAAATGCTTGTTACCTTTCAATATCAAATCGTTGCAGAGCTCTCGCTCATTTCACCACAAATTGAAAAATTGTTTTGTTGTTGTAAACCACTGCAACTATTTTTTCTTCACTTTGTGTACTTAGTTCTGATGCGTACTGATAAGTTCTGATAAATACTGACGCGTTCTCGATCCTCTAGTATTATATAATGATTTCACTTACCATGCGGTTGTGTTTGTGCCTATATGTTTTTCAAGTATTTCCAGTTCTTGTATTATTATTGTTTCTACAATTTGTTCAACTAGCAGACAGCTCTCGCTCATTTCACCACCTACTGAATTTTTTTGTTGTTGTAAACCACTGCGGCCATTTTTTACACTGTACTGAGCGCTGATGCGTACTGATAAGTTCTGATAAGTCCTGAGGCGTTCTCGATCCGCTAGTATTCTATAATGATTTCACTTAACATGCGGTTGTTTTTGTGCCTATCTTGATTTTTCGCGTATTTCCAGTTCTTGTAGTAATATTGTTTCTACGGTTTGTTCAGCTAGCATCGTATTGCTGTCTTCAATTCCTAACTGGCGTGTTATTTAGCAATGTACCATTTGTTATTTCTAATATGAGGTCGCCATAAGTATTTATTTCGGAACCTCCTTGTGTACACCATGTACCATGTAAACTTTTCTGCGAAAGTTCGTTTGAAATAAACCTGAAATCGAGAAAAACCGTGTGCAATCAGTACTCCCGCAGGGAACTAGAAATTCTCCCTTGTGGCCTTGAAAACCTCCTTTCGGAAGGCCTACAAAACTCCCCAAGCTTTCGTCAAACTCCATTCAAAAGAAGTAAATGCTTCCCTTGAACCTCCTAAAAACGCCCCTAAACTAACTGAAGTACTTCCAAAGGGAGCCAGAATAGGCTCCTATTCAACCGCCTAAAAATTCCATAAACATCACTTAAAACCGCCCTTCAGGAAGTAAAGAATACTCTATTTTGACCTCCTTAAATTCTCCCGAACATTTCTTAACACTTCCTAAATACCTCCTTTCTATAACCTAAAAACGCCCTGTTTTGAGGAGGTAAACAAAACCTCCCTGTTCCATGTAGTAAAAAAAATCCTACAAGGAGGACCACTAGAGGACAGGCGAAAAAGAACCTCTAGGGAGTATATGGGAGGAAAAAAAGTTTAGAGTGTAGGCTTTCGCAGAATAATATAGTAAGAAGATGAGGGGCTCGTTGAGGAAATACAGAAAAATAGGTCGGCAGTCTACAACGCCAAAGGAGGCATAGGGGTGTGGTTAGGCTCTATTTTTTTTACTACAGTTAATGAAGTTAAGATTTTTTTATATAAGGAAGAAAGAAAGAAAGAAAAACGCGCCCAGAGTGGGGACCGAACCCACGCCTTTCGATTAGATCTCGAATGCCTTACCAATTCGGCTATCTGGGCGACTGTGTTCTCCTTAACTTTCTGGGCTATTTATATTTACTAGAAGTGTATCTGACGCTTGAGGGTGGTAGCCAGCGCAACTCTGACTACACGGGGAGAAGGGGACCTTCTTTTCAACCCCCGCGGCGTGACTCAAACGTCTACAGCCTGTCATGAGCGGGTAACTGGCGGGAAGCCCTCTTATGCTACCTAGGCATCAAGGCTGCCAGAACTGAGACCCTCGCTAGGCTTTCGCAGAATAATATAGTAAGGAGATGAGGGGCTCGTTGAGGAAATACAGAAACATAGGTCGGCAGTCTACAACGCCAAAGGAGGCATAGGGGTGTGGTTAGGCTCTATTTTTTACTACAGTTAATGAAGTTAAGATTTTTTTTTATATAAGGAAGAAAGAAAGAAAGAAAGAAAGAGCCTAAAAAAACATGGGAGGACAGGATACTGGTAAACTTTCACAGGAGACGAAAGATCTAATCAGGAAACGGCAAACCATGAGAATCTCCACCGCAGCTGACAGAATAGAACTAGCGGAACTCTCCAAGCTAATCAATAAGAGTAAGACAGCTGCCATACGGAAGTATAATATGGAGAGGAACGAATACGCTGTAAAGAAGGGAGGTAGCCTGAAAGCAGTGAAGAGACGTCTTGGCGTGGGGAAAAATCAGATGTATGCACTTAAGGATAAGCAAGGCAATGTCATCACAAATAGGGATAAAGTAGTCACAGTGGCCGAGGAGTTCTATAGGGATCTGTACAGTAGCCAGGACATACAGGATAATGCCGAACGAGACAGTAGTTCACAGGAGATAGACATCCCACCAGTAACGATCGAAGAAGTAAGGAAGGCTTTGAAAGAAATGAAAGGGGGCAAAGCACCTGGTGAGGATCAGACAACAGCAGACCTCTTGAAGGATGGCGGAGAAATTGTCCTTGAAAAACTGGCAAACCTGTATACGCAATGCCTAATGACCGCAATGGTACCGGAATCTTGGAAGAACGCGAACATCATCCTAATTCATAAGAAAGGCGACATGAAGGACTTGAAAAATTACCGGCTGATCAGCTTACTGTCAGTCGTCTACAAGGTATTTACCAAGGTAATCGCTAACCGAATTTCTGCAACCTTATATTTCAGTCAACCTAAAGAACAAGCAGCGTTCCGTAAAGGCTATTCAACAATGGACCATATTCACACGATCAATCAGGTGATAGAGAAGTGCGCTGAGTATACTGAACCCCTATATATAGCCTTCATAGATTATGAGAAAGCATTTGACTCGGTCGAAACCCTAGCAGTCATTCAGGCATTACGGAACCAGGGTGTAGATGAGCATTATGTAAGAATACTAGAGATTATCTACAATGGGTCTACAGCTATGATCATCCTCCATCGGGAGAGCAGTAAAATACCTATAAGCAAGGGTGTCAGACAAGGAGACACAATCTCTCCAATGCTATTCACAGCATGTTTACAAGAATTATTCAGAACGTTGGATTGGGAACAGGTGGGAGTAAGGGTTAATGGAGAATACCTCAGTAACCTCAGATTTGCTGATGACGTTGCCTTGCTAAGTAACTCGGGGGACGAATTGCAAAGCATGCTTTCCGCACTGGGCGAACAGAGTAGAACCGTAGGACTGAAAATTAATATGCAGAAAACTAAAGTAATGATCAATAACCTCGGGAAAGCACAGCGGTTTGACATAGGTGGCGAGGCAGTGGAAGTGGTAAGCGAATATATCTACTTAGGCCAAGTTGTGACCCCAGATCCAAACCATGAGACAGAGATAATTAGAAGGATCAGAATGGGGTGTGGTGCATATGGCAGACATTCTCAGATAATGAATAGCAGCCTACCATTGTCGCTGAAGAAGAAAGTGTATGACAGCTGCATCTTACCGGTACTCACCTACGGGGCAGAAACTTGGAGGCTCACTAAGAGGGTTCAACTTAAATTGAGAACGACTCAGTGGGCAATGAAGCGGAAAATGATAGGTGTAACATTAAGGGACAGGAAGAGAGCGGAGTGGGTCAGGGAGCAAACTGGTGTTAAAGGCATATTAGTAGAAATTAAGAAGAAGAAATGGACGTGGGCAGGACATGTAATGCGAAGGCAAGATAACCGCTGGTCATTAAGGGTAACAGAGTGGATCCCTAGAGAAGGCAAGCGTTGCAGGGGGCGGCAGAAAGTTAGATGGGCAGATGAGATAAAGGAGTTTGCGGGGATAAATTGGTCACAGTTGGCACAGGACCGAGGCAATTGGAGAATAATGGGAGAGGCCTTTGCCCTGCAGTGGGCGTAGATAGGCTGGTGATGATGATGATGATGATGATGATTAACTATTTACAGCAAGCCATAACCGAGGCCAGCCTGGCTGCGCAGCGCCCACAGCCCTTTGTCGTAATCCTTGGTGGTGGGCCATCGCGGAATGGGGATTGTCTCGTCACGTGACAATATATATATATATATATATATATGGTTTTTAATTACCTCAGCTGTCCAATTGAGAGGCGGGTAGAAGCTGTCTGTCGAAAAACGACAAAGCCGGGGATCTCTCTCCTTCCTCGACACACATACACGCACTGATGATGGCTGTTTTAAGTCCGCAGCACATACCAGGGCGTAGACTGGCGATGGTTCTGCACATACTGTTCCCTTCTCTAATTGTTCGTGACATCTACCACTGAGGGATTAGAAAATATTTGGTGATCAACCTCTTTATTACAATCCCCCCCGACCGAAGAAGGAGCCATCCTGGCGACTTAAGGCAAGTCCAGGACGAGGGGTTCGTAGTATCGCTTTAGGCGACCGACATAAAAAGTTTGGCGACCCCGGCGGCGGAGATCGGCTGGCGGCGTTAATGATGCAACCACGTAGTTTAGAGGTTATGGATAACTGATGACACGTTAAGGGCCGTGGTACTTGCAAATCAGCTTTGTAGAAAGACGTGGCGTTGTAGAAGGCATCCATAACCAAACTAGGTCACCACCATGAAAAGTGGGCGACGAGTGGCTCTGGCCATTATTCTGCTCCTGCCGACCCTTGTAATTTGTCCTGAATGAACAGGCAAGGTGTCGGCATTCCTCGCCACGATGCCTTATTTCGGAGATATGGCTGCATTAGAAAGCGTCAGGGCTGTATAATAGCATAGTGCCCATTGTACAAAAAGGTTTCCGGCCGTACAGTAAAAATAAAGGTGAAACCCCGTAATGCTCTCTACGGCCGTGTGTTATGTATACATTACAAAGGGCAGTACTACGTCCCAGTTTGGATGTTGTTCGCGTTCTCCAAAGATTCTGACACACTCATGGTCTTTAGAAATTGCGTATACAGGTTTGGCAGTTTTACTAATACAATTTGCCTTCCATCCTTCAAAAGTTCTACGGTTATCTGATCTTCACCAGGTGCTTTGCCCCCTTTCATTTATTTCAAAGCCTTCATTATTTATTCTGTCATTACTGGTGGGACGTCCATCTCCCCTGAACTACTTTCTCTGAACCATAAGAAAGGTGACATGAAGGACTTAAAAAAATTCAGGCCTATAAACTTGCTTTCATTCGTCTACAAGTGACTCGCTAAGGTAACCGCAAACAGGATTTCTACCACCTTAGATTTCAGTCACCCTAATGAAGAAGCAGAGTATTTTAAAGGCTATTCAAAAATGAACGATATTTTCACAATCAGTCAGGGGATAGAAAAGGGCGCGTAGTATACTCAAGTTCAATATATAGCCTTCATACAATATTAGAAAGCTTACCACTCGGTCGAAACCACAGCAGTAACTTGGGCATTGCGGAACCAGGGTGTAGACGAGCATTCCTTAAGGATACTTGAGGGTATCTACGATGGGTGCACAGCTACCATCGTCCTCCATAAGGACAGCATGAAAATACCTATAAGGGAAGCGAGTCAAACAAGGAGACACAATCTCTCCAATGTTATTCATAGCATGTTTACAAGAAGTATTTAGAACATTGCATTAGGAACAGGTGAGCGTAACGGTTGAGAATACCTGAGTAACCTCAGATTTGCTGATGACGTTGCCTTGCTAAGTAACTCGGGGGAAGAATTACAAAGCGTGCTTACTGCACTGGACAAGCAGAGCAAAAGCGTGGGGCTGAAAAGTGATATACAGAAAATAAAGCAATGATTAATAACCTCGGGAGAGCACGGCGGTTTTAGATAGGTGGCGAGGCAGGGAAAGTGGTAAGCGAATATGTCTACTTACGCCAAGTTGTGATCCCAGAGCCCAACCATGAGCAGAGATAATTAGAAAGATAGGGGTGGAGTGCATTCGGCAGGCATCTGCAGATAATGAATGGCAGCCTACTATTGTCCCTGAAGAAGGAGGTATATGACTGCTGCATCTCACCGGTACTTACCTACGGGGCAGAAAATTGTAGGCTCACTAAACGGGTTCATCTTATGTTGAGGACGACTCAGAGAGGAACGGAACGGAATGTGATAGGTGTAACATTAAGGGAGCAGCAGAGAATGTAGTGAGTCAGGGAACTAACGCGTGTTGAGGGTATATTAGTAAAACATAAGAAATTCGCCTGGGCAGGGCATATAATGCGAATGCAAGATAACCTTTGGTCATTAAGAGTAACAGGGTGTATATCTAGAGAAGGCAAGTGTGGCAAGGGGCGTCAGAAAGTTAGATGGGCAGATGAGATCAAGAAACAATGAGCCGGAAATAAGAGCAGAGCCATATGAAGCCGGGGAGGGTCTTCATTGAAGTAGGCTGGGAAAAGTTGGCAACGGCACGGAGTTTTTCGGTATCGGGTGACACGCCGTCTTTCGAAACGTGGCTCAGGATGGTTAGTTTACGTGCACCAAAACGACAATTCTTGAGATTGCGCTGTACTTCAGCTGCAGTGAGACAGGTGACACATCTTGCTCATTTGCTTGGGGCAAATGAGCTAGATGTGTTTTGAAGTCAGGCGAGAACACAACGACATCGTCTAAGTAGCAGAGGCAGATATGCCATTTGAGCCCGCGCGAGATGTTGTCCATCATTCTTTCCACGGTGGCTGGCGCCTTGCATAGCCCAAAGGGCATGACGTTGAATTCATGTAGCCCATCGGTGGTCACGAACACCGTTTTGGGCCGGTCACAGTCAGCGACAGGCACCTGACAGTAGCCGGAACCCAAATCTAGGGAGGAAAAGAATTCGGCACCGTGTAGACAATCTAGAGCATCATCGATCCGAGGCAAATGATAAACCACTTTACGGGTAACCTTGTTAAGTCGTCGGTAGTCGACACAGAACCTTAGGTACCCATCTTTTTTCGTAACCAAAACTACTGGCGACAACAAGGGGCTTTGTGGGGGAAAAATAATGTCGCGTCAACATGTCTTCGACGTATTCATTAATAATCCCGCGTTCTGACGCCGACACTCTGTAAGGTCGCTTCCTCAAAGGTGTGTGCGTCCCAGTGTCGGTATGGTGGGCTACCGTTGACGTGCCACCCAAGGGAGCTTGCAGACAGTCAAATGAAGAGCGGAACGCGTGAAAAAGGTTCAGTAGCTGCTTGTGCTAGGTAGAATCCAAATCAGCGTCGAGAGACTTCGTGAACACGTCGTCGGATAGAAGCTGGTCAGTGAGATGGGATGACGTCAGGGCGGTTAGCGGCAGGGTAAGCGGGTCATTGCAAATGTCGAACCTGAGAATGGAGGAAGTAGGTTCTATTCGGCCAATCGACTCAGTGCGAAGCAGACTGACAGGGCGGTCTGTTGGGGTAGTTATAAACGTCGTGGTGTGTTCAGCACGCAGCTTAAGAACTGCAAACGGAAGAAATAAATTCTTTCGGGAAACAAAAAGGTAGGAAGTAATAGAAGAGTTCCATGCGGCAAGGACATTGCATGAAAGAGCTACGAACACTGAACTTCGCGGCGGACTAGAGACGTGTTGGGAAAGTACGGGTTTTGTATCACTGGGACAAGTAGCGTCAAACAGCAAGACGTCACACTGTGGGAAAAGTTATAGTTCCGTACAAGCCCAGTCGATCGCAGCATAATGGCATGAGAGTAAATCCCAGCCAAGGATGACATCATGTGAGCACGAAGATGAGACGACAAATTAAATGGGGAAGCAGGTGCTTTGAATATTCACAGCAGCGGTGCAGGCACTCCGGCTTTCGCAAATCACTCCTGTGATACACAGCTGATATCACTGCCTAATAGACTACACCGCATTTTGCACAACAAATCACATTATCGTTTTGAAGTTTTCTAAAGCATTTGATAAGGCCTGTCATAAACTATTGCTTCACAAATTAAGCCAACTGAAACTTGATCATAAGGCGATCATCATCATCTTCATCATCATCACCAGCCTATCTACGCCCACTGCAGGGCAAAGGCCTCTCCCATTATTCTCCAATTACCGTGGTCCTGTGGCAACTGTGGCCAATTAATCCCTGCAAACGTCTTGATCACATCTGCCCATCTAACTTTCTGCCGGCTTGCCTTCCGGCTTGCTTTCTCGCCTTCCGGCTTGCTGGCTTGCTTTCTGCCGGCTTGACAGCTTGCTAGAGAAGGCTTGCCTTCTCTAGGGATCTACTCTGTTACTCGTAATGACCAACGGTGATCTTGCCTTCGCATTACATGCGCTGCCCACGTCCATTTCGTCTTTTTAATTTCTACTAATATGTCCTTAACACGCGTTTGTTCCCTTACCCACTGCGCTGTCTTTTTGTCCTTTAATCTTACCCCTATCATTTTCCGCTCCATTGCCCGCTGAGTCGTTCTCAATTTAAGTTGAACCCTCTTAGTGAGCCTCCAAGTTTCTGCCTCGTAGGTTAGTACCAGTAAGATGCAGCTGTCATACACTTTCTTTTTCAAGGATTATGATAGACTGCTATTAATTATCTGAGAATGTCTGCCGTATGCACTCCATCCCATTCTGATCCTTCTAATTAACTCTGCCTCATGAGTTGGATCAGGGGTCACAACTTGGCCTAAGTAGATATATTCGCTTACCACTTCCACTACCACGCCCCCTATACCAAACTGCTGTGCTTTCCCGAGGTTATTGATCATTACTTTGGTTTTCTGCATGATAATTTTAAGGAAGACAGTTCTACTCTGATTGTCCTGTGCAGACAGCATGATTTGCAATTTGTCCCCCGATTTACTTAGCAAGTCAACGTCATCAGCAAATCTGAGGTTACATAGGTATTCTCCAATAACCCTTAGTCCCACCTGTTCCCAATCCAACTTTCTGAGTACTTCTTGTAAACATGCTGTGAATAACATTGGCGAGATTGTGTCTCCTTGTCTGACGCCCTTCCTTATAAGTATTTTACTGCTCTCCTTATGAAGGATGATGGTAGCTGTGGACCCATTGTAGATATCCTCTAGTATTTTTACATAATGCTCATCTACCACCTGGTTCCGTAATGCCTGAATGACTGCTAGGGTTTCGACCGAGTCAAATGCTTTCTCATAATCTATGAAGGCTATATATTTTGAGCATTTGTGTGTAAGCTACGATAGTGCTCGCTTCAAGGACACATGGAAGGTGCCTGCTACTTTCGTGTCCAATCCACCTTCCACTCCGTCTGCTTCTCAATACCATTATCATCACCATGTCGCACCTCATCTGTTTCTCATACCCATCCACATCATCATTCCTCGGGCTGGTATTCTCGGTTGCCTCTCGGAATAAACGCGCTTCCGACTGACTCTGCGACGTCTCTTCTGGGTGACGGCTGCCTTTGACGTCTCCCTCAATATATAGAATTCAGTATACTCGGCGCACTTCTCTGTCACTTGATTGATCGTGTGAATATGGTCCATTGTGGTATAACCTTTACGGAACCCTGCTTGTTCTTTAGGATGACTGAAATCTAAGGTTGCAGAAATTCTTTTAGCGATTACCTTGGTAAGTACTTTGTAGACGACTGACAGTAAGCTGATCGGCCTGTAATTTTTCAAGTCCTTCGTGTCACCTTTCATATGAATTAGGATGATGTTCGCGTTCTTTCAAGATTTCGGTACACCTGCGGTGATTAGGCATTGCATATACAGGTTTGCCAGTTTTTCAAGTACAATTTCTCCGCCATCCTTCAAGAGGTCTGCTGGTATCCGATCCTCACCAGGTGCTTTGCCCCCTTTCATTTCTTTCAAAGCCTTCCTTACTTTTTCGGTCGTTACTGGTGGGATATGTATCTCCTCTGAACTACTTTCTCGTTCGGCATTATCCTGGATGTCCCGGCTACTGTACAGATACCTATAGAACTCCTCGGCTAGCTACTGGGACTATTTTATCCTTATTTGTGATGACATTGCTTTGCTTATCTTTAAGTGCATACGTCTGATTTTTCCCTCGCAAAGACGCCTCTTCACTGCTTCCAGGCTGCCTCCGTTCTTCACAGCGTATTCGATCCTCTCCATGTTATACTTCCCTATGTCAGCTGTCTTCCGCTTATTGATTAACTTCGAAAGCTCCGCTAGTTCTATTCTGTCAGCTGGGGTGGAGATTGTCATTGTTTGACGTTTCCTAATTAGATCTTTCGTCGCCTGGAACGTTTACCAGTATCCTGTCTAGCCATCGTGCCCCCGACTTCTACTGCACACTCCGTGATAATGCGTGTAAGGCGGTCTCTGGCTTCCTCTTTCGTAAGCTCGGCTTCCTCAGTAAGAGCATAATATCGGCTCTGCAGTGCGATCCTGAATTCTTATACTTTACGTCTTACTGTTAACTAATTAACAGGCTTCTTTCATACTAACTTGTTACGGTGCCTCCTAAAATCCACTCTAATTCGAGATCTTACCATACGGTGGTCACTACACCTTACCCTACCGAGCCCTTCCACATCCTTCACGACGCCAGGGTTATCGGATATTATGAAGTCTATTTCATTTTTATGGTCCCCATTCGGGCTCCTCCACGTCCACTTCCGGCTCTCCTGTTTGCAGAAGAAGGTATTCATTATGCGTAGTTTATTCCGTTTTGCAAACTCAACTAGTAGGTCGCCCCTGCTATTTCTACAGCCCAGACCACAGTTCCCAGCTGCCTTGTCTCCGGTCAAGATTTTGCCTACTTTAGCATTTAAGTCCCCATAACTACGGTATACTGTGTTTTTAATTTAACCGTTGCTGATTCCACATCTTCATAGGAGTGTTCCACTACCTGGTCGTCGTGGCTGGATGTGGGCGCATAGCCCTGTACCACCTTGAGCTTGTACCTCTTATTGAGCCTAATTACAAGACCTGCTGCCATTTCGTTAATGCTATAGTGTTCTTCTATGTTTCCAGCTATGCGTTTCTTGAATAGAAAACCCACTCCCAGTTCTCATCTGCCGACTAGACCACGGTAACATAGGACGTGTCCATTTTTCAGCACCTTAACGGCTTCACCTGTCCTCCTAACCTCACTAAGCCCTATGACATCCCATTTAATGCCCTTTAATTCCCCGAACAACACGTCTAGACTCGCTTCACTGGATAAGGTTCTCGTGTTAAACGTTGCCAGGTTCATATTCCGATGTCGGCCTTTCCGGGTCCAGGGAATATTAGCACCCTCTGCTGCGTCACAGGTCTCACCGCCGTCGTAGTCGGTTGCTTCGCAGCCGCTGGGTTCTGAGGGCCGAGGGTTAATTGGCGTATTCATGGGAGGTTGTGGCCGTTACTACACCAGGGTGGCCAATCGTGTTCTGGTGAGGGGGTGCGTTACCGCCAATGGTCGCCCGGGTCAGGCCGCACCCCAAGCCCCATTCTGCAATTCCATCAATACGCGGATTTTGTTTCTTTAATCCGGTTGGAATTGTGCGGCAGCGGGATTCAAACCACGGTCCTTCTGCACGCGAGGCGGATGCTCTACCTCTACGCGACCGCTGCACCCCTCCTGGTCCTCAACTGCCATAAGGTGCTAAAAGGGATTAAATGCTTTTTCACAAATCGCTGACAATTTGTTTACGCTAATGGGTATAATTCTTGTTTTAACGAAGTACACTCCGGCGTTTCTCAGGGATCGGTAAATGGGCCTCCATTATTTCTAATTTTTATAATGAGCTCCCCTCTCACATTAAATCCAGCATTCATTTATTTGCTGATGATTGCATTATTTCTTGTGAGGTAAATAACATAATTGATTCGTGTACTCTTCAAACAGACCTTAATACTGTTGCTAACTGGTGCCGTACATGGTTAATGAAATTGAACATTAACAGATGTAAAATATGCCCGTGTCCCCGAGTGCTTGCAGTCCATTTACTTACAATTTAAACGGAATACCTCTTGAATTTACTACCTTGTACAAGTGTTTAGGTGTCCACATAACATCAAATCTCTCTTTGGGCACTTCACATCGAACAGATAATCAACAACGCGAACCAAACGCTTGGCTACCTACGCTGTAAGATTTGCAAAGGTCCATCTTCATTGAAATTAGCCCTGTACAAAACATCAGTGCGACCTATACTAGAATATGCTTCTTCGGTTTGGGATCCCTGTCATCTTGACTTAATTACATCACTTGCCCTAGTTCAGAACAATTCCACACGCTTCATATTTTCGAACTACAATCGTACTGCTAGTATATCTGCAAGGAAAACTAATCTGTCCGTGCCTTCTCTATCACTTCGAAGGAAAGTATCACGCCTATCAACTTTTCATAAATTGTATGACGACCCAATCATGCGTGACGAACTTAATTCGCAGACCCAGTATTTTTCCCACCGCATCGATAACCATCACAAGGTTGGAATTACGAGCTATCGTACTAATACAGATGCGCAGTCATTCTTGCCTCGTTCTTCTTGTGAATGGAATCACCTTCCCCCTCAAATTGTTGCTGTTAATGACAACCATTTTTCCGTGAAGCGCTAGCCAAAATTGTTTGCACTAGGGCTATTGAACGTATTTTTGTTTGTACGCTGACTTTTTGCTTGTAATCGTGCTAACCCTGTATTTTTCCCTCGCCACCATGTACCATGTGTTATTCCATGTAATCCACTCCCCTCTGTAATGCCATTTGGCACTGAGGGTATTATAAATAAATAAATAGATAAATAAATAAATAAATAAATAAATAAATAAATAAATAAATAAATAAACTGTGCGAGTTTCATTTTTTTTGTACAGTGTATATGTATTAAAAATCAAGATAATATCTGATTATTTATGCGTATGAATGTCTTACTTTTCAGGGCAAGGACAGCCGGCGCGATGCCTAGGAATAGCAACAAAGCGAGAAAGTGTTCCTCCAAATCAAACGTGGTTTGATTTGGAGGAACAAAACAAAACAGAAAACAAAACTTGTGTGCAGAATTGCAGTGGCCTGTATGGGTATTCAATGAGGCATGCGTGCTTGGACTTCTCCATGTGAGTTACGCAGATAACTTCAGTGACGATGCGGTGCCTTAAATATTTTACTTTATCAGCAATACGATTGTGGTGTCAAATGTTCATCCTATTTATTATCGCAACGTGGATTGGCTGCTTAAAACAAAGGGAAATATTTATGCACACCGTATAGCAGTTGTCCTTTGCTGTCTTGAAACGTTCAAGGTAGCAAAGCACTTACGCATATCTCTTCCCATGCTTATCTGCTGTCGCTAGTCTGAAACAAACGTCAGGGACGCCTTTAAAAACGGCTTACTTGCACGAATGCCTTGCTCTGTGGACAGCCAATACACTCGCCATTTCTACAAGTGCGGCACGCACACACACAGCTGGCTGGTGCCGCATCTTTTCAAAGTGCTACGAGTTGTGCCGCGCCTCCGCCAGATGGCGCCACGGGTCCCGCGACCGAGAGAAGACGCGCTGAAACATCCCCCTCGCGAGGGGCACGATCAAATGCAGAGAATTTGCGGGGGCGCACGACGTTAAGTAGTTTGCATTACGTTAATTTTGTTGCACTTGTGGCAACTGCTGACGAGAGAGTGCTCGTGAGCAGTAATTTGAATGAGTCAACCATATAAGGCGCGTTCGTAGCATCCCATTCTGTGTCGGCTTTGTGGCGCCTACCTCTAATACCGCAAGTTTGGTGAGGTCCTACTAAACTGTCCTTATTTGGTGGAAACGTTCCTACAGTGCATTTAAAGCTGTGCTGACATTTCGGCGCAGCAGCGGCCTCTCAGAGATATTGTAGTAGAGGCCCGTCCGGCTTAACTTTAACACATACACCGTATCGGTATAGGCATCTTCTATACATAGCCCTTCATCTATTTCTCCGCCATCTTCATCTCTCTCGTCCTCTATCCACACTCTTTCCTCCACTTTCCCTTCCCACACACAGAATAGCTGGCCAGATATACTACCGTCAGGCCGACCTTTCTGTGTTTATTTCATTTCAATAAAATTCCTCTCTTTTTTGGTGGCATTACTTGGGATAAGGACGCACTTCAATACCTAGGTGTACCTTTGCACCAAATACGAAACACCGGGCCTCATTGGTCATTGGAACTCCAAAAAGTCAAGCGGCCTCTCAGGCATGGATGGGGCGAGAACTTTCTGTGTTTGCGCGTGCGCACGTTTGTAATGTCTTCCTTGTCGCAAAGCTTGTTTATGTGCTGCAAGTACTCCACTGTGCGCGTTTTAAAGTACAAGCTCTATATAGAGTTTTTGCAACATTTGTGTGGGGGTCCCAATGGGAACCTATGCGTAGGGACAATTTGTTTCTTCCATTAGTGTCTGGGGGTGCTGGGCTGGTGCATTTGTTTGTACACCAGCTTGTATCTCGGTTTTTCTTCTATAAGGTGACGCATCATCCACTTCTGCTCAACGTTATTCAACAGCGCATAAGTTTTCATTTACCGTTTTTGCTTGTATCCACTGGTGAAGTCAGTACGAAGCCGCCATGGGGGTTTTTAAAGGAGGTGGTCGACACCTTCAATTTTCTTACTGGGAGGTTTTCCCTGCAATATCTGTTTACCCTTTCCAGGAAGGCTTTGACGAACACTTTATTAGAGAGTCTGCTCCCAGTGCCGGTTTATCGCCAGCCTTACAATGGCCACCATAAGGACAGTGTTTTGAAGCGGGTCACACGTATGTGTCTTCCTCCAAATGCAAAAACGTTTTTCTTTAAGCTGCATACATCAAGACTCCCAGTGAAAACATGGTTGCGCGAGAAAGGAATGTCCATTTCTTGGTCTGACAATTGCCGTTTATGTAATCAACCTGAAACCATTGATCATTGTTTTGTTTTGTGCCGGGATGCGGTGTTTTTCTGGGATGTGGTGCAACGAACTCTTAAAAAGGACATGGACATTACCCCTTATACAATTCGGTTCTTGCCTTCTAGAGATGTTACTGGAGTGCCGTATGATATATTTGTTGTGATCGGATTGTATAGCTTGTGGAAGTGTCGCATGACGGGTAGGCAAGCGGAACCCCCTCCCCCAACGAAGTCCATTTTTCGGGAGCAAAGTGCGTTGGTGCGGAGCATTTATGCGGCGCAAAGTGACCCACCAAAATGACTGCATCTGTTGGACGCGTGCGTCTGCTTGCCAGAGTTTTAACGGACGGTTTATTTTAGCTGCAGTGATGTGCAACTTCTTGGATGACTCATAACTTTTGTAGGCTGTATTAAGGGCAGTTTTCCATGCAGTAAAGAAAAAAAAAGTCGGCTTTGTGGCGCAGTGGGTAGAACACCATGTACATTGCGTTCCGCCCGCAGGGTCGAGGGATCGAAACCGGGCGCCGGATAGTATTTTTTTTATATAGTAGGGACAACGACGGTGCGGACTACGGACGTCAACGCGGGTGACATCGTGAGTTACTGAAACGCTCTGCATTTAATATACAGAAACTGTCTGTTTGTAAAAGAGAAGCAAGGATAGTGGCATAAAGGTACGATGATGCCTAAGTGAAAATTATGAGGCGCACATAGATAAATCATTGGTGTGCAGCTTCCTGACGTGTGTATTCGTTGTTGCCATAATGATTTTTCGTTATGTATTTTTTTTTTTCGGTGACTGTGATTTCTTGCATACGCTCCTTTGCATCACCAAGCAAGCCCGACTTTATCGGTGACCCACTTCGCTACGCGCCCGAGGAGCACTTCTGCAACTATCATGCTCATATTGGTTGTAGCGATCTCAGAACGTGTATCTCCCATAGGTTTATAACTTGAAGGCCACTGCCCATTGACTAAATATAATTTTGACCAGTTAGCGTCGCCTGCCTGTAGTGGTAAAGGGCTTGTTTTCCTAGCCAACCAACCTCTCAGGAGAGAAAGAGAAGAAAACTCACGTTTGTGTTGGTGCTATGGAAAAGAAAACAGAAGAAGGGAGGCTGGCACCTCATTTCCAAATGGCCGTGCTACCACAGCGGCTCCAGCACAAATGAGCAATATTCCTGGTCCTCACGCCGTCAGCTGTGCAGCTCACCCTCGAACTGCTCTTCGCAGTAGTAGAGGGTGTAGTTGGTGGGGGCAACCCATACAATATAAGTATATCCCGTCGTGGTAGGTAGGGCAGTTACACGAATATGTTGTAGGAGATATGTAGTGGCAGAGGTATTTGAAAAACTTTGAAGCCGCAGCTGGAGTTTGTATGATAGGTGGGGAGAGTTTTATTTACGTAGCATTCTTTGCCGAGTAGCCTCAAAGCCAGGACAGTGTAACGCGCCGAAGTCCCAGAAAAATGCAGGTATCACGGACGTTCCACCTGTAATCGTTATAAAAGCGTAAATGAAGATAATTCGTCGAACGAAATTTTAAAAAAGTAAAAACTAACAAAAATATAAATATTACAGAAAAAGACGAACCGTGTACCGCCATGAATTTCCGCAATTATGGAGATCTTGCAGAAGTGCCTTGTTATGGTACAATATCGTAAACGGAGGAAATTCGTTGAACAAAATTTTGAAAAAAAAAAACTAAACATAACAAAAATATAAAAATACGGTAAATGGCGGGCCGTGTAACAATCCTGATTTTAAAAATGCAGATTTGGCGCAAATAACAACTGTGATCGTTATAATAGCGCATATGCAGATAATTTTTCGGTGAGAATTTAGAAAAACCAAAAATTGTGGCTGAGGAAAACTCACACTCAACACAAGCGGCATAAGAATGGTACGCATTATTAAACAATTCTCTGAATTTTTGCAGATTTTTTAGTCTGGGCTTGCGGTGATAATGAATAAAGAAATGTCAGTGTAGCAGGAGTCAGTGGTAGGGCACCTGGGGGTGGTGCCTGATATCCCTTCGCCGGTGGGAACGCCAGAAGCAGGCGGCAATTAGGAGCGGTGTAAGCCCCTTTGTTCCCGCAAGATTGAAGTGACCGGAGATCCATGCGTGTTGTGCATATAAATATTCTAGTTTTCCTGAAAAAAATTGAGAGCTGGAGATGACATGCGACCTGTTTGAGAGCTGCGGCATTCTGGCGGTGAGTGTCAAATAATGGTCACAAATCCTGTGGATGTTTTTTTGGCTGCGCCGTTGACGGCTGGTTTTGCTGCGATGGCGGTAATAGGGCTAAGTAGAGTGAGATACGTTTTGACGGTGTTCTAGTCGGTTACAACCGGTGCCTTTGCCGATAGAGGGGGCATTCGGCAATTTTTGTGTAAAGACTGTCAGGTTGTAGCAATATTTTAACTTCAGCAGAAGTCCTAACCTTGCGTGCCCTAATAGTTCTATGTGGAGTGCATATTCTTCCGGATGGCCGAGGTATGTGGCTACGAATTGGCTGAGCAAATGCTCACGGGAGTTTCACTTAGGGTTGCTGCGTGCGGGTCAGTTTAGTTAGGGCGGAAAGGCAGGTTTGAATAGGAGCCAATGGAGCAAGTTGGTTAACTCCATTGGCTTCGACTAATCAGAAAGGGTGGTATAAAGGGTATTCTGGGAAGGGCAGTGTGTTGGTTTTAAGATTAGGAAAGGAAGAGAATTTTATGGAGCGTCCGGATAAGGGCTTCAGATTGGCGTAGTGGTTCCGCAAGTCATTCGGTTGAGTAAGAGGGTTTGCACCAGTTGGCACGTTACATTTGTCATGAGATGTGTGAGCTGTGTAACCGTAAGATGCACACTAGGGGAGGACAGCTTCTGACATTACTGCGTAAAAGGAAACGCCGAGTATGCAGAGTGCGGTCACTTGTGGGAATGGGGCTGAGGCTAACGTGGTGGTCGATTCGGGGGTTCAACGTGGAGGTTTCCCATCGGAGAGGGAAACGAGATATTGAACTGCAAACTGGTGGTATCACAGGTGAGGTATTCGAGCGCGCAGTGAATATCTTGTTGCCGGTTTGCTGCGGACCAGGCGAACCAGTATTATTCAAGAATGTGAGATCACCGGAGTAGGGGCCGTCCTGGAGATGGAGGATGGACGAGAGCATTGCGGGACGCCAGATAAGTGTGGCATTGAACAGGGTGGAGGAAAGTGTGGAGCCTTGTGGCATTTGATTGGCAGTTTTACTGATAGGGGCATTTTGATTGGGGGCTAAATGTAGAGTGGCTATTTCAGTTGCCAGGAAGGCCTGGCTTAGGTTGTAGGTTCCCGCCCTGTTCTTGGTTGCTTTTCCTAACGGCAGAATGGCGTCGTGTACAACGTTGTGAAATAGTCATTGCACATCTAAGGCTGACTGGGAATGAGCCCAATCATCACAAGCCCGTTCGTAACAGGAGAACTGGTCATCGGACGACTCGTCACACCGGCCTATTGGCACAATGCAATCTAGAGACAGCAATGTCGGGCAAGGTGCCTTTTCGTCGCATGGATTTCGTAGCCCCGCGACCATGTGAACAAAACCATTGAAGCACTGACCGGAACTTGGCATTGAAAGCTGTTCTGATGCAGCCTTCGACGATGTTATGCTCGTTACAGTGGTTTAGGAGTGCGTGGGGACGTCTGTGCGACCAGCACGGGTGTATAACGCCCTGAAGCGGGGCTTTTTTTTTTTATTAGGAAAGCGGGCGGGCGGGGGGGGGGAGAAGTCAGCGTGACCTGGACCGCTTTTAAGGGCTGATCATGCCGGGGAGTTGACGTTGGGTCCGTAGCTGGTATGGATAATGATACTTCAAGTTACAGCTGCAGTTGGGCACGGTGGTGGAGGGGCTTGTGTGACGTGACGACGTCCTGGTGTGACCTGCACATATGTTTGAACCCTTTAAACGCAGCTGAAGCGTTATTCAGGGGGGAGGGCGTCTGGGCGGCGAGAAGCAGTGCGCCCCGAATTTGTGTTTTGAAAGCAGGCGTGATAACAGATCAATTTCTCCATGTTAATTAGGGCACAGAAAACGTTTTTTTGTTGTTGTTTCGATTCCCTTTTTGTCGCTTGGATTTCACTACTCAGCGACATTGTAAACAGAGCACTGGAATTGAAGGGCCACGAAGAGTGGCCTACGGTCAAATCACGTGGCCCCTAAAAAAAATCATCATGGTATAAAAGGCCGTCATGTAATATAAGTGTGAATGATATTATAATTTTAACACAATTAATTAGCTGTGACGGTATATTAACCTAACTTCTTCAGCAAAATTTCAAGCACACTCGCCGAAGGCCGTAGCCAAAACTTTTTTCGGGGGTGGGGGGTTTGGAAGAGAGAATATTTGCGAACGAAAACACGCACTAAGTCTCGCTCCCGTGCTGCGTAAAAATTTGGAATTAGGTTTGAACCCCCAAACACCCCATCTTCCTACTTCCCTGCACTCGCCTATGCCTTTCTTTCAAAGGCGCAGCACAGCAGGCGGTAACATGACCTTGATTTTCCAAAACAAGCTCTTAGTGCGAGTTTTGCGTGGGGACAAATATACCGGCAACTCATGAATCTTGCGTACGAAATGCCCTATGACGAGTTGGCATTCCTGATTAGTTTACCTGGGACGAGTCGGCCTATGACGAGTGAACTTGTGACGAGTGGGCCTGGACACAGGGTGATTGTGGCACTGGCGATGGTTTTGCTGAGGCTGGCCATTACTTTTTTTTCTCACCTGACGAGCACGCCCTATGTTGAGAAATGCGACAAAAACGAACATTGTGGAGGCGTAGAGGTAGTCACCTTCGAGGTATACCTTCGTAGAGCACAAGTGCATTGCACAGTTTGCGCAGAAACAGAGTAAGGAATACTGCACTCAGTTTTTAAATGAAGACGTTTTTATGGAGTTTAGAAATGCGAGTATTGTCGGCATGAGTCATTTTGGTGGCAGAGTACCATGCTCCAGTATTGCTAAAAAGTTCAGAAGGATGCTGATTGAATAAATTCACAGGCTTAGTAGAATTAGTTGACAGTTTGGTGGTTTCTTGTTGTTTTCGGCGCGAGACGGTCAAAGGCTTCCTGTAGATTATAAAGAGCGAAGGGGCATCGAGTGTAAGATTTCACGTGTGATGATATTAGATTTGCGCGCTTGTTAGTTGCATCATTTTTGCCAAAAGTAGGCTTCAAATTTGTGTGCGTGTTACAATCGGGTTCAAAACCAAAATGGGTTTCAAATTGACCAGCAGTGATGCCATAATCATCAGCTCATTTCAAAATCCATCTTAATTTAAATTTAAAAGAAAACCGTCAACAATACGTGAGAGAGTTTTGGTGGACCCATTCCTCGACGGGCATGGCTTGCCGACCTATTGCACATAGTTCTGCTTCAGTAATTACACCATGGTTTCAGCCCTTCTGACTCCCAAGAAGATCCACTGGGAAGCATCCACCAAGCGCAAGGTAATTTCACTTCTTGACAGTGAGGGCAACCGAGCAGCATCCTGTGCACTGGACGGCCCCGGATACATAAGGCTGGCGTGAACCGTTAGCGCCGTTAGCAGTTTGATTGGGTTGATTGCGGCGTGCCACTGCGAATTTTTTCATATCCCCGGGCTGTATTTCCTGTTCGACGAAGTGGAGTTTTGTCAGGAGGCGCAAAAAAGGTCAGTGCTGCTTATTTATGTGCTAGTAATGGTTGTTGTTCAGTGACATCCTTGTTAACTGCGTCCGATAAACATACCGCTTCTCTGCCCGTTGTTCGTGTGTCGTCCATGCTTGTGGTCGCGGCGTGTAACATTTTGTGTTGGAGAAACGCTTGCAGCCGTAATTTACCAAAACTTACGTGTTCGTGGGTCAGAGTCGGCTGGACATTTCTGACTGCGTACGTTAGCCATTGCTATAAGGAAGTTGCTGGTTTGCGCGTTTCATGATTGGATGTTCCCTTACTGTGTGGCTTTGCTTAGTTGTATATTGACGGTTGCTGTGTATCTCTGCGGTAGCGAATCTTCTCGGGTTAGTCGCTCGCGATAATCGCGCCTGCACACGTGTACAACTTCCAAGCAAGTTTGTCGGAGCGTCCGTCCTTATATTTATTGGTATTTTTGAAACTTGCGTGGTAATTGCTGCGTTGTGTTAGTCTGCTGAGTAGAATGCCTTTACTGTGCTTTCCAGACCGGGAGTCTTCGACCTTGCCCGTTGCGCGCAAGGTAGGCGCTATTTCGAGTGGTGTTGATGTGCTTTCAAGGCGTCATCTTACGTTTATCTGTTCCATGTTTCCATGTTTCATGTTTATGTTCCATGTTTCTTTCAATTCATTTGACCAATTGAGATGATCTATTTTAAATAACATTGCCTGAAGTGTAGAGAAATCGAAGGGACAGTTGTCTTAGCAGTACCGCAGTAACAAACGTTTCTTTTCTAGAGGAGAAGAAATGTGAAAGCACAACACGCAGCGGGTATATAGAAAGTGTGCTGCCGTTTCTATGCTGTTAATGTCAGTGGTAACTTGAGACTTCAGGATAATTATCCAATATCCATAATTAGTGGTTGCTACTCACGAACCGCGTTAGAAATTAGCCACTCTTGCATTTTTATGCCGTCAATGTCGGTGGTAACCCGAGAGTCGAAATAATTTCCGACAACGCTCAGGTGATAAGTTCTTGCATCACTATGTGCACCCAACATTAACCCGTTTCTGTGCTTCCTTGAACTTAGAAAATATACTGCGAAAGCAGATTGCTACATTCTGTATTCGATCTGTATAACCTGTCCAGATGCAGACTATGGCTGACTGTGGAGACATTTGTCTCTACACTGGTAGTTTGCGACAATTGTTTTCCTTTGTCTGAAGAACAGAAATTAAAACGAATTATTTCCATTCCTTACATATACCTCTGAAATCATCGCTGTGGCATTCACTGTGGCTGAAGACATCTTCGGCACGCCGAGGCGTCGTCATGACAAGTGTGGCAGATTATGAATGCATTGTGAAAGTCATAAAGCCACAAAAGAGTGCCTCTTGAGTGTTGCGTATTATACAGACGTTCACCACTCCGCATGGAGCAATGATAGGTGAGCCTAAAAATGTTCAAATATTTTTATATTTAAAATTGTTTCGCCTGAAAACGTTACCAGGGCTCGTGCTGCAAAATAAATTTTAGCGCAACTAATCAGGCATTTTACGAGATCTTTTAGTACTCTCTTCTTAGAGGGAAGCGTAAATTTATGCTTCGATATTTTTATACTGTTTTTATTTTCTAGAAAATGGGGTGGACCGCGACTTAAAACAATGGAACAAGGAATGCATACTGCCATTTTTCTGGTTCTTTAAGGCGTGTGTTCACCGTTCTTGAAGGCATGTGTTCACATAAAGGAAACACATGAAAGCCGTCGTACGGGATGAAATCATTGCATTCTACAAGTAAGTACGCACTCCCAGTTCTGGAACTTTGATGGTCCCTTTTTAGGTAGTTGCAATATACGTAATGGCTTCGGAACACCATTTCAGTGACAACTTGACCTGTGGGTGAAAACGACAGTAAGAGCTTTTGGGAACACGTTGGAAAAACTTTCCTGAAAATGCACTCCGAGGAGGCCCTGCCAGGAACGCCTGCATCTTAATTTTAGTTGGGTATGTTGGCATTTTATTTTTGTGGGACTCAATTTATGGTAGTGTTTATTAAAGCTGGCAGTTTATTTTTCCGGAATTGAATTTGTGGAAGTTTTCTTTGTAGCAAAATCTTACTGTTAAAAATAAATCGTGAACTCCAATATTGGGAAACACCTTCACATTCAGCCTGTTTCGGATGCTTCAACATGTGGAGAAAAAAACTATTATTTTGCATTCAAGTTTTGCAAACATTTTGCTTTCACATTGAGAGTTGCTGCTGTGATAATACGGCACCACGGCCACGCCCAGTGCGGTTGCTTTCCAGAATTAGAGAACGGCCATTGACAGTCTGTGCTAATATTTTTTGTACATTGTTAGCAGCATTCCCAGAAAAAAAAACAAGAAATCCCTGATATTTCAATCAATTACTCTGCTATAAAAGGGGTATCCTAAGCGACTCACTTATTTAAAGCCATTGTCTAACAAAATTTTCTTGTTCCTTCCTTAAAGGTACATGACGTGGTCCAGCTATTCTCGAGGTCCAGTTATTTTGAGAGAAGAAAATGGCAGCGTAAATATTGTCTGCAAGAAACACGTCATGGATTTTCCGCCTGCGTTGTCACATCAAGATGTGGTCATCCTCCTCGCCGTATATTTCATCCGAATCTCCTGAAACTTATGCGACTTTGGAGAGTTCTTGGGACTTTTCCAGAGAGTTCTTGGCCATTTAACAGTGGCCTGGTGTCATATAAGTTGGAAGCTCTGTTGAAAGACTTGATGTGGTCACTCTGCTTGGGGTTTTAAATTATTGTTAGGCGTTGAAGCCTATTCGGAAAGATATGTCGTGGTTCAAATGATTGGTAGATGCAAGCGGCATGTCAATTGCAAAAGTGAATTCGTGCTTTCGTTTGCAATTTTTCATTATTGGCACAAAGCGCAGGTTGCCTTTGCAGCTACTCTGTTACTCTGTTAATGTAGTTAATGGCACTGCACTGAAACGTTTTTATTATTCAAGTGCAGATCGTAATTTTTTCCATGGCAGTGCTGCTGTTGATGGATGCAAACGTGAGAGTAATTATTTACACAGACGGTTTGGGGCTTTATTAATCAATTTTTGTACTGTATCTTAGCTGACACCTAAGCCCTAGAAGGATGCGAAATATACATATTTGGCTTGAAAAAGTTGTTTACTTTGGTCTAAGTTGCATTTCTTGATGTTAGAGGCAGTGCTTTGGTCACAAGCATACTGTCGTCATGATAGTAGGGTTTGTATAGCACGCAACTGTGAATTTTACCTCAGAAAAATGTTCCGGCTGGAAAAATGCTTCCAAGTTCGCTTGGTAAAACTGGTCACCTGTATGTTTCAACGCTACCTGGCTTGGTTATTTGGGATGTCTGAATTGTTCTTGAGGGAATTAATAACGTCGTTAGAGTTGCGTGTTAAATTTTAAAATGCGTAACATGCTCCGAGCTATCTGGTTTGTAAAATTTTGTAAGATTCACACTGGGTGCTATGAGCTTTTTTTTGGATAAGTTATTTTAAATAGCTACAAATTGTCGGGGAAGCAACGCGGCTTCAGTGAAAGACTTTTTCAGGGCGCGTATATAGTCGGTTTTGGCTACAGTTAGCTTGATGTTGATATATGGTGTATGTTTTATTTGTTCAATAGTGCCACATGCTTCCGGTAAGTTTTTCTGTGCAAATGTTATATTGTTAGTATTGGTTCCGGTGTTCTTTTCCTACACTCTTGCAGGTCTTGTGATAATCCAACTGTGTATGGCTTGTATTTTTGGCTTTTCCCTACAATTTAATAGAAAACTGCATATTTTGGAACCGGGATGCGTAAACACGGTATGGCAAGCGCTGTGGGTACTTCCGCACTTGCGGAACCTGATTTCATGTGATAAAACAGCATATTTTATGCTCACTGTTGTGTGATGCTTTTTCAGTTAGTGCGAGGGTAGATCTACAAGTCTGTTTGTGACGCGGTTGCGCTTAAAGCCATCTTTATTACCCATGTTTTTTTAGCAAAGAAGAACGGTAAATATTAGCGAAAATAGGAAAATGCCACTTAGATCGTTTTGGCCACTTGGTATTGTTTTGGTATTTGATCCTGTACGCTGGTCATTTTCTGCCCAAGTAGAAACAGATATGTCTCCGTATCTAAAATGTACGCAGTAATACGAGCGAATAAAATTTGCTTAGTGTTTTGAAAAGCATTGTATCAGTGCTAATAGTTGGTTTCGTATGTATTTTAATGCGAGTCTTGTTTTTTTTACATGCAGCCAAAACCCAGAACAGGATGCGGCGGATGAAGCCAAAGTCTCTGTGTGCCGCTCCAGGTATCTCAGACCAGCTTTTATATAGAACTGTGCTCCGATAGCCAACTGTAGGGAACTGTCACGGACCACACTGCTGCGGCGGTTTCTGTTTTCCAATTGTTGGTATGACTGTTGGCCATACGTCAAGGCTGCGTTAGAATGGTGCTTGCTGTTTCCTTCTGTTACCAATGCATCTGCCAGCCTGGCAAATGACCTCAGTTTATACCAACAGGAACGCAGATATATTGGAAAAGTGGAGTCCCATAGACAGCTTCTCAGCGTCTATCGGAACACCGTTTTATATAAACAGCTGGTCTGAAGGTACCTAGAACGGCGCACCGGGTAAATCCATAATCATTTTACGTGAATCAGTGTTCCAGTAACTTACACTACCCGTTTATTTGGAACACCTGATCCGTATACTTTTATTTGTAACACCGATCCAGATAATTTAGCTGCAAAAATATGTGGTGCACTGTTCCACTTACATTTTCAGGGTATGTGGAACACGGTTCCAAATATATAAGTGGAACAAAAAATTTCCCCGCATTTCCCCGAGGGGAAGAATGTGAAAGTGCGAATGCACGAGTTGAATTTGCGTGGTTCGGTAATGTTCGCGAAAGACAGATCACACACACACACACAACTACAAAGAAAGAAATATGCATTTATTCACAGACACCTATTTGTGTTGTCGTTGTACTTGATTGCTAGAGCGGATCTCAGCTTTGAAATTTCGTGTCAGTACTCCTTTAAGCGGGTTCATTAGCCCTTCTCACGCCCGATTCCTGGCCAATCTCCCACGTGGGTATGTGCCATGCACAGACACCTATTTGTGTTGTCGTTGTACTTGATTGCTAGACCGGATCTCAGCTTTGAAATTTCGTGTCAGTACTCCTTTAAGCGGGTGCATTAGCCCTTCTCACGCCCGATTCCTGGCCAATCCCCCACGTGGGTATGTGCCATGTCAGCGGCCAGGCAGCGCGCGCCCATCTCCCCCCGTTGCCAAGGAAGACGAGGAGCGCGCGCACCCGCAGCTGTTGCTATGTGGACGGACGGCGGTCGCCGGAATTCAGGGTCGCTTATAAAGTGCATTCGCTCTTAAAAAGTTCTAGTTACTAAGTGGATCTTATGTGGATCCAGATTAAAGGAGCCATGAAGAGAAAACAAAAGTTTGTTTTATTCGAAAGATTAGGTGTTTCATAGTACCCCAAGCGCTTTCCCGGAAGCAAATGATGCTTTATTCACTGAGAAATAAGGCAATTTAAGCCAAAATTTTAAATCTCCCGCTAAAATTGAACATTCCGTGACGTGTACAATGGCGTCATAGAGCCGGTCCATGAAACAGATACTTAATATATCGACTCCATATAGCACCCACACGCGGGAGTCGATCGAGACGGCGGCCATTTTAAAAATACTAGTAAAACCTAGTGCACCCGCAGCCCTAGTCATGGAATCGCCTGATCCGGAGAACAAAACTCTCGCCGAGGAGCTCGGGCTTGCATTTAACAACCTCACACCACTAAAATGCTCAATGCTTCTAAGTGCACGAGCGGCAAGAGTTGTGGGATACGCGGTGGACGGGAAAGCGACCATTCCGCGATAGCCACAACAGACGAACGCCCTGCCGTCGGCACCGCTGCCTCGTCAGCCCCGTCGCGACGGACGAATATAGACTGGTACGTATGTGCCGTATTTTGATTACGGTTAATAATAGTTCAATTTCAGTAGCAGTATCACTTATGCCAGTTGGCCGGTGTCGTGTATGGAAAGCGGTTCGCGCGAGCTCTCTGCTTCGACCAGAAAGATACGAGTGTCAATGCCCGGTGTTCACGGCATTTTTTTCCCCAAGGTCAGAGCGATTTGACGAAGTCGGCGACGAGCGCCAGCATGTCCCAGGAGTGAGCTAACGTAAGGGTCCCTGCCGTAATCACTTCCTCGGAAATGAAGCGAGCACACTCGTACTTCTTTTTGCTCTCTTTCTCCTCCGTTTGCAAAGTTCACAAAACGTAGCCACTTGCTTCGCCTAGGTTCGTCGTTGGGCAGCACATGAAAGGAGATCTCCTCACCGGCGGGGATGTCGCACTCCCTCGACGATTTGCCCGTACTACATGGGCATTTCGAAACGCAGCAACGAAATTTCATTGTAAAGTACTCGAACAAACTGAAGTTTTCAGTGGTTGTAAACTGGAAACGAGCTCGTAACGACAGCAGCAAGCCAACACCATTCGAAACTTACGCGACGACTGGCACTATCTCGTCGCTTCTTGCTGTTCTTTACTCCCCTCGTTTCTATTTTTACCTTTGCTGGTTGGCGATATGACGGCCAACCTCCTGTGAAGGGATTACGATACGAAGCAAGGCCGCGGCTGTGCGTGCTGGAACGGTTCGTTGGCCCCGAAGAGCCTCGAACCCGAAAATTCGTCTGCGCGACGGCGAGATGTCGAGCTCGGCCGGCGCTAGTTTCGTAGGCATTGGCGTACACGCTTGCAAGTTCGTTCGGACCTTCAACCGTTTACTCCACCGTTCTTTGTCATAAAAAGAATGTGCAGTATGTTTCACGGGCATTTAGCTCGCTATGCAAACTGTAAGCCCTGCCTAACATGCGTTTGGTTTTGCCGGCCTCCACCAATCGCAGAGCATTCCCAAGTGACATCACAGGTTCTGTTGCGGAAAATGAGCTGGTGGGTCGCATGGTCATTTCCTTTTTTTTCCTAATTATGTAGCTTATTTGAGCGAAGTTTGCGTTATAAGTGGTGTCGTTATGGTTCTAACGAGGCAATCTTTCGAATGAACCAAACTTGTGTTTTCTCTTCATGGCTCCTTTAAGAGTGTAGCCTGCGGTCTGCCAGACTCGCTGGCTTTTTAAAGCCCGATCATCGCCGACTGCGTCACTCTTCTTTTTTGATCGGCTGTTATTGGAAAATCCTTCTCACCTAGAGTATTAGTTTAAACTAGAAGTTTCCCTTCAAATTTCTCTTGATACGACCATCGATCGGTGAACCTGCGCGTGGCAGAGCGTAGTCACCGTTCTGGCACTTTCGTCGGCGCTGTAAACGTATTTAGCGCTGCAAAGCTTTTCCCCCTAATGCCAAGTTGATCGCCAGAAGAGATCGGCCAAGTCGGGAATGGGCTGGTGACCATGTCGCAAAACAATCTGGAGCATCGAGCTCATTTTGCTTCTGTCAACACGGGATCCTATGGATCCGCGCAGCTTTGTACTTCCCGGAAGTACTGCCCAGAAGCCGCTTGCGCAGCGTCCCTTGGGCAGCGCAGGAGACCTATTCTTCTGCCCACACTACCCATCCCCACTCCCTTCATCTACTCCGAGCAGTGGGAATGCGCGCTGACCAGCTTCGACCTGCAGGGCCCGGAAAACCTCATCCAGCGGGCCGCCCGAGCAGCGGCAGCACGCTGCTACCTGGACTAAGGCGGCCTCCCATCTGCTTAAATCTGTAAAATAAATGTTTGTTCCTCCTCCTCCTCCGTAGCTAAAAATATTAAGAAATGGCCGAGCACGCACGTGAGCGCGCATATGTCAGCGCGGGCCTCGCGGAGACCGACGGGCAGTTTAAAAAACCAAGGACCGCCTAGCACTCATGTCTGCGTGCTCCGCTACGACCGCCGAGCGTCTCCTGCGCACGTTTGTCAAGCCAAGCATATCCACTTAGGGAGACTGACCAGGACTGCGGCGACCGTCCAACAGTTAAAAAAATCCAAGAAAATGCCTAGCGCTCGTGTGTACTTCCTTAGCGACGCCCGCCCAGCGTCCGCGGCGCACGTTTGTCAAATCAAGCGTAACCACTTAAGTGAATTCGCCAACATTTCCCAAAGAAAAGAACTCCAGCGGTCACCGTCATCCTTGCCACACCTGCTCGGAACGAGAAAAACTGCCACGTTCACCATAATCTTGGCAACACTTTCTTAAGGCCGAACCGCATGGAGCGTTTTTTCACGCGATTCGCGCGCGTCGGCGTTGCGCATGCGTTTTTTCGACGCCCGCATCGACGATTCCGCGCCCGCGGCAGCATCTCCCTTGGCTAGATTTTGGCGCGCGTCGCGCGCGGCAGTGGGAGGAGCCCGGCGACTTGCGCCAATGAGGAGGCGCGCGCCTCATGGCGGCGGTTCGAAGCGCTCGAGACAGCCGGCAGGCTCCGACGGGGATGTTTAGGCTTACCACCCCCAGATATTGAATGGGCGCTTTCACTAGCGGCGCGGAAGATGTTTTATAGTACCGTTTTCACCCACATTATAAGCTCCTTTGCCGCACAAGCAAATTCGTGCGTGCCTTGAGCGGTATTTTAGAGAGCGCTTAGAAGCGGTCGCTCCAGCTCCAGACACCACTTCGCTGCCGAAGCCGCCGCCATGTTGCCGCCGCCTGCCGCGGCGCGCGCAGCGTGCGAGTGGCTCCGCGGCAGCGTCAGTGCGCCTGTGGCGTGCGCGGCGCGTTTTCGCAAACAGAAAACGCGCCATGCGGTTCACGCTTTAGAACGAGAAAGCCGCGTCATAGCGTACGCCCCTACAAAGTGATGTCCAATAAAATTCACTTCCAAAAAATAAAAGACGTTCACACCTATAGCAACAATAAAGCAGTGAAAATCGTTGCGGCTGCTAAGCAGAAACAAACCGGCTGCAATTGTAGACTTAAACCATCGTGATGGTCGTGAAGGTTGCGTGCAACTTCGCTACCTTAAGTCTAACGTTATTGTGAGCTTCCTTCATTTTTTTTTGTTGGGGAGGGGGCGGAGGGAGGGGATGTCAACGTCATCACTGCCTTCTTGCCTTCCAAGGAGGATGGCTCGTAATTCGTGATCGATTGTAGAGGTCGTCTTCGTCGTAGCGAAGCGTTCGATTCATACCGTTCCCTGCGTGTCAATGGCGGCCATTGCGATAAACCATCGGTCTTCCCTTATGCCGCCATTCAAGATGATGGTTCGCTCTTGAGTGTGCAGAGGGGTAGCTGCTAGCGTTTTGGTGGTCCTCTCTTGAACGTCGGTTTCTGTGGTTATCTTAGTCGGAACAGGCTTGAGGGCTTTCATAACCCTGTCTTCCCACGACGTTGAAGTGAGTTGGTCTGAATATTCTGTCGTCGTCCTGAAGGAGACGGTTGCCTTGCGTGAAGAAACGGCGTCTTGCGTTGTCCTTGCGAGCTCTTCGTGCAATCATATAATTTAAAAGAGGAAGTTGGCTGCATCTGTAAAGTTCTTCCGCCTTCGTGTAGAGTGGGAGTTCCGTAATTACACGATGGCTTGCATGTATCGGCTTTCATATTTTCTGTGCTTGACCTGTGTTAGGTAGAAATTTACGACCCCGTAGCATGGTGCGGAAGTCAGTGTGCTTTATACCAAGATACACGCGATATCTTGCGTCGCTCCCCTGAATTCGTTGAAAATTGTTTTTATAAGGCTTTTCCTCCACGTCGGCGCCACCTGCTAAAGCCACACGAACGCGCCACCACTGGAGCTGATCGGAACATTGAGTATTCTATTCAACCGACCGCAGGTTTCTGAACGTGACGCTCTTCCAACGTCAATGCTACTTTAGGTCGCTCCGGCGAGGACCCGCCTACGGTAAAAATTGCCTTTTTTAGGGTGGTACTTCGAATCACGTATGAGCAAATAGTTCGTTCAATAATAAGTAGCGCATTTGGCAGTTGCTTGTAAACTCTTTCTGTACTTTCGTAATCATCGGCTTCGGTCGAGTTTATGATGTTATCTCCATAAAATGTAGAGTGGTTCGTTAAGTCTTCCTCTAAAGCTGTGAATACTGGACGCATGAAAACATTAAAGAATACCGACCAAAGGACCGAGCCATTGGGTGCTCCTGTTTCCGCGAACCAGGCATGGAATTTGTTTATTTATGTTTTGTTGTTACCGCAAGGCTGCGCCGGGCTGTGTTATCTGTGTGCCAAGTGCAGCACGTGTTCGTTCTTTCTTTATTATGCCGCACGAGTTAGCCTATTTGATAGGGAGGATGTTTCGCCGTAATGTCACCAGCCTTGAAGAGTCTTCTTTGATCTACAGCGTTCCCGACGTTATTCGACGGTTCGAAACACACCCGCGCCGAAAGATATCTGGCCGCAGAGCAGACGCCGCGGCATTTGATTCGCGGGCACTCGTCTGCGCACGTAACTTGTTGACTGCTGCTTCGCCGCCTGTGTATTTTTTTATTTGTTAGGGGAGCACAAGCTCGCTCCAATAAACATTTTTTCCTTCGAGACAACTGCGTCATCTTCGGCTTGATGACACTATATTGTTTGTGTATGTTTGAGGATTAGACCAGTCTGTTCTCACTTCGAAAGTGCGATGGTGGAGAGTGCTTTTGATGATTTTGAGCATTCTTTTACAACGGTAGGTGTCTTCAACGCTGGTAATGACAGCCTGTTGCCTGTCTTACCATATAGGACGCACAGTATTATTTCCATCTTTCACATTGGTATAGCTTCTCACCTGAGCCGTCTTATGTCGCACATTAAAGCTGGTCCTTCCGAGTGCAGCGATTGCTGAGATGCTGCTGGTGTAATTGGGTGCGTGTTTGTAACAAGTTGAGAAAATATTTGTACGGGGCAGGGAATTCTGCGGGGAGTTCAACGTCTTTGTCCGAGGCGTGGAGTGCGTTTTGAATGTTTTCGATGATTGTGAAACTGTCATTATTGCCGATGTCTTCCCGAAAGCGGTCGTAATCTGTGCGACGGATTGGCCTCTTTCGTGTGTGGCGCTTTGCCTCTTTCGTGTGTGGCGTTTTGGGCGTAGTGAAATTTAGATTCGGTAGTGATCACTGCCCCAAGGTTCGCTATCAGAGGTCCACCTTAACGTAAAGCTATTGCTGCTTCACGTATATGCTCAGGTGTGGTTTCTGGTGACGTGAGCGCAGAGCTGCTCTTTTGTGTACTGCGGGGTCGCTGATGAGGTTGAAGTCGGCTAGGGTCATTTGACCTCTCGGCGTATCGCGACGGTAACACCAAAGGCTTTTTGCTGAACTGATGCCACCTGCCATCAATATCCCATCATTTGGGAAGAGCAAGCGCAGCTGCTGTATCCGCACTTTCGCGCATTCCCTGTTTTGGGCCGTAAGTATAGAGGCACTGCGATCACGGTCTGGGGAATGTTCAAGTCGAGCTGCACGGCCACGATTTCTTCTGTTTCGGTCCAGTGGGCGTTGGTGTCTCATTGATAGTGACATTCATCTTTCCGCGTGAAAGCTCCAGCCTGGGCGATTGGTTCACATTTTCTATCATGAAGAATGGTAGTTTCAAGGTAACCTTTGTATCCAGAAATTCCAGGTTCGGAGAGTTTTTTGAAAACGTAGGGCTATCGGACTGGCTTCAAATAATTGAAGTCGATCTACCAGTTCCTCTGCATTGTCACACAGGCTTAATTTCACTGCAGGAACTTATAGTGTGATTCCATCGCGGTGTCCACGTGCAGAACGTGACCTCCTCAACTTCTATTTTGAGTATTGCAAACAGCAACACTGACAGCTTCATCCCCATTTCGAGTTTCTGCGGGGTTAGAGGACTTGGCGTCCGTGTTGTCATTCATAGGTTAAGGCTCTTCAGTTTCATTTGGTCTCTGGCTGTGTGTGGTGTGAAGCCTTTGCAATGTTCTAGCATGAGGTTCTTGCGTTTACTCTCTGGTATTTGATGTTCGGTTGCTCGTGCTCGGCTGTCTTTAGTCGCTATTTCCTTTTTGTCACCTGAGTGTCCCTGAGCGGGCTTTCTAATTTATGCTTCTGGTCTTCCTGTGCCGGTTTCAACGCCAGCGCGTGCTGTTTCAGGAGCGCCTGGAGTTGTTTTCCAGTACTGTGTACCACAGGGCGCATGGCCGTTATTTTCTAAAAGATTTCCTCCCTTGAGGGAGCATTCGCTGCGGATAAGACTGTGGCAGAATCGGCTTCTGTAGTTTTAAAACACCGAATTCGGAAGTTGTTCCTTTGAACTACGTACCATGGCGAATTCGTCTTCTTTCGGAGGAGACTGGTTCGTGGTGGCCGTGCATCTTTTCCATCGGCTCCAGGAGCGTCTTTCTATTTTTATCCCGCTGTTCTTGAGGTGCTGCTCCTTGTCTCGTCACTTGGCGTCCGTGGCCAAATGGCCTTTCTCACTGCATATTACCGTATTTACTCGAATAATGATCGCACTCGCGTAATGATCGCCCCCTGTTGCGACCGGGCGGGGGCACCCGATCCGAGCTCCGTGGCCTCCGACATACGAGTGGTAGCGTGTATGATGCGAGCGGCCAGCCGCTGTTGCAGCCGTGAAGAAGTCCAGAAGCCGTAGGCTAACGTAACTGTTTACTTCATAGCGAGAGGTGAGCCGAAGCCAAAGAACAATGCCCCGACGGGCGAGGTTACAATACAGGACTCGAGCAGAGCGACAACATCGATTCGCTGCTCTAACAGGAATGGTTTACAGCGCTTGCGGGGGTCTATTTATACCCAAAAGCGATAACGGTCAAAACGCCAACACGCTGGAACACGCACCGAACGTCACAAACACACGAAACGCTCTTTCCAGAGTTCGTAAGCCGTTCATAGCCTCGGGCACGTTGAGTCCGAGAGAGGGGAGAGAGGAGGACTCCGTTGCGATCACCGGGGCCCGCCTCTGTGTCCTTGAAGAGCGTGGAGACGAGCCGTGCAGGCAGCCGCCGCAGGCAGCCGCCGAATGCGCAGAGAGCGAAGCGTCTGGCGAGGCTTTGTCGCAACTTGTTGCCGACATGATTGCGCCTGTTTTCGAAGGCGCACGAGTGGCTTCGCCGCACAGCCGAGGAGTGATGCGGGGAAGTACGGCGGCGCTGGCCCATTCGTAACAGCTTCTCCGCCGGGGGTCCGAGATCCCGATGGATAAGGGTCTGCAACCGTTGTCCGGAGGGATGCTGTCGAAGTGAAGTGTTCGGCAGACGCTCGACTCCAGGCCTTGGCTGTACGACACCGTGCTGGAGCTTCACTGGGCGGGTCACTGGACGAGTAGTGGCTCCCCAAGAACGTCTCTGGCTTGGTCAGGCAAGCAACAGAACAACACAGGAAGACACAACCGCATCGCCGGCAAGTGCGAAGACAAATCCACACTGAAGCTCTACCAGGCTTTTAGTTGCGAAAAGTACGCGAAAAACTAACTACTCTAGTTATATTTTTGCCCAGCAGTACTTTAGACAAGTGACAAACCTGAAAGGTGACATTTCGCGTGATTGGAAATGTCCCATACAAAAAAATTGCAATCGTAAAGGGCGAAACCTGTTCCAGGAAAAACAATGAAATTGAGAAAGTCAGGCGTCTACAAGCCACTTCTCGCGCTGAGAGCTGCGATTCGAGCTCCCATCATTGCTCCGAGTTTTCCCCTTGTATCGCACTTTAGGTGCGCCCGTTCTCTGAAAGAGACTGCTGCGACCGCGTGAAAAGACACCGGTCGTCTTGTTCGACAAAGGTCGAGCGCGCGGAGGAGCGAACGAGATTTTCCAACGTTCAAACGAGAGGCGCGCACGCCTTTTTGGAGGCGGCGTCCCCCTGGAGCGATGCGAGCTCACGGCTTTGCCCCTTCGCGTGCCTGCACTGAAACACGCGCCGCAAGTACTCGCGGAAGTTTTCGCTATCTCCTCGTTGCTCGCCTTCTTACGAACGCGTTCGGCAAGCAAACGCCGGAACGCGTTTACGTTCTCTGCTCTAGGCTGGTCGGTTCCCGACTTCGAGTCAGCCGCAGTCGACACCGCAACCTCAACTAGCTCCGCCGATGTTGGCCTATCATCGGAAGCGTCAGCTTGGAGTGAAAAGGGCACGACGTGCTCATTAGACACCTGGTAGCTTCGAACAGTCGCTACCTCGTTGCCCCTCGCGCTTTCGGCGACAGCCTCAGCAAGCGAACACCGAAGGGTGTTTTCGTTCTGTTTTGCGGCTGTCAAGGCTGCGCTAGATCCAAGCTGCCCTGTCTCAAAAGACGGCTCAGCCGCCCGCGACACCTGAATCTCTACGAGCTCGGCTGGCTGTTGCTCGAGGTCAGCTACCTGAGCTGGTGGCAGGACGGAATCGGCTTGCTCAGTGGCGAGATCGTCATTACTCCCAGCTGAGCTGTGCAAACCGCTCGCTGCTTCGACTGCAGGCTTTGCCACCACATCGCTCGTTTCTGTGCTACCGTCCGAAGGAACAACCTCCGTTTCAGCGGACTCGTGTTGTCTTTCGGTAGCCCCATGGTTTACGCACTCCAGCGAAACCTCGCTATCTCGCGAAATGTTCATGTTCAGACCGGTAGCCATTTCCATGGCCTCCCGCGAATTTGAACCGTCCGAACACTCCGCCGAGATCTCCAAAACAAACGCCGACACATTATCGCACTTAGTGGACACGCACTGCCCTCTGCCGACAGTCTGAGCTAATGTGCCGTCGTTATCTCTCTCCGCAACCTTGACGCGCTGCTCGGCCGCAACCGTCGCCTCCGACTCGCGCTCCCGAGCGTCTGCTACTGGCAGCGCTGGCACGGTGCTTTCCTCCACAGCGAGGTCTTTTTCGAGCAACAGTTCTAACTCAGGCTTCGCTTCTTCCTGCTCGAGTTGAATTTTGTGCTCTAGGTTCTTGTTCTCCCGTTGGAGTCTCTCTCCCTCGAACTCCTTTCTTCGCGAATCGTTCCTGCTTTCAACCGCCGCCTTCGCTCCGAGTTCGCGAGCCTTCGAGCGCGTCAGCGCGAACACTATCCCTTCCCCGAAAACGAGTCCCCTTTCGCGCAGTAGCTGATCGGACCTGTTCGAGAAAAGATACGGATACTGCACCGGAAGGCTGGGAGAGACAGCGGCCTCGGTTTCGAGCTCTCCGAAGGGACCATCGATGGTTATCCTGGCGATCGGAAGACACACGCTTTGCGCTTCTACGGCCTGCTTTATCCACGCGCGATCGCCCGTGAATTGGTGCGGTTCGACGTAGGACGGGTGGACCACGTCCATTGTTGCCGCGGAATCGCGAAGCACTCGGCACGGTTTGCCGTTAACTGCAAGCTCGCGTACGTAGGGCTCTAAAAGTTGTCTGCTCTCCTCACCCTGGTCTACTATGTGAAAGACAAGCTTGCCCTTTTTGCAACTAGCTGCGAAATGCCCTGTCTCTCCACAATTGTAGCACGCGGACTGCTTGCGCGCTTCGAAAGCCTTTTTTCGGCGCTGTGCCTCTGCGTTTGCGCTCTTTTCGTTTTCCGAGCCCGTTTCATTATTCGCGGATTCGGTCACTTTTGCTCCGCTCTTTTCGTAGGGAGCTCTGCCTTTCGGCCCTAACTTATCAGGCCTCGGCCTGAACTCTTTTTGGCCGTCTTTCGGCCCCTGCGCACCTCGACGTGCGATGAACTCGTCGGCTAGTTGAGCTGCCTTATCCACAGTATCTACCCCTGGCCTATCTTGCACCCAGAGTCTCAGGTTTTCAGGTAGGCGGCGGTAAAACTGCTCAAGACCGAAGCACTCAACTACCTTGTCGTGCTCTCCGAAGGCCTTTGCCTCTTTGAGCCACTCTTCCAGGTTTGCCCTCAGCTTGTAGGCGAACTCAGAGTACGACTCGCCCCTGGCTTTCTCGGCTTCACGGAACTTCTGGCGAAACGCCTCTGCTGACAGCCTGTACTTACGCAGGAGGCTAGACTTGACTTTCTCATAGTCCTCCGCCTCCTCCTTTGGCAAGCGGGCCATCACGTCGGATGCCTCACCTGGCAAAAGCGTAAGCAGCTTTTGCGGCCATGAGTCTCGGCTAAACTGGGCCCTCTCACACGTACGCTCGAAGTTGACCAAAAAAAGACCGATGTCTTCTCCTACCTTGTAGGGTCGCATTAGGTCACACATTCGAAGCGTAGGCCGCTCAGTCGCCGCAGACTGCACGCTTGGCGCGCTGCTGTCACTCTCACGCCTAGGTCGAGACGCCTGGACGTCTAGACGCTTCATTTCCAGCTCATGCTGTCGCTCCTGTTCTCGCCTTCTATCCTCGCGTTCCTCACGCTGGCGCTCAGCCTCTGCCTCTGCGGCCTGACGTTTCGCGGTCTCCCTGCCATTGATCAGCTCAATGCATTCCGACAGCTCCTCATCGTCAGCCCCGACAGCGAGTATAGCCTGTATCAGCTCTCGCTTTCTCAGCGCGTCCGTAACATCCAAGCGCAACTCTTTTGCAAGCTCCAACAACTGCGGTTTTTTCAACGCCTTCAAATTCATGGCCGGTCTAGAGTACTGCTTTCCCACTGCTCCAAAAATGTTTTGCGCGATTAACCCACGCGACAAAAACACACGCCCTACCAGCTATCCTCAGAAGCCTGGTAAAACTCAGTGAAGAAAAGTCCCGCACTCACCCTTGACCGCCGTGAATTCTGCGAAGTCCGAAGCCGCCTTGACGTCCGTGGTGTTGGGTCTCGCACCGCTGGCTTCAGGTGTTACGAAGTTGCCATCCGACCGCTGCCAACCAGTTGTTGCGACCGTGAAGGCCGACTGCAGCCGGGGAGACGTCCAGAGCTGATAGGCCAACGTAACTGTTTACTTCATAGCGAGAGGTGAGCCGAAGCCAAAGAACAATGCCCCGACGGGCGAGGTTACAATACAGGACTCGAGCAGAGCGACAACATAGATTCGCTGCTCTAACAGGAATGGTTTACAGCGCTTGCGGGGGTCTATTTATACCCAAAAGCGATAACGGTCAAAACGCCAACACGCTGGAACACGCACCGAACGTCACAAACACACGAAACGCTCTTTCCAGAGTTCGTAAGCCGTTCATAGCCTCGGGCACGTTGAGTCCGAGAGAGGGGAGAGAGGAGGACTCCGTTGCGATCACCGGGGCCTGCCTCTGTGTTTCTTTCCTCCATGCTCTGTGTCCTTGAAGAGCGTGGAGACGAGCCGTGCAGGCAGCCGCCGAAGTTCAGCCGCCGCAGGCAGCCGCCGAATGCGCAGAGAGCGAAGCGTCTGACGAGGCTTTGTCGCAACTTGTTGCCGACATGATTGCGCCTGTTTTCGAAGGCGCACGAGTGGCTTCGCCGCACAGCCGAGGAGTGATGCGGGGAAGTACGGCGGTGCTGGCCCATTCGTAACACCCCCTAAAGTTCGTTGTCAAAATACGAATTTCTTATTTCCCGCGCAATGATCGCACCCTGAACTTGCCACAGCCATATGTCGTAAGTTTGCCACGTTTAGCTGACGATGGCCATGCTTACCTATGTTTCCTTCTCTTTCAAAGCGGACATGGCTACGTTATTGCCGCAGACTTCCCAATATTAGCGATATCGGCCAGCATGAGTTCATTATTGGTGCGGAAGAAACTCTCACTACATGCACATAATGTACCCACAAGACAAAAATAATGTCTTAGAGAGTCTGTTTTGATGCCCCGCACTGAAACAGCAGCAGCCACATATTGGTTGACCTGTTCTCACCTCGCAGCAAACTCGTTCTGGCGCGTTCCGTAATTCATGAAAACACTGCATTCTGCGTCACTTTGCAACGCGGCCTATCAGTGGTACGTGGGGTTTTTGTTAAGTTTTTAATAAATATGTTTGTTATGTTCATGAGACCTACCGTAAAACGTCTGACCTGCAACTTGCTTGCGTTTTCTGGGGGTAACTTCTTTTTAAGCAAAGATTTACCTCGCGTAATGAACGCACCCCAAACTTTGCATCATATTTTTCGAAAAAAAGTGCGATCATTACGCGAGTAAATACAGTGCACGGTGCTGACTACCTGCTTCACATTCGGTCATTGTTTGCTGATTTCCGCATTGACAACACACTTCCTCGTAGGAAAATTATTTTTACATGTGACCCTTCTTGTGGCAGTGGTGACATATTAACAGGCTCGGTGTGTATGAAGAGACTCTGCCTAGTTCGCTGTAGTACTTGATGCAGTTCGGGAGCAGCACTCTGTCGAATGCTACGACGGCTCGACCGCTCTTTTCCATTTGTTTTACGCCCACTATTGCTCTTTGCCCCCACCTGAGTACTTTCATTAACTCTTCGTTGCACTCACTGGGGTCCGTAAGGATGACTCACTTCGATGCGTTGTTTCTGTACATCTTGCGAGTTGCGAGCTCTATTTGTCTTATCCCTTCAACCGGGATCTGGCTTACCTTGCACATGTTGTTAGCATGGATCTCACCATATATCGTGAACAAAATAGGGTTAGCCTGAAGATTCCACTGGGTAGCGGCGTAGTCCGCCATTTTGGAGTCTGGTGCTGTTTCTTTAATGATTCGATGCAAAGTTGCTCGTGGGATTGCCGTTATTCGTCGTCGTTCATTCGGGCGTATGGTAACTACCGTTCTTTGAAGATTTGTGCGTTCCTTTAACACTTGGCGTCGCATCGGTTGGCGACGAGGGCGACGGCGGCTCTGGTGTCATCCTTGGTCCTCGGAGCAGCCGTCATCATCGGCTGCGGTGCAGTCTTCGGCGGTGGTTGTATCCATTTCTTTGGACTCATCAGGTTTTTTTGCGCTTCCCATTGCATTCTTCGGATTATTCGTGTCTGAAGATTTCTGTTACCAATTCGCAGGCATCAAAGGTGGCATTTCGCATGTCTTGTGTCTTTGTAGATGCTTATTAATAAATTGGTCTCATCCAAATGGATGACAGAGAGTCCACACCACTATTAGTAACCTTCGATATTGTCCTCATGTATAAATTATGACGATGATTTTCTTTCCTCTTCCTCGCCGTCTTCCCTTCGTAGCCCCATCACGAGTGTCGTTATGTATAAAGCTAGCCGCAAGGTTAAAATCGAGTACCTTGTGACTTCCCGAAACTTAATGCCGAGAATACTCAGTGTTCGGGGAGCTCGACCAATGAGCTCGAGAACACGGAACAAACCAACTCACAAAATAGTAGCTCTAGCAAAATTTGTTCAAGCAGAGGGCATACCACAATGAGGAAGATGAGATAACGTCCGCACCCTCTAAAGCGAACTGGCAGCAAAAAGCACAGACAAACACAGCCTAAAACCGCACTAAAAGCGGGGCCGCAGCTTAGCCGCGCGTTTCGCTCCGCAGGAGATAGGCCCTTGCGCTGCATCGCCCTCATGTTCCTGCGGTAGGTGTGTGTACAATAGGGCAACACGATCTAGTCGCGCTCTCCGCCGCGGCAGCCGGTCAGTGTCAACACGAACGTGTTTTATGCCCGGGCACACCGAGATCTCACTGACGTCATATCCGTCACGGAAGTGACGTTGCCAGAAAAAGAGCAATTGATGCAGCGGCACCCCGATTTGAGCCCACCAACTGTCTCGCCTTTCGCCACAACGGGAGGTACGTGGCGCTCTACCAACTGTGCCATGAACAAAGACGTTGGCAGCTCTACGAACGCGCCTTATGTCCTTCCCAATGACTCAATCAGGCCGTGCTGCCGTCTATTCTAGGCTAAGCGAAGTAGTCTATCATGACGCCAATTAGCGCCATGGGTGTGCATGGCGAGCGACGTCCTGCTGGAACACGGCGGCGGCGTCTTACATAGGCGGCGGGCGGAAAACACAGCAGCTTGAGCTGCTATACGCTGCCCTATGGAGGCGCCAACTATCGGTACTCATTCGCGTCATGACGCACTACTTCGCTTCACCTCTCCTAGACGGCAATACCATCTTAATAAAGATGTTAGAGGAAAGTACATAGGGCGCGTTCGTTCAGCTATGAGGGCATGACTTCATGGCTCAGCTGGCAAAGCGCTTCACACCCCCGTTGCGGCATGACTGATCGTGGTCTCGAATCCTTGTGCCGCCGCTCCAGTGAAACTTGTCCTGGTGATGTCATTTCCGTGACGAATATGACATCGGGGAGGTTTGTATGCCCCTGCATAAAACACTTTTGTGTTAAAATGAACTGACGGCGTAAAAAATAATGACCCGTTACACAGCGGCGATAAGGCGTTAAGGTGTATTTAAAACGGAAGATCTGCGCGGGAAACGTGTACAGCGGCACCTTGGTTACACACAGCTTGTCCAGCCAACCACCGAGCATTCCCGTTCTTCTCTCCGGCATAGAAGCTCAACGGGCGGTCTTCAATCACACTGAGGCAGCCTCCAGGTCCCAAGCGAGACTAGCCGACTCCTAGGGAAGCATTTTAAAACATCCATTGATTGATACTAAATAAAAGTTTTTCATCATGATTATAATCATTTACTTGATCCGGGTGCCTCGCCCCTCAGCGTCTGGAGGACAGTAGCACGTACCCACTCAAGAGAAGACTGGCCGCAGCTCCTCTAGCGCAAACTCACTTTCGTAACTTGTTGCTCGAGCTGCAGAAGATCCGTGACCTTGAACCGCCACTCCCACACGGCTGCGCCTTCCCAGTGCTTGTTATGATGGAGGGGTAGATAGATCCCGTGTGTAGTAGCGCTCGAAGGAGATGACATAAGATTATGGCGGGTCGCGGGCGATGTCGGTGGCGTACGACACACAATTTTATACGCGGTGGGGCCAACGGCTGGCTTTAGGCGATATGGGCTTGTGAATCGGGACATAAGCTCCTCAGAGAACCCAATGTGGCCCGAAGGGTACAACACTAGAGCCTAGGATTCCTGAGCAAAGTTCTCAGAGCGGTAGCGTTCATCATAACGAGATTTTTGAGACGCCCGGCATACGAGACCCTTTCGCGCGCAATCTCGCGAGCTAGGTCAACGTGGGCAAGGACGGTGCGATCATATCAGGGTATCCGTTCACGTTAGGCAGGCAGTCTGATGTCGAAGAATGAAGTAGGCTTATGTCCGAGCTGAATAATTAAAGGGGATTACGCAGCGGTGCCGTGTCAGCAACATCTGTAAGGAAATGTGACATAGGAGAGTGTAGCGTACTAATATCGGTTGACGCACACATATATTGCAAGCATATCAGTGAGCACTTTGTTGAGCCGCTGAGTAATGCCATTTGTTTGAAGATGGTATACGATCATGATTTTGTGCTTCATTTTGCATGAACGGAGAAGTATCCTTAACAAGCTGTAACAAAACATACCGGCCGCACTTTGAAAGTAGTCGGCAAAAAACGTCATAACGCAAATGACGCCTTGAAGAATAAAATCAGCAAGCTTTGTTGCACACCTGGCACGAAGCGCTCGTGTACTGGCGCAGCCACTAGCGAAGTTCGTCGCAACCGGAAAATCTACGCAATCTAGCGATTTCCGTACAGGAACAGAGGAAATGTTCCTCGAAGGTCGAAGACGACGCAATAAAATGTGTCCGTTGGAATGTCGAGAGGTTTCGGTGAGTCTTTGGTATGTAGAGGGGGAGTTCCTTAACGTTAACATAGATTGCAAGCAGTCGAGAGCATGACGGAATCCCATCTGGCTGGGAGGGTACATTCACAGCAAAAAAGAGACGCCGAACAGTCGAAACAAAACGTACTGACGCTTCGGCTTCTAGCACGGAAGCCTTGTTCACAATGAATGTATCACCAGAAATCGGTCGTTTAAGTGAGCTTAAGTAACCGCTGCAAAGAACGTGCGTAGATCGGACTTAGGCTTCCGTCGTTACGATTGACTGTGTAGGATGTGGTCTGAATGATTAGTGATTTCATATGTAGCCGCGATGCTGTCATTTCTTCTGTTGCGACGATTCTTGCGTTGTCCCAATCAATCTTGTGGTCATTCACGACAGCGTGTTCGGCTAAAGGATTGTTGCGAACGCTTTTATTCTTTACGTCATGGGCGTGCTGCTGCAGACGATTCTTGTAATTCCCTGATTCCCCGATATGAACACCGCTGCAGTCTGCGCAAGGTATATCGTATACCACACCGGGGAAACGCTCCTTGGGCAAGCGGTCGTTTCTCACGAGCTCATGGCGCATCTTTTTGGCTGGCGCATGAGCCACCTGCACGTCGTATTCCCGTAGGACACATGCCTAACATTCGCTTGTTCTTAGAGTATGGAAGAGGAGCTCGCTTCATCGGGCGAGGAGACGCATCCAATTGACCCCGTCGGGTCAGTTGGCGTTCCGTTGAGCTTACAAAGAGACTCACATAACCGCAGCTAGCCAGGTCGCCCCGTACCTTTGCCGTGTTCACCGCCGCATCCTCCGGATTCGAGCACAATCTTTTAGCACGCTGCAATAGCGTGCCAACAACAGCCCTCATGTGGGAAGCCACGTGCACGGAGCGGAAGTTCTGGTAGCGGCCTGTCTGTGTATTCTTACGGTACACGCTGAAATTTAGCCTCTGGCCCTGCCGAGTCACGAGAACGTCCAAGAAAGGAAGTTTACCATCTCCCTCCCCGTCTAATATGAACTGAATGGCACGTTTCGTACTGTTTAGGTGGGCCAGCAAGCTGTTCGCCGCGTCTTTCAGAACGACGCAAAAACAATCGTCGCCATAACGAAGGAACACTTTCGGGTGAGTGGCAAAGGAGGTTAGCCCCGTCCTTCCAGCGATTCTATGGTCCGGTTCACGGCCATGAACAAAATAGCGGCATCCATTGGAGTCCCCTGCCTTTGCTTGTAGAAATGACCTATAAAAACGGAGTACGTATCGTTAAGACAAAAATCTACAAGCCTGCGTAGGTCTAGTACATCGATCGGGAATCTCTGGGGCAACGTCTCAACAGCCTCGACAAGAGCGGTGCATACGTTGAGAGCCAGGTCAATCGGAACGCTCGTCAAATGGACTTCATCGTGATATCAAGTCGTCTTCCTCGATCACGGTGTTGCGAGTCTTTTCGACAAAATCGAAAGAATTACGAACGTGAGTGGTCCTTTGACTGACGAGTGGAGCCAGAACTCGGTGAAGGAACTTCGACAGGCTGTTCAGGGGAATACGTGTATAATCAACAATGGGGCAGATTGGGACATCTGACTTATGGATTTTTGGCAGTCCATAAAGTGCATATGCGGATCTATTGTGGCTGAGCAGCTTGTAGTAGAGTGCTTTGTGGTTTGTGGAAATGGTGAAGAATACGTCGGCCAGCAGCTTTTGAAATTCTCTTTCTACGTTGACCGTCGGATCCGGTAGCATTGCCCTTGTTGGCTGGCAGGATCGCAATGTCATCGTGTTCACGAAGACTTTTGACTGCTTCACGTTCCACACGTGTCAACGGAGCGGGAAGGTGCGCGCTGAGCAGCATTAAACACGCCAAACACTCGGGTGCGGGCCTCTTGGCGACGAATGCTTTCGAGATGCCGGACAGCATTCTACACCGCGCATTCTACTTTCTTCTTGTCAGGTTCAGATCCTAAATTGAAATTCCATTCTAGGTTGAGAACACTTTCCTTGTCTTGGCTTGGCCTGTATGACGAAAAGTTGTGCACAATGGCTTTAGTAGTCGTTATTGTTTTGAACGACTGAGAGGCGAGAAGGCTGGCCAGCTTATATTTATGGACGAGCTCGCATCTAAGACGCTGATGATCCGTCTTCTGATTAGTGTGCAGCTGGATGCTGGGGAACTCGATGGGGTACTGGTATTCCAGGCGGCGACGTGCAAACAAGCCGTCGTTCTCAAGTGCGCGAATTGTCTCTTTGCAGTCGAGGATCCTGGCTTGCAGTAGCAGCCTCTCCGCTTTGCCGATCACGCTGTGACCGAAAGCCGTGCACGCAGGCCTGTTGAGACGCAAAGAATGGAAAACTAAGTTGCGGGCTTTGCACGTTAGGTTGAACTTCAGGTGTTTTTAAACGAGGCATCACGACAGTTGAGGTTAACATATTTGCTGATCTGGGTGATACATTCCTGGCCATTCGCTTGGCGCATGGTAATGAAATCGAGATCATGACGGAATCCCGTCTGGTCGGGAGGGTACATCCGGAACAAAAAAGAAGCGCCAACCAGTACAAACAAAACGTTCTGACAAAACCTACAAACTTAAACGACCCACTTCTGGTGATGTATTCATTGAGAACAAGGCTTCCGTTCTGGAAGCGGAAACGTCAGTACGTTTATTTGGGCTGGTCGGCGTCTCTTTTGTGTTTCATATCGCAAGCAGCAACGTAGCAACCTGGCCAATACAGTCACCGACTGACGCATTCAGACGTTCGGCCCGCGCCAAGGTGGCCAGCCACCTGAGCGGTGTTGAGTTTGTTGAGGACGTTCAAATCTAGTTGTTTGGTCACTGCAAAGAGCAGATCTGGATCTATCAGCCCGGACGTTATGGCGTATTATGGCAAAGTCCGAAAGATCAAACGCGTTTGAGGACTAATCTGCTGCTGAGTGGAGGCGCTCGATAATTGGTCTACACGTGCCATGGTGCGGCCGTTGGTAATCAATGTTGGGTAGTTCAGGCAGTGCTAAGACACAGACGTCGGTATCGGACTGATCAGCGTCAGGTTGGTTCATGGGATGACGAAATAGGCAATCCCTGTCGCTGTGCAGTTTACCTGCTTTAAAGGGGGATAAATAATAATCCCATGGGAGACCTAACGCTCAGCCACCTAACCGTTCCGTGGGGTCTTTCAGTAGGGAAAGATAGTGTTGGCGCCGATGTGGTCATGCGGCTGACCCTACATTTATTTTCAGATGAGTTTCGATGGCAGCAGGAGTCCGCTAGTCCGGGAGCGCCCGTAGAATGTGGCCGAGCAGCTCAGAAGTCCACGTGTTCTTTTTCTGGTGCGTGGCTCGTCCTGCGTGCGGAGGTCGCGCGCTGCTGACGCTGACACAGCGGCCCATGGTGATGATAGTAGGCGCTTGGGGTCGACGACGAAGTGGCCGCTACAGGGCTCCCCCCTTAGCGCGGAGAGCGACAAAAGGAAAGCAAGAACATGAGCAACAAACTAGCGAGGGAAACTATATACACAGGGTAGCACGAGCATGATGAAGGCTGCGTAAGTATGTGTGCAACGTGTGTGCACGGTCAAGGCTTTGAATAGTCCACGTCAAAGGTTGTCTGTGATATTAGAGGGGTCCCGGTTAGTTCCGTAATAGCGTCGGTGACAGTCCAATCCGTCGTCATGGGGGCTTCCAGAGCGCATTATCGCCTCCGGTGGCCTGAGCTTGATCTGGATTGGCGGACCAATTTGAGCACGAATCGTCTGGTTCCATCTCAGTCTGCCGCGGGTACCCAAATAAATGCAGACGAGGGGAAGGGTTCGGAAAAGCGGGCGTTGTAAGTGCTCCGTTCCACACCGTGAGTGGTCAGCACGCCCGAGCCGTTGAAGTTGAGGTGAAGAGGGTGTAGTCCGGCATTGCATCGAGGCGTATGCTTGACTTGGAAACACGAAGTGTTGCCGGCAGATGACTGCGGCATTTTTGTGGTGCAGAAGTCACCGCAAGCAGGCGACAATTCGAGCGGAAGCGACAACAGGTCGAGCGCAGGCACCATGGGCGTCGGCGTAGTCGGAGCAAATTGTTAACTTGGGATTTTGCCCTCTCGGAAGATGGTCTTCGTGGTCGGTGCTTGCGACGTCTGCGGCGACATTTAATCTTGACGGCGTAAATTGCTGCTTGCGGGGGTTGCTTCAGATCAGGACAGGGTTTCTTTTCGACGCATTGACCTTGTAGGCTATTTTGAGGACGTGTGGGGCTTGTGTCTCGCAAACTCTGCGTCCGCTCAGCCATGCTGGTTCCATTACAGCTGCACCTTAGAATCGTGTGGCCGGGGTGTGTTGCGGGGGCCAGAGGGTTTTAGGTGACACCGTCCTTACCGTCAGTGTCCTGGTACCGGTAGGTCGTATTGGACGGTGGCAGCTCGTTGGAGGGCGGGCTTTCGCCGTGATTTGGAATTACCGGCAAAGTGTGCGTGTCGTGAGTGCAATGCCGCGACTGCAGTGGAGCTGCAGGGGACGCGTAAGTCACAGCACAGATGGTCGAAGTGTGTGGTGAAGCAGCTTCTCCTCTTGGCATATCCAAGTGTGTGGACATGCACGACGTGGATTCCGAAATTGCGCTTGGATCCACAGGAGCCTCTTGCACGAAAGGTGGTAAACGAGGTTTCTTCAGGGGCCAGCCTGGAACTTGAGTGCTGCGGGGAGGAAGCGCAGATACATTTGGGACGGACTGCTAAGGTGTGAGGTGCATTCCTTCATTGTCATTGCCTCTCGGCTGACTTCCACGCGATAGAGCGTGGTCGCAGTGGCCGAGGTGTCGTCACGTGCCAGCATGGTGGTGGCAGCCTGGAAGACTCCAACAGAGGTGCATGGTGGGAGGCTCTAGGGCTGGTGTGGGTGGCTTTATATAGCGACCGTGGCACGCGAGGAGGAAGGCCCTGGGATCGTTGTATGGCTGGACTTCGGGCTCCAGCAATGTCGAGGTCAAGCTGGATGGTAGGAGCTCGTACATCAGTGAGTAACGGTCCTGCTGCGCTGTGACGCCGTACAAGTAATAACAGCACTCCATCTGGCAGAGCCATACTTCGGGGTTCTTGGGGTATAATGGCGGGCGGGGTGGCAATGCCGCTTAATTGAGTGGAGTGGTGTGACGACGTGGAGTCGAGCGACTGGGCGCAGCTGGCGTGGAGCGACCGAAGGTGAATGGGTGACTTTCAGCGAAGCCGGGTGGTGGTGCAACGTTGCTTTCGCTCTCGCGTCGCAAATTCGTTATGGCACAAGGGGTGCTGCAAGCTGGATAGCGTCAATCCCTTTCCATCCTGCGTTACGGCATGCAAGGATACCGTGGAAGCTGGAGGAGGACCCCCAAGTCCAGTATGTGGACGCGTCCCTCCCAAAACACAGAACAAAGGCCATGGCGGCCGTAACGGACATCGACGAGCTGAAGACCTGCGCGTCGCTGAACACTACGGACCCCACCGTGGCACACGAGGTACCATAGCACTGGCCCTAGCCATGCCGGAGGTCAGCATGGTGGTTTCCGACTCCAAGAAACCCTACGCAAGCTATCGGAAGGGGATAGTCTCCTCCGCGGCAGAAGCTATACTCAAGAGACATCCCCTAACGCCGGGACGTGTCACGGAGCTCGTGTGGGCCCCGGCTCACTCGCTCGTGGAAGGCAACGTCACCGCCAACAACTATGCCCGAGAACTAGCCATCTGGGCCAAGGAATAGCAACCGCCCCCCGTCACGAGTTATAAGGGCATCGTCCTCCTATGCAAAAAAAGTAGAACGAGGCTTCCGACGCCGCACAAGCAACTAAGTAGGCGGCAGCAGACGATACTGCACCGCTAACAGGCAGGGTCGCTCGTACACCGAGCGCTTCTGCACAAAACGTACCCGCCAGAACATGAAAATGCATGCCAGTTCTGCAAGGAAGACGGCACTCTCGCGCACATAATTGTGGAGTGCACAAAACACAAAACACCCCCCTGCACCCTTCTCCCTCCCCCAACCCCAACCCGCTCGAACGATGGAGACCTTACTGTCCAGCTCCGGCCTCGCCATTTAGCAACAGCTGGTGGCTCGAGGAGAAGAATTAGTGGACACATATGGGTCCCGTTAATAGGGAACCACCCCATCTGGTCCCTGCGCGCACCATTCCTTCATACCAAGCTTTCTCGCTCAACATTACAACCTCTCGGGAACCTAGAAAAACCACTTTAGGAAAATGATATTTGGCACAAAGCTAGAATTCAACGTGAAGATTAAAACGCTAAAAGAAGATTTCAGGTTTCGGACTATTTGTTTGTGTAATTCGCTGTCAAATCTAACTCCCCATGCATTTCTATAGGATAGTTCCCATGGCTCAGGAACCCAGTCGCGCAACGTGCGCGACTGGAAACTGTGTACGAAGCAAGTATTCACCCCAAATATTAGTTGTGAAAAAGGACTTTTCATTTCGTTAAAAAATTGCAGAGTAATAACTGTTGAAAGGACTGCCATGAGCGGGAAAGCTGCACATGTGCTTGAAGTTCAGTAGAAGCTGTTCTATCAAAATCCACAATAATGGAGATTTCGCGAAAGTTCCACCTGTAATCGTTATAATAGTGTAAATGGGGATAATTGCTCGGACAGGATTTAAAGAAGCCCAAAAATTTGGCTGTTAATAACTCACACTCAAGACAAGCGGCATAAGAGTGCTGCGCATTATAAGGCAATTTTCTGAATTTCTGCAGAATTTTTTACGGAGCCATTGTGCGCCAGGATATTATTGAGAAGTTATTACTTACCTGCACTCGCCGAAATACATGCCGTCTATTGCGCATAACACAGCGTACGCACCGCACAAAAATGTAGTATGCACTACTTCTCAAAGTATAAAAAAGGGCGAAGAAACGTTCAGACTGACCCTCATTTCTCCAAGAAATCGAAAATGCTATAAGCTTAGCAACTAATGAAATGCAAAAAATAATTTCAGTAAACTTTTGCAATGGGTTGTATTACAACCAGAATGCTTCTGTGTACGAGTCGAGCGCAGAACCCATAGACCACCACAGCTCGATGATTGGAGCTAACGGTGAACCTAGCGATAGGGTTGTGGCCTTCGACAAAGAAACGTGGTTTAAAAAATGGCCACATATCTGTTCTTTGCGTTTCAAATATCGCCGAAAGACGACAGTCGACTGACGCCCCTGCCAAGTAAAGGCCTTCCTTCTCTTTCCCGCTTATCTCTCATGCAGTTCCTTTGCGTGTCGTTCCTCCCAAGATAACATACTGGAGGTTGGCTCAAGTCAATTTAAATTTACCGCGCTGTACTGCTGCAAGTCGGGTGTCTCAATGGGCCTCCAAGGTTTACCAGTCCTGGACGGTCCGCGGGCAGTCCGAGGACTGCGTTCGGACCAAACGTCCAATAGGAATACATGGGAAAAACGAGTGCCGGATTGCGTCTCGGGAAGTCCGTGGACGATCCGGAACTGATAATCGAGGAGGTCCAATGCCAGCGCAGTCGTACGGCAGAGACGCGCGTGAATTGAGGCACCCTACTACAACATTTATAGAACCGCGATGCCCTACTGCACGAGCGTTCCAAGCGGAACGTGGATGCCATCTAGTGGATCCTTTCGTTGCTATTGCCTTTTGATTTCTTAAATGCCGCGAGGAGGTAGCGCTGGCAACAGCAGGTGAGGGTTTTCTGCCGTTGATGTAGTATTTCATTTGATACCGCAAAAATCAAGCATCCATAATTTTTTTAATAAAGAAACACTGCAAATATCACTTATGTATTGATTTCCTGCCTTGTATTTGCGTAATGTCTTTTTCTTGTTCAACAATGTTGACACGTTTGAACACTGACACCGGACTTGGATGTCCAGATTTGGCTGTGAGTATATAAGACTATTGCGCGGATTTTATTTGACTTTGGCCGGGTGGCTGAATCGAGTAACAGACAGACCAACAGGCAGACCAAAATTTCTGCGTTTTAGTAGCCCAAGAAAGAATATCGTCTTTAAAAAGATGTACATATACGACACGTAAAATTTTAGCATTTTTTTTACACAAGTGGCAGTTAGGTGAGTACTAAAGCAAGTCCTTGCTGATATCGTGTGTGTAGGGCTACGAATAGCGACTGGTCAAGGTTCTCAGTTGCAGTCATATACGAAGGAAAAAACTTCAAAAAAAAAACCCATCAATATGAACCAAACTTGTGCTCTGTCTCAGAGCATGGCCCCTTTAATAAGCAGCATGGGAGCCCCTAAAAGCCATGCAAATATTGGAACCAGAACGATTCGGGATACGAGTCCAGGACATAACCTATAGACCAGCACAGCTCGGTGGTTGTAGCTGACTAATGGTGAACCTAGCGAACGGGTTGTCGCCTTCGTTACAATCACCCTTCATAGAATAAACGTGGTGCCTTCTACGCTACACTTGTGCCACAAATTTTGTCCGGCCCGCGTATGCGGCGAGGGGATCTGAACCACCTACGTCAAAACCAGTTGAAAACATGGCACCATGCACAATACCCGCGTAACTGTTGCACAGTTCAGCACATATGCTTCTACATTCACTATATCTTAAGGAGTGCTTAGGTGTCCTAGAATTTTTTGAAGCAATTACTATTTTTACAGGTAATTTTTTTCTTCCTTTCCTTTTAGGGTGTACGCGCCGGTGCAACTATGAACTCCATAACCACCTCCTGAAAAGGTTGTCTCATACAACGTAAGCTGACAATAAAACTGACTCTGGAGTAACTCTGCAATCTGGATCAAATTGCAAGAACTTAATAGCCTCATTCCTTTGTTCTGTGTTCAAAGCCGCTCAGTATCAAAGCAACCAGGAAACGTTCTTACCAGAACGATACCGCCGCGAGGGTACGCAAGGTTGCGAGATACTGACCAGATAATATGCTTAGAAATGTGGTTCCTAATAAACGTCCCACTCTTCCTTCACCGCCCTCAGTGGATATTCGCTTCGCCATTGCAAATGGCTGCCTGGGGTGTACCATGGGGAAAATCGTAGCCCTACGTGGTGCGAACATCCTTGGTAGACTGTGGGTTGTTCCATAAAGATGTGGTCTTGCTTCTGTGACTTGGTCTAAGAGTGGCCCTCGGCTCCGCTGTAACGGCGGCGTGGCCTCCCACAGTACCACTTTGTTTACGTTGGCGTGCCCTTTTACCGCGTTCCTCTGAAACACCCTATAGCACAACATTTCCCGAGGAGCTCTATTGTTCTGCAGAACCCACGACGCTAGCACGTGACCCACCGGAACCCCCACTGATATCTTCCGTCAAGATTCATATCATGAATCTGAGGTCCATACCATGGCGCCTTGCTTCGGCTCCTTCAAGAATCCGTAATACGCCTGCATATATAGTTGCGTTCATGCCGCGCTCAAATCACATCTCATGTGCCGAGGGCACACAGTCCGAGAACATGGATACGTTCTCTATGAAATGCAAGTCTCGAGCTGCGACATTAACGCACGCAAAAAAAACGGTTTCTCTTTTTAAAAAAGGATGTTAGCTCATTTCTCTGTTATTGTCTCAAACAAAACGTGACGCTCTTCACTATTTTCTCCCTGAACACCTGACGGTATTTCGCATTTTTCTTCCTGCAAAGCCAGTCAGTTACGAAAACAGTGTGCTGACCAAATTTATAAGCCCGAATGACGGGAGTAACATGCAATACAGGCACACAAATCACCTTTTATATGCGTTCAGAATGTTTCTCTAGTATTCGGCATTTGTTAACCTTGGCATAGCAGTGTTCTCACGGTTCGCAGACACCAACAAGCTAATTCTCGTTGCAATATCAATGACTAACTGCCAAATACACCATCCCTAAAATCCTGTTCGCCACCTTTTGGGTAAGTGCGGTTGTCCTGCTTACGTTTTTCAAACACAAACACGCCGCAATATGTACGCCTTCACGCACGCAGGGACACATGCACACGTAGACTCCAGAGCACACGCAGAGAGGTCAACACGGTCAACTGGGTCAACACGGCTACCCAAGGCACCCGCATTGTTGACGATGCGGGGCTCCTCTCTGTTGATTGTCGCCGTCACTGGCCTCAGCGATCTAACCGAAGCACTTTGCGACGACGTGCTCGATCTGCAAAACACGCACTCCCTGCGCGGTTGCACTGTTCTATCGAACATAGAGTTTTTTACAATATACACTAGAGAGGATTCTGGCGCTAGCGTCTATGCGGCTCACATCAAGGTCGTCTGTGTCGTCATGGGCCGCCATTATACACCACGCTCGCCTTAGTTTCATCATTGCCTTGGATTGAAACGTTCCAGTTACCGCAAATTTAAAACAAAGTGCCACAAAAACGCGAAGAATAGTGTTCAACTATGTAAGTGGAAAATAAAAACAGGCTGTTTTAAAACTAATGAAAATGGAAGTAAAGCGTATTTTTGCCGGAACAGTTGTGCCAGCTATTCGGCAGGCCAATGGTTGTAGTTACGAACAATTCTAATATTTGGGGGGAAACTCATTACAGACTGATTTTATTAATTTTACCATTATTTCAAATAATAAGTTGTTTGAAGAGTTTTGAAAGTTTTTTGAGCGTGCGTATGGGAACGTTGCCTTCGTGGTGAACCGATGCACCGACCACCAGATCGTTTAACAAGAAAAAAGAAAACTTGGCGTTAAACAGTCCTAGACGAGGACAAGATAGGACGAATACAAGCGCCCGTATCTGTCATATCTTGTCTTCACCGAAGTACCTTTTGTTTATTTTTTTTATCGGCTACAGCTTTCACGCCCGCGTATTACGCGCTCAGTCATGCGTCCTCCGGGAGCGGCATGAGCAACGTCAGGTGCGATCACGCACTGCCTGATGTTTCACGAACACGGTTACCACAGAACAGGGAGGATTTCGGCTTCCTTGTAGCTCGTAAGCGTGTTAAAGCATAGTAAAGAAAGCGAATCCCAAAAACCGCTTAAGAATCCAAATGTCACACCAAGACCAAGGCAGAAAGGGGGGTCTTCCCATGAACCCCCACGACTACATGGCTTACGAGGCGCAGTTTCCTCTCTAGTATACTTACTAAGAAACTCTATGCTGTCGAATAAAGTTGGCCTGCATACGTAAGCACGTACGTAACGCGTTCAACACCGCACGGCTGCGGTGTTGAACGAGAGATCGGCGCGCGGGGGCAGTAACACCACCGGAAGCACATTTGTCATCGTTGGCAAGCGCGCACTCTCATACACCACACCCGTAGGGCCCAGAATACCAAACAAAAAAGTATTAAGGGGTCGATTCTAGCTAGTTCGTATGCCATAAATGTATTAGGTTTAAGCGCCAAGCACAACTTCAGGAAAAATGGTTTTTTACAGGACACAGGCGAACTAACAACTACCCTTTCTTTCGCAGTGACAGCGATTATAAAGCTCCAAAAATACAAGACACACTACTACACAAAATTAAAAACAGAAAAGAACAGAAAGAAAGAAACACGTAAAAGCGTGACGGCAGTGGCCCGCTGTAATCGTCAAGATAGTCAATCTCGCAAGCAAAAGATCAATGCAAGGCTTGCTAACGCATTTCTACGCGGTCTTGTTAGCAGGATTGGCTTCGAAAATTTTCCTTTGACGCTGCTTGCTGTATGTTTTTTCAATACTCTAGTCTGGTGCAGTTTTGGTGAGCCGGCTTCAGTGGTTCATTGGGTCTTGCAATGCAGCGCCAAATTTCTTCCTGCACCTGTTTTCACTGATGCGCCATGGCAACCGGTCACTGAAGCACAGTCCTGTTTGGCCAATGTAGACACGGCCACACGTCAAAGGAATTTCATAAACCGCGTTCTTTTGACATGGCAGAAAAAAAGTGCGATGCGCTTTTGTATAGACCGGTGGCCTCGGCTCACAACCGCTGACCTTGCGGCATATAGCAAAGGAAAAGCACATCGAAGACGTGTTAGAGCGCCGTGGGTATCAAATAAATAATTTGAATAGCTTTCGATAAATGAGACTATCAGGTTTCGATCGCACAGCACGGAAACAAGCAATTAAAGCACGTATTTGTACGGATGTCTCCATAATTCTGTCCATTCCTAGACTGCAGTGAAAAGTCATAGAAAAATGACATTTTTTTCTGTAGGAACTTAATAAGGGGCACGCAACATCGTGCACATAAATTTACCACCTGTACTGCCGTTGCTTGACATCGATGAGGTCCTCATCAGCCAGTTTTGCCCGGCATGGGGATTGGAATGGTTATTATGAATTATTATGACAAGCCTCATTAATCAGGGCGAAAAAAATTTTTTCAGCGATTATGCATCATGCTTATGACATTAAGACGCGCGGCAGGCTCATTCATAAGATAGAAGCCATGGCAAATGACACGACCATATATTATAATAAAACTGGATCCAGTTCCACCCAGTGGTAAATCTGCAAAAAAAAACCAGCTTTGGGTTGTTTTTAGGAAGGTTCCCTTCAATATCGCATTTTTTTCATCTGTGTGATGCCATATTCGTCTTGGTGCCTTATTATCATGTAGTTTGTATCCGGAAGGTTTCGGTAAAGCAACAACTGTCGTTTTTTCTGTAACCATTATTGGCACCAGACAGTAATTCTGCAATGTTTACACCTTCATTGTAAACTAATTATGACAAGTAAGTAAAACTTGGTGTTATGGTAGGCTCGTCTTGGCGGCTAATTTTCATATAATTTGTTTTGGAATACTTTCGATAACACAAGCGTTAGAGCAGTTTTTTCTAATCATGACCACTCCATAAATGGCCATGCTTCATTGTGTAGCACACAACGTGCAAAAGCCACCTTACGAAGACAAAGCTTACCCAGATCCTAACAAAGCTTCAACACTAACTCAGATGACTTGCTGGAAAGGCCTTTTTTAGGGGCAATATGAGCCACCTTGTACCAAAATATAAAGCCCCTATGACCTCTTTTATGTTTTTAAGTGCACAGCACTTAATGAGCCCGCATTGGCGTCTTAGCTGGCTAACGGTCGCTGCGACTGCCGGAATCAGGCGGCGCAGTAACAAAACGGACCCAAGTAGAGCCTTCTGTACCGGGGTAAGGGAGTCGCGCTGAGGCTTCGAAAACCACGCGGTTTAAAACGTCACAACCGTTAAAACCTCGGGAACCGCTGGCGCCTGTCATACACCTCCTCGTTATTTAGCGCAAAGAAAACTGCAGGTACATTTAAGGCAAAATCTGTGTATATAACGGGCCGCCCCCACGTTCCTTTAGTTAGGAACGCTCGTTGGGTTGATATTTACAATAGTAAGCGGAAAAAGAGGCCGCGCAAGAAAGAAATGGCGGATTCGAAATCCCAAAGAAAGGCTCCAGCCGCGCAAGATCGAAACGACGCAGAAAGGCTACATCCGCGCAAGAAAAAATTACGAGTTCGAAATGACGCAAAACAACTCCGTCTTACGAAATTAAAGCAAGCGCAAGAAGAACAGAACTCCCACTGGAGCAGTTTGTGGCATGCGGCGCGCGAGCACTGCGAACGTTAGAAATTTGAAATGCAGTAGTGAGCGGACAACAGCGCTACAGCCCATTATGGCGAATCACTGCTGTGCACTTCCGACATCCTTCACACTGAGTGGAAAGGCTTTCATTTTTTCCGCAGAAGAAAAACCTGCTCCAGAGAGAGCGTGATACGATACCTACAGAGACTCTTGTCAGGGCCAGCCGTAGAAGACCTCCGCTGTTAATAAATTGATTCGGTGTTCCGTTTGTGTCAGCAAAATTACCCGGCCAACTAACAATTTTTGCCATTAATATAGCCTTTGATGGGGACGTGTAAGTCACGAGAATCATGGCGATATTTGAGAAATCATAATGTAACGAAGCCAAAGATAACACAGTTGCATTGAAGGAAAAAAAAAGTTCATTGGAGCAAACTTGTGCTCCCCTAACAACTCGGCGGCGAACCAGCAGTCAACGTTAGGGGAGCACAACTGCGCTCCAATAAACTTGTTTTTCTTTCAAGACAACTGCGTCAGCTTTGGTTTCGTGACATCTGGTGGAGCTGTGGGTACATGCACCCTAAACCTTCTGCAAGTCGCCAAGCAAGCCCCACTCGTACCAGCCGCCGACCGCAAGCCCTCCCACCCGAGCTCAGCCTACTACCGGAGAAAGTGAAGAAGGAAGACGTCACGACCAGCACCATGGTCAACCAAGCCAATCCCCCCGTCCTTCTGCAGCAACCTCGAGAGCCCCCATCATTCGAAGCATCCCCTGGTGAAGACCCGGATGAGTGGCTGGAGAAGTTGGACCGCGTCCGAAGTTTCAACAGATGGGATGATAAAGAAAGCCTGAAGCAAGTGTTTTGCTACATCGGGGACTCGGCTCAAGTCTGGTTTGAAAACCAAGGGAGCTCGCTATCATCATGGAGCATGTTCAAGACGGAATTTTTGAAAACGTTCACCACTGTCGTGGGTAAATAACAAGCTGAACTGCTGTTGCACACGCGAATGCAACACCGGAACGAAGGTGTTGTAGTGTTCATTGAGGAGGTGAAGATGCTGTTCCGACGCGCTCACCCTGAAATCACAGAAGAGAAGAAGGTGCGTTTTCTGATGCGGGGAGTTGAACAAGACCTCTTCGCTGGACTCATTCGCAACCCCCAAAAAACCGTTACTGAGTTCGTGACCGAGGCTTCCATTATTTAGAGGACCCTAGACATGCTTTCGAGGCAGCACGATGGACCACTCAAAGCGTTTTTGGCGAACCCCATCAATCCCTCTGGATTCGCGATGGAAGACTTACGGGAAACAATCCACGTCGTCGTTCGTAAAGAACTGAAGAAACTTTTCCCAACAACGCCGCAACCCCAAGTCGCCTCCCTGACAGATGTGATCCGAGAAGAAATTCAACACGCACTGGAAACTTCTACGCCATCGAAAGCATCCCGTGAACCACAAGCTATGGCCTACGCCGAAGCTGTTCGTCGACCCCGCCCCGCTTCAACCCGTTCCCAGAGGCCGCGCCATACCACCGCCCAGTGTCGCCCGCCCCACCTCCTATAGTCCCAATCCAGACGCCCAGGAAGACGGGCGCATGGCGAACCCCCGATAATCCCCTTCTGTGCTACCACTGCGGAGAGGCTGACCACATCTATCGTCGCTGCCCCGACAACTGACTCGGTCTGCGCGGTTTCCCTGTCGACACACCTCTCCGTCTCCCTGGTCAACGACCACGTCAGATCTACGAGTATCTATCTCAAACCAGCCGTGGCCCAGCCAGTTTCAACCGTTCGCCGACGCCCTACCCGTACCAGTTCCCGAACACCCGTAAAAATGCTGACTTCTTCGCACGTGGAAGGTTCCCCAGCCCACGAGGGGGAAATTAAAAGCAGCAACGTCTGGGGGTGAAGCTGCACAACCGCGGAAAAAAGAAAATCCTCCAACGACGCAACGACGCACCGAACAGCGTGATTCACGACATGCCTTCAGCCCGGCGACCCGGTCTAACCCTGACGTGACTCCCGAACACGACGACAGCCACACGGTGTGACGCGTACCCGGCATGACCGGGCTGTGTATTTCCAAACGCTTCGCTGCGCACAGCACCCACGTGACATGTCTGTTCGCGCGATGCAGAAAGGTAATTAAACGTCGTCATTGGCTGCGTCCCAAACCTAAAGCGACCTAAAACATACCAAATCACTACTATAAAAAACACGTAGATTTGTGTTTTTAGAAAAAAGTTATTGTTATAAGAAAACTTAGAGATAGTCCTACTGGAGTTGGAACCCAAGGCGTCAGCGCCACTACTCAGTACTCTACACCGAGGGCACAACAACCAAACGGTGGGCTCGTTTTAGCAGGCGCACAAAAGAATAGCGTGAGCAGGGACATCACTCATGTCACGTGGGGGCTCTGTGCACCGAAGCGTTTGGAAACACGCGACCGGGCCTGCTGGTGTGAAGACGACGACAATCACGACGAATAGTTCACGACCGTCAGCCCTGGCCAATCCCCCCTTGTGGGTACGTGCAAAAATATTTGAGGACATCATCATCATCATCATCAACATCAACACGGATAATCCGATATACGACGTCCCAACGCTCCCGGAACTCGAGCAAGGCGACGTCCGACGCCCAGTTGTCCATCGACGGCTTTCATGCAGCCACCCTCATAGACACGGGAGCCGACTACTGAGTAATGAGCGGATCATTTGCGTCTAAGTTGAAGGTTACGACCATACGGGATGGTCCGCACATACGCACTGCAGGAGACCATCTCCTAACGCAAGTGGAACGTGCACATCACGCGTCACCATAAACGGCACCACGTACCCTGCCGCGTTCGTCATTTTGCCTAACTGCTCCCGCGACGTAACTCTTGGAATAGACTCCTTGACGGACAACGGTGCAATAATTTATCTGCAGGCCAAGTCGATAACTTTTCTCTCCGATCACTCCATGACGCCAGAACCGAATCCCGAACACCGTGCTTCTGTAAGAATCGCCGATGATCATGTCACCCTGCCACCCCGCGCAAACTTCATGATCACCGTCTACTGCTAAGATGACGCAGTTCTCTTGAAGGAAAAACAAGTTTATTAGAGCAAACCTGTGCTCCCCTAACAACTCAAAGAATATAGAGGCGGCAAAGCAGCAGTCAACAAAATGACGTGCCCAGGCGAGTGTCAGCGAATCGAATACCGCAGCGTCTGCTCTGAGGGCATTTACCTCTTGGTGCGAGTGTTTCTCGAACCGTCGAATTACATCCAGAACTTTGTAGATCAAAGAATACTCATCTAGGCTGGTGACGTTAGTTCAAAGACTCTCTCTATCAAAGCAGGTAACACGTGCGGCATAAAAAATAAAGAATGGAACACGCGCTTCATTTGGCCCACGGATAACACAAATAACACAGCCCAGCGCAGCCGGCCGGCGAAAACAAAACATAAATAAACAAACCCAATGTAAGGTTCGTGGCTATATTCTCCTTAATAACAACTGACTTACTACGGAAAAAGTATTTTAAATGTGCTTATGTTGTACCCATGTCGCTGTAGTTCAGGTAGCTTTAGTTGGCTATCGATGGTCATTAAGGGTCACATAACCATTTTTTGGACGCGCGAAATAACGTGCGTCTTCAGTTCACGTTCTTGAACTGATTCACCAAGTGCCCAGCTACTTCACAATAAATACATCATGAGTAGAAATTTATAAAGTGTGCAAGTGACGGAGCTCCCATCACTGAACCGTTTATCATGAGCAAGTCCGGAATGAGCCTATTCAATGCACTTATTTTGATACCCAGAAACTCAACGATGCGATAACAACAGGTGTGTGACACTAACTTTGGTATGTGAAATGTTCCGCCAAAAACGGGACAAAGTAGTGCCTGGGGAAACCCTCAGCCGTGGCCCCGTTGTAGTGGCAACGCAAGGGTTCACTCAAGGCAGGCGCGCGTGACTCGGTTTTCACTGTGCCGGTATAACAGACGGATCCCACCTCGGTATTTCGCTTAGTTTGCAGTTCGTGCAAGTTCGCGCTGTCGTACAACTTCGGATTGCGAAGCTTTCTTCAAGTCCTTTTTTTCAAACTGTAGTAGACGCCACCTCATACACCAATTACGAACGGCGTTTCATAAAACCACCCGAAGTCTCAGCTCAAACGATCTGCATTTAATAATTAAGGAATCATCGTAGGTCATTCGCATTGTACAATCTGCAAAGACAAGTCGATGGCGGGGCTGGGTATGGCAACGTGCCAAAAGATTTTCAGACGGCAATATGGTGACATCTGGTGTATGTAATTACGAGATTACTCCTAAAATGTCAACGTCTTCTGTAGCGTTACACCTTGTTGGTAAGCACGGTTTTCAGAAGAAAGCAGAAAATACTCACGCGTAAGTAATACATACCGCTTCCCGTTGCTGTGCCCTGTTTTACGTAATAGCGTTGGTCTTACTGCAGATGCGCCACGTATGAAGTTAATGGTGATTTATTTATCCCGCAATTACATTGAAATCAAATCCTACATGGAACAAGTTGCTCCTAACTTGGAATATATTAGTCTTTCGGCCTAAAATATTTCGGTAGGCGCCCTAGCGGGTACACAGTAACTGAACTTCTATTTTTCTCACTGCACCTCACGAAATATCAAATCACAGGAACTTTTCCATGCGAGTGCCTCCAGGACTTCTTCAAGGAGTACGATGCGCTTATACTGGATGTTTTGTATCAAAGCAGACATTTCTTTTTTTGGCGAAATTTGTTCGAAACGGCTTATACGTGCCTCAGCAAGTGGTGAAGTTAGACAAGAATATTTTCCAGAATATTTTTAAGCGAAGCTTTACTTTTTTCACTGATTGAGTCTGTAACGCCAATACGCCCTGCAGGAAAGTAAATTTATTTGACGCTGATGATGATGGTGGGTGATGTGCAGCAAAATTAAAACGCTTCCATGCGAAGTTTGCCGGCAGCTCCGTTATGCCCCGTCCGTTAAAGGTTGATTTGCAGCACAGGGAAAAGGCGATGCAGGCATGCGATAGCACGCCGTAAATAGGCCTAACGGCATGTTGGGAGGTAAACATCGAGAACCGTTACCCACAGGCCGAGGTAGGAAGAGAATGGCGCTGTTCTGCGTGTTTTACGGCTGTTAGCCACAAGGCGTTTGGCGTAACTTTCTATTTTGAGGTTTAGAACGTCAGGCCAAACGCCACATTTTGGGGTGTAACACCTCTAACCGATACCCACTCAAAAAATTGTTCACTCATCTCCAAGCTAGGTACCCATTCGCGCCGTGAACCTCGCACCCAAACGCTAGGCCTACAGAGCCCACACCCGAGAGTTGTTGTGGCCATTCTAGGAAAGTGGCGCGTACTTCCAGAGTAGTAGCACATACTCGCAATGTGGGAATGGCCAAACAATGCATCCACCACGTAAAAGCTTCGCTTTCAACATCGTAGTCGTTAGACGGAGGAGGGCATCATCTCGATAGCCAACTGATATTCCTTAAATTACAGCGGCACGGGTACCACATAAGCACATTTGAAATACTTGTTCAGTAATATCTCTAGAGTTTTTGAACAGAATATGATTTGTGCAATATCATTATGACTATTGCGGCTTACACATTCCCAGCAAAGGCTATATTATTAGCAAAAAACTGCAAGTTGGGTAAATAATTTTGCCGGCACAAACACAACTCCGAATGTATTTGTTAAAGGGACACTAAAGGCTGAATGAAATGCTGTTTTAACCGAAAGATTATGTTTCGTAGCACTCTCTGCTTTTTTTCGACGAACAGCGATGCGTTATTTTCTGAGCAATCCGCAAAGGAAGCTGGCATTTCTCTCTCCTTCTTCCCTTTCAATTTTTTGAGACGTAACCATCGCGTCACAAAATCGGCGCGAGCCACCTGTGCAGCGTGGCAACAGTGGGTTTTACGTCGCCAAGCCACAACCGACCACCGAGAACGCTTCTTTGACCGAGGAGGTTGGCTGTAACTTTTGTTATTTGTCACCGGCCGAACGAAAGATGATTTTCACTGCTCCAGATGCCGTTATGGCCCCCTGCACCGCACACCCAGAAATCACACCGGCCGCGAATGAAGCAGCGACAAAAACCGTTTCAAATATTGCACAAGAGCAGCTGCCCGGTTAGGCGTAGCAGAAGCGGCAGCTTTCATTTCAGCTCGTCCGGCGATCACGTCCACCTCATATAATTCTTTTCTTTCATTCGGCGCACCAACCATGCGCGAAATACACACTCGCTTCCGCAGCTGTCCCAGGTAGTCTTCGTGGCCGAATGGCTGAACTTCGGAGCGGCTCTGACCGACCCAAACATAAGGGAGGAGCTATGCGCGCACAATGTACAGATTGTTTACCAACGGCGGCTCGCAGAGAGCGGCAGCACACAAGTTCGGATTGTTCAGATGGCCCCCTGCAGCAAGTAGTATGGTTCGAACCAGGCGCGGGCACGCCTTACCGATAGCAACATCCGCGCGCAGAGAACGGATTTGAAGCTCCGGCGGTTCAGGTCGCTTAATAAACGCCTGTGGTGCATCCTGTCCCTTTGCCGCTTCCTGCCAGAAATATTGCTTGCAGAAGCTCGGGCGTTCACCGTGGTATGTTATTGATTTTGCTAATTGCGAACCAATCCTTTTTAAAACGAAACTGAAAGCATGATGGCTGACGAGCCTGAGAGAAGCAGCCTGTCTCGCAGTGTATAAAATTTGTTGTCCGTGTTTTTTAAATTACGTCAGCTCACGGAAAGCTTTGATTTAAATTTATTTTACTTGCTGAGCCAATTCAGAAAGGTTTATTTTAGGAAAAACATTTATAGATGCTTCTCCGGCGAGCTCTGGCCGCGCAGAATTATTGTGACTTCACAAACCGTAGTACCTGAAAGCTTACCGGGCGTCGGCACCCGTTTTCACGTTTCTGACATTTTCCGCCTTATTAAACAACTGCGAATTGCTGGAATGGTGAATTTGGATTCTCGGAAGATTACCCTACCGATACAGGGCGACTTGTTTCCACCCTAAAGGGTGGAAAGAAGTGTCCCTTCATAGCGGAGTTGTTCCATGGCTGGTCCTGACGAGAGTCTCTGCTGATGTTGTGTCACGCTCCCTTTGAAGAGGGTTTTTTCTGCTGCGCAAAAAACCGGCTCCCAGTGTATAAAAAAAAAGCAAGAGCAGGTCACAGGGCTTACATATTTTGGTATAAGGTGGCTTGTATTTCCCCTGGGAAACTGTATTTTTAGCAATGCATTCCTGCTTACAAACGAAGCCGTGTGTAAGGGGATCGGCGTAAGCGTGGTTTTTGTAAGCTGCCTCTCGCACATTGTGTATTGCACTGTGAAACATGGCCATCTACGGAGGGAGAATGATTAGAGAAAACGGCACTAACTCTTGTGTTATCGAAAGTATCTTGACACGAAATATATGAAATTTAGCCGCCGACACGACTCCCCCATTATGCCGACTTTTGTATACCGGTCATAAATAGTTTACAGTGACATTGCAAACGTCAAAGAATTACTGTCTGATGCCAATACACGGCCATCTACGGAAGGAGCATGGTTACACTGAACGGTTCTAAATGTTTCAGGGAACTGCGCCGAAACAAATTAAATCATAATTAGCTGCAAAGACGACATTAACATCACGCAGCACAGCTTCGCTGGTCAGGGGGGACACCATGCGGCGTTAGATCAGCCTAGATGGAATTCGCCTCGGCTCCAGAAATGTTTTAATTTTTTCTGGTGAAATATAATTCGGCGGCCAACTGCAACCATCGTACTGCATACGTAAAGTCGTCAGGTGTGCGCCGGAACTAATCCTCGGGCCGTAAGTCGACTTTTACCAGTTTTACGGCCACTTGAAATTTCTAAGCGGACGTTACGCCTAGCAACGACCATGCCACTCCCACCTCTGTAGATGGCCGACAGGCCGCTCGACGGGGCCGCTGGTCATGCGACCCACTTGTCTCTAGGCCTATCCGAAGACGAAGCAATGGAAATGCGCGACGTTCACGACGATCCTCCGCCAGAGCAAAAAGATGAGAATGCCCACATCCCTTGGATAGAAGATACAAGCTGTTCGCAGCCCGCAATATGCAGCAGCTCCCTACCACGATGCCGCTAAAACCGGCCCCCCGCCATAGCCACGTGGCGCGCAAGCCGAAACCCCTACCGCTACCCGCTGACGACTACAAGCTGGGAACCCGTCCACGAAACGGCCTCCAGCTGAGCAAGGTGAGCCCTATGGACCTGACGAAAGCTATAGCACGTGAAGCCAATCTCCAACGTGGCATTGCGGAGATAAAGATCCGCATCGATGAAGAACAGAACGTTCTCCTAGTAAGCACTCCATCGCCGGCGGCCGCTGAAGCGCTTAACTCTATCAAGAAACTCACGATTGGCAATAACACCTTCGAAGTTTCGTCCTACGGCGTTTCTCCGGACAACTCATGCAAAGGTGTTATCTACAACATCGGCTTGAATTACACCCTCAATGAAGTGCAAGACGCCATTGTGGCCCCGAACCACGAACTTCTCACCTGCAGAAGGATGGGGAACATCGGCACCTTCCTGCACACGTTCAAAGGGAAGAAGGTACCGTTCAGCATCTATGTCGCTTGAGTAATAACGAGATGCTACCTCTACAAACGCGCGGTAGCATACTGCTAAACTTGCCACCAAGTGGGCCACAGAGCGGACTTTTGTCCCAACCATCGAAAACGTCCAAGTGCAAGACATGCGGATCCCCGTTGACAAGCAACCAACTTGAGTGCCACCCAAAGAGCCTTCTCTGCAGCGGTGCCGAAAGCACATCGCCCAAGGCGTGCCTACAGCGATTACTGCCCCCGACCCGATGAATCGGCCGAAACAAGTGGTGAATAGCCAGGCCCCCCGTTCTGGCCACTCCAGGTCCCCGTCTTCACGATCGAGGAGCAACCAGGGCCACCCCGTTCTAGATCCCAAACGCGGAGAGGCGGCTCCAGAGGCCCAGGCAGGAGTTCGAGTGGCTGCAGGCTGCGCTCGGAGTCCAAGTCGCGGGCCTCCTCCCGGGATCGTTCCTCAAGCGCCACGAGAGCAAACCGAGAAGGCTCCCAGAACTCCCAGACATCGGTACATCAGGTGAGCTGGGCAAGGATGGTTGATCCCAAAGCTCATAACTCGCACACATCAACAGAAAACCGTTTGCTAGAAGAAAATGCAATTCTTAGGGCTGCGATAGCAGCCATGCGCACAGACGTGGCAGCAATGAAGGAAGAGTTAAACAACTACCGGAAAGCGTCCAGCTCTGTAAACACACAAATACCCTCCCCATAACAGCCCAATCGCGCCGTGACCATACCGCCACAACCAGCCGAAAAACCCCCACAGCCGAATAACATATTGCAGCCAGACAGAAACTGGGACATTATCTTCCCACACTGCGCAATAGAAAAGCAGCCACAGGGGAACGTGGCGCGTGCTATGAACGCCCTGCAAGCAGCCCAAAGTGCGCAAAGCCTTCAGATTATGGAAACACTGAAACAACTTCGTACCTAACGAGGCTAGAGGGGCGGGTGCAGGTTCTCGAGGAAGCCGACTTCAATAGCAGCACCAGGAAGAATACCAAAACAGATAAGGCCAACCCCACATGTCACTCCTCAAACATGAATCAAGATGGACCTTCATCCACCCAATAATAAATTGTCTCAAGGGCAACGAATAACTATATGGCAGTGGAACTGCAGAGGTTTCAAGAACAAAGATGGATCACTCTCCCAATACATCTCCTATTCCACGACGATAACAGCAATTACAGCTCTGCAAGAAATTAATACACCAGTTCGCCTTCCAGGATACATAACGTACGAAACAGGCACAGACAAAAGCCTGCACACGCTGGTCAGCAAACGATACGTGGCGATTCAACACCCTCTGAAGCAGTCCGAAGCAATTAGCATTCTACTTCAAATTACACCACAAGTCCATAAGAAGGCCCGCTCGCTGTACGTTTTGAATGTGTATTGCAGGCCCAAAAGCTCCCCACTTATTCTTCAACAAGCGACACTCAAAGCAGCCAACAACCCGCTTGTCATTATAGGCGATTTCAACGCTGCTCACCCTCTATGGGGCTTCGCATACATCAACCCAAGAGGCACTAGATTACACTCGCTGATAGAATCTTAAGACCTCACGATTGTCACATACCACAGTAGGCCTACACTCATTGGCACAAGCGTCACTCGAGACACAGCTCCCGATCTGACTGTTACGAAAAACGTTCCTCAAGTTCAGTGGATCCACACGGGCGAATATCAAGGGAGTGATTATGCCATTCTATCTACCACTATAATAGAATCGGACTAAAAGACAGTAATAGGTCGGGATCGCCTCACGGACTGGACGAAGCTCAGAGAGGAACGGAGCAACCGCTCACCTGCCGAAGAACCCCAAGTCGAAATCTCTTTACAGGACTACATCAAACAACTCCATCAGGCTTTCCTGGCACACAACAAAATAGTAAAGACAACCACAGCCACGCCGTGCATCGACTCCCATTTACTGCACATCAAAGAAGCGAAGACTAGTTTGCAGCGGAGACGGAAGCGGCATAGACATAATCGTAGACTAAGAAAACGGATCGCACAGCTAACACGAGAAGCTGCGGAGTACGCCAACTCTCTCGGCAGGGAAAACTGGCTTTCTCTATGCGATGGCCTGCGCGGCACCCTCACCACTGCAAAAACCTGGAAGCTCCTCCGTTTTTTTATCAACTTCTCAGCTAGCAAAGCAGAGTCCCAACACAACATCGCTAAATCATACACCAATTTTCTGGAGGCATGGAAAACCTGCTCACAGCCCTCAAGAACAGGTACCTCCAGACACACCCAACATAACCTCTACCATCGTATTCAGGAGCACCAAATCCGGCGCTTGACGAAAGCATCCAACTGCATGAATTCACCGCAGCCATACAGACTTTGAGAAGACACACAGCTCCGGGAATGGATGCTTGTTAACCTTGACGAGCCGTCGCTCTTGGAGCTCACCAATTACTTCAATAATATCTGGAAGGAAGGAACAATACCTGAAGACTGGAAGACCGTGGAGTTCGGCTGATCCCGAAATCAGGAAAACCACCCGCTGTAGAGAACCTCCGGCCCATATCTCTTACTTCGTGCATAGGAAAACTCCTGGAGGACATCATCCTCAAAAGACTTCAATCCTTAATGGAAAACACGGGAAAACTGCCCCCAGAAATGGTGGGTTTTTGACCCCTTTATCAATGCAGGATATACTGCTGCAGCTCAAAGAAGCAATGAGACCCGCAACCCGTAACTACCCGACGGCTATATTGGCGCAGGATTTAAAAGGCGCTTTCGACAATGTAAAACACGCCATCCTGGCGAAGCTGAACATCCTGGACTGCGGAGTCAAGACCTACCAGTATCTCAAATCTTTCCGCACAGATCGGAAAGCCATACTCAAAGTAGGGGATCACACCACGGACCCCTTCCAATAGAAGGACGTGGAACTCCGCAGGGGGCTGTACTATCTCCCCTCCTTATTAACATTGCTCTCATAGGACTCCCTGCACAACTTATTTCTGTTCAGGGTTATGAATCATGGTCTCTACGCGGACGACATTAACATCTGGTCCACCACGGGTTCAGTGGGAGCAATGGAGGAGCGCCTACAGGAGGCAGCGGACGTAGTAAATGGCTACGCAAGGTCATGCGGCCTGAGCGGCGCCCCTCAAAAATGCGAAATATTGCTCGTGTCTCCAACCAAACAAAAACTTTCAGTCATACCCACCATCGCCATAAACATTGATGGGCTGAATTAATGTCTGAAGTGGGGCCAGTTGGTTCATTGTGAACTGAAGCAAAACAGCGCGAAAAAACGAAGGACGAGGGAGAACACGAGGGAGAACACACACATGGGCACATTGTCACCCCTGCTGAAAGCATCAAGACACTGTGCATCACCTTTCAGGCGGACAACAAAGATATCATAACAATCAACAAGATCAAGACCATGACTGAGCAAGTCACACACATGCTCAAGCGCATAACAACTCAGACAAGGGGCATGGGCGAATCTGATACACTCCGACTCGTACAGGCGTTCGTCATCTTGCGGATCACTTACGCAATACCCTATGCTCTGCTCTCAACAACGGAACTGAAGAAACTGGACACGATTATAAGAAAAGCCTAAAAGCAGGCTCTGAGCCTACCAGTCAGCACTTCGACACACAAATTCCTTCGTCTCCGGCTCAACACTACAGCTGCTGAACTCACCCAGGCACATCTATCCCAGCAGAGGGCAAGATTACGCACTACAGAAACCGGCAGATCCATCGTTTCGAGATTTGGACTATAGATTCCGCTTCAACACCCAACACCCCAAGTCACAGACCTCCCACATGATATCAGGCGCCACATTAAAGTACATGTACTCCCGCGAAACATGCACCCAGTGCATCACGCCGACCGCAAAGAAGCAAGAGCCCATGCTATCTCAAAGTGGTGTGGAAGCCATCCTGTCGTGGCATACACAGACGCGGCACTCTATCCCGGAAGGCGGGCCTCGGTAGAAACAGTTATTATAGGCCACGAGCACCGTACCAGCGTATTACTGGACCGAGCTAACCCTCTACTCGCCGAGGAAGCGGCCATTGCCTTGGCGCTTACCCAAACTCAAGTTGAGACCGTAATTACCGACTCTCAACATGCTTGTCGCTACTTTTCCTGAGGGAGAATACACCAAACTGCACTTCAAATACTTCAACAGAAGCCACTAAGAAGACCCGCCAAGATAATCTGGGCGCCTCGCACATTGGAGTCTCAGGGAACAAGATTGCCCCTCTCACAGCTCGAGAATTGACCGGCCGAGCAACTGAAGACGAAGATCTGCGTCCGCTTCCTCTAGTCTCGTTTTATGAGATTACCGCGCACTATTGGGTACAAAGACAAACGTACGCCCCACCGCACAAACAACTACCGAAGTGCCACCCATGATAGAATACTTCGGGCCCTGCAAACTAATACTTACCCCCACCCCAGCAGATACCACTACATAGCCCTCACCCTGTATCCCCGTTTGGGCCGCCTTCTGATGGGAAGTCGGAACACTTTTTCATATGGTCGGCGGCTGTACACAGAGCCTACTCGACCCTCCCAATCCCTTCCGCACTTATGAGCTTTGGGAGAGCGCCTTGGCCAGCTCTTTCTTCGACGTCCCACACAAAGTGGTGGAGAGGGCAGAAGGCGCGGCCCGTGACAACGAACTCCTGGAATGAGGAGGCCACCCTAAAGACTCTTTCCTAGGAAACAATAAATATGTTTAGTCTCTCACTCTCCTCCTTTCACCTTTTTTCAAAGAGTGGAAGGGCACTGAATTTTTTTCTAACAAGCTCTAGATGTAATCTCAAATCTGAAAGCATCTAACTTTTGCGAGATTACCTTTATCTTTTGCCACGGTCGCATCACATGCTCCAGGTTGCTGGATTAAGACAGCAGTTCTTAGTATGGTATATAAAGTATTATAGTGTCGTAATATCAAGCTATCAGCGGCCCCGCCAATATTAGGCGAAATATTCGTTCCGTCCTAATTCATCTTAATCCACCTTAACCCAACCTATTTTTACTAAAAATTAATAATCAAGCGCTAATTCTTCCTAATTTGCCATAAACCCCTCATGCACCCTAATCCACCTTACTGCATATTCATCAACCTTTATCTCACCCTCCAAACCATTACGTTCTATCACTGATCATTCATTTACTGTGGTAATCATTATTCATCTCCCACACACGGCTGGCATGCTTTCGTTCGCTTCTGGTCTGCCTTTTGTAGTATTAGTTTCTGTATCATTGTTAGTTTCTAGGCAAAGCAACCAACGCTAGACTCGCGTGTTGAAGGAGTAGTGTTGCTGGAGCAGTGGTGTTCCCTCTTTCCTTCCTCCCCGAGAAAGATTTGAAAATGTTTATTTTATTGCATTTCATTTCATTTATTTGCTCCTTAAAGGCCTGAAGGCATTACACACATTACCTACAGCTGTAGATGGGCAGGTAAGCAGCATTTCTTTCTTCTTCATTGATGTCCACTAATGAATCTGATGGAGACAAGAAGCCACAACTTACACTGTAATTTACATCTCGGCAGCAGTTTTCTTTTAACTTCCAGTTTCAGCTGGGTGCATGCACAGTTGTGGAGAGAAAGGTAATATCGATTCTGAAAGTCCCACTGCAGTTACATTTTCGGCAGTGGAAAAATGCTGTCGTCTAATAGTCGGCATAAAAAGAGCTATAATGTAAAAGGTGTAAAACCTGATTGCACGAAACAAAGACAGCCCCAAGAAGTGGGGATTTGGGAACTGCAACTGAGAACATCAGCCGCTCCCAGCACCCCGCAAAAGCCTGGGGGAAGTGGCTCGTTTCACACTTTTCCTTTCATGTAAGAACTACCACCACTATTTTGTCGTGGGTAATTAAGTTACGCCCAGTCAAAAACGTGTCTTCCATGGAAAACGTGTAGAGTAAGAAGTGTGACATTGTGTTGCTACCAAACAAGTAGCAATAGACAATGTAGCCGGGGTACTAGTTTTGGCGCTTCGAGTTTGAGAATAGTGGTCTGATTGGCGCTGCTATTTGTAAGAGAAAAAGAAGTAGGTTTCGGGAGTATACACGTAAACATAATCAGCGAGAAGCAGCGATACACTGCTTCAGAGTACCATCGTCACGAATTTCGATAGCTTTCCTGCAATAAACTATTTTGTTAACGTTACATTCTCAGTTGCATGCTCTCGCGTATGGCTTGCTGCAAATGCAATAAACAGTTAGTTGGCGGTTAATACTTTGGGTAGAATAAATGTATTGTAGGAAGCCGGCTCGGTCGTAGCGGATGCGGCTTCTTACATTTATTCTGTATGCGTAGGGCCGGCCAAAACTGGGAGCCCCGGAGACGAGTGGCCGCCCAGGTGTGCAGTCGTGTTCGATCTGCCAGTTGCTACTCATGGTTGTGATGGCACTGGTTGTGATGATGATGAGGATAATGGTGGTGGTGGTGCCGCTACATCAACTCTCCCCCCCCCCTCTCCTAGCACTCAGAGCGATAAATGGCAAGGAAAGCAAAAGTTATACCTTCCGCGTGAAAAGATCGCGACAGTTTGGCAGAGTACACAAGTGGGGAAAGGGAAGTTCACAGAGCTGCATGTAGATGCGGGTGATCGCAAACGATCTGCTACTGGCAAACAGTATTATCTACAGATACATACAGTTTGTCCGTAGTCAGGAAGAGTCCGTGTGCAGTCGCCGGTCAATCTGCCCGTTGATACTCACGATGATCAAACTGGAGGGCTGGACTACAAATACCGACTGGCTTCCACGCAGCATTTTTCTCCCATGCCTGCCATTTTACAGCCGACCTGTTGTAGCTGGCTGTAATGTGTGGCGCGTAATGGGTTAAAAATTACCAGAAAATGACCAGTGCTCATGAGGACCTCGCAGCAACTACCGACCGACCCCCGCACAAGGAGTGGCTTTAGCAAAAAAAAAACATACTGGCAAAAAATCTGAGGAGCGCCTTGCGTCGCGTAGCGGCCAACAACTCCACAGCTGCTGCAAAACTTTCTCCACGAAAGCTCGACGCTACTCCAGGAACGCCGCGCATACGTCGTGCACGGAAGCGCGGCCGCTGCGCCCCAGCTGTTGTCAAGCCACGCATGCAATGCATATGACGACGACTACTGACGAACACGACGATATCGATGCATATGACGATGACTACTACTAGGCCAGTGCAAAGCAACGACGGAACATGTAAATAAACAATTTAAAACTTGCACAATGTGTGGTGACGTGTCCTGCAGTGCTCCCGTAGAAAGAACTCTTCCTTTGAAGCCTTGAAGCCCTGCTCAACTTAGTGCAACGAAAGAAGCCAAAAGTCGGAGAAGCGATAACGTCAAACAAATTCTTAATTAGCGCCCCAGGCACCAGACCATACAATCCAAATGGTTGACACCGAAGGAGTTGAAATTTCGTTTTAGCAAATGATCGTCCCGCTGTGCCCTCCACCACTCTTCTAGCTTCATTGATGTATTGATTGTATGGTGTGTTCGCCGAAGATGCACAGGCGATGAGGCGCGGTGTTTTGGAGGGTTCCAGATAAATTTTGGCCGCGTGGGGTTCTTTAACGTGTGCCGAAATATCGAACACGCGGGCGTTTACGCTTTTCGCCTCCATAAAAAAAGCGGTGGTCGCACTCTTCGAGCTTCACCGAAATGTTGGTTGGCGCGCATACATTGTACATTATTTCGTGACTGAGTGGTCATTACTCTTTCGGTGTCTAACCATGGCACCGTGCAGAAAACTTGCCCGCGTTTCAAAACATAACCACGCAGGAAACTTGGCCGAGTTTCCAGGCATAACGAGGCATAAACTCAGGCGAATTAAGGATAGACTAAGTGGGACGGCCAGCTTCGTTGTTTGTCAATCTTCGCGCCACTAGCGCAAATGTGCCCCAAGTTTTTGCTTTGTTTTTTTTTATTTGTATAGCCTGGTGGGTAAGGTAACTGGCTTCAGTGCAGGCTGGCCTGGCCACTTCTAGTTCAAATCATATGCGGGTATCGTCTTTACTGACTTCACGCCATTTGATGCGAAAGAGTCTACATTTTGGAGACAATTGGGTAAAATAGCGTGAACTTCCGCCGGGAAATAGCGTAAAAACAACCAGTTTTTTTCCGAGTTTGTCAGTAATAGTCGCCAGACAACTGAAGCAGTTCATCACATGGATAGAAAACTGTTTATGTTCAAAACACTTTCCACACACACAAAACTCAGCAGCTGGTTTTAGGGTCCCAGTCGAAAAACACAACAGGAATTTCTGTCGCACAACAGAAATTTCTGTCGCACGACAGGGATTTCTGTCGCACGACAGGGATTTCTGTTGGGACTACAGGATGATCTGTCGTGCGACAGAAATTTCTGTAGTACAACTACAGAAAATCTGTCGTACGACAGGCATTTCTGTCGCACAACAGGAATTTCTGTTGGGAATGCAGGATGGTCTGTTGTGAGACAGGAATCTCTGTAGTAGGACGACAGAATGTCTGTCGTACGACAGAAATTTATGTAGTACAACACCCATATCTATCATGCAACAGACATTGTGTAGCCCCACTACAAAAACCTTTGTAGTAGAACAACAAAATGTCTGTCGCATGAGACATTTCTGTTGTACTACAGAAACTTCTGTTGCGCAACACCCTGTAGGAACTACACAAATTTCTGTTGCACCACAGACTGTCCTTCAGCCACTACGACTGGATTCTGTAATTATTATTATTATCTGCCATGTGACCGAACATTTTATAGTCCCTGCAGATTTTTACAGTCTGAAAGAGAATTTTAGATTCATTGCAAAAGTGTCACACGACAGACCGTTCAGTATTGCTACAAAATATCTTGTTTACCCTGTTGGCAAACCCCGCGTTTTCCAGCATTAGAAGAGCGATGGAATACGCCGGAAAGAACGGAATACACTGCAAAACGCAGAGCTGGACAACATCAACGCGGGGACAGCATTTTCCATCGAGAGAGCGATGTAATACGCTGAAGACAACAGAAAATATTGGAAAACGCCACGCTGAACGACAGCAACGCGGGGTGGTTGCTAGAGAGCCTCGAATAACACGGGGCCATTGCCTTTGAGGACAGAGCTTCAGACAGGGCAAACGGGATAGCAAGAACAGGATAGTTAGTGTGGTACCGCTGCTTGGCTGGACACGGGAATGCCGCGCGCCGCTTAAGGGGTGGACTGGTTGTGTTTTCGGCCTGTGCGGTGCCGCGAATTCCCACTCTTTTAGCGTGCGCTGCACGAAAACAATGGTGCGTGCAAGTGACGGTCATCTCGTTGAATTGCATCGCAAGCGTCTGTTGTAATGAACGGTTGTTGCATTACTGCCATTAGCATTCCGGCCGTGTTTGAAAATACCTTCGCTACAAATTTGCAATTAACAACGCAACTTAGCACAAATCACTGTAATGTTGCAACATCTAAGCGTAGCCCCACAACCAAAGAAATGGATACATAAAGAACTCCACAAATTCCTTTAATTCTTTGAGGGAATTGCAATTGCATATATTGTACTGTGGACAATCTTTGATAAAACAATGAGGCAATAAGGGTAGCCCGTCGGCAAAGCGGACGCATAAAGGACAAGCAATACATGCTTTTTGAAGACGCGGTGTAATAATTGCAGTGCACATTCTGACACGTATTTCTGGGTGTCTTTGAGAGCCCCATTGTTTCAATCTGCGTGCTGTTGTTTTATTTTTTTACCACGCCATTTGTTTATTTTAACGCGAAACATGTGTCCAATCAAGCCTAATAGTTAAAATAAGGTTTTAAAAACAGCAAACCAGTTGCCGCTACCTGTGTGAAAAAAAAAGAAACGGCGCCAGTGAACTCGTTGCATTACCGAGATGTGTTAAAAAAATAAATGTAGAAAGAAAGAAAACGCCCGCCTTCCCTCTAGCTCGGCCCTTCGAAAGAAGTTCGGGGAAGCATCGTCACCACTGAAGGCATGTAGTGGCGCGACAGCACTCGCGGGACGGGGAGACCACAATACGAAGAATCGAGAGGGGTGAGGAGGGGTTACGAAACAACTTCTTGTGATCGGCCGGTTCCCTCCTTACCCTTCCTTTGTCCCTCCTGCTTTGTTCCCTCCTGCTTTTCGTCTTTCGGTCAAAATTTGGCGGTGGCAGCGTGGCTGAGTGGCTCGTCCACATTTAACATCGGCGCTTTGCCTAGCTGAAGTTACCCGTAACTTATTGTAAAAACGTGCATCTTATGTCTCCGCGAAGTATCAGCAGCAACATTTGAAGCTTCGGAAGCTGTGGCAAAAGCAAGAGCAGTGGTCTGGATTTCAAGCATCTCGAAGTGAGGACTCCTCTAGCCACGACTAACGGTGGTGCTTGGGATTATTGGCACACTGATGCGAGTGAATACGACGAATTTCGCAGGCAGTGTGATCTCGAATACGTGCGATGTGCTTCGACAATCGACAGAACTTGCAATGACCCCTGCGTGACTTCGGCAGGTATCGGGCGTGCATACTCCTCGAGATAGTGCAGCACCACAGAGACGTGCGCTTTTCGCCACAGGATACCCCTCCACGTTTTGCTGTGCGAATGCAGTGTCAACGGATCAAGGTTCACCAAGGCAAGCATTCCAGCTAAATATTGACTTTCCATTTTAATTCTCTCACGTTCTCTCGCGTTTTGCTGTTTAAATAAATCAGGTTCAAGAAACATTTGTTTGCTTGTGTTTTAATGGTCCTAGCTAGTATAGGGAACGAATTTGCGAACGGTTATTGTCCATGCTCGTTTAATAGTTTTTTTTTCTATCCGGGAGAATAAATTTGCTTTCATGAACAGATTGAGCGTCATTGACGGAACGCGATGTTGGGACGCGATTTGGCCCTGCTTCAGAAGCACGGCCAAATCAGCTGAAAAGTGTCCAAATGAGTCTAGCTAATTTTTGTAGCGCTACTTAGGTGTCCCTGAAGGAAAGACTTCTGTGTTTCTTTTTAACAGCTACGCGGGTTTGTAATTACACGGCTATAAAAGAAAAAATGCCCAGCGCGAGCATCGGCCACGCTATTCGCTGGAGACCGTGTTGTCTCCGGCGTGTTCCAGCGTTACGTTCTGCGGCTGCCGGATCCACGAGTTTCCGCGTGTTCAGTGTGCGTGTGCACGAGTTTCCGCGACTGCACATGCATCAGGCATGTGCAATCTGCGTAACATCAAACTTTTGTATTGCATGCATGAATGTACCACTTGTTGCATTGCTTACATTGCCTTTTGGAACAGCTTTCTGAAATCAGTTATTCACTGAAAACAATTTTAAGCTTGTTCCAGAAAGGCAAGAATTCCCCCAAATGCTTATGTTTGTTGGTCATATTTTTATTTAAATTGTTATGCATATCCTGCATACTTCAGGTACTTAATAGAAAAAATATCACGGGAAGTAAATTTCTTATGCAAAACAAGTTGAAATTCGAGACATGACAGGATTTACTACGGAAACAGACATGACAGGATTTACTACAGACTACAGAACAGGATTTACTACAGACTACAGGACAGGATTTACTACAGACTACATGACAGGATTTACGACAAACTACAGGACAGGATTTACTACAGACTACAGGACAGGATTTACTACAGACTACAGAATGTCCCATTCCCTCAGAGGATCATTCTGTCGTATTTTTCTGTTGTGTTTTTCGACTGGGGTTGAACAAGTTGAAATGGCAGTTAGTCCGCCTGATGGTGGTTGTTTTGTGTCGAAAAATATGTTGGCGCAAGAAACAGATTCTCTAAGCGTAGGATTCGCGTGATATATTTTTTGGAAAAGACAGCCAGCGCCTTTTTCTGCACATAGGTTCATGAAGTTAAGGTGATATTTTATGGAAGTGACGCTAGCCATGCGAAAATGTTTAGTCTGGGATCCACATACTAAAAAAGACATTGAGAATCTCGAAAAAATTCAAAGATTAGCCGTCCGCTTCATTTACAACCGATACCGCCGTCATGACTCCCCAACAGAACTAATGAAAATAAATAAAATCCCCACTTTGGAATCTCGATGCAAAATGAATAGGCTAAAATTTCTTTTCCAATTATCACACGGGAATATCAGACTCGAAACATCGGCCTTCCTGACTCCGTTATCATCATGTCCCACCAGGAATTGCCATTCTGCAAAGTTCCCGCCTATCACAGCGCGCACTAACAATTTTAAGTATTCTTTTTTTCCTCGCACTATAACCGATTGGAATAACCTCCCGCATGAAATTCTTTCATCCGATAATGTGCTGAAATCTATTGATCAAATGTTTGACTTGTAAATTTTGTATTATTAATTCACAGTGTTTTTCAAAATAATTTTGTATTGTCCTGTTTATTGTTTTTACCTCGCTAAAGATTGTATAATTGGTCTAACGGCACTGTAACACGCCCACTCCTGCTTGGGCCCATTTGTGGCCTGCAGTATTGTATAAATAAATAAATAAATAAGATAATATGAAGTGTGTCGAGAAAATCAGGATGGCTTTGGTATCAAGTAGACAGTTGACAATTAATCGAAAACGATTATGCAAGAACTATTGTGTTTTCCTATGTGCTATCTTTGGCCCTGCCCAAACTTCAATAGTATAGCATGTTCCAGAGCACGACAAGATTAATTTGATTCATTCCTTGGATCTATGTATACCGAATAAGGTGTGGTTACATGATTTAGCTTGCTTATAAAGTAAAGTACAACCTCAACACAGGATATATTACTTCAACCTGATTCAAAGGGCTCAAATTCATCAGTTGGGAGTTAAAAAATTATTAGCTTTGTTTCCTAACTGAAGGCACTGATTGGTACAAATGTGGATGTTCCCGGCGCAAAATTGACATGGCTGATGCGGAGAACACCCTATGAAGAATTATCCCTGGATCTCGCAGCCGTACACAAGCTGCTGTGCAGGACGTGACACGGCAGATCTTACACAACTCAGGACGGGCGATCAGGAAGACAGCATTTTTGGTCAATGTAGAACTTGTAAAATGTACGTGAGTGTGTTTATTGTTTTGGTGCGTATTTAGGAAAATAAATCAATAGTATATTGTCGATTGATGTAATATTTAGAGTATAATAAGACCCTTCCAACCGGCTGACATACCTGTTTCGATTTTGTATCTTTACGGAGGAGTCAGTATTAATTACACAAAAAAGCATGTTACTAGCTCTTAAAAGCTAAATCAGGCTGAGTGGTAGTTTATAGTTAAAAAATTAAAGCTGTTCCACTCAATGTGAAAGCTTTCTGTAGTGCAGAGCAGTGATTCGCCATAATGGGCTGTACCGCCGTTATCCGCTTACCGCTCACACCCCATGCAATTCAAATTTCCCGCCTTCGCAGTGCTCGCGCGCCCCTTGCCTGAAACTGCGCCAGCGGGAGTTCTGTTCTCTTTGCGTTTTTCTCCCCGCACGTGCCGCGTTGCACTGCCACATTTTGCGTTTACTATCGTAAAAACCAACCCAGCGGGCGTCCTTAACTAAAGAACGCAGACGCTGCCGATCAATTACGTATATTTTTCCTCAAATGTCCCTATAGCTTTCTTTGCGCTAAACAACGGGAAGATATATGACCAGCGCCAGCGTTTCACGAGTTTCCAACGCTTATAACTATATAAACCACACGGCTTTCGAAGCCTCTGGGGTACGCCGCAAAAATAATCCAAAGTAATGAAGTTAGGGGATTTAGTTTGAACTCAAGTGAAGTGCGGTTGTTGACTTATGCGGACGACGTGGCAGTGTTTGTTACATATAAAGAGAGCGTGCAAAAAGTGACAAAGATTACAAAAGATTTCTGCGCACAAACCGGTAGTGCTGTAAACTGGGAAAAATGTTCGGGTCTGTGGCACGGAGTATGGCCCACCAAACCAGAGTTTTTTTAAAACATCCAGTGGTTTCAGGTACCGAAAAGATATCTTGGCGCTCCGCTGGAGTGCTACCAAGATAGTAGCAGGCATTGGCAGGAAGAAGCAGTAAGATTGCGTGAAAAAGCAACGAGGTGGGGAGGCCGCAACCTATCGATGTTCGCTCGTGCCACTGTCTGCAACATGTTCTTCCTGGCAAAGCTATGGTATGTGATGCAAGTAATACACTGTTCGCGAGTAAATGTGCAGAAAATGCACCGTATTTTTGCTGTATTCATCTGGGGTTGCCAATGGGAAAGAACCAGCCGTACGAATCTCTTTCGTAAAGTTCGAACGGGAGGGGTGGGCTTATCACATCTGTTTTTGCGACAACTTGTCAGCAGATTTATGTTTCTTCGCGATGCGAGTGATGCCTTTCTGCGCACATTCCTACAAAGTGTCTTGGTGGGTTCACTCCCGCAGTTTGTTGTTTCCAGTGTTGATGAACGTTACACATTGAAAGGTTACCTGAAGGAAACCGTTGAATCTTTAAGATTCCTCAGTGTAAGGTTTTCCCTTGAATACCTTTCAAGTGTTTCAAGAAAACGTCTGTCAGAAGATCTTAGAGATGTTCTTTTTCCAGTACCGCTTTACAGAACTATATACCGCATTGGGACAGGGCAAGATGTATTGTGTCGCGTCAAAAAGATGGCAGTCCCAGCATGTATGAAAACATTCTTTTTTAAGCTTCATTCGGGAACTCTTCTAGTCAAAACATGGATGGTTGAAAAAGGGTTGTTTGTGCCATGGACAACAGTTTGTCTTTTGTGTAAAAAACCCGAAACAATAGACCACGTTTTCCTAGACTGCTGGGATGCCGTCTTTTTTTGGGACGTTCTTCAGCGTACCCTGAAAAAAGACTTGCCTGTGACACCACATGGAATCCGTTTCCTTCCCGTAGACAAACATGACAGTGTGCCGTACGACCTGATAATGCTTTTGGGCCTACACGCCATCTGGCTGAGTCGTATGGCGGTGCGCCACTCTGATGCTGACGCGAAGACTGTCAGCAAGTACTTTGCTCAGAATGTCAGTATGCTGAAGGAAGTCATTAATATGCAGTGCCCGGAGCTTACGTGGCTACCCATTTTGGAGGAATTGTCTTCTTTCGATGTTTATAATAGTTTTCGCCAACCGAAGTTCGGTGAGCGGGTTTTAAACCGACACTGATGCCTTTTAGAACAGCATTGTAGACATTGTAGGGACTGTTTGTTCAATGTGCAATAAAGAAAAAAAAAAAACCAACAGCGCTACCCCGGGACGCCGCGTTGGTGCTCCATATACTCGGGTCGAGCGAGCGAGCTAGGACGACAAGGCGAGCGCCAACAGTGCTCTGCACTTAAAAATGGGAGAGGACTTAACAAAATAGTGATGGTGGGAAACAGCATGCTGCAAAAGAAAACCAGTGGACAACATAAAGGGGAAGAAAACAAGTGCTGACTCGCAAGTAGTGTTTACTAGTAAACGGAAAGGACATACATATACACGCAAGCACGCACATGCACATAGGTAGAAGAAAAGACTGATGTGGCTTTGCACGCCATAATGCGCTAAAAAGGAAAGAAATCGGAAGAGATGGAATGTGGAGAGGGGCTGACGAGTCACGTCATCATATGGCCAACTATATTCGCTTTTTGTGTAGGGGTAACCAAAGTCTGCCTTACGGAGTCATCTTTATAGGCCGGAATATTCTGGCGCTCGCAAGGCGCTGCCATTTTTCCGCGATCATTGCGCCACCACGCAAGCACTTTCTGGAGGACTGTGGGCAGACCAGCCACCGCCCCAGCAGCCTGCCACCGCTCGCGGTGGACTGCATATAGGGCGTCTAACGTGGCTTGAAAATTGGTAAGGGCATTTTCATCTGACGCTTAATCATGGCACAGTTTACTTGTTCACCAGAAAGAGCATTCAAAAGAAATGAGAAGTAATTCTTATGCCAGGCTCCAACAATCCGCACACAAATTGCGAATGCAGTGTGTCGCGCGTTGTCCTCGCCGAAATCACGCCTTGTGTGGCTCTATTTTGTAGTACCAGACTTTTTGAAGTTCACTGCTGTACCCGGGTTATTACAGCCGCTTGCTTTCTTTTTAAATCCCGCCTTCAAGTCGCCGTGCCCTGCATGAAATTGGCGGTGTATAGTTCGAGCATTTTAATTCCCGTTTACCACGTGATGCCGTTACTTAGGTGTGCCGTAGCTTCCACTACGTCAAAGCAGTCATCATCGACCTCGCGCGCTGCATGCCGGGACGTGCGCGCAAAATTTTAAACCGGAGCGGCGACCTGCTGCCAATCATCATCATCATCATCGTCAGTATCTGGTGTCGCCATCTATGAACCAGCAGATAGGTTCACTTACCCGAGCCCCCTTTTTAACTTTTAACTTCTATACAAATGGCGCCATCTTTCTAAGTGTCGGCGAGGTGTAGTTTTCGATTAACACCGTCTTAACTAATCGAATACTTGCCCCTTCACGTAACGCATGACGTAGACGGTCCGTGCAGCACGAGCAGCGGGTGTAAAAAGAAAATCGCTTCCCCACCCGGCCGGGATTGAAACTGGGTTTTTCACCCTCGTCTGTCTACGCAAGACATTTTACTCCAGCTCAAGGAAGAGGTAATGCCGCCTTCCACCCTCAACTGACCCACAGCCATCCTTGCGCTGGACCCCAAGGGGGCGTTTCACAATGTTAAACATGCCGCCATCCTCTCGCAACTGAATACTCTCGACTGCGGGCTTAGAATGTATCAGAACATCAGAGATTTCCTCACAGGTCGTAGGGCAATACTTAAAGTGGGAGACCTAGCCATAGATCTGATCCTGCACGGGAGCCCCAAAGGGCAGTGCTCGCACCGTCGTTGTTCGACATTGCGCTCATCAGTCTCCTTCCTTATTGGATCCCATTATGGGCTACATCACGGCTTGCATGCAGATAATATTACCATCTGGTTTTATACAGGATCCCTAGACGAGATAGAACAGCGCCTACAAATTTCAGTCAACATGTTAAATCATTACGCCAAGCCTTGCGGCCTCCAATGTGCTTCACAAAAATCAGAGCTGCTCCTTGTTTCTACAAGAAAGAAACTCCTCCAGAAATCACTCACTGTCACCATCCACATGGAGGGCCACACCATCGTTTCCTTATTGCCTATCGAGATCCTTGGTATGATCTTTCAAGCCGATCGAGCAAACTCCATCCTAATAAATAGGCTGAAACATACCTCGGAACAAGTCACCTATACGATCAGGCGTGTAACCACCAAAACACAGGGAATGCGCGAGGCGGACAGCCTCCGCCTCGTCCAAGCATTCATAATCTCAAAAATTACATACGTTATACCCTATGCTATTCTCTCCAATTCAGAAATTAAACGGAGGGATTTCATCATTCGGAAGGCCTACAATCAGGCCCTCGGACTTCCGGTCAGCATGGCCACGGACAAGCTATTGAAGCTCGGCCTCACAATACCGCCGACGAGCTCATAGAAGCACTTCTTTCGAGCCAAATATTGAATCTGGGAGTCACAAGCACAGGAAGGATTCTTCTCTTTCGTCTGGGGCTCACATCCCCTCTGCTGCATTAGAGAGAGGGAGAGAGAGTGAGAGAGAGAGAGAGAGAGAGAGAGAGAGAGAGAGAGAGAGGGAGAGAGAACAACATTTATTGAAAGCCTGCAATTAGGAGCGAGCCCCGTAGGGGCGAGCCTCTAAGACGCGGCCACGACGTCGGGTCGGCGTGCTCTTTCTGCCGCTGCCAGACCGCACGCCCCGAGTTCCGGGAGGCGTCCCGTACCCGTGGGTGCGATCCTAGGCAGCTGGCGTTCGAGAGCCGCCTGCAATTGCTGGACGGCCAGGTGTTGGGTGCTGTAGTCCGACGAGGTCATCGCGTTCGTAATGTTTGGGAGAAGCTGCGTTTGTGTGGCAGCCTCCCGCGGGTTCAGTTCACAGTTCCACAGGATGTGGGCTGTAGTTGCTTTGGCACTCGCGCGCAATCGGTACACATGTCTCTTATACTTCGGGGCCCACATGTACACCTAGCACCGCGGTTAGAAGGGACCCTGTCTGTAACTGTCGATATGTCACCGCTTCCGCGCGTGAGAGTTTCGGATGAGGCGGGGGTCGCAGTCTGCGATTAGTTCTATACCACAGCAGAATGTCCCCGTAGCTCGTGATGGGGGTGCACTCGGGAGGCTCGTACCGTTCTGGAGACGTGGCCGAGGCGTTGGCCGCCGCGCGGTGTGTGAGAGCGCGCGCAGCGGCATCGGCCGTCTCGTTGCGGTTGGCGAGACCCGTTCCGAGATGTAGGGACCCCATGTGTGCGGGGAATCATCGGAGAGTTACTGGGGTGTCTGTAGATTTCGCGGTACTGATCACTTTCACTGCACTGGCACACACTTTGTTGGTGGCGTAACGGAGCACTGCGGTTCGCGAATCACTGATCACTGTAGTACACTTGGGGTCTGTTATGGCCAAGGCGATGGCCATTTCTTCCGCTTGGTGTGAGTCCGCTGCGGTGAAGCTGCCCGCACTGCGAGTGTCGTCAGTGATGGCGTCCACCACTACCGCTACGTAGGTCCCTGGTCGATGTGGGTAGACCGCTGCGTCGACGTATGTGGCTCTGTTGTCATTGGCGTATAGGGTCGTGAGGGCTCGGGCCCTTGCAAGCCGCCGTTCGCTATTGTGTTCCGGATGCATCTGCTTCGGGATCGGGCTTCCGGTAAGCCGTCTCGTTGTTGCCTCTGGTATTGGAACGGTGTCTGTTGGGTGGGTGGCGAGGGGAGTCGCGCCGATTGCTCGCAGGATAGACCGTCCGGTGCGTGTATGGGACAACCGTTCGTGTTGTGCTGTACTCTGGGCTTCTATAATCTCTTCCAAAGTGTTGTGGATGCCTAGCTCGCGGAGCTTGTCGGTGCTTGTACACTGTAGCAAGCCGAGCGCTGCCTTGTAGGCTTTCCGAATGGCCGCGTCCAGCTTAGAGCGTTCTGCGGCTGTCCAGTTGTGAAACGCTGCTACATAGGCGATGTGACTAACGGCGAAAGACTGGACGAGTCTGGTGAGACTGTCTTCCTTCATGCCTGCCTTGCGGGTGGCCACTTGTCTGATGAGTCGCATGGCCGCCGCTACCTTGGAAGTAATCTTGGTGACCGTGGCGCAGTTGCTTCGTTGACTGTCGAGGAGCAGGCCCAGGACTCGCAGAGTCTTGACGTGGGGGATCGTGCTGCCGTTCGTCGTGCGTATGGGGATGTTAGCCGGTGCCGGCTGCCTTCGCAACGTTAGCTGCCACTCGGCGTGCGTAGGCAGCCCGGTTGGGTGCGGTAGGTGGATTCACCGGTAGTAGGGTGTGCCATGCGTTGTCTTACTTGCTTGCCGGAGGCCTTCCAGCCCTCCGTGTCCGTCGGAGAGAGGTCAGCTCCCTGCACTGCGTTGGGCGTTCGGCCGGCACTTCGGTCGACGTGAAATGTAGAGGTCGACGTTCCCGTTGCTTGGGAGTCGATCGGTGCGCTGGTGTCCATGTCCGTGGCCATCGTCGCGGCTCTCGGCGGTCCCTCGAGCGGGTTAGGGTTTGGCCGCGAGGCCGTCACCGCTGCGCTCGGGCCGTACTCGAGCTAGGCCTAAGCTAGGCCTAGCTGGGGTGCGCGTTGCGCGCACAGAAATCGACCGAAAAGTGGATAATTCGCGTACCTTGGGGCCAAATGAGGTATGGTTCCACACCGTAGCGTATACTGCACACCGTGGTGATGAAGAATCCGCGGTCGTAACTAATGAACGCTGCGTAATTGGGCATTAAAGCAGGAGCCGACGTGAAGTGCGTCTGCACTCTCCGGCGACCTGCTGCATTAGATATCTCAAATGAGAAATCTCGTCTGCAATATCAGGAAACAGCTGTACATTTCACCACTCCCTAGAAACATGCACCCCGTGCATCACACTCGGCGCAGGGAAGCTAGAAGCAAGGCCGTCCACACATACTACGGGAGGGAACCAACTACAGCATATACGGGCGCGTCTTCCTATTCCGGAATAAGAGCAATGACCACCGTGGTTGTCCAGCACAATAAGCACGTCAGCAGCCTAACCCTACCCGGATAGGACCCTTTACAAGCGGAAGAAGCGGCCATCGCTCTCACCATAACGGAAAAGCCAAAGTAATCATCACAGAGTCGCAGCAAGCGTGCCGTACCTTCTCGTGCAGGCGAATTCTCCGGACAACCCCCCAAATCATCTACCAGCGTCCACCAGAGAGATCCATCATGCTTATATAGACACCGGCCGATTCTGTCGCCCCGGGCAACGAAATCGCCCACCTGTTGGCCCGAGAGTTATCCCGCCGTGCCCGGGAAGCGAGCAGGAGAGGCCAACCCCTCGGATCACGTATCACGCGATAACACAGCACTATAAGTTGGGAAGTATCACCTACCCAGCACCGCATATACACCTAACGAAAGAGGAGGAACGGCACCTCCGTGCACTCCAGGCGAATACCGTTCCCCATCCCAGTAAATGCCATATATTGCACCCTACCATATACTATCCGCTATGCCGCTTCTGCGCAGTTCCCGGGACGCTCTTTGATATGGTAGGGGGCTGCACCCACGCCCCTCTATATTCGCGAAATCTCCATTTATTCGTTTGATCCCTCCATCCCTCCACAGAGCTCTGACCAGCTCCGACCTCAATGACCGGCGCCTGCTGGTGTTGAGGGCTGTTGACGCTGGGAAAGCTCAGGGGGTCTTGGACTGAGGACTCCTCCGCATTGCTTTTTGCCATAAACACGTAAGATAGTTTTTAGTTTGGGAGCCCTCATGCAACGATGCAAGCACATTTTTATTGTTTGTCAGCCTTGTAAACGAAATTCAGCCTTGTTGCAGCCTTATAAACGGAATCAGTGTGCTGAAATCATCAATATTCTGGTCGCAAAAGTAAGCCTGAGCCTTTCTCGGCAAAAAATTAATGCCCTTGTTGGTTTGCATGCGTTCGTTAAAAGGCATTGCTTTAAATATCTCCTTGAAACCTCGAGTAACTTCATCGGGCTGCTTGAGACGTAGCAGCACCACTGCGAGAAAACTACTGAAGCAATTATTGCAAAACAGGAGCAACTCGTGCGATTTATTATAGCAAGGCAGGTCACTCACATACGCCTATAGTCTGCCTGATACTGCACATACAACGAGAACAGTTTTGTTTTAGGGTCGAAGCCCTTAGGTGTTGGGCTGTCAGCACCCCCTGTCGTCGTCGTAATTGTCGTCTCGTGTAGTCACTGTACTAAAACACCGGGAAATTCGTTTATACCTCGCGCTAGAACGTAACGCGTACTAAAAAACACCGCGACACTCGTTTACGCCTCTCGCTAGAGAGCTTCGTACTTCAAAGGCAAAAGACATTTACAGCAAAGCTCTATACCTCTACCACGCGACGGTTTCATCTCCGTTGGCAAAAGCGCCGAGGCGCCAAGAATACACTTATACACCACATGCCTCACCACTCCCCAGGATTCATGTTAGTGGAGATGGCCCGAGATTTTTTTCGAAACTGTGCCGGTCTCCGGGACGTCTCATGACACAGGGAGGAGCTGTCAACTCCTTAAAGAATTTTCGTGGCTCCCTTTTGTGTTACACAAGTTCCTGTCGCGAATCGTCGTACCCTACCCTGACTGGCCGTATGCTCGAGTCTGCTGACTCGTCGCCGGTTTCCTCGACGGAAGGCTTCCATATTCATGTGGGTGTTTAACACTGCGGACATGTTCCCCCGATACCATGACAGTGCGTTCATCGAAAGTTTGTAGCGAATTAACTGCACAATGTTCAATCCATCCAGTGTATCTCCGAACACTATTGGAGTTCTGTCAGACTAGTACGCAATAACGTCACGTACGAGCCGTAGTATAGACGATGCTTTCTTTCGATGCCTTCAGGAAAGTGGCTCAGAATGTAACGGTCATCAAAGTAACCTACCACCGCTTCCATTTCGTACGTTCTCGCTTGGCTCGTTCCGACTGATGCCCAGACTCCGGCTCACCTAATGTACTTGTGTTTACAACCGTTGCCGGTAAATTGAGCTCCAGCAAGTCAAGGTGAACTTAACCAAACTCATCTGGTGGTTTTAGAGTTTTTACGATACCCAGCAAATCGTAGATCAGGTCTATAGCATTTTCTTGCGGGAGCACCCAGTGCTTGACTTTAATTTAGAGCGTATTTTCACCCCATTGTATAGCAGGATCCAGTTGTTTGGTTAGCATCCTCGCGTTCTGGCTAAAATATAGAGCAATCAAAGTTATAAGACCTTCAACAGGCTCTGTGTCGGTTTGTGTGATTGGATGCGTGCGTTCTGGCAATGATGCATGCGCCGACATGTCGCGAGTGACGCCCCTGTTTGGGTACAGCACCGATAATAGGGCCCTGACAATCCTCTTCTTGTTAATATCGTCTGCCAGTGATGCATTGCGCAAAATTTCTTTCACATCGTCCTCGAAGGGTATAAGGAAAAACTTGTCATTTGTTTTTAAACACCATTTCCTTTAGAAGTGGCGCGGCTACCAATTGTCACGTGCAGTCCTAGGATTGCCGATAGCAGTAGAAGGAAGCCACAGCCCTGTACCAGGTGTTCACTTATTCTGCTATTTTACGCGTTTATCACGGAGTCTTCGATTGGCAGGGCCGTAACTTCTCACACGCCTTTACAGCTTCCGAAAGTTTCAGTGGTCCTGCGTGCACGATCTTGCAACTTTCCCGCAGAAAGGGTAACTGGGCTTTGGTGGCAGTCTTTGTTGGAAGGAATGCCTGCCCGGCACCACGCGCATGACGTCAAGGTCATGGCGCGAGGCGCGGGGCGTGAGAGCTTTATTCTCTTCACTATGCTACACGTGCGGGTGTAGCAGATTGTCCCACATCCTCCCCTCTCTAAAAAGGTCACGGTTCCAACCGCGATGGCGGAATTATGCACCGGCCACTCTTGCTGTGAGTATGGTCACTGCTTGTGCATATTGGGTTCCGCGGGACTGTCTCTTGTTGCTGCAACTCGTTGGAATGTTGAGGCATTGCGACCAGGTGAGTTCTGTTGCGGCGAACAGATCCATACTCCGTGTCGACCCAGTAGGACCTCGGCTCCTCCGCTTGCTCTTTGACCGTGCCAAATTTTTTAAGGTCCACGATCCATACGTCAGTGTCGGGGTCCAAGTCCGGAAGGTCTCGTCCCCATGCCGGATGTTGAAGTGGTGCTGTTGCTTTTTCCTGCTTTCAGCCTCGTATGCCCTCAGCCTGTCTCTGTCCGGGAGGCAGGGGACTAGGCTGTCCACAGAAACCGGCAAAGTAGTGCGGAGTCTCCTACCCATTAGGAGCTCAGCGGGAGAGTAACCGTTCTTGAGTGGGAAAACAGAAGAGCATGATGAATCCCTAATGTTGGTGCTGCAACGCCTTGACAGCTGTGGATTAACGCTTAACCCAAAGAAGTATTGTTGCTTCTCCCAGCCTGACTTGACATTCTTTGGCCACATCTTCTCAAAAGAAGGCATCAGACGTGACCCTGCAAAAGTCCAGCCAGTGATGGAAATGTCGCAACCAAACAACACATCTGAAGTGAGCAGTCTCCTGGCCATGATAACATACTGCGGTAGATTCATATCCAACCTTGCGAACATGACAGCTCCTCTTCACAACCTTATGAGGAAGGACGTCGAGTGGAAGTGGACTGACACACACCAAGCGGCTCTTGACAAGTTGAAGAAAGCCTTGACAGACAGCCATGCTCTGGCCTACGTTGACAGCAAGAAGACAACCCATCTCACCGTGGGTGCTGGCCCAGAAGGTATAGGCACCATACTGGATCAGGGAAATTGTGAAAACATCCAAATCGAGGCCTATGCCAGCCGCACGCTCACAGATGCAGAGTGTAACTACCCCCACATCAAAAAAGAAACCCTAGCCCTTGTGTGGGGAATTGAGCACTTCAACATTTACTTATACGAAACTCACTTTGTGCTCCACACTGACCAAAAACCCATGATCAGTATCCTGTCCCATCTTTGTGCTCGACTCTCTGCTAGAATGGAGCGCCTGTGTCTCAGGATTCAGCTCTGTAGCTTCTCTGTGCAGCACCCAAGGCAACGAAAATCCATCGGACTACATGTCACGTCACCCTCTCAAGTTCACTCTGAATGGGTACAGAACACAGAAGGTGCCTGTCGGGCGCTTCGCCGCACGAAGTGGCGCGGGCCCTGGGACGAGCAGCACAGAAATTGAACGCACGTGTCGCGCGGCGCCTTGAGACGCCGCACATTCCAAAGAAGGTCGCCCGTGCTAGCACCGGATGCGCTAATGGCCACCACATGGGGTTGGACCCCCACGAAGGACTCGCTCTTCCCCCTTCCCCGGCCCCAGCGGCAAGACGAGGGGATGAAGACAAGGGAGACGCGGCCCGGGCGCAGGAGAGCTCGGTCCGTTGTCTTCGAGCTCCGCGCGAGTCCTGTTTTTAGTCGCCCGCCGGGCTGTAAATAAATGTACAGTTTTGTATCGGAGGCTGAGTTTGTCGGTTGAAGATACCCGGGGTGAGATTCTCAGCGCTGCTGCGGCTTGGAGTAGAAGCCCTGGGGAAAAGAACATCGACGAAGATAACTGTGCCCGATGAATATCTCCTGTTCCTGTCCCAGGCGATAGTGCCAAAAGCAATGACAACACAAGAAGTAATCGAAGCAGCTGATGGCGACCCTATCTACCGTCAACTAAGAGAAGTCATCCAAGCTGAGGGCACAAGGGGACACACCCTGTGGAGGGATCCAGCACTAAAGATCTACAAATACTTGGAAACAGAACTTTCATTGTCACCAGACGAACTCATCCTTCGGACAGACAACTTCTACTACCGGCCAGCCTACAACGTCGTGCAGTGGAGATTGCCCACAAGGGACACATGATAATTGTGAAACCAAGCAACTGCTAGGCACATGCATTTGGTTTCCCAACATGGACAAACTAGTTGAGCAGGCAGAGCGAGATTGCATCCCATGCCAGTTCTCAACGCCAAGATCACAGCGTGATCCTGTGGAACTAACACCACTTTCAAAGGCTACTTGGGAAGATCTGAGCGTTGACTTTGGTGGTCCCTTCCCCAACGGCAAGTACTATTATGAGCAATATGAAAGGGAACACGGGAACGCGTGGCAAACAGCCCCGAAACAGACTCGGAGCGATACGCGGATGGTTCTGTGAAAAACAGAAGGGGAAAGGAGGGCGCTTTTCCACTAACTGTTGGCACTCCCACCACGCTGGCATTTCTACAAAGCAGCAGTTTACGTCATTTCCCCGATAATATGGTATCGTCCGACAGCCGACAAGACGCACGGCGGGAATGGGAACAGTTGTTAGAACAGCGTCCCCCTTTCCACTTTGTTTCTGACGACGCCGGCTGCGTATCACTGATAGCTGGGTCTGAGGGTGTTTTCCATGTGTTCCTGTGTTCCCTTTCATATTGCTGATAATAGTACCTACTCATACTCATTGATGACTATTCCCGCTTCCTCATGGTGGACGTTGTGTCGTCAACCAGTGCAAGTTCGACAATTCATGTGTTGCGCAGAATATTTGCACAAACAGGACTCCCTCACCAAGTGAAGAGTGATAATGGACCACCTTTCAACTCAACTGACTTCAACCTCTTTGCCGCAGAATATTGCTTCACGCATCACAGAATAATACCACTCTGGCCTGAGGCAAATGGTGAAGCGGAGCGCTTGGTCAGAACGTTGACTAAAGCAATCAAGGTGCTCCGTGTCCAAGGAACAGATTGGGTCCAAGCCATCGATGACTTTCTCATGTGCTATAGAGCAACTCCACATGCAACAATGCGAAAGTCTCCATATGAGCTACTCTTTGGCAGACAATGCAGACAGCCCTACCACGACCAGCACCAGAACTTGCAGTCTGTGACGACAAAGTGCGCCAAGACAACCTCACTGCAAAGCGGATGTCTAAAGTATACGCTGACAAAAGGCGCCACCTCAAGCCACACGCCCTCCAAGAGGGAGGCTCAGCACTATGCAAGCAGCCCAGGCAGAACAAGCTCACGCCATACTTTGACCCTGACCCATACATTATCACTGAAGTGCAGAGATCCAAAGTCACCGCAGCCAGACAAGGGAAAGAAATAACACGCCATGCGAGCTTCTTCAAGAAAGTGCAGTATAAACACAAGTCTCACGAATCAGATGACGAAGATGAGCATCTTGTGCCCCCAAGGAATGCAGCTGTGTCACCTCCAGAGAACACCCCGTCCCAAGCTGGCAACATTGAAAGGCAAGGATGGCAAGCACGACTGGAGAACACTGCGTCACAACCTGACACCACTACCCAGGAACAAGAAAGTCGAGCACGATACTCCATCAGAGCGTCAAGAGGACTCAAGCCGCTGCGCGACAAACTTGAGTGAAAATCGTTTTTTTTTTCTTCGCTCACTTGTGTACTCTCAAACTTTTAGTCTGCAACATTCAATTTAAGCCAGGGGGGAATGTAGTGTAGTGGGCCAACTGAAGACAATCTGCGAGCCAGCAGTCGGCCAAGTGAAGTCTAAAACGGGAAAATAAAGCAGCGCCGTTTCGAAAATGACGGCGGTGTCCATGGCCTCCCTCGCTCCGTAGTGCACAACACAACACTGTCTACCTTCTGTAATAAAGTTTTGTCATGTTATTTTGCATCGATTTGAACTTCCACATCGCTATTTATATTTCGTGGGTATGGCACCGTTATACGTATCAACGTTAGACACCGGATTGCACGCGCCGGAGCATTGCGTAAATCCGACTTAAACCACAGCCGCTTGCAAACCGTCCGTGCGAGCGAATTCAAACGGGTTGTCAGCAGATCGTTTTGGTGAACACACGGTCCGCTGCAGCGAAAGGAGCAGCGGACCCTGCTAGGAGCGCAACATTCGAAGTTCGGCGTCGATCTTACTCCGTGGTCGTTGCCTGACAGGCTTCTCCTCAGGCTCCGCTGCGCGTCCCTCGTACACGTAGGCGCTGACATCGAGGCGCCAACTGTCGGCGCTCATTAGCGTCAGGATGCACTACTTCGTTTCGGCTCTCCTAGATGGCAGCACCATCTGAAGAGATGGATATAAGGCGCGTTTGTCGTCCTGTTTCCGCGTCTGTTCATAGCATAGTCGGGAGCGCGTTTCGTACTTCCCATTGCGGCGAAAGAGTTCGCGGTTCACATCCCGGAGCAACTATGTCAAAAGGAGTTTTTCTGGCGATGTCATTTCCGTGACGGATATGACGTCAGTCAGATCTTGGTGGACCTTGGCATAAAACACTTTTGTGTTAAAACAACACCCAATGCTGCACCGACTCCCGCCTTTGGCCTGTGTTGACAATGTACCACATGCCCGGCTCTGATTTTTCTCACGCACTCTCGTCGCGCTCCAACGTGCCGCAAAAGAGAGTACGCGTGCAGAGGGGTTGCGCAAGGGCCGGATAGAAATATTAAGATTACGAACTTGACCTGCCTATCTTTTTAAACTTCCAGCACTCGAGCAGTTTCGGGGAGAAGCAGAACGAAGGTCGCTTCGCTAAGGCTTCGAGCAAACTGACGCTTAAGCGATTGCCCTGCGTAATTGAGGCTAGAGTTTGATCGTTGTCCTTCCTCGGATGTGAGGCGGTGCTGAAGCACAAAACTGTCTCGCTCGTACGCGGGCGCTGACCAGGACATGCCCTTCTAATTCAACTGCTGAAGGAAGGTGGGCTAAGACTTCGTCTACGAATCGTTGGAAAAAATCAAAGGTGTCCGTTATTTGCTGGATGACAACCTCCATGATGGCTCCTTTTAGTGATAATCGCTGGACCTTGAATGGGCTTTCTTTGTAATTACATTGATAGCTAGCTGCTCACTTTGAGAGTAACAATGGTGGACTTGGAAGCCAGCGCAGTTGGACAGAGATCGTCAAACAACAGCTCGGCAGTGTTTGGTGAACATCGGTACCACGTAGCAGATAGGAAGGCAGCGTCTTTGGCAGACGCTTTTCAACGCCACTAGTGCACCTGGCAATATCTTGGCCCTCCTTACGTGCACGGCCGATTTCAAAATATCCAGCGTATGCTGCTAAGTAACGGAGCTCGCTTTCAGCAGGTGAAATTCATCGCTGCTTTGGAGAAACAGGGGTCTCACACTTACTCCGCTGATCAGAAAACGCATTTCAGCTGTAATATCGGCAAAGAGGGGCGTATGCACCTCAAACAACCTGGATCCTTCGTTTCACTTGAATCTTTTCTTCAACCCCTTAGCCGAGTCGGCAGGTAAGTCTAGTCTCTCTGAGGATCCCGGCGCGTCGGAGTATAACGGCAGACTCTACAGGGAATATTCGCGCGCCACTTCGTTTGCGTTGGTAAGACTGTGAGCGATCCTTGCCCGAAAGCAGCTTTTATTGAGTGTCTAAATAAACGGGTGTTTGTCTAGTATTCCTCTTGCGTTTCCTTCTGTATCGCGAGATTCGGTGAAGCAGCTCGTCCTTGATCTCTCCCACCAACTCCTTTAGGCTGCTTTGCCGTGCATCCTTGAAACTTGCGCGACCTTTCACCTGCCGCGCTACCTGACGTCTTGCGGAAATTCGTTTACGACCAAAAAGGCCGCAATTCTTGTGTATGCAGTGATGGGCCATTCGACCAAAAGCGCCGCCGAAGAATCCCGGGCCCACTCGGCACAGGAGCCAACAACGTTACACGGTAAATCTCGATTGCTTTCACGAAAGTGTGCAGCAAGGTATCGGCTTCAGGTCGTACATTGCGTTATCTTGAAACGCAACACCACCGACACTCTACCCGAGACTCCTATAAAAGGCAACAGTTCTTCGCCGTCCTCATTCACCAGTTCTATGGAAATGACGCCAATTTCCCGCCGTGAGCAGTTCTTATACAAATATTTCTGAAACAAGTACGATTTCGTTTCAACGGACGCATCGGAAGTAGCCGCAAGAAGGGCGCTTTCCTGTCGGCCACATGCTCCTGCACGAAAACGTTTCTGTACAAAAACAGGTACTGAAGGGACGGAAAAAGGTATACATCACGCTATGCTTGGATAAAGGCATTGAATGCGGTATGTTCGCCAAACGCGCAAGTAAGAACGCTCTGGGTGTATCAAGACGCATTCATTGACTTACAGATATAGGTTTACCGTCTTAGTGTATGGAGTGCAATTGAGAAGTTTATGCTGCGCTGCCTCTACACACGCGTCACTGATGACGTTCAGTAAACATCAGAGGCCCATTCGTAGTATCCAGTGCGAATGGAAAAGTTCACCTGATGTATTGCGAAATGATGAGCGGTTACCACTTTATGCATCTCGTGGGAAGGAACAGCGACAATGCCTTCCCTTATTTCTACATTGCTTCCGTGAAAGTATTTTGGCACTCCCAACAGCTTCGCGAGGTTTTCGGAAAATTAGATGGCTTAGTTGCGCTTCATGGTAAGTGCAAAATGATCCCGACGAAAAGTGACTAATCAGTCTTGAGAGTACTCAGTGGTACTCAGTGGTAAAGGGGCTGACTGGTTTGGTCAGAGCTTTGTTCGCCCAAAACCTCGCCATTATCCTGTGCTTTCAGTAAGCTGACAATATTCATTGCCCGCTGTATATTTTAATGGCAAAAGGCAACGAAATTCGTCCAGTACCACATCCTAAACATCGTGAAAATGCAGCGTCTCCGACGATATGACGCAAAACTTGCTTGAAGTGTTTTGGGGTAAGACAGACATTGAGGTATTTGAAAACAGACTGACAAAACATTGATCCGTCATGACCGCGCTATCTCCGATAATGCACTTCATTCATACCAGAAGGTGACTTGTGTACTACGCCAGTTGATCACGTATTAAGCATTCCTTAACTTAAGCTCAGCCATGTTACATCTACCGCCGGCTCCCGCTTGTGGAAATCACGAGGACATCGATTTTGTTCCCTTTTGCTGAACGTGTTCATGTAAATTACAAGAGCAGGCAACTTTCGAATTTGCCGCTCATTTCTTGGCATGCAGCAAGGCCCCTGGCAGCGCTGCTGCTCTAGACAGTGTCATGTGTATGCAACGCCGCCCCGCCATACAACTTTCGAATGAGCCGCGCATTTCCCAGAATGCAGCGCGCCCTAACAACGGCAACGCATGTGGAAACGACGCTGCAGTAAACAGTCGGCTCAGCAGCGATGTCGAAACCCAAGCTCCGCCATTTCAAATTAGCCGTTAATCTCCCGTCTTCCAGTGCGGCCCATGGCAACGCTGCTGCTAGTAAACAGCGACATGTGTGTGCAACGAAGCCCCGCTATAGAATTTTAGAATTATCCGCTCATTTCCCTGCATGCAGCGCGGCGTATACGGCAGCGCCCGCGGCAACGGCGCAGCGCAAAGATCACCTCCGATGCTTTGCGTGTGAATAATAGGCTGTTTGTGTGAAGCTATGGGATAGACGTCGGACTTATAAAACGAGATTTCCAGGTGCGATCCCGGCCGAGCGGCAAAGCGATCTTCCTTTTGGACTCTTGTCGTACTGAGCAGCCCACCGACGTCATTGGTCACCTGAACGGGTAGAGAGAGAGATACGGTTGAACGGGTAAAAGCATTGGTGTAGTCAAGTGGTCAAGAAAGTCGAAAACTATACCTCGCCGACCCATCGAGAGATGGCGCTATTCCGCAGATACGTTCCACCTAAAGCGGACGTTCCGGTAAGTGAGCCTCGTTCATAGACAGCGCCAACCGGAACTGATGACAATGATTGGTAGCAGCAGCGCCCCAGCTTCAAATTTTCCGCGCACGTCTCGGCCTGCAGCGCTACAGTTCGATGATGATGAATCCTGTGTCGTAGCGCGAGCTACTGCATAGCTACATCACGGCGTCACGTGTTACACCTGAACTAGAATGCTCAAACTGGTATGGGAACTACTCAAGAGGCTCCGAATAAACTTAGGAACTCACGGGTACTACAGAGGAATGAATGGTCAGCACTAGGATATTGAAGATTCAACGCAAACTTTTATTGAGTAGTAGTAGGGGTAGCAGCATTAGGGTTTTGTTTGCTGAGGCGGACTTCGCCTTGCATAAGAGTGCCAGCGATTACTCTGCCTACGCGAAACCATATCGTACCAACGTCACGGATAGTTACCATACATAACTCATTCTTGTGGGCTGTAGAAATCCCAGCAGGAGACGACTAGTGGATTCTTCGGGCCGGGCCTGTCACCCGAATACGATTTCCGCAAAGCCAACTTTGTCCGCCGAGCTTTGTAGCTCGTAAGCTATTTGTAATTCTGCGCAATACCTAAAGAACTCACTTTCCGTTGTGTTCATGGCTGTGCGAAGCGGTGGTAGACCTTTTGCTTCGCTCAAACACCGAAACACACATCAAGGTCGTCCAACGGGCCAAAGATGGCTCTCGTGCCCAAGGGCTTCAGCCCCCATCTGAGGGGGAGGAATCAAGGAGGGCTCCCACTTCCCTTTCCTACGTTTATACCCCTTTTGGGCAAAATAAAGTTATCATCATCAAGATCATCATCATCATCATCTCCCTTTTAGGGTACTGACATATCTACACGTGGTGAAGATCAGATAACAACAGACCTCTTGGAGGAGGTCGGGCAAATTGTACTAGTAGAACTGGCAAACCTGTACACGCAATGCCTAATTATCATGAGTGTACCAGAATCTTGGAAGAACACAAACATCATCCTAATCCATAAGAAAGGTGATACGAAGGACTTGAAAAATTACAGGCCCATCAGCTTAGTGTCAGTCGTCTACAAGTTACTTACCAAGGTAATCGCTAACAGAATTTCTGCCACCTTAAGTTTCACTCAACCTAAAGAATAAGCAGGGTTTCGTAAAGGCTATCCAACAATGGACCATATTCACAAGATCAGTCAGGTGATAGGGAAGTGCGGGAAGTATACTGAACCCCTATATATAGCCTTCATAGATTATGAGAAAGCACTTGACTCGGTTGAAACCTCAGCAGTCATTCAGGCATTACGGAACCAGGGTGCAGGATGTAGACGAGCATTATGCAAAAATACTAGAGGATATTTACAATGAGTCCACAGCTACCATCATCCTCCATAAGGAGAACAGTAAAATACCTATAAGGAAGGGCGTCAGGCAAGGAGACACGATCTCTCCGATGGTATTCACAGCATGTTTAGAAGAAGTATTCAGACAATTGGATTGGGAACAGGTGGGAGTAAGGGTTAATAGAGAATACCTCAGTAACCTCAGATTTCTGATGACGTTGCCTTGCTATATAACTCGGGGAACGAATTTCAAAGCATGTTACCGCATTGGACAAACAGAGTAGAACCATGGGCCTGAAAATATGCCGAAAACTACAGTAATGATCAATAACCTTGGGACAGCACAGAGATTTGGGATAGGTGGCGAGGCAGTAGAAGTGGTAAGCGAATATATCTACTTAGGCCAATTTGTGACCCCGGATCCCAAACATGACGCAGAGATAATTAGAAGGATCAGAATTGGGTGGAGTGCATTCGGCAGGCATTCTCAGGTAATAAATGGAGGCCTACCATTGTCCCTGAAGAAGAATAAGTATTACAGCTGCATCTTAGCGGTACTCACCTACAGGACTGAAACTTGGAGGCTCACTATGAGGGTTCAACACAACATTGAGGACGACTCAGCGAGAAATGGAACGGAAGATGATAGGTGTAACATTAAGGGACCAGAAGAGAGCGGAGTGGACCACGTAACAAACGTGTGTTAAGGACATATTAGAAGAAATTAAGAAGATGAAATGGGCGGGCAGGACATGTAATGCGGAGGCAAGATAACCGTTGGTCATTAAGGGTAACAGAGTGGACCTCTAGAGAAGGGAAGCTTGGCAGAGGGCGGCAGAAAGTTAGATTGGCAGATGAGATCAAGATGTTTGCGGGGATAAATTGGTCGCAGTTAGCACAGGACCGGAGTAATGGGAGATTAGCGGGAGAGGACTTTGCCCTGCGGTGGGCGTAGATAGGCTGGTGATAATGAAGATGACATCTACATGTGTCGGGACAGAAAAAAACGTGGCAGCTAGGCTGACAGATAAGAGCCTCGGCTTTCGCCACCAAGTTATTAGAACCGTCGACCCTCCGATACGAAACTTTTACACAAGGCGCGAGACGAGTGAGGATCTAAGTCTGTTTTATGGAGCAACGAGCGGAAGAAATAAAAACAAAAAACCTCTAAACAAAAAAGGTCGCTAATTCAGCGTAGGATGGTACTAATTATGGCCGCGAATTGGCATTAGCCTCAGGGCGTCAGAGATGGTGGCTCGCAGCAGGAGACAGGCGGCGGTTGATGGCGACGGAAACAGATAACGCTTCCAAGATTCGACGGTGATGTTGCAGGGTATGTGAACACAGCCATTAAGCTTTGCATAAAATCCGAATTGAATTTTATTGAATAAACTTTATTATCTTCGTTGCATTATCGCAGCAGGCTTGTGTGGCCCTTTTACTGGCGGTGGGGCCCTTAGTCCAGGGCGCCACTGCCTTGCGCCGCCCGCTCGACACGCTGTATCACAGCACTTGGTTCGTGCTAATCCTCGCAGGTCAGCACCATACTTCCACAGTGCTGGGATTGTGGCATGTGTGGTGTTAGTGGTGATTTGATGCACTCCCACGTGACGTGCTATAGTTCGGGCGGGTTTCCGCACCTGGTTAGGTACATTTTACTCAGGAAATACAAATTGGGTTGTACATTCGCTAAGATTTGTTTCCGTGCTACCACGTCTCTCTTGTCCGGCTGTTTGCGCGGCTCTCAATATTGTTTCCTAGTTCCTCCGCAGTTTTCTATTATGTCTGTTTGACTAGCTAGGTTCATCTGAGGTCGCGCGGTTCTGTGCGTATCCTAGCATCACCTCGTCAGCCCCGCAGCTTCCTTCTAAAGCAGAAATAGCGCGACAATTGGGTATTGGGTATAGGCTGAAACAGTTTCTTTGAACGCCCGCCACAACGTCTAGCATGACGTAGAATTTCCCGGAGCCCCGACCTCATCAACAAAGAATGCTTCCGCTTTGATTCCTTGTTGCCTCGTTGCCGTCCTGCGTTATTGTGTCTTTAGCGTCCAGCATCACTCTTGGCGTAGATTTGTTTCTCTCTCTATCACACGCCCTTACTAGCGGTTGAGTCTTTTTCCCCAACTCTGAGCCCCGGGGGTCTCTTTGGTGTGCTTTCGGGCAAAGTGAAATTAAAACCAAAACAGAAAAATCACGGCTGCTCCATGAGCGACCACGTCCGACACGAGCTGCAAGTTTAATACCCGCGCACAAGCTGATATGAGCGCACCCTAGTGCCATGCCGGAGAGAATAACTCCGTGGTTACAAGTTTCAGCTAGCGAGTTCGCCTATTTGCCCTTTCCACTACTGCTACATCGAGTCATTCTTTATGAACGCGGAAACTGATATTCTACCACTACAAATTTTAGAAATAGTTTCAGCGGGTAAGTTCACTGCACCACAGTTTTGCAGAGAAGCCACGCTGACTTAACTTCGCCCGGAGCTGTAATGGCAACCATATGCTGCTTGAGCAGCTAAGGAAGTACTTGGGCCTCTGGCTTGACGCAAGCGCAGTTGCGAAAAAATGGTCCAGAATTTTCAAAAAACGTGCAGGTAACACAACGTTACGCCGGTGTCACTTCACCGGTACACCTCACTATAGACTCGCATTGGCGCAACTTTGACCGATTTCAAACGCGTAGTTTCAAACATTGCGGTGAGAACCTGCGTCAAATCTCTAATAGCTTGTGGCGTCTTGTGTGATCAGAAATATGTTGCAACTGCTGAAAAATTACGTGTTCGAACCTAAGTTATAGTACGTTGTGAAATTCCTGAGTGAAGAGAAGGGGTAACGAAATAGTAAAACCCTAAAAGAATGCATTCCCAGGTACAAAATGTCATGAAAGACCTTTCATGAACAGAAGTAGCAATGATCGTAAGAAATTATACCTTTAAAATTCCCGGAGTTTGCACAGACCCATAATTATTCCACCCTCTAGGGGTCCTGTCTGCAACTAGTTCCACTAACTAGAAGATAAATTCCAAGGCTGGTCATAACCGACAGCAAAAAGCCATCAAAAAGAGGCAGTAGCAAATAAATGGCTTAGTACCCACGATATTTTCAAGAAAAGGCAGCTCTCGGCGTCATCTGTACATGCCGGCACGCATAAACAACGCTCACATCAGCTGTTGATATTTCGGCGTGCCTTAGTTTAATGACCTAAACCAGAGGCAATTTTAACTGCACTGTCAAGAACATCTCAAGAAAAAATGTTGCTGATTTTTGTTTTAATAAATGTTTCAAATTATGCTAGTTTCAGTATGCTTGACTCTTCTTGGAAACGAACGCAGCGAATTATTTCCTTGTACGGTCAGTGCACTTCGTCCTAATTGTTTTATGCACCTATTCTGTGTTTCACCTTAGATGGGGCGAGAAAGAGGGCTGGTACAGAAATTCAAGACCACCGTCTGTAACAACTGCCCAGTGAGAAAACATTTTGCCAGTATACGAGAAAACTGAGATACAAAGCAAGCCAACTACTTCGTAATTAATGACATGTTAATTAACCACACCATTTAAGATATACCGATATACATATTTTTTCCACGCTTACAAAACTGTCATTCATAGCTCTGTTAATTACCAAGCACATTATTTTTTTATAATGCTCAGGGTAACCAAAGATGTTTCGCATTGAAAACCATAGGTAGAATGAGCACAAGAGGCCAAAAGTGCGAGAGTTGTGCTTGCAAAATGCGCGGTCGCTACACCTAATTTTAACCGTGGAGCTGTTGTACAAGGCGAAAGTTCGGTGTTGTAGAAAAAAATACCAAAAAAGTGCGGAGAACTCGTGACCCCGTGCCTCGCGGTGACCGCCGAGCATTCCTGGCACGTTCAGCGGCTTTAGCAAAAATAAAAAAACTGGTAAGAACCACGAAAAGCGAGAAAACGCCGAGCGCGCGTTATCCCACGCCTCACGGTGACCGCCAAGTTTCCGGCTCGCGCAGTGGCTTTAGCAAATAAAAAAAACTCCAGCACTCCCGTCAAGCGCTACCACGCATGTAATTCTTGGCATAGGAACACGACGATATCGATGCATATGACGATGACAACTAGTAGCACAGTGCAAAGCAACGACGTAACCTGTAAACAAACTATTTCAAACGTACAAATTCGGGGGGATGTGTCCTTGAGTGCTCAGGTATAAAGATATTCCGCAGCTTTGCTATGATTCAAGCCTTGCGCGACTTAGAGCAAGCTTCGCCAGTTGATCTCGTGGAAGTGTACATTGCTGAGGGTGATTTTGCATCCACTACTCGCCGCAAAGAAGACGACTACCTTTTCGTTGCACATGACGACGATAACTAGCCCCGCCGCTATGCAAATGAACGGTGATACTTTACTGTGTCCGGCAATGCTCACCTACAACACCTTCGCATTCAATTCTTGCGCGTGAGTGCGAGCTTGCATAATTTTTTTATTCATAACATCAATTTTGTACCGAAACCCCACCTTTAAAAATTACGTATGAGCGGTCTCGCACCTTTTTCAACACCTTCTTCTAAACGTATGGTGGCGACCTAAAACAAAAATATGCTGCCACTACTTGAACAAGACCGAACTCCCACCCCCTAAGCCGAATTTTTACCCACATCACGGGATGGTGAGATTGGATAATACGTAAGCCAAGAATATATGTATAGCATCTCAGCTGGGGTAATTGGAGATTAATGGGAGAGGGCTTTCCCCTGTAGTTGGCGCAGATAGGCTGGTGATAATGATTTCAGCTGAACTGAATGCGAGGTTTAGTAGCATCATTCGTTCTCTTTATACATTGCCCGATTTTGCGCCGTTGCTTGCCCTTCCAGCGTCCAATTGCACGTGCTTTTTGTGTCGTCGCTGCTTCTCATACATTTATGTCTCGCCGCGTAACTGCGACGGCTTTTCACAATAAGCCGGTACTGTAACTGACAGATACATGATTACAACTTATAAAATAAGGACAGAACAAAGACCGCGACGTCCGGTTGGTGTTTCTCTTTTACAAGATGACAAATTATATGAAGACGAAGCCGCTCGAGTGTGAGCTGCTCCCGCGAGATGACAGGCAGCACCGATTATGGTGATCTCATTGGTGCAGCGATGACGATGACCTATAAAGTTTTAACGTCTTCCCCGGCCACAAAGAACCCGGGGTCAGTCCGCGTCCATTAACTACGATAAGTTCGGTCCGGTTTGATGCGGCAGTCAGAAAGTGAGACTGTCACAGGGGACGCCTTTTGAAGACACGCCCAGAATGTCGGCGCAGGCGACTCAGCCAGGCTGAAATACGAAGCCCGTCTTCGACGTTCCTGTACTCTGATGCAAGTTCCTCAGCTTTCATCACTGCGACCTCCAAATAGTGTCTTGTAGGCTTCCGCTTCTTTCTGAAATTATGGACTCTCGTAATTAGATTGGCGCTGTTAGGTTCCTTGTTCTTCAGAAGGTTTCTGCACTATATTGTTTTCTTTAAAATGCATTGTGGACTACGTGCTGCGGCTATCTTCCTTGCATATCTTATAAAAGCGTAACCACGCTCTTCAGTTTTGTGCATCGCTTGTCGATGTGCGCCTTTCATCTTTCTCTTTAAACATTGGCAGTGAAACAATAATGGTCTCATGCTCGAGACGTTCGGCATACGCAGCTTCTACCAACGCAATGGGAGTCGATGAGCCCTTTGTCTTGCTCGCGGTCCTATCGGCGCACTCTTCGAATTCCCACGAATGTAAGGCAGTTTCTGCTTGATCTTCAGATGCAGCCAACAAGAGGACACATTCTCTCGTTCTCTCTGAGGAAAGAAATCTGACAGAGGCGACTTTTCTGGCAACACGTTAGGCTCACCAATGGTTTCAAAATCAGGTGTGCTGTGGCATAGTTCCGTAAATGCAAGAAACTATTTGAAGTTTCGCGAAGAATACAATTTCTCAATGATCTCAAACTGTTCGTTTGCTTGGGGTTTCTTGTCTTTCAATTGGTGGTATAATCGGATCATAATATGCGTGATTTCGTCTTCATAGTCTATGTTTGTAGTAAATTCATGGTCTAAGTCTTCGCTGTCAATAAATGGTTCGATCTCCTCATTAAAAAATCTCAATTCAGCTTCATTTTTTTGTACCTGGCAAAGAAAGCTCGTTAACACACCGCCAACGTCAGTTATCGTTATTGACGAGTCTAATATCGCTTTCGCGTCTCGGCACAATTCTCGAGCGATTAACCGCGTTTTTTTCTCTTCGCATATTCAGTTCGTCAAGGCGGATCGTAGGCACAGAAATGCTTTATTCGTATTGTGCATCTTGCAGTGATCGATGAGCTATAGCATGCACATCACCATTCATAAAATCGGGACCTGGACCCATCGGGCAATAGTCGGAGGTGAGGGCACATCGTCGTCTGTGGTTCCATCGCGTCGTTCGGCTTTTGGTAGCACCACCGTCGTTCTTTGCATCACAACAGTCCGTCGTCGGCATCGAGGGGTCCCCCTTCTAATAGCCCAAATTTCGGACGACTCCGAATCACACAGGGCCTTCTTCCCGGGTTTCGGCACCAAAAAAATAGAAGGAGAGACAAAACGCCGCGACGTCCGGGTGATACGATGGTGTTTCTCTTTTACAAGATGGCGAATTAGATGAAGACGAAGAAGCTCCAGCGTGAGCTGCTCCCGCGAGATGACCGGCAGCACCGATGATGATGATCTCATCGGTGCAGCGATGATGATGATCTCTAAAGTTTTAACAGAACTGGCCCTCCAAAACCCAGGCTAACCTAAAATGGCAACGCTGCGAAGCGAAAAAAAAAATGGCGGCGTGAGCTTCTTGGGTTCGCTTCAATCGTCAGGCGTCATTCGTCATATTCTATCGAATGGCGCTTTTGTTGTCGCGTGGTTCTCAGTCAGCACTGGTATGACGAGCGGTGAGCGATCTCGTGGGCAATCAAAGTGCTCTGAGAAATGCTGCTACTAAGATGAAGCACGGAGAGTAAACTACTTACAGTGTTGAACCAATTAGGCTTCCGTCCTTCTCGAATCAAAACTTCGCCTGAACTGTTTAAGCATACAGTTCATAATAATAAAAAAACGTTCTTCCGTGATAATGTTTGCTACCTAACTGCCACTACAACCGCTATATGGTTTCCAAGAAACACGTGATAACATGATACGTACGTTTTCCTGCTGCTTTACAAAACTTGATCTTGAAATAAGCAGAAGGTACGAATTTCCCTACATTGCGCGTACGAGTAGGTATACTACCAGTTGACTACTGCTAACTCTATAGAACACTTTGGCAATCGTGAATAATATAGAGAAACTACGAAGTGATGATGTAGGAAAATTACTTTTTGGTACCTGCACCGTCTATTGCTTGAGCAATAGACGGTTGACGTAAAAAATATTAGCCGTCTATATGCGCACACGGAGAGACAGAAAAACACAGAATGACAAAGCGTAGGCTGAAAGGAGTGAAGTCAAGCAGAGCTGGCATCGCTGGCGCTGTCTTCACGAAGCTGCCAGAGTAATCACCCGGGAAAGGGCGGCTCCTTGTCACCTCCCGCTGCCTTGCATGCCCGGTGTCCCAACATAAACTGGAGTGCAAAGCAAGGACAGGGCCAAAACGAGGATGTCAAAGGAATACTGGCGATGAAATGCCGACCCCTGTGCACAACTGAATGAGCGAAAGGCAGCCTATGCCGCTGCTAAAGCGAGCAAACGTGAACACTGGAGTGGTTAGAAAGAAAAGCACTGTTGGCAGGGGTGCGACGGGCGTGCGAGAAACATCGCGTTGCGGGATTTATAGCCGGAACCAGACGCGTGCATTGCTCAGGGCCTCAGCCTCCCAAGGAAGCGCAATGAAACGCTCATTGCTTTATAAAGGTACAAAAATGCGACGCCCGTACTTTACTGAAAGGTGAGATCTCCAACATGAGCACACCATACAAAGCAAAAATAACAGCATGACCTGATTATTTTTACGCGCGCCTGAGTCGGTAGACCAGTCGGAGGCTGAGAAGTAGAAAAACGGTCTTGTTTTAACTCTGGTTAGTGCGATGTTGGCGGATACCACATCAGCCCAAACAAATATCCGCTTCTGGAATACAACTTTAAAATGTTTGGGCAGTTTAAGCTGCACTGCCCGAGCATGGGAAGTATTTGTTAAAAGCAAAAGGCCAGAAAGAGTGCGCGAAGAAGCTGGGGAGCATGCTACTATAAAATAGGGTATCAGCTCTGTTCCTAACCTCCAGAAAAAAGTACCGTGTAGGATCGGTGTCGACTCTTGTGCATTCATGAATAATCTCAAGTGGAAAGCAGATACACGCTGCCACCGAAAAGGACGGAATACAGCTTATTGCTTTGTAATGGTTGGAGTGCATTTTCAGGAACCTCAGAATCTTTAGAAAAATATATAAAATGGAGGAACGAAACACGTACCAAACGCAGTGCACCTCACGAACCAACTGACTCGGCTTAGTTTAATTTTTGACTGAGACTAGCGATACAAAATAAAAGGACTCTGCAACACTTCTGATGAATGCCTTCACTCTTTCCGTCGTGTCTGAAGCACTGCAACAGCTATAGGTACCGCCATCAGGAAGCGGCGCTGCGTGACTTTCTGGACACAGAAGATACGCCTCCCGCTTCTGTTTTGCTTTCGTGGCTTTCTTCTTAAAGTGCCTATCGAACGCGTTCGTTGCTTCAACTGAAGGAAACACGGCCAGTAGCCGCTACACCGCTGTAATGACGTGATTCCAGCGGTTGAAGAACGTCAAGACTTGGAAAGAGAGAAAAATCTTTTTAGGAAGTTTGCAAGTTGTCTGACTGGTGTAAAGCACTTAATTTTGGACTGAAGTGCTTTGATACCCCTAAACCAAGTACTGGATGTGTTGGTTTACTACGTTCTGCAAGAATGTGATATTTTGTATAAAATTGAAAAACTGTTGGCAGCTCCCTTTTTTTGAGCTGGAATGGTTGCGGAAAAAGAAAGATCGTAATAACACTTTGTGTTATAAGACGAGCGTTGCGGATTAGGGAACAAACGCATGCAGCAGACACCCGGACTCGAATTAACAAAAAAACATTGATTTGCGCTGTAAAACAAAGGATATTTTAGAGCACTTGGTGCAGGTACTTGATCAAATTGAGAGACGAGATGGACTCGGATTGCACACAAAAGGAGTTGTTAGAAGTTTCTATTAGAGGCCTCCAGCAACCACGAGACAATAACAGGGTGTTGACGCTGATGACTATACCATAAATCTTTAGGAGAGAGGTCACCAGCTTTTCTCTTGCTTTTATGACACAAACCTTGTATCTGGCTGTGTTCACCGGTACCATGTATTTAGAGGCAAGGCAATCCTTGCGTAAGAGTTTGACTGAAAGTTCGCCAGCCGAACGGCCATGAAATCGTAATTATCCAGCTTAGTATTTGAAAAGAAAATCGTCAATTCGGCAGCGGCGAAGGGTTGTACCACCAGCGATCTTTGGCGAAACATAGATTGAAGCTTAAAGAGACACATTTATATAGCTATGAACATATCCTCATCTTATGAATATATCCTGAAGTGACCGCAAACTTCCGCAGCCATGCACAGACTTATTTCAATGTACGGAAGGTTGCCTCGAAAGTACTTTTGTTCTAAGCCCACCATGGAAGCGCAAACAAGTAAAGTGAGCAAGGTAGGCAGCGACCAGCTTGCACTAATGCGCAAGGTAGAAATCGGGGCCGCCCTTACGACTTCGGTGGTTCGCCAGTACTAGTTGGCGGTCCCTTTATCCGTTATCTTTACGCCAAATATCTGGATGTGTCAACAGTAAATGGTATGTGCTTTTTCACTCAATTTTAATCACCAGAGAGGCTCTATTAGAGAGATGCATTTGGGCAAAATAATTTTCCGAGGGACGTGCGTGGTACCCAGTTTTAGTTATATCGACGCACCAAAATACATTCGAAAAAACAAATGCTCTAAAATATCGCGCAAATATTCAAATATCTCAATGGCAGCTATTTACGCGCACAACACACGCCTAAAATCAGATTGTGTACATTTAAACAATGTTCACCCAGTTTTCCAAGACACATGCACGGTCACAAATACTTTGCCGTTTTCTTTTGCAAACTTTTCGCTGTAGCGTACAACGTGCTTGCCATATTAGTGCATCTTGCTTTCTCTCGTTCGCCATCGCTTACCATCGATTACTTCTGAATTCATACCATTACACACTGGCACTCGCCTTCATGGCGCAGACACCAAGTAAGTGCAGCTTCGGCAGAAATATTCCCCATGCAAAAATAGTTCATTCTACGCATTCTATGTTATCATTACATTGCCATGAGAATCTTGGCAACAAAAAATGGCGTCCACTTCGCTCTACACAAATATTTATTTTAGTCGGGTATTCAAAAATTTGTGGGAAAAGACCCGAACTCTTTCCAACCCTTCAGTTTTATAACTTTCAAACAAACCTCACTAGTACCAGAGTCCTTCAATGCAGCATTGAAGGACTCTGCTAGTACACATCCACCAACCAGGCTCGGAAATGTACATTGTAATGAAGTTCAGGTGTTTAGTGAATTACTGTGTGAAACCTTTTCCTAATGTTCCCTTCAGCCACTTGCTTCTTTCGCTATATTTTTTGCCTGCGACATAGTAACGCAATGGTAATCAGTTTTTCTCTTTTCGTACTTACGAGGCTCCCTAAAATGAACTTCAGTTCACGTATTTTCCCATTTGTTATTATCAACATTTTATTATTATTTTATTTCTCTGTTGCCCCTGTTAAATCGCGCTATAAGTTTTATAAAGTAAAAGCTAGTAAGCAAGGAAAAGTAAGCAAGCAAGGAAGTAACAGCAAGTTTCCCGAAATCCGGTTCCGCCGTATATTAGATGATTATTGCTCTTAATAACTAAGCAATCATTGGCATACTTGGGAATAGTTAATCATCTTTTACCACGGCTGGCATGCTTCGGCTCATTTCTGGCACTCCTTGGGTTTTTGTGTCAGTCGTGTCGTCTCCGGGGTCCTTCAAGCTCACAGTCCGATGGGGCAGGCTATCGCCTTCGATAACCATCTCTACACAGCTTGCATACCCTCGTTCGACTCTGGCCTTCTTGGGTTCACGAGGGGTTAAGTATCATTCTTGCCAATGCTTGGGTTCAAGCTGATCTTCCCTTCAAAGGTTTCAGTCTTTTGCATTGATAATATCTATAATACTTAATTAGTCATTGCTTTACGTAGAATTATGATAAAATATGGTGGATAAAGATAAAATAATCTAGTATAAGATAGGTGAGTGATTGGTTATTCATTGATAGTACTAACTGTAAAGGTGAGATGACATTTTATAAGGATTAATCAAGACGCATTAGGATGGACTAGGGTGGCATAAGATTGATTATAATTTATTAGGGTGATTAAAGCTTGATAAAAGTGGGATTAAGGAAACTACGGTGAATTAAGAGGAATTAAACTATAATAAGATGAATTAAGTTCGATTATGGCAGATTAAGAGAGATTAAAAATGTTTAGGCAAGGTAAAATGGCCTCGCTATAGGTAGATGGTAGGATGTGTATTGTAAAAGGCATGCGTCCTAATAGTGACTTCGTAAAGCACATGGCGCAGACCTAAATGTCTCCAAACATTTTTATTAGCAAAATAATACCTAATTAGGTATTCCTGGGAATTATTACTATGGTTAGAAGAAAGGGGATTAAAATAGGTTGACTTAACGTGAAAAGGGATAAATTTAGATTGCTATGAGATTGATTGTGATTATTGGTATGCTGGAATTCAGGTAAATTAGGGCATGGTTAGATTACGTTCCTAACAATAGAATGTTACAAAATACGTAGTTCACGGTACTGAGAGAGCTCATCACATCCTCAGCTTCTTACGTCGTAACTTTGCCCTTACACACGTATCTTTAAACCTACTACTATATATAATCCTGCTGGTATACAAATTAGAATATGCGATAATATTATGGTGGAACTCATTTAGGACCTCAGTGCTTGACTTATTCTCACTAACTACTCGCCAAGCGCTTCCATTGCTTCTGGTAAACCAACTGAGACACTCGACCCAGTTATAGAAGAAAATCTACGTTTCCGTCTTTATCACAAAATTTACTGCGCTAACTTCACAACTTCAAGGTCGGGGTCTCTAGCTCTGGCGCCAACAGCCACATTTACTCGTTCTTTACCAAGACTTGCGACGACTGGATCTACGTCCCCCAAAGTCATCGCAAGCAATCCGCTTTCAGCATTCTTTAAAACGGCCGTTGCCACCTCGCACTCACTCGTTGCCACCTAGTCACCCACTTCTTTCTGTAAAGCCGTCGAGATTTGAGAGTATTTTAATAAAGGCAATCACTTAAAGGAGCCATGAAGAGAAAACACAAGTTTGGTTCATTCAAAAGATTGTCTCGTTAGAATCATACTGACACCACTTTTAACGTAAACTTCGCTCAAATAAGCTACATATTTAGGAAAAAAGGGAATGGTCATGCGACCCACCAGCTCATTTCCCGCAACAGAACCTATGATGTCACATGAGCTAAGCTCTGCGATTGGCGGAGGCTGGCAGAAGCAGACGCAAATTAGGTAGAGCTTACAAACTAGACGAACGAGCGATTTGCGCTTGAATTTAGGGCACATTCTTTACAAAGCAATAAGAATGATGGGACAAACAGTGGAAGTTACGAAAGCACATGTAAACATAGAAGTACTGATGCGTTCTGCTGTTCGTACTGCGCACAGCATGCTTTGGTTTAGCTGCACAGCACTATGGGGCTTGGGGTTGTCTCAGACGACACTGGCCGATTGACGCAAGCAACGGTGTCTTACGTGACCCCATTTGTCGAGCGAGCACTGTTTCAGGGAACGAATATATTCTCCCAGAACAAAAACAAGCCAGGTTTAAATGCGGGCAAAAACAAACCAAACGCTTGCCACGGTATGGTGGAGCCATCTAGGTTACGGAACGTAAAGCAACGCGGGAACAAACCAACACCGCTGTACAGGGTGGAGACAACCTTTGAACGGTCCCGTGCCGCCGCAATTGGGCCAACGGGCTCAACGCGTTATTCTTTTCGTTTCCCACGAGACCTAGCAACGCGAAACAGACAATATGATTCAAACTTCTTCAGTAAACCACGTTGCGGCGATAATGTTAGCGCGGTTTTGACACAATGACTTGCTTCGGCGGCGAGCGAGCAACCGAAAATGGCGGCGCCAGCGTATATGTGTCTCTACCCTGTACGGCGGATGCGTGAATGAAGGTACTCTAGGCTGCAGAGCGGTCGGTTCCTGTGATGTCATTTGGGACCACGAAAACGCACGATTGAGCGGGAAATTCAAAATTTTAACCTAAATTGTTTGATTTCTCAGTGAATAAAGCCCCGTTTGTATCCGGACAAGCGCTGGGGGCACTATAAAACACGAAATCTTTCGAATAAAACCAACTTGCATTTTCTCTTCATGGCTCCTTTAAGAGCAAAGCTACATTGCCGTAGATACTTTACTTTTTTAATAACATTTTTTTCGAATCTATGCTCTTGGACCTTCATTTAACCGAAAATCTTCTTTGTAGAGCTTTTCTGTTGTGTTTTTCTGTGCATCAATCATACTCCTCCTGTTGTCGTGTATAGATTCATTATTTACTTTGTTTTCCGGCGTCTCATCTTCGCATGCGTTTGTTCATCCTGCGCCCTTTTGTATTGGCGTCCATATGTTTTCCAGCACTGAGGCCCCATGGCTATTCCTAGGCACAATAACCACGATTTATTATTATCATTATTGTGATGACCACATGACGGCGACCAGTAAGGACTAGTGTCTCCTCCACTGCTTACCTTTATTAGGTAAGCAGGAGTTTTTTCGGTGTTCTTTGTGTGAACGCCGTGCGTACAGAAAGGGAATTGTGCTTTCGGGTGAGCAACTGCTGATTTTTACCTCCAGTGCACACCCCTTTGTCTGCTGTATCTGTGTGGCTGTGGAGTCACTCTTTAAGCCTTGAGACAGCGGTCTACAAGCCAGCGCAGCCAGCCAGCCAGCGAACATGCCAGCCATCCCAGTGGCGCCCTTTGTCGGGGCAACCTTTGTCCCTTCGGTGAACGTAGGCACCGAAGTTGCTGCCCCACCGGCTCTTCTCTCCGAAGCAGACGAGAGCTTCTTTTTGTCGGTCATGCAGTCACCAGGATACTTGTGGAGAACCTGGTTCTGCGTCGGGAGAGCGTAGGCAGGCTTGCCCAGCAGGCTGCAATCATCGCTTCCCTCCCTGAGGACGTCCGCTGCTTGCGAGGGAAGCTCGCCCGTCCGCCGCTTGCCTTGCCTGGATCACCCAAGTATGTTAAATCTATTGTTTTCGACAGTGTCACCGCACTTTGGCTTTCCCTTGAGGGCGTCGTTCACCGCTGCAGCCGCCGTTTAAGCTTGTGAAGGTGAACCCATCCTGTCTTCTACGAACATTTTAAATGCAGAGCATTTCTTTAAATCACGATGTCACCCGGCGTTGGCGTGCCACGGCGTCCGCAACAGCCGTTCCAGGTGCGCCCTCTCCCCCACTCATCCTCTCCCGCATCACGCTACCCTCCTCGCTCCCAACAACAGGTCCGCACCCCTCCCCCTACACTATATAAAAAAATAATACTTACCGGCGCCTGGTTTTGATCCCACGACCCTGCGGGCGGAACGCGAGGTACGTGGTGCTCTACCCACTGAGTCACAAAGCCGACACAGAATGGAAGGCTACGAACGCGCCTTATATCCTTGACTCATTCAAACTACGTCAAGAAGCTGCTGATACAACGCATTCACTACCTGTGGGTGGAACGCGAGGTACATGGTGCTCTTCCCACTGCGCCACAAAACCGACACAGAATGAAAGGCTACGAACGCGGCTTATATCCTTGACTCATTCAAACTACGTCAAGAAGCTGCTGATACAACGCATTCACTACCACCAACTCCCCAAACACTAAACGTTAACGCAATACACCCACCCCCTATGCGACGCATTTACTCGAGTCCCCCTCGCAGGGAGATTGGCCTTTGGGTTTTTAATAGTCAATCGGCTACGGCGTCGAGCGCTTAGGGTTCTTCTTCGGAGTACCCTTTGCCCCTGACCCCACGGGCTGGGGTCAGGGGCAATGTGCTTTTTTTCCATGGTTTCACCACAGAAATGAAGCACTACTCGCGTGTGTACAGCAGAGCTTTCTTCACCGGTGGTGGTGCGCATAACACTGAGCACCAGGTCACTTGTGTGTCATAATTGTCTGCAAACATATTTTTGCAACCTAGAGCTCATTTGTTCGCAGTTCGAGCAACTCCATTGTCGTTTAAACACCTGAAGACACTATACGATCCATATTTCCCTTCCTTCGTCACTGTGAACAATGAATTCCTAAGCGCCTAGGTGATCCGTCGACGGAAGAGCTGCCTCTTCAAACCTTTTCTAAGGCATTTTCCACCCTGGCATTGCGCAAATCACTTAAATAATTGAACATGAGAAGAAAGCACACTCGCTAGCAATGACATATCAGAATACTAGAGGTCTTCGTACAAAGTCTTTTGAATTCTTCTGGAATGTTGTTTGCCCTAAATTCTCTACATTTGTTATCTGCAAACCTTGCGTTGCAACGATATCTCGTGTTCCGTTTATTTCTTCCTGGTCATGAAATCATGGGAAACGACAGCAAGTAAACTCGTAATAAATAGAAGGGTGGAGGTATGGGTACTGTCGTTGATTGCTTGGGGTGATGCTTACGGCGTGCTGACCTCGAAACTTCAGATGGATCAGTTTGACTTAAAGTAAAACACAAGATTGCGCGAGAAGCTGTTAATTGGATCTTCTACGTTCATACTGATGTAGTTCCTGACGCGTTCTATGACTTGATCTCCTTCATTCAACATGCGCTTATTACTGACTGCAACCACGAGGCCCTCCCCGTTGGAACCTTTACCGCAACTCGCATTCAGTGGAATCAACAAAACTGTTCCATTATAACTGCTACATTTTAAGAAAGAAAACAGATTTCTATATCCATGGCACAACGTGAAAACATACAAAACTGCAGTGTAAACATTCCAGACTTGTGTTTTAGATGCAACGCATCTCATGCTCGCCCCTCTGTCCTTCCTGCGTCTGTCCGGCGTTGTCCGCACAGCTGCGCCTCTCCTCCTCTCCGCTCTCCGATAGCGAATGCTCTCTCCCAAACAGCTGCGGGTTGGCGCAGCGCGCTCTCACTCCGTTGCTAGGCGCCGGTGGGCGGCGCTGCGCTCGGCGCTGCGCATGTGCAGTACTCTCTCTCTCCGCGCTCTCCTCTCCTTCGGGCGCTGTGAATATAAAGCGGCATGCCACGCTCCGGCGGTCTCAGTCGACGGTCGTCCGCCCACCTCCCCTTCGCGTGAGAATCCCTGCTATAAGCGTAATCAATACGAAGGAAAACGACAATGGAACCCCCCATGAGATGCGTTGCATCACACCAAGGTTCCCGCGAGGGGAAGTGGGCGTAATTTTTTGAGCTTCTATGAAGGTACTGTGTCGCCTTTTGATAGGTTTTAGGGAAAACCGACAAATTCCATCATCCTCTATCTATTTCCTGTTGCCTCCCTAATATGCTACACCTTACGACTGGCACCAGCAGCACACAAACTCGCTACGGTTTCGCCCGCCGAGATTGTGTCGGGCTGTATGTCTACTTGCCTGCTGCTCCTCAATCGTCAGTGGTTAATCTCTCCTGTTTCAATAAATATGTTGACCGTGTTGCTGATATTGTGCTCTCGGGTACGAAGAAATACACCCAGCAATCATTACCTAAGTGGTTCAAGTTCCCACAGTGGTTTTATTAGAAATTTCGGGATAGTCTGAAAACTGAAAGAACGCCCGCGCAGATAATGAACGGCTCTGGCGCAGACCACTTTGCTCAGGAACTCCGGTGCCTGCGTGCCCTTTCTAATAATATTGCACAAGCGTCCTAATGCTTCATACCTGACGTGAGGAAGCTAAAGCAGCTCATCAACTGGGAGTCATCAGGAAGTATGTGCATTCAGATCCTGTCGAAGTCAAGAATCCATTCATCTACTACACTCCCACGGAGAGGAGGTTGTAGAGCTTGCTGACTGGTTTGCTCGTCAGTTTTCGTCCATATATGGGCCTAGCGGTAGTAGTGGGGACACAAGCGCCACGTGTCACTTGAGCGCGAACTCCCGGTTTTGCAACTTGATAAGGACATCGTGCAAACCAGCATCAGGCGGCTGAAGCCCTCGCATTGTGGGCAAGATAGTATTCCGGCTGCCATTCTCAAGATGAATCGCAATATATTTGTCCTATTTTTATTTTTATATTGAATAACTCTCTCCGGTATGCGACATTCTATTGTTTATGCACCATCGCCCGCATATTTCCTATGTTCAAGGTAGTGGAAAAACTTGTGTCATCAGCTCTAAATTTGTCGCTCTCCTCTGCTCTTCGTCTGAAATATTTGACTTAGTTCTCAAAAGGTCTTAAATTTGTCTCTTAAACACGTCCTCATTCCCGATCAACATGGCTTTATGCGCGGTCGTTAAACTTTTAGGAACTTCGTATGCTTCACAGAGCAGGCTCTCCCATCAGTGGTTGGTAGAAACAAGCTTGATGTAGTGGACACTTCTTGTGGTTCTTGAATTAAAAGAGCGATATTACCATGTAACCATTAACGGTCATACATCATTTAGGTACAATGCCTTCAGTGGTGTGACCAAGGGTCTGTTCTCGGCACCCTTCTTTTTTTCCATTTTCATTAATGACGTTGCTTCTGCCTTTAGAATTTCTACGTTTTTTTAATGATGCTGATGATGATGGGGTGCAGCGATGGCGTAGAGGTAGAGCATCCGCCTCGCGTGCAGGAGAACCATGCGTCGAATCGCAGTGCCGGGAAATTCGCACCGGATTAAAAAATCCCCATGTTGATGGCATTGCAGAATCAGGCTTGGGATGTGCCCTGATCCCGGGCGCCATTGCCCGTAACGCTCTCCATCACCAGAGCAGGATTGGCCACCCTGGTGTATTAATGGCCACACTCTCCCATGAATACGCCAGTTAACCCTCGGCCCTCAGTCTCCAGTGGCTACGAACAAAATGACCATGGCGGCGGTCCCACTTGTGACGGAGTAGAGGGCACAAAGAATCCCTGAATTTGCACTTGGCAACGTTCTACAGGAGAAGTTTATCTAGCGAGGCTAGTCTAGAGGTGTTGTTCAAGGAATTAGAGAGCATTAATTGTAATGTAATAGGCCTTAGCGAGGTTAGTAGCGCAGTTGAAGCCTTTGCAGTGTTGAAAAATGGACACGTCCTACGTTAACGTTGTCTAGTGTACAAAAGAGAACTGGGGGTGGGTTTTCTAGGGAAAAAAAGCATAGCTGGTAACAGACGAACAATATACATTAACGAAAGGGCAGCCGAACTTGCAAGTAGGATTAATAAGAGATACAAGCTCAAGGTGGTACAGGGATGCGCGCCCACATACAGCCACGACGACCAGCTATAGTTGAACGCTTCTATGAAGATGTGGAATCGGCAATGGCTCACGTACAAACACAGTATACCACAGTTGTGGGAAAAATCAATGCTAAAGTAGGCAAAAAGCAGGCTGGATATAAGGCAGATGGGAACAAGGGAGACTGATTAGTAGTGCTCGCAGGACGGAATAATCTACGCATCATGATTACCTTCTTCTGCAAATGGGAGAGCCGGACGTGGACGTGGAGGAGCCCGAATGGGGAGCATAAAAATAAAATAGACTTCTGTACGATGACCCTGACGTTGTGCAGGATGTGGAAGTGCTCGAAAGGGTGATGCGTACTGGCCACCGTATAGTAAGATCTTGAATTAGGCTCGATTTCAGAAGGGACCGTAGCAAACTAGTACCAAAGAAGCCGATCACTGAGCTAACATTAAGACGGAAGGTTGAAAAATTCAGAATCGTGCTGCAGAACTGGTATTCAGCGAAACCGAGGAAGCAGAGTTTACGACGCAGGGAGCGAGCGACAATCTTGCACGCATTATCACGGCGTTTACAGTAGAATTCGGAGGTACGATCGCTAGACAGGATACTGCTAAACTTTCCAGGGAGACGAAATATTTAATTGCGAAACGCCAAAGCATGACAATATCAACGCACCCGACACAATCCAACTAGCGGAGCTTTCATAGTTAATCAATAAGCGTAAGACAGCTGGGGTATGGAAGTATAATATGGAGAGCATTGAGCATGCTGTAAAAAACGGAGCCAGCCTGAAGGCAGCGCAGAGGTGTGTAGGCATGGGGAAGAATCAGATATATCCAGTTAAAGACAAGCAAGGCAATGTCATCACAAATAGGGATAAAATAGTTATAGTAGCCGAGTAGGTCAATAGAGATCTATATAGAACCGGTGACATTCAGGTTAATATCTTACGAGAAAGTAGTTAAGAGGAGATAGACATCCCATCTGTAACCACAAAAGAAGTAGACAGCTTTGAAAGAAATGCAGGGGGCAAAGCACCTGGTGAGGGTCAAACAACGGCAGACCTCCTAAGGGATAGCGAGCACACTTTGCACTAGAAAACCGGCAACCGTGTTACGCAATGCCTAATGACCGCGAGTGTACCGGAATCTTGCAAGGACGCGAACATCAATTTAATCCATAAGAAAAGGGACATGAAGGACTAAACAATTACAGACCGATCACCTTACTGTCAGTTGCTTACAAGATACTTAACCTGGTTATAGCTCACAAAATTTCAGCCACCTTACATTTCGGTCAACCTAATGAACAAGCAGGGTTTCGTAAAGGCTATAAATCAATGGACCATATTTACACGATCAGTCAGGTAATAGAGGAGTACGCGAAGTGTACTGAACCACTATATATAGACTTCATGAATTAAGAGAAATCATTTGACTTGGTCTAAAACTCAGAAGTCATTCAGGCATTGCGGAATCAGGGTGTAGACGACCATTACGTTAGAATACTAGAGGATATCTAGAATGGGTACACAGCTACCAACGTCCCCCACAAGGAGAGCAGTAAAATACATATAAAGAACGGCGTCAGGCAAGGAGACACAATCCCCCCAATGTTATTCACAGCATGCTTACAAGAAGTATTCAGAACATTGGATTGGTATCAGGTGGGCCTAAGAGTTATTTGAGAAAAGCTGAGTAACCTCCGATTTGCTGATGATATTGCCTTGCTAAGTAACTCGGGGAACGAATTGTAAAGCATGCTTACCGCACTACACAACCAGAGTAGCATCGTTGGCCTAAAGAATAATATACAGAAAACTAAAGGAATGCTTAATAACCTCGGGAGAGCACCGCGGTTTGTGATAGGTGGCGTGTCAGCAGAAGTGGTAAGTGAATTCATCTACTTAGGCCAAGTGTTGACCCTGGATACCAACCATGAGACAGGTAATTAGAAGTATAAGAATGGGGTGGAGTGCATTCGGGAAGCATTCTCACATAATGATTGGCAGCCTACCATTGTCCCACAAGAAGAAAGGGTGTGACAGCTGCATCGTACCGGTACTCACCTGCGGTACAGAAACTTGGAGGCTCACTAAGAGGGTTCAACTTAAATTGAGGACGACTGAGGGAACAATGTAATGGAAGATTATAGGTGTAACAATAGGGGCCAAGAAGAGAGCGGAGGGGGTCAGGGAACAAACGCTTGTTAAAGAGATATTACTAGAAATTAAGAAGAAGAAATGGATGTGGGCAGGACATGTAATGCGAAGGCAAGATAACCGTTTGTCATTAAGGGTAACAGAGCGGATCCTAAAAAGGCGAGCGTGGCAGGAGGCGGCAGAAAGTTAGATGGGCAGGTGAGATCAAAAGTTTGCGGGGATAAATTGGTCGCAGTTAGCACAGGACGGGGATAATTGGAGATCCATGGGAGACACCTTTTTTCCCTGCACTGGGCGTAGACAGGCTGATGAAAAAGAAGATGATGATGATACTAAATTGTTAAAGAGCATAATGTTCAGGACCGCAATTCTCTCCAGGCTGACATCACGTCATTCTATCATAGTTGGTGCACTAAGAACCATCAAATTTTGAAGATTCAGTAAAACAAGTAGCCTCTTATAGTAGAAAATCCAAACAGTGGCAGTATGCCTTCAAAATTTTCAGCACTCCACTGCCGAGGATGACAGAAATTACGGACTTGGGAGAACTCTGATTCCTCTGACGTACTCTTCCAACGTTACATATAGGTAACCCGACGCTCTGTTCGATGTCTTCGAGCTGTTTTGAGAGATTCTAGAGAGTTGCAAGGTCTCCTTTCTTTCTTAAACCTGTCTAAGAAGCACGCATGGATCCCGGCACATAAATTATTCGTTAATCAGGGACTCTGCCCTTATTACTGTACTGTACTTCAATGTACTGCAACTGTACTGCAATGATGACGATAGCAGGGGCAGCTGCCAGTGGCTACCTCTTCTTCCTTTCTTAAATTTGTTGAATAAACAGGCCGGGATCAAGGCAAACGAATAATTCTTTAATGACAGATGGAACTGCACTAAAATGATGATGATAGAGGGGACAGCTGTTAGTGGTCACCTGTTGTTCCTTTCTAATATTTTCAATATCCTCCCGGCCACGCGAGTCGAATAGGAACATGTTGAACCTAAAACGTCTTTAGCGGACATCTCGCACAGCGGTCTTCGAAAGCACCCAACCGGAGAAGTTCAAGCTCATTACGCAATTTTTGGTACAAATACCTGTCATATCCGTGGTGGTGGGTCCTGCTGGTCCATGCGTGCGCTTCTATCGATGCTTGGAGAGATAGAGAGAGAAAACATTTTAATGAGCTCAAATGTGAGAGTGGAACCCTATTCTGGGAATCCATGCGTTGACCTCGCCGTCTTTGCCCGTGTCACCAGGAGAGTCTGGTCCTACGGTTCACAGCTGGTAAACAGTGTATCCCACAGTTCAGGAAAGGAGCAGGTGGAGTGTCTCTTATTCCGGCACTTTGTGGAATCGGTCCGGGGATGGTGGCTTCTCTTGACCGTTGTCTTTCCTGGATGACCTAGCAGTGTTCATGTAATCTTTATGTGGAATGAGCGCCCGATCGCTTGTCGTGTCTTAACACATGATTGTACCGTCCACGTTTTATTCATGTGAATGGCTATCCCCTGGGGAGCCTTCCTCTTTGTCGTTCACCTGATTAATCGGCAGTTTCTTAGGTGCATTTGTGGAATATTGTTCACAGTACTTGTGCTGGAACGTCATAGAGACAACCTCTTTCGCGGTTTTCGCGAACTTCATTTTAAAATCGGGGTGTTTAGACCTTCCCCACGTTCGGCCTTGCCCAACGAAACCACTATCAAACTAGTGCAACTCCTATGGCGACGTGCATAACCCGACGTCCTGTCTGAATATGAGGTTACCTTCTGGTGTGATTGCTTCTGGGGCGGTTCTTCTCTCAAGTGGTGTTCGTGAGCCTTCATTGAGTAGTTTGTTCCGCACTGATGTTCTTTTCGTATCACGAAGACCACTTGAATTGGCGTTGCTTTGATGACCTATCATCTCTGTTGCCAGTAACCGAGAATTTTCTTCGCTGGGGTGGATGTCTGAGTGAGTAAGAGAAACGGGTGCCTCTGCTTGGTTAGTCAATGAAGTAATGCCATATTTAAAGGAAGCACCTTGCAGAGTGACTTCTGGCTCCTGATGAGCTTCTTTCAAAGTTGCAGCCAAATTCCTGTTTTTCTTGAAGTTACTTTTCTTTTGCAAACCGATTGGTTGGTCCCCATGATACCATTCTGTTTTTATGGGGCGATTTTTGCACTGTCATTGGTAGAATGTTTTTGCAATTCCGTAAACAAACGGTTCATTCTAAATTCCGCCAGCCGGATGGAAGTTTCAAATTTATCGGCGCTTTCGAATTCTTCTGTCAATTGATCTACGTCAACTAGCCCTATATTTATCCGTCCATCTTTTTGATAATTTGCTATTTTTTCATTCTTTCCTTAAGGCAAATGACCTCACCAATTGATGGCAGCTTGGCACTCATCTGGGATTTTCTGTCGTCGATCAGTGCGGCGATGTTTCGCACTAGGCTTCATGTTTGTAAAAGGGCTTCCCGTTCCATTCTCGGCGTTAATTTTTTTTTTGTGGCCGCCCAGAGGAATCATGGTCAGCAGATAGTTAAAGCCGTTGTCGTTGTCTCACGTTGGTTTACGCGGGGCGTCCGCCAGGAATCGATAAAGTAGTTGAGCGCAGAGTATCAAGAACACGTCTGGCGTGTCCTGAATTCATTTTTGGATTTTCTTCACTGTCCAGTTCAATCATTGCAATCACTCACGTCATTGTTGGATGGTGGTCCGCACTCTGTTCTTCAACTGTATTGTCACCTCAATCCTGCTCACGGCACCATTTTGCTGAAGAAACGTGAGGGGATCACGGGGCCTGAATGATTCTTCGATTGCGGATGGAACTGTACTACAATGATGATGATAGCAGGGGCAGATGCCAGTGGCCACCTCTTCTTTTATAACATTTTCAACAGTTGTATTTGGCTCTCGGACTACCTGTTCACGAATAGGGTCAATTGTTTCGAATGGAACATGCACGTTCAACAGTAACCGTGAAGAGAGGGTTTAAAATAAGTTCATATTAATCCTTGACCATCGTTTCCGTTATGCGGAAGCAGACGGAAACGGCAGCCTCTAATTCCTTAAAAGTATTCGTTCACTTCGGTGTGGACGAATGCGAGCTGACAACATATTTCTTTATAAACTAAGTAATTGCCGTATTTTGTGTGACGACCTGGTTACATTTATGAATTCCAACGCGCCGAAAAAACATTCCCTAACATATGTGACTTTGCAAACGTATGCTTTAGGCAGCCGCTGTTCGCCGCCCATCAGTAAGGCACAATGTTCATATATTTGCTATTACGATCGTCTTGTTGTATTGCGAAGCTTTTTTCTTTGCTTTTAATGACTTGTAAACTGTCGGCGCTTAAGCCCCTTTATGTACTCAATGCAAGTTTACGTGTGACATTTACGGTTCGTTTACATGAGCATGTTGTTTTTATTTATTTGTTTGTTCCCCACTTTTCCTTGCTACTTGAACTTTTATTTATTGGGCAATGAGTGACTGCTACGCAGAACTTTGTTTTTGCATTTTAAATTTCCGTTTATTCTTTTATCCCAAATTTTCGTCCTATAGTGCATTTTTTCTCTCTGATGTCCTAATGCTGTTTTTGTTTGCTTGTTTAGTTCCTTTTTCGTACCGTAAAGAAGCGTACCTTGACGTTTCTCCGCCTGAATCCCAACGCTATCAACACTCGGCTTTCTTTTGACTTCTGAAACTTTCAAAACTATTCTCGTATTGTTTTTTTCTTATATGTGGTATATTGGGCGTTAAGCTGTCTTGACTTTCGTTGGGTTTTAAACATGGTGTACCCGAACCAAGTAATTACGGTTGTTCGTGGAGACCCGAAATAATGATTGATTCAACAATTGATTAACGTTATTATTTCTACTAATATTATCGCTTCGAATAAAAGTTGCATCTATTTATAAACACACCCCTAACAGTGCCCCTTACGTAGGCATTCTGAAAAGAGGCTAGAAGTTAAAAACTCCAAAACATTACCTTGCGAGTCTGTTTACCCTTACCCTAATATTACCCTTTTGTATAGACAGCCGTGCAGGCATGTACGTGCACTTTTTTGAAACACATCTACATTACAATGAGGTATTTGTCATGCGCGGGAACGGTGCAGTTTCCAAGTCTAGTGCACAAGTGTCGGGGCCCATTTCTTCCAGGAATACTGAGAAACGGCAATTCAGTTTATTGTTGTTGCTTTCGTAGACCTGGGGCTAGAGATATTTTGAAACGTGCGGGTTTAGCCCCATTCAGTGAATTCTCTTTTTCCTAATTTATTCAAAAGACCTTTCCCGACATTTCAAAAATGCACGACAGTGCTGTGTGCTTTGATATATGTTAGTGCAATGGGTTCTTGAACCTATAGCTGGCTCTTGCAGTACCTACATTAATACTACTTTGCGCGTTCTTTGCCTTTTCAATTAAGTGCATCGCAGGGAGATTGTATACCATGAATTAGCTGCTCATATGAAAGGTCCTGTTTTCGTTGGTGCCCCCAGTAAAGTAAAATAAAGACGTATTCAACCCGTCATTCTAAGGAGGGGATGAATATTTCTGTAACTGAGGTAACTCGCCATTAACTTTGTAATTTCAACCTGAAGTGCTTCGTAGTACACGAGTCAGGGAGAAAGCTAAGCCAAAGTTATCCTAAAGCTGACACCACGTACGCTTTTCTCTGAAGTTAAACTTCATTCGCGTAAATGCAGCGGAGTTTAACATCTAGCGAACTATGTCTAGTTTTTTTTTTTCATAACCCAGGCTCGGTTAAGCCATTGAAGAATCGGTATCCACTTTTGCTGCAAGAGGCTAAAACTTTTCTTTCTGGTTGCCGTTCACATATCAAATTTGTCGACACTCATAAATGTAACTCTTACCAATGTCTACGAAGCTGTTTTATGTTTTCTTCGTAAGAATACCTAAGGGGCCAATCAAGACTTGGCCCCAATCGGACATTTTTACGGATTGTTCAATACCTGTTTTCCGCTTTTGTACATTGGAAAACACGGGTATCGCCTGGTACTACGGCCACTGTTTATATGAGTTAATGTATTTTAAAGCAAAGCCTTACTACATTCGTCCAGTGGTTTCGCCGCGGATCCGCAAGTTCACCTTTTGGCTAGAGACACACCCCCTGAGACACAACCCTCGAAGCGCATCGCAGGATTCGCCGAGCCCGCTTTCGGCTCTGCGCACAGGGCCCCGTTTTCAGTCGTTCTGCTCGGCCATGACTGACGGCGGCCGCGGCGGTTGCGGCCGATCAGGTGATCGGGAGCCGACCACCCCCCAAGCGTCCGACGCATGCGCCGGTGTGTCGTTTCGGGCTACGTGACACGTCTTACGCCGCGTTCGCCGTGAAAGAGCAACGCCGCACTCGCTGTGAATAAAAGCGAGTCCGGGCCTCCTTCTATGAGCGTTGCACGGGACGGAATGGCTTTGAGGCGAGGTCGGCAATACAGTTGCATTAATGGTTAACCAAGTGAAACCAAGATTCAACCAGAATAGGTCAAGCTTTTGCTTTGCATATCCAAGGTGACTTGAGCTAAGTCGCATTCATTTTTTCTACCGTTACCGTGCTGCTTTGGCGCTTCCGATGCGTATTTATGTCAGCTATTTCCTTACTCTCCTTATTACGGAAATCCGCGATGAAAAAGTTCTTTCGCACTTTTCACGTTCATCGGCAGCAGGAATAGTCTCGTGAATGGAGCTGAACATTTTTTGAAGTTCTCTCGTTTCATGTTATGTCGGTTATACAATGTCCACATTAAAAGATTTGTTTATTGTATTTTTATTAGTTCGTATATCGGGTCATAGCCTTTATAGTAAGGTAACTAAACACGAGCGATTGATTGATAGAAAAGACGGCGAATGTTTCTACTGGAATTCACGAGAAAGCGGTTGAAGGGTGTTATTTTGTTGCATTTTACGCACCTCGCAAGTTTGAAAGTTGTTCTTGGCAGCGGCGTTAATTTTGAAACCTACGCGATTATTTAGCTGTCACTTGGAAATGCCAAGAAGAGTTTCGTGAGAGAAGGTGAGACGCGCTTTTGAACAATTCTGCGCGCCTTTACTGCCTCCCCGTTGTGATCGGTGGACTGCTGCGATGTGTTCAGAAAGCAGCTGGCAAAGAGCACTCCGAGTATAAGCATTGCAATAATTTTCTACATGCTCCGGAACATTTCGTAAGTGATCCGTACGCGTTTTCCGTACGCCGTAAAGGATTAGAGGCTGCAGCAGGAAGCACTTTGAAAAGAATTGTTTTCAGTTCCCAAGCAGTAGGTACATAGAGTAATTGTTTTTATTGCTATACTCGATGGGCACCATTCCGCAATATTCTGACCCTGCGCAGCTTCTCTAAATGGTGAATTTTCTGTGCAGAAGTGAAGTTGCCAATGCTGCCCTCACGTGTGTTGTAGAAACAAAAGCGTAAACCTTTAAACCCAGTAATATTTATGTCGAGAATACCACCGTAAAGTGGGGTAGTGATCACATTTCGGTCAAGGTGTTGCCTAGCGCATTTGTCAGAGACAAAAACCACGTGCATCAGCCGAATGAGTAGACTAGCGACTAAACTTTATATTAAGCGTGCTACATCATAAAAACATGAAGAAAATCGCGAAGCGACCATTTCGTCATCCTTGAATGTCTTTACCAATTTAAGGTCATTCTGTTCAGCCTCGGCAATGCACACGCTCTGTTCGAACGTATAAAAGACCCTTCTTAAAGCTTAAAATGATCAACTTGTACTGCTTATAAGACGCAGTTGTGTTCCCTACTTTCTTCAAAACACACCTCTGCAACCTTTTCGACATACTCGCCGTTTTCCGCAGAGCAGGACTAAGGCTGAAAGTTTCCAAATTCCACTTCGAATATCACCAAACAGCTAAATTGGTTCAATTAGTCGCCGCTAAGCGAGCCCAGCCATTCCCATTACCAAACAATGACCGCCAAGCTTTCCTTTTACGTGTCAGCAGATAATCGTGACTGCGTCTTGCGTTACCGCTCGGAACGCTCGCCTGCAGTTCTTCCCGTCCAATGCTGCCACTTTATCCACATTACATCCCCTCTATGGCGTTGAACCTTTCGAGGCCACCTTCCTACTACCATGTTGTCTTCCAGAGTACGCCCGTTACCTCATCGCCCGTGCTGACTATGCGGGGTGGGTACCTTGCACTCGGCAGTCCCAGATGTGTGTGGAGTAGGCGTTGGTGACTCAGAGGACTTCATTGCCACAAAAGGCGTCTATAGCAGGAGGTCATACTAGGGTCAGAATTCCCCAATTTAGTCTGCACGTACATCGATCGATCTCTTTCGGCGCCGATTTGGTGCTTTCTTCTATTTATCGCCAATGGGAGGTTCACTACACTTGATATATCAACACACATAGAATTAAAAGAGGTCACTAAAACGGAAGGCGTTGTACATCAGCTGCGGAAACCTGCACAGCTGAACTGCTTTTGAGCTAGGGGGCGGTTACTGTGGCGGTGGTTCGAGCTATGGCGGTTACTTTGTTTCCGCACGAAAATGCAATTATTTTCTGTCTTTTGTGGTTGCCTAATTTTGGTCGTACCGTGTGAGTCTAAAACAACCAACCAACAGCTTCCTCATGCTAAATAAGCGAATGCATAAACGTACATGTCGAGGTACCGGAATAGGTGAGCGGCTTGCACGAGAGTTGCCTCTGTTCCGACGACGCAGAGACAACATCAAGAAACTGATCATATCCATGGGCGATAGCCATTCACGTCTCAGCCAATCACTGGGAGTGTCAATGTCGGATTTAGATTTCCCAGGGATCGTGTAGAGTGGCGCTCACACTCATGGTCAAAGCTCAGACATCCGGACAAGCGTTGACATTGGTATTCCGCACCAGTAAGAGCCAGTATATGCGACATGTGCTAAGATGGTCGTAATGAGTATTACAACACGATGAAAATAGAGTATGCCGAGGTGACCGTTGGCCGACACACCTCTACTTGTTATGGGCTGATGTCATCATCATCACAATCACCAGCATATCTACGCCCACCACAGGGCAAAGGTTTCTCCCATGGATCTCCAATTATCTCGGTCCGGCGCTAAATGCGACCAATTTATTCCGCAAACTTCTGGATCTAACTTTCTGCCACCCCATGCCACGCCTGAATTCTCTAGGGATCCATTCTGTTGCCCTTAATAACCAATGGCTATCTTGCCTTCGCATCACATGCCCTGCCCACACCCATTTCGTCTTAATTTCTACCAGTATGTCTTTAACACGCATTTGTTCCCTGACCCACTCCGCTCTATTCTTGTCCCTTAATGTTACACCTATAATCTTCCATTCCATTGCTCACTGAGTCGTCCTCAATTTAATTGGAACCCTTTTAGTGAGCTTCAAAGTTTCTCCACAGTAGGTGAGTACCGGTACGATGCAGCTGTCATACTATTTGTTCTTCAGGGACAAAGGTAGGCTGTCATTCATTATCTGAGATTTCCTTCCAAATGCACTCCAAACCATTCTTATCTTTCTAATTATCTCTGCCTCATGCTTAGTACCCGGGGTCACTACTTGGCCTAAGTAAATATATTCGCTTACCACTTCCACTGCCTCGCCCCCAATCTCAAACCGAGGTGCTCTCCGGAGGTTATAAAGCATTACTTTACTTTTCTTAGTTTTCTGCATATTCATCTTCAGGCCCACGATGCTACTGTGCTTGTCCAGAGCGGTAAGCATGCTTTGCAATTCGTCCTCCTAGTTACTTCGCAAAGCAACATCATCAGCAAAACTGAGGTTACTAAGGTATTATCTATTAACCCTTATGCCCACCTGTTCCCAATGCAATGTTCTGAATACCTCTTGAAAACATGCTGTGAATACCATTGGATAAACTGTGTCTCCTTGTCTGACGCCCTTCTTTATAGGTATTTTACTTCTATTCTTATGGAGGACAATGGTAGCTGTGAACCCATTGTAGATATCATCTAGTATTGTGACGTAACGCTCGTCTACAGCCTGATTCCGCCATGCCTGAATGACCGCTGTCTTTTCAACTGAGTCAAATGCTTTCTCATAATCTATGAAGGTTATGTATAGGTAGGGGTTGTGAATACTCAGCACAATTCTCTATCACCTCTCTGATCGTGTGAATATGGTCCGTTTCTTTGTTTCAGCCTTTAGAAAACCCTGCTTGTTCATTAGGTGGACTGAACTCTAACGTGGCAGAACTTCTGTTTGCGATAACTTTGGTCAGTACCCTGTAGACGACTGACATTAAGCTGGTTCGCCTGCAATTTTTCAAGTTCTTCATGTCACCTTTCTTATGGGTTAAGAAGATGTTCCCGTTCTTCCCAGATTCCGGTACACTCGCGGTTTTAGGCGTTGCGCATACATGCTACCACTTTTTCTAGTACACTTTGCCCGCCATCTCTCAAGAGGTCGGCTGTTATCTGATCACCACCAGGTGCATTGCCCCCTTGCATTTCTTTCGAACCTTTTTAAAGACGATAGTCTTTCTTGGGCTACTCCAACCCAGAAATTTTGATCTGTCTGTCTGTCTGTCTGTCTGTGACTCGCGGTTGAGCCACGCGGCCAAATAGATACAAGGTATGCGCAATAGTCTTATATATTCGCACACAAATCTAAACGCCTAAGTCCGGTGTAATGTTCATACTTGTCAACATTGGTGAACTAAATCAAGTCATTACGCAAATATAACACACAAATTAATACGTACGTAATATTTGTAATGTTGTTTTACCAAAAAATCATAGGTGCTTGATTTTTGCGAAATGAAATACTACTTCCACTGCACAACAAAAATTCACTCCGCCGTCGCCTGCTGTCTCCAGCGCCACTATAGCTTCTGGTGGCATTTTAAGACATTAAGTGGCAATAGTTGCGAAAGGTTTAACTAGATATGTTCCATGGCTTGCTTGGAAGGCACGTGGAGTAGGGAAACGTGGTTCTAGAAACGTTGAAGTAGGGCGCCTCAATTCACGCGCGTCTCCCCCATACGCCAGCGCTGGAATCGAGGCACCCGGTCTGGAGGAGTGGAACGACGTAAATTTAAATCGACTTGAAAAAACCTTCAGCTTCTTACTTTGAAACGAGCGCGACGGAACGGAACAGCATGAGAGGCGATCGGGAAAGTGAAGGAAGGCATTTACGCGGCCAATATCGACAAAGACTATCGTCTTTTGTATACATTTGCAACGAAAGAAGCAGATACACCGTCAATTGTTTACCTCTTGTGTCGTTACTGCTGCGATATCTATCTCCACTGAAGTATTTCCTTGTGAGGTAATAACCCTGGATGTCGCGGCTACTGTACACATGTCTATGGAACTCCTCGGGTACTATAAATTTTTTATCCCTATTTGTATCAAAAATACATTTGATTTTCCCTATGCCTAGACGCGTCTTCACTGTTTTCAAGCTGCCTCCGTTCTTTATGGTATCCTCAATCCTCTCCATATTATACTTCTTTGTTTCAGCTGTCCTACGCCTACACACTAAACTTTTTAACACCCTTTAAGGTGCTAAAAGGGTGCACTCAACATTTTGCTCCCTTTTTTAACTTTTTAGGAACCAAAACATTGCTCCGGCACCCGATCATGAGGGTGCCACAAATTAAGGGGTGTAACTCTTAACATTTTTACACCCTTTAGGGTGCCAAAAGGGTGTACTGAACATTTTGCACCCTTTTTGCACCTTTCAAGCGCCCAAATATTGCTCGGGCACCCCATCTCGAGGGCGCCAAAATTCAGGGCTGTAATCAACAGTTTTAAAGGGTGCTACGACTGTTAAAGGGGTGCTAAAAAGTATTTGTTCCCGATTGGGGTGTTACCACGGCACCCTATTATTAGGGTGCCTAAAAGAACGGTGTGTGAATGCAAGCATACAAAATTGCACAAGAACAGGCTGAATGTTTAAACCGCACATTGCACTATTTCACCTCCCGTTGAGAGGTTTAAATATGAACTCTCCACATAGACCAGGGGAAATGCTCTAAAATTGCTGTTCGTAAATTGCACAAAACGTGCTGAATGTTTAAATTCCACTCTGCACTAATCTACTTCTTCAAGTGTATTACAAGGTTCGTTTCGATGTCTGGGTGCACGGGAAGGGAAGGCTACAAAATGCCTCTTGTAGTCCTATAAATAAAACGTTTACGCGAGGCATCGGTGTCCTCAACGAAATCGAATTTACCTAAGAATTTGTTCCCGTATTATGCGGTAACACTGCTGACGGGAATCTGCGGAGCGTTTGAATGAGGGTTCCGCATTTTATGAGAAACAAACAAGCGTCGAATTGTTTTTTTACTGTTGATCAAAATCTTGTAGCACGAATGGAAGAAAATGAAACAGTATAAAACCGAAAATGAAGGCGCCTACGATGGGATCTCTCTTCGCCAAATCCAATATAATGCAGCAGCGGCATGGACGTTAAACAGGAAAAAAATCAGCCCTTGCTTATTACGAACTTCGACACAATAGCCCTCCTCTTCCCACTTTTTGTCTACAGCGTTTCACGGACCACAGGCACAACTTTGAACTGTGACCATTTGAAAATTCCGTCGCTCTCTGTTCCTCTTCTGTCTCAACAGCGCAATCATTCCCCCCCCCCCCCCCTCTGACAACAGTCATTCTCTTCGCTCAGTGGAGTTATAACGTACTAGCCATCAACAGTATTATTGTTAGCGACCGTCAATAATTTGCACAAATGCAAGAAACAGGCCACCTCGGGCTCTCCTGCACAAACAAAGCTGGAGAACAAGTCAGATATCAAAAGAAAACAAAAGTTGGGGGGGGAAGCATGAAATTGGGTGCTAAATAAACAGGCGCCAAATATTACTACGATTACTTACACATAAAACAACCAAATGCCATTGCAAAGTATTATCCTGCCATGTGCTGCTTTTTTGTGGTTCAAATCGAGCGCCAAAAAACTTGGGCAGTTCGCGTTTTATGCTTGTAAACTTTAAAAATCTAAGCTTCTGTATTATAACACACACAATAAATAATAAAACCTAGAGGTACTGCTATATTCAATAACAGAGGCAATCATCTACCAGTTGCGTTTTAATTCGTTTACGCCACCCACGCCACCCACTGCCAACGGCCGCAACCGTGAGTACGGCGTCCGGCGGCGCGGCCGAAACACTTTCATCACTTTTATTTCGAATCGCACTGTCTGCCGTCGACCGTGATCTGTGGTATGCCGTTAACAAGCGCAGTTATTGTGATTAATTTGGCGACTCAACGTCTTTGCTTATGTCTGTCGTGTTCCACTTCGCATTGAAGTATCTCAGAACAACTTTTCCACCTAAAGACGGCTAATTTCTTTGGGCGCTTGCCCCTGAACCGCCTGAACGTCGCTCGCTCTTCTGCGTCGTTTCCTATCAGGTAAGCTGTCTCGTCACAGTCCGCCTTTCTTATCACTGGATGTCGTTTGTTGCTGTCATCGCCACTTTGTGGATTCATTAACAGGAGCCCGTGTGTGTGTGTGTGTGAATTGTTTAACTGAACTGGTTAGGTTGAACCTAGAGGGCTCGTCTTCAGAAAGGCGATGGGCGCAAGTAGATTGTGGCGCTTGCATTGAGCGCTAAATGCCTGGTGCTAGTCTTAGTAATGTTTCCTGTACCGCAGCAGTATATTGAACTGCTTCAGAGTTCATCAATGAGAACCACGTCTTATGCGTGGTTTATCAGAGCACGGGCGGCTACTCCTCTACACTGCACTGCGCAGCGTTTACGTCTTCGTTAATCAACGCTGTCATTTGTGCCGTGTTGACAATGGCGAGAGAGAATCCTTTGCGAGCGAAAGTGCACGCTTCGCAAGCTTCGTTGGGTTAGCGGCGTGCCACCTCGTGTACGGTGCCGCTGTATGCTGGCATTGATTTTACCTGAATGCTGTGTTGCCCGAGTTGTAACAATCGTGCACCCAATCATTTCCGTTCTTTCATGTGTGGTAATCATGTGCCATACTGTTTTAGACCTCTGGATGGCCTGAGCACATCACATCTCTCCATTCAACCGGAAAAGAGCCACAAGCATTCTCAGCAGTGTTTGTCCGACAAAACGGAAGTTTTCACACAGTTTTATTACACAGTGTGCTATTATAGTTGAATAATGTTGTATTATCTAAATGTACAAGTACTCTCTCTTCTACTAATTATTGGTGTTTCATGCATAACCTAACATGTATACGCTAAATGGCAACCTTTATTGTTAATTTCGGAAAACTCAAAATTTTGCCCAAAATCATAATTTGGGTTTAGCAGTTAATCACCATGTATCCAAATTTCCTGGTGTTAGTCATGTTTACGTTGAAGCCATATTTCTTAGGTGTTGACACAAAAATGTCGGTACCTTTGTACTTTCGTCTTGGATGAAGCCCGACCAGTTGCAGTTGTTTTGTTTTGTTTAGCCTTTTTCCGGATGTTTATCATGTGAATTGACAGTCCTTGCAGTCCACTCTCCCAGTTAGTTATGTAACTGGCTGTGCCATCTAACGAGGCCGGATTAGGGTTCTGAAGGCTGCCATTTACAAACGCTAGTGCAGGACCACCAATAAGGGAACATCCTTCTACAAAGAAATAGATTTACAAGTGTGAAGTATCAGCTGCATTATCCTTAACTGGAACGTGCTGATTACAGGAATTGGGGCTTTTCCTGAAAGTACTGTGGATGTTCAGCTGACCAGCTAAGAGAGAAACCACTCAAACACACCGGCCAAGGCCGATGTTGCTGCAAGATACGAGCAAGCATTGAGTCGACTCAGCAATACATTGCACCTTTTTTTAAGCTGCCGATGTGCATGCCCCATGTTCTCCTGATTGGGCGTGCTCTTATTATTTCTTGCGTCCACCACACTCGAGTCACGTTAATTTTGGAATGGTGGAATCCAGCATTTTCAGGCAAGATAGGAGAGCTTGAACTCAACCCACTTGCCCGCAATGAGTTTTCAAAGCCCTCCACCAGCAGAAGGTACTGAAGTGAGTTGTAAGCATTGCCTGAAAACTGTAGTAACCGGCAGCCGGGCAAGAGTGGAAAACGTTGCTTTATTTCCCGAGGCGCGCACTGGCAGCCTCACAACTGAAGAACGGGCACCCAAGCCGGGTGCGCCACTTTATACACAGAGCGTCGCTGCTGCGCACGCGCTGCCAGCCAACCGCTGCGCTGATAACACGATCGCGACACGGCACTCCCTCCCTGCACAATTCTAAAAACTATCGTAGGTGAAACGATCCGGTGGTCGTCGTTCTCTGTTGCTCCTCCGCAAAGGGACCGCTTCTTCGTTGCTGGCCGACGGCGCTACCGTGGCGCGTGTAGCTGGCTCGGTAAGGTGTTCTCTCGTAGGTGCAGCAGAAACCATGTCAGGTGCATGAGGAAGTTCGCATTCAGGATGGTTGTCTGGATGATTGGTCGATTCAACGCAGGATGGCCGCAGGTGGTCAGCGTGCACAAACCTCACTTTGTTTCCGACGCACACCAAATACGTTGACGGAGACTTGACACGTGTCACTCTGCCAAGCCACCATTTCACCACATCACCGCGCACAGACCGCACCAACACACTGTCACCCACAGCAAACACTCGGGGCCGACCTCTACGCTTTTCAGCCAGAGTTTTCATTTTCTCCCTACATACAACCATTTCATTTCGAGTGTCTGGCCGCAGTAACGACCACCGGGTCCGCAGTTTCCTTCGCAGGAATAATTCCGCGGGTGTCCTTCCCGTATAAGTGTGATGAGTTGTGCGGTAAGAAAACAAAAAGTTGTCTAATCTGTGTTGAAGAGACTTCATAGTGTCCTTTTCAGAATCTTCTAGATTCTGTTTGAGTAGTGGTTTCTTAGTAGATTGTACCGCGTGCTCCGTTAGACTGGGGATGATAGGGGGGTGTTAGTCTGTGCCTAACACCATTCGATTCAAGAAATTCTTCGAACTCTTGTGCACGAAACTGCGGCACATTGTCAGTTGGCCCTTCCAAAGGAAGTCCATGCGCGGCAAACCAAGATCGCACAACTTCAATCGTCTTCGCGGCAGTTGTTACACCCATAGGTTTAACTTCCAACCAATTGCAGTAGGAAGCTATTGCTAGCAGAAACATGTTTCCTTTTTCTTCTGCAAAATCAAGATGTACTCTTTTCCAAGGGTTTTAGCACACTTGCCATGGTGTGAAAGGTACAGGTTGAGCTGCAGGAAGGACAGTCTGACAAATTTTGCACTTTCGCACAGTTTCTTCCAGGGCGCTATCTATGCCTGGCCACCATAGCAGCTTTCATTTTGGTTATCCCTAAGTGCTGTGCGTGCAGGAAACCTAAGGCAACACTGTGCAAGGACTTCGGCACAACTACGCGATTCAGCCACACAATGCAACCCTTGTCTACACTGAGTTCCAATCGGCGCAACCAGAACGGCTTTAACTGCTCGGGTACAGTTTTTTTTTCATCCGTGCCATATCACGTCACGAACGCCACTCAAAAGTTTGACTTGTCCAGTTTCTTGCTCCATATCTTTCGCTGTCAGCGGCAACTTGTTCAGTGCGCAAAATAAAAAATATCTTCACGGTGGTCGTCCGTGTCCGGCAGCGGTAAGCGAGACAACGCGTCCGCATGGCTGACAGCTGACCCTGGCTTATGCTTTATCTTGTAGCGATAGTTCGCCAAAAATGTGAGCCAAATATGCACTCGTGCAGTTGCAACAGCGCTGCCCTGCCGTTTAAGATCAAGCAGGGTTGTCAGGGGTTGGTGGTCAGTTAAAATGTGGATATCTCGCCCGTAAAGATACTTGTGAAACTTCTTCACCGCAAAAACGATGCTCAGGGCTTCTTTTTCAATTTGCGCATACTTACGCTCGGACGGGACAACGACCGTGAAGCAAAAGCAATGGGTTTTTCATTCCCGTTTTCAACGTGCGATAACAGCCCCTAGCCCGTATTCCGATGCGTCACACGTGATTTGCAGTGCCTTTTTTACATCGTAGAGCTGCAAGACGCTTTTATCGGACAGCATCTTCTTGTAAGTTGCGGACGCCTCGTCGAACTTATGCGACCAATGCCATCTGCTTTCCTTGCGCAGCAAGTCGTGCAGCGGTTCTAGGGTCGTAGCCAAACTTGGCAGGAACTTTCCATAGAAATTTACTAAGCCCAAAAAGGCCTTAAGCTGGGTCACGTTAGTAGGTTTCGGCACCTCTTTGATGGCCACGACCTTTTCGGCCGTTGGGTGCAAGCCATTTTTGTCAATATCATGCCCGAAATACGTTAAGCGCTGGAAAAAGAGCCTACACTTCTTGGCATTTACCTTAATACCATGTTCACTCAGGCGCCTTAGCACCTCCACTCTGTCGTAACACCGCTTGTAGCCTACTCCGGCTATGACAATGTCATCCAAGTAGCACGCAGTGCCAGGCATACCTTGTAGGATTTGATCCATTACAGCTTGGAAAATTGCTGGAGTGCACGCTACGCCGTAAGGCAAGCGACGGAACCTAAAAAGGCCCATGTGAGTGTTTATGGTGAGCAATTCTTGTGCTTGCTCATCCAGTTCCAGCTGAAGGTACGCCTTCGACAGATCAATGACAGAAAACACGGTTCCTCCTTTAAGTGTGGCAAAAATATCCTCGGGCAGCGGCAAGGGGAAATGGTCGACTTCTATCGCAGGATTTACTGTGATTTTGTAATCCCCACAGTGCCGAAGTTCTGTTCCGTCTTTTTTCGGAACAATCACAAGAGGCGTCGCCCACTGACTGTGCCTTACCCGATACACGGCTCCCGCTTTTTCGAGATTAGCGAAATCTTGCTCGACGTGCTCGCGCAAGGCGTATGCCACTGATCGCGCTTTGCAGAACACTGGGCATGCGTTCTCTTTAAGTACAATGCTTGCTTTGAAACCCTTGATAGCACCAAAACCAGCATTAAATATATCACGGTACTTTTCAGAGAGGGGCGTTCCCTTTCCAATGCCTGCACGGAAAACCTCACGCCAGTTGAGTTTTATCTTGGAAAGCCAATTTCGGCCGAACAGCGTAGGCATCCTTGCCCCTTCAGTCTCTTTGGCAATCACCAGAGCCAATTCGAAACACTGTCCTTGATACTCGACTTTTACGTCGGCTACTCCCGCAACAGCGACAGGCGTACCGTTGTACTTCATTAATTTCACATCCTCTTGAGTGAAACTGGCATTAGGAAAGTGTCTCGCCCACTCTACTTCTGAAATAATCCACACGGCCGCACCCGTATCAATTTACATAGGAACTACCGTCCCATTTATCGTAAAGTTTACTCTAAATGGGGGTGTGTCGGAACGGTTCACGTGACACAGTACGCAACTCTCTATCCTCCTGCGGCTCTACACAATGCACAAGTTTTGTTTTGCACATTTTCGCAATGTGACCCTTCTTTTTACATTTGAAACAGTCACTAGTCAAAAAAGGGCAACTCTCATGAGGGTGGTCTCCTGCACACCGGTTACAGCTCGTGTTAGACCCTGGTGATGCCTTCTTAGCAGGGCTCGTTTTTCTTCAAGTCTTGCTTGGTTTTCCTTTTGGCGGAGATTTCTGCGTCCCTCGTTGCCAGTACACTTCCGTACTGTCAGAAGATGCTCCCGACTTGTTTGGTTGCAGCATCTCTTTCGTGTCCTGGCTCGCTGCTTCCATGGCGATGGCGACCTCTCACGCGTGTCCCACGTGATTTCTTCGTCCGGAAGGGCCAGTAACCTGCAGCGTACGGCTTCAGTGCGCAATCCCGGCACCAGCCGATCCCGCAGAGTGTCGTTCAGGAAATTGCCGAACTCGCATGTCGAAGCCAGCTTCTTCAATTCCACTATGAAGTCTGCAACGCTTTCATATGGCGCTTGTTGGCGTTGGTTTAATCGATAGCGTTCGGTGACCAGTGAACGTTTTGGAGTGTAATGTTTCTTCAGAACACTCACCGCTTCCACGTACAATGCCTTGGCCGGTGTCTTGGGCAGCAGTAAGCTCCGGAGCGTGACATAGGTGGTTTCCCCTATGGCCGTTAAGAAGACTTGCAGTTTCTTCTCTGCAGCGATGTCATTGGCGGCAGCGAAAAAGTCGAAGCGTTCCAGGTACACCTCCAAATTACCGCTGTCCAGCTGGAACTCCGGCAACATGCCGGCGGTTTTCTTGTGTACGACGGGCGAAGTCATTCAAAGCTCGGTGCGGATCCCATCCTCGTCGCCACTTGTAGTAACCGCCAACCGGACAAGAGTGGAAAACGTTGCTTTATTTCCCGAGGCGCGCACTGGCAGCCTCACAACTGAAAAACGCGCACCCAAGCCGGGTGCGCCAATTTATACAGAAAGCGTCGCTGCTGCGCACGCGCTGTCAGCCAACCGCTGCGCTGATAACACGATCGCGACACGACAAAAACCATAGCACGTGAGGTTAAATATAAACCATAGTTTAGGTTATGAGTCTTTCTGTCCCGTTTACATGTTTTGAACGAAAAAAGTGCCATTTAAAGGTGACACCTCCTTCCTTGCGGATTTCTGATGCCTGATTGTTCGGTTTGTGGGGATACGTTTAGCATATTGCTCACATGTCTAACCTGTATTTGTGCTTGAGCAGTCAAACGTTGATGTTAGCAGTGAAGTAGGTGAAAATAATAGTTTGATTGTAGTTGTGTGCAGATTACCTACATTGTGTTAATTCCTAGAAAAGCAAAATTGTGGTAACCCTGCTAACAGTTCTGCATTGCAGCATTTTATTATGCGAACGTTAAGGAGTTCAGCTGCTTGTTAAAGGTGAAATAAACAGTGGTACAAAAAGAAGAGCATCTACTAAACAGAAATATCTTCACAATCGCAGGATGCCAACGGTCTGCCTACCAACTTGTGTCCTGCATCGTTTCTGCTGGCTGGAGCGGCTCATGGAGCATTTTCTAGCTTCTCAAAGTTTGTGATCAAGCGCTCCTCCAAGTGAAAGATGCCGCAGAGGGCTCTTTTGTTTTAATGCCACAATTTCAAGTGCCCAGCAGCTAATTTACTCGTAAGGCTTTTTAAATATTCATCACCCAAGAGGGCATGTTACCTTCGTCTTCGGTGGAATGTGTCTGCAATCAGGTTATTTGTGACAGAAACAAGTGGAACACGCCGTGAGAGTAATTGGGGCGTTGCTGATTGTGCATGCTTCTGAAATGACATTTTCATTCGGCTGAATACTTCCCAATATTACGATTTGTGAACAAATTATGGTAAAAGTCATGATTAGTTGTACTACAATGCAGGAAGGAAATGCCAACATACGTTTTAAGCGCCTCTGATATTTCAGATCGTTGGCTGGTGAGCAATAAAACGAAACTGAAAATTCTTAAAAGTAAAATCAAACATTCGTTGTCACCAGTGCATGACCATAGTAAAAGCTATCTAGTCACCAAATTTCGAATTAGACACGAAATGCCAAGAAAAATAGGGAAATAAACTAGAGAGCTCACAACAATAAACCAATTCGTAAAATTCGTCAATGTCTATAAAGTGATGATTCAGGCGGGTTAGTTAAGGTGTCAGTGGGTTTACACACCCAACTTGCAGGGAACCACATGAGCTCTCAATATTATGTTTTAAGTGAAGACCGTCTTCCTTGATTAAGCTGCTTTGCACATTAAGGCCAGTCTGATAAATGTAGTCCTGAATTTTTGTTATGATCAATCTTTGTATGGGAACCATATATTTTTATATGATGTCGCTGTGTATTTCTGAAACTGTATCTAGTCGCCAATTCCAATTTGTTGTGGTCAGGTTTTTTCAACTAATTCGTAGCTTTTTTAACAATTATGGTATGTTTTGTGTGCCTGAAGAAATGCCTCATTGCATCTTTGGCCTATGTAGTGTTGAAAGCGGACATTTTGCTTCAAAGTGGAATGTCGGGCTAGCAACAAGGTACTTCGCGTGCTGCTCACTTTCATTTATGCCATTATTTTTTTATATTATCATTTAAAATTAAAAGTCAACCAATTTGCGGTCGGTTTATTTTGTCACCTACTTTATACTTTTTTTTTCAACTTTCTGTAAGGATTCACTATCCATATTTTTATGATACCAAGGCGTTGGACTGGGCTAGCTGGTACATGTTTGAATGGATGAAAAACCCTAGGAAAACGCAGGACACAGAAGAGAACGACGGGACAAACTTGTGCCGTCATTCTCTTGTAACTGTTTCATGTGTTTACCACTGGGTTTTTAGGCATTCAAAATTTTTTGAGTTTGTTGAACAGTGATTAGATTAGGTGCTCAAACAATTTTTGGATGCGAAGGCTCCCTGTAGCATTTATATAAATGCTATCTGCTCTTTTTTGAGCCAATTCCCCATCCCCAGTCTTCATGAGGTGGTCCTTTGTAGAAATGAAGTTGAAATAAATATTTGTTTGCATTCCTTTACATGTTTTGAAAGAATTTCTTGTTCATTCTTGTTCCTTTCAACCCTTATTCAGAATCCTGCTTAAGGCATTTCCTCTGTTATTTTTTTTTCAGAACCAGGAAGGGTGCTCATCCTCGGTTCTTGCTGAAGCAGCAGTATCCATACTTCACATGTGAGCTCTGAACACACAGTAATTATGGTATGAAACATTCTACCAGTATACGCTTGCTTTGTAGAGGTCATTGTAGATGTCAAAGCTCTTGACAGTGTAGTCAAATGTCTGGTGTAATGCTCAATGTCTACAACTTGTAAAAATTAATTTTGTGGCTATAATGTTTGAAATTATTTTAAAATGCACGTCAACTACTATTAACAATCGCTGTCTAAATTGGCAGCCATTTTCCTGGTTGATACAGAAAGTGAAAAAGTGCACGTATAGAGATTTTAGTGCACCTTAAATGTTCCAAATTTGCTAAAGCTAATCCAGAGCCCTCCCTGTGGTGCACTTCATATCCCATGTGCAGTTTTGCGTAAAAACAGCTAAAAATGTATGATCAATTTAAATTTATTTTAATGTATTTAAATGCAAATATTCTCAGTTTAAGCTGCCATATTTAGAGTAAAATATTTTGTAACAATTGTATAGCTACCAAATGTTTACAGAAAAGCTTTTTGATTTTGGTTATGCACCTTCTTATCAAAAGAAAAATGTTATTAAGAAAGGCAGAAGAAACCCAAATATGGAAATTAGCAAACCCTAAAGCTGCGGGTAGACTGAATATTTTGTAGAGAATCTTTTGCTGATTTCAGTTCTAGTCAACTCTAAAAAAGTCTGTAGACGTAGAATGCTTGCCGTGAGGCACCTCGTAATACTAGCCCAAACTAATGGGCCCTGGCGGTTGGCTTTTCATTTGCAACAGTGACAAATGACCCCACATCCACTGGCAGGGACATAATGCAAGGCATCATGTACAAGCTAGCCTGATGATACAATAATGTTTTAGGAACAATGACATTACATTTCAACCGTGGGCTTCACCAGGGAACTTGTATGCATTGTTCTGTGATGTTTGCAGTTCTTGTTATTGCTATGTGCGGTGATTTAGTCTAAATGTATGCTTATAAAACTCGATAAGTGCTGTACCATATGAATATTTTTTCGTAAAGAAAAAGAATGATGTAAAAGAAAATAAATGGCTTGGGTACCCAACTTTTATGAGTACATTATGAGCCGCAGTATGGAGGGAACTATATTACGAGCCGCAGTACGGAGGAAACTATACATTTTGCATTTGGTCTTCCTTCATATTGAACTTTCCTGCTCAGCTCAAGAATAAGGCACTAAACATTGCAGGTAGCTACCGTGACTGGAATTTTGATGGAATACTGAGAAGCCAAGGGTTTTAAGTTTCAAGGAAGTTTTGTGTGGTTGAAGTGTTGCACACCTAATTGCTTTCACTGCATAGCATGCTTATGCTGTGCAGTGAAGCTCGAAGGATGTGTACTGCAGTTCGGGAAAGTGACCATATAATTGATTTTTTACGAAATTTTTAATAATCAACTACCTCTAAAGTTATAACTCTGTGCTGTGATGTGGCTCCTGACTCTTTAGATTGATGTTTTAACAATCGGTGACACTAGTTCAAGAAAATTATCAGCTGACGTTGAGCTTCAATGGAATGTCTCACAGAACCGAGCTTGGAAAGCACGAATGTTTCATACCATAATCGTGTGTCATATTGTGCAATATGTGGTTTCACACCTGCTGCGCCATTTGTGAACCGAGGATGACGCACCCTTTTTGTACCCATTTAGGTGGGTGCTTTTGCAGAAGATGCTCCTACAGATTGGGGTGCTAAGTAGCACCCTAGGATACTTTTAGGCCTAAAAGGGTGTTATAAGCCAGCCGTCTTCTGGGGTGCTTCACAAAGGGGGCTCCTGCGGTGACAGAATCCAAGCACCCTAAAGGGTGTAAAATATTCAGTTTTTAGGGTGTTCCTGCAGCGACAAGCTGAAGCACCCTTTTGGGCGTAAAAAGTTTTAGTGTGTATTTCTTAAGTTTGAATGCTTCGCTTGTTCTATTCTGTCAGCTGGGACGGATATTGCCATGCTTTGCCGTTTCCTAATTAAATCATTCGTCTGCTGAGAAACTTTACCAGAATCCTATCTAGCCATCGGGCCCCCGACTTCTCCTGCACATTCCATGATAATGCGTGTAACATTGTCGCTGGCTTCATGTGGCGTATGCTCTGCTTTCGCGGTTAGAGCTGAATATCGGTTCTGTAGCCCTATCCTGAATTCTCGAACTTTCCGTCTTGCTGCTAGATCATTGATCGGCTTCTTTCGTATATAATAGCTTGCTGGGGTTCCTCCCCAAGTCTAGAATATTTCTAGATCTTACCATACGGTGGTCACTACACCTCGCCCTTTCGAGCACTTCAACATCCTTCACGACGCCAAATTTATCGCATACTATGAGGTATATTTCATTTTTATGCTCCCCATTCGAGCTCCTCCACGTCAACTTCCGACTCTTCCATTTACAGAAGAAGGTATTCATGATGCGTAGATTATTCCGTCCTGCGAACTCTACTAATCAGTCTATAACCCAGACCGTAGTTTCCTACACGTCTTATCTCCAGCCTGCTTTTTGCCAACATTAGCATTGAGGTTTCCCATAACTGTGGTATACTGTGTTTCTACTTTAGCCATTGCCGATTCCACATATTCATAGAAGCGTTCAAATATAGCTGGTCGTCGTGGCTGGATGTGGGCGCGTATCCCTGTACCACCTTGAGCTTGTATCTCTTATTAATCCTATTTGCAAGTCCGGCTGCGATTTCGTTAATGTATATTGTTCGTCTTTGTTGCCAGCTATGCTTTTATTCACTAGAAATCCCAACCCCAGTTCTCTTTTGTACACTAGACCACGTTAACGTAGGACGTGTCCATTTTTCAACACTGTAAAGGCTTCACCTGTCCTCCTAACCTCGCTAAGTCCTGTTACTTCCCATTTAATGCCCCCTAATTCCTCAAACAACACATCTAGACTCGCGTTGCTAGATAAAGTTCTCCTGTTAAACGTTGCCAGGTTTATATTCCAATGGCAGCCGGTCCGGATCCAGGGATTCTTAGCATCCTCTACTGCGTCATAGGTCTGACCGCCGCCGTTGTCAGTTGCTTCGCAGCCACTGGAGAGGGGGCCGGGGTTAATAGGTGTACTCATGGGAGAGTGTGGCTATTACAACACCAGGGTGGCCAGTCCTGCTCTGGTGATCGAGTGCATTACCGGCAATGGCCCCGGGGATCAGGGCGCAGCCCAACCCTCATTCTGCAATTCCATCAACATGCGGATTTTCTTAATCCGGTGGGAATTCTGCGGCACTGGGATTCGAACCAGGGTCCTTCTGCACGCGAGGCGGACGCTCTGCCTCTACGCGTCCGCTGCACGGTGGCGTAGTGGTAGGTGCTTATGTATGGGTTTGTAACTCTATGTGCATTGTGTGACCCAGTCATAAGCGTTGCTCAATACACGTGTATCTAAAGAGACGCCATGTTTTGTAAGTATGAAAGGCTGTGTTGCCACTGGGACCTGCACGCAACGAAAAGTACTGCGGGCAATGGTTCTTAACACAAGTCAACGCCGACGCAACGCAGGCGATGTGGCGCACCGTAGTGGAGGGTGTGGGGTTATAGAAGAGGGGTTAAAGTAGATTGGTTTACTTTTCCCTGCAATAGCAAAACCGGCGATGAGAGAGACTAATCCGTCTTCGTCTTCTCGTTTCGTCCAGCTAGAAGCTATCTGCCCCCACCCCGCGGCTTCGCGCTGTACCGCGCCAGCCGCGGCGGGCCGTGGCTCGACGGAACAAAGGAAGCGACAAGTGTTTTCGCTCATTGACATTTATTGCAGGATAATAAATATTCAAAGAGCATGCAGGCTAGCTGGTTGACGGCGAGGATCTAGTTCCTCGCCCGGGCAATTTAAGGGAATCGAGAGGTTCGACTCACCGCGACAACAGTCATCGCCGGGGCGCCGCCTCAGCGCGCTCGCGTTTGCCTCGCTGGGACACCGATGGCAGCCATTGTCGCCCTCCTTTTTGCCCGATCCTCGAAGGAAAGAGATCACCAGGCGCGTCCTGACGCCTCGCTTCCCGAGCTCCAACTTTCTCCCGCAGCTCGCATCCCGCGCGCGCCCGCCGGCTTAAAGACACTCCTACGGCGAGGAGGTCGATCCCCCTCGCCGACGTCTTGCCGAGCAAGTTCTCGCGAGGAGCAAGCGGCGTGGCGAAGCCGAACCAAAGGGAACGCGCTAAGGTCGCGTTCCCACATCCCTCCAACCTTAAACGTTTCCGTACGGTGGAAAGAATAGCACACGGGGACATCTAAACGCAATGTTCGTAACACTATACAGAACATGACGGTTCGCCCCCGCCGTTATAGCTGTCCTCGCACTCGCCGTCATCAAACAGGCATCGTCAGCCGCATGCCAAATCTAACGCCCATGCACAATCTAACGCTCAGGTGTCGCGGGTAACACCTCTGAGGTGACGGTGCACACGTTGGCTCTAACAGGCATGCTAAGCACAGATGCAGTCTCGTCGTAGACAGCTGTGCCCAGGGCTGCTTTCGTCAAGACCCGCTGAGAAGGCATCAGCTGGCCCAATGCAACGGGGGCCGCAGAGTTCTCAGCCATAGGTTCGACGTAGCGCAGCACAGCTCAGGCCAACACGAGCATCATTGCTCGCACTGGCGCTCTTGTCAGTCGGTGGTGATGATCAGCAGGTCCTGTCCGGCCCTGGCCGAAGACAGCAGGCCAGGGTTTCGAAGCGTAGGGCTGAAGCCAGCTTGAGCAAGTGTAGCGACTGCGCTGACAGATGACGTCCGTACAGCTGCTGCTGTCAGCCCGGACGCACCGAGGAGGTATCAGCAGGTCCAGGAGCCCCGCGACCGCAAAGTGCGGCCCAGCACCGAAGTTACGCCAAGCCATGTAGCACACGACGGCGCCGCCCACACCAACACGCCCTCCATGGAGGAAGACACCAGCCGTAGGGAGCTCTCACGGCGCCGCGTCTAGGCCGCCTCCAAGTAGCTGCCACGCCAGGGCAGCCGCCAGTGGTCCCCAGCTCTCGAACGCTCGCCGACCCGGAGCAGCAGGTGGCATCACAGACATCGCGTAGCAAGCAAGCCTGGGTGACTCAACTCGCATTGCGTATCACATCGGCATTCCCGCAAGCCATGAAGTCAAGCAAGGAAGAAATGCTATTCCTCAGCATCGGCCGCGTGGCACGACGCTAAACAATTGCGGCTGTCAAAAGACGGTTTCCGACAGCGCACAAAAACTCACTTTCTCGAGGCGAAGGAGATTTTTTTCCCCGCTACGTGCAGAACCACTTAAAACAAGCATTCCGACGACACGCACCCCGTCATTCAGTGGAGAAGAGGTGCCGTTTCCCGTCCGTCTGCTACCGAGCCACGTCCTCCTCGGTCGTGCCCTCTCCCACGCGGTGCCGTCTCCGAAAAGCCTTCGGGCAACACGCATCTTTGACAACGACCGGCAACCCAGAGGCTTGCTCTACTGCCCCATTCGCACAGCCGGGAAGGAGACATCGGCTTTGTCGTCGGCCCTACCCGCTCGCTGCAATACAAACAGCTTAATGAGCGGCGGCGCCCATCGCGTCTTGCGATGTCGGAACGCCCGTTGCCGAGCCGCAATACCAGACAGCCCTTACGGCACCCGTGGCCCCTGGCCACACGGCTCCCAGAGCCCGACTCCCGGAGTCGATAAAAGAGACAGCAGAGAAAAGAAAATCGGGCCAAACAACTCAGCTTCCGTACTCGCTCACTTCGGGCGTGCAATTACAGCGCGGGCCTTATGCCCTAGCGCGTCATGGGGGCTGGACTTCAGAATTTCAGTGCCTCAATTTGCCGCGGCAGAAACGTCCCGCCTAAACGGCGCACTGAGAAAACTCGGCGCTCACATGTTCTAGCACAATGTAGCAACGTTCACTCCGCTCTCAAGAAAGCACGCCTGCCTCCGCTAGCGATCTGATTCACGCTGGCAGTAACACTTGTCAGGTTCGGACAAAGAACTTTTCTCACACCGAACAAAGACATGTTCCATGTTCCGAGAGCCAGCCCCACGTTGATGCGCCAGATGTGGGGTTATATGGGGGTAAAGTAGATTGGTTTACTTTTCCCTGCAATAGCAAAACCGGCGACGAGAGAGACTAATCAGTCTGTCTTCTCGTTTCGCCCCGCTAGCAAGCTATCTGCCCCCACCCCGCGGCTGCGCGCTGTGCCGCGCCAGCCGCGGCGGGCCGTGGCTCGACGGAACAAAGGAAGCGACAAGTGTTTTCGCTCATTGACATTTATTACAGGATAATAAACATTCAAAGAGCATGCAGGCTAGCTGGTTGACGGCGAGGATCTAGTTCCTCGCCCGGGCAATTTAAGGGAATCGAGAGGTTCGACTCACCGCGACAACAGTCATCTCCGGGGGCGCCTCAGCGCGCTCGCGTTTGCCTCGCTGGGACGCCGATGGCAGCCATTGTCGCCCTCCTTTTTGCCCGATCCTCGAAGGAAAGAGATCACCAGGCGCGTCCTGACGCCTCGCTTCCCGAGCTCCAACTTTCTTCCGCAGCTCGCATCCCGCGCGCGCCCGCCGGCTTAAAGACACTCCTACGGCGAGGAGGTCGATCCCCCTCGCCGACGTCTTGCCGAGCAAGTTCTCGCGAGGAGCAAGCGGCGTGGCGAAGCCGAACCAAAGGGAACGCGCTAAGGTCGCGTTCCCACAAGGGCTCCGGATTAGTTTTGACCATCTGGGGATCTTTAACGTGCTCCAAAATCTCGTACACACGGGCGTTTTATTGCAAAGCAGTAAATGTCTAACCCCCCCCGCCCGCCAGGTTTCATTCCGGTGTCATCGATTTACTCAGCGGCACTCCGGGGCTCCTCCTCACCACCGCTGAAACCTCTTTCACAACTATTTTCCCCCTCGCCTCCACCGATGCCGCCTTGGCACCTTGTGCAGTTGGCAGCTAACGGCGGTATTGCAGTTATCAGATGATTGCGAAAAATAGACAGATGCACGGATGGCCGTAAAAATTCGCTGACGATTACTACACTCCCTCATACAAAATTTGTGCGTAGGACGAGCTGCACTCATCTCGGTCACGGCGCATTTCTGCTGCGTCTCAGGAACTGTTCGCGTTATCAGCGAACGTACGGCGGCGTGCGCTACTCTGCTGCTAAAACTCAGTGTGCCGTCGCCGCCGGCCAGCATGTTGCAAATCGTGTTTGAACCTTCCGCGCAAATATCACACGGTTCGGATGAGCCCCCTCACAAGGGAGCAGCGAGCATGTTTCATATCGTGTTTAGACCTCCCGCGTTCACGTGGTTTGGATTAGCGGATGATGGAACTGCATCTGGGGAAAGTGTCAGGGGGTGGGCGCTCCTTGGTTGCGACACATGAAACATGTGTAAAGGAAAGGCAATGAGGGAGATGACGCTTCGCTAGAGGCGCCTGTCTGTTTTCTTTCTTTCGTCGCTGCCGCGTCCGCTCGCTCGGTTACGCGGACATAAATAGACGTCGCTCCCCGGAAGCCCAGGTAACAGCTAAGGGCTGCCCCCTAAAATGACTGAAACCCTCCGCCGCCGTTTCAACTCAAATTCACTTCTCCAAGTAGCTGCGAATCTCTCCCAGTAGAAGAGAAACTGCCCAAGTTGGAACACCAGCTTGAGCCCGTATTTCTTTTTCAGCTTGGATGGCCTTCTGAGCGACATTTTCGCCCGTGTCTTGCACGCCTAAGTATTCGCCATCACCAGTTGCCGGTTTATGCGTGCACAGAAAAGAGGGGGGAAGGGAGGGGGAAGCGACAAGTCAGAGAGTATGCGCTTTGGCCCTTGTTTTATTTGTGGCTGTGTAACCCTAACGTTGCTACCACCGAGCCTAAGTACGTGCAAAGCAACTTCATGCCGCTACCAATAAAATACCGGTTGTGGTGATGGGAAATTTTTTAGATGTCGAAATTACATGGCTCAATGAGGTTAGTCGGCTGTCCTCCTCAATCGAGTGTCCGGGTGTGGGTTGATGTTACACAGAAATCTGCCACACACAGTAAGATGCATACGAGGGGAGAAGGAAAACGGACAGCCACATGTTTGTACGCGAAAATAGGGCTCAAGGGCTTCCCGGTTTTAAATCGTTATGGGACGGATGCATGAGACGAACAGTTGCGGCAACAGCCTGAACCCGGCGGGTTCAGACTGTTGCCGCTACTGTCGTAATATCTTTAAATAATAAAGTCATTTCACGTCTCAGCCAACCAAACTGCGTGAAACGACGATTTTGTACGTCCATAGCGCATGATATGGTTGTTACGTCGGTAGTATGAACATTGCATTACATAAACAGTAGGATGCTTACGACGCGGGAAGGACACAGGTAGTTCCATGTTTATCTGCAAGAACAAAGCTTGGATATGTCAGAGGGTCATTCAGTACGAAATATTCTCCATCGGAAATAACGATAAGCGTGTTTTGTTTCGTGCACTCCTTGGACTCCGTCAAGCTTTGCAGGTCATCCTTCTTCACCGAGTGGAAGGGCACTAATTTTTTGCTTTTCGCCTCCATCAGAAAAGCGACAAGTCAGAGAGTATGCGCTTTGGCCCTTGTTTTTTTTGTGTGTGTGGCTGTGTAACCCTAACGTTGCTACCGTCGAGCCTACGTACGTGCAAAGCAACTTCAAAGTCCTTGTTAATGAAGTGGCGGTTACCTGTAAAGCTGGAAGCATAACGCTAGGATAAACGGGAAAGTGTTTGCCAATACTCCAGTGTGCCTGTGCGTGGCTTTGTATAACACTGTGTGGATTTCGCGTCCCACACAGGGTACGTAAAAAACTCAACCAACGTAAAGAGGACAGCTTGCCTTTGTTACATGGGGGAATGCATACAAGTACCGACCTCCGTCATATCCAGGTAGCCCGATAGGCCAGCGGCTTGCAGGGGAGTCGCCTCTGTTCCGACGACGCAGAGCCAATAGTCAAACTTGTTTATTGCAAAGCGGGTAGAGGAAAGACATGGCAGAGTAAGTAGCACACTGGCATGCTTACGACATGATAACGCAAACGGGCAATCGAACTTTCTAGACTATCCCAGGACGCAAAAGTGTGCGCTCGTCGAAGGCGGGTATTTATAACCATAACTCCTAACGGTCAACAGGTGTTCAGTGTGTTGCGCACGGCATAGAAAGTACAAATATACACAGAAACGTGTTCCTAGATTCAGTGTTCTGAGTCCCTAGTATCAGCGACGAATGTCCCCAGAAACCGGTGCTTGGTCTACGCTGTGCCGGTGAGAGATAGGGGGAAGAAGGGAGGCCCGCGCAGTACTCCTCTGCCGGATCCCGATCGTACAAGTTTTTGAAGCCGCCGCTGTTCTGAGACAAATGCACCGAAGCCTCACGCTACGCAGAGGCTCCGACTTGTCGAAACTTGTTTGATAACCTGGCTTCACCGTCAAACACAGAACGTTCCCGGAATGTACAAAACTTGGCCGGCGTGCCACGCGATCACACGCTAACCGCGCAGCTCTTCGCGCTTAATCACACCTTTTCAAAAAGGTCACACGCAAACTTGCACACATGAATAATAGTTTTAATGGCTTAAGGGGACTCACCTGATCCCATTCCTATGCGACTTACTAATTCATGTCCCACGGGCTTAAAAAGCACCACGGACCAATACTAAAAAGTTTACAAATTCGTGGAAACGTTTTTAGTGGCCTAGCTTACTTCTTTTAGAAACGTATCAACTCGTTATTGAAATAAAAAATAAAGCAGAGACACATTTTGGTCTATCTAGTTTTCCCTACGTTGCACTAGCTGTCTAGCAAGTGGGAGGTTTGTGTATTTTTTCAGTACAGAATTTACATATTTTTAAAATAAGCAATAAGCCGTTGTGAACTTTGTATGTATTTGTAAAGATTTTCGTATTCGCGCACGATGGTTTTTAATCCCGTGAGTTATGAAGTAGTGGGTTCCATAGAAATGTTAAATGGTGAGTCCCCCTTAACGTCCTCCACAACAGCTCAATTTGTAATATAAAATACGTTCCACACAGAGACGCCTCAACAACACCGAACGCCACGCAGTTGCCTAGTCTTGGGTTATTTCCAGCCCCGCTACGGGCGCGTTCTCCTTTTGTCCAGCTTTAAGGTTTGCTTGTACAAGCAGATCTGGCATGACCCCAGGAGTTTTAAATCGTCGGGTGGGAGAACTACGCTGAGAAGTAGGGCCCCTATCTGAGCATTTTCTAATTATGTATCTTTTTAAATGCAGTTCGCGCTGACCATAGCATGTCGGTAACGTTACATCCTTATACCGGGCTAAGTTGTCTGCGTCCAAACCGAGAGTACCAGACATAAACGGAAGTAATAGCTTGCCATTCGTTATAAGTACATGTTGAAGTTGTTTTTAAGATATACAACAAAAAAATACAGCGCGTTGAAAAACTCTCTCGAAAGGAGGCAGGATAAAATCGAACACCAAAAATTCCATCGGAAAGTGAGCTCTTTTAAAAACAACAGCAAAATGTCCTAACAGATGTTGCGAGAGAAGTGCTAACCCAGGAATATTGAATTCAACTGACCAAACCATCATTACATTAATTTTGGCAGGAGCGAGAGGGCCAGAGCGCGAGCGTCGAAGGGGGGAAAAGGAGAAAAGATGGTGTCACGTAGCAGATTTATCAAGGGACTATTATCTTATTGCATTTTCAGTGAAGGAAGGAGCGTGACCATTCTTTAAATTTCTAGTTGCCCATTTTTTTCCTGGATAAACGACGTTAATGGCGCATCAACATTAATGAACGCGAACAGCAATTGAAGTCGGTGTGAAAATATCGGCCAGCGAGTATATAATTATAGTTCAACAAAGAACTCATCGTTAGCCTTACCAAAAATTGAGGTGTGTTTTGTTTCTGAGGAAAACCACAGAAAGAATTACGAAGGCAAATAAAAATTTACAAGTTTATTCTCCATGATTCTATGCACAAGTGCATCCTGGAGATGAAAATCGGATCAGTTCTTGAAGACATCATCCCGGGTGGATGAAAAGGGCTCTGAAAACGTATGGACCATCAAAAGTCAGAAGAGAGCACTACATAAAAGTGATGTCAAAAAGAGGAAGGGATGACAGCTATAGTCTGCTTACTATGGCCTTTTCCAATTGTAGTTTCGAGGTGAGGGCAATGCGCCACCTGGCGGCAGAGGCGACACTACCTCCCCACAATGAAAATAAAATGTACAGCGATTTTTAATAAGGCCTGATTTCGAAGGCCTCAAAATTAAGCCCACAGAGAACGAATGTGCGGTTTACTGTATTGGTATAGATGCCATAACACCTATAAGTATATGTGTGCCATGATATGTATGGGAATATATTTGTAAATGTTTATCAACAACGTTGATTTTCTCACAGAAACCGACGACACAACACGCGTCATCTGCGTGCATTAACGGAGCACAGCGCGCGTAGTTTCCTGACACAAAATTGAGGGGATGATGAGAGAGGACAGAATGATCTCTATTTTCAGTCTTCTTGGCGTGGGACAACTACGAAAAATACCTTGAATGCGTGACAACAATGCTGCAAGTGGTCACTTTTGTGGTCCTTATATAGTCAGGCGTATTGTCGGCATAACTCAGAATGCACATCAAAATGTACATGTAGCATTCCAGAGCCGATGTGAGTTTTTCAATTGTATTGTAAACCTTCGTTAACTCGAACTCGCATATCTCGAAATCTTGGTTAAGCCGAAACTTTTTTTTCGCCGTGCATTAACCTCCCATAGGTGCTATGTATTTGCCCCCTCTTATCTCGAAACGTTTTTCGGAGGGGAGAGGGGATATCCCGAAATCTTGCCTGGGATGGCAGAAGGCAAAATGCACTCCCAACAGGATACGAGGGCTCCGTCCGAACGCTTAGCTCTTACTGTAATGCCGAACGCTGTCGTGAAGGGCGGATTTAAAATTCCCGCGGGCGCAGCCGTTTCCTATCCGCCTTGTCAAGGAACTATGGGAGTTATCACGTGTGCGCACCTGCGCGCGACTTATGCGCGGTGGGGCGGCGTGTGCAGCGTGCGCCCGTCAGTACGCAACCTAGCCCTTGCATGTGCGACCTGGTATTCTTTGTTTTCCCCGCGATCTGCGCGCGACGCATCTTGAGTTCAGTTTTGCAGAGTTGTGAGTGGTCTGTGCAACGGACGCTTCCGAATATCGACCAAGATGTCCCGCCCAAAGCAGTGCAGATCTCTGACGTTGGAGAGAAAAGTCGCGTTAACCTAGGAATTTTTTTCCCTGCGAATTCTTGTGCCTTTACTACGGTAGCTCTCTCGTGCAGTGGAGCTTTTCCTGGCAGCACTGGCTTTTCTTTTACATTGACCTAGGCAAACATTTTCGGCGTTTTGCTTAACTCGAAATAGCGTTTATCTTGCGATTTTTCCCGGTTTTTACTACTTCGAGTTAACGAGAGATTACTGTAGTTATTCCAGTAAAACATTTTAAGAAATTCTTTAAAAGGACAAACACAACCAAAGAAAATTTCTCTGCAGCAGAGTGACACAACACGAAACACATGGAAACTGCATCCAGAATTGGTGACTCACATCAAGAATTTTCGTTAAAATGTCAATCACATATATGACCGTGTACAAACTCCTCGTTCCGTTTCTTTCCCAGCATGGTGTAGGAAACCTGTGCCGGCGGAGCCTGTTCCCAAAAATATTTCGGCTGACATATACAGCTCCGCGAAAGCAACTATGAACGATGGAACTTAGTTACCGGGATCGCACAAGCAACTTTTATTACACTTTGGAACAATCCTAATAACATCAAATGTCCTTTTTTTCAGCGCCATTACGAATGTCAGAGGAACCATTTGCGCTTAACCATGTACCGGCACGGGGCAACTATCGATCAACACAAGTGTAAACAATGGTTTAAATATATATGCATGATTTCGCTAAAGCCCCCGCGCGCTTATTGACCTCCGAAAGAGTATTTAATATTTAAAGATGAACTAGAGAGAGAGAGAGAAAGAGAGAGAGAAACTTTCATTGACACCACTGGCCTAGGGGGCCGCCACCATGGCTCGTGCTAGGGTGACCACTGGGCGCTGTTAGTCTTCGTCCGAGTGGCCCAGAGCCTCCGTCCAGTGGTCAGGGGAAGTTATGGTGAGGTGGGGGTCCGAGGGGCACGCCCGCATGTGGTGTTGCACTGTGGATTTAGCGCCACATTGCGGGCAGAGCGGAGAGAGGTAGGTGGATGGGTAAATGTGATGAAGGAGGGCTCGGGGGGGCAGCGTGTGGCGGGAGAGGCGGTAGTAATCAGTAACCTCCCTATAAGTGGAGAAGGAGTTCCTAGTGGTGTAAACTCCTTGACGGGAAATGGTCTCGTCAGGCGCACGGGTGGAGAGTGCTCGTGTCGCCTTATCAGCCCACTCCATGCCGTCTAGTCCCGTGTGTACCGGTAACCACAGGAGCTCGGTAGGATGCTGGGGGGCTGAATTTTGAAGGAACATTTTGCAGGATATCCTGGAGATAGTGCCGCTAGCGAAAGTTTTGATGGCCGTTTTTGAATCTGATAACATTATATCAGGGGCAGGCCGGTGTGCGAGAGCCAGGGCTATAGCCACCTCTTCAGTAGCATGTGGGGTTATGGCGGGAGCAGTGAGAGACGTGAGAGTAGTAGTCGGCGAGGGGACGACAGCGATAGTGACGGCCGGCTTGTGCCTGTGTGCTGCAGCATCAACGTAGAAGGTATTTTTGGCGAGGGGGTAAAGTAGAAACGAGGGCACGCGCTCGAGCAGCTCGTCGGGCAGTATGATAAGTAGGGTTCATATTACGGAGGAGTGGACGGACTATTTTGCAATCTCCGTAATCGGGTGGAATGCGAGCCATGGGTTGCAAGAAGAGAATGTATTTGTGCCTCCCTAAGTAAGAGTTAGTCAGATGTGTGTTTTGCCAGGTGATGTATCTGGCGCGTACGATGCGCTTCAATTAATTTGCCCACGGAGTTGTAGGTGCCGGTGGCCCATCATTTGCCAGTGGATCCGTGACGAGGCAAGCCGAGAGCATCCCTGTAGACCTTACGGATGAGTCCATCTGCTTTGGTGACCTCCGTGGTAGAGTTTTGATGGCCGTTTTTTAATCTGATAACATTAGATCAGGGGCAGGCCGGTGTGCGAGAGCCAGGGCTATAGCCACCTTTTCAGCAGCATGTGGGGTTATGGCGGGAGAAGTGAGAGACGTGAGAGTAGTAGTCGGCGAGGGGACGACAGCGACAGTGACAGATATGGGAGGGAGTAGGTAATGCGGCTCCGTAGAAATGCCTGGATAAATCGGCAGCGGTCCTTTACCGTCGGGTAGTGGCCCCTAGGATTTACACGCCTTAGGAGGCCTATGATCTACGTTGCATGTGAGGGAAGGGTGTGTAGGACCAATGTGTTTCAGCGATTGGATTGGATGACTAGAACGAGCATTTTTATGCGATTCATAGTTGGTATAGGAGCATTATCCAGAAATACATGTACGCTGGGTGCTGTTTTAGGGTTGGTAGCGTGTGGTTATAGCATGAGGAGTTCTGAGTTTGATGGCGACCATGTTAAACTATTGCCAGTTGTACCGCTAAGACTCCTGATTGAACTGTTGCTTCTATATCCGCGTCGCTGCCCCCAGTTACCTAAAGGGTGATGTGATCAGCGTACATACTATAGCATAGCCGAGCGATATTGTCCAGGATGGGGGAAGATGGGAGACAGCGAGGTTAAAGGGGAGGGGGGAGAGGACTGACCCTTGTGGAGTGCCGATGGACGGGAGTTGGTAGGTAGCGTGCCGAGCGATTTGAGGGGTATGCGCTTACGTAATTGTATGTACGATCACCAGGAGCTATGCTGGCAAGGCCTCGAGGTTTGGCTTGATGAGTTACCTAATCAAATGCTTTTTGTAAGTCTAGGGCTAACATGGCCGAATAGCCGTGTTTGGAGGGTTGCTGTAGGAGATCCGTGTACACACACAGGTGTACGTCGTTAGCCGCAAGGCCTCACGGAATCCATACACGTGTGAGGAAAGTAATTGTTTGTCGTCAATGTAGTTATTGAGCCGGGCAAGAAATATTCGCTCCATCAGTTTTCCTAAGCAGGAAGTTAGCGATATAGGCCGAAGGTTGGTGTGGGAGAGGGTTGACCCGGTTTGGGGATGATAGTGACCTCGGCATGAGTAAAACGGGGTGGAGAGGGGGTCAGGAGGGTGCCTGCTTCCCAGTAAGCTTTAAACAGATCGGCAAGATACTCTATTGAAGGATCGTCTAAATTGTGGACCATTTTATTGGTAATGCGGTCACCACTGGGAGCTGACTGCAGTCGGAGGTCATGTTGGACTGCCCTCACTTCCGCTTCAACGATTGGTATCCGGTGTCCGCCCCCTAGGCGAGACAATTTACGCCTGTTGGTGGATCTTCCTTTTCCAAAGAACAATAAATACATACATACATACATACATTGGTAGATCAAGGGGTTCGATAGGAGGCCAGGGTATTGAGGCAGTGGCTCAGATGAGCCTGCTGGGACGTACTGCTGGGGTAGTGCATGGTGCCAGGTGTGATTGGAGTCAGTTAACTGGTAGGATAGTTGGGTTATACGAGTAGATTGGATAGTTAGAGAGGAAGTGGGTTCCATCAGGTGTCTTTGGAGAGCCCACGTGCGCTCGTGCGGAGGCCATTTCGAATGCTATGGCATAGTGTCCCAGGCTGCCTTGACACGTGTTTGGGAGTGGGTTTCTATGGCCTTTACGAGGTGGGCAATGAGGGTTTTCAGTCGCCTGTTATAACGTTGCTTACTCCAACGACGTTTACGAGTGCACATATGGTGTAGTCTACATGGGGAGGTGGTATGGCTGGGTGTAGGGGATGTTGGTGCATGTGAGCATCATGGACAAGTTATTGTGTTCACTTTGCTAGGGGTGTAAGTGTTGGGTCACCCGAGCTAGCAGAAGCACGCGATTCTATTAGGGTAGTCCAATCGGTTATATGAGTTTGAAGCTTGCGCGGGGGGTTAGGGAGTTCGTATAATGTGGTGATCGCTGCCTATTGTATGGTCTAGGCACTGCAAAGTCGTTGCCCCTGTGCTATAGGTGATCGTGATGTCCGGTGTAGTGTCTCTTTGTCCGCTGTTTCATCTATCGCGCTGGCTGATCAGGAGGGAAATGCTGAGTTTGGAGGAGCTCCCAGAGGTTCCTTTCTTGGTATCGCGTGGATAGCCCCAGGCCGTGTGGGGAGCATTGAAGTTCCCAGTAATTACGAGGGGGTGCAGCGCAGCATGGGCTTTGGCGGCTACAAACAGGGGTTTGAAGTTGTGATGAGGTTCTGAGGGTTTACTATACATGTCGAGTATAAAAATTGGGTGTTGCATGCTGTTGGCGTGGAAGCTAGTTAAGAAGTCGTGAGGGATGGGGCTTTCAACACGGCTGTTCCATTGAGCTGAGATGTGCTGTACGAGAATGGCTGTGTCGTTGGTATGAAGATAACTGGTATACCGACGACACTTTACTGGGCCGGCGGGGTCTTATATAGTGATGATGTGGGGTTGTTCGTTTTGGGACTCAAGGAGGCATTCTAGGGGGCTCTCTTTCTGCCGAAACCACGACAGTTCCACTGACAAACCAAAAATCCCTTACGGTGAGATTATCAGTTATGTCAAAAGTAGGAGCGATGGGAGAAGTACTAGCATTCCTCTGTGTAGGTGTTGCACGGCGGTGCATGAACATCACCTGTTTTATGAATTCCATATGCGATTGCATTGTAGCTTGGCTCTGCAAGAGGATTTGGATAAGTTGAGCTTGCTCTATATGCAGGTGCTCCAGGCGCGTGAGCCTCTCTTCCCAGGGGGTCGTATTTGCAACGTGCTCAGGGGGTGAGTGGACCTTTCACTTGTGGGGAGCGCCTTGGCACGACACCTTCTGGCCTAGAGGGTGTTGCCCAGAGCCCCACGCCGCGAGCTCCCTTCCCTTGCCATCCTCGCCTGCCGTGCGGCTACCGTGCCGCGTGACCGGGGGACGTCGGGGCCCGAGAGATGGCGCTGGCGGACACGGGGCAGCGGGCAGTGGGGTGAAGGAGCGGGCGGTGGTGAGGAAGAACCGCGCGCGAGGACTCGGACTCGGGACGGGCAGAGTGTTCTTGGCTGGCGTGCGTGTGTATGCCCGACGTCGGGGCCCGAGAGATGGCGCTGGCGGACACGGGAAAGCGGGCAGTGGGGTGAAGGAGCGGGCGGTGGTGCTGACGAACCGCGGCGGGGACTGTGACTCGGGGACACAGAGTGTTTTGGTGTGTGCGTGTGTATGCCCGGACGAGGATTTAAGTAAAGAGTTCTTTCACGCAACCGCATTGTGCCTGCCGTAGAGAGCAGGCCCACACACTTTGGAGGGGGTTGTGCATTGGGCTGGGAGCGCGAAGTTGGGTCAGGGTTTGTCGTAAGGAGGCATTTTCAGCTCCCATTGCATGCTCAAATGCATGCTTCAGCTCAAATGCATGCCTTGCATTTCTTCCAGTACAGCAGGGGGAAATTGGGAGGCGGGTGCTGATGGGATGGGGTGTTGTTCAGGGACTGCTGGATTGGGGGCCCTTGGGCCGCTCACCTGTGAGAGATTGGTTGGCTGGCGGGAGGGTCCTGGCGGGATAATCCTAGGTCCATTTCAGGTAGAGAGGTGGTAGCGTGGCTCTTCGATGGGTGGTTCTGGCTGCTCCTGAAGTTTGGTTTTGGGGTGGTAATCATTCGGCGGGGAGCGCTGTCGATGGGTGTTCCCGAGGATCCTGATAAGTTGAGGGTGACTCGAGGAGTGTTCTTCTTTCTGGTGTTGGTTCTTCGTGGTATGTCGTTGTAACATCTGTGCATACGTTGGTTTGGGTCTTGGACGAAAACGTCGAAGACAGTCCGGAGAGTCCGTGACGTGTACTCCGTCACAGACAATGCATTGGGGAGCTCATGGGTGTGTTTCAGTGGCGTCTCAGTACCGCACGTTGGACATCGGTTGGGGAAGGGGGTTCGCTGCAGGCAGACATCCTGCCTGCGTCCAGTGCTCCAGAACAGGTTTCCAGTTCCCCGCGTAGTGGCTTGCATCAGTGGGTCATCTACCAATGAACGCGCGGCCACTTCTTTGTGTGTGTGCGCGCGTGTACGCACGTGCGTGCGTGCGTACGTGTGTGTGTGTGTGCGTGCGTGCGTGCGTGTGTGTGTGTGTGTGTGCATGTGCGTGGGGGGGGGGTGCGCGCTTGCGTACGTGTGTGTGTGCGCGCGCATGTGCATGGGTGTGCATGCGCGTGTTATTCGTGCATGTGTGTGTGTGTGTGCGTGTGCGTGTGTACAAGTGTGTGTGTGTGTGTGTGTGTGTGTGTGTGTGTGTGTGTGTGTGTGTGTGTGTGTGTGTGTGTGTGTGTGTGTGTGTGTGTGTGTGTGTGTGTGTGTGTGTGTGTGTGTGTGTGTGTGTGTGTGTGTAAGTGTGTGTAAGGGTGCGTTGTGTAAGTCTAGGAGACAGGGTTGTCACTAGGTTACTTCGAGATTGCAAATGGGGTTGGCGGCCTTCGGCCCGGTGTGCCCCAGATGTTTACCTCAAATTTCTTCAATGCCTCGATCGTATTTCTATAATGAATATAGAAGTACTCAGACATAGGACCGCGAAAGTAGCGTTGGCTGAAGTAGTGTGTCTGTTTAAGTGTCGCCATTGCGTCTAAGGCCAAGGAGCGCTACGTTGCTTGTTCACAATTGTTTTTTTTGTGAGAAATGGCGAATCCCTTGGTGGTAGTACTCTAACATGCCAAGTTTCCAAACAGCGATAAAAATTCTATATCGTGACAGCTAAAATTTTGACAGATATGTAGTGCACAGATGGGAGGTGGTCCCAGTGTCATGTATAGGTAAGATGAATATTACGGAGTGAGCGCTCAGGTGCCTGAAGATTTGGTGCTACCGGGTTAAGAACGCGGAAGGAATACGAAGTGCATTCTAACTTTGTCAATCAGATGGCTACCAAATAGAAGCGCACAATCTAACCAGTAGCATCACCTTTGATGCTCAGAGAAAAAAAGCCCTTCAGCCCTATCCCGTGGCACTTCCACATTAAGAAGTAAAACGAGTACCTTCTTTTTATTTTTGATATTTGTGTGTAATAACACCCAAACCTTTCCATAAGCCTTCCCCTTGCTGATCATCGTAGCAGGATACCACGAGTTCAATGCCTGAACTGCTTACTGGAAAGTTAATTGGCTTTAAGACGCGTTCTGCGAACTTATTACGCCCATTCCTGACTTAAAGGCCTCAACAACACAGTTCAAAAATAAATAGGTGTCTTTATGTTTGGACGCACGGGTCATTCCAACATTTATGTCGAAAGGGTGCTGGCTTAAAGTTTAAAATATGGAGAACGCGCTCTTTAAGCTATAGTGCGTACACAGGTAGAAGACAAACACCGCATTACTACAGGGATACTATAGGGTACATATTACATGCCCCAACTTAACTGAATGCCATACGCTAATGGCAACGTTCAGGAAATCAGGTTTTAATGTCAAACGCGTCTACCTTATATTAAATTGAGTTTCAAGGCAAACCAACCAAAACAATCCGTGCTTGTTTAAATATCAGCAGCCTTTTGTCATATAAGGCACTGTCATATAAGGCTCTACTGGACGAACGATTCGAATCATTACGATAGTCTACTCTGGTGACAATATGTCGAGACACGAGCAGCGCACTTGTCTTGTTCTGGTCGCTGTGTGCGTAATGGCAGTGGTGTGCGCAGGTGAGTAACAATAAGTTTGTGTAAGGGTGCCCGCTAGTTGGTAATCTATGAGCTTCACAGGGCGGAAATGTTACCTATCTCGAAAATGATACCGATTTAACTAATCTACTGAAAATACATATCCTAGTGATTTGACGCATAAGTAAAGATTAAAGTCACGTTAGGTCCCAGAAATGGTGCTTATTATCGCGTAATCTTTTTCGAGATAAATATACAAATGGTGAGCCATATAAGCTGGAGGGCCAAACCATTTTCTGAACAGCGCGCGACTTTGGTAGTGACCGCGTGCGAATTGCACACGCACCGGGACGTACGTTTTCCAACGCCTCGCGATATAAAACGCCGCAGGCTCCGAAAACACGTATATCCTCGGAAGTTTTTGTTCTCGGGCCTCAAAACTATGTACAATTCTAGCCGTTTAAACTTCACTTATGGTGATATTTTTTTAGAAAGACTAATTAAAGAAGCGGGCCAGCTCAAGCGAGGGACAGGCTTTTGGGGCCGTGCTCGGCAGTGTGCTACACATCGCAACAAGTAGCAATGGAGAAGCCTAATTGCAAAAAAATATGTTATTTATTTCAAAGATTTGGAAATATTTAAAAATATATATTTGAATTATTACGTTGTGAAAATCCACGTTCACTGCATAGTTTCCCAACTTAAGCTACTGTGGATGACTACTGACCAAAAACAGTCTCAATCTTTACTCTTACTTTAAACAGCACGAACCTTTACTCCGTAATTAATGCTTTACGTATGAGCTCTTTTGATTTCTTTCGGAAGTAATAATCATTGGCCATTACCCAGGAGGGACGTGTGCCGAGCAAGTGTTGCCACGATTACGGAGTTCCTTTATTTTTTGGCCAATCTTGGTCGATCTTCCTAAGTGGGTAAGCTTGGCTTGACGAACGTGTGCAGGCGACACTGAGCGTCGTCGCGAGGCACGCAGCCCACACGAACGCTGGGCATTTTCTTGGTTCTGTTAACTGCCGGGCGGTCGCCGCGAGGCCCGCGCTAACGTGCGCACGCTCGGCAACTGGTATTTTTAATGACAGACACAAAAAATTGATTTGCTAAACAGCTTCTCTGTTAAAAAAGGCGTGCGTAAGAATTTAAAGACGCCAGAGTGCCAGTATTCTGATAAGATTCTACATTCTACATGAAACTAAAATAATTGGGAGGTGATCTTTTTTAAGAGGTCAGTGCACTATGAAAACAATATAGTCCGCAACACGCTATAAGCAATCGCAAAAAAATCGTTTACAGGCCATCAAGAGGCACATGCTGTTATTGGGTATATTCGAAGTGATATAGAAGTCAGGCCACATCTAAGTCAAACAGTAAACCTACGTACTTGACTGTAGCCGCAGGTGTGATTAGACTACAAGCGCAACGGACGTCGTTATTATAATATACAAAAAAATTCCAACATGGTAGCGCACTCAGCCCCATTCCAGACACAGAATACATTTTTTAACTGAAAAAAAAGATACGAGAAAAATTTAACAGCTTTATAATTTTGCGTCATGGGTGCGTGATATGTGCAGAAATGACATGGTATAATCCAACGCTAAACCATGTTTTCAAGGCTATTAACTGCATTAGCATTAAAGTCGTATGATCAAACGAAGCTGGAGGCTCCACTACAATCTCCCACTCATGGTTGGCGGCCGCCGATAGCACAAATAAGATTCTGTGCTATCATAAAGACCCCGCCGGAAAGTGTCTAGGGAGACGCCACTGATGGATGTTTTCCTTAATGTCTCGAATATTGCTTTGAAGTTTGCAATGCAATTTGTCTCATTTTTGTCGGGACAAAACACCCTTTGAGTAAACTGAAATCTGGCCCCTCTAAGCACATGACGAATTCTCGAAAAAAATTGAAAGCATTTTTGTACAATGTCTTATCCATTACGCACCTTTGATTATTACGTCGTGTCTTCCAGCTCCTCCTCCATTCACACCTAAAAGCGCCCTTCCCCCCCTCAGTACTTAATAATCAGACCTCACTAAGTCGTTAATTTCAGTACTGTGTCCGGAAGAACGTCGCTATCATATACCGCAGTAAGCTGGAGACTATTCTGGGACAAAGACCCCTACAATCGACTTCGCAGAAGGCAACAAAAGCCCTTCTGCGTTTTATGAAGGACACAGGTTTAGCTGAGAGACTCTAGTGCCCACGAAGGGACTAAAGTGTGTGCGCGACCCCGCTCCCATCCCGCCTTTTTCGCCTGCCACCTCTTTTATCCCCTGAACACCCCTTCGCCAGTGCCGAGTAGCAATCCGGGCTCTAAGCCTGGATAACCTCTCGGCCTTTCCTTTCGCTTTTCTCCTCTCCTCAGCTGCTTTTATTTTGTCATCTGTGTTGCGGGTATTGTTATCTAATTCGCCTCTAAGCGCTTAGATTTGCGAATAGCGAGTTTTTTTTTTTTCCAGTCACAATTCCCAATGGGTGGTTTTTATTGAACCAGCTTCTCATCTTGTACAGCGAGACGGAACTGCAGTAATTTTACCAGCAACAACAACCACAAAAATCAATCGTATGCTACACCAGTATTCGCGGTAAAAAATGCATGACGAAGGTATTGTCAGAATAAACGAAAACAGAGACACAAGATAGTCCCTCCACTCCCCTTAGAATACACGGCAAAACGGGACCGTCCAAAGGGTGTTTCCATCCTGTATGGAGGCGCTGCTCCTTTCGCTGCAGTGCACCGTGTATTCACCAAACGATTCGCTGACAACCCGTTTGGTTTCGTTCGCACGGATGGTTTGCTTGCGCCTGTGGTGCCAGTCGGATTTACGCAATTCTCCAGCGCGTGCAATCCAGTGTCTAACGTTGGTGCGTATAACGGTGCCACACCGACGAGATACAAATAACGATGTGCAAGTTCATATCGATGCACAATAAACATTCAACTGCTCCTGTGAAGGCACATTTCACTTTCGTGTTTTGCTGGTTCCTATTGAAGAAGGAACAACCGCATTTTTTTATTTAATGCAACTGCTTAACGAGCTCCGCTGTTCTGCCTCTGTAGCCTACGGGTAAAACCCTGGGTTTCCGAACCAAGGCTGCGGGTTCAAGCCCCAGTAATGCCAGTATGTTTAAAGCGAAGGTTTCTATGTCTCAGTGATGGCGTCCGGGCCACGGCAAAACGCACTCCAGAAAAGCAAACCTTGCACAAGCGCCTAAAAGACGTTCCACGTGGTTGGAATATAACCTGGGCCCCTGGCGTTACGAAGCCGACGTCTATCCGATTGCGCCATCCCGCCACGATCGACACGGAGCGCAATTTTAAAGCGAATAAGCTTCCTTGGTCCCACTGATGGCGTCCGGAGCACCGCAAAACTCTGGATAACAATGAGATTACTTTAACGTCGACGTTTTGAAACCGAGGGGGAAGTGAATGAACACCTTTATGCAGGTAAACAACACGCTCAAGATGCAGACGCTACCGAAACGAACGACGCTTAACGTTCTTGCATAGATCTGAAGTTTGCAAACAAGCTGTGTCGCGTTGAGATGGCAGAACCTCGAACCGTCTACCACAGAGATCACAAGCCCATACTGTGCAAGTGTAAAGTTGTCGATGCAGGTGGGGACGTGTAAATTATAACAACGTCTGGTTTCAATGAAGACAATCTCTTTAATATGTGTCTTTCTTCAACTTCACGATTAAGTGCTACCCTCGGCGATCACTCCACTACGTTCATTCTTTGTTTGATTTTGGCACTTTTCCACTTTATTCACGCGCGAGAAAGCTTCGCGTTTCGACCATCGTTTGTTGTTACGCGGAAGGGTGTTATTTTTCGCCCCTTCTGTCGTTAGGCCCCACCCGACTAACTGATTCGAGAGGGGAGGAGTATAAACCGTTCGTCGCTGACCTACACTGATGTCACTAGATAAGGTGGCACTAATCTAGACTGACTGTTCTTGTTTGATCGACTGTGATCTCGATTTGTTGGAACTTTCTGGAAAGGACTGCGGCCCCTACACATGCACCAAAAAAAAAAAAAAAAAACACCGCGGCATTCTATTCGCCAATTTCTGAGTCTAAGGGTCGGCTTTCTGTTTGCAGAATTGTCGTGCTCGCGCAGCCTAATGGTCGTGGGACGACCGGCTTGTCGCCAGCCTGGGGTCACACCCAGCTGTCATATCTAAGAAATGAAGCGCGCGTTTCGGTCTGTTTCTTTTGTATGCCACACAGGCTATCTTATTTGATAGGAACATTCTGTAACCATGTCATCACTCGAAAGGAATATTTGTGTTGTATCACCGATGTTCTAGATCCCATTGGAAGTTTGTCGAAGCATTATTGCCGAAAGCTAAATTCTCGCAAAACAACATTGTGGTATCGATTAGCCGACACTCACCAGCACACGTCTTTTTGTTCACTGCTGCTTCGCCGCTTGTGTATTCTTTGAGTTGTTAGCGGGGCACAAGTTCCATCCAACAAACTCTGCTTTTTGAAGAAACCTGGGCGGTCCTTGGCTACGTGACATCCGGTAGACGTGCTGGGTACATGAACCCTAAGCCCTCGGCAAGTCGCCAATGAAGTCCCTCCCGGGCCAGCCATCGACTGCAAGGTCTCCCCCAATGTACGGTCTTCTTCAGGACAGGTCGATGAAAATGAAGACAGCGACAACGCAAACCCTGAGAGTTACTCCTCCATGGCTCTGCAATAGCGCCGGGAATCCCCATCGTTCTTGGGATTTCCTGAGGAAGACCCAGAAAAAGGGTTGGAGAAGCTAGAGCCTGTCCGAATTTTCAACCGGTGCGATGACAGAGAAACCCTGAGGCAAGAGTTTTTTTCGTGCCTTGGGGACTCAGATCGAGTCTGGTGGGAAAACCACGAGTTTTCGCTAACATCACGGAGCATCTTCAAAGCCGATTTTTTGATAACGTCCACAACTGTCGTTCGTATTGTACTGTCTGTTTAAAAAATAAGCATGCTGTTCAGACGAACAGACCTCGAAATGGCAGAAGAGAAAAAGCTGCGCTTTCTGATGCGAGGCGTTAAAAAAAAGCTCTTCGCTGGACTCATTCGCGACTCCCTGAAAACCATCGCTCAGTTCGTGACCGAGGCTTCCGCAATTGAAAATACCCACTTCATACGCTCGAGGCAGTACTATCGACCCCTCAACACGTTTTTTGGAGAACCCCGTCGACGCCACTTAATCCACGACGGACGTCTTAAGGGAAAGAATCTACGCTGTCGTTCGCGAAGTACTTCAGAAACTTTTTCCGACAACACCGCAACCCACCGTCTCTTTCCTCCCCTATGTCATCCGGGAAGAAGCGCAGCAAGCACTTGGGACTTGGGACCCCGCGAGCCGCAAGCCATGCATATGCCGCTGTAATACGTCGACTTCCCCAGCCCGTACTTTTTCGCCCGGAGGCTCCGTACTACCGTCCCTGGTCGCCTGCCCGACCACCTACGGTGCAACCCCCTTCTCCCCGCAAGCAAGACCGACGTGTGACTAACTCAAGATCGTCGTCCGTTGTACTACCACAGAGGAGAACCCGGGCACTTATACCGTCGCTGCCCTCACAAACAACGTGGCCTCCGAGGTTTCTCCGTCGACGCCCCGCGCCGCTGCCTGGCTGATGGCCTAATGAGGTCAACGAGTACAAGTCACAGACCAGCCGTAACCCGCCGCACTTAAACCGTTCGCCGTCGCCTTAGCCATACGGATCAACGAGCCGCCGCAGCAACGCCGACTTCGCACGTGGATGGCCCCCAAGACCTGGAAGGGGAGACTAAAAGCAGTGCAGGGTGTTTTCACGAGGGATGGGACCAGCATGGCCGGTCGACATTTTTCATTTTCACCAAAATATCACACATAGCTCCTTGTGCCTAGGGAAAACATTTGGAAGTTATTTTGTGGAGGAAAAATTCCCCTTCTTCAAAACTAAAAAGTGGCACGTTGAACGGCTGGCGGAAAGTTTGAAACTTCTTCCTCTGTAATATAAAAATTACCGCAGCTATCATCCTAGTTTTTTTTTAATGCAAGGACTCTGTATACTCTTAAATCATTTACCCTATTCTTGTTTGCTACGCAGAAAAAACCTTTGTTTTAAAAATTCCGAGAGAGGTAGGGGCTTTTTGTTCTGCATCTGAATAAGCTAGGTAGTTCACATTTTTCAGTGTTGTTCTTCTATCCATGGTCAACCTTCATGCCAGTATTAGTTTATGTGGTCAAGACAGCTTCATTTGAGAAAAAGCACTCTACTGCAGCTAGGTAATGCATTTTGGTATATATCGAAAACAAACTAAACAAGGCTATCTTCGACTTTTATCACTCGTTCACAAATTAAAGCCAAGGCTGCTCTCTATCAGTTACATTAAAAACATGTTGCACTCTTTTTGTTATTCTGCAGCTACGAAGGACAAATATGGCCTATTTAGCAGTACTTCGGTGGCATACTCAAGTCGTTTGTAAGACGTTTATGACGGTAATGTAGGGCTAGAAATGTATGTTACAACAAGAAATTGCTAAACGAACATTGTGGTGAACATGCGTTGTTGAAATTAAGCGCGAACAAAGTACCCAGAATGTTAACAAGTGGTATCCCCAAGTGGATCGTTCAAGCTAGTGCCCTCGCTCTTCCGGATGCATCTCTTGCTGCACTGCCTGACTGGTTTTTTTTTTTTTTTTTTTTTTTTTTTTGCGCGTGCTGTGTAGGCTCACTCGCATGTACAGAGATTGTAAGGTGAGATCCGGACTTCTCGGGAGCGAAAGGGGAGCATGGGCTATGCGCGAGCCGAGTCTAACTTACAGCGTCCGGGGAAGCGTTCAGGCGGAAATAAAGAAATACTGGAGGAAGGCGGGTGAACTTCCTGCTTAGTTTCAGTAGCATTTAATCGCATGCTTCCCAGCAAAACAAAAAGTATGAAACAAAACATATAACTACTACCTTAGCCGCCGTAAGCGATAACAGGAGGCGGCTTGGAAAACGCCGCCCAATCTACGAACAGTTTCTGCGTGATCATCTCCTCCGACGATTCACGCACATGGACGCGCCCAGGAAGGCTCAATGGCTTAAGAGCAGTGATTAGTACCTACTTTGTGCGAAGTATTTTAGAGGGCATAAGAAAAAATTTATCCCGAAGGAACTTCCGTAGCGTGAAAGATCTGGACACTGGAACCAAAGATCCCGTTCAGCCAACGAACTAGCTTGTACAATCTGGCCTGTATTTACGGTCACTAGACGGCTACCACCCTACGACTATTAGCATCTAAAACGCCTTAGTTGCCGCTAACCCGCGATTTACTACATCGATAAACTCACTGCCCTCTCGCTTCATGCTCAAACAAACGACAGTGGAGACGTACCGCCTCGTCGGTGCTAAGTGTTCTGCGGTAGCATTAGGTGCCTCAGAGATACTCGGGAACCAGTTCGTGTGGACTCAAATTTTCATTGAACAGACAATTACACATGGGTTCAATTCCCGGGATCCGAAGAAAGCACGAATACCAGATCGGAGAACTGAAAGGCATATAGTTCGAAAGAAGGATAATTTGCGGTCCTGGTTAATTAAAGGCATTTTTGTAAATACTCCATAACTTCGTTGCGTTACATAAAAAATTTTCGCCAATTATTTACCCGAGTGGTGTTTAAAAAATTAGCAGTGGCTTAGCTTGTTTATGCCAGGATATACGTAGCGTGAACTAAGGTTCAGCAATCCGATCCAATTCAGTCCAGTCCAGTCGGGTCCAGTCACTGCAACTCGCGCATGCGCAGCACGGCTCTTCAGAAGCCACGGGAAACGGCTATCAAGCGACTCCGGCGCAGCGCCAGACTTGGCTACTGCGCAACGGAGGCGCACAGCTGGGCACGCGCCGGCGCCAGGACGCTGACGCGACTATGACGTCACTCCTTTGGAATGCGCAGACCGGCGAATGTGCAGACCCAGTTCTATCACCCGTTCTCCAATTGGATTAGATTTCCAATCCAATCCAATCAAATCCAAATTCAATCCAATCTAATGCTCCTCGCGTTTGCGCAGCACGGCCCTTCGGGGTCCACGTGAAACTGCGCAACCTCCGCCACTGTAGCTTACGCCACAAAAGGCCAGGTCTCGAATTGCGCACATTAGACGCGACCAGCCAATTGTTATATCCGCGACAAAACATCCCCCCCCCCCCCCCCCGCCCTTGCGAATGACGGCAGCGACACGGCGCGACAGCAACCCGGCGTGTCCAAACCGCCATTAGGACGATGAGAGCGACGACGCGAAGCCACCGAGCATCAACGCGTCCCCGCCGTGATACCACGTCCCAACGAACCCGAAACTCGGGAACTACTTGTGATTTACAGCTGTTCATAGACAAAATAGGCGTAAGCCGCACCGTGCGACAGACACGGGAGCCGGCTATTCATTGATACACAAAATGTTCAGAAAAGTTATGGCAAGTTGGGGCGGACCGCACATACGCACAGCAGGAAGCCATCTCACCAAGCCTGGTGGAACATGTTCGTCATGCATTACCATAAACGGAATTACGTACTCTCCTGCCCTCGCCATATTGCCTAATAGCTCCCGCGACGTAATAATTGGCATAGACTTTTCGTTCAGTTTCACCGCCAATCGTGCCGTGACGCCCGAACCAAGCCCGGAACAACTTACTTCTCTAAGGATTGCCGATTACCAATTAACCCTGCCTCCCCGCATGCTTATAATAGTCGTCTACTTCAACGACGGTGCTCACACCCAAGCTACCGTGGAGAGTGGAGCTTGCTTATGGAGCGTGGAGTCGCCGCCTCAAGAGGTATTGTGCGTTTGGAGCAAAGGAAAATCCAACTTGTGATTGCGAATTACGCCGAGGAATATCAGGACATAAAGAAGGGCGCTTTTAATGCATTCATAGAAGAAGTCCAGGAAGAAAGTAACGTGATCGCCGTAGGCGACTTTCAAGGCGAATGGGATGCCGCCTTGAAGCCTGCTCACCTTTTATTCCACTTACTTGCCCTACTCCTAGCTAACCTAATAGATTTGCTTCCTCCCCCCTATCTCCCCGTCACCCCTGTTTAAAACTTTCATTGCTCCCACCCCCCGTTTTCCTCCCCGCCGCGATGTTCTAAATTCTAATACGTATGATTATTCCGCCTGCGTACCAATCATTCCCTACTTTTCCTCCACCGCCATTCCAGTCAGCTCTTCGTCACCTCAATGGCCTCGAAGTTTCGTTCCCCCTCGCCCCAAATCCCAAAGCCTGCGCAAACATCGTTTCCCCGTCCCCCCGCGGTGGTCGTATCTGGGTGCAGCCCCTGACAATATGGTCTATAGTTTCCCGATCACTGCCGCAGCATGCGCACGTTTCATCCTGCTGCCTGTAGATACCCGTGTATGCCCGCGTTCTCAGGCACCCCGCCCCTGCTTCGAAGAGGAATGCACTGCTTTCCGTATTGCCATAGAAACCTTCCTTCTTAATTTCTAGTTTCTCTGTCCTATGAGTCTCCAAGGCTTTTTCTCGCTTCTGTTCTGTGTGCCCTCTTTGTCGTATCTCAGCTGCCTTTACCTGCTTTCTAACTGATGTGTAAACCCCACGATGACCTGAACATGTGGGCACAGCGCCCTAAGCTCCTTCACCACCTTTTCTAGTTGCTTGCGCACTCCAGCGCGCCTTCCCTTCAGAACGTCATTGGGTCCTCCAGCTATAACCACTAGGTTCTACCCCTGCATGTTCTCCCACATCTTATCCTTTGCCTTTCCCAACACTACCCTGACCGCCTGCCCCGTGAACACGCCAACCTGCGCTCTCTCGTCTTCTCTCGCCCGTTCTCTAATCTCCCTCTCGGACTAGCGCATGTATGACTCCCCTGCCACGATCACCATACGCCTTTCTTCCTTTTCCTGCCTGCCTCCTGGCGCGGGCACCTGCTCCCGCACCGGCTGAGTCAGCGCCTGTGCGGGGTCGTTTTCCGGCGTGGTGTCTTTGTCCGCCCGCTTTCCTTCTCGGGGCAAAGCACTGTCGACACACCTGCGTCGTGTCCTACATCATTCTTTCTCGGGATGTCACCCTTCGTCGTCAGTTTTACCTCCATTTGGGCCAACCTTGCTTCGAGTGCCTTCCTCTGCTTTTGTTCATCTTTCAGCTACTCCCTTAGCTCTCCTACCTGAACCCTGAGCTATTCCTTTTCTTCCTCGAACCGGTCGATGCGCGACGATATCACACACACTCTGCACCCAAAGTCCTGCCCTTCCGCGTCCTCGACTGACTCGAACCTCGTCTACTCGAGCGGGTATTCGCGCTCGCACCCAGTTGCAGAGCCATCTATGAAAATGGCGCTAAACAAGATAACCCAACGGCCGTCTGTGATATGGGAGCAGCCCTGGTCAGCAGGCTATCTTTCATTTTAAGGCCCTGCTCTAGATACGTCATTGCCGGCGCCACGAAAACACACGATTTAGCGGGGGAATTTAAATTTTGGCTTAAAACGTTTAATTTCTCAGTGAGTAAACTTCGTTTGCTGCCGGGCAAGCACTGAGGGCACTATAAAACACTGAATCTTTCAAACAAAACAAACTTGTATTTTGTCAGCATGGCCCCTTTAAGCAGTTGTTGTACGCCCAAGGAAAGGGAAACAAAAGAACCTTTCTGCACAGAATTGATAATTTTGGGTTCTCATTACGAACAACGCCACAAACGTTCACGGGGAAAACACCGGCAGAGTTGTTCCTCACACGGACTCGCTTATCGTCCCTGTGGCCAAACATCACTAGCTCAATGGGCGAAACAAATGTCAAGATGTAAGTAGTTGCTGATGAGCGCCGATTCGCGCAGAGATCATTTGCTGCGGGTGATCGCGTGTTCACAGGTTCGGTGCGTGGCGAAGTAGTGAAGTGGTTCCCTGGCAAAGCCACACAAGTGAAATCACCCGCCACGTATCTGGTGTTCGTGGGAAGTAGGATACGTTTTGTAAACGCTGATCACTTGCGGCATTATTGGATTGAACCATGGAGCAGGAAGAGAGGGGTCAATTTGTACCGCATGACGCTACTGCACTTACCCCTAGCACCCACTGTGTTAAGAAGGAGCACGAGGGATAGCACCCTCCTGATCTTTTAACATACGACGCCTTTTAACATATTTTGTTAGGGAGTGTTGTATCGCCGCAGGCGTGATATTGGGTTGCCGCCACGGTGTGCGGGCGCGCGCTATCTCATATGGCTGCCCGGCCATTCGTCATCTGTGGATCGCTTCACGGCGCCGTTGTGTCGGTGCCGGCGCAGCAGTGCCCTAACAGAGTCTAGGCAGCCGCCGTGGTGAAACGTTCCCTTGGTCTGAGGCAGCAAGGCTGTGCCTCGCTGAATAAACGTTAGGTTGACTGTCACCTGTGTCTCCGATATAACACAATATAGGTGTTGAAAAAAGGTTGTACCACCTGTATGACCAGTGCTAGTGCCAAAGACGATTCTGGAGCTCTTCTCTTTCATAGCATGTGCAATTGTTTACCTGTTTCCGCAGTCATAGGGTAGCCCACAGCTGCTCGCTTTAATGGCGGTCTAACCCACTCATTTTTCCCCTTGCTTTCGCAACTTGCATCCAACTTCCACATTTTTTTAAATGCAGAGCATTTCAGTAACTCACGATGTCACCCGCGTTCACGTCCGTAGTCCGCACCGCACCCCTCCCTACTATATAAAAAAAAATACTATCCGGCGCCCGGTTTCGCTCCCTCGACCCTGCGGGCGGAACGCAATGTACCTGGTGCTCTACCCACTGCGCCACAAAGCCGACACAGAATGGACCGCTACTAACGCGCCTTATATCGTTGACTCATTCAAATTACTGCTGACGAGCGCTCTCTCGTCAGCAGTTGCCACAAGTGCAACAACATTAACGTAACAAAAACTACTTAACGTCGTGCGCCCCCGGAAATGCTCTGCATTTGATCGTGCCCCTCGCGAGGGGGATGTTTCACTGCGTCTTCCTACTGGCCAGTACACTCGTCGCCATCTGTCGGATGTTGTGCGAACCCTTTGCGGCTGATGGCGTGCGATTTGAAACGTCATTTTTTTACAGATGCCGAACAGAAACCAAAAAATCCGAGGTGCAACTATCAGTTGAATGGGACTAATAGCTGCAATTCAATGCTGCGTCGATTTCACTACAACCATACGTTGGGTGCCTGCGTAGCTGTCACTGGTGTGGGATGTGGAGATAATTCACAACTTTACCCCCAGCTACGAGACTGCGTAAAGGATTGTAACCCAGGTAAGACCTGGGATTCCTAGTTCCAGTAACTAAATGCTATATTCGAAAGTTTTCGGAAAGGAATATCATTACTTGGAAGGTGCTTGTCACGGGATTGCTCAGAACATGAAACCCATACATTAATCAAGCAGGTAAAGATAATCGCGTCAAGCATACATTTTTCTTATTCAGGTCGTTTTCCTTTTTGGAGGCAATGTAAAAACGTCAAGTCACAAAATTGGCTCATCTATCTGTCCCTTTAGGATGGCATGAATCCATCCTCGACAATAATATATATGAAATGTGTTGCTGTTTTTTTATACAGTTGCAACCACAAGTTATGCGAGTTTTCAAAATTAATGACCATAATCAACAAAGCAGAGGTTGGAAGGCAACTACTACTGTAAAATCGGGTTTATTCTTTGTCTAAATTTGGAAGCGGCATGAGCCCAGCCAACGTTCCTGCGGGAATAAATTGATGATGGGCGCATACCTTCATTGCTCTGACGTAGTTTACGTTATAATGGCACCTGAGAGGGCAAGTGAAAATGTTCTACCGATCAATGTTTCCTGTGTTTCAGGCCAAGAACAGCCGCATGAATGCCTACGAAAAGGTGCTCTAGGAAATGAGCACTGGTGTTATAACCGGGAAAACAGAACTTGCGTGAGGAATTGCAGAGAAGAGGATGGATATGAAACAAAAGGAGCGTGCCTGGATTTCTGCATGTAAGTAAACTGGTTAGCAGGAAGCTCTACTAGCAAATATGGCTGAAATCTGTCACTGCTTTCGCAACATACTTGTGAGGTTGCATTTTGAGTTCATTTTCAGTTTTACAAGCTGAAGATTTGCTGACAGCGTGACGAAAAATTCATTCCGAGTGTCAGAATCGACTTGGGTACGAAACAAATGTAATATTTTTAAACGTAGAAGAGGGAAGTGTGTGAAATGTGTATGAACCTAGCACTATGAGATTCAAAAATCGGTTCCTTCTCGCGTTTTGTACCTGGTATTCGCTGGCTACGCATGAATACGAATAAAACGCACCTGGAACAGACGATTTAGGCGTTTCTACCTGTTTCACATAAAGACAGTACCCGCCGCGGTGGCTCAGTGGCTAAGGCGTTGCGCTGCTGAGCACGAGGTCGCGGGTTCGATTCCCGGCCGCGGCGGCCGCTTTTCTGATGGAGGCGAAAAGCAAAAACGCCCGTGTGTACGAGATTTCGGCGCACGTTAAAGATCCCCAGGTGGTCAAAATTAATCCGGAGCCCTCCACTACGGCGCGCCTCATCGCCTGCGTTGCGTCGGCGCGTTAAACCCCTTGTTATGCCAGAGCGCCTGGCCCAAAGGCGTTGCACGAGGCGACGCGCCGACAGCGAGGCTTAGTCACGCCTCTCCCTTTCGTCGCTGCGGCGCGGCCGAATCCCGCATCTCAGAACGCTGCGGCGCGGCCGACTCCTGCATCTCGAAACGCTGCGGCGCGGCCGAATCCCTCAGCGGAGAACGACCCAAACAAGGGCATGTCGCTACGCCCGGAGGCGAGGGCACGGAGACGGCGGCGGCATCGCTCTCCCTTTCCCCATTGGCGGCGCAGCTGACTCACCGCTTCGCTACCATTCGTCGGAATTCAAACTTCAGGCAGCGAGAGCCCTGATTTGAGCTTTTCGAACTTCTCGGGGCCACAACGAACTTCCCGGGCTATAAAAGAAGCCCGGAGGCTCTCATCGTCGGCTTTCCTCGGCGGCTTCTCTCCGGCACCAGTCTCTTCGGAAGCACCGAGTGGAAGGGTGCTGTCGCCTTTGTGCGAGTTATGTAACGTTTGCTTACCCTGTACATACTGTATATAAATGTTACTTTGAGTTTTCGTCGGCTCGAGAACTTCTTCGCTCTGCTCTGCGCCGCGTCGATAGCGGACGGAGCGAGGCAAAGTCGCAACAGCGGAGACAGCGTCGGGATGGCTGATTCCCAACCTCGGTGACGAGCAGGAAGGCGAGTCACAACCTTGGCGACCGCCCTGGGATAGTCATTCCCAACAGTGGTGCCAGCGGTGGGATGGTCATTCGCAACAGTGGTGGCAGCGGTGGGATCGTCATTTCCCAACACCCTCAATCAATCAAAAAAAAATAAAATCAAAATCACATAAAGACAGTAAGCATTGAGGTATACTTGGATGTCTGTTCCAAGTGCGTCGCATCGAGTGTTCTATTTTAAAATGACTGGATGCGACGACTTGTATGACATCATTTCTCTGAGCCATCGTCACTCGGTGCGACGCCTCTTAAATGGCAAACCCACACTCTCGACAAGCTCCGCGCTGACCCGGAAGGCAAGGATGCGTATCTGTTAATTTCAAAGCTTCTTCGTTTGAGAATTCAACTAACGTGTTAAATTGGCTAATACCTGAGCTCTTTGTTCCAGCCTCAGAGCCGCGTAGACGTCCGCTTAGAGGCCTACTCCCATTTTACGAAGCAAATATAAGCGATCAAGGGTGCCGAGCTTGTGATCTCTTCCGCGGACTGGTCACTGGCCACGGCGCGCATCGCCAAAGGCACGGAGGAAGAAAAAGTTGGCCGAAACGATTACGAAACGACCGCCACTTCAGTGCGGCATGCCGTGCGCATGCGTTGACAGCATGGAGGAAAGAAAACAAGGCAGCGCCGCTTGCGTTGATGCATGGTATAGTGGGACGGCAACGGGTACAACGACGATGAGGGAAAAACGGGACTGCGTGAACACTTTTAACGACAGCAGCGCCCCTACGTCTCAACGTTTACGGAAGCTAGTTTTTGTTCGTCCGCATGCAGCGCAACTAGTGGCCTTCTCTAGCGGTTTTCTCGATTGCTCGCGTTATGCGCCTGATGTACTAAATGAACTGTCGGTCAGACTGGCGGGAACGGTTACCAGTTTGATTGTGGCGTGAAACTGCGGGTTTCTTCATGTCCTCGGGCTGTATTTACTGTTCGGCGAAGTGAAGTTTTGCCGGGAGGCGCAAAAAAGGTCAGTGCTGCTTATTTATGTTCTGGTAACGGTTGTTGTTCTTTGACTTGTTCATCACTGCGTCCGATAAACGTGCCGCTCCGCTGCCTGTTCGATGCGAGAAACGTTTGCTGCCGTTATTCACTATAGCTTGTGTATTTGTGGGTCGGAGTCGGCTTGACATTTCTGACTGCGTAGGTTAGCTAGTGCTATTTAGAAAGTGGCTGGTGCGCGCATTTCTCGAGTCTGCATGTTCCCTTATGGTGTGGTGTTGCTTAGTTGTATATTGACGGTTGCTGTACCTGTCAGCGGTACTGAATCTTCTCGGGTTAGTCGCACGCTATTGTCTCACGCGCACACACTACACAACATGTTTGTCGGAGCGTCTGTCTTTAGACTTATCGGTATTTTCAAACTTTCGTGTTAATTGCGTTGTGTTGGTCTTCTGAGAGCCATAAATTTACTGTGCTAATCACGCTATTCCGCCTTATGTTGATGTGCGTTCAAGGCGTTGGCGGCAGCGCACTGCTTTTTATCTGTGTTGTGTGTGTAGTTGTTCCTTGTTTCTCCCAATGCCTTCGATGAATTCAGATGGTCTATTTACACTAGTCAACGTTAGTTGGCTTCCTGACGTGTAGTGAAATGCAAGGGAAAGTGGTTGTCTGAGCAGTAGCGTAGTAACAAAACGTTCCTTTTGTGGAGGGGAAGGCAGGTGGAAACACGCAGAAAGTGTGGTGCCGTTTCTATGCTGTCAATGTCAGTGGTAACCTGAGACCTCAGAATAATTACCCATAAAACTCACGTGTGGACTATTACAAGTTTTAACGTCACAAAGTAAGTTTAAAAATAATCCATTCCTGCCATTTTATGCTATCAATGTCAGTGGAAGCTCGAGAGTTGGAATAATTTTCAAAACGCTCGGGTGCAAAGTTGTTGCATCATGATGTGCACCAAACATTAATCCATTTCTGTTCTCCTTTGAACGTCGAAATTATACTGCAAAAGCAGATTGCTACATTCTGTATTCATACTCTATGACCTGTTCAGAAAGCGTATATGGCTGACTGTGGAGACATTTGGCCCTCCACTGATAGGTTGTGACAAATGTTTTGTTCCTCTGCAAAAAAAAAAAAAAAAAGAAAACAAATTATTTCCTTTCTTTACATGCTCCTGCGAAGTCATGATTGTGGCATTCACTGGCTGAAGACATCTTTGGCATGCTGAAGGGTCGTCGGGGAGAGTGTGGCGGATTATGAATGCCCTGTGGAGCTCATAAGCCACAAAAGAGTACTTTTTTAGTCGTGCATATTGTGCAGATATTCACCAGTTCGCATAGACCAAGGACAGGTGAGCTTAAAGTATGTTCAAATGTTTTAATATCTCAAATTGTTTAGCAAGAAAAGATATCAGGGCTTCCGCTGTAAAAAAGACATTCTACTTTCGTGGAACGAATCAGACATTGTTCAATATTTTCTCGTGCTCCCTGGGTAAAACAAGGCATAAGTTTATTCTCTGATATTTTTGTAATGTTTATTTTCTAGGCAATAGGGCGAAGATAGACCTAAAACAGCGGTACAAGGAATGCATAAGGCCATTTTAATTGTATTGGACCCCTTCTTGGAAGTGTATCATCAGAAGGCAACACATTAAAATCTCTTGCACGGGATGCAATCATTGCATTCTACAAGTAAGTATGCACAGCCATTTTTGGGTCTTTCATGGCGCGTTTTTAGGTAGTTTCTTCATAACTAATGGTTTGAAACTTCTTTTCAGTTACAGCTTTGCCTGTGGCTCAAGGTGACAGTACGAGATTTTCGGAACACGTCAGCGAAACTTTCCTGGAAGTGCACTTTGAGACGGCCCTGGCAGAAACACCCGGGTCTTAATTTTGGTTGGGTAAGCTGGCATTTTGTTTTTGCGAGACTCAATTTCTGAGTCTGTTCGTCCTAATAAAATCTCACTGTTAAGAAGCTATCGTGAACGCCAATATTGGCCATTGTGTTCACATTCCGCCTATTACGGATGCTCCAACAGTGGCACAAAAAAAAAACACTATTTTGTATTTTAGTTTTGTAAATATTTAGCTTTTACACCTTGAGAGTTGTTGCTGTGATTTGCCAGCACCACGGACACGCCCAACGTGGTTGCTGCTACAATACGGGGGCAACTGACGATTTAAATTTCCCGCTTTTAATACGCCCGTAGCACCACTAATACTCCCAAATACAGGCGTAGCATGAGTAATGCTTGCATTGGATTTTGACAGGGGGTTAAATAAGGGGTAATTTTTTTAAGGGAATTGTTTAGAGCACAGAAAGTGACGTCTGCAGGAAAATGTGCTATAGTTGCGATTTATAAGAAAATTGTGCAACAGCCTAGTTCAGCATTAGTCAACTCAACTTCTGCCTCATACCACTACGAACCATGGAGGAATACATATCGAGAGGGAAATATTTTAGGTGGAACTAATAAAAAAAAATGTCTGCCACAGTGCGATATTTATGATTTCCTATGACTCCCCATTTATTCCTTTGTGGTAGAAACATCGTTTAGCTGTAAGTTATAATAAGCCAGCCTCACTACAGCATTCTAGGAAGCACATTATACAGTACAGAGAACATTTTTTGCATAGAGAAGGTGCGTAAAATATAATGCCGAAAGGTGATTATATATAATTATTATTTGATCATCAACAAAACCTCTCAAGGATAAAAAGACCTAGTATTCAAGATACCGAGGCAGCAAAGTTGGATACTTTTTAGAATCAGGGCAATTTCATTCATTGTCTGTGGTGATATTGTTTAGCGCACTTTCACCTTTAACAGCACTCCCAGAAAAAATCCAAGAAATCACTGATTTTAAATCAATTACTGTGTTATGAAAGGGCCTAAGCAACTCGCTCATTTAAAGCAACCATGTAACAAAATTTTCTTGTTTCCTTGAAGGTACATGAGGTGAGCAGTAAGTCTTCTCGAGGCCCGGTTATTCTGAGAGAAGGGACTGGCAGCATCAATATTGCCCGCAAGAAACACATCACGGATTCGCCGCCTGCATTGTCACTTCAGGATGTGGTCATCCTCTTCGCCGCATATGTCATCTTTTTCATCGTTGTGTGGTTGTGTGCCTTTGGATAGTTCTTGGGTCTTTTGCAGGGAGTTCTTGGAAAGCATGAGAAGTTTGACAGCGGCCTGGTGTCATTTAAGTTGGAGTCTCTGTGAAATACTTGAAGTGTTCAGCTCTAGTTGGGATTTTAAATTATTGGTAGAGGTTAAAGTATCTCTTGAAAAGCATGAAGGAGGTCAGATGAAAGGCATGAAGGGGGTGAAATCAGATGAAGAGGTTTAAGTTACTGGCACACGCAAGTTTCATGTCAACTGAACACTGAAGTCGTGCCTTATTTTTCATCATTGGCACAATGCGCAGGCTGCCTTTGAATCTATTGTGGGTGTTAATGTAGTTCATGGCACCGCATTGTAACGTCCTTATTATTCAAGTGTAGCTCATGAGATTTTTTTCATGGCAATGCTGCTGCTGATGCAAAAGTGACAGTGATTATTTACGCAGATGGCTTCCGCCTTCATTGATAAATTTTAGTACCGGATGTGAGCTTACACCCATGACCTAGAAGAATTGAAAATGTGCGTATTTGGCTTGAACAAGTTTTCTTCTTTGAACAAAGCTGCATTTCTTGCTTGGCAGTAGCAGGGCTTTGGTCACACTGATAGCAAGAGGGGGGGGGGGGGGTTTATAGCACGCAACTGTGAATTTCACCTAAGGTAAAATGTTGAGGCTGGAGAAAATGCTTTCAAGTCTGCTTTGTAAAACTGGTCACCTGTATGATTCAACGCTGGCTTGTTTGCTTCTTAAGGATGTCTGACTTGTTCCCGCTTAAATTGATGACGTATATAATTAGTCTGCTTGTTAAATTTTAATATGTGTAACTTGCTTCCAGCTTCCTGGTTTGCAAAATTATATAAGATTCACGCTGGCTTTTGTGAGACTTCTTGGGATGAATTATTTTAAACAACTACGAATTGTTTGGGCAAGTAACGTGCCTTAAGTCAAAGGCCTTTTCAGGACGCTCATAAAGTCTATTTTGCCTACAAACAGCTTGATGTTACACTTACGTCTGGTGTCAGGAAATCACTTTAATAATCATGTCTTTAATAATCATGTCTTTCTTTAACTATCTTTAATAATCATGTCTTTAATAATAAAACTATCTTTAATAATCATGTTTTAATTGTCGCATGTGACCTCTCGTGTCAAAATGTTTTATCGTTAATCTTGGCTCGAGCGTTGTTTCCCTAAACTCTTGCACTGCAGTGTTGTAGATTTGTGATAATACAACTGTGTATGGCTTGTTTTTAGGCCTTTCCCTACAATTTAATAGCAAACTGCATTTTCCCAAACAGTTTTCGTAAACATAGTATGGAAAGCGCAATGAGTCATTCTGCCTTTGAATTACCTTGGTTTATCTGATATGACAGCATATTTGATGCTCACTGTTGTATAATGTCTGTGTCAGTGCCGCGGTAGACGCACACGTCTATTTATTTGTGAAGCAGTTGCCCCTAATACCGTCTTTATTAACCATGTTTTTGAGTAAAGGTGAATATGTGAAAATGCCCCTTGGAGCCTAGTGTTATCGTTATGGTATTTATTCCTTGTACGTTGGTCATTCTCTGTGCAATTTAAAATAGACAGCTATTCAAATCTGAAATGTATCATACTAACACCCAATAAAGTTGTATAGTGTGTTGAAAAGCAGTGTATGAGTCATAATAGTTGGTTGCGTGCGTATTTTAATGAAAGTATATTGTTTCTTTTACATGCAGCTAAAACCCAGAACAGGATTCTGCGGGTGAAGCCAAAGACTGTGTGCCGCTCTAGGTGCCTCAGACCAACTTTTATATAGAACTGTGCTCCGATAGGCAACTGTTGGGAACTGTCAGGGACCACACTGCTGCGGTGGTTTCTGCTTTCCAATTGTTGGTATCACTGCGGGTCATATATCAAGGCTGTGTTAAAATGGTGCTTGCGGTTTCCTGCTGATACCAATGCATCCGCCAGCCTGGCATATGACCTCGGTGTGTACCGACAGGAAAGCAGAAATATTAGAAAAGTGGAGTCCCATAGACAGCTTCCCAATGTCTATAGGAACACCGTTTTATATAAACAGCTGGCCTGAAGGTACCTGGAACGGCGCACCGGATAAATTCCATAATCATTTTACATGGATCACTGTTCCAGTAACTTAAACTACCCTTTTATTTGGAACAGTGATCCGCATACTTGTATTTGGAACACCGATCCACATAATTTAGTTGCAAAAATATGTGGTGCACTGTTCCACTTAATTTTCAGAATATGTGGAACACGGTTCCAAATATATAACTGGAACTTTTTTGCAAAAAAGTTCCAGTTACTAAGTGGATCTTACGTGGAACCAGATTAAGAGTGTGGTTTCCATTCCAACGTTGCTCTTCCTGTATGAAAGCGTTGAACTAGCTCAAGTGTTTCACTTTGCAACAGACAAATTCCATTTACCAGCGAGAGCCAGCTGCCGATACAATGTCACATTGGCTACTTTTAGAGCGAGTACTTTTAGGGTGAAAAGTTCTCGGTGCGACGACAAAGTGACCATAGCCGTTGTCGTCGCCGTATGCCAACACGAATGGTGCCGAAATGACCGATGCTTTTTAAAGAAATGGAATAAATTAAACCTACATAGGGTCGTGTGGGTCTTGAAGCCAAGGTGTGGAGCGCATAGGCAAGTGGGCTAGCGCTAACCCTGCACCATGGCATGATGAAACAAAGAAATTACGCCATGTTCCGTGGGAGGAACCCTCAGGAGGATGCGAAGCAGCCGTGGGGGCTGGTTGGTGAGTAAGTCGAGTTGAAGTAAGTAGTGTGCGTAGAGTTGGTGTGTGGTGTTAGGGTAAGGGAACGCGTGGGTAGGGTGGTATGAATGTCTTTAATTAGGCAATGTAGGTAACGTCTAGTTGTGGTTGTCGTTTCGCCTTGAGTATGACTGCTTTGTGGTCCGTGAAGTGTAACGTCAGTGGATGTAGCAGTAGCGGTTCCAGACGTTGGGGCTGATGCTGTTGGTTGTACTTGTGTCAGCACTCACGTTGACGGGGATGTTGGCACTGGCGTTGACATCGGCACTCATCCTAGCAGCAGCGTAGCAGAACCGGTGAAGACGAGGGTTGGAAGCAGACTGAACGGCACGCAGCGAGTGTACACACCTGGTTTATACGGCTGGTAGGAGGAGAATGGAGGGGAGACGTGCATGCGCAGTGGAGTAGCGCGCAGCGCGTGTGCACACCAGGAGAATGGAGTAGAGACGCGCATGCTTAGTGGACTAGCGCGCAGCGTGTGTGCACACCTGGTTTATGCGGCTGTTTAAACGGCTGTGAGGAGGATAATAGAGTAGAGACGCGCATGCGCAGGGGAGTAGCGCGCAGCGCGGGTGCACACCAGGAGAATTGAGGAGAGACGCGCATGCGCAGTGGAGTAGCGGGCAGCGCGTGTGCACACCTGGTTTTTACGGCTGTGAGGAGGAGCGGGAGGCATGCTCGTCTCGTGGCGGCTCAAGAACACACCGGCAACACTGTGGCTTCAGGAGCCATTAAAGGGTGAGACACCACCGGGTATTCAGCAAGCCGAGCATGCGCAGTGGGGGTGTGGACGGCGCAACAACAACAAGGGAGGGACATAGCCCCGACCAGGAGATGCTTCGCATCTAAAATGAATTGAAATGTGCCCGTTGAGATGTCCGTGTCACGACACGACGAAGACGAAGCACATTTATTTGTGGGCACAGTAAGTCGATGATGGTGGCCGCGTTCGTGCGGCAGCCGCGGCTGCCCGGACGACCAGTGAGGCTTGAGCCTCGCAGCGTAACGCCTCCTCTCACTGCTCAGAGATGGTTATTTCTGGATAGGGATCTCTGGGGAATCTCAATAAGGTTCTGAAGGGTGCCGAGGAACGAACTGGCAGTCCGTATAGTCAGATGAAAGGTATAAGGCGTGGTAAATTGGGGGTAAGTTACCAGGATTGGGAAATGTGTTCGTTTGTAAAAGACGCCGTGTCAGTTCCTTAAGGATGGCGAGTGGGGGTTGCCGGGGTGTAGATACTGCGGGAGAGGCGGTAATTGGTGCTAATTTCATGGAATGTGATCATCTGGTCTCTAGCGTATCTGGCACCATGGTAGAAGAACGAGCTGGTCTCGGCTCGGATGGTGAGTTCTCGAACCACACTGTGGGAGACTTCATTCCCCTTCAGGCCAGCGTACGCCGGAGCCCGGGTGGTTTTTACGGGGGACGTTGGGGGTGCTTGTTGGAGAATTTTGAGTGCCAGAGTCGAAATAAAGCCGGAGGCGAAATTTTGAACTGTCGTTTTAGAATCGGTGCCGACTGGGGAGAGGGTCGGCTTTTGCGTTAGCGCTAATGCTACTGCCGCATCATCCGCCGTAGCTGGGTTTGTGGTGCGGATGATCAGGAAGTTGCGCAAGAATTCATTGTACGGGTAATGGTGAACCATTGAGAAGGCATCATGCCACCGATATCCCGTTGCGTCGATGTAGTGGACGTCCGGTTTGTCGCTGTATTGTTTATGTAATGCTTGTGCGCGTTGCGTACACCTTTAAGTGTGAAATTGTGGGTGCATGTTTCTCGTGATAATTAAATTAGAATGAATGGTAAAGGGAGTGTGGTTCCGTGTTCTAGAGGTCTAAAGGGGAGAATCGTAGCTTCCGAAGAATATGAGCGCCAGTGGTAGTTTTTGAGAGTCTGGTGATTTGATGGATGAGATGAGCTTCCATGAGTTCTTCCGCGGTGTTGTGCACACCATGTATGAATTAGGGCTTCGAATTTGGCTGTGGAAATGCCAAGGGGCAGTTGTAGCGCTGCTTTCTAGGCTTTTCTGGGTGTTAGTTTCACTCTACTTAGCTCTGTTTTAGGTGGATTTAGAAATGGAAGGGAGTATGTCAGCCTGCTGAGGACAAAGCCTTGAAGGATCCGGAGGCGTTCAGCTTCCAAGAGGCCTCTGTGTCTATTGGTAACTCGTCGAATTAAACCTGTTGTTTCTGTGGCGTGCTGTTCGAGTTTGCGTATGAAGGGGATATTTGATCTGTTATGCGGGAATGGTTAAGCCCAAGATTTTGATTATTCCCTCCTTCGGGATGGGTCTCCTTGCATGTGTATGAGGATATTCGGAGGAGGTTGAGCTTCGTTTTTAGTGAGAGTAGGGGCAGCTGGGATTTCGCTAGCGAAAATGTCAGGCCCGCAAGGCCAGCCGCTTGTATCACCGCTTCTACTACTCTTTGTAGAGTGCTCTCAATTTCAGCGTCGCTGCCTTTGCTGATCCAAAGTGCAATGTCGTCGGCGCACAAACAAAAATTAAGGTTAGGGAGGTGTCGCAGGTACTTGTTGGGGACGGTTAAGATGGCGAGATTGAACAGTAAGGGAGGAAGGACGGTGCCTTGTGGCACGCCTATTGAAGGGAGGGTCAAGGTGCTGGAAGTGATATCGGAGATTCCTGTTCGTGAGAAAACTTCGGATATAATTATGGAATGTAAGCCGTCGAGTAAGCGTTTGGTTAAATCTAATACTAGGGTAGCGATTGGGTCAGGTTTCGGCTGTGGCGTGATTATGTCGTGGGACAGCTGAATAATGTCCTGCGTGGATAGTTAGGTCGGAATCCAATCGCTATGACAGGAAGGAGTTGTTTGCGCTGTAAATGCTTGACGAGTCTGTTTTGTATAATTGGTACGATAAGCTTTCCGAGGCACAAAGTAAGAGACATCGGTCTGAGGTGTTTAAGCGTGATTGGCTTTTCTGGTGTGGGGATAAATGGGATTTTTGCGTGTTTTCAGGATTGAGATAAAATGGTTTGAGTCAAACAGTGATAAAAGTTCGGGATGGCTGAATATGGTTACCATCTAGTTTCCTTAGTATCCTATTGGTAATCTGGTCTATACCCGGCGCAGACTGAGTAACCTTAAACCTCCCCTAACCTCTGCCTCGAAATCTCTTCACCTAGTTCGGGGTTGTCTTGGCCGGAGTAGGTTAGAAGTATATCATGGGTGCCTTTAGGAAAGTGTGTCATGATTTCGGTTTGGAGTGTTGCATCATAGCCTTGGTTATTTTGAATGTTGTGAGTAAGCCCGGGATTGTGCTCTGCTTTTTATTGGAGTAGTTGGATCTTGTAGGTGTTTCAGTAAATTTCAGGTGCGCTTCATACTCAGGGTTTCCTGTATCTTGTTGCAAATTTCGACCCATTCAGTTGGGTGGGGTATGTCGCATGTTCTTGTTTTTTTTCCAATTCGGCGAGTTTGCCCTTAGGTTTACGAATGTGTTTATTGCTTCCTCACCGTTTACAAGTGCTTTTCTGTGCCTCCCATAAATGCAGCAGATTTTAATATTTATCGTCAGCGGGTATTTTAGGGTATAATTTTTTGTGACCAATTCTGTGCCTCATTTAAGTTCTGCGGTCCAGCGTTGTAGATTTATAAGGCCTGCACTGTTTTGCCAGTCCTGATCGCGGCGAGGAGTTGTTTCCTGAATTCATCCCAGTGTATGAGCCGTGTTTGTTTATTTAGCCTTTTAATTGCGGGCTTGAGTTCAAGGTGGGGTTGAATAATAGGGTAGTCGCTGCCAAGATTACCATCTGTTAGGGTTCATTGGAATGACTCTAAGTGTGTAGTGAATGCAAGGTCTGGTGTAGAGTCTCGTTGTATGCTGTTTCCTATCCTGTTGGGGTGTTTGGTTTGTTCTCGCATGGAAGGTGATGTATTTGTGCTTGGTCCCAAAGGTCCTGTCTTTTTCTGGTATTATGGAGGTATCCCCAATACGCGTGTGGCGCAATAAAATCTCAAACTAAATTAGGCTTCTTTGCGGGCAAGCGTGGAAAGTTATATCTATGATCTTTGGATTTATGTTAAGCAGAAAGAGTTTGGTTTGATTTCGTTTTGTCGGTATAATAGTAATGAAATCATGAGAGATATTGATGATATAGAATTCAGCCCTGTTAGCAGGAATGTTGTGCTTTATAAGTATCTCCGTGATTGGATTCTGTTCTGCTTGGTATGCTTTGTGTCGCGGAACTTTTATGGATTTTCAAATTTCTTGTAGAGCTATAATACCAGGGGGGGAGGGGGGGGGGAGGGTATCGACATTTAGAGTATGCTGTTGTAGCACTGCTTTCTTTTACGAGAAGCCCCTGCAGTTCCACTGCCCAATTCGGGTGATTTTACTTCGGCATTTTTTTAGGTTGCTTGGCCGAATCAGGGGATGTCGACATCTGTGATGTCTACCTCTTCCGCGTTTGTTGCTTGTACGCTGGTAATTATCCGTTGAATGTTGCTGTGCATTTATACACTAACTGCGTCTGTGGTGGACTGCATGGTGGTAAAGCTGCCTATGGGGGTATTTGGTGTAACTACGTATTTTCACTTTTTTGTTCCACTGGAATCGGCTCAATTTTTTCCACTGGACGAAGGAGCTGACAAGAATAATGACAAGGCCAATCAGTGTCCAATACGAGTTTAATCAATAATTAATCTGATCCCAATAAAAGCCCAATCATACTCCTATGTATCTCTAATGGAAGTGAAAGTTCTACAAATGGCGCATCTGCACTGCAACTATGCGCACAGTTCATTGTTTTATTTATATCAATGTTAAGACCCTTCACTCAATTTGTGATGGGTGGCTGATTACCCGACATCGTAGGCCAAGAAATCTGTAACCGACTTCTTTGTAGAGGGGGCCCAACAGCAAAAGGCGTATTGCGACGGTGGAGCAGACGTTACTAATACTGCGAAGCATATAACCATTACTCGCACTGTTCCCACTCAAAATACTGTAGCACTAATGAATTCCTTTCTTAAACGAATCCCTAGATCCTCACCTGTAGAAGCGTGCGAGCTAACAGTGAGCAATTCTTCAAACCCAAAACATTTATTGACACCCATTTAAAGAGGCTGATCTTGGGTAAATTCTGCTGTTCATTTGTTTTAAACCAAACCTTTCTAGATTACCAGCCAACCGTTCTTTCATGGCGTGCGGGACAACAAACTCCCAAAGCGACGGAGGCGGCGGCGGGGGTAAGAGGAGGGAGTGCGGAGGGTTTCACTAACGGAGAACACCGTAGATGGCGCGGCGAATTTACCCATCATTCCCTGCGTGGAAGTGTCTGCTCGCACAGGAGCGCCCGTCGGCGGTACGCCTTTGTCATCTGCTGTAGCGAGGGTTGTTTTGGGCCTGTTTTGGCGCAGCTTCGCATCCATTGCGCGCTGCCTTCGCACGGCTTGATCAACATGTTGGACAGCACCTCCTGAGTAACCCGGATCCGACGTAATTAAGTGGTCTTACGGCAAACATACGTTAAGGATTTGTTAGCAGGGCGGGAAAACAAATTGTACAAACCACATAGAGACATCCGGCCGCTAGAGAAACACTACCTTTTGCGCCCAGTTTGCCACGAATGGGACTCCGTTTTCTAAATTGGTGAATATTAATGCTGTTGTGTTTTAAGAGGTATTACAAAAGGCGAAAGTAGCAACTGATTCTGATAAATAGCGATTATAAAAGTTCCCTCAGCTTTCTCACAATTCTCAAACTTACTAAACAAAGTAGATTAAATCGGTATAAATGGGATTCACTGAGCTCACATGCCGAAATGTTTTGGTGTCTGCGCTTGTGTCGCGCGGTGGTGTAGCCCCAAGCTAGAACATCAGGATGGCTAGGTCCCGCTGTCTCACCATTCGAAAGACGCTCCTCTCCGTTTTTGTAGCGTGAGCTACACTGGCCGAGGTTGAGCAGTTTCGCGTGGCTCCTGGAGAGCCGTGCTGCGCATGCACGAGGAGCAGTGACGTCACACGGCGCAGAAAACGTTTCTCGCTGCCCGGCGTCTCTCACACACCCCACGCGCCCAGCATCTTCGCCGACCTCCGTTCCGCACGCGGTGGCGCGGTCCACTTGATGATCATGCGAGGGGTGGCTGGGTGTGGAACCAATGGGTTGTGCGTCGCAGCAACACCGGCGTGCGCCTCTTGAACCAGCTTAGCTCTGGGGTGATTCGTAACGCTGCGCCGGAGCCGCTTGTCACGTAATGCGTATACGGTGAGTAAACATTGAAGCAGCAGTAAGTATGATGATGAAGCTAATCCTAGACAACCAGGAAAACTAAGAATAACCAGCTGAACCTTACCTCACGCTACGTATATCCTGGCATAGCCGAGCTAAGCCACTTCTCTTTTTTATCCCGACTCACAGCCGGGCTGTACAGCGGTGGCATCCGCCGCTGTAGCCCGGCCGTGGCCGACGCTGCTGCTGTGTTCGGGATGCCACCCCCGTGAATTCCAGGTAACGGCTGCAGAATCTCTCATTTCACTCTTCGTAGAGTCACGTGTGTGAATTCAAGTGACGTCGCATGGGCAATTGTTGTGAGTGTCGTTTAAAGCTTTGCTTTCCAACCACCTTCGCAGCGTAGATTGGAGCCAATTGTTTTTGTTTCTTTCTTCTAGGCTGTACAAAACGGAAAAAACGATACAACAGAGACTCATTTAAAGACGCTTCCTGATGCAGCGATGGACAACAGTAACCACGACTCCGAAGAAAATAGGAAACTCCTCATAGATGCATGATAATTAAAAGTATTTCAACACTCATTCCTAGTCACAGCCTTGCAATGTCTCAGCAGCGTGTGAAATATTCAGCAAGGCCAATGTTTCATGCATTCTGGCGTACACTCTTGCGGAGGTACGCCCAGAAAAGCTTTTTTGCCGGCACTGTAAAATTCCTACTCCCAACTTGAATATGAGAACTTCGTCAGAGGGCTCAGAAACATTGCCAGTGCAATACAAGGTCTCACAACCAATGTTAAAGCGAAAAAACAGTTACCTGTCATTTTTTCTATGGAACAAACGCTGAAAACTTCTCATTTTGTCTAGAAGCAAATAGAATGTTTGTATGCGCTTTTGGTCACTACTTCAATATTTAATGCCAGTTCTAAGCTCTGTTGCTTTGACGCATTAGCAATAAATCAGTAAAATACCTGGTTTCTAAACCTCCTTCCGCTTTTCGAGTACAAACAAAAGCTTTGCTACCTTCTTTTAAATATTCATCATCAGCAGCATAAACGTTATTCTGTCCACCACAGTACGAAAGCCTCTCCCAAAGATCTCCAGCCTCGCTAATGAATTGCCTGAAGGCTGATAGGGTGATTGTATATACATTAGGGGTTTTTTAGCAAATGTGCTCAATCAGGGTAGCCAAATCCTTGTCTGGTGAGGAAATGCTGTTTGTGTACCAGGAAGCCTCACTTAGCATCGTTCGACATATCTAGTACAGCCTCCCGTGGTATCCGACGACGTAATTACGGGACCAGGCAGCTAGCTTTTCGGACCTGGTAATGTTGTGGAGGATGCTTGCTGAGCATTGGTATGCAGAGACATTATCACACTCTCCATGGATGCACATAAACTGTGACATTTTACAGGCACATTACAGGCACAATACTCTCTCTTACATGTGCCACTGAGTTGGCGGATTCACGCAGCTTGAGCCCGGCATGGTCCGGCCAAAATTTGTATGTCTGCGTTTGACTGAAGTCGCCGGCATAACACTTCTCAAGTTGCATCCGAACTTGGAATTAGGGCTTTGTGCGTAAAAGCGGGCACGCAAGCTAATAGTGGCTTTCAAGGCTTTCTTTGGTAAAGGGTCATGACTAGTTAAGAGCACTTGGAGTAAGACGCACTGCGGAGTACCAACAATGCGTATCGGAATTGGGGAATGGTACACGAATTTTAATGAATAGAACATATAAGTTCACACAGGAATCTCATGTGTCAAAAATACCAGAATTGTGCATTATCCAAACATGCGAAAAATGCTGCTTAAAGCCTAATCCCAGCAGTCATTGTCGCTATTAAGCATTACCAAAAGCACTTCCGCGAAACGAATACAAGAATGAATGTCTGTATGCGTTGATCGACACCTAACGAGGGACCTTACCAAGTGCCCTAGCGCCGAGTTACTCAAGAGCAGGGTAATACAAGGTCAAATGCAGACATCTTGCTTTAAAAGGGCTACGGGGCTATAAGCTGCTATAAGCTGCTATAAGGTGCTATACATGGGGCTATGCCTGCACCGGAGAACCTACGGTACGGCATGGAATGCAAGCACCCCTGGAACCCCTTCAGAAATGGCGCCATACTGAGTCCGGCCGATAAGTGCTTTGAAGGGCTTTTCCGCTATGAAAATCACCGCCCGACAGGCTACTTACTTTCTATGAAGAGCCCCCGCCAACGCCTCGAAGCCTATGCGTTTGCCAACGCGCAACGTTAGACACCAGCCATGGAAGACGTAGACGTGGCGCACATGGGGCCCCTCTTTTTATTCTTCGTTTTTCACGCAAGATACACCGCATTTTCTTGGCCGAATCCTGCGGAGTCCTACAAATTGTACGAGCATTTGGAGCTTCTGTTGTGTTTTAGGGAGTCTTCATTATTGCACCCATGACAGATTTCCCGCCCCCACAAGTGTTGCGTATACCAGAGCACTCTTGCAATCGCACTGCAGCGTTTCTGGTGGCTGACATGCACTGTCAATGCCTCAGCATATCTTTACTACCGGCTGAAGCCGACAATGATTAAGCATTGTTTAGGTATGAACTGAAGTTAAATCCATAGGAATTCCGTGAAATTCGCAAGGGTAACGACAAAACATCGCTGATGCTTTACTCAATAGAACCATATAATAAGCACGAAACCAGGGCCGCTATTCCAGAAGGCCAGAAACAGGCTACTCCCGAGTTTCCAGCTGCTTGGGTTATGAAAGTAGTGATAGTGGAGCATCCGATACACTTCGAGCGAAACCGCTGGAATCGCGCGCAGCACGCCTTGCATGTTCAGCGCACTGTATTCTGGACGCTTACGTTGATAAATTATGGTTTGTGCTATCTTCCGCATGCAGCACCATCTGTAATCGATCTGCAATACTCCATAAACTAGATAACCCTATTACTACTTTGAAATCCCCAGCCTTGCTGTTGGCCTCGGGGCGGTCCGCATTTCTCGGTGTTTTGTTCTTCCACTGAATTATGCTTGCTACGTGGCTTGAGGGTAGCCCCAGCGTAGCTCTGCCCTACCACAAACCAAGTAATCAAAGGCATTCACTGTGGCGAATGGAATGCGCCCTGCTCCCGACCACATGACTTTTGTTTATGGTTTTACGGCTTGGTTGAGTGTGCACGCAGGGCGCTTATCAGAAATCGTCCCGTGTCAAGAGCGTGTTTGAGCATTGGCGAGTGCGTTTTAGACGTTGAAGTTGTGTCATTTGTCATCGACTGTGTTTTCACGGTGTGTGAAGAAGGCTCCCGTCGGAAAATCGTGTCGTCTTGGCCTTCCCTCGGACAAGAGCAAACTCCTGTTCGGACCGAACACCCCCACGACTGCGGCACCATTGGCTGACGGTGGCCTGGGGACTTCATTTTAGATGCGACTGCATCTCATTCACTCGCCTTGTCCCTCCATACGGCATTGTTGTTGTCCGTCCACAACCCTCCCCCATTCCCCTCGCCGCGCGAGCTGCGCTCTCCGCCGCTCACCCCCTCTCCTCTCCGATAGCGAACACTCTCTCGCAAGGGTCATTGAACTAATCGAAGACGGCGACCCCCGCCTCATCCGAAACTCTCACGCGCGGAAGCGGTGACATATCGACAGTTACAGACAGGGTCCCTTCTAATCCCGGTGCTAGGTGTACATGTGTGCCCCGTAGTATACGAGACAGATGTGTGCCGATTGTGCGCGAGTGCCAAAGCAACTACAGCCCACATCCTGTGGAACTGTGAACTGAACCCGCGGGAGGCTGCCACACAAACGCAGCTTCCCCCAAACATTACGAACGCGATGACCTCGTCGGACTACAGCACCCAACACCTGGCCGTCCAGCAAGTGCAGGCGGCTCTCGAACGCCAGCTGCCTAGGATCGCACCCACGGGTACGGGACGCCTCCCGGAACTCGGGGCGTGCGGTCTGGCAGCGGCAGAAAGAGCACGCCGACACGACGCCGTGGCCGCGTCTTAGAGGCTCGCCCCTGCGGGGCTCGCTCCTAATTGCAGGCTTTCAATAAATGTTGTTCTCTCTCTCTCTCTCTCTCTCTGGATTGGATTCCATTGGATTGACTTGGATTGGATTAAAGTGGATTGTGTTGGATTATGTTGCGTCATAGCCGCGGCAGGGGGTTCACGGCACGTTTCACGCGATGGGAGAATCAACCTAACGGAAACAACAACGGAACCCCCTATGCGTCGCATCTACACAGGGGTTCCGGCGAGGGGAGGTGGGAGTAATTTTTGTTCGGTGCCAAGTTCTTCTATGCTAGAGGGCATCAAATGACGACTTCGTGGCTACGACGCTACGTCCACACAAAGTGGACCCCATGGGTGTGCGTGCCTTCGGCTTCTACACCCCGCCCGTGAATGGGCGGGGTGGGTTTGACTGACATAAGAACTCGGAGGAAACTCGGGCATGGTTTTGCACGGCCGAGTGGAACTAGGGACACCCGTGGCGGCCGCTCCTGCGGCGTGCTTTTTTTTTATGGTCGCCGTAGGCATATTTCTACCCCGACAGGTCTTTTAAACGAAGGAGGAATTTGGGCCTCCCTTTTATCTCTCGAATAGTGCTGTGCATTGATTGTGCAGTCGGCTGGTGACAAACCCCCTTTTGCGATGACTTAGAGGCGGCTTTTGCGACTCCATGAACGTCGAAGAGCAAGTGTTGCGTGCGGGGCAGTTTTACGCGACGGGAAGCTTCTACAGAAGTGTTGGTGGCGACCGCACCATCGACCACCACCAGACGACCGTCAGCCGGTGTGTGCGCAATATGATCGCTGGAGACGCGTTTCCCTGACCTCGCCTTCCTTTTAGGTGGTTTGGCGGACATGGCATCCGCAGGTTCCTACCGCGCGTCTGTCCGTCTGCAGCCGGAGCGTGCGCTTCAGTTATCGTCGGCTCGATAAACAGTTTCGAGCTTGCATCACCGTGCGTTTTGTTTATCATCACCGCGGCATACAGGTTCCCTCCAGGGGTTACGTGACGCGCCTTTCTTGCGAAAACTTTACTGACAGTACAGCCTATACGATTAGATATACTTTAGAGGAGACAGACGACGCACCGATTGCCGGTTAAGGTGGTTTATTCGCTGGGGTGAAGCCGATAGGAACACAGGTGCGAGCGTTGAGATAACCCAGCTCGTTTCTCGCGCAAGCACCTTCGGGGGTTCATCTTTTTCCCCTGACCCGTCTCTGGCGCATATCCCCCCGTCTGGATTGGACATAATCGTACCTCTTTCTTCCGCATTGTTGATTCATGTACGGCACATACCGCCTGTTTACATCTGTTTATTATCCTGGCTAAAATACGATCAACGGCGAGTGACAATTGTCAGAGGTTATCTTTACACATTTCGGCTGGTTTTGTTCAGCGTCACCATCGTATGGCAGGAAGCAGAGCATGGAAAGAAGATAAAGGGGCGAGCTGAGAATTAAATTAATTGCGTGACGCCAGAGGGAGGGTAAGCGGCAGTGGGAAGGGCACGAAGGAATAGGGGGTTGTGAAGGGATTTAGCTCTATGAAAAAAAGCTACATTTAATCTCACGGCAGCCGTGAGAATTACCTCCGGGAAATTCTCACTGCAGTTTCCATAAAAACTGGCTGGCCTAAAACTTGCTGAATAATATTACGTCCCAACGTAAGCTAACATAACCTCGCGAAACCTAGCGTAACCTAACCGAACACGTCATAACCCACCCGAATCCAGCCTAACTGCAACAAACCTAATCTAACCCAACCAAACGACAACGAATACAACCTATATTAAACGTAATTCAACCCATTCTATCAGTCCTGTGCGTCCATCTCTTGATATAATAAAAACCACAGTAAAAAGCTGTAGTTGATTCCTCTTTCATAGGAATCGGTTAAACACAAAAGAGAAACGTGCAGCGAAATTTGCCGCTGAGCATGATTTGTGCGTCGGCGGCTGTCTTGTGGGTGTGCGTGGCGAGCGACGTCCTGTTGACGGGTCGCTTCGGCGAAGGTGTGCTGGCGTCATTTACACGATAATAGTACGTCAGTGAAATTTTGGTGTATAGCGGCATAAAACAATTCCGTGCTTTAATACAAAACCCCAAAAAGAACAACCACAAGTATGACGTACTCTTTAGCACTGGAGGTTGCTTCCCCACCAGAAGACACTGTGACAGGGGTGCACCATTTACAGGCCGCTTGCTTCGTTGGGCTGGCGTTATTAGAGCACTGCACGGGCCTGATTTTAAGGCCCGAGCCCGGCCCAAGCCCGCTTCGCGAAGCCCGAGCCCGACCCAGGCCCGTAACACCTAGCCCGAGCCCGGTCTGGGCCCGGGCATTCGTAAGTGAGCCTGGCCCGAGCCCGGCCAGGGCCCGCCATTTCAAGCCCAGGCCTGGCCCGGCCCGGTAATTTATTTTTTGGCCTAGGGAGGGCCCGCGCGTGTGTGACCAGGCCCGGTCTTTGACGCTGAAGAAAGTTTGTTTATTATATTCCGGGCGATCAGACGGAGCATCTAGTCTGTACAAGCACGTGATGAACGGAAACGCAAAAAATAAGGGTTTAAAAGTGCACGTAGTTTAGCTTTCACCGTCAGCAGTTCCGGCAACATCGGCGTAATAATAGCTCGTATTCTTACACCAGAGACATCATCACCTTTGATGACCAGCAACTTCACGTGTTGTCTCGGCCACAAATTGGTATTTTGCACTTTTTTGATCCGCATTTGAATCAACGAGCATGTACGCGCGTTGAAATACTTCACCTGCAGTGGTTGTTAAGCGGTGGTGCTTCTCTGGCACGCGAGTTTGATTCCCGGCCACGGCAGCCACATTTTAATTGGTGCAACATCTAAAACACACGTGTACATACATAACCATAGGTGCACAGCTCCAGGATATCTGAATTGATTCCTTCCCCTCTTGGGCCTTCCTTGTAAGCGTATCTTTGGTATTTATACACCAAAATATTAAATCTTGATGTAGTACAAGAAATGTCAATAAAATTGCAGTATAGTGACCATCAGACCTAGCAAAACACGTTTTCAAAACAATGCGTACGACTAGCAGCAAGAAGCGCGCAGAAATGAACCAAGAATATTTATTTTGATGCTCTTTTCTACACTTCACGTCGGACCTATTAACGGCCGTGCCTATAAATTGAAGCCCGAGCCCGGCCCGGGCCCACGGCGTCGAGCCCGGGCCCGCCGATAATCGACTTCGGGCGGCCCGGGCCAGTGCAGTGCTCTAGGCGTTATTTCCGTGACGGATATGACCTCACTCAAATTTTTGTGTATCCAGGAATAAAAGGCTTTCGTGTTAAGAAGTATTAACAAAATCACGATGACCGAAAAATTCTGAAAGCTAAAAAAAGAACATAGCATTGTCAAATTCGAACCTGAGTCACCAGGGCAGCTGGAAACACGGCTTTATAGGAATATTTACCTCATAGAATCTCCGCGTAGCATGCTTAACCAATGATAGGCGACTGTCGTGAGAAATTTCTGACGGTAATTCTCACAGTTGGCGGGGTAATGACACTACCAAAAAAAAACGACTGTGCAGAGCTTTATCGACAACAGCGGTGAAGAGCAAAAGGAAATAAAGCAAACAAATCTTTAAAGTAGTTGTCCTTGTTGCTACCTATTTCTTCCTGTATAGCACATGTCCACTTGCGGGATTGGCCCGAAAATAGGAGCTTTGAGGAGTTAATGTGCCCGGTTCGCAAAATTCATAACAGTGTAAATTTCAAAAGTAACAGTTGTCGAATAGTGCGTGCAGCGTGAAGCCTGAACTTGATGTCACGGGAGTAGGACAGGTGCAAACCACCCTCGTAGAACCCCCGATTCTATGAGACTGCGGCTTGTTGCAGTTTGCTTTCTGACGTAATTGACACACTAAGACGAACAAATGAAAGAGAAGAAACGAATGCAAACACGTAATAGCAGGAAAGAAGCCGCTTGAAGTAATCGGTGGCAAAGGACAAAGAAACGAAACCTACAGCGAAGAATAAGGCGCAAGTACAATGTATGAGAAAAGAAGTTGCTAATACGCATCGCCAGGCTTTCGCACCCTTTGATGCACAATATTGCTCAGGAGCAACAACTCAAAAAATATCTTTTTTTCTCTCCCACTTTGTGGCTTTTTTCGAAATTTAACACCATCTGGTGGAAGACAAAGGTTCCTGGACCTTCAAAGACTAAAAAAGAGAGGGCATGCACGTAATTCCGTGTGCTAAAAAAGTATTGTTTGCGCGTGTCAACTCTCATCGAGCCCCAGAACTCAATAGGCTAGTGAAAGGTAAGCTAAATTGTGCAATTTCGTTGCTATTACAAATTACAGCAATACAAACTTTACATTACAGTCTTCACTTGCATCCTAAATCATGGTGATCAACGTAGCTTTCTTTTTTAACTGATCTATGTGCAGCCAGTGCCCAGTGTTTCCCAGTGCCCAGTGTGTCCTAGTGCCCGTCCTAATGCACCAAATTTTTTCTGACTCCATATTTGTGATGTCGGAAGTCCTTTTAGATCATAAAAAAGTTTTCACATGCTTAAGCAACATGTTAAAATTTTGGGCATCAAAGGGTTAAAACAGACTGGATAGCCCCGATGACATTTTGTGTCCAAAAGCGAATGGTTTCGATAACGTAATAGGAGCAGTAACTGTTTTGAATGTGGCGCGCTGCTTCCATCACACGCTTTCTTTTTTTCCCCAGTCAGCCATAGTCATTATAGTAGCCACGACGGTGTGCAAGATGAGCTCTTCGGCGCTCTAAGTCTCCTTCACCTCAAAAATGCCAAGAGACCGTAGGCGGAATGTGGTGTTCACACTCAAGAGATGGGCACCGCCGAAGTGCGAGCGACCCATGTCTCCTCGCACTTCCAACTTCCAAAATACTACTCTCAACCGCAACAGCCTACAGCGAAGTACTTTGCGCAGGCTTTAGTATAGCGGCGTCACCAAACATCCCCTAATTACTCTACAGCAGACCCAAATTTCGGCCAGCATCCTATATGCATGTTCTCGTTTTTGGCGTAATGTGGCCATGTGAACAAGGAAATTCATTTGAATAACCACAGCGAATGAAACAACGCCCGTACAAAGGGAAAGCTTGTTTAACGTTCATACGTTCTATCCGCAGCGCACTCCAAGCAAACGAAGAGGGTTAGGGGAGGTGACTGTGAGAGGGAAAGAGGTTCCCAGCCTGCACCACATATGTATCGCAGGGAGAGAACGGGAATGGGAGGGCGTAGAAATATGGGTTGAGGTAGTGGTACAAAGGTGGTTGGGGTAGGAAAAGGAAGGCGTAATGGGGAAGAGAAGATAGATCAGCGACCACCGCGCGGGAACGGGAAAACTATCACCGGGCTTTTTTTTTTTTTTTTTGAACATGAAAGGAAAATTTCCTCGTGTAGGATTCAGGCGTATACGCGCCGTGTGTGTACAGTCTTTGCAAAAATTTAGTAAGCCATGGCGACCGTGGCCGGAGCAGGCGCGCGGCCGAAAAGGGGCGCTGCGCTTGCCGCTGTCGGCTGGTTGCGTGGCTAAAAAGAGCGAGGGGAACATTTGCTATTGCTTTTGTAGTGTGTCCGGAGCGACAAGTGCTCCGCTAAGTGCTTGCGCTGAAGCGAAGTGCGCCTGCTTTGAGAAACCGGCCTCGCTGGACTTATCGCACCAACCGAAAGGAAGGGAGAAAGTTGCCCTCACTCTCTTTAGCCGCGTAACCAGCGGACAGCGGCAAGCGCAGCGCCCCTGGTCGGCCGTGCGCCTGCTCCGGCCACGGTCACCATGGCCCACAAAATTTTGACAAAGACTATACGTTGATTCTCTTGTGCGCAGATGATACAAGGAAATGCGCGGAGTGCTTCTTGGAGAAGTTGTCGTACTGGAAAACAGCAGTTTTCTGTCCGCTGTTTCTCTGCGGTCGCCACGAACCGAGCAGCCTTTATCCCACCCGAGGTCCATTACACAAGGCTAACCTCCAGCGTCACATCGTTCCCCTTGGATGAGCGCGATGAAAGCCATGCGCAGGTACCAAATATGTGTTTGATTGATTGATCGATGAATAATTAATTAATTAATTAATTATTATTTAATTATTCAATGAAGTAATCAAAAAAATTATTGATTGATTGATTGATTGATTGATTGATTGATTGATTGATTGATTGATTGATTGATTGATTGATTGATTGATTGATTGATTGATTGTAGGGTTTAATGCGCCGACTCAGCGCAGGCGATGAGGCGCGCTAGTTGAGGGTTCCAGATTAATTTTGACCATCTGGGGATCTTTAACGTGTGCCGATACACGCGGGCGTTTTTGCTTTTCCCCTGCAGGGGCGCAATGCGTCGTTATGTTTACTTCCGTTAAGAGTCCGGGCAAAGCCCACACCTGTCTGACTTAAACCACTCATTTTTGTATGCGTGTGTGTGTTGTGCCAGAGCGCCCGACACATATACACTGCACTTGGCGACGTGCCGACGGCGGGGCTGATTCGCGCCTCGGACAAACCGCCCGCGGCAGACGTACTGCATCTTGGCGGGAAAGGCGCCGCCGAGTCTGCTCTCCCTTTCCCGTCGCCGAATCCTGCCTGGGACGAACTGTCCACGGCAGACACGCAGCGAGTCCCGCATGGAGACAGCGCCACTGAGTCGCCTTCCCTTTCCCTATCCGGGCGGCTCGGCTGACGCAATCGCTCCGCCTCCGTTTGCCGGGTTCAAACCGTGGCCAGTGATAGTCATGATCTGAGGGATTCGAACTGCACGTGGCCGCAACGGAAACCCGGGGGTATAAAACCAGCCCGGAAGCATCGGCGGGGCGCCGGCATCTCATCGGAGGCACTAAGTTGAGAAGTGTTATCGCCTTTGTGCAAGTCATATAGCGTTGCGGCTACCTTTGTATATGTCGTATATAAATGCAGCTTCAAATCACCATCGGCTCGACTACTTCGTCGCTCTTCTCTGTGCCGCGTCGATAACGGACTGAGCCGGGCAACCTCGCAACAGTGGTGACTCAGCGGGGGTGGCCCAGTCCCAACGGTGTGCGTGCGCGCGTGTGCGTGTGGGTGTGGTGGGTGGGTGTGGGTAGAGGGGCGTGGAGCGGGTATCCCTCGCAGTCGAGGGCCGTAGTCCACGCACTTTCTTCCGGTGCTTGGCAGCCGTTACAGCACTGTCCAACTGCTCTTCCGGGCTTTGTGTACTCGAAAACGAAGTTTGCAGACGCCTTTTTCGGGGGCGTGGTAGCTTCACCGACGTAACTATAGTTGCCATGTTCATGCATTGGTTCCATAGTCTGCAGCTGTTATCTTTTTTTTTTACAGCAAAGCTGTAAATGGCTAGGATCCAGGAGATCGTCTCCGGTCCCAGAGCGATGTAGACAGGAATCGCTAGCGAGCGTAGCGCCACGTTGCGGAGCCAACTCAAATCCACGGAATCGTAAAACTGCGTGCCACACACCCGGGGCATGGAAAACATCATACAAAATTAAAAAGGTCCTAGGGCCTCCATAGAGCATGCGCCGTGATTACCATACCCGCGCTGTAATAAATTTCTACCCAAGATTCCTGTGTTTTGTAGCGTAAGCTACACTGGCCGAGGTTGAGCAGTTTCGCGTGTGCCGTGAAGGGCTGTTCTGCTATGGTGGCTAGTTCTGCGCAAGCGCGAGGGGCATTGGATTGGATGGGATTGAATTGAATTGGATTGGATTTGGATTTGGATTGGATTGGATTAAAGTGGATTGGGTTGGATTGTGTTGCGTCATAGCCGCGGCAGACGCACTGGCGCCGGCGCGTGCCCAGGTGTGCACCTCAATTGCGCAGTAGCCAAGTCTGACGCTGCGTCGGAGCCGCTTGATAGCCGTTTCAAGTGGCTCGTGAAGAGCCGCGCTGAGCATGCGCGAGGAGGAGTGACTGGGCAGGACTGGACTTTCAGTTAATAGCCAGGAACAATGCTCAATCGCAAATTACAAACAAACTTGTTTTGCTTCGTGCACCCCTTAGACACAGTCAAACCTCGCGTTGAGGCTGGGCACCGCGGCTTTGTTGGCCATCCCTCTTCACGGGGTGGAAGGGCTCTGAATTTTATTATTCGAAAGTTTGCCCTGCAGCATAACGGTGCCGATTCACAGGTACACGAACAGCTGTTATCTCGAGCAGCCCTGCAGCTGACAGCGATCGATCAAAAAGTGCGGCGGCGCCGTTTATGTGCAAGCCACATATTTTATGAGACGTTCCAAGACGCGAGCTTAAGCGAAAAACCCGGCGTCTGGCGTTGGCCTTCATCATATATAAAAACGGCCCCTTCGCGAAGCCTCTCACAGTGCGAGCTTCAACTCTGTAGTAATGGCTAGCGAGGGGTGGTCGCCCCGCCAATAAACAGCAGATGAAGGTAGGAGAATAACAACCACCGAAATTCACCATAGCCGTCAGCTTCCTCATTACACGGTGGCATAAACGAAAAGTGGCGAATCGAGTTGCCATTGAAAAGCAAAGTCATTCGAAAGCAAAACGCTCCTCCAGTGGCAAGATGCCAGAGCTCTTGACAAAATATGCGAGCCGAAACAAGGCGTCGCACCTGTTAAACTGGGCATTATGATATCCGATTCGCTATTTACAAGCGTGCTTAAGTGTGCTCGGATATTTTATTTCCGTTGCAGCGGCGAATTCCACCGCCGCGCCTGCACGGTGGGGTTATATGCTCACTTGCAAATGGCACTGCACGAGACAATAGCCCCAGCGAAACTGAGCAAAATGTCTCAAAACGGGAGCCCAATAAAACCAGATGGGTGCACGTACATCAGATAACTTATCGCTTGAAGGCGCACGGCGAAATGGTGCGGGCGAATTCGGTGGCCCAAACCGTGCAGTCGATTTGACGCGAATCACGTAAATTGATAGCGATGGTTTAAATGAGCGGTTCGGCTCACGACATGACTACACAGCGTGACGTGCGTCAACGGCAACTGCTGAAGAGCGAGAAAGAGCGACTTCAGTACGCGTAGTGCGTGCATTGTTAGCAGCCCCCCCCCCCCCCCCCCCGACTTGATGCAGCAAGCGCAACGAAGCAGCCACGCGTTTCCAGGTGGCGAATTTGTAAACAAAAATAACTGCGGAAATCAACACGTGCCATAGAAGCAGAACACCTGCAGCCGCATTTCCCGCATGGCCCTCACCCCCTCGTTTTTCCCTTTTCACCGTAACCCCTTAGTGAGCAACAACCACAAAACGCTAACGGCGCCAATCAGGGACTGGGAAAGGAGAGAGACGCAGTTTTTGTTGTCTGACTTAACCATCCTTCAGATTTCAGCAGAACAGCGGCAACGCTAAATGTTTGCGACTCGTAAACGCACGTCCGGACTCGAGTTCGTGATAAAAGTTGTTTGAATACTCTACTCCCGAGTGCACGTACTCACAAGTGCAAACACTCGTAAATACGGTATTCAGAAGTATTGCACTCTATGTACTAATGAGTACTGTGTACTCATGAGTACTGTGTAGTCATGAGCACTCATACTCGTGAGTACTTATACTCATGGGTACTGCATTCATGAGTACTCATACGCGTACTTTACTCATGAGTACTGGCTCACGAGTAGACTTACCCGTTTCTCACTCGTCATCATACGTAATTTTTTAATCTGGGTGTGTTCTCACTCATAATCATACTCACTCATGAGTTTGATTAGAGACGAGTACAAAGGAGTGTACTCACGAGTGAGTACGCCAACCTCTGGTGACGTCTGCTTCTTGGCAGAACTGATCAAGTCGGTTTTGCGCGAAAAGCTAGGCAAACTTGTAATTCTAACTGCACAGCTGGTGCCGTCTCTGGCCAGGATTGTGTGTGAGGAGCTGCCCTTCACCAAGAATTTTCACCTCCTGCTCCTGAGCCGCCCGCGCAAGAGCTTCTGGTAAACCACGCAGCAGTACTGCGTCAGCAGTCCGCAAGTAGGCCAATTTTCCCATTCAAACAGCCAGACCCCCACCCCCTTCCCGTGTGGGGAGTGCTGTTCAGCTGCATACGGAGTATTTTTGCTGTCTTTTAGGTGTTTTCTGTAAGTGCGATGGGGGAATTTGTGACTGTATTTGAGAGCTGTTCATGGCTCGTAGCTCGTAGCTATTTTATTTTAGGGGTATTGAGTAACTGATTTGGGCGTAATTACTAGTTGTTGTTTTTTTCGAACCTTTCAACACAAAACGTGAAACGTCTGTTTTCTGCACACGGACAATTTCTTGCATACAAATGGCATACATACAATCATGCCTCTAAGCACATAAATAACCACAAAATATTAAAACGCTCAATCAATCAAACACGACCATCGAGAAAAGGTATCTTGCTAAGACCTTTAACTATTACAGCTCTCTTCAGCGAAAAAAAAATGTAGGCCATTTTCAAATAGTCAAGTCCACCATGCACTCATAGTTGCGCTGTTCGCTTGCACTTGCTCCCAAACACCTACTTTCCGCCGCCTCTTGGCATGTTTCCCAGGAAGCCACGGGAACATTAGCATTACAGCGATAACAGAGCTCTTTTATTTTATTTTTTTTTTCAACATTTACAGGCACGTGTTGTACAGCCGATCTGGAAAAAAAGGAAAAAGAAACGGCATTGTAATTACGCGGCGCTTGTCATCTGTGCTCAAAGTTCTGCAGTGTGTGAATTTTTATTTAATGCTATGCAAAGTTGTACTTTCATCCCAGACAACTCCACTGACCAACTGGTCCAGACCACGGAGGTCAAAAGGAGGTGTTGTTCAAAACAGAATGCAACCTTTAATTGTAGCGGACTTCTCAAATGCTTTTCCATAGCCATGCCTCCCCCTTGTGTATGGTTGTGTTAGCGGTTTCACCCACCCCCCTCCCACCATGCGCTTCTCCCTCTCTCTCCCTAAAGTTGCGAAAAGATCCCCGTAGTTTGACGCGTCCGCCAAATTAACATGGTTTCTAGCGCTGCCAAACAATACAGACATCCGCCAACCCCACAAAGTGCTACCGCAAGTGACACCTCCTGGTTCAATTTGCACCTGCCTAGCGCGCCGCGACCCTCTACCTCCACAGTGAAACCTATGCGGCCGGCAGGTGTACGCGGCGGCCATCCACCAGGTACGAGACGCGGTGGGCACCGCTCGTACTTCTCAAGAAAATCGGCTCTGCGGCGCTCGCTCGCCCGCCCAATTTCAGCTTCTCCCGCAAATGATGAGGCACGGATGCAGCGTAACAAAAACACTTAGCCTTGCTAGTTTACTTTTCCATCGCTGTTTACAGTGCAGAACCTTTTCAGTCTGCTCGCGACCAACGCACAGAAAAAAGCCAAGACTGGTGACATCCCCAGTGTTTTCACACCGTTCGGCCTCCCCAGTGACGTTCCGGGCATGGCGCCCTCTCTCACGCACTTTTCTCACCTCGACAGGGGGAGAATCGGCGCTACAGTGACACGGGAAACACCGAGTTTCATTTGACACTAAAGGGGCCACAGGTGACCCAAAGTGTTGGTAACAATAAAAAACGTGCAATGCTTACCTTCTCAACGCTTACCGGCTCGCAGTGGCGTAATACCATTCGTTTCAACAACGAGCCACTCTCCGTATGCGGCCACAGCATTTAGGCCTCGCGTTGCTTGCTGGCGTGCTCCGTCGGCTCGAAGGTCGTTCACTGGGAGGTGACGTTGCAGCGCGTCGCACGTCGATCCAGGTTGGTAAAACAATGTTCACAACGAGTGTCGGTTGGCGGGAAGCACCTCGCATCCATTCGTGCGGCCGCAAGTTCACATCAACGCAAAAATTTCGACGACGCTAGAGCTCCCCAGCACACGACACCAACAGGCAGCCATTATGTAAGGAGGCGTAGAGGAGGAAGGGGTGAGGAGGAGGAGGAGGAGGAGTTGTGGGAGTTTTTCGTACTCCCATAAGGACAAACGTAGTATTCACAGCCAGATACTCCGTTTTAGGGAGATGTACAATCGTGGTAAATTCGCCTACTGACGACGGCTCTTGGCCACCGGAATAAACTGGTAGTTTTTCCGCCACCATTCTTCCGAACGTGAGTGTAAGTCCCCTGCCGTGAGGAGTTTCAAAGACGTATTTCAGCCAGACAACTCCCATTCAGGCTAATTTGTGTTCTGTGTGGACCGCGCTATTGTGGTCCGTGGCTTCTCTCCGGCTGCTCCTCCCGCCGGCTAGTCCAGCTGCCTACCGAAACAGCTGGCTACCTCGCCTGAAAGTATTGCCGAAAGTATTGCTTCTGAAACTATTGCAGCTGGTGACCCGCGTCGACCGTATTTACCTTATGTGTGTCCTCTTTGTCAGCGTTCCAAGCGCTTGCGTGTCTAATCTCCTCCGGCTCCTCGGGTCATCGGTTCCGTCGTCAATACATGTTGCTGTTTTCCAGTTTGGATTTTTCTTACTTTGTGGTAAGGGAGAGGCCGCGAATAGTCCGGACTAAAGCGTCCCAGGTTTTGTACCTTCACAAAAAGGAATGCCTCATGAACTTTTTGTTTCTGTTATCTTTGGGATTCTTTTTTCGTTTTCGAGGAATTGATAGAGATCTCGAACGCTGTCGCCAAATCCATGTCCCTCCCTGACGGGTTTTCTTGCCGCTCGCCATTTTTGGCCGAGAGAAATCGTACCGCGTAGCGAAGGAATGTTTTTGCCGCCATTGTCGCACCCGGGTCGGCTGGCCATGTGTTTCGGGGAGAGAGGTGGGCGAGAGTGCCGCGGCCTACGGAAGGCTGCGCTCCGCGAATTCCCGGAAGACGCGCGGCCCGGTGGACTGTGTGCGTGGTGCAGCGCGGGGTTTGCGGGGAGAATGGGCTGAGAACTGGCGGTGGCCGGACGGCCTTGAGGGCTGTGCTGGGGAGGCCGAGCGACGACGGCGGTGAACTCCGGGCCCCCGAAGATCGCCTCGAGGAGGTGAAAGTGCGCGGCAGGAGTTCGCCCAAATTGCGTCGCTGATGAGCGGCGCCCCACCACAGACGACCGACAGCCTCCGTCACCCCGGCGAGACCATCAGCCGGACCGCATCTAAGATGTTCTCCCCTTCTCCACCCTTCTTCAGACTCTTTCTACTCGTCTTCTCTGTTGTATTTCTCTAAGTGGACTGCACGGGCTTCTTATCCGCCTCCTTCAGTGCACCACGCTGCATGTGTTCTTCGCGGGCCTTTGTTAGCAGTTGGGGGAAGCCTCCAATCCCGCCTATTGTACACTCTACTATCCCCTTCATTTACTGTCGCCTCCTTCTTGGGCTCGTAACGGCGAGTACCGTTTCATTCGTTCTCATCAGGGTGCTCAATGTCTTTCTCTTGGCAGCTCTGACCCCGACGTGGTGTCAACTGCAGTGTGTTATTAAGTTGTCAAACCTTCTGTCTGTCTGTTCTGGAATTCCTTTGCATGCGGATAAAGTAAATCTGCCTTGTTTTGAGACTGTTATCCCGTGCCCCGTCTCGTGCCTCACGCCAGCGGCCAATCAGGCGTGGACCTATCGCCGGTTAGCAGGTCCGAACCACATCCTCCATTCGTATCCAGGGGGGAGTTGTTTGTCGCTCCTCCCGTCCGAGACATCACTAAATTACTTGTCAGTTCTGTGGCAAACGCCCATCTTCATTGACAGCCTGCTTGCCGGATCGCTGTAAGCACTCAGAGGTCTCCTAGGCGGTGTTCTTAAGACCTACAAATTAAGAATAGAGTTCAGCTTAGAATAATAAAGCAGCGGGCTCTCCTGAGCTGTGAGCGCCGGCTAAACTCCTAACTATGAACACCTTTAAGCGAGTCCCCTGCATTCATGAGACAGGCTCGCACATGCACAATCGTAATTGGCGTAATTGAATTGGCGCGTTTGCCCGAACTGTATACGAAAGTGCAACTTTACGAACTCTAGAGCGCGTATGAGGAATGCCTGCGCGTATCGTTTGCCAACCGCTTAGGATGTTTCCCACTGTGTAGGGGCCGGTGGCTTGTGCAGTGGTGGAGGAAGCAGAATTTCCGGGTCCCAGCCTCAATGAACAGCCATATTCCTCCATTTGGGAGGTTTCTTCGAAGGGAACAGCGAACGGAACAGTTATGGGGTACAATTTTAATGGCTTCCGCGCGAACCTAGTGTGGGACTCCAGTAACACTACAATACATGGAGCTATACAGGACGCGAGTATGTTTTGTATTCACATTGGTGTCGTTGTAGGTGCGTCTTTCGCACGTCGACTCCACGCCATGGGCTAAGGCATAGGCAGTCATTTGTTTGACATTCACAAAATGCGACGAAGCATGACTTTTCAGATGTGCTTAAGATGGTTGTTCGAACGTTTTACTTCATTGTTGACAGCCGACATCACTCCTCAAGCACGCATTTCATCCCCTTTAGATGAGAATCAGCGTGTCAGCGCGGTAGGTGACCTTGTGTAGGGCAGAAAGGGGGCAGGATGATAGCGGCGGACGAGAAAGTTGTTACCACAGGGGCAACTTCGATGCCGAAAGAGAGAAGGATATCCAAGAGGCAGTTAGGGACACCATGTAACTCGTCCAACCTGTGATCCAGATTTCTAAAGCCACTTCTACCCATACGGAAGCATCGCCGACATAGGCGACGTTGCTCGAGCGCTTGAGCAATACGAAGATATTCCAAAGCTTAAAAGCACAAGCCAGAGGAAAGAGCCCAAGGCTTGCGCTTCTATCCAAGTAGTAGGTCCTGTGGCTCTGTCATGGGTATGTGTTCCTTACTCGACCGGACTAATTCTAGGAAAAGCCGCAAATACGCGTTCGATAGCACTGACTGCAGAATGTGTGCGCTAATTCTTCAGGGATACAAGCCTCACGCTGTTAGCGGCTTTGCGCATATCGACAGCACGGACGGGACGGGGGGAGAGAGGGTGCTACGCTGGACGTGAATTGGAGGACCCTGCCTCAAAGCTAAGCACAGTATTGAGTACCCAGCTCTGGGCGAAAATTCAGTTGGGTAGGGTAGCAATCTAGTGAGATGTTGGAGGGTGCTTTTTCGTGTTTGGAGATTGTGCATCATCATGCGTGTTAAGGACACTTTGTTGCTCGCAAAACTTAGTTCTTAGAGGCGAATGTTCAAACAGAACAGGACGCTTCGCCACGGCCTCCGAATAACAAATATAGACACAAAGAAGCAGGTGTAGATCGGGGTATCATTAGAACGCCGGCCTCTCTCGCTTTAGTTTATTTAGTTCACAGCGACCATGTATTGCATCTCACAACATCGTAATGGCAGTAATTGCGAATTTAAAAAAAAACTGAAGTAGGCGTCGATCTGAAATGAGATTCTGGAAAATACAGCAACAACTTTGTTACGTCTGCGTAATCAAGTCGAACGCTTTTTTTCCTTTTTTCGTTATCGTCGAGATCATTTACTGCTAAACAATCGTCAATTGTTTCTAGGGGCAAGTGGGCTGAAGGCGTAGCGCGGAACGCCTTCCTGCATAGAGGACAATGACGAAATTCACCATTCCCGGCATTTACAACCAGCCTTCTTTCATTTTTTGGTTCGTGAAAAGTCAAGCATTTTTTGCCCTAAAATGGGAGAAATAATTTATTTTTTTCTTATCTAAAAATAAAGACCCTCCCTAGCGATGGCTGCTTGACGTGAAGGCGTTTCTAAGCAGCTTCCGGGATTTTAACACTAATTTGCAATCTCTAATACGGCGCATAGGGACATGTTATGTTGACCTCCTACAACCTTTATCGCTAGGAACGCTGTCATTAGGAGCCAGTCTAAGTTTAACCACAAGCTGGTCTTCGTTGACCACGAAATGTCAACCTAGAGTGTTGCTTGACCAATGCGAAGCAGCTGTCTTTGCCGTCCCTACGAAAGAATTTTTTACAAAACAGTTGCACGGGGACTGCATTTCAGCTCCCAAATTTCTGAGCGTTTCTGTGGCAGCTAGAGAAGAAACTCTAGCGAGAAAATTCTCTATCTCCTTAGCTTACCCTTTAACAGCTAAAAGTATTTGAGCTGTACAGTGTCTGGGATTATTTTAGAATCACAGGACACACAGACTAAAGTACTAGTTTAGCTTTCAGGTCTCCAAGGGTCATCGGCATTTAAGGAGCAAGTTTGATCATATACACTTCTCAAGACGGACTGCTAGTATCATCTTTTGTGATATGGCAGCCGTCATGTGGTACAGTACGATCGCAAGTGGTATTACTGCTGTAGCTCTTTTATTAGTTGCATCAGCAACTTCTATGGGTAAGTAACTACACGCATCCTTGTGTTTTCTGTGAAGGTTTTTTACGGACGTACTGGTGGGAAAGGTGTCAAAAACGTTCTTGTGTGAGCAGATCCGAACATTTTATTGCGACGATGTGGTAATGTACTTTCCTAACCATACCAGCATCGCTCATTGGAAAATACGACTGCAATACTTTTATATTCTTACCTACAGTAGTTACGTGTGAGTCAATACTCGAGGTACGCTGAAGCACACGTTACGTCAAGCCGGTACATTCTACGTGGATGAAGGGAGACGTTCCTTTAAATATATTCCGAGCAAGGCTAGTGTTGTTACCATTTTCTGTTTATGCTGCCACCCGTAAAATACGTATCGCTCTCGGTGTTTTATTTCTTCCTCGGTTTCGCACAGTGGAAACACTCGCAGTGTTTCTGGGCAGTCATACGTCGCACTTTACGACTTGAAGCCTTAGACTTTCCTAAGTGACATTGGCAGGATTCAGTTTCCCAATAAGGATCTTATTTCAGGAGGGGGTCATAATATAAGATGCGTCGGGGTCCACCTTTTTGTACGCAATATTTTACATGCTTACGCCTAAATGATTCGCAGTATATGGGCAGCGTGGGGTTTCAACAACCCAGTTGCCTTCCACCTATTGGGGAAGTTGTTTCCGTGCGAGAAAAAGAGAGAAAAAACATCTTTATTTGCCCTTCTATAAAGGCTTCTGCGTTGTTGGGGAGGGGGGGGGAGGATGCGGGGGGCTGCTGTTACCAGTCGCCCCAAGAACTGCTTCAATGCGTTGGAGTATGGCTTCTTAGTGCTCCTCTTCTGTCAGTCTTAATGAGAAGGTGGTCAAGTGGCTTGACTGAGGGTGAGTACCGGCCGGTACTTTTTGTGCACTTGCGGAGAGCAAGTTTGAGCTGTTTTGGGGAGTCCTCTGGGGGCTCGAGCCACTCCGCCCAAGTGTTTACGTGCGCCGTGTTAATACCCTGTGACAGCATTCGAGGGACGTAAGGGTACTTGCAACGACGAAGGTGAACCCGCAATGAACAACATCTTGGCAGAGTGTGCGTGGGCAAGAAATCTGGACGTCAACGTCGTATTAACGATTTCGAAACTCGTGAGTGTCGTGAACTGATGAAGTTCATACAAAGATGTTTTACGGTCAATACTATAGCCTGCATTAGCGCTTTAAATTTCCCGCTTTAATATTCGCGTTGTATGACTTTTGGCGCCATTATAAAATACAAAGGCATTTTAACGACAAGCTTAACTCGGTTAGCCGAACGGAAAATTTGGCGATCCCGTGTATGCAACATTCCGCGCAACCAAATGGGCATGCCCGAAAAAACCAGGTCGGAGAGGAGTTAGAAAGTGAGGCTCCCGGAGAGAGATGGGCTGGGTTTATAAATGACGTATCTACACTCTGACATCCACCGATACTGGTTAGTGAGAACGCTTAATCGGAGGGAGCAAAAAGGAGTCTCTCTCACAGCATACCGCTCGCACAGCCAGCTACTGCGCGAAACGCAGCTCATGCGACAACGGCGGGTAGGAGCCGCGGTGGTGCGGACGGAACAGCCGCAACGTGGAAATGGCAAACATCGACCGCACGCTGCTTCAAAATGGGTAGGCCACGTATCATGTGCAAAACACCGGCCGCACCTGTACGGAGTGCATGGAGTTTTATTTGTAGTTTTTCATGTCGGAAGATGGTTGTTCACCAAGAGCCGGCACTTTTTCAGGCGGTTTACGCGTGCGAATCGACTGACTAGCCAATATCCTTATTGGGAGGCTAGGAAACAGTAGGTCCATCAAGTCACAATCCCCATCAAAAAGCGGTCATTGGACGCTATATATCAAACAAGTGTGCAACAAATTGTGCCCCTTTTAAGTACTCTCCTGGCAACGTCATTGGTAATGAAGCTATATGTCGGCAGCTGTGTTAGGGCTGGTTTACTTTTAATTTATTCTGTGTTACTGTTGGCTCTCAAACGCTACGAGGGTTTGATACAGCACACAAAAAAACATAAAATATATAAACAATTCATGAAATTGATACGTCAGATGTCACATTGAGAGAGAGAGAGAGAGAGAGAGAGAGAGAGAGAGAGAGAGAGAGAGAGAGAGAGAGAGAGAGAGAGAGAAAACATTTTTTTTTGCTCAACATGGTTTTGAAGCAAAGAAAACGGAGCCTTTTCACCCCCCCCCCCCCCCCCCGCCTCCCCTCTCAAACGCGGGCCAGAAAACCTTGGGCTCCGGCGGCGTCTTTGGCCATTTCGACAGCCCGGATCTGTACGTCGGGTTTGGAGCTGCGCAGAACGGTTTCCCACTGCTCCTCAGTCTTAATTAATAACGAAGCACCGAACGGACTCTTCTTCTGGGGACATTCATAAATATTTTGGCGTAGGTCTGCCCTGCCCGTACATAGCTTACATTCGCTCGTGTAGAGCCCCGGGTAACAATGTCGGTACATGACAAGATTTGGGAACATATTTGTCTGTAAGAAGCGCCATGCTACAGACTGTCATCTGTTGAGAGTACAGTGAGCGTGGGGATATTTAACCCGTTCCAATCTGTAAGGGAAATTATGTAAGTACCTGTACGAGACCATGCGGTGCCTCTCTATCCCAGCGCGCAAGAAGTGCTCAGATGTTTCCTCGACGTGATTGGCTCGGTTAGCCAAACCTCGAACCGCGCCGTGAACGTACTCGTTACCGGGAAAAGTGTGCCCGCGTCCATACGATTTTGAGTTCTCAGCGGTCCTTGAAGCCGACCAGAATTATAAGTTCTTCGGACGAGATCCGCCCCTTCGCAAAAATTCCAAACTGCAGTTTTTTAGCCACTAGCAATGAACTTACCTTTCGTGGAAGCCATCGCCACGGCAGCGGCCGCCTCGTCTGGCGGTTCCGACGACGACGTGAGTATCGTGCCGCTAGTTGCGGAATTGCCGTTGCGGTCGAAGGCTACCACGGTCATAACATGCCGGGCCGCGTATTCCGCGACTTCCACGTCGACCACATTCTCGGTGTTTTTGAATCTCTTATGTATAACTTTCGCTCTTTGTCGTCTTCTGTCTTAGTTGTATTCCTCAGTATAAAAGGGACGTGTATGCATTCCCATACATCACGGGAAATCTCGCGCTTGCCGCCGAATCGGGGTTCATACCGGATGCAAAGAGTCATTAAAATATGACGTCCTATCGAGCTCTTTGTGAGCCTCTCTATCTGGGCAACTGTTTGGGCCTCTATCAGTTTCTCCGAGGTATTAGGAATTCGTTACGCCTTGAAACGTTCGTTGGACGTGATAACAGGTATCCCGGGAGCTTGTTTATGTCCATTCTTGGTAATAGTGTTAATCTTGGTGTTTTTGTCCGCCCTTAGTCTCAAGAAAGGTGTTACATACGCTATGCGACTCAGGGCGAAAGCTTTAGCCTGATCAAATTGCCCGCCATCATTTCCTGATGTCTGTTTGCTATCGTGGAAATCAGTCTGGCCGTTTGACAACTGATTTCTTCCTAAAGGTTAAGCGGTTTCAATATTATGTTCGTTGTGCTGAAATCTGAATCCCAGGGTCCTGATACGCGCCACAACTGGATGAGATTACCATCAGCTAGGAGCTCGATTTTAGGGACTTCCGAGGCATGGTTGCCTCCTCTCATTGTGGGTTTGTAAAGTAGCGACTCTGACTCCTGCGGAGAGCAAGCTAGACCTATCGGTTTCTCGTATTTTTCAATTGCATCAATCGCTATCTGAAGAATGTCCGGAATTCGACCGTCTCAACCTCCGGTGAGCCAGAGGGTGATGTCTTCAGCGTAGAGGCTGTGATTCAGGCCTTATATCTGGTCTAGTATTTCAGGAAGCCCAATCATGGCGACATTAGAAAGCAAGGGCGACAAGACGAATCCTTGCGCTGTTTCCCGGCTACCCAATTCTATGTCCTCTGATCTTACCCCTCCGATAGTTACTTGAGCTTTCCGGTCGGAGAAAAAGTCTTTTAGGGGCGAAGCACATTAAGGCCGAGGCTTGCGCGTCGGTCGTCCGGTGTCCGTGCTCAAGGCACAGAACCGTGTAAATCGAAACATCTGTGAACAAAAGGTTCACAAAAGGTTAACAAGAACAAATTAAAAGGTTCACAAAAGGTTTAAGAAAGAGAGAGAGAGAGAAACGCATAGCACCGTGTACATCGAAACATCTGTGAAGAAAAGGTTCACAAAATGTTAACAAGAGCAAAATAAAAGATTCACAAAAGGTTCGATAGAGAGTGCGAGAGAGGGAGAGAGAGACGCACAGCGCCATGTAAATCGAAACATGTGGGAACAAAAGGTTCACAAAAGGTTAACAAGAACAAAATAAAAGGTTCGCAAAAGGTTAGAGAGGGAGAGAGAGAGAGAGCTCCTGGAGAGCCATGCTACGCATGCCCGAGGAGCATTGGATTGGACTGGACTGGATTAGATTGGAGTGGATTGAATAGGATTTGGATTGGACTGGACTGGACTGGAGTGAATTGAAATGGATTGGATTGAATTGCATAGAAGGGGATTGGATTGGATTAAATTGAACTGTATTGGATTAGAAATCGTTTTAGCAGCAGTAAACACTCTCACCTGTGATATACAGTAAGAACGATCCCAAGTGCTTCGCCCACTCGTCATGATTCACTTCATAAAGATGCGTGAATTTTTTTATGTATTTGTAAGTTATACGACCCGCGTCCAGCCTTTGCAAGTTTTCTATAACGGCCTTGTGAGCGATGTTATCGAGGGCCTTTGTTAAATCCGATCCGAAAATTGCTTTAGGGTCTAAGTAAGAGTTCTCGTCTCCATCTAGAATCTGATGTTCGAGGCGTATCATTACGTTCTAAATATACAATTGGAGTCAGAAACCTGCCATGGTGTGAAGGAAAAGCCCACATTCCCCCATGTAGGCATTCAGTCTATTGAGGATGGCGTGCTCCATCATCTTTCCGAAGCATGACGTCAGTGAGATGTGTCTCAAGTTTTCCCATTGTTTTTGCTTTCGAATCATGACCACTTGGGCAGTCTTCCACCACCACGAGATGCTGCCCCTTTCCCAGCATACATTCATGTACTTCGTCAAGGCTTATATAGATTCGTCGTCGAGATTCTTTAAGTGATGCTTTGATAAACCGTCGGTGCCTGGGGCGCACCTTCTCCGGATACCGTCCAAAGCAGCCCGGACCTCGGCTATCCTAACAGGGCGGTCAAGGTCTGCGTTTTTTTACTGGTGTGCGTGTTTAGCGCCTTCTCTTCGGTAGATACAATGTACCTATCTTTAATTTCTTTTAGCAAGTCCTTCTCTGTGCCCTGGTAAGTGTCAATAATTTTACTCCAGTTGTGTTTACGGGTAGTTCTACTACCATCGGGATTGATTAGTTATCTAAGAACGTGCCAACTTTTAATGAGACACATTTGCAGCGCCATACCGTCGCACGTGCTGTGCCAGTTCTTGCGGGAGAGCTGATTCGCGTAGTTTTCCATTTCGTTGTTTAACAAAGCTATTCTTGTGCGCAGGCTAACATTATGTTTATGCTTACCGAGCCATCTCTGTGGGTCATTCTTGACTTTCTACGGGCGCTAGAGCCTGCTGTCAGCCATTTTCAGTGCGGCTTCCTCGGGGATGGTTTTAGTAGTCTTCTCTGCGCATTTTTGTATATCCTTAGTCCAGTACTCGATGTCCTTAGTTTCGCTGCTCGAGTTCTCTGCTCCTCTTATATCACGAAAAGAATCCCATTCTGTTATCGTGATCTTGTTACCTTTTCGTTTGGAAGGACTGGCCTTCACAGCGGTGCCTACGATAAAGTGATCGCTGCCCAATATTCCTTGACTGTTTAGCCAATCGAATCCGGCAGGTTATTGACTTAGGTGAAGTCGGGAGTGGGGTCGCGGCATTCGCTGTTACACACATTGAGTATACATGTGTAGAACACTGGATAACTATAATAGGAACACTACATGTAAAAACTCAAAATGCGATAATAAAAAAAACACAACTCATTTATGTTTCGTGAAAGGTGCCTAGTTTTTTAAGGCATGGTTTGCATCAGCCTGTTTTAAACTTGTGTTACTGTATCACTTTCAATAAGTGTCCTTGGGAAGCTGGGAAGCTCAAAATGTTGGGAAGCTCAATTTTTGAACTACACGACGTCAGTAGGGGCGCAATAGAGGCCTCAATAAAAAATCGTGCGCCCCTCCGTCTAACGACAACGATGGTTGAACGCGAAGCTTTCTCGTGATAGATTCGTTGGTTGGCCCATCCCACACTGCGAGTACATGCTACTCTGAAGGTACGCACCACTTTTCTAGAATACTCACAGCAACTCTCGAATGGGCCTCCCTAGGCATAACGTTTGGGTTTGGGGTGTACGGCGCGAATCGGTACCTGCTGCTTGGCGTTCGCTTCGGCCATGTCGAAATGGAGCAGTTGGATAGAGGCAGGCTTAATATCGCGAGGGAACCAGATTCGATTCCGGCCACGGGAAGCATTGATTTCTTTCATTTCGCACACGATCATTCATAATAATCGTCAGAGAAAGTTGCCTTTCCTGCAGGGCGTATCGGCGTACAAGGGAATACGTGAGGAAACTGAAGCTTCGCTTTGAAACATATTTATCAGTTAGGTCATCTGCAGTTAGATCATCTGCAGTTAGGTCCCTCGAATGCTTACATGCAGCTAACACAGCTGCATGTAAGCATTCGAGGGACCTAACTGCTGATGCACAATCATATTCTTGGTGGTTGTTTGGTGGTTTTGGTGGTCAATCACACAAGCACGTTTCTACGACGTTATAGAGACATCGCCACAAAGTAGCTGGTCAGTAGCCACTACTTCCTTTGTCAGCCATACTGTCTCGATTGTTTTATTAAATCTTATAATACATATGGCAATACCGTTATCCCAACAAAAGAGTGTTTTGATGAGCCAAGCTTGTGTTGTATCTTCAGGGCCCCTTTAAGGTCATGAGGCAGAGGAATTCGATCATCTCGCATTCCTAAGAATCCACCAATGGATATTAAAGAAATTATTTTTGTTTATTCGTGTCGGCGCCTTTTCGCTGCACAAAATTTTTTGCAAAATCCTAAAGCTTTTGAAAGCCATTCCAAACTTTTTTTTAAAAAATGCCAATGTATTTTTCACTGTGTCGTCGCTTCCTATATTTACCTAACCCGGCCCTTTATCCCTATCAAGTAGTTAGTCCGAAGGTCGCCTAGTCGGGCAGTGACCGTGGTTCACGATATGATTGTCAGCACGATCCTCTTCCTTTTAAGAGGCAGTGGCGGATAGTAGACAGAAGAGTACAGTGACCATGCATTGTTCCTCTTCATGCGCGATAACGTAGCCCTTCTTATCAGGGTTGAAAATTTGGCCTTGAAAATCATGATCTTATTCCTCAAGAAAGACGAGGGCCTATCATCCGCTCTTTGAATTAGATACAAGCAATTTAAGCGTGCGTCGGTGCATGTGTGTGTACACCTTCATCTTCCGTCTTATTTCATGCTCTGTGGGATTCTGTATTTCACACACTAGGTTATTTCCCACCCCGCAGCCATCGCACTCAGCAAACACGCCTTGCGAGCGCTGGCTGCGGACGGGTCCGTTGCTTTCGGAGACAGACAAAGGCAGGAGGCGGAGAGGGCAACACACCAATGGCAGCATTTATTGCAAAGTGAAAATCAAATATACTGCATACAGACTAATCGTAGGCCATAACGGTAACACTGGGAGCGAGGCATTAAACAATGCTAGAGATCTAGATGGTTCGACTCACCGATGGATACCAGAGCAGCGGGGCGCTGCGCGTGCGAGCGCGGCTGCCGTCTCCCAGCTCGCCCGGACGCGTCCCATTGTGGCGCGTTAACCAGGTCCGGACCAGCGTGCCGAAACGTCCCCGCACTACCGCATCCCCAAGACAAGAGGCCGTCGTCTCGTCCTGCGACAACCCCCCAGACCTCGCCATTTGGTGGCGCTAGTAGAGACGAAGAACCGGTTTTCGGTTAAGGGAGAGGGGAAAAGAGTCAACGCCTGCACCCTGGCGACAACGAACCCTCCGGTCGCTGGCGCCCTCCCGTATGGCTCCCGTCGTGCGAGCGAGGCGCATTGTGCAACGCCGGCCGCGAGGGGAAGCTAGCCAGAAAGGGGTTCGCGTGCAAGTCGCGATCCCCACATCTTTTCCTTCTGAATTCCTTGCGTACGCCGGCGGACTAGAGGCGACGGAAAGTTCGTTCGTAGATTTAATCCTTAGTCTTTCAATCGCATTCCCTACGCCGGCTTCCGCTCGGCCAATGCCATTGCTGGTAATGTACCAGCAGGCCCGCTCGTTACCAGCTGATGTCTGCAAGCAGGTAGATCCGGGAAGGATCGCACCAGCCAGCCCAAGCAAGCGTTACTCAAGTGGCGGTACATCCGCGATGGCCCGTTGGCCGTGGCCACAAAGCGACCACAGACTGCCGACTGCCTCGGCCAGGTTGGCGGCGGCATGCTGCATCGCGCCGCTTCAGCAGGCTCGCCAGCTGCAGACGACCCGTCGTCCGGAACAGTAGTAAGCAGAACAAATACGCTCCGTCATGTGGTACAAGCCTGGGTGGCTCAGCTGCACAAAGAAACTCACCGCACCTTCAGTGTAGGGCAGAAAAATAGCTCTCCGCACGCACCGCCTTTGTGGCGCGATCCCAATGACAATTGCCAAGTTGTCAGCATTGCCTTCGCTCTGTTAATGTAAACAAAGCCCAATAAATTGTCCAAACCCTACAATGTATAGGGCAGGAAAAAACAGGCTGCAGTAGCCCTTTAATCCCATCGATCACGTGGTTCGATGTCGAAATCACAAGTGCCATGGCATCGGCATAACTACATGCTTGTTAACGTCAACCAAGCACGCCAAATTGTCCTAATCCTGCAGTGTGTAGGGTAGGGAGAATACAAGCTCGATTGCATGAACAACGTGACAGAATCTGACGGTTCAGCTGCTAAGTTTGTCAGCAGTGCAACCGCTCTGGAAATGTCAACAAAGCTAGAGCCTGCTCTAACCCTATACGGTACAGGGCACAAAAAACACACACGGTCGCATCGACCGCCCGGCGCGATGCTTAACCACACAAATGCGAAAGCTGTATTTGCTCGCAGCAGTAACACTTTATTCATACACATGAACGCGGAAACAGTATTTGCTCCCAACGACAGCCCTATATTCACACACATGAACACCGCTTGTGTAAAAATGCTGAAATACGTTTCAACACACTGGCGCTTAGTTCAAGTGAACAGAGCTTGGCGTCTCGAGCCGAACAAGAGGGCTCGTGCGACGTTACAATTAGCGGGCCCAAAGTTTGTCCCGCGTGATTCCCCCCTTCAGTGGAAAACAGGGAGGGATGAGCACCCCCGCAGTCCCGTCGCCGGCGTGGGGCGACAACAAATACAGCTACGCTGCGGAAAGGAGTTTTTCAAGCAGCGAGGGGTCAAAGAAACAGTCTTTCCTGAGGCGGGAGAGATTCCTTTCTTTTGCGCAAGGCGATCAACAAAAGAGAGGGAGTGCGCCGTGCCCCCCTGGCATTGTCCCCAAGGTCGTGCCTTCTCCGGGAGGACCGGCTGTGAAAGCCTTCGGGTCACTCACTTCGGCAAACGACCGGCATCCTAAAACACAACAAAATAAAACAGACCAAACGAAAGAAACCCCTACCGTGCCCGTACGTGCAGCCGTGAGGAGACATATGCTTGGTTTAGGGTCCTATAGGCTCCGGACAGCGAAGTTTGCCGCGCGAGCGCAGCGCCAGCCGCGACAGACACGCGCAACTCTGAGTCGGTCCCGCCGCGCCGACCGCCTTCACCGCCAGTGAACGCAACTTTGCAAAAAACGTGTGTTATAACGCTATTTGCGCGTATATGTACTACATAGTGCAACAAAGTCATTCAAATATAGACGGTATTCATTCAAAAGTTTAGCGGGCGATTTTCTTCGCTTGGCCACACTGAAAGCCGCCATGTCTGTGGCCACTGTGCTAGCGCATGCGCTGTGCGCCCACATCTCGAGAAAAAAAAAAAAAAAAACACCGGTGTCCCGTTTGTCGTCTGCCGCGTTTCAACCCAATTATCGGTAGTGGCGTCAAGAGATATATTATTAATCGCATTCACATTATGTGGTGGCGCTCTACCTGCCATCGATAACTTCGCATCACCGGAGGATGAAACCGCGGCAGCGAACGGCCGGAACGGCGCGCAAAAGTCCGACACTGCTGTTGCTGTTGGCTGCCGCCGTGGATGCCGACGCAAGTGCACCCGCACCGTATCCACGACTTTGTCTGGTAAGTTCCCTCTAATACATGGTTGATTACAAAAACCGAATAATTTCTTTGGAGAGCTGTTTCACGCGTACGCCGAGTTAGCGATGGTAGCGAATGCGAGGCCGCTTCCCGAGCCGTGCTGTAACCCGAGCGCTGACGGATCGCAAGCGCCCTTTGAACAAATCCCTCGAGTTTGGCTTCCGTACGGCAACATTTTCTGCATATGCCTTCGGGCGATCGCTTTTCCGCGAGCATACGCGTGACTTATCGCGACGCAGTCGCACGCATACGTGGGCTCTAACGTTTTTATCGCTCTACCTACTCGTGCACGCCCCCGTGTGCCAACGTGTTTTCAAATAAATTGGAATGAAAACTTAGGCAGGCAGCAATGCGCCACCATCAGCTTCGCAGTCACCAGTCGCGGTCGCACGCTGGATGCCTTGTCGGTTGTTCGTACGAGGGATAAAAACAGGCGCGCTCTTGTTTTTTATTTAAATCGCGGCAATCACTGACACTGACAATCACTGACATCACTGAGATTTTCTTCAGACTCCAATTCCAGAGAAAATCTGCTGTTGCAGTGACCAACCCGTTCCGCTGGTGCCGTGTAGATTCAATGCGCAAGTCTTGACGCAGAAAAATTACTAGGACCCAGATTTCGGAAGTGTAGTGGACGCGCATTTCACGGCGCGCTGAAGGTGCGTTTCTCATGCTCGCTCGGGCGGCGGTTCGCGTTACCGGACCCGCCGGATGTGTGACGCGTGAGCTATCGTGTTCCAGGCCTGCGCCGCCGCGCCATCGGGGACCGGGGGGGGGTTATTTCTCTTCGCTTAATAAGGCACTTGAGTTCCAGCAACCGGTCGGTGTGGTCGCTTTCATCGTCGCTCGTCAGCCGACGAGACATGGTGTCAGAAGTGGGATAAAGTTAGCGACACATCGATCAATTATTAATAGCAATCAGTCTGAGGTGCGTAGCCTGCAAAACACGCTATGGCGGATGGAGATCCTTCTATCCAGTTCAGCGGCACCGGGCTTCAACCGCCACCGAAATTCGATTTTGGGAACCCAAGCTCTTGGAAAGAATGGGTCTACCAGTTCGACGACTATTGCTATGCATCTGGGCTCTACCAAGCGCCGGGAGAAGTACGGGTCAGAGCGCTTCTTTACGACATGGGCTCCCAAGACGCCTGCCGCGTTCTCGACACTCTAGCATTGTCCAGTGAAGACTGGAGCTCGCTAGAAGTTCACCGATCACTTCATCCACCCGGTCAACGAGGTCTACGAAAGTGTCCGCTTCCACCGTCGAACCCAGGGCGAAGGCGAGACCGTAGACGAGTTCTACACTGCGCTGCGTACATTTGTCAAAACTACGCCTCAGCGGAAGTGGAAGAACGACTCGTTCGAGACAGGTTCGTCGTGGGTCCTTGGGACTCTAACCTTGTGGACAAACTGTGCCGAACACAAAAGCTTACCCTTGAAGAAGCAAGACTACAGGCTCGCATCAACGAAGATGCCGTGAAAGCCCGTGCAGCAGTGTTCCAAAAAGAGCCGAATCCTGCTCACGTTGTGGCCGAGGCCAAAGTTCAAAAGCGCTTCCAAAAGCCGCGACATGGCTCGAATTCTCAAGGGAGCTCCGGCAAGCGTGTTACGAAGTCCAACACAAGCGACGCTACCACGAGCTACAGATACTGCGGTCGACCAACGCATCCTCGAGCAGATTGCCCAGCTAGGCAAGCCAAGTGCAAAGGGTGTAATCGGATTGGACACTTCGAAGCAGTCTGCGAAAAGAAAAGCAAGAAGAACATGGGAGCTCTCACACCGCACTCCGTAGCAGCCATCACCAGAGCCAAGTTCGTAAAAGTGGCCGTCAACGGACTACGCTAACTTCAAGGTCGACTCGGGTGCAGAGGTGACAGTGGTACCGGACTCGTTTCCAGGCATACCGAAACAGCTGCAAAAGCCAGAAGGTGAGCTTACGGGCCCAGGAAGTTACTCCCTCACCGTTCTCGGAACATTCCAAGAGAAACTGAGCTGGAAAGGCAGGTGTACAGTGCAAACAGTGTATGTTGTGCCTTCGCAAGACCCGCCGCTTCTTGGATTCTCTGCGATACAGGCTCTCGGAGTTATACGGTTCGTGGACAGTGTAACGGATTCTACCGTCACTTTGAAGGACAGTCTCTTCGATGGCTTGGGCGAGCTGCAAGACGAAGACGTGATACGTCTCCAACCAGGTGCCAAACCGTTCTCACTCAGCGTGCCGAGAAGAGTACCGATTCCGCTTCACAAACCAGTTCGAGAGGAGCTCACCAAGCTCGAATCCCAGGGAGTCATCCAACGGGTGGACCGTCCCACACCATGGTGTTCCGGTATGGTGGCTGTTCCAAAAGCAGGAGGAGGCTACCGAATATGCGTTGACCTCACCCGACTCAACGAAGTCGTGCTTCGGGAGCGTCACATACTACCCTCAGTCGAGAACATCCTGGGACGCCTCGGATCAGCAAAGGTATTCTCTAAGCTCGATGCTACCGCTAGCTTTCACCAGGTGAAGCTTTCAGAAGAAAGTCAAGAACTCACTACGTTCATAACACCAATGGGAAGATTCTGTTTCCAAAGGCTACCTTTTGGAATCTGCTCAGCGCCAGAATATTTTGAGCGACAGATGAGCAGAATTCTGGAAGGCCTCGAAGGAGTTGTGAGCATGATTGACGACATTCTTGTCTTCGGAGCACCGCAGCAAGAGCATGACCAACGTCTCAAGCAGGTGTTATAGCGCTTGGAAGAAGCGGGAATCAAGCTGAACCGCAAGAAATGCACGTTCTCTGCAAACCAAGTCAAGTTTCTTGTAGTCGTGGTTAGCGCACAAGGAATCAGTCCCGATCCAGAAAAGGTCGAGGCCTTGGCCAAGCTACCAACCCCATCGGATGTCAGCGGTGTCCGAAGACTGCTGGGAATGGTGAACCATGTGGGCCGCTTCATTCCTCATCTTTCCGACATCACAGCACCGATCAGGGCATTGCTTCAAAAGAGAAACTCATGGCTTTGGGGACCGTGCCAGCAAGCTGCTTTCGACAAGCTCAAAAGCTTGCTCAGTTCAGAGGCCTGCATGGCTAAATATGACCCGTACCCCAAGGTTGTGTCAGCTGACGCAAGCTCATACGGTCTCGGAGCTGTATTGCTTCAAGATCAACCATCGGGAGAACGACGAGCGGTTGCTTACGCCTCACGATCCCTAACGGACACTGAAAGCCGCTACAGTCAAACAGAAAAAGAAGCTTTGGCTGTGACGTGGGCTGTCAAGAGGTTCGACCAGTTTCTGAGGGGCATCGCATTTCAAGTCGAAACGGATCATCGTCCTTTAGTCACGCTCCTGGGATCAGCAGAACTCGACATGATTCCGCCCAGAATCCAGCGCTTGCGAATCCGTCTTATGCGCTATCAGTTCACTGTTCTCTACGTCCCTGGCAAGCTGATTGCCACGGCAGACACGCTGTCAAGGGCTCCTATTCAGGGACACGATCCTGAGCGAAGTCAGTGGCAGACAGACTCCATCGAGTTATTCATCGGGGAAGTCGTTACAGCAGCTGCCAACCTCATGTCCTCCCGCATGGATGCCTTACGCAAGCACCAAGCGGAAGACGGCATCTGTTCTGGGCTACTCCGCTTCTGTGAGAAAGGATGGCCAGAAAACGTCTCAAAGGTTCCAGTTCATCTAAGGGAGTACTGGAAGGAAAGAGGCAACATCACAGTGTGCGATGGCTTCTTGCTCAAAGATCGCCGCATCATTATTCCAAGCCTGATGCGCCGTGAGGTACTTCAGCAAATCCACGAAGGCCACCAGGGCATTGGACGGTGCAAGGCAAGGGCAAGGGACGTAGTATGGTGGCCTACCCTTAACAGCGAAATTGAGCAGCTCGTAACATCATGTGAGAAATGCGCTCAGACGAGAGTTCAGCGTTCGGAGCCACTAATCGCAACACCGACTCCAAATCGGCCATGGCAGCGTGTAGGCGCCGACTTGTTTGAACTTGATGGAACTCACTACATAATCGTGGTGGACTACTACTCTCGTTTTCCGGAAGTAATCAGCTTGTCGTCGACCACCTCCACAGCTGTCATTGCGGCTGTCAAGAGCACGTTCGCGCGACATGGAATACCTGATGTGTTCGTGTCCGACAACGGCCCGCAATTTTCGTCACGGGTGTTCGCCGAGTTCGCGCAGACCTACGGATTTCATCACATCACGAGCAGCCCGGGCTACCCACAGTCAAACGGCGAGGCAGAACACATGGTGCGGACCATGAAGGATCTTTTCACAAAATCCAAGGACCCACACATGGCGCTTCTGGTGTACCACGACACGCCAGGAGCGATCGGATACAGCCCGTCGCAGCTCCTAATGGGCCGACGTCTGCAAACGACAGTGCCGAAGATGCCAGACACCCTGCAACCGGAGTGGCCACCACACGACGAAGTTGCAGCTAAGGATAAAGCTAACCGAACAAAACAAAGTCAAGACTTCAACCGTCGTCACGCCGCCCACCAACTCCGCCCACTCGCTGACGGGGAGGATGTGTGGGTGCAGGATATGTCATGCGCAGCAAAGGTGCTCAGCCCAGCAAGAAGACCACGCTCATATGTGGTGGAAACACCGACATGCATCATTCACCGCAACCGTCGGCATTTGGTGCCGTTCAATGGTGCAGGCATGCCTGATGGCCTTGCGTCTGACAGTTATTCAAGCACAGACGAAACACCAGCAGTGACGGTTGAAAGCTCCGCGGATCAAACCCGCCGGATGTGTGACGCGTGAGCTATCGTGTTCCACGCCTGCGCCGCCGCGCCATCGGGGACCGGGGGGGTTTATTTCTCTTCGCTTAATAAAGGCACTTGAGTTCCAGCAACCGGTCGGTGTGGTCGCTTTCATCGTCACTCGTCAGCCGACGAGACAGGAAGTACCTTAATTTGAGGAATGAAAAAAAATTGGGCGTTTTAATTAGTGAACAAAGCGGAGTAACGCTAGTTCCATCTTTGGCTCGTTCCTTTTAACTGCGCTATTTTTACTGTGCACCTTAAAACACCCGGTTATTCCTCCCTCCCCCTCTGTGCTTTTACTACATAGCTGCATTTATTACATGGAATGGCGAGTTGATTTTTAAGCATTGCCTTGGGCACACATGGTATCTAGCAGGTTATTTTATGCACCATTCTTTTTTTAAGCAACCAACCTTCCCAACCGGCAAGCAGACTATTCATATGCTTGCAGGCTCTGTTCTCACCATCCTTGCGTCTGCACATATGTATATTTGTTAAACGTTGCCTGCATACCTTCTAGTCCAGACTTCCTATTTGAAAAGCGGCAACTGGCCACAGTTGCCGCTTTTCTAATGGAGGCGAAAAGCAGAAATGCCCATGTTCGAGATTTTGGCACACGTTAAAACATCCCCAAGTGGTCAAAGTTAACCTTAGTCCCTCACTACGGTGTGCCCCATCGCCTGTGTAGTGTCAGTGTGTTAAACCTCATAGTCAATCAAAGTGTTCGTACAAACCTTCTACAAAGCAAGCACAAGCCGTTTTCAACTTTATGTGGTCACTGGTGAACTTACTGTTGTAAAACTGTGCATCGCAGCATGTTTAAGTTCAGATGTTACTACTCACTCTTGCAGGTCTGAAGCATGAGATCAACCACTGGCTCTCAACAGCCACTCCCCCAGTCCGGCGAAGTCAACAAAAAGCCATCCAGCCACCACTAGGCACACAAGGCTGCAGAAAAAACTTGGCATAGCGTATGCATGTTTCTGGCCTATTTTTGCTTCTCTTAAGAAGGTAAAGTTTATGCAGCCTGTGTTGCTTTTCAGTTTCAGTTGTACAACTTTTTTTTTATAGTTGATTATGCATTTTCGTGTTGAAACGTATAAAAATGTGCAGTGCCAAAGAGACACTGCACCTCCAAGGCAAACTTCATTTTAGATTTTTTTTATCCTTCACCTCCGTAAATGCTGGCATCATTACAGGAGTACTTGTCGAACGTTTTGATGTGTGGGTGTTTGCGTCTGTCCCGAATGCAAGATGGTGTGCCACGGTCCCTTAAAGGGGCTGGACCTACCCCACTTCTGATAGTGATGAAAAGCATGTCATAGTCTTCACATAAGCCATATTATGGCCAATTCTTTAAATACGTGTGAACATCCACTGCCTGACTACTCTTTATGTCCCAACTTTCAGCCTCTCATCAGTGCTAGTAAACATCCTACGCGAGGCTGACCCCTTTGCTAAGCTGCACAGAAAAAAGGTCAACCCAACAGCTCAGCCATTATGAGCAGCTGACAATCCTTGTGAATCCTCAGGTGCTGTCAAGTGCACAAATAACTCCGCCATGTGCTCACCTTTGTGAGAGAGAAACGAGCCAAGAATGCCCCAGCAACACATCAGTGATGGCCTCCCAGATGGCCGATAGGATTCTCCAGGTACAGCGCGAAGGGGTTTTGAACCCCCTCCCCCAAACATTTTACTATGCTGCACATAAGCAAGTGCTAGCATTCATTTTGGCAAGGCTCCTTCCATTCTCCCATACCTCCATACACCCCCAACCCCTAAAAGTATTTCTGGCTGTACCAACAGTTGATGGAGTGTGAAGAATGAGCACCCTGGAAAGAACTAAAGGAGGTGTTTCAGGTGTGCATTTGGAGGTTGTCAGGTGACACACTGTTGAGTCGAGTTGATACGTGCAGCATACCACGGTAGCAATGCACCAAGCATGTGTGATCCTGCATTCAAGGCCAGTGCACTGCAGGCGTATTAGTAACTGCACTTGCATTGGGTCAAATTAAACTACGCAGCTGTTGAGAAAAACAATGGGGTGTACTCACGGGAGCAAAACTCTAGATTGATGCAAGCAGCAGCTGAAAGGCATTACATGCTGCCACGTGAATAAGTGCCTCCTGCCAAGAAGACACTGGCTGTACGGCCTAGTTTAACAGTACGATGTTCATTTCGTGCTTGTTGCTTTGGCTACATGTGGCTTCGGCCTTGTTGAAGCGTTTTAGCGATTAGCGGTCAGTAATGCATTGAACGTTTTTTTCTTGACCTCTGATTGGGAGTTTAAGCACGCGACAGGCTTCATTAAAATCAAGTCCTAGCACTTCGGGATTTACACTCTATGCGCAGATTGTGACTATTCGTGAAGGACGAGGACAATAGAAAGGAGCAGTAAAAAATTCTTTAGGGCCTCATCTGGGGAGAGTGACCATTTGGGCTCCTTTCCTTGGTTGCAGCAAAGCCAAGGGAATGCGAGCTGTGGACCGGCGGCCAAGGACAACTCCACCCGGAGCTGGGATTGTGTGCGCTGGACGTTGCGTCGTCGGCTGTCGAGCACTGAGGGCCAAAACCATCGAGAACTGGCGGCCATATCCATGCCAACAGAATCAACCTAAACAACAAGGTGAGCTGGGCAGCTACGGTCTCCCACGGCAAACACACTCAGAGACACATGGTCCCCCAGAGTCAATACACTCACGGCAGACATTCCAATTCATGCTCAGAAATTAACAAAATCCATCACATGCTTGAGTCCATTATCGTTGGAAACAAAAAAAGTTCTAAAAGCAGCCGTAACTGAACTTAAGGGAGTCGACACCACTGTGAACCCCGCCTCTTCCAAAACATCAGACCAGCATCTCAGGCCATCGTTGACTCCAGCCACAGCAGGTTACCGACCTTGGGGTCCTCAGATGCAATGGACAATTCTCCATCTGGCTCTACTCAGTTAAAACACTGGGACAAGCAAATTGGCCTTGGCAATCCCCCCTTGCTTCGGGGTCGGATGGTTAGTACGTTACGGAAGGTGTGCTTCAAAATTTTGGAGAACAGATCATGGAAACTCTCGTGCGACATTCAAAGCCATGTTAGTGCAATTTGAGGATAAGATTGGTGCTGAAATCACCGGTCTCAACATTTGCATCACCGGTTCTTTGAGGACGCTGCGTGAAGGGGAATAGGCCCCATAAAATCGACTGCACGTGCGTCTGGCCTCCGTCAGCGGACAGTTCGAAAGTGCTCGCCAATCGTCTAAAGGCACATTCCCACTGGCGACTTGGCACATTGCGTGACGTCGCAAGTGATGAGCCAGGCATCGCTTTTTCTCGCTTTGCGAGGGAGGACAAGATCGCTCTAGGACTGAATCCCCTCGTTGCGCCTCGGCAATGCAAAACCGGATAGCCAATCATGGCTAAGGAGTCAGCTGACGTAGCTGCAAAGGAAAGATTTGTTTACATCCAGCAATGCAAACAATGGTGAGCCGCTGCTGCCGCACAGGGCTGACTGTGCCTGTCGGGTCAGGGGTCAGGCCGGCAAGGAATTTTTCATGCGCTTCAGTTCTTAGGTCAGTGACTTCAGGGTATGTGTGTACTAATCAACAAACAGTGTAGAACTCATCAGTGTGGAAAGTCTTTTCAAATGGCAAACACGGTGTAGAACTTGGAGCGTTCGGAGGCGTCAAAACTTCTGCGTCTGTGAAAAAAAGAAGTGAAATTTGCCGGCCGGGATGCGAGTATTGTTGCATCGAATTAATTACTAAATGCAAAACATGGCTGACCGGCACGTTTCTCCTAAACGTATGGCGCCCTTCTCGCAACACCTCCAAATTGACCAAGCTTTTTTAGAAAACTCTTGAAATTTTCCATTTCGACACATTACTCATTGTCGGTGATTTTAATGCACATCACACTAAGTGGGGATTGCAAGCATGACACCATTAAAAAGCGAAAACCTTTGGCTTGATGCCCAACAAGAAGGCCTCACCCTTACCACTGACCATACGCATCCCACTTGCACCGGAAGTAGTGTGAGCAGTGATGAGCAGCAGTGTGAGCAGCCTTGCCTCACTTTTACAGAACACACGTAAAGGAAGACCACTTTACGCAACACATAAGAGAATCTCGGCAGCGACCACCCGGCAACATCAAACGAAGGTCTGGTAGGCCCGCTTATCCTCATTTACTGAGATGCATTTCAAGGGCTCTGAGTGGTGCAGCGGGATTCCTCACACTCGGTGATTGGTCCACATATCTGAGAAATAACTAACATCAAGGCAAAGGCGGATCAACTGGGCCGAGATGCTGAGCAGGCAACTAATTATACATTTGAAGCAGGGAACCAATGCCAGGTTGACTTGCAGCTTCCCCACATGTGGGAGGCCAAGAGTGATTTGCAACAGCAACTCCGCAAGAACAAAGTCAGTTGCAACGTGTTTTGTCGCCTGGATTGGCTTGACCAACACATTGAAGAATACTCAGTTATTGCGACAAAATTGGCATGCAGCTTGCGATTGCACCGTGAGAAGCAACTACCCAAGACATGAAACGTCGTCTGATGCTTAATCGATCTCGGTAAGAGCCAAGCCATACATTGATGCAACCTAATGGGGAATTCCATTGAGAGAACAGGAGCAGTGGCATCGTGCAGTGAGGAGTAGGTGACAGAACACTTGTGGGCACGCGGGAGCAGGGCCACTGCACCTGCCATGAGTGCGGCACGCACCCGGAGAGCAGGTGGGAGAGGAAAAAACGACGAGGGGAAAACACGGTCCCGACCGGCTGTATGGGCATACATGATAGCATTTATCAGGTTAAATAAGGGCGATCCGGCTACATTACTTGCAGTAGCAGCAATATGAGGCCTGTCTGCAAGATTGGCGAGTGAGGAACAGGTGGTATCACTACGAGGGCGTCTCAAATACGACAAAAACCAGTAACAGAGGCTATTTTGCTCATATGCACCATCTCTCGGGGTGAAGTAGAGGTTAAACTGCCGGCTACTTGTTCTTGTAGTCGTTCGTGCGAATCTCCCCGGTGCCGTTCGTTTTTTTTTTTTTTTTCTCTCTCTCTCTCTCTCTCTCTTCAGCCTTTAGCGTTTTTGAGAACTGAGAACGAATATTTCAGTAGAAGAAACACCCCCGCCCCACGCAGAATCGTTAAATGATGTACAACCAAAGTGGGAAGCTCCTTCACTGGGTCTGTTTATTGAACAGCACCGTTGATTCTGGGCATGGAGTTCAGTGAGAGTAAAGCCCCTCCTATGGGCAGGGCCGCGGCGGAGGGGCTTTAATTTAGAGCAGCCCAGCGGCAGCGCGGCGGCGCGCGCCATGTCGTCGCTCCATGTACCGTAATTACCCGATTCTAACGCGCGCCCTTTTTCCGGAAAAACAGGCCGAAAAATCACATGCGCGTTAGCATCGGATTCGAAACCGAAACCGAAACAGCAGAAATTTCGTCCCACCCATCGCCATAACCATGTCAAGATGGCGCTAAAGCTTTTAGCAACGATTTTTCGGACGCAGGAACCATATGCGCCTAGACTTTTCTGTCGGCGTTCACACAAATCGTCAAATTGTTCCACTTGCGCGCTTGATAACAGCAATGGCAGCAGCGGCTCTCACGCGTTCAAAACGAGCGGTCGACTGAAGCGTGCGGCTCTGGAGAAGCTCGCGGGATGGGCGTGCGAGGCGTGGGCCACGATCCCATCGACCATGGTTGAATGTTCGTTCAGAAGTGTGGCATCGCGAAGGCTCTTGGCGGCACCGAGGACGAGATGTTCTGGTCAGCGGAAAGCGACGAGGAGTGAGATGAGGGAAATTACTTTGGGGAATAAATCGCCCATTTCTCCCGCATTCGTTTGTCTGGGTTATAAAGTTCCGTGCGCGTTACAAACGGAGGTGCAAGTTTTTTGTTTTTTTTTTGTCAGAAAAATCGGGTGCGCGTTAGAATCGGGGGCGCGTTAGAATTGGATAAGTACGGTAGCTCAGAGATTTCCCGCCGCGCGAACTTTGTCGTGAAAGTTCGCTCCACGTATTCCAGCCTTTAGGCATCCCAGCAATCTCTGCGGAAAAGCATGTGTGAGCAAAGCCGGGCAAAGCACGTGTGGCGGTGTGAAGCATTCGCATGCTCGTAGGGCTCGCTGCCCATTCCACAAAGTTGCAAATGCACGATGGATACTGCCGCGCTCCCCGATACAAGGGAGCAAAACACACACACACACACACACACACAAAGGGGAGGATATGACGTTAAAGGTCATGTGACTTCCTTCGTATCGTACTGTGCTCACTCCGACTTTTCAAGCGGGAGCAGATCGAACTGCTCCCAACTGCTCTCAGAGCACCGAAAGTGGTCTCGCACTACCACTGGATGACAGTGCTCCTACTTCTGTTCGACCACTGAAACACGCCTGCTCAGGAGAGAGCACTTTCAGAGTGCTTTTGAGTGCTCCTGCTCTCCCAATGGAATTCGCCATTAGTGTCATTCCCTGTCAGTTTGGTAGCATGGACAAAGAACTACTGAAGGTTATTCAGGATCTTCATATTGCAAGCTGTGCTGCCAAGGTACTGCCCCCTACTCGAGCCGGAATAATGCCCTCCTCAACATTACTTCGGGCAAGGTACGCGGCTGCCATTACGGCCCTTTGCACAAAACAAAATGTGCTTTTAGGCAAAACGACATCAGGAACAAATGCTTGTAATCTAGGTTATGACTTTTTGGAAGCCCTCACTCATTAGCTCAATATGTGTTGGGATAGAGGCCACATTCTGCAACAGTGGAAAAGAGCTAAAAATATTTTAATCCCTAAACCTGAAAAAAAGCTTACGATTGAAATTCTCCAGCCATTATCTCTCATTCCATGCATGGGAAAGGTTCTTGAACATGGAGGAAAACTCTTTTTTTGCATACCATGATCAGTTTCAGACGTACACTTTCTACAAAGGTTAAGGCAGCATGAGCTTTAGCTAACAGCCAAACAAGGAGTCGCATTTTAAGCACATTGGACATTAACCTTCCTTGCAGCACGACTTTACAAGTAGCTATTCCAACAACGCGGAGATTGCATCCTCATTCCCCCTCTTCTCGTGAAACGCACCCCAATTACAACGACGAGCGACGATAGGCCAGGGCGCAAGCTCTGCGCAAACGCTAAGCTAAATGTGAGGACGTGGTTTACAGGGACGCAGCCAACTATTTTCGTCTCGATGTAATATTAGTTGCTGTAGTCAATAACCAGGGAAACTCCATTGCCTCTGGCCCGCTTCATACCCCAGTGGTGTATGAAGCAGCAGCCATTGCACTGGCAATGGTGGCCTTCACAAAAATCAGAACAGTAAAAAAATTCAGGGAAGTTTGTGCTCACGTGCAAGACTTGATCATTGACGGACACAAAGTTGAGTTTTATTGTCGTGGTGCCGTGGTTGACGTCGGCGGGATGGCATTTCATTACCTTACGTTGAGCAACGCCAGAGTGACCTCGTCGTTTTGGTCGACGTTTTCTTGTGCCGCCCTGTAAGCATGACTTATCGTCTCTAGCAGATGCTTTGCACGCCGAGCCTGTCGAAGCACACCGGCCTCTTCCTTTCCTCGGCCATGCCAACTATCTGTGGCCTATCCACTATCCGCGACAAACTATGCACACGTATCAAGGCACGCGAGCATGAATGGTGTGCATTTTTGTAGTATTTTAAAAGCTGCGGACACCATACAGAAATGATTTGCTCAACAGCATCGCTGTTAATTAAAACCTCCAAGTCTGCAATCCTAAATTTCTCCCGAGGGCAGATCTCCGAAGAGGTGTCCGTACCTCTAACTTTTGGCTTCGACCCCGAAAAACGAACCGGCAAGTTCTGGACCGCTAATTCTGGATCTAATCTGGACCGCTGCCCTCTTTGGCATGGCCAGGAGTGAATCCGCACACAACGCCGCTTGCGGCTTCACCGACCTAGCGCACGTCAATCTGGACGGTGGCTTCATCTCAATGTCAGGCAGGAACAGAGTAGTGTCCTACACGGATATCCCCAACCACTGTCGGCTGACCTGAGCCTGTATCCCTCCCAGGAATCTGTGGTTTGGAGACACCTCCAGACAAATTCGTGTCGGAGCTTAATTGTCTACAGCTACTGTTACCCAGGACAGGTAACAGTAGCTGTCCCCCCACCCCCCCTGCAGAGTGCCACAGGTGCCAGGAAGGAGCAGGCCTAGCACACATGCTATGTCAGCGTCCTCACACAGCCACACCAAGTTGCAGTGTTAATAGCAGTGGGAGACCGTACTGCACAGCTCCTACTTGGGGAGAGTAGAACAAGGGTAGGAGCAGTAAGCACCCTGGAACTATCATCACATCTGTCTCTGGCCCTCCAACACCTTTCACCATATGAATTGTTCCAATTTTTACTGCCCCATTTGCTCAATTCTTAGTTCCTACCCCATTTTAATAAAAGGTGTATTGAATGTTAAATACTCCAAATCTTTGTGCATCAACCATAAGTGCATCTATCGCAAGTGCAAGGGGCATGAATAAAAGGGGATGCTTAGAATAAAAAAAAATTACAATGTAGCACTGAGTGTGAATTTTAGCATGTTTTAGCTATGATGGGCATGCAAATTGCTTTTCAGTGATGCTGTGTGCCAGATACTAAGTTCCCTTCTATGTACACAATGACGAGTTTTTCCCAGCAGAGTCCTGGGTATCACGTTTACAGTAGTGAAAATTCACTATCTGCTACTTATTTTTTTTTTTAGGTCTTTAAGCAAAGCCTGCGAAGCTGTTAGTAGGCAACAGGTTAGTGGGCAACAACAGAAAAAGTTTATTCAGCACACAGTATGTCATTTGTGATGTCACTGCTTAAAATGATATTTGCATTTTCCCCGTGTTAAAAAAAATCACAGCAACTGGACAGTATCATACACAGAAAAGTGTTGAAACAGTTCAAAGAAATAGGGATTTGAAGGCATTATACAGACAGGTAATAGTTTTCTGGTAAATACACAAAGTAATGCCACACTCTTAAACTAAAAAGATAATTGAGATTGATGTGATTTCTCTAACATAGCACGTTAATAACAACTGAACAAGACGACGAGCTGCAGGCTTACAAAATTGCTTCACCGATGCAGTTGTTGGAGTCAGAAAAGAAATCTGTAAATACAGGATGTGTTGAGTACAAATGACCATCAATACCAGACGTGCCCAGTAAGTGCAGTCTTCTGCTGAATGGCAAACACGCAAAAAAAATGACTTGATACACTTAATTTACAACTAAAAACAAACTGCAAAAAATGTGAGTATAATCAGATTGCAAGGTAAAACTGACAGGACTAAATTCCTTGGCAAGTTGCAGTATTTCAAAATGGTTTTACCAATGCTGCAAATATAACCCGCCGCGGTGTCTCAGTGGCTAAGGCGTTGCGCTGCAAAGCACGAGGTGCAGTCACTTTCATTTCCGAGGGTTGGGGTGGTCGGACCAGCGACAAGCGCCTTACCGAGTCTTGCGGCATCTTAAATAACCTTGTACCAGGTGACAAAGTGTTGGCTGACAGAGGATTCACAATAGGTGATGCTGTTGGCATCCACTCAGCCAAGCTAGAAATGCCGGCTTTCACTAGGGGGAAATCGCAGTTATCGGCTTGGGACGTCCAAAAACTCGAAAATTGACTAATGTCCGCATTCATGTAGAACGGGTGATTGGGCTACTTAGAGGACGATACTGAATCCTGTCAAGCACTATTCCAATTGATCTTGTGACTGTGAAGCACAACGAGAGGCTCACCCAGCTAGACAAAATTGTAGCTGTCTGCGCAGCTCTAGCAAATCTGAGCCAGTCAGTTGTGCCATTCGAATAGGCATTTTCCAGCAAGCCGTGTGCATCAGTTTGGCTGAGACAACAATGTCGAGCAGTTTCCCTTATTGTGTGGGAAATAGGTGGGTGAGGCACGCCGTAGTGGAAGGCTCCGGATTAATTTTGGCCACCTGGGGCAAGAGGGGGGGGGGGGATCTTTAACGTGCGCCGAAATCTCGCAGACACGGGCGTTTTTGCTTTTCGCCTCTGTCAGAAAAGTGGCTGGGAATCGAACCTGCAATGTCCTTGGGCCCAGCAGCACAACACCTTAGCCACACAGAAGAGGATGGAATGGGAATGGCCGCAATGAAATGCCAATACTGGGCAACAGTGAAAAGAGCAGCAGACATCCAATACCACTGGTTAGAAGGCGAACATGACCATTAAGACAGCCAGGATGCAATGCATGGTTAGTGTGGTGTGTAATGGGTGTGCAAAAAATGTTGTGTGATGGGCATCTAAAATCGCCGCAAACCATGTGTATTTATTGGAAGTATGATTTAGGGACTACCCAGCGATGGGCATAACAGCACTATGCACAGGCTACTGTACCAGGTAGTGCAATTCCTGATGATTGACTTATTGATGCAATTTTTTGTTTCGCTGTAGTATCTAAATGCACAGATGTTTTGGTTTTCATTGTGTGATTTGCAGTTATGTTGTCATGAAGATTTTAGCCCTGGTCATCTGTATGAATGCACTCTTCTGTTCAAACAGAACATTATGAGGATTTTGCTCCTGTAGACATGAAAAGCTGTTTCCTGGACTGTTGACCGACGATTTACCTAATTTCTTGACGGTGAAAGTTTTGATGTGCCGTAATGTGTAAAATAAGCCCTCCGAATTTTCCATAATGTGAAATGCTATTCCACGCAGTGAATGGCAGCACCCATTGCGAGCCTAAAGCAATGGGAGTCTAGATGAAGACATCGAGCCCAATTTTGAACTGTTACGCTCGTGATTTTGATTCCAATGGTTTAGGTAGGTTATTTTTTGTCAGTTGTTGCACCACTGTCCATTTTATGCTGCTGCTGCTGCTCTAGTAAACATTCTTCAGCTTAGTTCTGTGTCTTCACAAAAAATACAGGGTGTTTGTAATGCTGCCCAATGTCACTATTTCTTTCCCTTTTTTGTCCAAGCTGACATTGATGATTGTCGTCGTAGTATGCAAGTTTTTAAGAGTTGTTAATGTTTTGTGCAAAAAAAATTGTGCATCTTAGTGACATGAGGGGTCTCAACTTGCATCAGTGAGCAAGCAAACCACAGTCAAGAAGTTCAGTCCCACGTGGGAAGGTTGCAATGCAAGAAAGGCAGGGGGGAGGGGGGTGTAACAAATTGTCACCTAATGCTGCCGTTCAAACGAAACAAGTCCTTTCCCACACATTGTAAATATGCTTGGTCATTTCTGTATGGAATTTGGTGTCACCATTCGAGAAACATATCAGTACTGATCTCCAGGATGACTAAAATATAGGCACTGATATTTGTTTTACGGTGATCCTTTAATACATCAAAAGGTCAAAAAAAAAATCAAAAGGTCTGCAGGCCACATGTGGCCCGGGTGTTTCACACCCTTGCTTTAGATTAACTGTGCACAATAGGGCATGGCTATGTGTATCAATCGTAACACAAAGAATGGAAGGTTACAAGTGGAAGCACCCACACACAAAAACCGAATGGAATGGGAAAAAATGGTGTTTCCGTGTTCTAGATGCGGAGTGTCTTATGCTTGGGGGTATGTCACTTGTTGACCGGTGGCGACCGTCCGCACACCATCTGTGCATGCGCTCCTCTCCTCCTTTCCAAACAGCTGCGTACTCTCCTCTCCTCTCCTACCGTCTGCGCGCGCTCCTCCTCCGTTCGCTTCAGCTCTCTCGCGCGCATGCGCGGCTCTTTCTTCATAGTCCTTCATTCACTCTCACCCTATAAATCCAAGGAAAGCGTATATATTCTGGGAAAATGTATGTCTCCAGTTCACTGACGTTGATTTCTGTGTTGCAATTTTTTTTTTTAATCCATCCCAGTGAAAGCATGTTGCCTGATTGATCGCCGTAATGCATTTATTGTGTAATATTATTTTACAATAATTCTGCTTTCATGCTCTGTTTTCTTTATGAAGGCTGAACAAATCAGCCTAGGCTGTTTTGCCACAATTAAACTGTTTTGTTCTATATTTCGACACTGTTGATGTCCAGTGAAGCGTCATTTTTTTTTTTACCTCCGCTCTGATATTTTGGCCTAATCAGTAATGAACGATCATCGCAATTGTTCATTATACCGTTATACCGTGTCCATTTGGTTTGTGTATAAATCTACATTATATTTCTGCTTATCTCTTCTGACTGCTCTTGTTTTACCGTTTTTTTATGTATTTTTTAACAAGAGGTCCCCCCACAGTGATAAACTATGGGACCTCTTTCTGTATTCTTTACCAATGTATGTACTGTATTATATGCAATCTTCCTAATAAACTTCAAACTTCTCTCTCGTAGTCTCCTCTCCTACAGCTGTGAATATAAAGGGGAACTAGCAGAGCGCCCGTTCAGTGCTGCGCTTGCTTCGCTTGACTCCGAGCTTCTTCAGATGAAGTAGAATGGAAGCAACAGTCCCGTCAACGGGTGCGCTGACGCAATTAAACATAACGGAAACGCAAACGGAACCCCCATGACACTCCGCATCCTACTCATGGTTCCCTTCGGGGAGATGGGTGTAATTTTTTTTTGTACCCCAGCAAGGCTCCTTGTCTCTGTTTAGCTCCAAGTAGTAGTGCAGAAGTGACAACAAAAGAGAATCGGCAGACTGCATCGGTGCTCCTGTGACCTACTGCAAACTATCACTAATATTTAACTGATGGGTAATTACATTGTGAACTGTTGGTTGGGTGGTGTTTTATTGATGTGTAATAAAATGTTTCTTGATAGACATGTTCTCATCATGCCATTTTTAATAGTGTCCCAAGCTGCTGTTAGCAGTTACCCTAGGTGTAAGTAAGACAAGTTAACTTAAGCCTTGCTGCTGATGCCCGGAAACACCAATGTTAAGCTTTGGTGGTGCACAAAGAACATGGGTTGGTAAGCTAGTTGGTATTGCATAATGAAAAGTGGGTCTTACAAAGCAATATGAACAAAGGCAGGACAAAGCACTGAACTGTGACTGATTGTTTATTCAAGGAATAAACATACCAATGCGATTACAACCAATGAAAAGGCTAAAAGCACATCGAAACCAACACGTCATCTCGCCCCTTCCCTGCTACATAGGAAGGTTTTGATACACGATTTCTTTTTTTGGGAGTGCAACTGAAGGGTCTCTAATGCACACATTATAAACATTCAATTTTAAGTACGCCTATAAATTCATGTGTGAACTTTTCCTTTTCTAAGCAATGAACGCACTTCCCAAAAAGTGGAACACAAGCGTAACTTTTCGCAGTGTGACAAAATGTGGCCCGATAATTCAATGAAGTCCTTGTGCTCACTGTACAGATCACCATTTCATAACAGTTGAATTAGCCAAAATGAAGGCGATAGCCATGAGTTATCATTTCCTGGCCAGAAACCATGTCTTGCAAAAAATATTCTAGCACATGAAGAGTATGACTAAAATGTTTTTTTTAATATTCTAGCACATGAAGAGCATGACCAAAATGTGTTTCTTTTTTTTTTTTTTCATTTTCCACAGTCATTGTAAATTCAAATAGCAGTAGCTGGAAAGGCACCTAAATGCACATAAAAGGGCACCAGTCGACCTCGCTATTTATTTCTGAATATTTCTGTAGATCAGTTTCGAAGTGTGCTAAACACCATCACTGTATTTAAACCTGCTGCTGCTCACGGATGCCGCAAAAAACGGCACTCTTGAGGCTTGCCCCGCAGGACGCACACCAGCTCTGTGAGGGCGCCGTATTTCTTTTCTAGCAGCTGCATACGCCTGCAATGAAAGAGAAAGAAAAAAAACGGGCTAAAGTTCGGGGTGAAGCAGAAAGGCACAATTACTTCCATTATGTGCACAATTAGTTTTTCTAAACCAAGCAGGAGCTACAAGTTTTGTACGGAGACTGAAATGGCAGTTCTGCTGCCCCTAAAAACACATAATAGTAAATTTCGCTAAGGGCTGCTGGCGCAAAACAACAGCTTGAGACGACGTTCGTTTCCGGACGGCGTGATCGAACAGCAATTTCTTTAAAAGATATATCGGCCTCAAAAGTGCGCAGGATAGAAGTACCCGAGGTTTTGACCTTTAACTGATGCTCGCCGGTTTCCTCACTCCACCCAAGGACAATCGAAACACAGGGCTTCATGTAATTGATCGCTGCATGCGATCCAATCACCGCACGAGAAAAAACAAGAAGAAAACACGTTGCTGCTTATGTTCGAGTTATTATCAAAAAAGCAGCCCTAAAAACGGCTTCCCTCAAGATGGCACGGGCGACACATTGGCACTGGGTTTCTCGTGCGCTAAATGTTTCACACTCAGCAAAACAACTCACCTGTAACATTAGAGCGCGGCGGCGACTTGATACGCGTCTGGCGATAGGTAGATCGCACTGTACTCAACAGTACTTAGCGTCGAGTTATTACTTTGCGTTCAGTGGGCATCATTTTTTTAAATGATGCAGTTCATGCTGACAAACGACCAATGCGCTAACGATGCAACCTTTGCGCCCCGACCGGCTCGCACTCGCTCGTAGGTGTGCGCAGAGGCTGGGGTTGAATTGCAGATAAGGTTGTCACACTCATGAGCGGAACCATGAATTTTCGTGTAACCAACGCTATCGCGGTGCAACAGACTATCAAGCCACTCGCACACGCCTTGCACGAAAACACAAGCTCATATCGCGGACCGCGACCTGCCTGGCCGCCATGAAGGCACGGAGGAGAAGAGGAGGGCCTGATCTGCGGGCCGTGCGCACACGTCGCCTAGCAACAGACGCTTGGCCACAGATATGGCGGCGCACGCATGGTTGCCTGTATGTATGTGAATACGCTCTATATAGTCGGGGGAAGCCTTTAAATACAACGGGGCGCTAATAAAATGCTGTCGCCTCGCTACCGAGCCGTAGGCTAACACAAATGGGAAGCATGTGTTCAAGACTTTGTATTCTCCCGCGGATTCTTCTTCGCTGTTTTGTTTCGCAGATACCAAGCATGGTTACTGAATCTTGAAAGGCCCACATTAAGCGAGCGGATTACATGCTGCCGTGGTGTACGATCAGCTTGTTAGTAGGCTGGTTAGCAGGCGGTCAATACACATAAGTGCGCTTTAAAATTGGTAAGAAAGAGGGCCCCCAAGCACAGTTATAGCATTGTAGTTTTATCACCCAGCAGTTCTACTCTGCTCCATCTAATATTCCGCTTGCTTATACCACCGTATTAAATACATATAATTACATATGGGGCGCGGACACTTATAGGCGTTAACGTTCCCAAATGTTTCGCGAGCTTTTAGATAGCATAAAATCACCGGCTCTTCTTGCAAAAGAAACAATGAAATTGTTATCTAAGCCACTGAAAAGGAAAGAAAAATAGAGCTAAGACGTGCCGCAATAAAAGTTGGAACAATATGTACACAGAAAAAAAAGTTTCGCGTTCGGGGAGGAGGAGGAGGAGGACAAACTTTATTTATCCCATCCGTTGTGATTGTGGTCACTCTGGACCAGTGAGGAGTGTACTCAGGGAACTAAATTTTTCTCCCGTGACCTTTGTTGCAAAGGTGTTGACGGTAATAAAAGCGCTACTATGCCTTCCTAACGGAGTTCTCCTGCCGAACACGCGTTGGCGTGGAGAGAAAAAAAAAACCCGAATATGAATATTCCGTAATTTATTCCGATACGCCTATTAGATGTTCTGCTTACCCCTCCCCCCATCCCATCCCTGCCCAAAGAAATTTCTTGTGATAGCCTTCTCGTGAAGAGTTTCTTTTTTCGGGGCGTGTTTACATGTATGCAACTAGCGTACTGGGCTACAACTGGAAGCCCACAAGTTTCTCGGCGAAGCGGGCGCTTATTAGCGTCCGCACTTTCACTATACCCCAACAGACGTGATTTCATACTGTTACATGTATGGAGCATAACATTCGGATCAAAGACCTATATGTAACTCCCATGTGGTCCAGTTAGTAGTTCTGCAGTCGCATGCAAGTGCACTCACATGGATGGAATACCCCGCGCGGAAACATCGCGCAACGTCTAATATATTTGCAGACAAAGCCTCCTCTTTTGTGGATTGAACAATATAAATTACGTTTTCTTTTGAAGCGAAACATGCTGATCTTGAGAAAGGTTTGCCCCGCAGGCAGGCTGTACAAGCGTTTCTCTTCTGGGCATCACGCCTATGCGGCCTCTATATGCCTTCCTATACGCGAGTTCAACCGAATAAATCCTTCTCCATTCACATGCACTATGTGGCAGGATTACTTTACAATCTCTTGCTTCGTTTTAAGCCCAAAAGGGGCGTCTAATATTCTTAATCCGCGCTGCAAAAAGGAGAGCGCCCCCGGGCCAGCAGCGTACCGGCTTGCGGGGACCGACCCAGTGTTGCGCAAATCTGCCAAAGAGGGCGCTGGGTGTCGCGGGCTCCGTGTCGCCCTCTGGGCGCTGTCCGGAGCCTATACGCTCGCTGCAACACAAGCAGCTTATGAGTTAACGGCGCCTACCGCAATCGGCGGTATCGGAGCGCCCGTGCCAGGCTGCAATACCCTCTAGCCTTTTGCGCACACGTGGCCCGGCCACACGGCTCCCAGAGCCTCGACTCCCGGAGTCGACAATACATAGAAGAAAGACTCGGACCCAAATTGCAGCTTCCGTACACCCTCACTTCGGGCTGACACAACGGCGCGGGCTCCTTGGCCTCGCGTGGATGCAAACTCCGAAACCCTCGTTTCCTTAAACAACACGTCCCGACAAAAGTTCGGAGACCACGTGTTAACTGGCAGCGATGTACTGCCATATACACGACTGCTGCTAACTCGGCGCTTAAGAAATCAAAACGTAGCAGCAATAAATAAATCGCCTCACTCTCAGGAAAGTTCGCCTCTGCTAATAACTCGCTCTAATCAGTTAGGCCTGAAGTCTGTTGTCTATGCTCGGATCCTGCGACGCCAGAACAAAGGATGCTGCCGTGCCTCCTGCTCGTCTCCGCAAACAAGGCCTCACGTTGGGGCGCCAGATGTGGGGTTCTACATATCACAAACTAGTCATTTCCCACCCCGCAGCCATCCGCGCTCAGCAAACATGCCTTGCGCGCGCCGGCTGCGGACGGATCCGTTGTTTGCGGAGACAGACAAAGGCAGGATGCGGCGAGGGCAAACCATCAATGGCAGCATTTATTGCAACGTGCAAATCAAATACACTGCATACAGACTGATCGTAGGCCATAACGGTAACACTGGGGGCGAGGCATTAAACAACGCTATAGATCGAGATGGTTCGACTCACCGATGGCATACCGGAGCAGCGGGGCGCTGCGCGTGCGAGCGCCGGTGCAGTCTCCCAGCTCGTCCGGACGCGTCCCATTGGGGCGCGTTCCCCAGGTCCGGACCAGCGCGCCGAAACGTCCGCCACCTTTTGGTGGCGCTAGTAGAGAGGAAGAACTGGTTCTCGGGTAAGGCAGAGGGGAAAAGGGTCAACGCCTCCACCCCGGCGACAACGAACCCTCCGGTCACTGGCGCCCTCCCGTATGGCTCCTGTCGCGCGAGCGAGGTGCATTGCGCAACGCCGGCCGCGATGGGAAGATAGACAGAAAGGGGTTCGCGTGCAAGTCGCGACCCCCCCAGCTCCTACCATTTTTTTTTAAAGATAAATGTCAGCGTTATTTCTTAGGTGCGTCAATAATGTTCACGAAGGTAACGATTAGGAAATTATTCTTTACGTGGCACTTTTGGAATAATTTATACCATTGATAAAGGCGACGTCGACGGACAGTGTAGGAAGTGTATCTGTGCAGATTTTTGCGCTTCTTAAAGAAAAGGCGAAGCCCTCACAACTTAACATTCACAGCTCACGCTAAGAAAGTAAGCACTTTAAACCTGGACTGTGCGCATGATGCGGCATCTGTGAGAGGAGTCTGTCAACGAGCCAACCTTTCGGTCGCATTAGAACGACCTACTTCTTCAAAAATGCATGGTATATACGATGATTAAATGGGCCATGAAGACAAAATACAAGTTTGTTTTATTCAAAGGATTTTGTTTTCTATAGTGCCACCAGAGCTTGTTCAGACGCAAACGATGCTTTATTCACTGCGAAATTCATCAATCTAAGTAAAAGTTTTGATTCTCGCGCCAAAGTGTGTTTTAACGACGTCTGCAATGACATCATAAGAAGAGGTCTTTCAGCTATAACTGGTGGGGAGCGGAGACTTCCTTACTGTTAGTCAACCTAAATGGCGCCATCACATCGCGGCCTTTGGTTTATTTGTAACCGTATTGTGTAACCGTAACCGTATTGTAACCGTATGGTGCTTTCTCGAGAAATATGGTCACGTAAGACACCGTCGCATGCGTGAATGGGCCCGTGTGGTCTGAGACAGCCCCAAAGCCCCACAGTGCTGTGCATCTAAACGAAGCATAGTGCGCGCAGTACCGACAGCACTACGTATCGGTACTTCTATGTTTACGTGTGCTTTCGTAACTTCCAAAGTTTGTCCCCCCATTTTTACTGATATAAAAAGAATGTGCCCGAAATTTAAGCGCAAATAGCTCGTTCGGCAGGCTTGTAAGCCCTGCCTAATTTGCGATTGCTTTTTCCGGCCTCTGCCAATCGCAGAGCTGGCTGGTATGACATCATAGGTTCTGTTGCCGAAAATGAGCTAGTGGGTCGCATGGCCATTCCCTTTTTTCCTAATTATGTAGCTTATCTGAGCAAAGTTTACGTTAAAATTGGTGTCAGCATGATTCTAACAAGGCAATCTTTTGAATGAACCAAACTTGCATTTTATCTTCATGGCCCCTCTAGGCAAAGCTGCCACGCAACAGGCTGTAAAATCAGGCGCTGGACGAACTGCCGTCCTTTATCTTTGAGAAATAATCGTTCAGTAGCATTACAGAATGTACCAAGTCTGCCGAATTCACGCACGTGGGCTCGAGGAGCTAGCTCCTCCTCCTCAAAACTTTCCACGCTCACGGCGGATGGTGATGCTTATGGCTACTGACTCGGCCTACCATCAAACAGTGAATACCGGTAATTAGTTCTTTGTCCCAAGCGATGTACCAATTTCCCGCGTCTGCGAGTTGTACTCTTCCGCCGATGATGATTCATTCTTAGTGCACCTGAAGAGAAACGAACATGGGAATTTTAAACGCTTATTTATCTAGAGTTGGCTTACTGCATCCTGAAACTGTTGTTTATTAATTGTGAATTGATTCCTTATTACATCATTTTGTATTTCTATCACGTTTTTATGACTGTTTTTCTTGGCCCCTCAAGAAAACGTTTCCTGTACGCCATTTATCTTGTAACTTAGTTAGTCAACTATAGCTTTATAACGAGACAATGCGTGTTATTAAATATGCTTCACATCCTTTCACACAATTTTGGCAGATTGTGAATATTCCGTAGAAGAAGTTCGAGTCTACAAATTGATATTCTGTTTTATTCACGGTGCTCGTGGTGAACGTTTTTCGTTGCAACTCGTCTTCTTTTGTTTGTATTCATCCTCACCCCCTCCCTCCTCCCAAGGCGGGGCAGGGGCCAGGCAGCCGCGGAAGCATATGGGTCCCGTGAAGAGGGAACCACCCCATCCCACACGTAGTCGTCGCAATTCTGTGTGGCTAAATAAAGTTGTTCTCTCTCTCTCTCTCTCTCTCTCTCTCTCTCTCTCTCTCTCTCTCTCTCTCTCTCCCCCTCCCTCCCTCCTCCGTAATCACCCATTCCCCTTTATTGGGCCACGAGTATTCATGTTCTTTTTTTTTAATCTACTGCTACTACTACTACTTATTCACATTCCCAATTTAACTGGCCCTGATCTCTTCACCTCGGCAACGTTTTACAGTAGCATACATCCGTTTCTGTAGCCCTACACAAACGTATAGCCACATTGGTGTCCGAACAAAGCTTAGAGGGTATAAACACGACTAGGCTCCACTCTATAACGGATATCCGAGTATGACTGTGTTTCATTCTTCAGTACAAACCACCAAGGGTCCGCAACAAGGCATGAGCTTAGATCCGTTACGTGGCTCAGATTTCTCCTTGGTGCATCTGCCCACCCACAAATCACAGAATGCGTAAGCTCCACTTTAAAGCGTGGAACGCGATAGCTTTATCGTTCCCTGCGACTCGCGAACGACTCTGTAGTGTGCCCGGCAGAGATTTACGGCAGCGCGTATTCCTGACAAGTGTATCAACACCGCGCGCGCTTCCGCGCATTGCGCCCTGGCGCTGACGTAATTGTACCTGAAAACTCTCCGCTCCTGCTCGCTCACCATCTCTTAACAGCACCCTATGATTCAGGGGCACTCAGTTAGGGGCCGCAAAACGGTGGTACGGTGTTTTTCGCTCAGGATATTCCTTATTAGTCACTCAGGTCGGCTTACTTGGTGTGAAGGCGAAAGCCTGGTGACTATCAAAGATTCCTTCACGGGGATGTCTTGTTTGCGTCTCTTCGCTTTAACTTATCCGTCTTTTGGCACGAGTTACTTCAACAGGCAGATTGGCCTCACTTCAACCGACAGCTCACCCAGAACCAGAGCTTGTCGTCGAAGCGTGCTTTTCTAATCCCGTGCCGTCACGCACCAGGCTAACTCCTGTTCTCCCTCTGGCGGTGAGCCGAGTCAGAGCAGTGGTAACGCTGTCGCCTCTTTTTAGATCACTTTTTGAATTTCTTTGAAGTTCCTTTTCTCTGCAGCACAGTCTAGTTTCACTGGGTGCCCCGAGGTGGCGATATAGATTTTTCGCTCACTGTTAATGCCACCGACGACGCCAGTTTATCTGCGACAGGGAGCCCTTAACGCTACGCGTTGAAACTGCGTAAACAAGTGTGACGGTATTTAGGTCCAGTCTACCAAACCAATGCTGTCACGCTCTCACTGGCCCTAAAACACTGGTCTTACTTCCTTTTCCAGCATCGGCAAGTTTTGCCCTATAGATCCGAAGTGCTGCCACAAATTGAACAATACAGATAATTGCACATCCGATCTGCGTCGATTCTACTTTAACACTACTTCCAACGAATGTCAGGCAATAACCGGGTTATGTAGGGACAACCCGAATGTTTTTCCTCAATTGCGGGACTGCATTACGGCATGCAATCCAGGTAAGTGGCTCTGACGGTTTTTTATAGTTACTTGGCAAGGCCACAACCTAAATTTAGCCATACAACTTTCTCCGGGCTGCCAAACCAAAACGCGAAAAGTTCTAAGCTGCCGCGTTCGAGAAAGTTTCATTGGACTGAATAATAAAAATTGAGCTCTACACCGACGGTATCGGTATTTCCCAGGGCCCAACTTATGTTGTAAGCTGCATTGAAGGGCATTTGTGCATTACCTCTTGGAGCCAATAAGCAATCTATATTATCCCTTGTTGGAAGATTATTCTTTCAGTATTTCGTGAAAAAAAAAGCATAACGCGAGGTGTATGCTTAAAAGCTGCTACGAGCACTACTTCGCTCTGCATGCGGTTATGCAATTCTGCAAAAACAATACTAATCTGTTTTGTCTCTTTATGCCAGGGCAAGACTGGCCGCCGGAATGCACTGACGGTCAAAACGCCACAGAACAAAGCTGCACGTCTGACGAAAGATGGTGCTACAACTCCACTGCCAACACTTGTACTACATGTGGAAAAGCAAAGTTCCTAACCCAAGAGGTTTGCCTGGATTACTGCATGTAAGTTGCTACGACAAAAACTAACTGAAAAGACAGACAGACAGACAGACAGACAGACAGACAGACAGACAGACAGACAGACAGACTCATTGACCTTGCGAAAAGATGAGTAGAGTAAGAACTGAGCTGGGTTAGTTGGAGGATGTCACGTTTTTACAAAGTACAACGATGAAACAAGGTAGAGGTTGACACAGAATAAGCTTATGCAGCGATGGCGTAGAGGTAGAACACCCGCCTCGCGTGGAGAAGGACCGTGGTTCGAATCCCGGTGCCGGACAATTCCCACCGGATTAAAAAAAAATCCGCGTATTGATGGAATTGCACAAAGGGGCTTGGGGTGCGGCCTGACCCCGGCGACCATTGCCGGTAATGCACTCCCTCACCAGAGCAGGATTGGCCACCCTGGTGTAGTAACGGCCACAACCTCCCATGAATAATGAATACGCCAATTAACCCTCGGCCCTCAGTCCCCAGCGGCTGCGAAGCAGCTGACCACGCCGGCGGTCAGACCTGTGACGCAGCAGAGGGTGCTAAGAATCCCTGGATCCGGACAGGCCGCCAATGGAATCTGAACCTGGCAACGCTTAACGTGCGAACCCTATCTAGCGAAGCAAGTCTCGAGGTGTTGTTCGAGGAATTAGAGGGCATTAAATGGGATGTAATAGGGCTTAGCGAGGTTAGGAGGGCAGGCGAAGCCTTTACGGTGCTGAAAAATGGACACGTCCTATGTTACCGTGGTCTAGAGGACAGACGAGAACTGGGAGTGGGATTTCTAGTCAATAAAAGCATAGCTGGCAACATAGACGAACACTATAGCATTAACGAAAGGGCAGCAGGTCTTGTAATTAGGCTCAATAAGAGGTACAAGCTCAAGGTGGTGCAGGGCTACGCGCCCACATCCAGCCACGACGACCAAGTAGTGGAACGCCTCTATGAAGATGTGGAATCGGCAATGGCTAAAGGGTATACCGCAGTATACCGTAGTTATGGGGGACTTCAATGCTAAAGTAGGCAAGAATCAGGCTGGAGACAAGGCAGTTGGGAACTATGGTCTGGGCTGTAGAAATAGAAGGGGGGACCTACTAGTTGAGCTTGCAGAACGGAATAACCTACGCATAATGAATACCTTCTTCTGTAAACGGGAGAGTCGGAAGTGGACCTGGAGGAGCCCGAATGGGGAGCACAAAAATGAAATAGACTTCATATTATGCGATAACCCTGGCGTCGTGCAGGATGTGTAAGTGCTCGGAAGGGTAAGGTGTAGTGACCACCGTATGGTAAGATCTCGAATTAAGCTAGATTTAAGGAGGGACCGCAACAAGCTAGTACGTAAGAAGCCGATAAATGAGCTAACAGTAAGACGTAAAGTAGAAGAATTCAGGATCGCGCTGCAGCACCGATATTCCGCCCTTAACGAGGAAGCCAAGCTTACGACAAAGGAAGCCAGCGACAACCTTGCACGCATTCTCACGGAGTGTGCAGTAGAAGTCGGGGGCACTATGGCTAGACAGGATGCTGGTAAACTTTCGCAGGAGACGAAAGATCTAATCAGGAAACGGCAAACCATGAGAATCTCCACCGCAGCTGACAGAATAGAACTAGCCGAGCTCTCGAAGTTAATCAATAAGCGTAAGACAGCTGACATACGGAAGTATAATATGGAGAGGATCGAATACGCTGTAAAGAACGGAGGTAGCCTGAAAGCAGTGAAGAGACGTCTTGGCGTGGGGAAAAATCAGATGTATGCACTTAAGGATAAGCAAGGCAATGTCATCACAAATAGGGATAAAATAGTCACAGTGGCCGAGGAGTTCTATAGGGATCTGTACAGTAGCCGGGACATACAGGATAATGCCGAACGAGACAGTAATTCCGAGGAGATTGACATCCCACCAGCAACGACCGAAGAAGTAAGGAAGGCTTTGAAAGAAATGAAAGGGGGCAAAGCACCTGGTGAGGATCAGATAACAGCAGACCTCTTGAAGGATGGCGGAGAAATTGTACTTGAAAAACTGGCAAACCTGTATACGCAATGCCTAATGACCGCAATGGTACCGGAATCTTGGAAGAACGCAAACATCATCCTAATCCATAAGAAAGGCGACATGAAGGACTTGAAAAATTACAGGCCGATCAGCTTACTGTCAGTCGGTATTTACCATGGTCTACAAGGTATTTACCAGTCGGTCTACAAGGTATTTACCGAGGTAATCGCTAACCGAATCTCTGCAACCTTAGATTTCAGTCAACCTAAAGAACAAGCAGGGTTCCGTAAAGGTTATTCAACAATGGACCATATTCACACGATCAATCAGGTGATAGAGAAGTACGCTGAGTATACTGAACCCCTATATATAGCCTTTATAGATTATGAGAATGCATTTGACTTGGTCGAAACCCTAGCAGTCATTCAGGCATTACGGAACCAGGGGGTAGATGAACATTATGTAAGAATACTAGAGGATATCTATAATGGCTCTACAGCTACCATCATCCTCCATAGGGAGAGCAGTAAAATACCTATAAGGAAGGGTGTCAGACAAGGAGACACAATCTCTCCAATGTTATTCACAGCATGCTTACAAGAAGTATTCAGAACGTTGGATTGGGAACAGGTGGGAGTAAGGGTTAATGGAGAATACCTCAGTAACCTCAGATTTGCTGATGACGTTGCCTTGCTAAGTAACTCGGGGGACGAATTGCAAAGCATGCTTTCCGCACTGGGCGAACAGAGTAGAACCGTGGGCCTGAAAATTAATATGCAGAAAACTAAAGTAATGATCAATAACCTCGGGACAGCACAGCAGTTTGAGATAGATGGCGAGGCAGTGGAAGTGGTAAGCGAATATATATACTTAGGCCAAGTTGTGACCCCAGATCCCAACCATGAGGCAGAGATAATTAGAAGGATCAGAATGAGGTGGGGTGCATATGGCAGACATTCTCAGATAATGAATAGCATCCTACCATTGTCGCTGAAGAAGAAAGTGTATGACAGCTGCATCTTACCGGTACTCAACTACGGGGCAGAGGCTTGGAGGCTCACTAAGAGGCTTCAACTTCAATTGAAAACGACTCAGCGGGCAATGGAGCGGAAAATGCTAGGTGTAACATTAAGGGACAAGAAGAGAGTGGAGTGGGTCAGGGAGCAAACTGGTGTTAAAGACATATTAGTAGAAATTAAGAAGAAGAAATGGACGTGGGCAGGGCATGTAATGCGAAGGCAAGATAACCGCTGGTCATTAAAGGTAACAGAGTGGATCCCTAGAGAAGGCAAGCGGTGCAGGGGGCGGCAGAAAGTTAGATGGGCAGATGACGTCAAGAAGTTTGCGGGGATAAATTGGTCACAGTTGGCACAGGACCGAGGTAATTGGAGAATAATGGGAGAGGCCTTTGCCCTGCAGTGGGCGTAGATAGGCTGGTGATGATGATGATGATGATGAAGCTTATGTAAACTGCGTGCGTGCGTGCGTGCGTATGCGTGTGTGTGTGTGTATGTGTGTGTGCGTACGTGCGTGTGTGTGCGTGTGTGCGTGCGTGCGTGTGTGCTCTACGTAATTTTGCAGCGCTGTTTTCACCCAAGCTTATTAAATAAAAATTTCTCAAACAATCTTAACTCAGTATACCTTACAGACGAATGTCTCGGTTCCTCTACGCCATAACACAACTGACTGCCCTGCGTCGTAGAGTTCAATATATCGAGCTCAGTTGCGCGTCCATACGCTATGTTGACTTCCAAAGACGTAAGGGAAAACCCCCGTCACGTGTAGGAGCCACCGGCCCGCCGCGCGAATGGCAGCGGCGGGGAGAAGTCGGCGCATGCGGTTACCAGCAGCTGTGGAGCAGCGGGGCTGCGAATTCGCCCCGAGATCGAACATAGTCGGCCCCTGCGGGCGGTGGAACGAACCTCTCCAAGTGTTGATGCCGCTTTCGCGTCGGCTGCTCGTCCACGTTGAGCACGGCGCAAGCCGCACGTGCGGCACACAACAGGGGGAATAACAAACGTTTATTGATTCCTATAAAAGTAACGTTGAGCACTGAATGATCTGAATTGTAGCAGCGTTGATCAACCAAGGTGGGTGACGTCCCTATATCCAGGATGCCATGGCCGAGACGGCGTGAAATGGCGCGATCGATTTGTGTGAGTTTCAGGCGTTGAATTTGGCTAACCTTGTGTTAGCCAAATGTTGAGCTCAGAGCGCTTTGACGGCGATTTGACGAAGTCGGCGACAAGCGGCGGCATGTCCCAGGAGTGAGCTAACGTAAGGGTCCCTGCCGTAATCACTTCGTCGGAAATGAAGCGAGCACACTCCTACTTCCTTTAGCTCCCTTTCTCTTCCGTTTGCGAAGTGCACAAAACGTAGCGACTTGCTTCGCCAAGGTTCGTCGTTGGGCAGCACATGAAAGGAGATCTCTTCACCGGCGGGGATGTCGCACTCCCTCGACGATTTGCCCGTACTACATGGGCATTTCAGGACGCAGCAACGAAATTTCATTGTAAAGTACTCGAACAAACTGAAGTTTTCAGTGGTTGTTAACTGGAAACGAGCTCATAACGACAGCAGAAAGCCAACACCATTCCGAAACTTCTCCGACGACTGGCACTATCTCGTCGCTGCTTGCTGTTCCTTACTCCCCTCGTTTCTATTTTTACCATTGCTGGTTGGCGATATGATGGCCCACCTCCTGTCAAGGGATTAAGATACCAAGCAAGGTCGCGGCTGTACATGCTGGAACGGATCGTTGGCCCCGAAGAGCCTCGAACCCGAAAATTCGTCTGCGCGACGGCGAGATGTCGACCTCGGCCGGCGGTAGTTTCGTACGCATTGGCGTACACGTTTGCGTGTTTGTTCGGAACTTCAACTGTTTACTCCACCGTTCTTAGTGTCATAAAAGGAATATGCAGTATGTTTAACGGGCATGTAGCTCACTATGCAAACTCGTAAGCCCTGCCTAACTTGCGTTTGCTTTTGCCGGCCTCCGGCAATCGCAGAGCATTCTAGTGTGGCATCATAGGTTCTGTTGCGGGAAATAAGCTGGTGGGTCGCATGGTCATTTCCTTTTTTCTTAATTACGTAGCTTATTTCAGCGAAGTTTGCGTTAAAGGGGCCCTGAAAGGCGTTTTGTGCACACTAAATTGATTAGCGCAATCGTTCGATTGGGTCGTCAACATCATCTGTGCCAAGTATTACTCTTTTACGCGCAGCGGAAAGCTCACACTTTTGTAGCAAAGTTTGTCGCTTTTTTCTCACCCTTCCCTTCGTGTTTTTGGACGCCGCCATCTTCACATGTCTACGTCATCGATTCCCAGATGTTCGTCATGAGCTAGACATCCTGCTATTGGGCGGCTTTTCACGCACTTCCGGCAAAGAGATGACTCGTCTGCTCAGCGTCGGCTCGCCGGCTGATCTGCCAGCGGAGTGCCGGAGTGCTTGGACATTTTACGACAAACGAAACAAGTGTAAAAAAACGCTTAACCGTTTGTATTGAATGCAACAGGGCCATAACACGACATGGATATTCTCTTACTTCAGTACGTTCCATAAAGAAAGCGTTGAAGCCCCGTGGCACTTCTTTCTTGCAATCGCAGAGAACGCCCTGAGCCGAATGCCCGGGTTTGACGAACACATTTTATTAAACTTCAAAACAATCCAGAGATGCGTTTCCAACTAACACAACGTTACAACATGCGCTGCAAGTTTTAACCGCGATTGACAGACGATGGGTTGCCTCCTCCTGCTCGTCGTAAATTCGGCACTCACCTCGCGCGCGGTTTGCGGGGACGAAGAGCAAGTCACTTAACTCTGGCGCGCAAGCCGAGATGGCTTTTAGCCACGCACACTGCACATACCCCATGCGAGGTTGAGTCGTACGTCGCTCGAGAAAGATAACCCAGACCATGGGAAGCACTATCCACCCGCAGAAGCACAACGTCGCATTTCATCGCGAAACAAAGTCGTCCACAACACACACACCATCGCCTCCTGTAATGCCAAACGCATCTCGCACTTCCAAATGGGAGTGAGTAGTATGCCTGCAGTGCCCATAAGCCGCGAGGTGGGGCCCCAAGCTGAACCGGGATCACGCAACCGTAACTGACTTCTAGAGCAGTTTGTGCCTTGTTGCCGATGTTTGATATTGTCAAAGAAATGGTGCTCGCTCCAGCGCTAGAAAGCTCAGAGCCACGGCGGAGCATGTTTTGCCAACGTTGCCGCTCTCCACCACGCGTCGCCCCAAGCTGAACTGGTGTTTTGTGCACGGGTTCTGTATCGGTTTAAAATGTCTTTTTCACATGCCGCCGGCAGGAATTACCACCACCACAAACTAAGACCCGGCACCAGCGGGGCCACATCTGATATGGCGCTTTTTGGATAAACAGTGCGCTGTGCATCCAAGGGTCGAGCGCACGATCCTCCCCGTGCGGCTGCGAGTTCGCCGCCGATAAAACGTCACGTGTTGCCGATAGCAACTCCATCAACGTACACCGCGAAAGGGCAAAGGCCAGGCCGCCGCACACATGCGGCCAGATTTTTCGTTCGCTTTTCCAGCATTGAGCGGAGTGCAGGATTCATGGTGTCAACAAAGTAGCCCATAGCAGACAACAGTCTGAGCAGCGCAATAACGGAAGTACGTCACCGCTGCGGAGCGCAGCATCATGGGAGGGAAGGCTCGCCGCCGTCAACAGCGGAGAGCAAGTTGAAAGAAGGAGGAAACGCGGCGCGACGATAATGCGCGGTTTTTGATTTACGATTTCTCAGCTAATACTCATCGCTTTAACAAAATTATTGCTGGAGGAGATTGCTAATACATTGCTTTATTTGGTTACATGTACATCCATGCATCGGCGGAAGGTATTTCAGGACCCCTTTAAATGTGGTGTCAGTATGGTTCTAACGAGGCAATATTTCGAATGAACCAAACTTGTGTTTTCTCTTCATGGCTCCTTTAAGAGGGGTTACAAATTGCGAAAGGAGCAACTGGTTGCGATGAAAAGCTAGCATAAAAGTTCCCTCAGCTTTCTCCCAATTCTCAAAGTTACTAAAATAACTAGTTTAAATCGGTATAAATGGGAATCAGTAAGCTCACATGCAAAATTGTTTCGCTGTCTGCGCTTGTGTCGCGCGGTGGTGTAGCCCCGAGCTAGCACATCAGGATGACTACGTTCCGTTGTCTCACCCTACGGAAGACGCTCCTCTCCGCTTTCTTTCCGCCGACGCACGGACGGGCTACAGCAGCGCTGTCCGCCGCTCGGGTCCGGCCGTGCCCGACCCTGCTGCGTTCGCGACGCCACACCCGCGAATTCCAGGTAACTGCTGGCAGAATCTCTAGTTTTCCTCTTTGCAGAGCCACGTATGTGAATTCAAATGACGTCGCTTGGGCAATTGTTGTGGGTGTTTTTTAAAGCTTTGCTTTCAAACCACCTTCACAGCGTTGATGGGAGCCATTTTTTTAAGACGATGGTCTTTCTTGGGCTACTTGAACGGTAAAATTCTAATTTGTCTGCCTTTATGTGTGTCTGTCCGTCTGTCACTCGATTCAGCCAGCCGGCCAAAGTGAAACATTATCGGCTCAAAAGTATTATATATACTCACAGCCAAATCTAAACATCTAAGTCAGGTGTTAATGTTAATACTTGTCAACATTGTTGAACAAGAACGAGACATTACGCAAATATAAGGTAGCAAATCAATACATGAGTCATATTTGCAGTGTTACTTTATTAGAAATTTACGGATACCTGCTTTTTGTGATAGCAAATAAAATATTACACCAACTGCTAAAACCATCCCCCGCTCTTGCCCGCGCCACCTGGCGGAATTCAAAAAATCAAATGGCAACAGCAACGACAGGTTCCACTAGATAGGTTTCGCGTTCCGCTTGAAACGCTCGTGGAGTAGGGCAACGTTCTATAAACGTTGTAGTCAGGTGCCTAGATTCGGGCGCGTCTCCGCCGTACGGCAGCACTGGAATCGAGGCACCCGTCTTGTAGCAGGGGAACGCGGTAAATTTAAATTAACTTGAGCAAACCTCTAGCGTGTTATCCTGGAAGGAACGAGACTGGAGAGGAACAGCATGAGGATTGAGCGGGAAAGAGAAGGGACTCATTTACTTGCCAGAGGCGCCAGACGACTATAGTCTTGCGTCGACATTTGCAACGAAAGTAGAAGATACGTGGACATTTTTTTTTAATCTTGGCGGGAGTGCATTCACGAAAAGTTTATTCCGCTTATTTAACACATGTCGTTTTCGGCTGCTTCTCCGATGGACATATGCAAATAAGAATTCCGAGATTTTAATGCAATAAAATATCTTAGCATTAAAACCCGGCCTTTCATGCGTAGCAATAAAATGATTGATTATGAGGTTTAACGCGCCGACGCTACACAAACGACGAGGCGCGCCGTAGTGGAGGACTCCGGAATAATTTTGACCACCTGGGGATCATTAACGTGCGCAATATTCGTACACACGGGCGTTTTCTCTTTTCGCTTCCATCAGAAAAGCGGCCGCCGTGGCCGGGAATCGAACCCGCGTCCTTCTGATCAGTAGCGTTACATTAAAAGCCCGGAATTCTGAACCCAAGGGCCCAACACTGCAAGGCCTTTCATTTGCATGACAATGCATAATTGGCGGATTCAACACAATTATTCGCTTCAATGGCTCATATATTGAGTGAATTTTTTAAAACCAAAAATACAAGTTTAAAAGTAAAAAAAATACAAAGTTAACTAACCAGATCGAAAAATTTATCGTACTCTGCTCCCCACAAAACAAAAACAAAAATAAATCCCAGAAAATAATGACACCGACACGAATAAAGCAATTGTGAAAATGGGCCAACCATGTAACGTCCTGTAATTGCACGAAAAGGCATAATTGGTAGAGTTAATGCATTTATTCGTTATAACAGCGTAACTAGAGCTAATTGGTCAAAGGGGTACTTAAAAACAATATACAAAAAAGCAAACAAATAATTATAAAACGCGACTTACGAAATCAAAAATAGGCATCTTATACATTTCCGAAAAAGGAAGACTGAAATTTAAAAAACAGCCCTGAAAAGAACGACGGAAATACGAATAAAAGATCGTGGAAACGACCAACCGTGTAACTCCGTGCCTTTGAAAAGAAGTGCATAATTGGCGTGGTTAACGTGTAATTTTGTAATAACGGAACAGAACTTCAAAGCACCAAAAAGTACATAAAATTGACAGAAATGCCCAAGTATGAGCTTACAAAATCAAAAATATACCGAGTTATCCCATTATTCGCTGGGTTAAACCTAACCCACCCATGTATATGGCCTTCTCCGCGCATAGGTATATAAGCTAAAAACAACAGTATTAGTTGCGAACAATTGCAAGCGTACACAAATTAATTCGCAGCTCTCCTGATAATTACGCAGCTTCACGCTATGACGTACCGTGTAGTTATCGTGGGCCAGGAGAAGCTGTTTTTCCGTTGCGAGCATACGCGCGGATCATCTCGCGAAGCATTCCTGGAAACGTCGGGCACTGCAAAGGGCGGCAGTGCCTGAACCCACCACGGTTGCTTCTCAACTGTGTCAGACATGCGTGCTTATGATTTTCCAAGCCTGCCTTAACAATCCTCGGGGGAACAAGTTCCCGCAACATGCATTCTAACCAACAACAATCTTGTGGTTGAACCACTTGTAGAATTGTATTTATGCGACAAAATTGTATTTATGCAAGTCGCCCCCCCCCCCCCCCTCCCCAATGAATGTGCAAAAAGACGCGCAAGGCGGTGATCTCGGAGACCGTGACGATGACGAGGGGACGTGGTTTATGATGGAGTGTTGCGTCCGCGCTTTGCGGGAATGAAATGCGTATGGCCATAGGAGGTGTTAAATTGAGGCAGACGGAATGGTGCAATACGGACAAGCATCATGATTGATTTAAATGAAGGGGGGGGAAGGGGGGGGATGCTAACCAGTCTGGGACTGTTGAACGAGCGCGTTTGTAGTCTATAGTATGGGGTGGCCTGTTCGCGCGTGAGGGAGGCATGGAGGGTGGGAATGTTGGTCTGGAGTATTTATGATGGACAAGGATCTCCAAACATGTAAAAAGACAATCTCTGCTAAGCATGAGAAGAGGACCGTCGGGAGCGTGATAGTCCACAATGAGCCCGGGGTGACTGCATTTTTGGCCCTATAATGTTCTCCTGTATTGCCGGGTTGACTGGTTTGGGCAGACGCACATTTGATTATATTTTTTATACGACTGAGGTCTTGCCATCACGAGTAGCTCCATGGTGAGTAGGGCTATGGTACAGGCAGTTTGGAGTCACTAAATGTTGTAGTGGGGTACGGTGTGTGTGCAGTTGCCATGGCTACGGCGGTCTCAGGTTGAAAGACTGCCTGAGAGATAGGATGTCGATGGAAATTAATGAACGTCACTGTACGCAGTAGGGTAAGTTGCCGTATCTGTGTAGGTTTGGGGGACCTAGACGGTGTGCCTTTTTGGGCACCTTATCCCGTGCAAGTCGGCGTTCTTTATTAAATAATATAGTGTTTCTCGGGGTACTTAAATTAAACAAGAAAATGTTCTGTATATCAGGCTGGCTGTCTGAGTAATTCTAAAACAAAGAAGGGGAATAAAAAACATTGTCCAGTGGCGCAGGTGGATGCAAATTGCCTTTCGTTCCTTTTCTTTGTAGCACAATAATTCTTTGGGTCTGTCTTTTGATTTAACCACCCGGTCAAAAGTCAAGAGTATTGTTGAATGATACGTTCATATCGGCACAGTATTTCTAAACTGCTAAATCTGCTAGCATACTTTATGTTTCTTGTGAACATACATTGTTAAGCAAAAAAAAACATTCGGCGTATATGAGGCTCACATAAATCAAAATAAATGCTAGCAGTGTTCTTGTTATTGAAAGTATATATGCGCTTCATATTTGCTATAGCAAACAAGAATTGCCTTAACAACAATATTTTAACTACAAAACTACATGCTGAACTGGTCTCGTGAGTGAACCGCTGGAAATGCTACCGATTGCGGGAGAGTGACCGGAGTAGAAGGAGAGGGTTTGGTTGGCCGGTTCGGGCTGATGCTTTTGGCATTGTAAAAATACAGGAGGCGATGACTTACAGTACATGTGTTTGAGGAGATGGGTGAGGTGTATGTAGGCCCTTATGGCTGTTGGAATGGTAGCATTGGGGCCGGTATCTTTGGCGGGGATTGATGCTTAGCTGCCGTAGGCTGGTGGGGGCATCAAGAATTTGAGGTGGTTATAAAACCCCAGTTGGAGTATAAGACAGGTGTAGAGTAAGGTGGTGGCCCTATGACTGCTTTGCATGCTTTGCGGTGATTCCCTCGTTCTCACTCATTTCCTGTGACGTGATGGATGGAGTTATATATGGTAGGCATGAAATTATGTAGGACCGAATAAGGCGGACTATGGTGCCTTCTTGAATTCCAGCATGGCGCGCGATTAGATACTCTAGCGAGTAGTGGTATAGTTAGGGCGATATGTTTTTTGAGCTAGTGTCCCGTGGATTCAGCATTGACTGAAGAAAATAATGACCTCTGAGATAGTGGAGTTGCCAAGCAAGGGGTAATAGGGACGTTTTCTGGGACAGGTGCAAACCGAGTATTGATGCTTTGTAATGCAGACCGTAATTAAGCTTCGGTGAATGGCCTGTCTAGTTCGGGGTTGGGACGTCCTGTATAGAGTGGGTGTTCGTTTGTGGGAGTGTGCCGCTGTATTTAGGTGTGATGTAGGTGAGGAGGACGCTTTCTGTTCCTGGGAAGCTATGGATGGTTTGGTTCGAGTTGTCTACAGCTGTGTCTTAGAGCGTGAGAGTTGCATTAAGTGGTAGGCGATGTTCCTTAGTATTAATGGTGCGCTGTAACAAGGGACGTGTGGCATACCAGTTCTAGGAGGGGACACGAACTCCACGGATCTTGATTTCTTTCTTGAAGAGGTATTTACTTTTACGGATATTTCTACTAGGTTGGTGCTTGTTCGCTCTGCGTTGGAGGGAGGTGTATGGCTCCCGCCAACGTCACAGGTTAAGGCTGTATCGCGTCTGGGGAGCTATTTGGTTATTTGTATGGTTTCTGTGGCCTGGTGTATTCGGTAATGGATGTTTTACTGCCATTCAGCCGGGGCGTTACAACGTGCGTTGAAGTTCTAAATTCGTCCCACTGCATATTTCTATATGGCTTTGTTTTCGGTAGTGATTCGGTAAACGGAATTCAGATCGCAACTTTTTAGTGGTCAACGCCATCGTTTGTTTGAGTATTAGGGCGAGTGGGTAGGGGGGCGATAATTTGCTCAGTATAAGGTCGAATTTAGGCTTATGCGTTCTCCGGGTTCTTCCGCAAGGTTCTCTGCGGAGCATGTCGCTGGGCGCTCTTGCGCTCGTATATGACTACGCGGTCTCCCTGAAAACTGTCGTCGCTCATCAAACAGACGCAGAAACCACACCCCAAACTCATTCACCGGCAACTGGAAAATTTCGAAATTAACTCCTTAGATATCACATACCGGCACAAGCTGAAGACGCACTGCGCTTTTAGAGTCGTACCGAGCTATCTGCGTTCTTCGCGATTGTTCTTCGGGCTAGACCTCAATCGTCCCGCATTGCGTTAACACAGACGATAACAGCCCACTGTACAAAAAGTCGCATCGTGTGTCCAACGTTGAGTGGCTTGTTATCGACATGGAGTTAAGATGGTTGGGCGTCCATATTAGCGAATATAATCGGAATGGTACCGATTTTTGTGTGGATAGCGTTAGTCTAAAAGTTAGGGCGTTGAAGTCGTTTAGGCCTAGCATACGTGTGTGAATGTTCATGAAAAAAAATTTAAAGAGTAATCGGTAAAGTGAAAATTTACTCCCCGATATTGAGAATAATGTGTTGTCGTATTAATAATTACATTGTAGGCAATGTATAACTATCAGAATAAACGGAACAGTTACAGGCTGAGTTAAGTTTGTTGTGTAAGTTTTATGCTAACTTAAATACAGGAGACTTGCGGTAGTTCAAACTCCAATGCACCCAAGGAATTTGTTTGAGTTATCAGAAGTTTTAATTATGAGAAGTTCACATAAATACGACTTGAGACAACAAATGAACTTATGAACTTATGATAACACAACATTCGCACACAATATCATGGTGCTAGTCGAACTTTGAAAAAAATCGGAAAATGATAGGTGGTTAGTCTTGCAGAGAGTTCAAAACAACTTTTCATACAAGCTAGGACAGCCAGTTCACTGCGATAGTTTTCAGATAAAAGGATGCAAACCCGCAGCTAGAAGTGGCAAATGGAGCAGACATCTTCTGGTAAGAACAAGCGAAAAGCACGAATTTGCCTAATTACACGCATGGAGTAGTTTGAATTAAGCGGATTTAAAATACATTGAAAACATAGTAGGCCAACCAAAATTTTTGTATTGGTTTGAATGAACGTAAAGCTTGAATTATCCGAGTTTAAATTATCGATACTCTACTGTAGTTAGAAATAAAAGAAATAGGAACGTCCTCCCGTCGACGAAATGACACTATAAAGCGAAGGCTTTCTTAGGCTTTCTAAAAAAACTAATATATTTCCCCATACACCATTTGTTCAGCCGGACACCTCCAACAAAAAAAATAAAAAAATATCCTATGGCTTTCAAGTTTTCATACAAGACGGCTTAAATTGCTCAACAAACGATCTCTCTTAGCAATGCATTACTGTTTAGAGGTGAAGCCGACTTTCAAGATGTTGGTGTAATTATGGTTTTTGTAAGCTGGCTTTCGCACATTGCCTATTCTGCAGTGAAGCATGGCCATCCTCGAAGGGGTATGATTGGAGAAGATGACTTTAACTCTTGTGTTATCAAAAGTATACAAAAACAAATTATGTGCAGCTAAGAAGGCTATACCTGCGGGAAACCGGGTTTTCATTGTTTTAAAATAGTCAGTTAAAAATCACGAAAAAGGAATGGTAATAGATTACACAATAGACGCATCGATCATGAGGAACGAGCACAATAGTATACCGTTATCTCATAAACCACGCATCGGTATACATTTACTAGATGCCTTTACTTAGTGCTCGAAAAATCGTCGATTTCACGCTTCTCTCAACTTTCTTTAGAAAGTGGTGGTAGATTTTCGTTATTGTTATTTAGATGCGGCACAGTTTGCCGAAGTTACGGTGTTGAAAAAAATTGGCAGAAAGGGCATATTGCAGGGCTCATTTCAGGAGCTCACACATTACGTCCTTCCTCGGTGGAAACCCGGCGGCAAGTGGTTGAATCGAGTAACAGACAAACAGAGAAATTCTCTTTTAAAACGGCTGTAGGATAACCTCCGTTCGATAACAACTCAAGCTTCATTTTCAAGGCGCATATATAAAACACATAGGTGAAAAAAAACGAGGAGTTAAAAAACTGAGCAAAGTACAAATACATATAAACACACATGAGTTAAACAGTTGTGCGAAGGACGCATACATATCAACGCTACACATACACAATAAACATCAAGGTACAGAACACAACGGTGTAGAAGAAACAACACCAGCACACACATACGCACGCGCACACACACACACACACACACACAGAAAATTTGCACCAGCACCAGCACTCCACTGCAATATGGGTGGTTACATGGTATTGTAGCGGAGTGCGCTGTGGAGTCTCAAGGCACCCAGGTATGCATCCAGGGCCTCGAGCACTTGGTTCCGCTCTCTGGCACTGCCTGGGCAGTGCCAGGTCAGCTGCCAGACACACACACACACACACACACACACACACACACACACACACACACACACAGAAAATTTGCACCAGCACCAGCACTCCACTGCAATATGGGTGGTTACATGGTATTGTAGCGGAGTGCGCTGTGGAGTCTCGAAGCACCCAGGTATGCATCCAGGGCCTCGAGCACTTGGTTCCGCTCTCTGGCACTGCCTGGGCAGTGCCAGGTCAGCTGCCAGAGCAGGAGCCGGACACACACACACACACACACACAGAAAATTTGCACCAGCACCAGCACTCCACTGCAATATGGGTGGTTACATGGTATTGTAGCGGAGTGCGCTGTGGAGTCTCGAGGCACCCAGGTATGCATCCAGGGCCTCGAGCACTTGGTTCCGCTCTCTGGCACTGCCTGGGCAGTGCCAGGTCAGCTGCCAGAGCAGGAGCCGGACACACACACACACACACACACACACACAGAAAATTTGCACCAGCACCAGCACTCCACTGCAATATGGGTGGTTACATGGTATTGTAGCGGAGTGCGCTGTGGAGTCTCGAGGCACCCAGGTATGCATCCAGGGCCTCGAGCACTTGGTTCCGCTCTCTGGCACTGCCTGGGCAGTGCCAGGTCAGCTGCCAGAGCAGGAGCCGGACACACACACACACACACACACACACACACACAGAAAATTTGCACCAGCACCAGCACTCCACTGCAATATGGGTGGTTACATGGTATTGTAGCGGAGTGCGCTGTGGAGTCTCGAAGCACCCAGGTATGCATCCAGGGCCTCGAGCACTTGGTTCCGCTCTCTGGCACTGCCTGGGCAGTGCCAGGTCAGCTGCCAGAGCAGGAGCCGGACACACACACACACACACACACACACACAGAAAATTTGCACCAGCACCAGCACTCCACTGCAATATGGGTGGTTACATGGTATTGTAGCGGAGTGCGCTGTGGAGTCTCGAAGCACCCAGGTATGCATCCAGGGCCTCGAGCACTTGGTTCCGCTCTCTGGCACTGCCTGGGCAGTGCCAGGTCAGCTGCCAGAGCAGGAGCCGGACACACACACACACACACACACAGAAAATTTGCACCAGCACCAGCACTCCACTGCAATATGGGTGGTTACATGGTATTGTAGCGGAGTGCGCTGTGGAGTCTCGAGGCACCCAGGTATGCATCCAGGGCCTCGAGCACTTGGTTCCGCTCTCTGGCACTGCCTGGGCAGTGCCAGGTCAGCTGCCAGAGCAGGAGCCGGACACACACACACACACACACACAGAAAATTTGCACCAGCACCAGCACTCCACTGCAATATGGGTGGTTACATGGTATTGTAGCGGAGTGCGCTGTGGAGTCTCGAGGCACCCAGGTATGCATCCAGGGCCTCGAGCACTTGGTTCCGCTCTCTGGCACTGCCTGGGCAGTGCCAGGTCAGCTGCCAGAGCAGGAGCCGGACACACACACACACACACACACACACACACAGAAAATTTGCACCAGCACCAGCACTCCACTGCAATATGGGTGGTTACATGGTATTGTAGCGGAGTGCGCTGTGGAGTCTCGAGGCACCCACGTATGCATCCAGGGCATCGAGCACTTGGTGCCGCTCTCTGGCACTGCCTGGGCAGTGCCAGGTCAGCTGCCAGAGCAGGAGCCGGACACACACACACACAGAAAATTTGCACCAGCACCAGCACTCCACTGCAATATGGGTGGTTACATGGTATTGTAGCGGAGTGCGCTGTGGAGTCTCGAGGCACCCAGGTATGCATCCAGGGCCTCGAGCACTTGGTTCCGCTCTCTGGCACTGCCTGGGCAGTGCCAGGTCAGCTGCCAGACACACACACACACACACACACACACACACACAGAAAATTTGCACCAGCACCAGCACTCCACTGCAATATGGGTGGTTACATGGTATTGTAGCGGAGTGCGCTGTGGAGTCTCGAAGCACCCAGGTATGCATCCAGGGCCTCGAGCACTTGGTTCCGCTCTCTGGCACTGCCTGGGCAGTGCCAGGTCAGCTGCCAGAGCAGGAGCCGGACACACACACACACACACACACACAGAAAATTTGCACCAGCACCAGCACTCCACTGCAATATGGGTGGTTACATGGTATTGTAGCGGAGTGCGCTGTGGAGTCTCGAGGCACCCAGGTATGCATCCAGGGCCTCGAGCACTTGGTTCCGCTCTCTGGCACTGCCTGGGCAGTGCCAGGTCAGCTGCCAGAGCAGGAGCCGGACACACACACACACACACACACACACACACAGAAAATTTGCACCAGCACCAGCACTCCACTGCAATATGGGTGGTTACATGGTATTGTAGCGGAGTGCGCTGTGGAGTCTCGAGGCACCCACGTATGCATCCAGGGCATCGAGCACTTGGTGCCGCTCTCTGGCACTGCCTGGGCAGTGCCAGGTCAGCTGCCAGAGCAGGAGCCGGACACACACACACACAGAAAATTTGCACCAGCACCAGCACTCCACTGCAATATGGGTGGTTACATGGTATTGTAGCGGAGTGCGCTGTGGAGTCTCGAGGCACCCAGGTATGCATCCAGGGCCTCGAGCACTTGGTTGCGCTCTCTGGCACTGCCTGGGCAGTGCCAGGTCAGCTGCCAGAGCAGGAGCCGGACACACACACACACACAGAAAATTTGCACCAGCACCAGCACTCCACTGCAATATGGGTGGTTACATGGTATTGTAGCGGAGTGCGCTGTGGAGTCTCGAGGCACCCAGGTATGCATCCAGGGCCTTGAGCACTTGGTTCCGCTCTCTGGCACTGCCTGGGCAGTGCCAGGTCAGCTGCCAGAGCAGGAGCCGGACACACACACACAGAAAATTTGCACCAGCACCAGCACTCCACTGCAATATGGGTGGTTACATGGTATTGTAGCGGAGCGCGCTGTGGAGTCTCGAGGCACCCAGGTATGCATCCAGGGCCTCGAGCACTTGGTTCCGCTCTCTGGCACTGCCTGGGCAGTGCCAAGTCAGCTGCCAGAGCAGGAGCCGGACACACACACACACACACACACACACACACACACACACACACACAGAAAATTTGCACCAGCACTCCACTGCAATATGGGTGGTTACATGGTATTGTAGCGGAGTGCGCTGTGGAGTCTCGAGGCACCCAGGTATGCATCCAGGGCCTCGAGCACTTGGTTCCGCTCTCTGGCACTGCCTGGGCAGTGCCAGGTCAGCTGCCAGAGCAGGAGCCGGACACACACACACACACACAGAAAATTTGCACCAGCACCAGCACTCCACTGCAATATGGGTGGTTACACGGTATTGTAGCGGAGTGCGCTGTGGAATCTCGAGGCACCCAGGTATGCATCCAGGGCCTCGAGCACTTGGTTCCGCTCTCTGGCACTGCCTGGGCAGTGCCAGGTCAGCTGAGAGACCAGGAGCCGGACACACACACACACACACAGAGAGAAAATTTGCACCAGCACCAGCACTCCACTGCAATATGGGTGGTTACATGGTATTGTAGCGGAGTGTGCTGTGGAGTCTCGAGGCACCCAGGTATGCATCCAGGGCCTGGGGCACTTGGTTCCGCTCTCTGGCGCTGCCTGGGCAGTGTCAGGTCAGCTGCCAGACACACACACACACACACACACACACACAGAAAATTTGCACCAGCATCAGCACTCCACTGCATAATGGGTGGTTACATGGTATTGTAGCGGAGTGCGCTGTGGAGTCTCGAGGCACCCAGGTATGCATCCAGGGCCTCGAGCACTTGGTTCCGCTCTCTGGCACTGCCTGGGCAGTGCCAGGTCAGGTGCCAGAGCATGAGCCGGACACACACACACCCACACACACACACACACAGAAAATTTGCACCAGCACCAGCACTCCACTGCAATATGGGTGGTTACATGGTATTGTAGCGGAGTGCGCTGTGGAGTCTCGAGGCACCCAGGTATGCATCCAGGGCCTCGAGCACTTGGTTCCGCTCTCTGGCACTGCCTGGGCAGTGCCAGGTCAGCTGCCAGAGCAGGAGCCGGACACACATACACACACACACACACACACACAGAAAATTTGCACCAGCACCAGCACTCCACTGCAATATGGGTGGTTACATGGTGTTGTAGCGGAGTGCGCTGTGGAGTCTCGAGGCACCCAGGTATGCATCCAGGGCCTCGAGCACTTGGTTCCGCTCTCTGGCACTGCCTGGGCAGTGCCAGGTCAGCTGCCAGAGCAGGAGCCGGACACACACACACACACAGAAAATTTGCACCAGCACCAGCACTCCACTGCAATATGGGTGGTTACATGGTATTGTAGCGGAGTGCGCTGTGGAGTCTCGAGGCACCCAGGTATGCATCCAGGGCCTCGAGCACTTGGTTCCGCTCTCTGGCACTGCCTGGGCAGTGCCAGGTCAGCTGCCAGAGCAGGAGCCGGACACACACACACACACAGAAAATTTGCACCAGCACCAGCACTCCACTGCAATATGGGTGGTTACATGGTATTTAGCGGAGTGCGCTGTGGAGTCTCGAGGCACCCAGGTATGCATCCAGGGCCTCGAGCACTGGGTTCCGCTCTCTGGCACTGCCTGGGCAGTGCCAGGTCAGCTGCCAGAGCAGGAGCCGGACACACACACACACACACACACACACACACAGAAAATTTGCACCAGCACCAGCACTCCACTGCAATATGGGTGGTTACATGGTATTGTAGCGGAGTGCGCTGTGGAGTCTCGAGGCACCCAGGTATGCATCCAGGGCCTCGAGCACTTGGTTCCGCTCTCTGGCACTGCCTGGGCAGTGCCAGGTCAGCTGCCAGAGCAGGAGCCGGACACACATACACACACACACACACACAGAAAATTTGCACCAGCACCAGCACTCCACTGCAATATGGGTGGTTACATGGTGTTGTAGCGGAGTGCGCTGTGGAGTCTCGAGGCACCCAGGTATGCATCCAGGGCCTCGAGCACTTGGTTCCGCTCTCTGGCACTGCCTGGGCAGTGCCAGGTCAGCTGCCAGAGCAGGAGCCGGACACACACACACACACAGAAAATTTGCACCAGCACCAGCACTCCACTGCAATATGGGTGGTTACATGGTATTGTAGCGGAGTGCGCTGTGGAGTCTCGAGGCACCCAGGTATGCATCCAGGGCCTCGAGCACTTGGTTCCGCTCTCTGGCACTGCCTGGGCAGTGCCAGGTCAGCTGCCAGAGCAGGAGCCGGACACACACACACACACACACACACACAGAAAATTTGCACCAGCACCAGCACTCCACTGCAATATGGGTGGTTACATGGTATTTAGCGGAGTGCGCTGTGGAGTCTCGAGGCACCCAGGTATGCATCCAGGGCCTCGAGCACTGGGTTCCGCTCTCTGGCACTGCCTGGGCAGTGCCAGGTCAGCTGCCAGAGCAGGAGCCGGACACACACACACACACACACACAAAAAATTTGCACCAGCACCAGCACTCCACTGCAATATGGGTGGTTACATGGTATTGTAGCGGAGTGCGCTGTGGAGTCTCGAGGCACCCAGGTATGCATCCAGGGCCTCGAGCACTTGATTCCGCTCTCTGGCACTGCCTGGGCAGTGCCAGGTCAGCTGCCAGAGCAGGAGCTGGACACACACATACACACACACGCACACAAGCACACAGAAAATTTGCACCAGCACCAGCACTCCACTGCAATATGGGTGGTTACATGGTATTGTAGCGGAGTGCGCTGTGGAGTCTCGAGGCACCCAGGTATGCATCCAGGGCCTCGAGCACTTGGTTCCGCTCTCTGGCACTGCCTGGGCAGTGCCAAGTCAGCTGCCAGAGCAGGAGCCGGACACACACACACACACAGAAAATTTGCACCAGCACTCCACTGCAATATGGGTGGTTACATGGTATTGTAGCGGAGTGCGCTGTGGAGTCTCGAGGCACCCAGGTATGCATCCAGGGCCTCGAGCACTTGGTTCCGCTCTCTGGCACTGCCTGGGCAGTGCCAGGTCAGCTGCCAGAGCAGGAGCCGGACACACACACACACACACACACACACACACACACAGAAAATTTGCACCAGCACCAGCACTCCACTGCAATATGGGTGGTTACATGGTATTGTAGCGGAGTGCGCTGTGGAGTCTCGAGGCACCCAGGTATGCATCCAGGGCCTCGAGCACTTAGTTCCGCTATCTGGCACTGCCTGGGCAGTGCCAGGTCAGCTGCCAGAGCAGGAGCCGGACACACACACACACACACACACACACACAGAAAATTTGCACCAGCACCAGCACTCCACTGCAATATGGGTGGTTACATGGTATTGTAGCGGAGTGTGCTGTGGAGTCTCGAGGCACCCAGGTATGCATCCAGGGCCTCGAGCACTTGGTTCCGCTCTCTGGCGCTGCCTGGGCAGTGCCAGGTCAGCTGCCAGACACACACACACACACACACACAGACACACACACACAGAAAATTTGCACCAGCACCAGCACTCCACTGCAATATGGGTGGTTACATGGTATTGTAGCAGAGTGCGTGTGGAGTCTCGAGGCACCCAGGTATGCATCCAGGGCCTCGAGCAGTTGGTTCCGCTCTCTGGCACTGCCTGGGCAGTGCCAGGTCAGCTGCCAGAGCAGGAGCCGGACACACACACACACACACACACACACAGAGAAAATTTGCACCAGCACTCCACTGCAATATGGGTGGTTACATGGTATTGTAGCGGAGTGCGCTGTGGAGTCTCGAGGCACCCAGGTATGCATCCAGGGCCTCGAGCACTTGGTTCCGCTCTCTGGCACTGCCTGGGCAGTGCCAGGTCAGCTGCCAGACACACACACACACACACACACACACACACAGAAAATTTGCACCAGCACCAGCACTCCACTGTAATATGGGTGGTTACATGGTATTGTAGCGGAGTGCGCTGTGGAGTCTCGAGGCACCCAGGTATGCATCCAGGGCCTCGAGCACTTGGTTCCGCTCTCTGGCCCTGCCTGGGCAGTGCCAGGTCAGCTGCCAGAGCAGGAGCCGGACCACCAGGTGCCGCATCCACGGAGGCCACCACCTCCTCGTATAGCGCCAGCATGCGCCCCGTGCGCAAGTGATGGGGGATCCTCAGTCGCTGCAGCAGCGGGCCGCCCCCCTCGGCGCGCCGCAGCCGGTCAATATGGCCAAGCGCCCGCTGGTCAGCCGTCATCTCGAGGGTCCACTCTCTCTCCCCCCCGGCCAGCGTCTCCTCGCACATCGAGCTCTGGGGCAGTCCGAGGCAAGCGCGGACCTCCTTGTGTTGGTCTATTTCCAGCTGCCGCCAGGTTGGTTTCCACAGGCTCACTAGCGGCAGCGCATACATGAGGAGACCCACAGCCGAGGTGCTGTGCAGCCGGAGAGCCGTCCGCTGTGAGCAGCCACTGTCCCGGGCCACCATCTTGTGCACTGCCGTGGTGGACAGCTGCGCCCTTGCTCGGAGCTCCTTGGCTGCCTGTCGGAAGTTTAGCTGGTGGTCCAGGGTGATCGCCAGGTAGCGCACCCTGGTCCTCCTCTGGAGCTTTTCGCCATCGATGGTCAGGCGCTGGGTCCTTCCACGGGCGGCGGCGTGCGAATGCACCAGCATGGCGTCTGTTTTGGTCACTGACAGCTGCAGGCCGACGCCCGCCAGCTTGGCCCCGGACTGCATCCATGGCCGCCTGCAGTTGCCGCACTATGGCTCTGCTCTGACCCTTGGGCCGCAGCACCCACAGGGTGATGTCGTCGGTGTACTCCGAAATGTACACTCCTGTGGGTAGGCAGCCTGGCAGTGTTGCCGTCCCCAGGTTGAAGAGGAAGGGGTGATGACGGAGCCCTGTGGGGTACCTACGCCCACCGGCCGGGGGGCCGACATGTGAACCCTCCTCTACCCTATCCCCCTATTTCTATGTATTGTTTCTACCATCCACCCTCCCCTACACCAGCAGGCGTTCCGGTGTCCGCCGCTAGGCTAGACAATTTACGCCTGCTGGTGGACCTTCCTCTCTTCCTGATTATCAATAAAGGCATACATGCATACATTTTCAAGCTATGAGGAGCCCAGAACTCAGTGATCTAAAAGTTGTGTTTGTATACCTTAGCTTCAGGCAGTGCAACTGAAATGCATATAAGGGAGACAAACAAAATGGCGAAAATCCATGACGAGGACAAGACCTGCCCGCTCAAAAGCTCCCTTGACCATAAGCCATTTTTAACTTCCATGAAGCCATTTACCCAACAGGCCTATAGACGCGGCCCTGCCTACAATAATGACTTAATACCACATTTCCCTCTATCTCCTTCTCTCTCTTGAGCTTCTGACGAAGGCACAAAAAGTATGCATGAAACTAAATACATAACTGCCTGTTGTGTGTGTTTCCCAAGGTCGTGGTTCAATTTGTGTGTAAACCGCGAATTCTATACTACGAATGGATTCTTTCAATTAGCTTTGCATCTAATTACAATTGCATTGCGTACATTACGCTTTTATGTGCGGTGCATAGTTTGTAGTACAAATCAGCCCCTTCTCCGCCATATGTAAAGATTATCAGTGATAATTGGGTCAAAAGGTAATTGTACGCATTGAAAACAATATTACATTTAACGTACTACAAAGCGCCTGCGCTCGAGTGCAACACTTCCCGACTTTTTTAAACGTTGAGAAAAACATGGTACCATCAAAAACGTTTCATGGTTTTGCTTTCTTTGCAGACGATATGAGAACCAAACTACAAAAAATGTGATGATACCAAAAGAAGGAAGCTTTCCATAACGTGAAGCATATTATTCGTATTTTAAAGTGTTTTATTAGAGAAACAGGCGTTTTTTTTTTTCAATAAAAAATCTGTCAGGCGTTTCCCAAACCTCGAGACCTGACACGCAGCGGACGTAGCGATCTTTTCTATTTTATTTATGCTCATTCACTTCATCATGTTCTACGGCAACATTTATGCATAGCACCTGTTGCCCGATTTTACCTCTCATTCCGCCGACACCGTTGCTTAAATTACCACTGGTGATTCGAACAAGACAATGCAGGATAAGGCAACGCAGAGGAGTAAAGAGCAAGTATGACGGTCCTGCCCAAAGCTCTACGCACCCGGCTACCTTCACAGCAGCTTCACAGTATTGCCGAAGTGCTACGGACACATCAGAGAGTTATAGGCACGACGACAGCAACTGGCAAAGAAAGACGCTATGACGCCATCATTTCGCACAACGCAGCTGCTACCACCAATATCTGCTGCTGTTTTTATGGCAAACAAATTCGATGAACGCCCTCGTAAATCAGTTTTCAAAATTAAGTGTTGTGCACAAACGCATATGCACCAGTAACTTGATCTACTCTGTACCAGCGAACGCCATTCATGCAATCGCAGCTTAAAACCCTTCTTTCATGCACGTTTAGATATACGCGAGTGGGTGCCCGAAAAGAAACTTTTTACTTATACCCACGACAGATTTATATCTAATTATAGTACAGCGCCGACCTGCTTTCCCATTCAGCACTGTGTAAGATTTGTACACCAAGAGTTTTAACCGAGGAACGCCTTCCGTTCACTACACAAGTACAATTTTCACATACATGTCTCCCATGTGAATTGAAAAAACATTGGAATTGATTTGTCGATTTCAAATTTGTGATAGCACTGTGCATTTTAACAAATGGAACTAGTTAGTTTACTTTGCCTACCAGTATGAAAGCTTTAGTTGGTTTAGAGCTAAAGAAAAAAATATAGCAGGTGCCGCACGTGGCCGCCGCACCAACTACCACAATGATGTCACACGAGCTTTTTAGTTTTTGTGGTAACTGGGCAACTAAAACTTTGATTTCAACTGGTTTCGTAATTAATATTTACTATTTAGTTCCTCACGCTCAAGTAATACAGGTAATGGAGCAATGCGCTAAATGTAGCCGTGTGGTCCTGCCAGCTCGTCGTCATATAACGACGTCAGCAATCATAGCGACGTTGGCAAATCAGAAGGAAAGCATTGCGAAGGATACGACTGTTTCGAACACAATTGTGTGCTTTAAAAATGCGCTGAAATTGGGCGCAAAAACTCAGACCTTGCCCTTCGCATTCCACACTTTATTTTAAATATGCCATTGGCAATTTCTAGAACTTGCTTCAGAGTCTGCTCGGAGTGCGAAAAGTTCAATGCACTTGCAATCAGTTCGGAACTGTTAGTTTCTTATACCAGGCAATATTCCTCAGGCTTGAACATGCGGTTGAGGATAAAACGAGTAGGCGATAGCAAGAAGAACTCGGCAATCAAACTGACGCATACATTGAAAGATGGTTAATTAAAACTTAAATAAGGCGGATTTACCGGTAATTCGAACTGTACGATTTGGTGCAGCCAAACTCCATCGAAGTCTGTGGTTAAGAAACACCGTGAATTTGAACACGTTCAGGTTCGCCACTGATAATTCGAACTATTCGCGGCCGTGCCGGTGGCTAATTGCCTGGAACACAGACGAAGAAAAGCACCCGCTGCTGCACGCACGGCGGCATCGCGTCTGGAATGGAGGGAAAATGTAAAATAGGGTACAACTAATCGAAACATTCATGGCGGGTGTTTTGGAACACGTACTCTTTGCAGACTGCGTAGATGTGCCGAGTGCAGCGTTGCGTGGTGCGCTGACAGGTGAGGACCCTATACTTCAGTTCAGTAGCGCAGAACCTATCATTGCCAGTGCGACGACGAGGAGAAGGAAGAGGGTGAAGCCCCAGTGTGGCCTTCCACTCAGAATCCATGGCCGCGGATTAAATGTCTCCCGTCTCTTCTTCAGTTCTTAAGAAAGAGAAGGGGGTAAAACCGGTACATTTCCTGAATAGAGCAAGAAGTGCTGGTCATTGCCTTCAAGGACAAAAGGCAGACTGCAATTACGGACATCTTCAAGCATGCGATGGCTGGAATGATCTACTGCTCTCCAGTTGCATTGTACGTTTGTTATTCTACACATTCATTAGTTAACACATCCATAAATTCAAAATGAGACAGCTTGCCCCCAGTGGTTCGAATGAACTAGCTTTTAAGTGCAGAGCACTTTAGGTGTTCGCCTTGTCGTCTAGCTCGCTGTAACGGCCGATGTCAAACGAGTGCCGGAATCGCGCGGTGCCGCGCGATAACGGATTCAAGTAGAGCCGACGTGGGGCGTCCCTCAGAGGCTTGGAACCAAGTGGTTTATAAAGTCATAAGTGTTCAAAACTCGTGCACCTCTGGATCTTGTCATACATCTCCCCGTTGTTTAGCGCAAAGAAAATTGTAGGTTCATTTGAGGCAAAATATATGTAACTAGCGGTAGTACCCGTCTGTGCCCGGGTGGGCCATTTTATTAATCACACTAATGGGTATAGCACGCGTGCATTTATTTGCTTGTTGTCATTTTTGGCTAGTTCATCGTGAAGTGGTACACACTCAGGAGCTCCTGCGTGCTTTCAATACATGGGCTCGAACTGCAGGCGCGTCGTAGTAATGTGAAATGACTGGCACTCGTGTTTACTGCAACTTTGGCTAAACAAATTGCACCAAGATGGTGCGCTCGAGCCACTGAGTCAGTGAGTGAAAAACGTGTTATTCAGCCGGTGAAGTGGTAGTGGTTCCCAATTTCAAAACGCCATGCGATGAGCGGGCAGCCTTCGCTCTGGAGGAAGACTTGTCTGGACATCCAGATCGCTGTGTCACCAGGTTCTCCCACAGCTCGTGGGTGGGAAGAGTGGATGGAAGAAGGGGGAGGTTGTTTTGCTTGCACACTTAGTATTATATGAGGGCGAGTGCCAGGTTCTAAGCATAACCCGTACATGCACGAGACGTACAGTGACCGAACCCATGTATACACTGATGGCTCGGTAACATCGTCGGGTTCTGCCGGAGCTGTTGTTATACCACGACTGTCACTGTGCAGCAAATTCAAGATAGCCAATCTTACGACATCCACGGCTACAGAACTTACGGCCATCCCTAGCGCTCTTCACACCATCGAGCAAAGTTCGTGCCGCAGATGGGCTATCTTCTGTGATTCGAAGCCTGCACTTCAGTCACTCCAGTCAGCGCTGTGCCGGGTACCTCACGAGCAGCTCCTCACAGAAATAAGAATGGTGTACGACCGTGCTACCCAGGCGGGTAATGATGTCACCCTACAGTGGCTTCCTAGCCACTGCGGCATTGTCGGCAACGAAAGTGCGGACGCTGCCGCCCGGCTGGCGCATCAAACAGCGACAACTGTACTCATCCCATTGTCTAGGACGGACGCAGCTAGGGTCCTCCGCATTCTTGCCCGGGAAACAGCTATCTCCCAATGGTCTCCAGAAGATTTCACATGCGCACGCATTGGTGCCTTTGACCCGCACCTGCAACGTCCCCTTCCACTAGGCCTCCCACGGTTTGACGCAACTCTTCTCTGCCGTCTCTGGCTGGGGGTGGCATTCACAAATGCTTACTCGTACTTAATAGGAATGGCAGCAAGGGTGGAGTGCGAAACGTGCGGCACATCGGAGACGATACGCCACGTTTTATGCGAGTGCCCACGCTACTCGGGTGAAAGAAAAAAGCTGTCGTCAGCGCTGAGGAACCTGGACTCTCGGCGGCCATTTTCGGAGAAGATTCTGTGCCACTGGCCTTCTCAGTCATCCGCTCAGAAGGCGACTAAGGAACTATTACGTTTTCTACGAGCGACGAACTTGAACACTAGGCTATAGAGTGAGAGCCTCCAGTGTCAATCACTGTCAGTGCCTCAGTGCTGAGCATACGTGTCTGGTCCAACTTTTCCTCTTTTTTTCCTCTCTCTTTTTTGCCCATTTCCCCTTTCCCACGTGCAGGATAGCAAACTAGGCTCTAACCAGGTTAACTTTCCTGCCTTTCTTCTACATTCTTCCTTCCTTCCTTGAATTATGGAGGAGATTGCGCTGGGAACACACGATGGAAACCGACTGGGTGAGGGGTGTTCATACTCATGGGAAGGTCTTCGGCCGATGTGAACGATGCTCATCGGTACAGCTTTATGATAAGTAACATGGGCTCCCTACGGGAGGCTTGGGGTGGCAGGAAGTCCTAACAGATGGCGAGCGCTAACCTTAGCGCCTGTGACTGGTCCGTCTTCTCTTTTAGATTTATGATAAATGACAGGTCTCCTACGGGAGGCGCGTGGTTGCAGAAAGTGCCAACAGATGGCGAGCCCTATGCGAACGCGGGGAAATTCAACTGTATTCAACGTCCAGAGGGGTGTAAATTAAGAAAACCTGGCTTGCCTCTTTATCCGCATGTTAGGACAAAATCCTGAAATTCATTTTTGGACAATTGGATGGGCTGCATTTGCAAGCAAGAACGAATAGGATATATAAACTATCCTATTGTGGTTATTGATGAATGTGTAAAACACAGAATTTTCCTGAAATCCTGCTTGCCTCTATTATGTGGGTGTCATAGAAAAATGATGTAGAACAGTATTTAGATACTTGAGTAAGTTACCTATCTCAACAAAAACCAGTCCAGTATCTCAAATTTCATGTGATAAAAAAAATAATATCTGAAAAACCATCTTACCACTTTTCACTCTCCCCACGGTGTAATTTTAAAAATTTTTAGCAATATTGACCTCGAACACCGTAATCACAATGTTCTCATGAAATCTGGAGCCATTTGAGAGCGCAGTTTGGCTAGCCGTGGACATAACCTGTTAGGCCTTTTTGGCTCGTCAGCCGTGTCATTTGTAAAAAAACAATTTGGCCCCTTTAGCAGTGTCGCAGGGCGAAATCCTTAAAAACGGTTCCCTGCATTTGTATGAGTAACATATGCTAGCAAAAATTGGTTGGAAAATGAATAGGTGAAATATTTATTTAAGAATATTTAGGAACACAAATTTTTTTTCCGGAATGCGAATTACCTTGACAGTGTTGGTTAAGGCGAAATCCAAAAACTAATTTTTTAGATATTCTTAAGTAATACATATATCAGCAAAAAGCGCTTCGGTAGGTAAACGGGTGAGCAAGATAAACACAAATTTACGAAAACGCAATTTCCGCTTTTTACTCGGTAAGAGTGCAATTTGTGAAAATCCCGCCATAGTGAGCCCCTACGCAATGGCGCAAATGTACTCACGAAATTTGAAGTCTCTATACCTCATAGTTTTGGCTGGGCGTTGATGAGTCAGTCAGTCAGTCAGTCGGGCACTTCTTTTTATAGATATCGATGACAGGGCCCCTACGGGAGGCGCATCGTTGCAGAAAGTGCCAATAGATGGCGAGCGCTATGCGAACGTGGGAACATTCAACTGAGTTCCACGTCCGGAGGGGTGTAAGTTAAAGAAATACTCGCTTGATTTTTTATCCGCCTTTAGGACAAAACCCTGAAACTGATTTTTGGGCAATTGGATGGGCAGCATTTTCAAGCAAAAACGAATAGGATATATCAATTGGCTGTGTGGGTTTTGACGAATGTGTAAAAACCCAATGTTTTCCCGAAATCCTGCTTGCCTCTTTTGGGTGGGTGTCATAGAAAAATGTTGCAAACAGTGTTTAGATACCTGAGTAATTTACCTATCTCAAATAAAAAAAAACAGTTGAATATCTCAAAGGCGTGCGATAAGAAAATTATCGGGAAAAATATTTTACGGCTTTTCACTCTCCCAATGGTGGATTTTTTTTTTTAATTTTCACCAATATTGACCTCCAACACCGTAATCACAACGTGCTCGTGAAATCTGAAGTCGTCTGAAAGAGCAGTTTGGCTAGGCGTGGACATCACCTGTTCGGCATTTTTGGCTCGTCAGCCAAAATACGGCCGTGTTTATCAAATAACACGGCCCTGTTATTTGAAACAACAATTTGGCTCCTTTAGCGGCGTCGCAGGGCAAAATCCTTAAAAATTATTTTCTGCGTTTGTGTGAGTCACATATGCTCGCAAGAATCAGTTGGATAAATGAATCGGTGAAAGATTTATGTTAGAATATTTAGGAACAGCATTTTTTTACGGAATGCGAGTAACCTCGGCAGTGTTGGTTAAGGCGAAATCCATAAACTACTTTATAGATTTTCCTAAGGTATACATATATCAGCAAACAGCGCTTGAAAATGTGAACGGGTGAAGGAGAAAATCACGGATTTAAAAAAACACACTTTTCCCCTCTCCTTCGCTTAGGATTACAATTTCCCAAAGTCCCCTCTTAGTGAGCCTCTACGCCATGTAGCCAACGTATTCCCAAAATTTCAAGTCTCTAGATGTAGCAATTTCCGCTGGGCGTTGATGAGTCAGTCAGTCAGTCAGTCAGTCAGTCAGTCAGTCAGTCAGTCAGTCAGTCGGGCACTTCATTTTATAGGTATAGATTAACTGGCAGCGCTCCCATACATTTAATTAGGAACGTTTGTTGGGTTGGTTTTTACTATAGTAAGCGAAAAAAGCTGCAGTGCAACGCCGGCACGTGCGGGAAGAAAAGCAAGCACAAAAAGAACAGAACTCCCGATCGCGCTGTTTCAGGTAGTGGGCGCGCGAGCACTGCGAAGGCGAGAAATTTGAATTGCATTGGGTGGTAGCAGTGAGCAGATAACAGCGCTGCAAGACCATCATGGCGAATCTCTACTCTGCATTTCCGTCAGCTTTCACGTTAAGTGGAACGGCTTTAATTTTATTGTACACATTCAAGTTATATCTCGGCTGCACTGTATATCGACGTAGTGAGGTTAACTCAGAGCTTAAAATATTTGTGTGCTTCTTTTTCAGTAAAACATGCAGAAATATTTGGACGAATAGCCGGAAAGTGCTAGTTGCGGGTCCAACTGAAACAATTAATAAAGGAAAAACAATTCAGAATCTGCACCTGTGGTGCAAGAAATTAAACACGCAGAAAATTAAATAAAAAGCGGCACATTCAAGTTTTGAGACATCATGAATAAAACAAAAGCGGGACTCCACAACCGAAACACACACGTTTCTAAGTCGGCCTCAATTTCATCCAGGATAACTTATAAAATTAATCTACACAAGCCCCGTGTAAGCAAACATGGTCATCGGCTGAGAAGTTCAGAAGAAATACAGTAAATTACGCAAATGTTAAGCTACATCAGAGGGATAGAAATGCGCTGTTTTGCTCCATTGACGGTATCATTCCATAACCGTACCATTCCATTCTACCAGTATGTGGTGGTAAGCATTACAACAAGGCGTTAAGTTACCCCTTTTATGTGTCGCAGCTCGGTGTCGCGGCGTAAACCAAGCTGTTGCTAACCTTGCTACCGCACAAACCCAGCCTGCATAGGCGGACGCTATTCGGGATGCTCTCCCACAATCTAAGCTGCTAAGAACCTTGACCAATGAACAGTCACACTGCCAGTCAATCAAACTTGGGAATATCAAGCTTGGAAATGTATATATATTACGATTGATAAAAATTCAGACCGAATCGAATATTTTCGAACACACGTAATCAAAACTCAGAAACTAATCACATCTTTTTAAATACCAATAATTTTGCTTTTGAGTGTATAGATCTTCTCAATCATGGCTACAAAGGAAGATACGCTAAGCACACACTAAACGTTTTTACACCCTTTTAGCCAAAAAGGTTGTAGAATAAGTGGAAAAAGGGTGTTGGGATGCCTTTACACCCTTTTTCTTAAATCTCAGCATCCTTTTCGCAGCTCTACACACTTTTTGTGTGAAAAAAGGGTGATGGGCAACTTGAACACCCTTGGTTTTTCTTAGGGTGTGGAAAAGGTGTTCAGCTGTTCATTGAATAAGGCCATGCTTAGATGTATAATAGCCCTGTAAAGAACAAGACATCACCTCATATACCTTTCTATTCGCGAGAAATTTTCAAAAGCAAAAACAAAATAATTGCTCGTATGCAATGATCGCTCGTTTCCTAATGCGGTGCACCTCATGGCCCAAGTTTATCTTTGGCACGTGAAACACCAATTTGAACCTTCAAAATAAAAAGACTTTAGTCGTGTGGCGAAAAAGTGTTTACCGACTGCAACACGCTTGGCTTTCTGTAGGGTGTTGAAACAATGTGAAATAGGTGTTCAGTTGCAAAAAAAGTACAGTGGAGCTGGGGGTCGACCTAGTTTCTTCTGGTGTTGCTAAGTTTTGTTATGTTTGCGAAGGTTTCCAATGTTCTTGATAAGCTAGGATGACCGCTGAGGGGTGAGGCCAAGTTGAACCGGATTTTACAAAGCTGTTCCAGTGTGTGTGTCCCTCCCCCCTTCCCCCCCCCCCCCCCCCACCTGCCAGGGGATCCAAGGGAGAAACAAGCTAGGTCCACCCCCAGCTATGCTGTTTGTCCAGCCTTGCACCACTATTGCAACGTGCGCCGACTTTTTTGCGTTTTAGAATCCAAAAAAAGGCTAGTACCTTTAAAATGGTATAGTAAGAGGTGCGCATACGCATATGCCCCTGTGCTCACACTCTAACAAGCTCGAAAGCTGACTTCAGTGTTAGAAAAATATATATATCAAAGAAAAAGAGAAAGGGAAAAGCAAGAAGGAACAAAAGCAAGACGGAACCGACTACCCGTAGACTTATGTTTGTTGCGACAGGCTGTAGACATAGATGGGAGAATCGGGGCGCCTTGGAAATAATTCGCTTCTCCTTGGGGCTTCGCTTGGGGTCACGTCTGATCTGGAATTCTTACGCCGCCTTTTTTTACACAAACGTACCGCTGTGGCACATGCCATTCCAGTTTACGTACCATACATACGCGCCCTCTCACTCTCAAAGGCAACGTTTCCTTAGACGTTTTTACTTGCACGTGCCTGACAGCCCCGTATGCAGGTCAGCATCGAAGAAAACGTTGCCCTCTTTGTTTCTTCGCATCAATTCCTGTAGCGGCCGCCCGTCGGGCCACTTGAGAGCAGCCTGCAGTGGATCCAACGAAAAGTGGAAACGTAATCGCCACCTTGTAACACGATGCAGCCCGAGGAAAGCGGCGAGAAAAGTAGCCGATGTAGAAAAACTGACGTGCGCCCGCTATAATGGCAGCAAGTCCTCCCAGGTGCAGGAATGCGTGGCCGACCCGTAACGGTACCCCCGAATTAGGCGACCTCATCATTCGTTACAGCCACCACCCTCCCCCTTCCTCCTTCTGCCCTTCCTCTCTTTCCGCTACTCTAGGCTTAAGGGGAGGGCAACATGTCCGGATGCCATGGCGCTACCGTTATGCATGACAGGGGGAACGAACAGGACGCTGACAAGAGGCGCAGTTCTTTGGCTTGTGTTTTTCGACGCCCTAAGTTAGAGCGGCAGTTCACATTTATAGCAACAAAGATGGAGTAAAGATCGCTGCGGCAGCGAAGAAGTAGCAAATCGGCGGCAATCATCGACTTAAACCGTCGCGATGGTCCTGAAGGTTGCGTACAGCTTCGCTACCTTCAAATCCTGCGTGTTATTGTGAGCTTCCTTTATTTTTTTTCTTGAGTAAAAACCAACCTAATGAGCATTTTTAACTAAACGGGCCCGGGGATCTGCGGGTTAATTACATATATTTTGCCTCAATTGTTGCCTGCTGCTGTCTTTGTGCTGAATGATGGGGACATGTTTCGAATGGTTCTGCCTCTATAAACCTCTTGTTCGTGTACCATATTAACTTTTGGCCGAAAGGCTGCATCGAGGGACAAGGGGACGTCTTTCCGAAGCCTCTTTGGGTGCGAGTCACCGCGATACTGTGTTTGGGTGCGTGACCCCGCGTGATGGCGGTGGATGGATACCGTTACAGCGGACGAGCTACGACGATAAACCGGCCCTCTAAAGTGCACTGCGCTAAAAATTTGCGCTCTGGATCCCTGGACACGGAGCTACAGAGCAACAGAGAACGCAGAGCGCATGGGTTGAGGGTAATGCCAAGCCTAGCCCCGATACGGAGGCGTCATTAATTGTGCTGGCGCTTTGCTGGCATGACAGCCTGTGTCTAGTTCTCCTGTGGTGCAGCTTCGCGATGCGTCCCGTCACCGCTTGTGCATGTTGTAAAATGAAGGGCGATGCTATGGCGCAGCCGTGCAAGCTGCAAGGATTGAAGGCGAGTAAATGCCAATTATGGTGGGAAACAAAACGAGCGACAAACAACCGATGTCGCTGTTCAAACCAGGAAACGCGACCGTCGAGACGGTTAAACCGCAAGGCATGGTTGGCAAAGAGGGGGAGTGGCGTACCAGAAACGCCGTGCTGCGGACTTCTAAACCAGGGTCGAAACGTGCATTGGTCCGAACCTCAGTTTTGCGAAGGATAGGCAATAGGTGCTCATGCATTCTGAAGGTCTGCCGATGACTCTTAAATTAATTTTTGAACTATCACATATTGACTATAAATCTTTCACTTGATTTTTTTTGGCCTCCGCGACCCTTGTTCCATAAAACCACACACATGCATAAGTACGCACATACATTCATACATACATACATACATACATACATACATACATACATACATACATACATACATACATACATACATACATACATACATACATACATTACATACATACGTACATACATACATACGTACATACATACATACATACATACATACATACATACATACATACATACATACATACATACATACATACATACATACATACATACATACATAGGCACATACATACATACATACATACTTACGTACAGTAATCGAAACGATGCTTTAAGAATAATTTACCTCAGAGCAAATATTGAGATGATATTCAGAAAATAAGCTCCGTTTATTCCCTTCCCTTATATTTTGTCGACAATGAAACGTTTATCTTTGCAAAGGAAGAACCATAGAGATAAGAGTTGCCCGAAGAAGGCTGAGACTACCATCTGCACTGGTTTAACACTGGCGTTAGCTGGAAGAAGTAGAGGCCATTTTCGCGCCGTCACCGTGTTGACCGAAAAATCAAAACCGATGGTCCCGAGAACGCTCATCTGCCCTCAGAGTGCTGCGGGAGCCCGCGGGCAAAGCAGGGCACGAAACGTCCGCCGCTTTCGTCTTTCGGGCGCCGCCTCTTTCACATTGCCCCGGAGGCACGAGTTGAACTCCCACCTCCGGGTGAGGGTCTAGAGCGGGGAGAGCTCTCCCCGGATGACGCAATTACTTCCGCGAACAGCGCAGGGCCAAGGGCATCCTGACCTTTCCTGTCGCACCGCTACGCCACTGGTCTCTTCTCTAGTTTCTTGCTTAATTGCGCTGTACTCTTGTTTTGAATTGCCGTGCAAATGCCCTACAGAAGCTGGCCTTCGCTGCGGTGCTACCGCGACATCACCAACGACTACGATGCCTGGAAGCAGGGCCAAAAGGGCTTCAGCTCCCGCTGACATGTTTAAAGCAAACTTGGAAGGTGTATCACGGCCAGACATGGTTTTCTGAATGTTAAATAAACATTTTGTGTGTGTATACCCTCCAACGTTTACGGTTCCTGTCCCCCTGGACACACATACCCACGCACACACACATACGCTCCGGCTCTTTCGGGCACGGAATAAGTAGCCCCATTCCCCTTCTAAATAAAAGACGCTTCTGTCTAGACTTTATGTGCGGAATGATACGCCTGCTGATTTTCCTCTACTACTACGCCTACGAGGCACTGTTGCCCCATAATTCGTGTTTGGAAACCCGACCTGCGTTACACAACAGTCGAGGATTGGAAAACGTACCGTCCTCAGCGTTAGAGCCCGATGGCGTACGTTTGTGCTGCACATCCCACGCACATGTTTTAGCTTTGGATCACTTCGGGAACGACGGGAGGACGAATGATTTTTGTATCCTGACTGCATTTTGGCGCTGTTTCGCGATTTTTGGATAGGAGTAGGCCGATTTCCTGAGCAAGGTACACCGGGCGTTCAGAATACCGAAAACGAAGGAAGCTATGACTAATGGTCGACACATCGGTGTTTTATGGCGAGCGTGCTCTCGTGGTACTTTTCTGAACGATACCGTTTCAATAAACAAACCAAACACATGCATGAAGAAAGAACAGAAAATCCTACGGCATTCACGAGAAGTACCGGGAATTGGTGACTGCCGCTGTGGCTGTTTATGAGAAATTGTAAGAACGAAACATGGTGTTTGTAGATGACAATTAATTTTCAGCCTCTAGGGCGAGAGCAGAGGCTGTTACTGACGTCTGTGTGAAGCCTTTGCCATGTCGACAAGAGATGGAGAGTGTGTAAGTTCATCTTCCGCCGCGCTCACGGGCCTGCGATACAGTGCGGAGATCCCTAACAAGCCCTTTCGTAAGTTTCTCTGATTTCCACTTTTAGCTGCCAATTCCTTCTTTGCAACTTTTTTTGTCACGGCATCCCGCTGAGGCAGGAACCACCGTTTACCACCTGCCGCTGCCAATCGAGTTACTAGCCACCGCGGTGGCTCAGTGGCTATGGCATTGTGCTGGTGAGCCTAAGGACGCGGGTTTGATCCCGGCTGCGACGGCCTCTTTTCCGATGGAGGCGGAAAACGAAAACGCCCTCGTGTCGGCGCGCGTTAAATATTGCCCGCTGATAGAAATTAGTCCAGGGCCCTAGACTTCGGAACGCCTCATAGCTCTGTTGAGTCAGCACACTTGGTCACGGAATTTTAGTGGGTCAACGCACTTCGGCGACGAACAGAATAGAGTTGCAATTGGCGGTGAGCGCTAACACAGGCGGCGCTGCGAAGCCACATATTTTACGAGACGTTCCAAGACGCGAGCTTAAGCTAAAAACCCGGCGTCTGGCGTTGGCCTTCATCAAATATAAAAGCGGCCCCTTCACGAAGCCTCCGACAGTGCAAGCTTCAACTCTGTAGTAATGGCTAGCGACGGGTGGTCGCCCCGCCAATGAACAGCAGATGAAGGTAAGGGAATAACAACCACCGAAATTCACCATAGCTGTCAGCTTCCTCATTACACGGTGGCATAAACGAGAAGTGGCGAATCGAGTTGCCATTGAAAAGCGAAGTCATTCGAAAGCAAAACGCTCCTCCAGTGGCAAATGCCAGAGCTCTTGACAAAATATGCGAACCGAAACAAGGCGTCGCACGCGTTAAACTGGGCATTATGATGTCCGATTCGCTATTTACAAGCGTGCTTAAGTGTGCTCGGATATTTTATTTCCGTTGCAGCGGCGAATTCCACCGCCGCGCCTGCACGGTGGGGTTATATGCTCACTTGTAAATGGCACTGCACGAGACAATAGCCCCAGCGAAACTGAGCAAAATGTCTCAAAACGGGAGACCAATAAAACCAGATGGGTGCACGTACATCAGATAAATTATCGCTTGAAGGCGCACAGCGGAATGGTGCGGACAAATTCGGTGGCACAAACCGTGCAGTCGATTTGACGCGAATCGCGTAAATTGATAGCGATGGTTTGAATGAGCGGTTCGGCTCACGACATGACTACACAGCGTGACGTGCGTCAACAGCAACTGCTGAAGAGCGAGAAAGAGTGACTTCAGTGCGCGTAGTGCGTGCATTGTTACCAGCCCCTCCACCCCCCCCCCCCCCCACCCCCCCGCCTCTCCGCTATTGGCGGTGAGCGCGAACACAGGCGGCGCTGCGAAGCCCGCCTCCGTGACGTCAGCTTAGGGATTCTCGCATTTGTCGTCTGCTTCACTCAGGATCGCCCTCCCTGCTGTTTCTTTGCGCTCAGTCAACGTCTGATGCTTGTCCACACCAGAATTGGCGTGTGGGTAACTTTTTATCGTAATAATAGGCTTGAAATCGCATACACTAACTCATGGTGTCACTTATAGTTTTGGATACCGCTACGGGAGAAACATTGCCGGCGCCACCCCAGTCCTTGCGAAGGCGGTCCTCAGCGGAGCGGGAAGAGTCGGAGCTAGGCGTCAGCCTCTCAAGTAAGCATTCGAACAAAAGGAACAGTCAGCTGCTAATAACCGACAACAGCGAAAATGGAAGACCAAAATAAATTCTAGGCCTTCAGGGCTGTTGGCTTTGGCAGAAGGCATTACGATTCCCGGTAATCATATATGGTAAAACAGTTTTTGCATCCTTGCCGAACGCTCGAACGTGTTTTGTCACATCACTTTACGTTGTCAAGGCATGAAAATTTGCCGACATGCACTATAGACTACAAAAACTGTAGGTTGAGTTCCAAATAACCCAGTGTGTATATACGCGCGTGCTGATTCTATACCAGGCATCTAACCAGTATGGAGGTTTATTGAGCAAAACGAGTCACGTCTTCGTTAAATTTATAGTAACACATATATGTTGAAGACCTGGAAGGATATTTCGGAACATTTTGCACAGCCATGTCTTGCCGATATTCGGATATGCGTTATAGGAAAACTGCACTCAATAGGAGGAGGAGGAAGGGCAGGAGGGGAAAACTTTATTTAACAATTAAATCGATCTGGTTAGTGGGACGGGTCCTCAGTCCAGGACAAGAGAGTAAAAGTAATTTTCTTCAAATCATAGAACGCCATCCCGAGTAGAATAGGATTTGTTCTTCGCGGCTGGAAGGGTTGAAAAGCAATAAAGAGCTACTTGGAATTCTTCTTCGGTTTCGATTCTTGTAATATAAGGCAGGTATACTATTTATTACGTTAGTTAGCGAGTATATCATGCCTTCAACACTGTAATCATGTCATCATTGTTCGAGTTGAGAGTCCGTTCGTTATGATAACGATATAATTACGATAGAAATTCGGAGCACAAAAGCCGCCTTCGAGTACTGTGGACCACGTTGTTTAGGGCGCGATCGCGGTGGCGTAGCACAAACCTTCTCATTGTATTTGCATGTGAATAAACAAAGCACGCTGTGGATATACACCTTCTTGAACGCAGCCGTAATGAAAGCCAATTTGTGAAGAAGGGAATGTATGCCATACAAAATGAAGGAAATATCCACACGACCTTTGTGAGGCTCCCAAACATCCCGAAACCTCCTAATAAGAAGTTGGTGACGGCCCAGAAAAATTAATGCGTGGGGCAGAAAAAAAAAGCAAGAAACATTAATACGCTACAAGACAACAACGAAAGAAACAGAAGAAAGCCGCTTTATTTCCTGCTGTGCCATGAGCGTGTAGAGGCCGCTGCTTGGTACGTAGTATTAGACTGTTGAGTCTTCATAGGAGCATCTCAAAAATACTGCAGAGAAGCCTACGCATTTTGAATACTTATCGAGAAGCTCTGATCGCTGATCCTCGCGAATAAGCAAGAAATGACGAGTTACACACGATCTTCTGACCGATACTCTGAAGAAAGTTGTTCTCTATCTCTTCGTGTGTTGCAAACTTGTGGGGGATACAGCTTCAAATTATTCAGATGCGTCAGAAGCTGGCAAAATAACTGAGTCGCTAGAAATACGCTTTTTAACGCACTACAGCAACGAAGCGGGTGATTTCTAGCCCAGGCATTGTGGCCCCTCACAAGCGGAGTGTAGCAGACGACAGCGGCCCGAATCCCTAAGCCGACGTCAGAGCCAGGGGGCGCCACTCAAAGATCTCACCGCCAATAGAGTTTACAACAGGAGTCACTGGGGTTTTCAGTAAGTCACGCTCGTCCAAAAAACTGCCTATGCCGGGTAAAACTGGCTAAGCCGTGTGGAGAACGTGAATTTAATGCATCATAATTGTCTTTACTTTCGTCTGCAGCGTGTGCAACTCCCGTTTACTACGCATCTCATAATTAGAATTTGTAATGCCTTAAAATTATTATTTAATATACGTGCCAATGACGTCACTGTTGACGTAGTGTAGGGCGAAAATGGGCAAATGTTTGCTATCTTTTTTTGGTGAAAACTGAGGTCTTTGAAACCGCAATAGAGTTGATTGAATGTAGGTTTTAACCCGCCGACGCAACACAGACGATGAGGCGTGCCGTAGTGCAGGGCTCCGGATTAATTTTGGCCACCTGGGTATCTTTAACGTGCGCCGAAATCTCGTACACTCGGGTGTTTTTGCTTTTAGCCTCCATCAGAAAAGCGGCCGCCACGGCCGGGAATCGAACCCGTGACCTCGTGCTCAGCAGCGCAACCCCTTAGCCACTGAGCCACCGCGGCGGGTCAAGAGAGTTAAGGGGTTATGAAAGACTAGGTTTTTAAAAAAAAAACGATATCTGTCGTCTTCATTGTCTTATAAAATACTTTGCGTGTCTTGATTGATTGTAGGGTTTAACGCACCGACGCAACGCAAGGCATGAGGCGCGCCGTAGTGGAGGGCTCCGGATTAATTTCGACCACCTGGGGATATTTAACGTGACATTGCGTGTCTAAAACAATGCATTTCAGTGTGGCCCCTTCACGGTCTGAATATCCTTGGTAACCCACGTAAACCTCCCCATGAAATCCGGGTAAAGCATGTAAAACGTTTAAAATCCGGGATGTTCGCTTAAAGGCCTTTGTCGATAATGCGAAGTTAAATTTTCTGCTTAAGGCTCCCCTCGTGGTCTCAGTGTTCCCTCTGCCATGGTGGGAATTTTGGCAACACGAATCTACAAATTCTTTGCGCGAAATAGGCGATTCCGTGCACAGCCGTTCTTATCATTGGAGGACTTACACAAGCATGACAGACACAAACGGCATATTCAACTTATACGAACACAAACGTAACAGACGGCTGTAGTCACTTATAGTAAACAAATATCTTAGTCCTTAGTTCAATAAAAACAAAATAACATAAATTACGAATTGCTGTGATAGAAACCACTGGAAGACTGCGGCAGTCGGGCTTGAAAAGCATGAAGTGCGGTCCTAGCAGCCAAAGCGCGCGGAAGTGCAAAATGTACCTACTACTAGACTGTTGCCTATTAATTGCGTTTCGTCGTCGGTCGACCAATTTAATGTCCTTGGCATTCACGCGTATCATATAAAAACCGTGATACTAGGAAGCCCAAATGTTCTGCGCCCACGTCTTCTAGGGATGGGACAGCTAGACCCAAGGTTGTTTAATGGCGGCTGTGGTGACCACAAAACTTTACAAGGGGTTATATCGGTGCCCCGCGTATGCCAACCTGCTTCAAAGGGAATGACCGGCCGTGCTGAAGAGATCGTGCCTGGTTAGGGGATATTACCAAAGCAGCTTTTCAACACATCCTCCTACTTAGCGTACAATCAAGATAGCGAGATAGATCATTTAATACGGCATATTCACATCTTTTGCAGAGGTTCTACGTAGAAGCACGCACGTACGCATTGTTTCGTCTATAACTCCAGGATTTTTTTTCAGTATAGGTAGTGCAAGCCTTATCTACTAGCGCTTGCTGTAGCTGCCTTTGTTCACGCCGTCTCTTCTTGACTGCGGAGACTCCTACGCATTTCTTCATGTCATGTACGCGCCTGTCCCATGCCGAAACCAGAGTGGTTTATGCGACAGAACGCGATATTGGCTACTAGCGCGGCCGCGTCTTTTCGGTTGAGTTTATCCGTTCTTACAGTGGCCGAGCGACTTCTCGACATCGTTTGCTAGCTGCTTCACCCACTTTGGCAAAATACGTGGAACTTATTGTTCTTGCCAGTGGCCCGTTGTTGGAGGCTGGTACCTTGTATGGTGTTGGGCATCCTGAAACTCAGGGGTGGGGAGTCGACGACTTCAATGTGGTTCTGGTCGTATGGATAAATGGCAGGAAAATGAAGCTAGAAAAACACCAATAGGTTAGACCTCAAGTGAAAGGTGAAATTATGTCCGGGCCTCGAAAATTGTGAGCTATAGCTCTGCAATCTAATCTTCAGAAGGAATGACTAAATACCATGAACGACTCATTTGAATCTGTAATAGACCCCGAAGTGGAGTCTACTGTGCGTATAGCAACAAAAACATTTGCATCTGATTCCCGGTCCCATGCATGGAGCTTTCGGCCATTATTTTTTTATTATCGGGTACTTCCGTATGTGTTTTGGCACCTCTTTTCTCTTATTTTGTTTTTGTACAAAGAAGAGCTGGACGACAACCCCCTCAACATCGTCTAATTATATAAAAAACATTCATTCATCATGAAATGGAGCCACATTCGTGTCGTTGCCAGGTTGCAGAAGGTTAACTCATGGCGCCCAGCTCCGCAACGCCTTCCTGTTCAGTAACTAGAACTCCCGGCCCATGGCCTCTGCGCATGTACCTTGGAGGCACAAGCGAAATCGTCGTCACGGCTTATTATCGCGATTACTCATTGGGAAATACCGGAACCACTTCACTAGCCTATCACTGATCTTCATACACTTTTCTGCACGACGCAACCCCTTCCATCTACGCAACAGAAAAATCATAAGAGCGAGATTAAGCAATTAGGTCGCCTTGGTATGTGACGGTCGTAAACTGTTTGCTTGTCGAGCAAGATGTACAACCACCCTGTTAAGGTGCATCAGGATAATTTCAGGCACGTATGCAAGCGTTCGCGTGCGTGTCAGGAACCAGCCGCTACGCTTTCTTCGGCACGTTAGGAGACGCAGGAATACGGGCTCCTAATGGATGGTTAATCGAATCTTCTTGTCTCGGCTATGAATAATGAGCTTCAAATTAGCGTGCGCTGACTTGCAAAGCAAAAGTTCGCGCAAAATCTTAGCAAAAGTGGCCAAACAAGAAGGTTGGCTTTTTGCAGCGCTGAATGTATTGCGCCGAGCTGGCCCCCGTCGGTGCCTTAACGAGCGATCGTGTTTCATGTCTAGCCGCCGCTTAAGAGCCACTCGAGTGGATATTTTTACGGTGTGTCTACAACGTGTAATTGCCACTATCACGGCATCCTCCCCGTACTCTTTGTGCTATTTCTGCTCGTGAAGTTGGCATTTTTTTTAGGACCCCTCCCCTCCTCCTAAGATAATAAGTCCCACTTATAAAATTATAGCCTGTTGAAGGAGCATTCCTTCAACTACATTCAGTAATATACACTTCACAGCTACGATATCTTGTACCGTTAAACCGATAATTACTTAATTTGAAGAGAGCAACTCAACGCGTAAAAAGAAATTCGCATCTACCCTTGACTAAATAAAAGCATCGGCGTTAACGGCAGCGTTATATAAACAAAGCGGTTGTAATGCCGTAGCAACTTAACGCGTGCCTTTGTTGTGCCAGGAAATTTCCAAAATCAAACAGTGTACAAGTTATGTTTCCAAGAATGGTGGAAATATGTCGCGATACATCACCTATGTTTTACAGGCAAACTGCAACTGTGCCGGTCGCATCATGTTTGAACACAGTTTGACAGCGTAATCTATTCATTTGAACACTGCGTTCAATCCAGAGTGTTTGTACGCAGTCTGAATGTGTAAATTTTCGTTGCAAAAGTAAAACATTTAAAAAAATCCGTGAAGTCATTGTATACTGGTCGATATTGAAGAGTAAGTGCCTCTGTTCAGAATTGCATCGGGAATAATGTACTACTAAAAGATTTACACGGCGGGATTAGAGGGTTCTGCTTGTAAAACCCAGCGACAAATAAAACATCCATACAAAGCAAACAAAAAAAGAACACACGGGCAACAAGAAGCGTACTTTTTGTCTTTTTTTATGTATACGTCCTATTTTTCGCTGGTTTTTGCAAGCTTCAGCATGAACCAACTGGCCCAGCAAGGTACACTTCTAGAGGGTGCAGTTCCGCTTGCTTTCAATGATTTACGGTAATTAAAACACTGAGAGTGGGATTCAAACAAAAAGGGTAGACACGTGTTTGCGTCATCGACGGAGAGACTGGTGGCAGTTTTATTATAATAAAAGAGCAAGCCAGGCGTCGTTAGGGGATTTAAATGAATTGGAAAAAAAGAGAACGTTGGGGCACATTGAAGAAGCTCACGCAGTGCGCTTTTCCTTAGCGGCGGCCAGCCGGAAATTGGGTGGACAGACAGACTGACAGACAGACAGACAGACAGACAGACAGACAGACAGACAGACAGACAGACAGACAGACAGACAGACAGACAGACAGACAGACAGACAGACAGACAGACAGACAGACAGACAGACAGACCAAAATGTTTACGGTAGGCAGCCGAATGAATCGCGTAGTCTGTAAGGCAGCATCATTGAAACCATTTATGTATTTTCTTCAATTAACTGGTTGGCAAAAGTCAATCTAATAAGTTTGACCAGCTTATTTCAGACACGAACGACCGCGACTGGGAGAAAGTACCATCTGAATTCTAGCTACACATGGATTCACATGATTTCAGCAATGTTTCCGGGACACCATTTCGTTATCTCTGCCCTGGGACACGTCACTGCGACACTTTTGCTGATTATGAAAGACAACGTTCTCGCCTGCCTACCTTAACGTGAACGTTTCGCTCTCAGTATGTTTGTCTGTGTGCCTGCTTCTAACTCCGTACACGACAAATATTTTTAAAATGCGCACAGCCGTACTTCAGCGGTGTATTTTGAGACGTGGGTTCAAATCGCCCACACTAATGGTTATCCCGTGGCACCAATTTTACGGCCATAAATCTCAGTTCCTTGAAGGTCCAGTTCGCGGGTAACTGGAGCTCTCATTTCAATATTTTAAACCTTTTTGTTACGTTAGTGGTTGACGTACCATGAGAAGGTGTTTCAACAATGGAAATGTAGTCATCTACCCGAAGGGGCCCCCAAACCCGCAATAGGCGAGTTTACCATCATTATCTCCTTCTTCTTCTTCTTCTTCTCCTTCTTCTTCTTCTTCTTGTAGCTCTTCTTCTTGTTCTTATTCATCTGAGCCCACTGCTTGACGAATTATAGCAATAATTACTATAGATGAATCACGAAGATGGTGCTAAGTACGTGAACGCAATTATTGCCAAGAATCTGTGCACAACTCCGTCTTTTGTATAAAACATTGTCCAGAAAGGTGGCTTAGGCAAGTCGGTTCATCATAGTAACATAAACAGCCGTTCCTCATCCTCAACGAAGTTTTATGTAACTATGTTACTTTGAATGAAAGTTCTTCCTTTCAGCCGGATTTTTGTTAATGGCGCCAAAAAATAATCTCAAAATTTTTGTGTACTCATACCGTACAGGTGTACCTACTTTAATTCTTATCTTGCGTCATATACACCTTAAAGCTACACCTCATTTTAATTGGGACAATAAATAGTGATACTCTTCAACATTCACACTGAATTTGTCATGAGTCACAGGGCTGGTGTCATTTAAATATCAAATTGCATACACATTACCGAGAACTACAACAGAGGCGAGGCACCGTTAACACTTCAAAGGGCCTCTAAACTGTATTTTGAAAGGCAGTACTGCACCTGCTCTCCTGAGCCGCCCCTAGGTTTCAGAGAGCTCTGGTCGGATTCACACCATGGTTTAAGGTGGAAGCTTTAACTGCTTCATTCTTCGAAAAACCGTGGTCGTTGTCCGGTAACTAAAATGTCCGCCACTGTAAACAGTAAATAAAAAAACACACGTGGCTTCAGATGGGATTTGAACAGCGACCTTCACAAAACCTCTCGAATGAGCTACCAACTGCACTATTTCGGCACCTTTTTTTTTTTTTCCCACACGTTACATGGTGGTGGAGCAAAAGTTGCTTTTGTTGCTTTTGTTTCTTTTTTGTAGTAGTTGACAAATTAGTCAGAAATCGGGAGATTTGATGGGCTAATATCCCGGCTTCACAAAATTTACCAAACTAATTACTAGAAACGTAAAACTTGTAGACCGGTGCTCGCTGCGTCCCGCCTGCATGTGATGACCCGTCAGTACAACAGGCGCACACCAGCCACGCATATCCCTTGATTCCAGGGAAGCAGTGGCGTGTGCCAGTCTGCTTGCTGTCATAACTCGTGCCGTAAGACGAAGAAACAAAACCAAAGGTGCTTGAACACGGTGTAGCAGAAAAGAACCCGGCCTTTGTAATTAGTGCCAAAAGACGAAAAACGAAAGCATAGAAAGGAACCCAAACACGATGTAGCAATAAAAAAGTTAGTTATGAAGAATCACCAGGCTTCAGCCTTCAAAGCTCATAACCAGACTCATGTGCCACTGGAAGTAGGAGGAGAAAAAAGGACTGAAAGGCCGGGGGGGGGGGGGTTAACCAGGTGTAGAGCCCCATCTGTTACGCTGCACTGGGGGAGGTGGGTTCAGGGGTGAAAAACTGTGGTTAATTCCTCTGTCGTAGTAATCGGTACAACACGAAAGTGTAATGTGCAGCAAAATCTGCAGCTGAGCATGATTTGCGGGTCGGCGCCTGTCTTGTGGGTGTGCTTGGTGAGCGATGTCCTGCTGGCGGGCCACTTCGCAAATGTGTACTGGCGTCATTTCCGTGATGGATATGACGTCAGTAAAATCATGGTGTATTCCGGCATAAAACACTTTCGTTTAAAATATAAGACCAGAAAACGGACAACCCTAAGTATAACGTACTCTTTAGCACTAAACGTTGCTTCCCCGCAAGAAGACCCTGTGTGCAGTGGGGCACCATTTACAGGCAGCTTCCCAAGCAGCATTGGCCGATAGCCAATCATTGGACGCCCCTAGGCTTCCCTTTGGCTTCCGATAACTTGGCCAGACGCCGGCCTGTACGCAAAAGCCATTCGTGGACAACGAGCGCTATACGACCGGCCTTGAGGACAAGCATTGGCCGGTGCGCAAAAAATCACATTGGACAGCCGATAGCTTGGCCAGACGCCGGCCTGTACGCAAAAGCCATTCGTGGACAACGAGCGCTATACGACCGGCCTTGAGGACACGCATTGGCCGGTGCGCAAAAAATCACACTGGACAGCGCGCTCATTCAGACGTAATTTTTTATCATAAAATTTTATGAAGAGTAGTAGCCTATATGTGACGCAGGTATTTATGAGTGTCTTTACGCACGTCTTGGCATTTTCTTGTTAGTTGAATGACCACTCAAGTTCACTCAAAATATTACTGAAGTTTGCGTGTTTTTGAATTTGTTTTCACGCGCAGCGCACAACAAAAAAAGTAGTTCCAAATCATTTTTAAGCTTGTGTCAAGTAACACATTTAAATAAAAAGTATTGGCAGGTGTAAATGCCGACAGCCTTGCCTGTTGTTGCATATTGTTGCATGAAGTCTCACTGTAGAGCACTCGTGTGCGTTATTTTGCGTGTGTACATGCGCACCCGGCGCGCAAGCAGCACCACTCGAGGGCAGCACTGCGGTCGTTGCCCGCGGCGGTCTCCCAACGGATAACGACGGTTAGAGCGCCGTGAACAGGCCGCAGCGCAGCAAAAAGTAGTTACCTAAAGAGCCACAGCACGGTGCCACGAAACAAAGCGTACTTAAACTAAAGTGCAGCTTATTCAAAACAGCGTCAGAGAGAGTGTTAAACGTTCAGTAGGAATTGGTCATTTGTGTTACCTAACACAACGGTGACCGTCGAACTATTTCAGCGTTGTGCCTTTGCGCGTTTTTTGAACCCGCGGCGGGGCCGGTGGACCGACGCGTTGCACCGACGGCTCCGTCTCTTTTGTGGCATTGAAACTGCGGTAGCACTCCTGTACGTGTCTGTGAGGTGCGCTTTGGTGTCGGTGGCTGTGTGAAGTATACCTGACTGGTGGAATAACATCGTTTGCCTGCTACGGCCGCCGCTGAAAACGTAAGTCACCATTTCATTTTTCTTTTCGCGGTGCGGGAGTGCTCGCGCTAGTTCCCGCCAAACCTTCAGCTGTCGTTTATAACTGGCGCTCGCGAGTGCTGCTTAGTGTTATGTTGTTGGTTCTTGCGAAGAAAAAAGTGGTCCCATACATGTGCTTCCAATTGTGTGACGCCAGTTCTAGCTATCCTTTTTCCGGCTTTGTGTTTTCCGAACAAGCAGCCGTACTCCCACTGCAGTTTCACGACGTTCAGCATGCGTTCCGTTCGCGTCTTCCGCGTCTGACGGGGCAGAAGTGAGCGAAGGCACAACATAATTTCACGGAACCGCTGGCGTGTCGCTTTGTCTATTGGACTTTTTATATTACTTTGCGCTACTGCAATAAGAGTGAAGCCCATTTTCGGCGAAATTCCGGACTGTTTTCTCAAGAACGAGCAAAGTAACTGCTACCGTAAAACGCAGTATTGAAAAATGAATAGTGCAGTACGTTTCATGTTTCATAGCGAGTGTTAACAAGCTAGAACTTTAGGCTGAGTATTTTCACACGGACATGTTGTAAGGCTTGTATAGGTGCTGTATTTAGTAAGCAGCGTGAATTTAGCATTATAGTGAACTATTTTTTTTTTACTTATTACAGGAGCTACGACGCACAGGTGTTTCCCGTGGACAAGTGGCGGATGCAGCAGTGACAAGCTTTCCAAGCTGGGCTATTCTACAATAGTACTGTTCAAAAACATATTGCGGTCTTGGCAGGTCGGCGAATTACCGGGAATGAGGGTCCTGTTTTCATTTACCTGAATGCTTCTGTATTGTAGGCATCTCAAGCAGTTAAACGAATGATAATCGGTTCGCGCTTCATGAGCAGCGCTTTTTAAAATTTTTTCTCGACTGTTATTTGTGTTTGCTTTCATGTTTGTGTTCGTATTCTTGCCACTGTTAAGTCAGATTTCTCCTATATTTGATGTGCATAATAAAAAAGCTACACAGAGAGACGCGGTGTGTTGTGTTGCTCAATTGTTTTTGGCAAGTCACGTATGTATAATTGCTTCGCAAAGTTGATGCAGTTTGCTTATTGTGCCTCTCGGTCCCATTTCTGTTTTATACATGCCATTGTACAGGAAATTATTTAACGAGTGCGCATTAAATAAATAATGCGCACTCGTTTAATAATTTCCTGTATACTGGCATGTATAAAGCAGAAATCGGGCCGCGAGGCAACTCGTAAAATAAGCATTGGTCATAAGGACTGGCCACAAAGCCAAAAATGTGCATGAAAATAGCGTGGGGTCCACCCATTGGCATTATCATGGCAACGTACTTTGCCAAGCGTTGTCCAATATTGGCCTTCCAGGGCTTGGCCAATTGTTGGCTTGTCACCTTTCCCAAACACCAGCCAATATTGGCGGCCGAGGTATTGCCAAGCTCGGACACATTGGCCACTGATGTTTTGCCATGCTTGGGCTTGGCAATTTCTGCTGCTTGGGTTGCTTGTTGAACTGGCGTCACTCCCGTGATGGATATGACGTCACTCAAATCTTTGTGTGTCCAGGAATAAAACACTTTCGTGTTAAAAAGTATTATCAAAATCACGATGACCAAAAATTCTGAAAGGTAAAAAAATATAGCATTGTCAAGTACGAACCTGAGCGTTTTCGTTCAAAACCAAGTACTGTACCACAGCGCCACAGGGGCACCTGGAAACACGGCTTTATAGGGAATATTTATCTCATAGAATCTCCGTGTAGCATGCTTAGCCAATGAGAGGCGACTTCTGTCGGTAATTCTCAAGGTTGCCGTAATAATAGACACTACCAAAAAAACGACTGTGCAGAGCTTCGTCGACAAGAGGGGTGAAGAGCAAACGGAAATAAAGCAAACAAATCTTTTTAGTACTCAAGGTTGCTTCTCCACAAGAAGACCCTGTGTGCGGGGGTGCACCCTTTACAGATCACTTGCTTCGTTGTACACGCGTCACTTCCATGACGGATGTGACGTCACCGAAACCTTGGTTGTAAACGGGAATAAAACACTTTCGTGTTACAAAGGGTAGGCGAAGATAAAACAAAAGAAGGAAGCTCAGACTAATTCATAAGACTTGAAGGTAGCTAAGCTGTACGCAACAGTAGCGTGTTCCTGTTTTTAGCCTCACGGCGTTGTTTAAGTCTCGCCGCTGTACGAGCAACCACAGCTGGATGTTCGCCTTCTTCCATCACACAACGCTTAGCGCTGCACATGGCCTCGTGGCCCTCATTTATGGCGCGCGCTCATCGCTGCGGCGGCGGCCTTCTCACCTTCCTCCGCCAAGTCGTGCGCACGGGTCCCGCCCACGTCTCCCAAGCACGTCTACCTTGCCCTCCTCGCCTATCTCCCCCCTGCCACCTATCTCTCCCCGTTATCGGGCCAGTGGTCCGTGCCGGGCGCTTGCGGAAGGGGTTGTGGTCTAGCCTCTAGCGCTCAAGGGCAAAACTGGTCACCCCGTTAAGACTGCCTGAGGTAGCTTAGTGCAGCTTAGGCTACAAAAAAAAGGACCGGCAAGGTGCGCACTCTAGTCCTATTTTAGGAACTACAGTCGACCGTGTAAATTCGTATTGATCAGGAAACGTAGAAAGGCTTTTTTCGCTTTCTGCGAGTCGATGGTAGTGACCTATGACCTAAGATAGTCTTCAGTGTAAATGGTGGACTTTCCAATCAGCTGAGCGTGGTTGCAAGCAGACGTCTTTCCCACGAGTATCTGGGGCGGCGACACAACGCATGTTCTACTGAATCTTCCGTCCCACTGACGTCGCTGTGGGCTCTGCTGGCCATCCCGATGAGGAAGGAGCAAGCTTTCGTGAAGGCCACTTTCAACCACAGTCTACAAAGTCGACTAGGGATGAGACAGCCCACATGGAAGACGGTGCTGTAGAAGGGGATCTTGGACATAGAGATGGGAATTAGAAAAATCCGATGTGTTCCATTGCTTCATGGTATTCATACGCGCAAAGAAACTAAGAGTCCTCGCGGCATCGGTCCTTGAGTGCGGAAGCAGGATAGTGCGCTCGCTCTCGCGGCCTTTGTGAGCAGCTTCATCCGCCAGTATGAAGCTGTCCATGATTCCGCAGTGACCTGGAAGCCACTGGAATATTATGCCATGGCCTCTCTGTGATGGCCTCATGGAATTTTTCTCTAACCTGCGTTACCAGTTGGTGGAGGGGGCCGTAGCGCAGGCCTGCGCCTAAGCTTTGTAAGACAGCCTTGGAGTCGAAAGATATGGCTTATTTGAGTCATTTTTTGCAAAACATATTTATCACACGATGTTCGTACTTGACGAGAATTCTAAATATAGGCTCCACGATCGTGACATCGCGTGTAGCAATGGAACTACTTAGCCACTGCGCCATTGGGGTGGATGTAGAAGGACTAGCACTTGCCATCCCACGCCCACAATCAGAGGCGTGCGCACAAGCCCACTAACACGCGATATACTGCCCGCACACGTTGGCACAACCTCCTTGTCCATGCGGGCGGCCCATACGCCCAAGGCTGTCGCACTTTGCTCATGCAGCCAAGCAGAAACGATGACGAAGCGGCCCGAACGTAGGTCACGGCATGCGGCACGGTCACCCCGGAGGCGAGCAGTTTCCAGGGGAATCTTCCGCGCTGGAAGCGAGTGCGATCGAGCGAACGCAGAACGATCGGAATCGCCGGGACTTCCTCCTCTTGGAGACCGGCCGACGGCGACGGAGGCGACGACCACTAATGGTGGCCTCGTCGGAAGAGGAGATTGAGCGTCGCTTCCGCCCCTGTCTGCGTGCGTGGAATGACTGGCACGACAAACACGCGGAGGTGAAAACTGCAAATAAAGAAAGAAGAGAAAAATAACGAACGCCGAAGAGTGGCATGTTCAGCAGGTCTTGTTTCGTCCGTTTTTCTTTTTTTTTTTCTCGCTTTCTTTCCGTTGACCTTTTTCGGTGGCGGCAATCCTACCTTGGTAATTCGTAAGCATCTGGTGCGTCTTGCTTCGCCATTCCGCTCTAATTGATCGCGAGCAATATTTGTAGTGAGGCACGCATGCTCGTATGGGGAGAGACATTCGTTCGTCGTTTTTGGCGCGGCATTACGCTTGGCCCGTATCGGGAAACTGGCCTTGGAATAGGATGCGACTTCACGCACTCTCCGTCGTGCATTATACGCGCGTACACGGGCAAATAAGATGAATAATGCCAGAAAGGTTAATTCTGGAGCTGGTTATATTTGCAACTACAAATTGCGTATGTATGTATTCATGCATGTAGGAATTTATGTATGTAACGAATGGCTGAAAAGTCGGTCGTGTGTGCAGAACAAGCAACAATGAGGTCTTAAACGTACCTGATACGTATCTAAACATCGATGTTGCTTGCTCAACCGTGGCTGATAGGTATATAAACCTGGTAGTCGCTTTGTCCTCAGGCTGCATACAAACTGTATGTGCCGAGACAAATCTAAGCAAAACTACGAACAGCGTTAACAAGTTCTTCGAACTGTAAAAGCGCAAAACGCACGACAAACATTTTTTCTGCACTACTTTGCGCAGAGCCCAGTCGCCTGCGGTTAGGTGACGGTAGTAACGAAGTGTATTGTGTTGTTGAATACAAATTTAGCGGGCGCTGCATGCTTAGCAGTGTTGAGGAATGGGCAGACCCGTTCCATTCCAATTTCATTCGGAGGAATTCAAACTTTCCGCAATTCCAAAATTTTGCCCGTTCCCACTCCTGGAATTGCCCAGGAAGTTCAATTCCATTCCTGCAATTCCTCAACCCAGCAACTGCCTTTTTTGGTGGCTGAGTCGAGTTAATTTTGAAGGCAACATAAAACTGATGTTATGAGATCCTTTGAAAACTACTGCAAAAAATATGCATACACGTTGCCAAAGAGGAGGGATTGGTACAGAGTGGGTACATCTCCTTCTAAGTCATAGACGTCCGCTCCCCTGCTCCTAATCCGTATTATAGTCTATGCATGATCACCGTATTGTAATTAATGGCTAGCCCTGGCGCGCCGCTATAGAGTAAGAATACGTTAGTGACTCTTTGCTTCGTTTCAAACATCCTGTTCCATGTTACTTTGCTATACGCTTCGCGTAGCATAATACCGCCGTCATTTCATAGCTGTAGCGCCCCTCCTCTCTCCCCCTGCCCCCTCTCCCCCCGCACACACACCCAATACACCACCTGCCAGTGCGAAACAGTGTTATGTCCGGGTCGCACACCTACTAGGGCATGTTTTGGGCATTATTTGAAAGTCGTAAGCATTAAGAAAAGCGAAACCCTCAAGTGAAACGTTAGAGGGTAGGGGTGTGACCAAGATGCAATCCCGGCACAGCTGTGTCAACTTCATGAAATAACGTCACCGCACAGCAAGTTTACACTGTAAGCATTTCATAATCGTTACCAATAAAAAATGTGTCCAATTATTTGGCCTGTTTACGTTATTTTACCTGGGGCGGTATTCTCGCGTTTGTCCGTTTTGAAAATGTCCGTTTTGCGTCCGTTTTATTGGGTCGTACTTCCAGTTATAGGTGGGCTCTGAATTGACTTTCGCGAAACTGTTCTTGAAAACACAGTTTAAACGACGTAGCCTTATTTTAAATTATCTTTTAAGTGTTTATTCTTCCGCCAGCGAACCAACGACAAGGCAACGAAAAATCGTCTTCTCCTAATCGTCTGCTCCGAGACGCCATCGCTCATAGCCCTGCCGTGCTCGCGTGGCGTCACATCCGGGTGTTCGCTTTTAGCCAATCAGGGCTACTCAAAACGGACACTTTTGAAACGGAAACAAAACGGACAAAACACGAGAATACCGCCCCTGAAGCAGACAGCTCGATTTTAAAAAAATTGCTCATGTTTTTTTACCGAGTAAGATGACATCCACAGAAACACAGGTTGGAATCGCCATGGCGGGGAAGAGTGGCTGCGCTATGCTGTTGTAGCTTCCGGCTATTGCGCAGCTTGGGAATTCGACGCTATTCGAGGGGAGGAGCCACTTTGGCGCACCTTACGTGACAAGAACATCTTACCAGTTTGAACTTCTTTTTTGGTGGATTCCCAATAGGAGAGTCACTACTTTCATCCACGATTACACTTCAGCCGTCAAGAAATAAAGGCAGCGATTGGACGCTTTAGTTTCAGTGATGCAGGTTAGGGGGACCATGAAGACAAAATACAAGTCGGTTTACGTAAATAACTGCTTTGTGCCGATAACAATGATACCAATGTTATTCCAAACTTCAATGAAAAAATGGACATCTCATGGAAAACAGACGCAGCAGTGGCGACTCCCAAGACACTTTCCGGCAATGTCTCTATGACGTCACAGAATACTGTTTATGCGATTGGTGGCTGCCCATTTACGCCACCTCCAAGAAACATAACTACACTAGTTCATTCAAACTGAACGAAGCTGTATTTTGTCTTCATGGCCCCTTGAAAGAGCCAGCTTGGCTGTGGATCCCAGCTAACGATCGACACAGCTGGTCTAAAAATGCAGCCCATTCTATTATCATTCCATTCCTGACAAAAAGTGTCTAATTCTATTCCTATTGTATTCCTCCGAGCAAATTGTCGACATTCCATTCCCATTCCATCCCGGGGTCGCAAAAATGTGGAATGCATCTCGAGTAGTTCCAATTCCGGAGTGGTAACTCCACAGCACAGGCTTATATGATCAGGGACAGTGGAACAAACAATACGTTGATTCGCGAAACTGTTCAATTGTCCCTGTCAGTGGTGTAAGTATGCAGCACCCGCTAAATTTGAATTCAACACTGCACCACCTAGCCCCTCAAAAAGTATGTGTATTCTTTTCAGCGCATGGCCGGGTGTAGAATAGCTAGTTCGTTAGTTCCAGCGGCAACGTAGAAGCCGTTGGGCGATTCGGTTCTCGCTTTTTTTTTAACGGATTCGCGGAGAGAGGTCAAGGATATGCGGGGCAGCAAAGGTCGTGCTGCTACCACGCGGTAAACACGAAGCGGGTCGACATGTTTACGCTCGCGGTACGAGCTGGCTAGCGCGGGCCAGCGGATCACTGGTGCACTCGGTCACGGCGCTACTGGAACCCCTGTCGACGGTGGCGAGAGCCAGCCGGGGAAGCCGCAGCGATAAGGGTCTCCTTGGGGTGGAACTGCGTTAAAACGGCAAGCTGTGCGAGTCCACGTTTAGACGAGCAATGCGCGTGCGTTATCTGCACGCCGGCTGTCTGCGGTGCCACTGGTCGTGAGAGATGCCCGCTTCCGGACCAGATCGTCTCCCCGGAAATTAATTACTCAAGCACTCTTTTTTATCCACACGCACTCTATGGTAGGGTTGTGGTAGGGGGAGCTGTCTTTAGGAGATCTCGAGCACGCGTGGCTCCTGCGGGTCGCAAATCACTTAACTGGCGCCGCAATAGTTGCTGCTTTTGCAGAGACACGAAACCTGCTCAGATGTTCAGTTGTAGGGAGGGCGGTAAGAGAGACAGCGCGGTGGTAGTCGGGGAAGGCCGAGCTAGAACCAGGCGGTGTTCCACCGGCGCTTTATGTAGACCTCGTCAGGTTCGATATACTCATTTTGGTGACGCCCTACAATAGCAATTTCAGGACAGAGTGCCACTAGACCGCTTCTTGGAACGTTTTCGTGCCTTGGAAAATGAGTGGAGTTTGCACCGTTTTACAACGGCAGCTGTCTAAGTGACACTATTGTCCGGAAGGTGTTAATGTTTTTGTTGTGGTTGTTGTTGTTGTATGTAAGGAATATCGGCTGCTCATTCAACAAGACGGTCGCCTGGGCTTGCAGCGTCTCTTCCCGTGGACTGTTCAGGCGGGCGGCGGCGCCCCTTAGTCTGGGAGGGGATTAGCAACCCTCATTGTCCCAACGCGCGCGCAGACGGGGCAAGGCGTCGCGGGAGGATGTTAGCCCGTGAACACCACTGTAAGCCTTCGGCTTGGCTTTTGAGGAGAGGCCGCCCCCTCAACATAATGGTGTGTCCACTCCACGTTGTCAGTGACTTTAGGCTGCAGACGTCCTGTATTTGCTTGTCGGGTGCAATGGCGTGCGTGGGAAACACACTATGAGTGCATAAGAGAGAGTGTGTCACGTGACACAATTGTGTCACGTGACCGCAGGTCGGGATGTGTGTGGGATTGGCTGGTCCGTGTGGCCAATCGATGGTTCATATTAATTGTTTTGAAAGGGTTTTTCGCTCTTGCTTGAACGCCCCATTTGGAGGCGTGGTTTTTGGCATCAAAACGGGAGTGTTGGGTTTTGGTTGGGGTCGGTCGAGAGGGATCTAGCAGTATAGATCTCGGCCGAACAGGCTGCTGCTGGCAGAGTGGCAATGTAACCGTCATTCCGACCTGATGTAAACTTGGAGTAATGTAAATAGTGTAAATAAACCTAGCATCCAGCAAGGAAGGCAGTCCTCATCCCTCACCCGCTTCAAGCATCGGTCGTCGGTCATCGGAGCGAGTCGAGATCGTCCTCTCGGCTCGTGCATCAAAAGAACATCACTATTTCGTCTCCATCAATTCGCCAAGAAGATGGAGAGGCGAAATTTAACTGTTGTCGTAACAGTTTAAAGATTGATTGATTGGTTGTAGGGTTTAACGAGCAAATGCAACGCAGGCGATGAGGCGTGCAGTAGGGGTGGGCTCCGGATAAATTTGCACCACCTGGGCATTTGTAACGTGCGCCGAAATATCGTACACACAGGCGTTTTTACTTTTCGCCTCCATCAGAAAACCGGTCGCCGCGGCCGGGAATCGAATCCGCGTCATCTTGCACAGCAGCACAACGCCATAGCCACTGAGCCACCGTGGCGGGTGTAACAGTGTCTCATTTTCTGTTTGTGCCTCATTTCTGTTTGTCTCATTCCCTGCTTGTCTAATTTTCTGTTTGTCCACTAAACCGTCCCTCGATAAACAACATAAATGTATTCGCAACAGCAACAAAGGTGAAGCTATATAGCCGAGGCAGACATTAAACGCATGTAATTAAACACTGGAGTGGTCGAATGCCTAGAAATGTCTTTTGACATTCACGTTAGGATTGATAGCAAATCATTATATAGCGCACTGTTATCGCTTCCATGCTTTTCACTACACATGTACTGTGGCAAGGTCAAAGCAATGAAACACCGAACTATTTTCTTGGTACCTATAAAGGTAATGCTGTTGAGTATGTCAAGTAACAAACCGGGCTATGGGGTATGACATGGAACGCATCTTACGGCGCAATGAATGAATGAATGAAAACACTTCAGTTGCTTCTAATAGCTCAGCCACGCAGCGCCTTCAGCTCATTCAGCTCGAACTGAATTAATCTGAACCAGATGGTGCTTGCCTGCAACATACAAACTCCTAGACGTTACAAGCCATATGATCCTGCTGTTTGCGTGAGCAACAGCCATTACGCAATCGTTGTAGCAGCTATCACGCACAGCGTAGTACACGCCTTATCGCTGCTCTCCGGGTCTCCCCCCTCCCGGCACGCGTGCCTAGAATGGGCTATCGGCAAGTTTCATAGGTATGTCCCCAACAGTAGCACAGAGAGGTTACTGGAAGGTGATCTGCGAACAGACCGAGGACATGGCGCGCCTACACAATTTCCACTTCCTGCACGTTGCCCGATAGTGAACGGCGATAGAGCTTGGACCGGAAGTCGAAGCAAAGCAGAATGGAGTCAGTGTGGTCCTAACGCAATACTGGCTACACTCGAACTTCAGCACGTTTTCACGCAACGTACACTAGCGGATAAGACAAGCCTCCCCGTGGACGCGGACATACACAATTTTTCCTCGCCGTTTGATAAACCTGTGTTCGGGGCGTTCTGTTGCTCAAAAACTGCGTCGCCTGTTAGGTTCCGGTTGTGGCGGTTGTATGGAGGCGAACTAGAGAAACGTATGTATTCTCGCGGTGTTAGCGATGCGACAATCTGTGTTACACAGTGCCAATATATTTGAACCACACCGTAGCCCTCTATCCGCGCAGCGAAACGTTGAAGAAATGTTAAAGAGAGCTCGTATACTATAATGAATGACTACAGGTAGCTATGTTTTTTTTTTTTTTTCAGCTGTTCTCTCGCCTAGACGACATCACGGCAGTAACAACCTGCTGAAGATCACAAAGCTACTCAGTCTCTCTCTATGCCAAGACCTACCACATTACGGCCACAAAAGCCTCATGAGCGTGACCTTGCCCTCTCTGAGTCAAAACGCTCCACTCAGTGGATCGCGAACGGGCCCAGTAGGGCATGCGCAATAAGCAGTCGTTCATTAAAGTCGTATAGGGGAAGACACAACTAACTTATTTGGGGGGGGGGGGTCTCGAGGCTGCGTTCGGATGGTCATCCTTTAGAAAGAGCCGTGCCTGTACTCCCGAAGACGTGCGTAACCACGCGTGCGGGGCGTCCGAAGAAGTGGGTTACGTAGGTCCGAGTGTGGCACGCATAGGCAAGCAGCTGGCAGAGCGTATGAACGCGTCTACACGTGCGCTTCTTCCACCTCAGCCATCGACGAGCGCGCATACGGAAGCGTCGCATTCCGGGGGCGCGTTTGGCCGCATCCGCTGACCACCACTGCGTGCGCGCGCGGTAAACTCAAATCTCGCACGCAGGTCACGTGCACGCAATCGCACGTTTCGGGCCAAGATCACGCGCGCACTGGGAAGTGGAAGCGTATCGAAAACCGGAACGAACAGAGACGCAACATGCATCTTCTCTTTGTGCTGATGTAAGTACCTCCATTCGGGAATGCACGTACCATCCTGTTTTTAGAAGGCCAATTTGTTAACGTTTGTTTGTTTGGCTTAGATAACAACACCTTGGGCGTGTTTTTACATGAACCCTTTTATCCGCACCTTGAGGATGGGAGGAGCGATAGTCCATTGTTTAGTATTACGAGATATTCTGCCAGCGAAAGTACGGATCGTACAGACTATTTATGGCGCGAATTGGTCGAACCATTGTTTGTGGCCAGGTTCTGCATTGTGCGATTGAACTCACGCCATGTTTTAATCAAGAAATACGCCCATGAACCCCGTACAGATAGTTAACCAGCGAAGCTGTAACAAGCTGTAAAAGGATCGACATTTGGGACAGTTGGTACTGGTTATGCATCTTGAGCTTCATCGTAATATACAAAGACAGGAGCTAAAGAATACGACGGGACGAGGCTGTACTCACAACTAATTTTATGGAAAAGAAAACGCAAACATAAGTGCTACGACCGAACCAACGTGCTCTTACATCATGGCGTACACCAGATTATAACAAACTCATCTTGAACACAAGGACAGGTCGAAAAACCATGAATATTTTTCGTGCAGTGCTATCGGCGGTTCGCTGATACATACTTGTCGCCTTTTTCTGATATGATATGCCTAAATAATTTCACTAGTGATGTGATTGCCGTGCACCGAAAGCATGCGTGGTGGTGTCATGAAAATCGGATCGCACTCGTGTTCAGAACAGTGCTTGGTGACGAGCGAATATGTCTTGTGTTTGAGTTAGTTTTTGTGTTCTAACAATCTTATATTTATACAGCGAGAAGTTTGTCCGATGTACACGTGTCGACAATCAAAATTAATTTTATTAAAAAAAACTCCGATTTTACAATTAACAAAGGGGGACTGCTTAACGCTACTTTTCATTCTTACTTAAAAATCACATTGCGCTAATTTTCTATCTATTTGACCACAAATTTTACTCATGTTATTGGGGGATGAAAAACAACATTAACACCAAACCGGCCAGCGCTGCCCGTTCATCAATTGTGGCCTGTGGTGTGTTTTGCCGTTGAATTGAACTGAATATTTCTTTGTTGCTTTATTTGTCGTGGCGGGCTTGTGTCACCCTGTTGCTGGTGGTCGGGTCCTTTGCCAGGTCACCGCTTGCTTGTGTCGCCTGCTTGACACGCTGTATCCGAGCTCGTTGTTTCTGCTCGCCCTCACTGGTCAGCTCCGGCTACCACCGCTCAGCGTTGGGATGTTGTATGTGCGGTGTTCTTGCATTGCCTAGATTCTAAGGCGTTGCGCTGCTGAGCACGAGGTTGCGGGTTCGATTCCCGGCCGTGGCGGCCGCTTTTCTGATGGAGGCGAAAAGCAAAAACGCTCGTGTGTACGACATTTAGGCGCACGTTAAAGATCCCCAGGTGGCCAAAATTAATCCGGAGCCCTCCACTACGGCGCGCCTCATCGCCTGCGCTGCGTCGGCGCATTAAACCCCACAATCAATCAAATCATTGCCTAGATTATCTATTAGTCGATCTTTTGCGGGACCGCCTAACGGACTCGCAGTACGCATAATTATAGTAATGTTGTTGAATGAACCAGTGCACTTCTGTCTCCTGTTATAAGCAACACCTGAGCACACGGGACACCGAAGCCTCTGTACGGGACTCTTTTCCAGCCACCCGTTTTCCAGACTCGTCTTCCAGGCTCGTTTCTGCAGCACCGTTTCAGCGGGGGCTCATATGCAAGTATCCGCGGTGAGCTGAAGCGGACCCGGTGTTTATACAGCAGTCTGGCACGGCCCGGACCAAGTCAAATAGGGGGATGGCCCGCGTCCAGCAAGGGAGCAGGAAGCGCATGTAGGGCGAAGTAATGCATGACCGGCACCAAAGAAGCCCGCCCCTTTCGTCGGTTCGGTAGTCCTTGGGTGCATCAAGCTCCCCCGTGCCGTGTGTGTGCGCCGTCTCCGCTCTCACGGTGCATCTAAGAAGACGCCGGTGCGTCGTGCAAAAGGCGCTGTATGCTGCTGGATTAAGGGTTGTGTCTTGTGCTGCTGGCCGTTCGATTAGGCGAGGGGAAGACCAAGTATCTCACCCGGCTGATGCGACGCGCGTTCAGCCTTTACTGTCTGATGCGTGCGCGCCCACAGCACGTACCTACCTTGAGCTGTTGCAGAAAACGAAAGAAAATTTAATGGGCTCCGTGCTTGAGAGAGAGGCAGTTCTTTAAGGCAGGTAGGCGCCGCAATGTAGGAGGGAATTAAAATTTGATTCATTTATCTCTGCCTAAAAGCCATCGGGGTCTTGCGTATTGAGTCCGTTCAGCCCAGTAACTGCCACCCATTTCGTAATCAAGCTTCATACTCTACTAGTCTGCAACTTGAGAACGACAACGATTGATTGATTGATTGATTGATTGATTGATTGATTGAATTATTTATTTATTTATTTATTTATTTATTTATTTATTTATTTATTTATTTATTTATTTATTTATTTATTTATTTATTTATTTATTTATTTATTGATTGATTGATTGATTGATTGATTGGTTGATTGATTGATAGATTGATTGATCAATTGATTGATTGATTGATTGATTGATTGATTGATTTTTTTATTTATTTATTTATTTATTTATTTATTGATTGATTGATTGATTGATTGATTGATTGATTGATTGATTGATTGATTGATTGATTGATTGATTGATTGATTGATTGATTGATTGATTGATTGATTGATTGATTGATTGATTGATTGATTGATTGATTGATTGATTGATTGATTGATTGATTGATTGATTGATATTGGTTTCCCCTTTGAAGCGGGGTGATGACATGTCATCTTACCAAAAAGGGCTAATATAACCATGTTTTACACTCTTGGTTTAATACTAGCGCTGCTTAGGGCAGGCACTAAAGCTTATTAGGCACGAAATACTTTTTTTCCCTGTTACAGGTCGTAACTGTCATAGGCAATATTCCCCTCTCTGCTTTTCGTCCACCAGCATTCTAATCTTCTTTTCGTCCCCTCGACAGCCTTGAAGTTAACTTCCTCTGTGATACCCTTAAATCCTAGGGCTTCTGGAAGCCCAATATTCCCTTCATGTAGATTTGGATATATACCCTCACATTCTAACACTGTGTGCCGCATAGTTTCTGTTTCTTTTCCGCGGACCCCGCATACCCCTACACTTTGTGAATACTTCCCCACAAAACTCTTAGTTCGCAGGCAACCTGCCCTAGCCTCAAAAAGCAAAGCACTGCCCTGAGAATTATCGTAGAAATTTCCCTTTCTGATGTTCAGTTTCTCAGCCCTGTACATCTCTAACGACGTTTTAGCTTCTATTTTTTCTCTCCATTTATTCGTTTCAATCTGCCTTGACTCTTTTTTGGTTACCTTGGCTGTTTTGGATTCTCCATGGTTCTTTCCGTATTTCGTCGTTAGCCTTCTAGTCTTTCTTAACCACTGCGTGTCCACGCTTTTTAAGTATAGGTACCTAAAAACCTTAGCTGCCCACCTTCGTTGATTCATTGCCCTCAACCTCATCTCAAAGCATATTTTACTCTGAGCTTCTCTAACTTCTCTAGCTTCTCTAACGGAAGTTGCTCCTGCGCCTCATCACCGCAGCCGGATGTCCCTCCGCACGGCGCAGAGTGCTCTACTGCGGGCATTTTGAACATGACACGAGTCGTTCTCGTAGTTTTTTTTTTTTTTTACTTAATCTCCTCACAAATTGCTGCAGCGATGACAAAAAACTATGGGAGGAAAAGCAGGCGATCTAACTCACGGGCGCGCACATTGACATCTGGGTTCGTCGCTTCCGTGGAGTGATACACCGCAGAGCTATTGCCTTTCTTAAGTGTACCCGAGTACAGTCCGAGTTCTGTTATCGCAGGTGCGATGCCTCGTCGGTGTAAGGGCAATACATCTGTTGCATCATGGCTACACATTTTTCAATATCTTCTCTGATAAGTAGCATTCCTCGGGATCTTGTGGCGGGGCATCTGCAGGAAAGGGAACGGAAGTTTCTCTCTACTTAAACCTAGATTCAAAATTGAAATGGCACGCTTTGCCTGTGCCACGGGTGGTGTTAGTGTCAATTGTTGCGGTGGTCACATTGCGGAAGCCGCAGCTCCAACAAGGTATGACCTCAGCTATTTTCAGACGTTACTTCCTGGTCGTTTCCTCCAGCAAAGCTTCACTGCGCGACAGAAACTGTGTGAGGGCGTGAATTCTAGAGAAAAAGAAAAAGAAAACAAAGACAAAAACAATCGCCGCAAGTATGTGCGTCTTATCTAGTCGGTTTCCATGACTAAAACCAATTCTGCTTTGCCGCATCGCGCTAATTCGATATGCGCCATTTTTATAGGCCAGCACCACCGCTATCACCTGGCACATTTCAGCGCTGTCGCGTTCGACTGCACGAACGTGGTGAACAAGCAAAAGTTCAATACACAACGTCTGCTGTTCCATGCTGGATAACGCGTGAATTGATGTGAACGATTCACATATTCGCTAACTCCACGCGCGAAGAAAAATACAACCATTTATTTTCTAGTGTGTTAAAGCGGGCGGCAGATATAGAAGGTTTGTTGTGTTGCATCGCGATAGGCTCGGGTACCGCAGGAAATCCTGAACACGTAGCTTCCGCTCTTAGATAATACCTGTGATATATTGCTTGCAGCTGGGCTGCACGGCTTAAGACGTGTTAAGAGTATTGGGAAAGCAGCAGCCGTATCGTTGCGCTCTTGCGTGTGGGTTTAGGCGTGCACGTTCGCTACGTTCGTGAGGGCAGTCCCCAAGGAACGTGGGGAGAATGGAAAGAGTCGCTAGAAGAGACGTAATCTGTTCCTAAATCAGCAGCAGATGTGGCCGCAAAACATTCATTTTTTTATATTTTTGATTGCAGGATTTAACGCACCGATTCAACGCAGGCGATTAGGCGCGCCGTAGTGGAGGGCTCGGGATTTATTTTGTTCACCTAGGGATCTTTAACGTGCGCCGAAATTTCAAACGCACGCGCGTTTTTGGTTTTCGCCTCCATCAGAAAAGCGGCTGCGGCGGCCGGGAATCGAACCCGCATCCTCGTGCTCAGCAGCACAACGCCTTAGCCACTGAGCCACCATGGCGGGTCACAAAACATTCACTTCAAAGCACGCGTGAAGGAGGAGATATACGTCTACGCACAAAACAATATTTGGCGCGGAAAGGAATAATTTGCCATGCTGAATTTACACCCGATAATTATGTTTCCTCTTTTTTGATCAATATTGAAAAAAAAGGGAGCGGTTGTATTGGCTTCAAACGCCCGATGCTGCTGAAAACGTTGGGCCACACTACAAGAGCAGTTTGGTCAGGGCATGTCGACAGTACTTGCAGCATGTGTATTTCCTGTGTGGGTGAATTATCGCTTGAAGAATGCAGGAACTGTTTCCAGAATTGCTAGCCTACCTTCGGCGCTGGTTTAACCGCACTTGCACGTTCAGGTTCCCTATACACGTTATGTAACAAACCTGTTTCTTGTATGAAAAAGGATAACATGAGGAACAAAATAGATGAACGTTTATTTTAAAAGGGCAAACAGGAAATTCTTTAGCGGTGTCCTTGCGGGGACAACGTCCTCAGTTTAGGATGTCCTGCGCACGTGCAGCAGGCCGCACCCGGGCGACCAGCTCAAGTTGGCCCTCCAACTGCGCTCGGCAAGGGGTCTGTAAAGGAGACAAACAGGTGTCTAAAAGAACTTCCACACTACGTGGTATAGTGTGGAGAGGAGTAGGCAGAATGTGCCGGCTGTGGAAAACTGGGAAATATAGCATGCGGGGAGTTGATTTGCGCAGGGAAACGCATTTGTCCCAAGTTTAGGAAGCAAGGTTTGTTCAGAACGTTCATAGTTAACACCGTGAACGAGCTTGTCCAACAGCATCGGTCCGCCCGCATGCATAAACTCACCTTTGTTGTGGAGGCAGCGGCGTTAGGAAACTACATGGGTCGTTCACTACCCACATCTCCAGCCTGCTTCGTTACTAGGCCACCTTGGCTATACCACCAGGTGACCGACAACAGGCCACTAACGCGACTGCACAATTGATGCAATGGACATACTGATACGCTTTTCGCGGTCGCACAAGAACTGGCGGCTGAGTCTCGACTCCAGGTTGTGCAGGCATTTGTGGACGCTGAGGCCAAGGACGACGTGGTGACCAAACACTACAATGTCCTTCCCACCCAGAGGCCTGTCAAACGTGCTTCTACGAAACACCCCGCACCCTGCCGCCTATGCTGGCTGAGCTTACAGCTATCCGGGACGGCTTAAAAGCACTAACTCCCGCTCTTCATCAAGCCCCTGGAGGTACTACTTTACAAATTAATACAGACTCCACGGCGGCTATACGTGATTTACGTCGAGTGAATAACAACTCGGCTATCCCGAGGGACATTCATGACATAGTGGATACGTACCACTGCCCTCTGCGGCTCTCGTGGGTCCGGCGAAATACACTTCCCGCTCACATTGCGGCGGATGGTGCCTACCACACTGCATTTATTCCACGACCATTGCCTTTACGGGCACTAGATACCCCAGGACAGTTTTTCCAAAGGAAAAAAGATCTTCGTCACGCCACACGAGCTCTAATTCCACCGTGTGGAAGGGACCTCCCTAGCAGACTCGCTCGCTGGGAGGAGGTCTTGCTGCGAAGACTTCGTATTGGTGTAGCCCTCTCTCCCGCTGTTTCCCGGGAGTGGCCACCACGCTACCATGCCCCGTGCGACCAGAACTGCCCCTTTTGCACTGCTCCAGCCGAAGATGGGGACACTCAACATTTGCTATGGACGTGCCCTTCATTTCAAGCGGCCAGGACACGACACCTTCGAGGCACGGGTCTCCAACCTGGCAGACCACCTGACCTTCGTCGGTGGATATGGGGACCCCACCACCACTCCCTTCTTGCGTTTCTTCGCGAAACGGGCGTTAACCTATACTTGTAACATAGTATTCATGCCAACGAGCATACTATAGCAATTAAAAAAATTGTTTATGCCGATAATTACCCACAATGTCCCTGGTCGACGTGGTACAGACATAGCGCTGCGCATGGTCGTCCGAGTTAAAAGCTTTCAAGGATGTCTGGAGTATAAGCACGCAGGCAGAAAGAGAGAGAGAGAGAGAGAGAGAGAGAGAGAGAGAGAGAGAGAGAGAGAGAGAGAGAGAGAGAGAGAGAGAGAGAAAAAACATCTTTATTGAGCTTTATGTGGCTCAAGGGGCGGTTGTGGCGGCTGGCTTGTGCCGGGAGGCGACATCGGCAGCTCTGGTGACCAAGGAGGTTTGTACCTCTAGGTCTGAGCTCCCCAGCGCCTCCTCCCACTGCTCATCAGAGGAAATTAGGGGAAAGGGATCTTTACGACACCCCCAAAAGATGTGGGGAAGGGTGGCGAGGGCTCCACATGCAGGGCATTCAGGGGAGGGGTATAGTGAAGGGTGGATTCGGTGGAGTATAGCGGGATTATGGAACGTGTTCGTCTGAAGGAGACGCCACGTGTGTTCTTCGGAATTAGTTAGGTTGACGTGAGCCGGGGGGTACCTACGGTGGTTAAGGCGGTAATGAACGGTTATTTCTTTGTACGTAAGATGTCTGTCTCTGGCGGATCTGGCTCCGTGATAGGGTTCGAGGCTTGCTCCGGCTCGGATTGTGATCCCTCGAGCCGTATTGTGGGCAGCCTCATTACCCGCGAGGCCAGCGTGCGCCTGAGTCCAGACAATTTATACCGGGGAGTCGGGTGGGTGGCGTCGAAGAATTTTGGATGCCTGTGGCGAAACATGGCCGTTGGCAAAATTTTGAATGGCCGCTTTAGAATCGGAGATTATTATCGAGGGGATCGGCATTTGGGAGAGGGAGGGGGTCAGCCTTTGCCGCTTCTTCCGCCGTGGCGGGATGGGGAGTACTTAAGGTTAGAGAGTCTAGAGGGGTATTGTCCGGGTCGTTTATAACTGCAAGGGCGAATGCGGCGCGGTGTCTATATTCTGCTGCATCCACATAGATCACGTCGGATCGAGCGGCGCGCCACGAGTGATGCGTGCCCTGAAGTCCACACGATGTGGATGCCAAAGAACAGTGTAGGTAAGAATCCTTAGGGCAACAGCTGAGATGCGGCCCTTTTGGCAGTGACGACATGCTGATGGTGGGCGTCGGTAAAGATAGTGACGTATTCAGGTTGGGTTTGGGAGGACAGGATCATTGTGAGTTCCTCGGCAACGTCGATGCTGTATGTCTCCAGGGTAATTGAGGTGATTGATTGATTGATTGATTGATTGATTGATTGATTGATTGATTGATTGATTGATTGATTGATTGATTGATTGATTGATTGATTGATTACTGAACAAGCATGAGACCTCAAGGCACGGGCCCTGGCGGCCCAAAGCGGCCCCAGTTCGGCATGCCTTAGCTTTTATTGGCCGTCCTTGCTCACGTCACCGAGTGAACTGGACGTCGGAAACTTCAGCTGGTCAGGCAGACCCTCCTCTAATCTTTGGAAGGGAAAGAAATGGGAAAGAAATTGCGCTGCGGTTTTTTGGCACTCTCCCACCATACAGAACAGGGTACATGGTTCGGGGAGTGGACAGTAGGAGTAAAGATATGCGGAATTGGAAGGGGGGGGGGGGGGGGGCGGTCGCGGGGAGGTAGATTAAGGTTCAGACGCGTGGGGGGTGGATATACGTTTGTCTCGCGTCTTTAGAGCGAAGCTGCTTTTGTTCTCGTTATTCACCGATGCTGTTGTCAATGCTTCGGCGCTCGTGTGAAATGTGTTCCGACATGTCGGTGTAGCCACAAACGAACCGTAAGTAGTGTTTAGGTGCTTGCGCTGGTATTTTGCCATCTTCGGCAATGACTACGTGTACTAGATCTGGGACCACAGCGTGTGTCACTTCATTGCTGTTAGAAGTCTTCCCTTGAAGTCGACAACTCAGAGGTCGTGTGCTGGGTTGGTGGATTAACAATAAGCGTCGATATATCGCGTGTTGTCTGGTGGCGAGTTGTATGTGGACCGCAGGTAGGTGGCACGAGCTTGTAGTCGGCTTTGATTATGAGTAGGATGCATATGGCGAGGGATGGGGGAGATAGGAAGGAAAGTATAGTTTATTGGAGAAATTGTCCCAAACCAATAAAGGAACTGGCTAGTCTAAAGTTTGTCGTATGGAAGTTGTACAGTGGCAGTGGATAAAAATCGTGGGGGAAAAATTAACGCTGAAAATGACAAGCATTGAAATAACCTGTGAATTCCAAGGGTACAATATACCTTGTACTATCGGCGTCAAATGAAACGCGAACACGAAAATAAGAACCTGAACGCACAAATAGCGCGATTTCTTTCCCCGCAGGCCAAAATGACAAATGGCTTAGTTAGAAAAACAAAGTTGGGAAAAGTGGATTTCCAAATATACCAATAGCGTGTCATGATATGAACTATACAAAGAGTATTTTTCAATTTTGCGTGTTCAGGTTCATATTTTCGCGTTCGCGTTTCATTTAAAGGGACACTGAAGTGATATGTAAACATTGCGGGATTACTTGCGCAAATTGTAGTCCGGAGTCCCCAGACCATGTTTCGACCACCCTGGGCGCGTTTACGCGATTTTATTTAGTAGAAAAATTAATTCGAAAATGCTGTCCTCCTCTCTTTACGCTTGCCCATTTTCTGCGGCGTTTTCGTGTGACGTCGAGAGGAGCCGAGCTCGCAATTGGCTGCGCTACTGCACGGCTCCCCTGCCTTCAGACAGTCAGTCGGCCCAGCGTTTCGTCCGCCGGCCGCCGACGGGTCGTCGCAATTCGTTCGCTCAGTTGAAACGAAGCCAGGACACGTTTGTGAATGGTAGAATCTGCCTTTCTTTACTTGGTTAGTTTGTACACTTTATCTAGCTCCAAGTCAAGGTCGCTTCACACAAGCGCTGCACAAGCGCACATGCGACGCTTCGCTGACTGGTACGCCAGTAGAAAAATATAAGGCCTCTTGAAGGCGGGAGAAGAGTCAGCGAAGTCAATATAGGTACTAAGGAAATGAAATCAACTGATATTTTTACCGTACCGCGTAAAACTAGGATGCGGGAAGCACTTTTTTGCGCTGGGCGAACAAGCACAGCGGTCAGCAGCACGACTACGCATCTGCGAACGCTTTTCCGTCTACGAAATGCAATTGCTAGACGTGAGCTATTGTGGAAACTCGGGCGACGCTTACTGCACGAGCGCAATACAACAAATAGTCACCTAAGCTGCTTGAAATGCCAAAACTAAATAAAAGTGTAAACTGGTTGTACAATATATACCCTATATTAGCATGGCCAGTGAGAGAGGATGGGGTGCCGTACGATCTCGTCATGTTGTTGGGCCTGCACAGTATTTGGCGGTCGCACATGGCATGGCTCAACTGTGATGTAGACGCGCGGCCGACGCGACAATATTTCCGCGAAACTGTTTCCAAGTTCATTGAAATTCAGAGAGCGGAGTTTTCGGTTCCTGAGTGGTTGCCAAGGGTGGAACCCCTCGCCATGCTTAGGGAATTTTAAATGAAAACGCCAGTCCATCATGGCATGGCGGCCTTTTTGTAGATTGTGTGTTTTCTGTAGTACCTTTATGTTGTGTTGCACTGTCGAAGACCGGCAATAAAGAAAGAAAAAACAGTAGAGCCCGCTCCGTGGCCGAGTGGTTTTGGGGCGTTAGATATGCCACCGCAAGTATTTTGCAAGTCAGGAGTTCGAATCCCCGCCGGTACGTGCTTTTTTTTTTCTGCAAGTTAACTTTTTCGTTTTCCGCCGATGTTTTCTATATTGAGTTCACCTTTTTTTGGGCCGCAACGTTCATGGCTACACGAACTAGTTCACAAAACGCGCGCAGGCTGGCACTGGCGCGCTAGCGAGTTCTCGTTGGCGTGCTGTTGCCATAAGCACCGACTGCTTGCAGGCAGTGGGCACAGGCCAGAATGAACAGACCCTTGGCCTGGTGCGAACACGCTTTTTACGATACAGGCATGAGGGAGGCAAGCTCCAAATATGGGGGAAAAACGCATGACATTTGGGCGTCTGCGGGTACGCGGAGGGCGTTCATGCACTGCGTAGGTTTCGGCTAGTGAATGCTACGATTCCAAGCCGTCCTAGGAGGCTTATCTTTATGAATTTTTACAGCTGACAACATGGCAGAAGCGCGGTACGATGATTACTGAGTTATTGAGAATGCCCATCCAACAACGCCAACAGTTGTGTTTTACAGAACCGAAACCGAAACTTGTTTGGTTGCTCACCTTGGGCATCGTCCAATCACGGTGCCCGCTCCTCCTAACGTCACAGCTTTAGTTGGTGCGGCCGCCGCAAACCGCACATGGTAGTTTTTCTTCTTTCGCGCTTTGTAAAATAATTACAAATTTGTCAATCTTAAAAACGATGAAAAGTGTGCTAATTTGAGCCAGTCTACGCAGTGCAAGCAAAAACGGGAGCTTGACAAATTCACTTCAGTGTCCCTTTAACGCCGATAGCACATGTAGTATACACTTACATGAAGTAGCAATATTCCAAAAACAAGTATGTACCTACATATACATCTATGCACAGTGTATATGTACATTTTCTTACTACATTAGGATGTAATAAAGTAGAGTTTAAACCTATATGCAAACCATACAAAATCGTCATAATGCAGTACATGGGTTCACCTATATGCGCTACAATATATTACCTGGATAGGCGTTGTCACTCTTCCATAGGGGCCTAAATACACACACGCATTGCAGGTATCTTGTCAATATATTACAGCGGGCTAGTTGGCTACTTTAACTGTGAAGAATATTTAAAAACATCGCAGTAAGGATTGGACTAAAGGCAGAGGACACACAGAACGAGCGCTGTTCGCAGATCTGTGCCGCATGATAGAATTCCCTTTGTCAAGGAAGGCCTTGTTTTGTCTTCATGTATTGGCCCAGGCGCACAATAGCTCTCGAAGAGACAACAGAGTTCTAGATGACAAGTTAAATTTGTTATCTTGGTGCAGATGTTGGGAGGGGTGCGTTGTGAGGTGAAAGCAAGACGGGTAACGGTTAGCTCACTCACCGTAAGACGAAACAGCCGGTAGCCGTAAGGAGGGATCTCTCGAATTGCCTGGATTTGTGCACCTCGATGATCTGTTTGCTGAGGTCATAACACCAAGCTCGAGAAATTGTTAGGTTTAGGCTGCGTGCGGAGTGCGAATGAAAATTTTTGTCTTGCTCATATAGATCTGTGACGTGTTTCCCTCGTCCCATGGCGACTTATGCGACCCCGTTGATGACGAGTGTTTGCACAACACAGATCATGCTTTGGTCTTTCAGGCTATGGGATTGGTCGGTAATGAGGCGATGGAGGTGTTATCCGCGCTGCCTCGTTGAATTTTCAGGCCTAGGATCCGCAAGGGTGAATAACAAACAAACAAACCAAATAGGTGCAAATAAAGGGCGCATAACTGATCCCTAGAAACCTACATGTCAAAGTCTGGTCCCACGAGTGAAGCGATCACTGGCTTATAAAGCTTCGTGACATTTTTCGAACAGCTAGTTTCTCACAGTATACATAAGTGGGGATTGTAAATATTCTTTGGTTTGCAGGTTAACACACGTCAAGTTCACGTATGCAGCAAACCTGAGTACATGTGTGGGTCTCCCAGATTCAATAGCACTATAATAGTGTTTGAAAGGGGCCCTGTCAAAATATTTTAACATACCGAATGCTTTAGAACGTAAAAGTTAAACTACTAAACATAGATTTGACAAGTTTTAACCTAGTGCGGTTACTCTACGTGTCCAGGAAATATCCGGTTCAATCACTCTTACAGCAAAACCCACAAATGAAACCGCCTCCTTACAAGACTTTTCAAATACGGCCTCTTGCCTTTTTGGTACAATGTATCATTCCTGACAATAGCGGTGCTATAGCCGGCTTACTTTCAGTCACTTCAAAAAATGAATTTCATCATCGCGTCAAAAAACGCACTAACAGCATCGAAGCTGGCATTTACAAGATTTGGATGCCGCGTCCGCGTTCTGAGCCAATCCAACATTACCGCTTCTGATGACAGCCGTTTTATAAGTATTCGGGGGAACAAAGGAAAGGGAGAAAACTATTTAGCCCTGCCACAGTGGCTCAGTGACTAAGCCATTCTTCTGCTGAGCACAAGGACGCGGGTTCGATTCCCGGCCGTTGCGGCCGCTTTTCTGATGGAGGCGGAAAACAAAAACGCCCGTGTGTACGAGATTTCGGCGCACGTTAAAAATCCAAAATTTATTCACAGCCCTCCACTACGGTGCGCCTCATCGCCTGCGATGCGTCGGCGTGTTAAACCCAATTAATAAATCAATCAAACAAACTATTTAAAAGCTCTTTTTTAAAGTAATGCGACAAGCACTAATCGATTAGTTACCTACATTTGCACATGCGTCTGCATCTACATCTCGGTCTCTTTTCTGCGGCGAGATCTTGATGTACTACTTGATCTACGAGACCTTGATCTTGATCAATTTCTCCGTAACGCTAGGAGGGGATGTAACGACCGAATATTACGTCGAAAGATTTCTTTTCTTCCGCACTACGAAAAAAAAAACTTAATGACTGTAATTCCGTAGCCAAATTTCTTCGGTATACAAAGACTGCCGGGTTATTTTTGTTTTTTCAAATCGGGTCCTGCTATTTATCAGGCTCTAGTAAAAACCAGTCGGAAAACACTACGGCAGACCAAAGCCCCTTCAATACGTTTTAATCATCCAGGCTAAAGGAAAGTTTAAAGCCCGTGTATGGTGCTGCGAGTGGCAACGCTTAAAGGGTTTCGAGAGAGGATCCAACAAGGTCAAGCTTGGTATAATTTGTTTCTTTTTGTATAATATTTGTTCTAGCAACGTCGCAGCTAAGGGCGCGCGCGCGGCGACCCGAGCAGGTAGCAGAGGCTACTGTTCCGCTTCGGATACCTTGCAGCCGAGCAGCCGCCGAACCCTTCAAGAAGACCGCTTCTCCAACCGGAGCGGCTCGTTTTCTCGGCGCCGACGCAACAGATAAGGCGGAGAGCACGGGAACCCAGATCGCCCAGGCATACATTATAGCCTCCCGCGATCCATGCATCTAACCCTCCACTGCCTGTCTCTCAGCTTTCTACCTGTGCTCTCGCAACAATTTTTTGGCGAATTATTTAATCAGTGGGAGTTGCCCACTAATGCGATACATTCGTATCGCTCGCGTACACTAACCGACGTGGCCAAGCCTGTCATCATCCATTAAGGCCACGTCCGCGCCTTGCTTAATTATCATCATTCACGGCCTATCCGGCGAAGATCGCTCGGCTCACGACTTCTTTCACGGTTAGCGTCTCTTTGACTATTTTGCTTGATTTCGCTCGCGAAGGGTGCAGCCTTTTTGGAGACCTGCATACCCGGCGCATTCTGCTCCCGCCCATACAAACACGATACAACGTAACGCCCTGCTTTGTCTTTTCAACGTTAGGACACGAGTTGGCCAGAGATATGAATGTAGTCCCCACATTTTGATAACATCAAGTGTATCCGAATCAGCAGTTATAAAAAGGTTGAAAAGCAAGAAAAAAAAGTTGATCCCCCTCCCTCAGGAACGAAAAACGCAAACGCCTTATTAGGTTTTCAGATATTTTTGTTATGGTGGTCTTTTAATTCTAGGCAGATTTTGAAGATGCAAGTTGTAAGCCGAGCAGAAAAAATGCATTCAAAAAGTTGAGGCCTGGATGCTGCCCTAACTCTCTTTGCTGTCGGGGCAAATACACATATAAAATCTACTTTACATAAAACTGAGAAAAATGGGAGAGAAAGAATTTATTTCACTTTGACATTCGTCATATACCTTGTGTTCTTCATAAAAAAAGCATCTCAAAGCGTTACCCTAATTGCAGTGAGGCACCTTGTTCTTATTTCTTTGCTCTCAGCACCTCAACTTGACTCTAAACTGCTTTGTGTCGTGCCTATCATTGAAGAAAGCTTGTGAAAGCATTTTACTGAGTATTGTTATTCTGCACAGCAAAAATGTGAATCTAAGCTGTTTTCTTAATAAGAAAGCATCGGCAAACATTTTATTGGGGTTCTGTTTGCATTCTCAATTTTTTCAGCCGCTACAAAACATCCGAAGTCCCCAAAGAAGCACAGCATTGTGCTTTTAAACCGGTAAAATCTGCCCACACCGAGCGTGTTTGCTCATCTGGACACGTAAAACCGCTGCCTCTAGATCCTGGTGACGTAGACACCCGACCGTGGTGCTCAGTTGAGTGACCATGCTGTAGCAGCAATTTCACAGCCACATGTACTTCCTCATGACGCTGCTGAATTTACAAGAGCTGATCCGCCAGAAGCGCACTCGCTGACATATTTTCCCACCGACAGTGCAGCAACGAGCAGTGCCAGCATTCCTGAGCCCAAGCTCTCTCAAGAACAGGGAGTAAGCTTGCTCTTTACCACTCCCACCTGCAAACAACCCAGAAAGGGACGCGCACAGTGCTGCCATGTGTAGATGTAATTGTGACACCGTATGTGGGTGCCGGCAGTTTCTTCCTCCCGGCAATTCAGGGAATGGCGCACAGAGCACTGGTGAGTGTGTGTGTGTGTGTGTGTGTGTGTGATCATAAGTCAGTAGCTGCCTCTCTACCGCATCTGCCTACCAACAGTGTAGCAAGTGACCGAGATGATATTCTTGAATCCTGCCATGCTGCTGCGTCAGACGCCATACTGTGACTTCTTCCTCTCAACATTGTGGCACATGATTCAGGCCTCACTCCATCACCACAAAGTCAAACAACTGCGCCAGCTGCCTTTATGGTAGCAGCACCAATCCGGCATTGTTGATGTTCCGCCAACTCGAGCCACCAATCTGAGGAGTTCAACCTTTTCGGGATTGGTCTGAAGGCTGTATAGTGCGACGTTATAGCTTTTCTGGGTGGTTTTCTTCTGACGTCTATCATAAAATACATAGACAACTGCAAGAGCTGTAAACTTGTACTGACTGACAGTACTTAAGGTGTTCTAGCACCATCGCTGGCTTGCCAGTTTTCTGCAGTGCAGAGACAGCATGCGGCGCTTTTTAGCTGTCAGGAACGGCGCCCATTTTAATGATAGTGCTAGGCTATATGGCGCCTAATCTCTTGGGAAGCGACCACCTTGAAGTTGAACCCGGCGTGTCGTCCGCATCCGTCATAACCGTCAATTCAATTAGGTAGAATTAAGCCACCAAAATAAATGGGAATTCCTGCAGCAGGATGCGCAGATGAAGGTATACCGACGCTTCCAGTCTTAAACGGTCCTCCAGTACCGGTTTAAGAGGAGTAAATGAAGGGGGGGGGGGGGGGGGGGGGGGGTGCGTTGAGGCTTCCCAAAAAAGGCGTCAATCAGTCAATCAATCCAGACACCTGGTGGTTGTTGTAGGAGATGGAGAGGCGTCTGAAAAGCCGCCGCGACCTTGCGCATGCGTGTGACGACTAGGCATTTCCGTGCGTCTGCAACGCCTTCCTGGATATCCGGACTGAGGGGGCCTCCTGTAAGACAATGAGGCCGACGTGCGGCCATCCGAGCGGCCTTGGCGTGAGCCACCGGCCAGATCACTGGACCAGCGCGACTGACCACCATTTGCGGACGCGGCCTACGCCTATTACGAGCTCACAGCGGCAACCAAGAAATAGTGACACGTATACATACGAAATAAAAATATAGCATGAGAACGGCCTTTACCCAGTTCTATTCGCAGTTCACCAGAGCATTGTTTTTTTTTTTTCTTGTACAGCTTCTCATTTTTGCTTTCCGATACGCTCCATTTTCGTTTCCAGCTTCTGGTGTTGCATTTTTTTATTTTACTTTTTTTTCGTTCTCTTCTTTGCGGATTTCCGCCACAGAGGATCTTTCGGTGCAGTTATTTTTCTGGGCCCGTTTTTTGGTCCTCGATTTGAGGCCCAGTTGCAACCGCTAATCAGACAGGAAGACGACTCTTGAACAAACGAGTGTCCACCACGCGTACCTCGAAGTGTAACGTTTTCTGGGTCAAGTACAGAACGCATTTTCGCAGTTTAAGAGGCTGCTTTCCGTTGATCCTTAGCAACGTTTCAGTCGTCTAGCATGCGCAAGGTAGCTTCTAAACGAAGTTTCGAACGGAAACTCATTTCGTGCCTGCAATGGGCAAATACCTTCTGCAAACGCCCAGTAGGCCACTACCACGGCCGGCTTTATAGATAGCGATCTGCCCATCGCCGCCGGAGATAATGGGGGCCGGCGCGCCGAAAGACTGCCGTGTAGGGACGGCGCGATACGTCAGAAGGGGCTAATTTTATTCCCCAAACTCGCAGCTTCGCCTCGCTCGCAGTGCGGCCGGCGACTCCTCGCATAAAAAGTAGCGGTCGCACCAATCAATCCCTGTTGTAAAGATCACTCCCTATAATACCATCCAGCAACTAGAATTAATGGTTACGTTAACAGAACTGTTTCTTTGCAATGCAAACGTTAACGTATACAAGTAAACTACACGGCTACCATTTGCGCCTGCGCGACTGGCATTCTTTATTTTCGGGCATTTCTGTTCATGTAGGCACGCGGAAACTTCGTCGACTTTCGGTTTACGTCGAGGAACTTTATTTTGTCGTGAAGGTCATCTATGTACGTCCAGACGTTCAGAGGGAAGTACCGGATTTGTATAAACACTCCAAAAGGGCCCATCCATGCGTGTAAACGATCCATTCTTGCCGAAAACAGTGTTTTTCCCGTAAATGGAGCACTAATCGACGGCAACCTTTTCAGCGGCAGCGGCGCTTTCACCATAACGGAGCGCCGCGTTTGTAGGAGCTCCGTCGGGGTAAGCCTAACAAATGGCAAACTTGGATATGGCAGCCGTCCCCGCCAAAGGCTTGCAGTGAAAGACACATTTATCTTCGGGATATGTCTTTGAGCCACTGCCTTCGTACCGAAGCGATCGGAACCTTTATTTTTGGCTAAGTTTGTCGCCGAGCCTCCTGACACGGCCGCTCGATCGAGGGCTCACTCACGGTCTCATCCAGCGGCCGGGCTCCTGCTTAAGCCGACTATAACCTACAACCTCGGTATCAGACTCACTGAAACTACTTTTTCAAAAAATCACTATTTATGCTGCTGCTACACTGCCTGCACATAAGCTGAAGGTCAACCAAGACTGCGCGAAAAATTTGACTCACACAGTTTTTTTTTCTTCTTATATACTCGTGCTATGCGTCGGAAGCCAATGGGGATTGACTGATCTCACGCTGAGTGTTTCTTCCCGTGTCTTTCTTTTGTTGCACTATATGAAACAGTTCGCGCAAAGTGCTTCTTCTTGTTAAGTTTTTCTGTTGATTTTTTTTCTGTTGAAGCGCGCTGAATATTTGGGGCGGAAGGGGGGGGGGGGGGGTATTATTTCAGATGTAAGTGCGCTATCAAACGCGTGGAACAACATGAAACGCTTGAGCAAATAGATGGCAGCTGTGGAAACTTTTTTTGCGGACGAATCCTAGTGGGTGCGCGTTCGGCGGACGCCGGCCGTGCGCGTGCTTTCTCCAGCCTAGCCAAGTAATAATTTCGCGCCAAAAACACTTGTTTGGGCACATCGTCGAGCCCAGAGAAGGTGGCACGTTCCCAAGTGGAAATCGGCAAAGGCTGAGCCCAACGGACCGAGAAAACGACAAAGTAACAACGATGGCAGGCCCAGCAAACACGCATACAGCGGGGAAATGAGGATTAAAAGTAGCGCCATCCGGTGCTGTGGCAACGGAAAGAACTAAAAAAAAAACAATAACAAAATCAGCACGCACAATGGGCGCGCATGGGCAGGTCGCTATCTATAAAGCCGGTCGTGGCCACTACTACAGTGGCTAGAATTCTAGCCACTGTACCACTACTAAACTTGACGAATGGAACTTTTTTTCGGGATTACCACATACGCACGGACGTGAAGCCTCATCCATTACCTTTGCAAGGTCACCCTTGTTTCTTTTTTTCAGTGTGTGTGGCTTCAGATAGCGGGTGCTCTGGATATGCCTTGCCTGCCTCGAAAAAGGAGGCGGACCAAAGACCGGAGAAACTATAGGGCGTTACGATGTACAAGAAACTGGAAATCCCCGCACCTTTTTCTGTTTTATTTTTTGTTGTCATTAATTAGTAGCGTTATCATAGATTTCCCAACCATACCTCTAAGCACCAGATTGACTTTTGTTACCTTTTCAACACCGGGGCATTCAGTTTGTTCATTCGGCAACATTATCCGGTGCTGTGTTCATGAATCTATACATATATTCTTTTCACTTTGGGTTTTTTTGTGTGTGTGTGAGTGCGTGTGTGTGTGTACAATCGTCAGCCGGTCAATCATAGGGATGCGTTATCACCCTCAAACGGGTCAGCGCGCCCCGCTCGAGAAGTGGTAGCGCAAGGTCCGGCAAATCCGTCTTTACAGCGTTGCTTTCACGTGGACGCCCTGGCTTTCACGATCGGTCGCAATCGAGCACTTGCTGTGACACCAATCCGCTCGTGTTCGCGCCCGCGCTAATAGTCTGACCGGGACCCAGAATCGAGGGGAGGCAAAAGAGAAAAAAAAAAGAGAGAAAAGAGCAAGAAACCAAGCCGCTTCGGCTCGACCTGCATAGATATTCCGACCCCCGTCCTATATATGGTCCCCCGGCCACAATGTACAAGCCTATGGACAGAAAATGATTTACCGTGGAGAAGGCATCGGCTTTTTTTGCTCTTTTCTCTTCGTCCACCCTCTTGCGCAACAGGCATCAATGGCTACCGCCGAACTCCATCCTGGTCGCTTTCATTCAAGCCGCTCGGCCGCCCATCTGCGATGCCGCGCCGCGGAGATATCCTGTTCACGCCGCGCGATGCCGGCGTGGAGGGGTTGGAAGCCTGCCTCCTCGCGCCAGAAATCCCTGAAAGGCGCGTGTTTTCCCAGCGACCTACCTACCTACCTACCTTCGCGCCGCCGTATACGCCGAGCTGCATCATAGTCGGTCGGCCTGGTGTGAAAATCTTCTCCAACAGGATGCTAAACGATCGTTGGCGAAACGAGAACGATACACCGGGCACTCACTCTCTGCAGCTGCTCCTACTGCTGCTCTGCTTGCGCTGGGTTTTTTTTTTTTTTTTTTTTTTTGCAATTGCGGAGGACGCAGGCGTGCGGCAATCGTGACGCATTCGCGCGCCCGAAATGCGCGGGTTTCCCTCCTTTCGTGCTTTTTGTTTGGCCCCCGAAATTTGGTTTCCCAGAGAGTGGTGGACGCGTGCACTCCGAAATCGCGACGACGCGTGCACTTGAGCAAACTACCTGCGCTCGGTCTCTTTCATGCACCGGCGACGCAACAGGACCGTCGTTTTACCTCGTTCGCTTCTCACCTCAGAGCCCAGTAGCTGCTTTTATTTTTTGCTCTCTTCGTTTGCCCGCCTTTTTTTATCCTCCCTCGAACGCGTCGTCGGTTCCCCGGTGAGTTGCGCGAAGCTGAGCAAAGCGGGGCTTCTTGACGCGGAGAGATAACGAGTGCGCGTAACACTTGCCGTCGCCATCCGCCATTACGGGTTGTAACCGCCTCTTAGTGGCCCATTTTTTGTTTTTGCTTGTTTGTTTCTTGCTTCGTCTCGCCATGCAAAAGACGGCTCTGGTAGAGATGAGGATGCACCGATCCGCGCGCGCAGTAGTTTTCTCCTCCAGCGTCCATTGGCACGGCCGTGTCCCGGTTCATATTCTCCCGCTATGCTTGCATGTGCACGCTTCAGGCACCACACCCCGTCGAGGATCTGTACGAAAGTTTTCCCTCTTTTGCCGGCCTGCTGCCCGTCGGGCTTGGGTAGGCTGTCGGCTGTAATCTGAGTATTTATGTCTTTGTTTAAGGATGCGCTAACTCAACGTCTAGCACGCACTGCAGCGGCCTCTTCTTGTTTTTCGTTTCGCTCAGTTCAGAGTTTTGTGAAGGCTCGTTTTTCGCCGACTGGAGTCGCATTACCTCGATCAATTGCCTGACGCTTGCGCAAACTTTGCAACAATTTAGCCTTTCCCTAGCCGACGCAACAAAAGTGGTGATACCAAAGTGAATCATGCATGGACAAAATCTTTCAGAATAGCAGGGAAATCTGCGTATGGCATCTACCTCTGTTCTCGCGAGTCGAATCGTAAAATATTATCGCCCTGCGTCATAGAAGACGTGCGGAAGTGAAGATGCGACGTCAAAGAAGACAACGACCTCGGCTTTATTCCTTGTATGTAAACTTTTGGGGCCCTATTCTGGACTCCGTGAATTCTCCATGAATTCTCCATGTTTTTTGCGTAGGCAAAACGTAAGCAATCAGTGACGTGTTCACGTATAGCTCGGACGAAATGCAGCGCAATCTGACGATAACTCACCTCACAAACATCACTGCCAAGCTTTCAGATATTGCGGATAAAAGAGGTAGAAACATTTGCTACGTATTCTAAAAATTAAGACGACAGTTGAGGCTGGCAAAAAATACACATTTCTTAAGGTTAAAATTGGCGTCAACACTACAAGGCGATGAAGTAACGTTCATACGAAAGCGAGCGAAAAGCGTGTGTTAGCTAAGTAACATCACACTGTCTTTTTCCCGCATCTATTTATTCCTTTCAACCGCGTTTAATAACAGTTGAGCTCTCTGCTTCCATGGCAACTTGCAAGGTTTGTTCCTTTATCACCTCTGCCAGCCGTCACCGTCGCCACTTTATCATCTGTTGCTATGTTGCTAGTTTTGTGGCCTGACCACCGAAAAAGACGACCATGACCATCGGTTGCATGACGCGGTAAGGACAGCGGAACGCTACGTCAGGTAATTGCAGAGCGTGCTGATGCCACCGATTCACTCACTCGTCAAGCTCGAACTCAATCAGCGCAGTAATTAATAAAACAGTCAGTTTTCTTTGTTATTTTTCTCTTGAATTCGATCGTGTGACTAACCACATTACTAGGATGAGTGTAGACAAATGCAGTGCGTAGGGTTCTTTGTAATGGAGAGGCTTGTACTGCCCTATTCTGTTGCTGTCACGTCAAACCAATACCTGCTGTTTTATTGTCGAATGAAAACCAAAACACTGGGAGTTATTTTTATGCTCCATTATCGCTGACTTGTAAACAGCCAAACTTTATTTATCTGGCCAGGAAACTCTTGTAAGCCGCTCCTTGTGGGAAACTGCGCCTTTTTCAAATGCACGGGGATTTTACGCCGCCGAACGTCCATGAATGTTTTTGCCCATTTCATGGCGATGTCCGCCGCCATTTGCAGTGTTACGTAAAATCACGTGACTTACGCAAGAAGTTTTTATACAATCTCCTCGGACTCACGCCGGCTGTAGTTGCCAACGTGTAACGTATACGTTCCGCCAACTGTTTATATTACCTCACGCCTTCTCATCCAATCACACAAAGGGCGTGGCCTACAAGCCACATTGTTGTTGAACAGCAAAAACAGGCCTACGTTGTCGTATCTGTTGCTCTTCGTCTAGCTTTTAAGCGTCGGCCAAGAATTACGCACCTTTAGCGGAGAAAAAGTCCCAACATTAGCAGTGCGGCTGAAAGCACGATGATGAAAGCACACGCAGCTACTTTGTCATCTGGAAGCGAGTCACAAATATGGAAGCCAATCAGACAAAGCTTCTGCCTAATTACGAATTCACAGAGTATTCGCGGAGCCAAGAATGGGGCCCCTAGGTGGTCCATTGCACCTATAAAGGGGGTTATGGCGGGGACGATGAAAACGATGATGATTATCTTGCATGCACTGCGATGCCGCACATGCCACACAAGAATACATCATCCGGAGGCCCGTATCACAGAAAAAGCGCCATCGTCCTGTAATAAGTATGAGCTGTATACAGGACGTATGGTCTCAGCAAGAAAAGTCGTTATGAAATTTCAGGTCGCGCTGCGCAAAGCTTGTTTATGATGACATATCCTTGTAATTCTGACAGGCCGCATCGTCCACATCGTGCAGGGGTGTAGTCACCTCAACCCTTTCGACATCCTTTAATTCGGGATGATTTACAGGACCATTGTAAGCGAGAGACATTCCTAGTCATCACTCGTCAGTTGCTACCTTTTGAAGCAGCTGGGCGAACAGAGTAGAACCGTGGGCCTGAAAATTAATATGCAGAAAACTAAAGTAATGATCAATAACCTCGGGACAGTACAGCGGTTTGAGATAGGTGGCGCGGCAGTGGAAGTGGTAAGCGAATATATCTACTTAGGCCAAGTTGTGACCCCAGATCCCAACCATGAGGCAGAGATAATTAGAAGGATCAGAATGGGGTGGGGTGCATATGGCAGACATTGTCAGATAATGAATAGCAGACTACCATTGTCGCTGAAGAAGAAAGTGTATGACAGCTGCATCTTACCGGTACTCACCTACGGGGCAGAAACTTGGAGGCTCACTAAGAGGGTTCAACTTAAATTGAGAACGACTCAGCGGGCAATGGAGCGGAAAATGATAGGTGTAACATTAAGGGACAAGAAGAGAGTGGAGTGGGTCAGGGAACAAACACGTGTTAAGGACATATTAGTAGAGATTAAGAAGAAGAAATGGACGTGGGCAGGGCATGTAATGCGAAGGCAAGATAACCGCTGGTCAATAACGCTAACAGAGTGGATCCCTAGAGAAGGCAAGCGTTGCAGGGGGCGGCAGAAAGTTAGATGGGCAGATGAGATCAAGAAGTTTGCGGGAATAAATTGGTCACAGTTGGCACAGGACCGAGGTAATTGGAGAATAATGGGAGAGGCCTTTGCCCTGCAGTGGACGTAGATAGGCTGGTGGTGATGATGATGATGATGATCATGAAGCAGCTTAGCGGGTTGCGTATAAGACACCACGAATTCTACTATTGTAACCAATGTAACACGGGGAAACACGCACATAAGCTACGCCTTCTCGATAGATGTCGGAGATTTGTTCTAACATTCCGTACCGCACAGTGAACTCCTGCTGAATATTGTTGAATTCATTGAACCAAATGGTGGTGTTTCAGCTTTAAAAAATGCAGCAGGTATTTCTGTCCGTAATTTTTTAGTTCTTCTTGGACTCTGCCTAAGCGCAACGTATACCTCTCGTTAGACAATAAACTTTTATTCAAAAGAAAGGCATTTGCATTTGCTCGTCTCTTGCACCACTACTGCGCAACATTTTTGGGCGAGTATCAATCATGCTACCCGTTTAAACATAGCGAACTTTGCTGGCGAATTGACTGAGGAAAGAAGCTTCCCAAAAGATGCGATAAGAATCATGCAAAGCCTTTCGTAAATTCTAATGAAGGTGCGTCTCCGAGATACCGTTGCATTGCGGCAAAGTTTATATCGGCCAAACCGGTCGATGTTGGAATTACCGGCCACGAGAACATGCCCTTTCCATAATAAGCGGGACTGCATAACACTTCCCGTCACCCTGCGAAAAATGGCACTGTGAACCCGAATTGGAAGAAGCAAAAATTTTGAACAGGGGTTGGGATGTCACGGCAGGAGAAGTGGCGAAAGCGTTTTACATCAAACGAAAGGAACAGGATTGCGTGAATGAGTGAACGTTGTCAATAAGAGTCTACCTCCTGAGATAATTTTATGTTCTTTGATGTGTGCCTTGATCAGATGCGTGTCTTATTTTGTGTGCGCGTTTGCGATTGTTCCTGTAATATGTATGCATGCTTTTTTTTATTTTTCAAATGAAATCCAACTTGCGAGTTAGCACCCATCCTGACTGTTCGCCGTCCGTGTCTCTACTCCGCTAAGTCTTCTTTCCTTAATAATGAACCAACTCGCCCAACAACACGTTTCACTGAAGTAAAGGTTGTAGAGGTTCGATGTTGTTCCTTGAAGATGATGATGATCTGCGTTGGTGCCTGATGGTTGCGGCACTTGACGACACGACGACGATGGTTGATGGAGGGTTTTTCAAAACTGTATATTTACACGGAGATACATATACAGAATATTTACAGACTGAAGATAGACAGAGTAAGAAATAAAATGGGGTTATAGGTCAGCTAAAACGTTGTGCACGCGGCACCCCCGTCAGCGACGGACCCTGACCTTAAAGCTACCCAAGTGGTGCGGTCCTCCCTAGCCTAACCTGGCTAGCCCGGCAATACGCCGGCCGTGCATAGCACATTAAACCTTGAGGATTCGACCCCGAGACCTCGTGTCTCGTGGTTTTAATGGGTTACTTAGGCCCCACCCCCGATGCACAGGCCAATCAGCATCCCTTGGCGATCTGATTGGGCGGGTTACCACATCCGGGTTTAAACCGCGGTGGGCAACGCCCCCCGTAACCCTGAGACATCGGTCACCCTCTCTCACAACAGGAAGAAGGAAAATATCAAAAGCAAACCAAACACAGCAAACACTCAAAAAACCCGCGAAAACAGGTGCAAGCGCCAAGGACACGATTCCACGAACGTGGTCTGCATGCCTGTTCCCACGCATCTCGTCCGAGACAGGACAGCTATTCAAGCCAGCTGAAACCCATAAACATCCGCCTTGACGACCCGGCGCGTCCCAAGATTCTCCGGCGTTGACAGGCGATGCCCCGTTAATTGGACCGTGGGCCAGAAACAGCGCGTAGGGACAAAAGGACGCGGCGGCCGGCTCAGGCGTCGCCTCTGCCGCGCCCATCCCGGGCCGCAACGCGCGCTCCCTCGCCCGCCTCCGCTCCGAGCGCGCACTGGCCAACAAAAGGTAAGCTATCGCCGTAAATCGGCCGCTGTCTAACCCCAGTTGACAGCTCCACGCTCCCCGTCTCCAGCCGCTCGACGGACCAAATGATTTTACAACCCGCTAATGGAAACTGCGGTGGGGCCCGAGCCAGCGGCCGCCATGCCCTCGGGGTTCCATTTGAGTCGCCAGGCTACCAATGTTTTTCCACGGCTACACCACGCACTTCGGCCAAAACGACGCGACAGCGCAGCTGCGACCCCAGACAATGTGTCCTTCCGCGAACGGCATGACCCAGAGACCGCTTGCTCTTAACGAGCTGGCTGCCATAAAGTCATTCATTCCCACTTCTCGGAACCGCCGCTTCCCACGCGTTCGACTTTGCAGCGTCGCTGGCGCCTGGAACCCTTACAACTGAATTCACCTCGGGCTTTCAAAATCAGATTACAGAACTAAATGCAGTGGGGTGGTGTGGTCCCGTAATATCGAGTGGTGTAGCAACACATTAAATGGGTCAATCGGCGTTCAGAGTTTCTGCCCATTGTCGGACCATGCGCGGTGAAGAGAAAATTTTCGGCTGTGATTCTGCCCACACAAAATTGCGCATGCCTCGGAGCATGCTGCAGGCAGGTATATATGGAAAGAAAGTTTTACCGCCAGCGCCAAATAAATTAAACACAGTTCGCCGTTGAGTCTACAGGGACATTTAAGACATGTTTAAGTCTACATACAGCTCGGCAAGCGCCTCGAGTTCGACCTGTTTTCCCGCGCATTAGTTGAAGGACGGGTGATATTAACGCGAAAACAGTGGTTAACTCGGTAAGTCGAAAAACTAGCGTCTAGGGCAAACAACCGCACACAAAATGGCTAACTTGTGCGCACAATGTCCAATGGCCGAAATAATTTCACATAATACTGTTAGTAATTACATGGTGAAGGCGGCTACATGAAATTTTAAAAACAATTTACAATCAACTTTTCAGAGGGTCATTGACCGATAGCTCTCTAAGATCTCAGTTTACGTTCATCCAGAATTTTCAAATTACCACTGTGTGTCCTGAGTGAAAGGTTGGTCGCAAGATACTACGATCATATGCGGTTGTGAACGTTCAAGGGAACTGAACCGAATATATCGAAAAACTCCCGGCAGACCTCACCGGAATAGCGCCATAATATTTTTTGCTAACGTATTGCGGCAGTTCTCCTTAAAAATACCAATTTCTCCTAACTTTATCCCGCATTTTGTATTTCACCTCCCCGAAATCTCACCGATGCGCGGTAAAATTCACGTCCATGAAAGCGTTCAAAAAATCGACTACTAGCTCATTCTTCTGCTGCAGAGTCCCTTACTTCCTGTTTAAAAGAGTCTATTTGTAACAGAAAAAAAATGGCTGTTGCAAGAATAGTTTGTGAGATTTTTAAATCGAAGCTTTAGTGCCCTCACTGGTGCTGTTATTCGTCAATACTCCCGGCAGGAAAGCCAACTTTCTCTTACGATGATGAAGAACGATCGGGGTGAAATGAAAGAAAAAAGGCTTCCCGTGGCCGGAATCAAACCTGGGTACCTGGCGTGATGAAGCCGGCGTTAATCCGATTGCTCCATTTAGACATGGTCGAAGCGGTTTGGAAATGTCCGACGACATCAAAAGAACCAGCCACGAGAAGAACGGCGTGGCTGTTAGCCACAAGACGTTAAGCCTAACTTCCCATTTTGGGCTTCAGGACGTTGGGCCTAACGTCACATCTTGGCGTTTAACCCCTCAAACCGGCAACCACCCAAACAATGGATCACTGAACGCCAAGCAAAAGGTACCGATTCCAGCCGTCACCCCAAACCCAAACGTTAGGCCTACGGAGTGCACACCCGAGAGTTTATGTTGTTATTCTAGAAAAGTGCTCCGTTCCTCCAGAGTAGCACATACTGGCAGTGTGGGACTGACCAACCGAAGAATCCATCACGAGAAAGCTCCGGGTTCAACAATCGCCGTCGTTTAGACGGAGGGGTGCGTGATTTTTTTAATACTTTGTCAATACTTTGACAGGAATACTTTGACAGATTTTGCCAGAAGAAGAATACTTTGTAAGATTTTTACAAAGGATTTCATGAGCCAATGCAGAGGGTTTAAGCTCCACATATCTCATTGAGGCAGCACACCACACGGTCTTCATCAACCGAAGTAAACACATATCATACAATGTTCAGTAAAAAATATAGGGTGCATTGGCGGCAACTCCTGCAGTTTCTTCTGCGGAAATATATATGTGAGGTCAATGCGTGTATTACAGTGCATCGAAAGTGAGGGAAGTGCGTATCGCTCCCTTTCCTCTCATCGACATCCACAATACCATGGCCGCGCACTATATCTGACAGGGTGGCTGCGCAGCAGCCACGGTGTGCACCCGATCCACATTGATCCAACTCGCTGCAGAAACAATTGAAACTCTCACAAAAAAGCCTGACACGGATGTTTTGGATAGGGGCTCCAAGAGTACTAAAAAGTCTCGTTCACATACGGCCACCAGCAAGCGTTCTTCATCTGGAGAATAAATTATCACGTGAGCTATTCCTCCAGGGTGGCAAGCATCACAGCATTGCAGGCTACCTAAGTAACAGGAAAATACAGTACCAGCTCCTACGCCCCTTAAAACGGATGGACGTAAGCATTGCAGTCATTCAGGAGACAGAGCGTCGGAGCGATTAAGACACAGAAACATGCGTTAGATGCCTTTAAGAACATTACTGTGTATTTGTCCGCCACCCCGCAGGCTTGCTTGGGGTTGTCTTCGCTTCACAAGAAAGAAAGCAAAATTTTTCTGTATCACCTGAAGTCTGAATGATTCCGTGTGCCCTACTTGCTCTGATCTTGTCATTGCAGGTGTTGAATGGTTTATTATTTGCCCCTACACACAGGCAGTGGCGGTCCCAAGGGGGGGGAGGGGGGGGGGGGCGGTCGCCCCCCCCCCCCCCCAAAGAGGTCCTCAGTTTCCTATTTTTAGTTTTTTGAAGCATTTTACTTGCGTGAAGTTAAATCCCAGCGGGTTGCACCGCATACGCGCACACGCCTCCATGGTCATCACCACCTCCACAGAATTAACGCAAGGAGGGGAGCGATTCTTTATTCGCCTCGATCCCCCCTGCCCCCCCCCCCCCACAAGAAAAAATCGCCCCCCCCCCCCCCCCAAAACCAATCTCTGGGACCGTTACTGCACACAGGTGAATTTTCCTCGAAAATTCCTCTTTTTATCCCACGGAAATGTTCTTCAACGCCACCCCAGCTCGGGGACGTTAGCTTAATAAGGGCGAGGCTTTCGACTTGGAAACGTGTGTTAGAGACATGTACTCAGGCCTACATGAGTAATTTGGGCATATTAATTATACAAGTAACAATTAAGCGAGTAGAAAAGTACGTTTACGCTAAATATCCTGTTTGCATGCGAATGTGGACATGTGCCCAGTCAGAGTATCCGAGAGAAAAAAGATATACGTGAAAGGAACAGCATGGTGACAATAGTGAAAAGATGCGTTCGATAGTTGCACACTAGCGCTTTCACAATCGCAAAATATGCATGGTGTATCAAAAACAAACAAGCAAACGTACACACACGAATGCACCGTGAAATGGAACACTTCGCGCTTCAAAGACACGTGGATAAATTTGGCGTATCCGCGAGGCGTTTCTTGAGGACGCAGAAAAACTGCATGAAATCCTAGCCACGCACAGCTTCGCTTTAAACTTGGAACACTGCAATCTTCGTACGTTTTTCCATTAGCCTAACGCCCGAATAATGCAACTGCTAGCAATAATTTCTAACCTGGCTAAGAAGAATACCTGAGTGCAAGATTGTACAAAGCTACCCACCATTAAACCCACGGAAGATCCGCCCGGTCCTCTAATCCCCGCTATCCTTGCGTCTACCATTTCATTAGAGAGTTATAGCAGAGCGGAAAACCGTCCCTGTATGGTACACGGTACGCCAGCGCACGCGCACAACCAGTTTTTTCGCCTCGGCTCACGCGCTGTGGCACCGGTCGCCTACTGGCTACTGCACCAGACCGGTTCTCCGCTGTGCTATTACTCGCTATTATGGGTATCCCACTCGCTCTACTCTCCCCATCACTCTCTACAGCTTTCCAGTTCAACACAGAACTGCGTTAATACATTTTAGAGTCCACAATTCCTTGAAATGCAAAATGCCGCTGCCTCTGTCCGGCTTCAATTACTAAAACAGAATCCTGCCTGGACGCAATTAGCCCGCTCCAGTTTTCGTGGCGTCGCACGAAGCGCAACTTACACGACAGCCGTAAGACAGCGCGATGAGAGTCGCCGTGAACCCGTTCACAACGCGCGCGGGTCCAGAAACGAGGTCGAAAGAAGCACGCGCGAACAATGGTCGCGGACACGTGAACTTTCCCGTCGCGCGGGCCGCACCGTATACGACTTCGTGCCGCGGAGAGGACCGGGCGATGACGCCGCTTCGCCGGCTGCAGCTGCCACTACTCTACCCTGGCAACTACCGTAAACCCTCGTGATAACGAAGTCGGTTTATTCGAAATATCGCTTTAAGCGAGTGTTTCATGGTACCCAACGCACTGCACTCCCAAAAAGTCATAGTCGCTTTAAATGGAGTAAGGAGGGTTTACTGTACCTTCCTATTTTAACGCGACAGCATTACGAGTAGACACCCAGTTGGGGGTTTCTAAGTGACTTGTCGGTTCATAGTAGGGTCTCACATCTCTGTAAACATGTAATAAAATTGATGCAAAGGGAGGTTGCAAGAATTTCAGTGATGCGATGCTGTGACGTGCGAGACTGCGGTAGCATATTGCAAGACGGATTAGAACAAATTAGCAGTATTTAGCGTGTTCTGTTTACGGACGGCCTTCTATCCACCAGGATGAAGTTAGGCACGACTGCGCCGGCCCAAATTACGATAAACCGACTAATTCATGAAATTAGCGACGTATATTATTTACCGCTGATATACATATTTACCAAAATGTTACTTATTATCATTTAGGGTTCAAATAAAGATACTTTGTGAACTGTTGTGACACCATTTCAGATGAGATTAAAGGCTGTTACGTTCGTATCAAGATTTGGGAATAAACTTCTTTTTTGCTATCCGTTCACTTCATGCCCTATGGCTGGAGAAGCTTTTGCCCAATGAGTTGAGGGTGTAATGTTTGCAGCCCTTTATAAGTAATCCGTTAGATTGAATGACCAAGAAAGAAAGACCTCCGTGATTGCTGGCTTAACGTAATTGACCGAGCCAAACCAAACAGGAAGGGCACCTATTGTGTGGAGACCTCAACAATCAGTTTTTTTCGTTTGTTTGTTTGTTTGTTTGTTTGTTTGTATGTTTGTTTGTTTGTTCACAATGCTAACTTCGTCACCCCACGCGGCCGACGTCCACAAGCAGCAAAAAAAAAAAAGACGCTGGCATGAACACGCCAACAGCCAACAATAATTCTCAAGTATCCCTGACAGCAATACGCACGGAAATTCCCGAATCCAGAATTCCGAATATGCTTGTCGACGAAATGGATAATCGCAGTAGTTTTACTCTGGTTTTACTACTCGTTTCATTTTATTTTCTTTTTCTTTTTTTAGATTACATCTCTAACAGCTTGCCAAACAACGGCCCGTGTTGCTGCACGATGCGCTTCAAGTGCAAAGGTTACTACTCCCAACACCCCGCAGCATCGTGCTTCTGTCAACTTCCGCGTCAATTACCCGCTTCGCGTTGTCGCCTGCATCGCGCACCGCTGCCCAAAACCTCCAAACCGCGCCCGCATTGCGGCTTCGCCCAAGGTATCATCGCGGAGTGTCCGAACCGCCCCAAGTGCTGAGCGGTGAAATAAACGACAGGGGAAAAACGACAGGGCGACGCGGCTGCCACATTCTACCTCCACAACCCTCTTCCTCTCTCTTAAGCCTGTCCGAAACCGAGAAATAGAAGGGAGGGAGAGAGACTCCCCCTCTCACCGCGGGCTCCGTTAGTTTCTGGGTTTCGCCCGGCACGCCGCCCGCTACCTCTCACCCCTCCCATTTTTGAGGTTGAAAGTTCAAGGCCGTTTGCTTATATAAGCCGGGCGGCTCCTAGAATGCGCGTGCGTGCTCCGGGGCGCACTCACGCACATTTCGTTGCATCGTATTTGACGAGCTTTTGTTTTTTGTTGTGGGCCAACTTCGAGTGCGCGCGTGCCTTTTCGGGTCTTCTCACCCACTTACAGAAGCTGCTCGCGCAACGGAGAGAGGGCGAGGGGCAACCAGTGGAAGAGGGAGAGAGCGTGACCGCTTAAAAACTCGCGGCGCCCGTTACACGGCTCTCCATATCTGACCGAGCGCTCGGCATCGACGGGGCATCCGCGCGACTCACATAGCAGCCTCCAGTTAGCTCTCTTGACGAGCGACGACGTCCAACGACCCCCCGGCCGAAAGAGGACATCAGAAGCCTGCGCTGCCGCATCGCAAGAGGATAAACGTCCCCACCCAAGAAGGAGGATTCCCCGTCATACGTCAGGCATTCAGGTACTTAGGCGTCCGCTCACGTCCATCGTTGGCTTTGTAATACAGTATAGGTCACGAAATGTTAACTCCTCCCTAATATATCTTCGCTGACTCGAAAGTTAACAGCCCCTTTTTAAAAACGCGCACCATAAAAAAAAATCATTTTTTGATACACTTTCCGCAAGTGGGCGAGATAAATTCAAGGCTGTAATAACGAAGCCATCTTTCTATAACTGTTTATGTCGTTACGCAATGGCTATGCTTATTTAATAAGACTTGCGTAATAGTGCGTTCAAGCCTATTTTATTACATTTAACATTGTGCCCGTCCTGAACCCAGGACGGCTTTGTTGCTGTAAAGCTGTCATGGACGTTGTTTTTATGCCGATGAAGTCTTCTATTCACAGCGTCTATTGAAATGATTTCACGAAAATAAATTTGTTATAGGATGGTTCCTATGATGGTTTACGTAACTCGAAGAGATGAGCTCACAAAACTCTTTATTTGCGGATGTTCGAATGCATACATTTTTGCTAAAGTTACTTGTATCTCAATTGGAATGCATCTTCGCTGAACGCCGTAATCTAGATTAACTGCCCCCACGAGAGAAGGAAAGGCAGGTTTACTGCTGCAGAAGTCATGCTAGTCACAATTGCACTAATGATTGTGTTGCGAAATTTTACAGCACTAGTGCAAACCGAAGCGGTCGCAGAAGTAGGGGTGCGGCGCACGTTAAAGATCCCCAGGTGGTCACAATTAACCCGGAGCGCTCCACAACGACGCGCCTCATCGCCTGTGTAGCATCGGTGCGTTGAACCTCGTAATTAATCAGTCAGGTTGTGTGTGTGTGTAGGGGGGGGGGGGGAGGGGGGTAGAGCAGAAGGTAAAAAGAGGAAATAGAAACGCGTTTTGCTGTTCGTGTTTTCTGTGAGGTAGCCGTCCCCTTGGCACCGCTGTGGAAAATTTTGGCCGCTTATTTGCACTGGTGAAGCGCAACGAATGCCTATATATAAGCCTAAACTCTTCACGCAATGAGTGGGCTTACAAGCGCAAAAAAAAAAAAACAATGTTGCCGGTTTTTGTTTTCAACCCTGGTCCAAAGTTCAGGAGGATGGCCTCTAAGGCTTAGTGAAGCAGCAGTGAGCTCTGAGGTAGAGCCAAAAGCGAATGCTACGGCTTATCCTACTTCATGCCTGACGGCGCGAACGCTTTACCTTTGGCTGCGAAACCGTTTCCCCATAACTTACCGGTCGTGAAACGGGTGAGTGCGCCTTTAAGAGATTTGGGCGGGGCAGTGCGCGCTTTCCGCGATAAACAAGGACTTCGGTAACGAAAATCCGCCGAGGTCGAACGCGGCTAAACTATGTTTGTCGAACGAAATCTCGGTTATTGCCCCGAGAACGCGCTCCCAATTCCACCGCAAAACAAAACGTAGACTCTTCTTGGTGCTTTCGGAGCTGTAAGCACTGTAAGCACTGTAGACCTTCTGATGGCACGCGTTTTTACTCTTTCCCGCGTACCCTTCTCCACGCCGCAACCTTGGAACGAACGAGCGATTATATGGGTTCACTGCGCAATTGCTCGAAGCTCTATCTTGACCTTGGCTGAGCTTGAAGGCCAGGTGGACGATACGAGGAACGAGGCGTTTTGGGGTTTTGTACCTGGAGTAACTAAGGCTTCGCTCCAAAATCATTTCTAAAGCTTCGTTTTTACTTAGCAGGCTGGCGAAACCAGCAGGGAAAACTGCATCAGCTGCACTTTTTGTTCGCAGCTATACTGCCATGGGACGCAAGCAAATGCCGTTCCGACACAAAAGACATCACATTTTAACCTTGGATCTATGGTACACATTTCGAGGGTCATATTTTCTTATTTCTGTATCACGGCTCAGTCTCCAAAAATGTAAATTTAGGTTTGAACGCCACACGGCAAGCCCTGGCTATGAGGCGTGCCGTTGTCGGCAGCTGCCGAATGGTTATGACCATCTGAGGGTTGTTAGTATGAATACAGACTTCGTTCTTTTATTTTTAGATGCGACTGCATCTCATTCACTCGCCTTGTCCCTGCATCCGGCTTCGTCGGCGTCCGCCCCTCCCCATTCTCCTCGCCGCGCCAGCTGCGCTCTCCGCCGCTCTCCGCCGCTCACCCCCTCTCCTCTCCGATAGCGAACACTCTCTCGCGAGGGGCATTGGATTGTATTCGAATGGATTGGCTTGGCTTGGCTTGGATTGGATTAAAGTGGATTGTGTTGGATTGTGTTGCGTCATAGCCGCGGCAGACGCACTGGCGCCGGCGCGTCCCCTCACCGTTATGCGCGCTATAAAACGCGGTGCCTGCGCCGCTCCGCTCCATCCCATCGTTTCAGCGCCGTTCCTCCGCTGTCCAACGCTGCAACGTGAACCCCCTATGCGTCGCATCTACACAGGGGTTCTCGCGAGGGGAGGTGGGAGTTTTTAGTGTGCAGTTTTCTTGGCGGAGCTATCTAGGATTTGGTGGTCACAAAATGTAAAGCATGAGTTTTTTTTACAGCCCAGCCCTTCCCCCCTCCCGCCCCCAAAAAGAAATAACGCCTTGAGAGGAGGTCATCAGGTGAGGTGGAAGAGGACTCGTTTCTGATTGAATTACAGGTGAAGAGGAGAGGAGATAAGGAGGGTGGCAGGTGGAGAGGGTGAAGCGTCTGGATGAGGGGGAAAGAAGAACACAGTGTAGATGAGGTTGATGAATGTGGAAGTTAGCGATGCATATTGGTTAGTTTTAGCTATGGAAGTTGCTGGAGGAACAGCCAGGGTTTATAAGCTGGTTTATCGGTAGTAATATAGCATCATTCTACTACTGTTGGTGTTGTAAGAGAGCGCATGACGGGTTAAGCTTTTGGTGGTGAGCGACGCAGGCAGATAGAAAAACATCCGGTCGCTCGGATCCCTTTAGGGATATGAAAGGGAGCGCTTCACGTGTACGGGGCATAATTTGCCGTTGGTGTTTTTTGTTGCGCATCTATTAGATATACGACCACCGAAATTAGGAATTGAACCCCAAGGTTTCGTGCGTCGCGGCACGATGCTCTATGGAATTATGCCGCCGCGGCATAATTCCACCTTTCTTCCTTGTATGCGGATGTACCATTAAAAGTGCGTTCGAAACTACCCGTAAAACGTCTCGTCAAAAATCATAATCACCGAAAGAGTGCTGATATGCAGACCATGAATCTGTTTCGAAGCGTGTCGCCGGCATCACATGTTGTTCCGGCACCTCTGTCAGCGGATAAACTACCGATCCGATTCCGTATTCAGCAAGTAAATGTCTTGTCACATAATATTGACTGGACAACAGCGGTGCTCATGGGCGCGTGACTGCTTCCTTGGCCATGACCCTTTTCTCAGTGCGAGGGGAATACATGTAACGACATAAGCCTGACGGGAGCCCAACACACTCTTAGTTGTCTGCTGAAACTGACGATGAAATCCTAACATCGGTCTATAAATGCAGTGCATTTGCATTGACACTGCGGCCGTGTTTCTGTGTAACAAGTTATGCCGGATATGGGACAAAAGATGTGGGAAGCAGGAACGTACGGTATGTGATAATAACGTTGAGGGCATGGGTATGAGTAACCAATGGTCCAAGTGGCTAGTAAAAAGGTCAAAAGGAGGTACCTAATATTGGCTGCCGATTCAGCGCACGCGCCTTGACTAATGACACATAGCAAGCATACCAGCCATTAATAGTGACACGAAATTTCAAAGCTGAGATAACTATGTAAAATGCTTCCTTTTTATCAGGAGATATCTCCCAGCAAGCTTCAACAGGAGCAGTTCAGTATAACATTTTAAATTCATTTTAATCTCTGGCCGCACGAGAACGCCCAGAGGTGGCCAGCATGACGTCATCTGCTACTTGCCCCAAACTGCCGACGTCGGGGCTTCGTGACGAAGCCGACGCGCTGACTGTGGTTGGCGCGCGCTGCTCCGGCTTGTGTACACGTCATGGTTTTGGGACTGACGTCATGCTGCCCGGGCGCGGGGGGACGGTGAAGACCTCGGCAGGTTTGGGCGCGCGCGTCCTGAACGGCAGCGGCACGGCAAGAATGGTGACATCACGTGATACCTCCTGTCATGGCGGCCGCTCGGCGTTCGTTTTGTTGAAACCGAAACTGACACAAATAAACGACGCCGTAAATGAATGTTTACGATGCGCTCGACCGTCTAATGTGTCATTCTATGATTAGTGGGCTGGTAGGCACGCATAGCAGCGAAAAAAGCGTAACACGAAAATTTCGTGTCAGTATTCTTTTAACTTCCCTTCACTTTCACCTCGCCGCAAAATGTTTTGTCCCCACTTCTTCCAGAAGCTCTTCTATCCGCCGTCGTAACGGGACGGTCTTATGTCGCCTCCCGGGTATATTTCATCTCGCTTGGATCATTCCCTTAACGTTAGGTTGGCTTTTTGCAGAACTCACATTTTCTCTCAGTCTTCAACGTGCGCGTACATATGAAAATTGGAATCGCTTCCTCACATCGGCAGCAATAATTGAAAATCACCTACATTTGAAAAGAGCGCCAGCTAACACTGCATAATTACATTTACCAAACCATTGTTCTTGTATTGTTCCTGTACAGCGTTTATTTTGTTCTCACTTTTTCTTTTCCCGTTCAAATTACCATTTCACAATTATCGCGCTTTTATTTGCTATGCAGCCTGTTAGCTAACAATGTAAAATTAGGAACTTCTACTCGATGTAATACTTACAGCTGCATTTTGTAAACCTTCTGTGTTTCGTTTTTGTAACCACTGCTCTCTGTAATACATTTATGGACTTGAGGGTGTCTTAAATATATAAATAAGTAAATAAATAAACCTTCCTATTATAATCGCTCAACATACATTGTCTCTTCTCACGTTACTCAAGTTTCGCGTTACAAAATATGCAAACATTTTTAATCATACAGCTCATTCCTATAAGGAGGGCTTTGGCAGCAGACGCGCTCTCAACTTAACGGACCAACGATAAAAAAAGAAAGCGGGTTTGTGCGATTGCCAACGTAATGGGTAATAAAGATAGGATGCCGTCCGCCGCCTAGTGTCATGCACAGCTGTTGTTTCCACATGCGCACAGCTTCTTTACGAATAAAGGCTCGCGGTGCTTCCGCTGGGTGTTAGCGTGTTCTGCGACCCGCCACAATTAACCTCCTCCTCTATAATTGGTCAGTATCAACAGACAGAGAGTTTAGGAGTGAAAACAGCGTCATGTTTTGCAAGACTAATCATAACGTCGCAATGACCTTGAGCTTCCGGAGCACAAGTGTGGCAGGTGTGACGTCACGCCACGAGGTTCGCTGTAGAGAGGCGTCGCAGCTGCGTTTGCTGAGAGCCTGGCCGCTGCGGTACCACGCTACTGGGCGAGGGTATGGCAGCCGCTTCGCCAGCACTTGGTCTCTCAGTCTCGCCGTGGATGCCTCACCACTGCCGGAGCGCAAATGTGGCAGGTGTGACCTTTCATAGCGTACACACAGTGCTGTGTGTACGCTATGGAGCCAGACTCAAACTTTTCTTGGGCCCTGGGCCAATACTGCTGATTGTACCTTTGGGAACAAAAGCTCAGCTGCGGTTCCTACGAGACTTTGAACTGGACAAATCTCTTATGTTCGTAAGCAGTCCAAGTGTCACGAAAGGGAGACAAAGAGAGAGACAGTGGTTCCTATTTTTCTTTTCGTGGGTTGGTGTTCTTCCTTTTTTTGCACCGTTTACTTTGCATTTTTATTCAGAGAAATTTGCCTTAACGATTTTCTTTTAAAATTTATTCTAATGCCAGAACTTTGCTAGCATCATTTTCTTGTTTCTCATTTTTAACGTTTTCTGTTTGCCTTCTCGCTGTTGTACTTGTAATGTCCAACATTCAACACTCATCACTGTAGTGAACCCCCATCTTGCGTAGCAAGCCTTGTCACTAGCAGGGCTGATCCCACCAGTTTCGATTAAAGAGCTCTCTCTCTCTCTCTCTCTCTCTCTCTCTCTCTCTCTACATAGTCTTTGCAAAACGTAGCCAAACAGACCTTTCGGTCGTCATAAATAGTTTTACAGGTGTTGAACATCATCAACTTTTTCCCCGTAACTTATTTGTCTACATCTTCTTTACGACAGCTATTACAAAACGCGCTTTATACCCAGCTCAATAAATGTTTATTCTCCTCCTCTCTCAGATACTGAAGAACCGTTTTTTTCTATGTTCCTCAATTTGTTTTCCATCTTCGAGCGGCAGTAGCCCTGCTTTTCAACTGTTATGCAACACTAATGGTGCCGTACAAACGCAATACCATACTTATTTTGCGGCTAATGGCAAGGAATGACCACAGGAAGGTACGGCGAATACGGAGACGATTTACCATAACTCTGCAAATATACTTGCGCCTATCTTGTAGAGATAGCATACATAAATCACCTCAAGGAAAGTGTTCATTTCCACGTTGATTTGAACGTTTAAGTCGGTGCTCAATCGACGATAGCCTGTATAAAAATCGAAACTTTACTATCAAAGACCACCAATTTTCCGTCGCAATTACAGTGGCTCCCACACATCATACAAGGTCCACTGGCTGTGCTTTTCTTCGAAGAAATTTAAGGAATTATGGCTACTACGAACTCAGCTGAGAGTGGCGGACACAAGACCCGTTTCTTTGTTAATTGGAGGACTTGCTCTCGTAGAGTTGTTCTTGTGCATTTTTCAACAAGTTTTTCCTCCTCACGCACTTCCTTTTCTCAGGGCTCTAGCTATCTCTGGTCATCACGCATTTTAGCTCTGTTCATTTGTTCCATCAATTGTGTTTCGCGTGTTCCCGCCAAATATTTTTTGTGACGCCATTTTCGGCCCAATCCCGTGGGTGAGAGCTCCCCCTGGATGGCCTAAGAAATATTTTGAAATCGCGAGACCCCCAAGCATTAAAATAACGAATGGTCGAGTAGGCTTCTTAATAAGAGCGTCATTGTTATCGCCTTATCGTCTGCGTTGATAGAATATCCCGATCCTTGAAAGCGGTTCATGACTGTAGTATTTGGGTTTTTGGATCTCAGCGCTTCGGTGACCTACCACCAGGTGGAAGTGACGAGGTTATAAAAGGCGACGCCGTTTTAAATAAAGCCCCTTTGGTATTTACCCTTCAACGAGAGCACGTCTCTCTGCCGGGCCCCTCGGGGCCGTCGCGACGCGACACTACAATGACGAGTACGCGGACGCAAAAGAAAGATGCTTCTTCCTTCAACCTTCCCGCCCGCGTGCATTATCGCACAGAATCTTCCACAACTTAATCCCCATCATCATCACCAGCCCGTTCGCGTCCACCTCAAGACTAAGGCCTCTCCCATGTTCCTATAACCACTCCTGTTTTGCGAAGCGCTAGTTCATTCTTTACCTTTGAATTACCACGTACCATCAACTTGCCCAGTTCAAAATCTCAATGCTCAGCGTAGTGACTGTTCCTTTCCCCCCTCTCTCTCTCTCTGGGCAGCTGTGCGTGCGTGTGGAGATGAAGGCCCAGACGCTGCTCTGCCTGTGCGGGCTGTCGCTGATCCCGCTCCTGCTGAGCATCGAGGCGCGCAGCCTGGTCATCGAAAAGCGCGGCGATGACGGCCAGCTGATCTCAGGACGCACGGGCGGCATGCTGTCCCGATTCGAGCCGCTCATCTCCAACATGGTCGTGCCTTTCCTCGTGGCCACAGGAGTGGTCAGCCTGGTGCGCATGGTGCCCTCTGTGGTCTCGCAGATCCCCAACGTGTTCGGCTTCGCCAAGCGCCACGGCTACACCGAGCTTCCCCGGGAGGTGCTCGAGATCATGCAGATGCTCGACGGGGCAAACATCAAGTACGACGTGGTGAGTGCGCAGCATGTCTGACTTTTGTATTGAAAATGTACGGATGCAGGAGGAGGTGTGAGGGGCTGCAGTGCACTCGAGAGGGGGCTAGGTAAAGTTTTCTCATTACTATCCGAAGATGCTGGGTGTCCCTCCCGCATACAGCCTCTATCAACTTTCGGTGTAGCTCGTGAACTTCAAAAGGCTTGGCAATGACTGCGTCAGTCAGGCATGCTTACACGAAATAGAGTTCGCCTATCTTGATTGAAAGTATAGCACGAACCTCGTTTCTTTCTATTGTTAGCAGCAGAGCTGTTTAAGCCGAGAGTTATCCCTCCGTCACACCAAAAAACCTCGCGGAGCGATGACGTCACCTCGCGTTGCCTAGCAACCCCTGAGGCAGCTGCGCCTACCTTTGCGCTTGCTCCGCTGACCCTCACCGGCGCCCGTCAAGCCGTGACGTCACTGCGCAACACATGGTATAAAGGCTCGGCTGCGTCCAGGCTTGCGCGTGGGAGGAAGGGAGAGGGGCCGCCAGCTCTGGTGTTTCTCCAGCTGGCACCACTAGTGCAAGATGCCCCAATATTTTTGTTTGAATTTGTGACAATATCGATATAATGTGCACGCATGTGCAGCATTCACATATTTTTGTGAAAACATGTCTTCTTTTGATGAATATGAGTGGATAGTGAGCGCTCATCCCGTATGTTTCCTTCCACCCCACTTGTGTATTTGTTTAGCCTCGCTGTTCCGCCACCATTTTAGACCGCCAACTCGCTCGACTGTCCATTCTTCTTCATTTTACTACATGGCTATCTGCAGGCTCTACATCATATTCGGGGGTATTGCCCTCACCCACTTTTCTGTACGGACGCTGACGCAAGTTAAAGCCAGTTCCTTAGTGCGGACTTTGCATAGATTGAAGAATTTTGGGCCCGCAGACACTACCGGTGTGTAGAAGACTCGGGATGCACCGTAATAGCACGAATTAAAGCCGTCTCTCCCTTCGTCGTCGCAGACAAGTGCTGTCTGAATGCTAGACGTTCGCGTAAACGAGTTACGAGAAAGCGACCGAGCGTGACTTCGGGGGCCTCGATACCTCTGCAAGAACAAAGACGGAAGAGCGATGCGCCCGACCATAACTAATGGCCGCTGTTGCGAGCGAGCAGCGTCCCCCTTGACCGCCAGAGCGTATTCGCCCACGCTGAACGGCGGCCGAAGGTGTATCACTGCTGGCAGAAGCCTTCCTGCAATTCCAAGGTCGGTGTGGATGGAACGCGTGACCAGGCTGCCTAGCTAGGAACTGGACCGTGAGTGACTTCGCACAACAAGTACGCGGCAGTTATCCCTTCCAGGAAAAAGAAGGTTAAGGTGGCGGCAACCCGCCAATCACAGCTGCTGTTGGGACGAAAAAACATTGCCATCAGTTTGATTTGCCTCGATTTGCTGTCAGGTTGCGGACAGGGCGAAATGTTCTGCTTTCCACTCTTGTATGTATTCTGATAGCTACCGCACTCTTTTCACTTCAAGCGCATTGGTCTCAACAGCAAACCCTATCTCCTTTCACGTCCTGCTTCCTTAACGAGGCTGCGCACACTTTCAGCATCAATGTTGAAAACAGTATTATTACTTTCGTTCGTATTATTTAGGACATATCAGCCAATTCTTCAAACAATTTGGCATGGAATTGAATGCGTAATCAATTCTGCGGAAAAAGCGTAGGTGACTTCCACAAGGAGGGGGAAAAGTATGACTAGTGAGGGGAGAAGCCACTGTGGAGGGGACGGGGCTTTTTAGGCGCTAAATTTAACTCCACAGTTCCGCGCATGCCCAATACACTATGAGGGTGGCCCACTAAGTGGGAGAAAAATAAAGAAGCACTACGTAACAAGTGGAATTAAATACATAATTTGCCAAAACGGCTCACGTGGCTTGCGATTTAGGGAAAGGGAGCCATTTTGCTCTATATGTAGATACGTACTTCAGTAAATGCGCAGTACCCTATGAAGGTGAATATTCACATTATGAGGCTGGCGACGGTTGATGAGGAGCGGCAGAAGCAGCACCGCGCAAAGGGGAGATCTCGCGCTAAATTTAAATACGTACTGTTTCCTGCCAGTTCAATGGCTTCAGCATCGGAAGTCGGCCGAGCGACGATTTCCGCTCTATCAGCGCGCCAACCGCCGCCACAGAGGATGCACGCCGCGGAGAAACGACGAGCGTAAGGCGGGTGTCGCGGCTAGCGCAATACGCTGCGCCGCCCGTTCTGCTGCTGTCCACTGAAGCGTATGGGGTTGTGTGGCATGCCGGAGAGTATAGCGGAAGCCTCCTTGTCCAGTCAGCAAAAGTGGCGTAGCCACATCCTCTGTATGGATGGGGACTCGTTAACAGATGTATAACTACTCAATCCTCACTCGACATGGTTGTCGAGATGCCGGCGCATGTTTACTGCACTGCTACTGTGTAGATACTACCGTTTTTATTCCAACATATCCGGAAGTGTAGTTAAACAAAAACAAAAATTTGTCTTTTCTTGACTTGGCAAGCAATCACTGTTTGCGATGTTTTTGTACCATAAAATTTCATTTTCAACAAACGCACTTAAGTATGTGTTCAACAAACCCAATTTTTACTACGTTTTATATTTCAAGGGCAAGTCTTCCAACAGCGAGAAACGTCGTTGCCTATTTTTCGCTGTTCTGTGCTTTGCTGACCTGAATCTATTGTCTCTATAATCAACTTGGTTAGACTGGTTTTGCAGGGTAGCAGGTGCCCTTGATGTACCCCCTACTCAACTCTTCCCCGTTTGTTTTTCGTTTCCTCTCCCGTCACCTCCCTCTTGTAGCAACAACAGCCGCAGCACCACGCGTACCACACGACCACCAACCAGAGGTACCCCCTGTACCACCAGCAGCAGATCTACAAGGCCGCCGCTGCCGCCTCGTCCCCCACCGCTCCCAAACCCCTGAGCCAGCAGGGCTGAGCCTGGTGCGGCCCTGGGGGATTCCGAGAGACCGGGCGATCCTCCCGAAAGTAGCGTTTCAATTGAATTCATAAGGGTTCCACGCGCAGGCGGCGTGGATTCACCAGCGAGAAAGACGAATGTCAAAAAGCATGCTTGCAGGAAGAACACAGGGCATTTTTACGTCACGCCACCTCGGCGAATATCCGTGGGCGAAAAGGAGTGCATGTTATGGCGTGATTCATTTGTGTTGACTAGCAGTGCTATAGCTTCAGTGGGAGTGGGGGAGCCTTCGGGCAACGTACGGTAGAGGTGGTAGGGACCCGACAAAAACAAGAGGAATGGAAGACAGTATAGGGCGCATATTGTCTGTTTTCTTTTTCTGCGCATAGTTTTTGTCATGGTGCTGTCACAGTTCAAAAAGAACAAGAGATCAAGGCTAAACTTTGCATCAAGCGTGAAATGTGCTCGTCTTCAGGGCTGAAGGGCCTGTACCCATTTCTCTATGTAGCTTTCACGCATCGCAACTGAAAGGCGACATGTAGGAGGGATCAGTGCTCGAAAGTATGCTGTCAATTCACAATGCCAGACGTTTGTGGTTAACATGGTGGTTGTGACGTTTCCGAACCGCTGGCCGCTGTAGGAGCAGAGCATCGACAAAGTTTGCAAACCACGTAGCTCTATTTATGGCGCTTGTTCACCCGCTTCAGCCTGTTCTTATGCGTTCATAGTGTTCGCCCAAGTATTATCTCAGGAAAAAAAGACGGAAGAGGTTAATGAACCTGGCCAGCTGGTACCTGGTTTTACAAAAGAATTGTGTAGACAGCCTGGTCGCGATTAGAACTTTTTCCGCTTGCCGCCGTGTGTCGCCGCAAAGGTTTTAACTTATTAGTTCCAAAGCAGGCACGTGACAAAATAGATTGCGTGCCCATGTGGTCTCACTTTTGAAATTGCGTTCGGCTTCTGGTCTGTTTGCGTCACTGGGTGCGTACATTTTAATATATCGCCTTCACTCACCGTAAATGAAAGAATTCGCCGCATACGTTGCCCTCACAACGATTATTAAAAACCTTTTGAGGTGAGTGTGGTGAAAGAACAATTAGCATAGTTCAAATTTCTCTGCTACCGTAAAAGTTGACCTTTTGCGCAGGAATTCAGCAGCTCGATTTCCGACATTGCTTTGTAGCGCCACTCCATTGATCTTCAGCATATTCCCGTGATTTACACTCCATATACAAGTAGAGGGAACAATGCCTGAACTTCCTGTTCGTATTTGAAACGTAGGCAAACGATCACTGTGTTCCCATCGAAATCGCGGCCACTTTTACCTGTTTTCTTTTTCTTGCGCTCAGAACCAGCTGTGCTGGAACCTTTCAAGCATTTCCTGTCCTCAGTGACGTCACAAATACTGTCTTAATCCCACCGTCCGCTGCTATGCATGCGGTCGCCTTGTTTATTTTTTCCTTCATTGTTTTTTGTGTTGTATTGTGTGTCCTTGTAAATAGGTGTGTCGTTATTTATTGCCCGCGAGTAATGCAGCAATAAACGTTTTGTACTCAAACCAATTGCTTCCCGTTATGACCTTTATGATGGGTGTGGTGATCTTGTAATTGCACGTACTGTTCAATGAACATGGTTCTACCCTTTCTCTTTCTCCTCCTTGTGTTTGTTTTTAAATACGATAGTCTTTCTTTGGCTACTTGAATGCGAAAATTTCGGTCTGCCTGCCTGTAGGTCCCTCGATGTAGGTCCCTCGATTCACCCGGTTGGCCAAAGTGAAACACATGCTGCACAATCGGTTTATACACCCACTGCCAAATCGAAACCGCCACGTCCAGTGGCCATGTTCATACTTGTCAACATTCTTGAGCCAAAACAAAATATTACGCAGATCTGCGGCACATAATAGTAATATTTGCAGTGTCCTTTATTTAATATAGATGGATGCTCAATTTTTGCGATAGCAAATGAAATACTACATCCGCTGTATCACACGGTCGCCTGGTGTCGCCCGCGCCACTATAGCTCCTGGCGGCATGCCAAGTTGTTCACCAGTAATTAAAGATTCTAGTAGATAGTTTTCATGTCCCGCTTGGAACGCACGTGAACTAGGGTGCCTCAATTTATGTGCGTCTCCGCCGAACGGCAGCACTGGCATCGAGGCATACGGCGTGGAGCCGTGGAACGCGGTAAATTTAAACTGACTTGAGCAACCCGCTAGCTGGTTTATCTTGGGAGGAGCGAGACGGAAGAGGAACAGCATGAGAGGTGAGTGGGAAAGAGAAGGAAGGCATTTACTTGGCAGGAGCGCCGGATGACTGTCGTCTTTCGTCGACATTTGCAACGAAGTGAGCACATACGCGGCCATTTTTTTTCCTCTCGTATATAAGACAACGTGTGGGCAAGCTGCAGGGGCAGTTCTCTCCCTGAATTCTTTCGGCGCTCTTAATTATTAGGTGGAATTGCACCATTAAAATCCGTGATTATCATCATCATTATCTCGATCCATTACACAAACATGGGCACAGCAAGTGAGGCGATCATATAGACTGTCTTCACCACTAAATGAATGTTGTGTTTATACATATTTCTAATAAACGCACCAAAACGCAAATTGAAATCCCAATAACACAGGTAAAGAAAACCAATTCGGGGTAAGTTATTAAAAACAAAGTAGCGAGCAGCTCACGCAAGCGTACTCGTCATTCCATTGGTGTCAAAAGCCATAACAAAGCGCAAAGAAAGTGGTTAGTAGCGAAGCAGCAAGAAATGCCAGAAAACGGCGGATTCGTTCGCATACAAATTTTAAGGAAATAAAATTCACGATTGTGTACATTGCGGGCTCCGGCGCCAATGACGATAGGCTCGGCCCTTGCAGTATGAGGCGAAAGGGGAAGGAAGATGCTGTTTAAGACTGAAAAGGCCTTGGTATCCATGCTTAATTTTCTTGGCGAAAAGGGGCAGTAAGTAGCAGTAAGGAAGCAACACCACCAAGTCGGCCAGAGCAACAACACGTGTGGTGCATATTGCACCCCATTTTGTTTTCCAGCCGTGCAGGTTAGGCTTTCTTTGCACCCAGCTCTGAAGAGCTCTTTCTTTCTCTCTCTCCAGCTTTTTCAACCTCTGTTAATGGCTACGGGTACGCAGATGTCATGGCGGTAGGTTCTGCAGTCTTACGCCTTCACAACATATCGAAGTGGCCATCATCTCTGTAGGAATGACCGGTTGGCCTGTCAAAGGGCAGAAAGACAGCGAGTCCTCCCGAACAGCGCGGACACCGGAAAACGTCGAAAACACAGCGGCAAGAAAGTTGGGTCGTGCTCTCATGACAGAGGTTCAACTCCCAGAAGAACTCAAAGGTGTTCTTTTATTTGTTATCTGTTTGCAGGGCGGCCATTTTGTTACCGGTCGTGTTGACGGACGACGATGACGAGGGGTCGCTTTTTGCGTTTGATGACACATCTAAGGCTTTCGCCTTAATATATATTTTTCCAAATTAATCTCCCCTAATTTCTCAGACAGAGAGCAGGGATCCGCATGAGCAAGTGCTCGCCACTGGAGGAGACGTTCGTTACATGGGGACAGCTTAACGCAACCCGAGACAGCTTAACACACCTAGATGGGGGCGTTGGGCACATCCAGTCAGGAATGGTGGAGCGTCCACTTACTCGAAGCTGCGTTTTTTACAGAAGATGGACTTTCCAACTGGCACAATTGATTTTATGTCATATCAGTAAGAGAGAGACATGTCAAACTTTATTCTGCAGCTTAAGTCCGAGCCGCGGAGTTATGAATCCTCGGAGGGAGGGGGTGTTCCACGGTCCTCCGACGGTGGTGGGCTTGGCGGAGGTGCACAGACTTTCAATTTGGGCAGCCAAGATGGACCACAGTGCTGCCCGTAGGTTTTCGGGGGGAGCGGCCCAGCTATACCACGAGTAGGGAGTGTCAGGGGGGGGAGAGGTTGGTCGCAAGGAATGTGGAAGACGAGGTCGCCCGTACACAGCGCCAATACATATGTTCATTGTCCGGATAGCCACCGCACACCTGTCAGGGCGGACGGCCTGGTTAATTCTGTATGTAGTGTAGGAACAGATCACAGGGGAGGGACAATTCTGCGCCTGTTTAACATATGTAGCGTGTGTTTGTTACATGAATTTATATGTGGAAGGAAGTACCATTCTTGCTGTGTGGAGGTTGCCGAGATGTTCGTGGCGCCTTTTGTAATGCATTGCTTTATCCTCTTTTGGATTGGTGATTACAATCCGAGTCCCACCTTGTCAACATAGTTTGATCTAACTCAGTCGCCAGAAAGGATGCCAAGGGTAAATAGCTTACTCAGGCAAGGTAGCGTTTTTTTCTCAGATAGATTCCAGCAAGGAGCATTTTTAACATCACCATCAATAGCTTTTATGCGCACCTCAGTTTTATCACTGGGATGCAAGTGCACTGGTCATTTTTTCGCGAAAGCCTTAAGCCAGAAGAAAATGGTCTCGTAGCAAGGTGGGCGCGGATGTTCCCAGCATTTGTAATAGCAGCCACCGTGCCACTGCCAACGACAGCTTTGATGATCCACAGTCAGCCTTTTGAGAGAAGCCCCTGTGCCCGCAACTTCATGAGCCGAATGTTTTAGGTACTAACCTACGACCAAAAACAGCCAAAAAAGAAAAGAAACAAAACATTATGATCAGCAAACCTACAAGATAGCATTTCGGCTACAAGCTAAGACCTCAACCGAAAGACCTTTTTAACCGAGAGTACGTGATACGTGGGATGAGCTAGCAGAAGCGCACAGGTCAAGCCAACTGGAACGGCTCCAACTTACATGATTGGGCCCCCGTACCCCGCACAGCCACAACAAGGAGGGGTTAATTGAAACCTAAATTAAAAAAACAACGCATCCCCATTGCTTTAAGGGCAAGCCTTGAAATAGTTACCACCCAAAAAAACATGAACCCACAAGGGGCGACGAGAAGCCATAGCCAAAGCATTCCACCGACTCTATAGCAAAGATGACAGCTCGTGACGTGTTGACACAATTGAATATTTAAATCAGCGAATAAATAAGCACACAGAATTATCATATCCCACTCATAGGGGTTTCCAATTATGTTCGGCCTCGGTAGCTGTCAAGACTGGAGACACGGGCTCAGTGGAGGAGGCAGTAGTTGCGCTCGCCATCACCACAACTGCAGAAGACACGGAACATGTCACAGTTCTCGTGGACTTACAAGCTAATTTCCAAAATGGCGCTTCAGATAATAACCGAGGATTTCAAGCACGCTAAAACCTACTAGAAGTGTACATCCTGGTGACCCCGGGGCACGAGTCCATAGAGGGTAACGGAGTGTCCGACGCCGCAGGAGGGTTTCTAGCCGGGGCAGTTGGTTCATTGCATGGATTGAACAGCGCTAAGCGAGGCCTCTTACTCCGGGCAGTTGCCGAATACACGTACTTTCCTCGGGATGTCACACGGCCATCGAATTCCAAACAAAGCAGTGACATCTAGGACATCACAGGCCTACAAGAAGAAACTCCTTCACATCCCAAGCTCTCATCTCACAAATGGCATGCCATAGGTTGGGGCATGATGCACGCGTATCCTGCCCTCACCTATGGCGTGCCATTTGTGCTGGTGGAAAATTTGAACGTGGATGCCTCACGGCTCAATGCGAACGGTCTAGTGATGTTCCGCGTGGGGAATTTTCTCTTTTTGGGGGAATTTTCGGCTGCAATTTTGGTCAATATGGAAAGAGCAATCTTTAATAGATGCAGCGAATTTTAGGAGCTGTGGAGTAAAAAGAAAAAAGGTGGATCTCTCATCATTTGTTATTTTGCCAGAAGCATCCAAGATCACTTCCAATCCTGTTCATAAAACAAGAGGGAGCATAAAGGAAAGAACACTCCATGAGAAAGAGCTAGTAAAGCGTGAAGCAGCGGCGGCTGAAGGGCTAGGCCTGTTCGCATGTATTCCTGCGTAATACACAACGTATTTCGGTGCGCCTTAGACCTCGTGCTGCCAACAAGAGATGGCCCCAGCAGTCCCTAAAATGAGCTAAAATAACCTCAATTACTCAACAATGTCTTCTTCCTTTTCACATGGCCAGTTTTAACTAAGAGCATTAGCATGGAACGTAAGCATGCTGTTTGGTATAAAATGTGAAATGGTTAGTCAAACGCTGCTCATCAGCATAAAGTGAAATTTAGTTCACTCTGAAGCTCTGATTCTCTGGAAGGCGCCTGCGTCCGGAAGGCTACGGAAAGTAGACATAGGCGGCGCGACTAACTCCCAAACCCGAACAGAAATCCACGTGAAGATCTATCAGCTGCAAAAAGAGCATGCAGGGAAATTTGCAGGAAATTATTGAGAAACCTGCGGGGGAAAACGCTAAAAATATGGAATCTTGGAACCTAGAAATGGTAATTTTTCTTCCCGGTGCAAAACGTCGCTGGGCCTGTCTGCTGTCCTCCGTGGGGGAATTGTTTGGGTTGGTGTGTTACGCAGAGATTAAGATGCCTACGACGCGGAATAGAAACAGACGGCCCCATGTTCGTTCGCTAGAATAAAGCTCAAGTCCTTCCAAGTTTCATACAGTTAATTTGCTAGAACCTATGCTCAATCATAAAGTACAAACAAATTTACTTGTTTTTCGTGCACTCCTTGATCTGCGCCCAGCTTCATGGTCATCCTTCACGATTTGGAAGGGCACAGAATTCCTTTTTCATAGCTGCAACGCCTGCTCTTGGATGATAAATATATAAACTAACTTAAGACGGTGATTTGGGCTAGCTGGTGCATATCCAACCAAAATCAAAACAGCGCTAACAAACGGAACAAGGAAAGGCAACACACAGCGCGTGTGTTGTTTTCTTGTCCTGTTTGCTTAGCGCTGTTTTGATTTGCGTTGAGTAATTATACAAGGTTATCAAACGTCGACAAGTTGTTTTTTTAATTAGGCGCTTAGATGTACAGGCGGGGACTTAATATTGCAGACCACGCGAGCGCGTGGCAAAAGCAACCGATACGCACTCTGGAGGCCCGGTCGCCCGGTGCCTGTTGTGGAGACCGGCACGGCGCGCATGCGCGTCCTGTTTTAATCGCAGGCACGCTGATTTTCTTGCTTCCTGTAGCGGTGCTGCGATGGTCACTGAAGCACCGCAGAGCGACGCCTTTGTAGCATTCCGGTCATTCCGATGGCACATTTGGGGCCTAATGTGCCAATGCTTGCGCCGGCTTTGGCGCAAGCGCTCTTCGCGTCCTGATAAAGACTTGCGCAGAATGTTTTGTTTGATTTATTTGTGCTTTATCGGTTAACGACGACGATACTAGCGGCTTACGAACGGCGTCACCGAATGGAGCGCGTAGGAAGCACCATCCCAGGGTGCCGCGCTAGGGAGACCGAAACGCCACTGATATGAATCACGAACCTTCGTCATCTTGTTTATGTTGTAAACTATTTGGCCACTGGTCTTATCGTTCAGCTCGCTATCCACTGCCGATAAGTAGGCGATTTGCAAGTTCTATGAAAGAAATCCTTTAGGTTTTTTTTTAATGTCTACTTCCTAACCTAAAAATGATAGAAACACGCACCATATCCATGTTAACTGTCTGTTCGTTCTGCCTGTCGGCATTCGTGAACATGGCCCCTCGGGTTCCCATTGAAGAACGCCGTAACAATATTTGCTACTTTTAGACGTAATATTAATCGTTACTCAGGGCCTTCCGAAGTTTTGTGTCACAAAGGAACGGGTGTTCAACCACGGCAGAACAATCAGCTTGTCGTCTGTCGTTGTTCACCTTGTCCTTCCGCTTCCCCGGGCATCCGCAAGCCGGCCCTTTTCTGAGGATGCGAAAAGAGAAAACGCCCAAGTGTGTTCGAGATTTCGGCGCATGTTAAACATTCCCAGGTGGCCAAAATTAATCGTGCGCTTTCCACTACGGCGCGCCTCATCGTCGGTGTAGCGTCCGCGCGTTAAAACATCATAATCAATCAATGCAAGCCGATGTTCTTTATACCTGTACGCATTAACTGCTTGGCTAACAGCACCTCTTGGCCTATTGGTAAGCCGGTAAATGTCCCTTTGAGGAATGGATTCTAAAGACTAGCAAATAATCTTACGGCATTCTTCAATGGGAACCCGCAGGGCCATTTTTACGAATTCCGACCGGCAGAACGAACAGACAATTAACATGGGTATAGTCCGCGTTCCTATCATTTTAAAGTCAAGAAGTAGACAAAAAAAATTCGGCCCATCTCCCCACGAGGGGGGACTCGAGTAAATGCGTCGCGTAGGGGGTGGGTGTATTGCGTTAATTTTAGTGTTTGGGGGGTGGTGGTGGGGTGGTAGTGAATGTGTTAACTATTATTGCTTATTACTATTAATTAATATTATTTCTTTATTATATTATTACTTTCGTGATTTTGCGACTCGAGTCCCCCCTCGTGGAGAGATGGGCCCAATTTTTCTTTTTTTTTTTTTTGTGACGCAAAAAGTGAAGGCAAGGAGTAGGTTGTTCTAAGTCGTTATATATTTATTTGTTGCTGTTGTCGTTGTATTGGACGCTGAGAACGACGGTTTCGTGGTCGCTAAAGTGTACTGTTAAGGGGTCTTTAAAGGAGCCATGAAGAGAAAACACAAGTTTGGTTCATTCGAAAGGTTGCCTCGTTAGAACCATAACGACACCACTTATAACGCAAACTTCGCTCAAATAAGCTACATAATTAGGAAAAAAGGAAATGACCATGCGACCCACCAGCTCATATACCGCAACAGAACCTATGATGTCACTCAAGAATGCTCTGCGATTGGCGGAGGCCGGCAAAAGCAAACGCATGTTAGGCAGGGCTTACAGTTTGCATAGCGAGCTATATGCCCGTGAAACATACTGCACATTCTTTTTATGACAAAGAACGGTGGAGTAAACGGTTGAAGCTCCGAACGAACACGCAAGCGTGTGCGCCAATGCATACGAAACTACCGCCGGCCGAGCTCGACATCTCGCCGTCGCGCAGACGAATTTTCGGGTTCGAGGCTCTTAGGGGCCAACGAACCGTTCCAGCACGTACAGCCGCGACCTTGCTTGGTATCTTAATCCCTTGACAGGAGGTTGGCCGTCACATAGCCAACCAGCAAAGGTAAAAATAGAAACGAGGGGAGTAAGGAACAGCAAGAAGCGATGAGATAGTGCCAGTCGTCGCATAAGTTTCGAATGGTGTTGGCTTGCTGCCGTCGTTGCGAGCTCGTTTCTAGTTTACAACCACTGAAAACTTCAGTTTGTTCGAGTACTTTACAATGAAATTTCGTTGCTGCGTTTTGAAATGCCCATGTAGTACGGGGAAATCGTCGAGGGAGTGCGACATCCCCGCCGGTGAAGAGATCTCCTTTCATGTGCTGCCAAACGACGAACCGCGGCGAAGCAAGTGGCTACGTTTTGTGAACTTTGCAAACGGAGGAGAAAGGGAGCTAAAGGAACTACGAGTGTGCTCGCTTCATTTCCGACGAAGTGATTACGGCAGGGACCCTTACGTTAGCTCACTCCTGGGACATGCTGGCGCTCGTCGCGGACTTCGTCAAATCGCCGTCAAAGCGCTCTGACCTTGGTGGAAAAAAATGCCGTACACACCGCGCATTGCCGCTCGTATCTTTCTGGTCGGAGCAGAGAGCTCGCGCGAACGGCTTTCCATACACGACACCGGCCAACTGGCATAAGCGATACTGCTACTGAAATTGATCTATTATTAACCGTAATAAAAATACGGCACATAGGTACCAGTCTGTATTCGTCCGTCGCGACGGAGCTGACGAGGCAGCGGTGCCGACGGCAGGGCGTTCGTCTGTTGCGGCTATCGCGGAATGGTCGCTTTCCCGTCCACCGCGTATCCCACGACTCCTGCCGCTCGTGCACTTAGAAGCATTGAGCGTTCAAGTGGTGTGAGGTTGTTAAATGCAAGCCCTAGCTCCTCGGCGACAGTTTTGTTCTCTGGATCAGGCGATTCCATGACTCGGGCTACGGGTGCACTAGGTTTTACTAGTATTTTTAAAATGGCCGCCGTCCCGGTTTCGGCACGAGTTTCGGTTCCTGTCTGACTCCCGCGTGTGGGTGCTATATGGAGTCGACATACTAAGTATCTGTTTCATGAACCGGCTCGTATGACGCCATTGTTCACGTCACCAAATGTGCAATTTTAGCGGGAGATTTAAAATTTTGACTTAAATTGCCTTATTTCTCAGTGAATAAAGCATCATTTGCTTCCAGGAAAGCGCTTGGGGTACTATGAAACACCTAATCTTTCGAATAAAACAAACTTTTGTTTTCGCTTCATGGCTCCTTTAAGCAGTGGTCGTGCGTTGCAGCAACTGGCGAAGACGAGATCGATGCAACTGCTGCCGTGTATCAGCAGCTTCTTGACGTAGTTTGAATGAGCCAAGGATATAAGGCGCGTTCGTACCCTTTGATTCTGTGTCGCTTTTGTGGCGCAGTGGGAAGAGCACCATGTACCTCGCGTTCCGCCCACAGGGTCGTGGGATCGAAACCAGGCGCCGATAACTATTATTTTTTGTTTATATAGTGTAGGGGGAGGGGTGCGGACCTGTTGTTGAGAGCGAGGAGGGTAGCGTGATGCGGGAGAGGAGGAGTGGGGGAGAGGGTGCACCTGCGCGCTGAGCTGTTGCGGACAGACGGCGGACGCTACATGTGAGTTAAAGAAATGCTCTGCATTTAAAACCGAAATGATTTCTTTCATAGAACATGCAAATCGCCTACTTACCGGCAGCGGATAGCGAGCTGAAAGATAAGACCAGTGGCCAAATAGTTTACAACATAAACAAGATGACGAAGGTTCGCGATTCATATCAGTGGCGTTTCGGTCTCCCTAGCGCGGCACCCTGTGGCGGTGCTTCCTACGCGCTCCATTCGGTGACGCCGTTCTTAAGCCGCTAGTATTGTCGCTTTAACCGATAAAGCACAAAACAATCAAACAAAACATTCCCGGCAAGTGTTTATCAGGGGCCGAATTCTCCAAAACGACGGGGCGTCGCTTTGAAACGACGCGGTAGCGCCATGCAAAAGCATGTGTTCTGGGGTTGGGGCCGTCGCTTTGGGGCGGCGGGCTGGGGCAATCAGCGCAGAAAAGCGCCGTGGCAAGGGCGCGAAGTGACACCCACTGCCCCCCCGTCGCTTCACTTGTCGCTTCGCGCCCTTGCCACGGCGCTTTTCTGCGCTGATTGCCCCAGCCCGCCGCCCCAAAGCGACGGCCCCAACCCCAGAACACATGCTTTTGCATGGCGCTACCGCGTCGTTTCAAAGCGACGCCTGTTTTTTAGAGAATTCGGCCCCAGGACGCGAAGAGCGCTTGCGCCAAAGCCGGCGCAAGCATTGGCACATTAGGCCCCAAATGTGCCATCGGAATGACCGGAATGCTACAAAGGTGTCGCTCTGCGGTGCTTCAGTGACCATCGCAGCACCGCTGCAGGAAGCAAAAAATCAGCGTGCCTGCGAGTAAAACAGGACGCGCATGCGCGCCGCGCCGGTCTCGACAACAGGCGCCAGGCCTCCAGAGTGCGCATCGGTTGCTTTTGCCACGCGCTCGCGTGGTCTGCAATATTAAGTCCCCGCCTGTACGTGAAGACAGCCTCTACAGTAAGGTTATGCGCCCAGGGGACATAAAATGAGGTGGTAACTATTGATGTCGCTGGCTTAATTGACTAAAATTGAATAAATTTTCAGTCTGTGCAGTAAGCAGGCATGTTTGTATTGGAAAGTTAGACGCAATCGTGTTTCTACGCACTTTCACTTGGTAGAATTCATTCAGCTCATCTGTACTCCGAGATATCAGACTGGCAAGTTTAATTTCCGTTCGCAAGGTTACGCGCGCAGGACAGTGAGGACCGGCGCAAAGCTGTACCGCTTAAAATACGCTGTAATAGTTGCCCTTGCAACACATACTCTACAAGTGTTAATTAAAACGACGGTGACTGCCATGGCTTCTCTTCCGGGGTAACAGGCTGCGTCTGTGTAGGCGGTAGATGGTGCATCTCCGTATAACCTAAATATTGCCCGGGCTCGGGCTTCTCTGCGATCCTCGCGATGCACAGGGTGCATATTGCGTGGTAAGACGGGCACTATGAGGTGTTTTCTAACGGAGCGGGGTACGTTTCCAGTAAGGAGAGGTGGGTGGCTGAGTGGGGCCGACAGCGCCAGGCGTGAGAGGATGAACCTCCCCGTTTCGGTTGCTCCTAACCTCAATCTTTGGCTAGACAGGTGCGCCTCTATTAACTCCTCGGCCGAGTTGTGGATGCCAAGTCGGAGTAGTCGTTCGGTTGAGGTGCTTGCCGGGAGAGCCATGGCTTGCTTGTACGCTTTCCTTATCAGGAAGCTCCGGCCTCGAAGATCAGCTGCGCCTGATCGAAAGGGCTGTCGACGCGGCCCGAGCTCAAGGCATCCTGGAATGAGGACGCCTCTCTCAAGCATTTTCTGGATTAATTAAAGTTTATTCCTCTCTCTCTCTCTCTCTCTCTCTCTCTCTCTCTCTCTCTCTCTCTCTCTCTCTCTCTCTCTCTCTCTCTCTCTCTCTCTCTCTCTCTCTCTCTCTCTCTCTACAAGTGTTAACTGCACTGCCACTGTTGTTGTCCTGCCCTCGCTGCAAGAGGCTGCAGGCAGCGAAAAAGGGACGTTGGTGAACAGCAGGCAAATACGTGTTACTGCTATTGCCCTAAACATTTCCCGTGCGTTGAGAGTACCCCAAAGCTCTACGCTAGCGGTAGAAGCAAGTGCTCCAATAAAAATTTTCCAGCTTTTTCTCTTCTTCATCATCACAGACAGTATACAACACTGATAACTCGCATCGACATCTGAAAAGGACAAATCGGGTAAACCTTCCGTGTCTAGAACCACTAAAAGACTCACTTAGACGTTACCTCGAACATTCCTGCAACTTAGGCTTCAATAGTGCTCTTCACCGATATCACGAATACGAGGGTCCCAGTCACTTTATTTGAGCGCCATGCTCGCGGGGTTGTTAAGCGGTTTATCTGTTGCGCCTAAAACCCGTTCAACCCTTTGCGAATTTCAGTGTTGCGGTGCCGCTCGTGCGGCAAAATTCGATATATTTTCGATGCGGTCGAAACTACGAAAATAGGTAGTTTTTCCGCATGAGCGGCGCCGCAGCTGTGACTTCGCAGGTAAATCGCACCTGTAGAACGGGCTTCAGGCAAGGGCAGCCGATTGAAGATACAATGACACGAATATGTGCAGATGAAATATTTATTGCGTAATAAAACAAATAAATAACATAACATACGATATACAGTCAAGGCACGCACGGCAAACAATTTTAATTTACGTGTCGGGCACGCATGTATGTATAAGCACGAATGACTGAGCTAGATGCACCGTCATTGGTTTAACTGCCAGAAACCATTGCAGCCTGAAACACGAAATCATAGCATAGTTTCTCGGGTTTGTTACAAGCTTCTTTTCACAATTCGGTGCGTGTCCTGTGGGTAATTGTTCGAGACACCCAACATACCATGTTTAGAGTCAAGCAAACATTCGCTAACGTAGGTGGACATATTTTTTGGAAAAAGTTATTTACATGGCGCATTCGGAAGCCAAGTGCATGCAAAGTCATCAGCAGAACGCATAGACTTGATTTAACTTTTCTTTAGTTCGCTTGTGGACCCTGACATGAGTATCTGCAGCACTGGGAGTAACAAGAGCTATTCGCCTCAATTCTTTAAATGTTTTTTTAGACACCCAAAAATAACGTGCAACCAAAATCGACAACAGCACCCGAATCTAAACGGTAAACGTTTGAGTACATATTATTGATTTGGCATTCTCTGAGTTTTGTATAGTACAGTGGCTTGTTTTATTCAAATCGTTCTATCACAAGCAATCATTGACTTTCAAGTTGTAGTGACCTCCTCCTGCCTTCCTCGATTCCTCTCTTTGCTGGCTGGCAGTGACCACTACAACGTCAAGCGCGGCAGAATTGCAAACATTAAGGCAGAGATGCGCCTTGTACGCGTACCCTCTTTTACTAAGTCGCTGACAGGAAAAATCTGGCCTGCAGCATCTCTGAATGGGAACAGGGACCGCTCTATATACAATCAGGCTTTTATAGGTCGCTCGCCGCTTTGCGGGTCCAAGCGAGCCGATGCACTGACCATTTCCCTGTTGCGTGCACAAAAAAAGAGAGCTGCAGCCGGTAGCAACCAGAAGGGTACATTTAAAGGACATTTCAAGCAGAAGCTGATTATTTCCACCTCTGGTCATATCCCACTTAATTTTCCCTCATCCTTCCTCAGAGTTCTTTTGCAGCTCCTTTATAAATACAAACAAACGCGTGGTAACGCGCACGCATGCGCACAAAAATAAAGCCAGCTGTTAAGGCGTTGCACTTGTGCAATGACGGGAGTCGACTGTAAAGGATACAGTTTCAAGCATAGGTTAGGTGCTGAGGCTTACAGGAAAAAATTCAGCTTTGCAGCCAAGGATTGTGGTGCACAATTGGCTTCACCACTGCAATTCCCCTGAATGACTCATTTCGGGAATGTATAATTGCTGTATGTTGACAACTATAACCACAAAATTCCTCTCCTCTTTTGGGAGCCGTTTAAACATTCGCTGACATGCGGCCGTTAGGTGCAGATATTTTTGGCAAAGGTGTTCTCTACAACATCGGTGCAGACCAGTGCATGAGTGCATTCAAAAAGCCCGTGAAATAGTGAGGTGACATCACACCGGCTTACCAACCCGACTCAGATCCCGCTCATCCAATCACGACACAATCCTCCTCGCTAGTGATGGGAATTATGAGTCCCTTGCTAGCACACAGCGCTCATCAAACTGAAAAGCCGCTTTTCCAACACAAGACTTATGGACAGTCTCGGAGCCGCAAATACCCCAGACACAAGCAGGAAATGTCTTTTTCTCCCAAGGTCCTTGCTATCACTGACTCTACTTGGGCATGCCAAACTCCTGCGTCGCCTTAGCCAGTTTCCCGATGAGGTCGTTGATAGCCGGCACAAGGTTAGGGTTGACCGGCTGCTTGGAGTCCGCCTGACCGTTCAGAGACTTGGCCGACCGGTACTGGTTCGGGTAGGCCGTTCCGTACACGTTGGTGTACGGGTACGTCGCATATATGCCCGGGTAGTTGAAGAACCCGAGTCCCGACATGAGCATCGCCGCCATTCCCCCGAGGAAGACTAGCGAACCCATGGCCGCTCCGCCGACGGCAAGAGCCTTCGACACGGCGCGTACGTCCATGCGGAGGCTCCTGGAAAGCTCATCGGCGACCCTGTTTGTGGCGGCGGCGATATCCGTGACGTTCATGTTACCGAAAGACATGGGAAAGCCACCTCCTCCTCCTCCCCCACCAAGGCCGATCAGAGAGCTCAGGATGCTCCTGGCATCGGGGAGCGCCGCCGAGGCCTTCGGCAGACCGTCCAGTCCTCGCGGAAGTTGGCTGCCCTGGTGGTTTGGCGGGAGGCTGTTGATGCTGATAGGTGCCCTGCCTGCACCTCCTCCGGGAAATGAAGGGAACGTGATGGCCTTGCCCTGGCGGGGAACGAACGTGATGGTCTCTTCGGCTCGGCTCGCGCTGCTGCTTGGAAAGGAGACGCTCCCTCCGCCGCCCCCTCCAGACGTTGACGTAGGCGGTGCTTGAGGTTTCGATGACGGGAAGTTGACGGTAGATCCCGACGTCATGGAAGGGGCTGGCTCGTGGTCTCCATAGAGATCTTCCTCATCGGAAAACCGCGACAGCGTGGCGCCTGACATGGCCTCCCTCCCCGGGCCTGATGACCCAGAGCTCGGGAAGACTGTCTTTGACCCGCTGCTGGGGCCTGGGAACGTGGTGAGCACGCCCACGGCCAGCTGTAGGAAAGCGCACACGGCGAGCCCCAACATGGCGATGTTTGGAGATTGCATGCTCAGTGTTCACCTGGGCGCCAAAGAAAGAGCAGTACAAGTAGATTAGTGACAAGCAGGGGATCGTTGACAATAAAAAGGTAAAGGGGTATAGGTGCAAACCAAAATGATGCATATCCAAAAGTGGTGCAAACCAAAATGATGCATATCCAAAAGTCTGGCACTGGTCTGTACAGGAGACGCAAAGAATAGACCACGTGTTTTTTATTCTTATATGTCACACCAAAATGATTCTGAGCGCTTAGTGCATTTCGTCTGCTCGTCAATCAAATGCGTAGGCTCTAAGCTATATAGCAGGAAGCGAACGAGAAAAGCGAATGTAAGCACGAAATCAAGCTGCGTGATTTGCGGGTTGGAGCCTGAAATGCGACTTCATGAAGGGGCGAAAAAATTATATTTTCCCCACTTTCACTACCCAATTTAAGCTAAACCTTCTGGTAAGTTCTTAGCTACAACTAAACATTCTCTGCTTTCGCTTATATGTGCTATCGAAATCAAAACCGTTTTCTAGACGCTAATGACCACCCGCTCCTACACTTGCTTCACGTAAACCGACAAAAAAGAACAGCATACAGGAAATACTTAGTGCAGATGATGATATGCAGGGCAATACCTTATCACCTCAAAAACAACTGGAAAGAAAACAAAGGTCAGCTCAACGAGCCATGGAACTAAAAATGATTAGGATGACGCTTTGGCGCATCCAAGGACCGTGCTAGATCAGAAAACAAACTCCCGCATAAGATATCATAGTGCAGATTAAGATAAAGGATTGTATTAGGGCTGGTTGTGTAGCAAGACAAAATCAAAACCAGTGAAGCGCTAGGGTAACAAAGTGACTCCGAGAGCTGGGACTGCAAGTAGGAAAAGACCATTGACTCGATAGACGAATGAAGTAAAAATTCGGGCGCAAGAACTTGAGCATATGAGCATGTGGAGGTCAGAAAAAGTGAGACCTTCGTCCCGCAGTGAACTTATAGGTGGATGATGATGCAACAGACCCTTTATTTTGAAGTTATAAACAATACATTTATGGCATTCCTCTATCGCTCTATTGCATGTTATAACCCCGAGACATATTGAGAGAGCATCCTCTATATACGAACATCATGACACTAAATACGCACTTGCCGTAGAGCATCATCAAATAAAGGACATTTCATACATCGTTTTGTGTCTAGTAAGAGTTTCATAATTGTATGAATGGCCACAGTCATGCCAAAAGTAGGCACTTATATATTACAAGTGGAAGATGTTTGAGAATATTTTACGATAAATATACATATATACTGTAGTTGTCTGGGTATCTTCCAGGCAACGCATAATTTTTCATTGAGTTAACAACATTCACCCTATATTTCTCTAAGAACAACCAGTTTTCAATGTCGCCCCAATTCATACAGGGGGTAGGCTTCCAGAAAAATAAGGGAGAAGGGTGTGGGGACAGTGTGTGCAATGCCACAAGGTAACTTTTATTCGTTACTTCGAAAACCTTTCTTTCTTTTAGATTGAAAGAATACAAATGCTTGTCCACCCAGCCGTTTGCGATGGACATGCAATGTTCTAGGCCACGGGTCTCTAAGACCCGTCCCGCAGGCCACATCCGTCAGCCGATGCCCCGCGACTGGTCAGGGGCAGGCCCTGACACCAACAAGGTGTCACGCGACCTCTGGCCGGTTCAAAGACTGCAGCCGCGTACGCTCCGGAAACCGGCAGTCACCGATCAACTTATTGAAAGCGCCTGTAAACATTCGAGAATTCAAGCACCAGAAAGTGTAAGCGCAGACGCCCCTTGATTCCGAGCCAAGCACTCGGGGAGAAGCCAATATCAACGAATTTGAGTCCATTGGGGTCAAGCAAATCGTAATTTCAGGCTATGACACCCAAATGCATGAACAGGGCTTGCAGCCAGAAACAAGTGCCGTTACTCGTGTTGAAAGAACGGCCAGAAGAAAAGCTTTCCGACCAGTGTGTATTGACACTGTCAATTTGAAACTGGGCGAATTTCCTCCGATGTGAAACAGGCTTCGAAGATAAAGAAACTGAACTACGGAGTACAATCCTACCTTTGCAGTTTTGATTAATAAAAAAGAAAACAGGGACCCTCAAAAAGAATTTCGCGGACTGATATTTATGCTCTCTCAAGCATTCACAATATAAACATGTTCTAGACTTCTAGAATACTATCAAGCTTGACCGCTGAGTTTATGGTATAGTAAGGCTGTCATTTAGCTAATGCGCAAATTGCAATTAAACCCTTTTTTAATACGTGTCCCCCCACTTCCCAATACGCCAGATTCGTCTGGAAGCCTATGGTTGCACGAAATGACCGTAACTCCTGCTCTCGTGCGCATGTTTTATTGGAAGTCTCAGTGCGTTTTTGCTGAAGATAATTTACAGTCGTGCAGGCTTTCACTAAGCCTCCCGCGTTAAAAATGATTTTAGTCGCTGTTTTCTAACCGTGTTTCCTTCCTGTTGGACCCCGGATATTCTCCTGAGACGCATGGTAACAAACGTCTACTACACATACTGTAACGGCTACCTCTATTTTAAAGGATGAAAGTGAAAAATAGCGAAAAATAGTGAAGAGTGAATAGTGAAAGTGAACAAAAACAGCGAACGCATTTTTCATGATTGAGCCAACGTTTGCTTTCAGTCTCTCGTGGTACCTTCAAATGGCTCTCTTTTAAGAACTTCTCTTTTCTTAACGTATTTTTAGGGCGAGAAACATAGGTGGGGCATGTTGACACAATTTCCACGTCGATCGCCGTCGCTCCGTATCAGGGCGAGCGACTGAGGATCATAAAACGATAGACTGGAGAGAGCGTGTGGGGAGAGCTGCCTTCAAGAAAAGCGAGAGATGAGTTTGCAACATTATCGCTAACATGTCCCTGCGTTATCTATACAGGTACATCTCGCCACCACTTGTACGCGTTGCACAAAGCAGTGTGCGGCCAGTGCAGGCGGCGAAAGATGAGTGAATGGGAATGACGGCAACGAAATGCTGATATGGTGGGGGAGAAAAGAGCTAAAGGCTGCCAATGCCGCGGCTAAAGCGAGCAAACGCGGAACCACTGAAACGGTTAGTGCGCTAACGAGGAACGTGCGAGGGACGCCGCGTTTCAGACTTTTGACGCTGGAGCAAGGCGTCCGCATCCGGCCGAACATTAAGTACGCAAAGAAAATGGATGAGATGTCCACGCAATCTTAAACGCCATTATACATATTCAATTAATTTTTATCCATACAATCTAATTGATTTGCCTCTAGCCTCTTTGACTTGACATCTTTTAGGTATCCTTTTTTCACATCTGAAAAATCTAAGTGGCGATAAAGAATACTATTCTTGGTATGGCTTAAGAAATATAAACGACCTTACCATATTGGCCATGCTGCTAAGGGTGCTCAAAAATAACGGTTTTTGGCGTTGTGTACGCGGACAGTACTTACAACATTCAAGCGTCTGCTCAATGCAACTCCAGCGAATTATGCACCTTACTGAAGCAGCAAACATGTCGTAAAAGCTGTGTACATGTTGCCTTTGACCCTTTTGGACATTTTTGACTGCTTTTCGTGCTGTGTTTTTCTCGTGTCATTTTATCATTGTACAAAAAAAAAATTAAATACAGAGATGCATACACATCCTAGGGTACAATCTGGCTCTGAACACTTGGATCTTACGGAAGTGGTCAAGAAACATATATAGCGCCCATATGACGTCGCTGCTGTCGAAAGGCGCAAAACGTAGAACAAATATATCTCCAAGAAGGCCGCAAAGAAAAGTTCGATACAGTCTGCCTTATGATTGTATGTACGCTTGCCGGACACCCCAAGAGCGAGCCCTTAATTTCCACGTATAGTCGAAACGGCTTGTTCTGAAGACGCCTTCTGGCCAGCCGTTCTTTATCAAAGTACACGGTGACCATCAGGCAAATCCTCAATCTGATGTACTGCCCCTCGGGTAACATCAAGATTCTTGCTCCGAGCGCAAGGAATCAGAGGGTGCAATCATTCCATCCGCAGTACTGTCCATTCATCTTAAAGTCCCGCCTTGAAACCAACGAGGCTGTGGTTCCCGCTTCACTGCATTCGCTCTCGGTGGCCAGTCGTGTTTGGCAATCATTCACCTAACCTTGGCCAATGCCGAGCTATTCCCAGCAGCCCACTTTTCCTGACTGTTTGAAGACAGACTGCAGACCAAAATGACATATGCTGGTTTTCGCGCAGCCGGAACACGCACGTTTACGGTGGTTTTGTGAAAAGGGTGCTTCAACAGCTATATACGAGCTCACTGTCTCATTCCGGAGGTATATGGCAACCGTATATTAGCCCAATGCGAAATACAAAGCACGTAAAAATAAATGTGTAATACGTTATTCGACTTAAACTGAACGATCGAACCCAACACGGAACGATGTTCGAGAGCTTGTCTAATAAATGCGGTGCTGCTTCGGTTAACTAAATCACAAAACTCATTAAACTCACTTTCAGGCCCTGCAGGCTCAAGTGAGCGCCACAACACGCTCTGTCGAGTTGACACTGACACTTCCCGTTACCGGCGGTCCAATGAAGCGATGCTGGTCAAAGTCGGCGCGACGGCCGGAGAATCTACACTCACCTTTTTCGGTCAAACGACGTTCAAATAGCCCGAAGAGGTTGGATGTGCGGAGAAGCGGGCTGCTTCAAAACGCTGCTGTGCGATGCCTGTATGTACCGCTGCAGCCGTTCCCGATGACACCACGCTAAGCACTGGCCTTTCACGAAACAGTCGCGCCATTCACTTTTATACCCCTCCCGGCCCACTACGCTTCCCAGTGGTGAGTGCAGGGAGGGGGGCCTGCGAGGAAAAATACTAAACCAAAAGTAAAGGCAAGCCCGCGCGTGCACTTGACCAAGACCACCAGGTACGGGGAGGAGAACGGAGAGGGGCAGATATCATAAGACAAAGCAACGCGTGGAGAAAGAGCGAGAAAAGTGCTCCCCCTCCCTCCCTTGCGTTTTTACGTAGTTTTCCGCCCCCAGAGACGGCAGATGCGGCACATTTATTAGTGAGCCGGCCTCTTCTTTCTTCCTGAGCGGGCAAACAAGGGTTGGACGCCGAATGTGGGTCAGCGCAGCGACCGGCCAACAGCGAGGAAGGGGGCGAGGAGTGGGTCCTTTCGCTGCCGAGAGTCAGCGGGGATCCCGTTAGTCTCCGAGTCTGCCCTCTCGAGAGAAAATCCCAAGCGCGAGGGAGGAAGAGAGAGAGAGTGAACGGTCAGGTATTTCCCCGCACGACGTTCTCTTTCTGAAAGCACGTTCAGAGTGCGTGTGTGTGCGTGTGTAAGCAAGCCGGCGGGTCCATCCAGAAATGTAGCTCGCAACTAACCAGCCTCCCATACCTCTCCCCCCCTCTCTCTCTCTTTCTGTCCATGTCTAGTCTTCAGCAAACTATCCCATCTCCCTTACCTTCTACCTTCTTGTGGCATTTTGACGCGCGTGGCCCGGTTGCATCTCCCACAGTGTCCCTCCCTTCTCATCCTGTGACCATGCATTGTTTTCTCCCACGGGAGTCGCCGTGGAAGTTCCCAGCGCTTGCTTCAAATTGTTATTGAAAGGTGATGGGAAAATGTCGGATAGTGCGTAGTGAGAAGCTTCGCAAAGGGACTTTCGAATCCGAAGGTTGCGGTCAATGTGCCGCCGAAAGCAAATACGCTTATTGAGTTTAGTGAATATACAAACACCGCAGTATTATGGTTAAGGGAGCACGGAGACAAAACGCAATGAAATAAATTGTTTGGCAAGTTGGTGCGTACTTGTTCTAAAATTTAGAGCGCGATAAACACAACGACATAAAAGAAACACAACGGCGCTTGCCCCATCGTGCTTCCTCTGTGTCGTGCTTATCACGCTCCCATTTCTAGGAGAAAACACGTTTGCTTTATTCGAAGTTCTGACGTTCTAATAACAGGCAGTTAAATTTTAAAGCATATTTCCAACAATTAGCACTGACAAGAAGGAATACAGATGAGGGACTGGAGTATTTCAGTATTTCAACCTGTAAATCAACAAGAATTCATGTCTCTGCTCCTACGTATCAACACCCACACAAACGTGAAATACATCCACGCGGAAGGCACACAGGGGATGCAACCTCACGCCAACATCCACGTAAGCACTTATGGCACGTGTCCCCGCCCTCGGGAGTTTTTTGCCCCCTCAAAGCGACAACTTAAGAATGTACCACAGAAAATGTCGCCTTGCTGGATCGTCGTAATCGAATAACAGCGTGCGTCCCTAGCTGTGGATGTAGGTAGTACAACTATGAGGTAATTATCATTGTTTTTTGCAAGTGTAGAGGCCACATGAACTGAAGTTGGTCACAAAAAAGTTCCTGGAGGAACTAAGTATGCTTACGTGCTTTGAAAGCGAAAGCCTAGGGATACTTATGACTTTTTAAATGCCGCATTGCATTTGAGCGTCTTCCTCCGCTTTCCTTTCCCTCGTCTTTTGGGGCGAATCACTTCCACGCGCTTCTTTACCTCCACGTGGTGTTTACACACCAAAGAAGTAAAACTTCGCTTGAACTGTTTATGTTTGTCGAATGAACTTTTTGAAAATGCCTCGACGAAAGAAGCAATCCGTCCCACTTCTGTTTGGTATCTATTAAATAGGTTCAAGTTAACTGCAGGTTTTAATCCCATGAACAGCTTGTGCTAAATGATAGTATGTTCTTTAAGTTGCATCGGCAATCTTAATGCAACATGGCGTTTCTACATTTTCAGTTCCCTCGGGTGCAAGGCACCTATACGTACCGTCACATCTGGATCACCGCGTTGTTGACAATAAATTGCAGCGTACGAGTTTGAACCTCACTATACTAAAAACTTGAGTGTAGAAATGAAGTTATTAATGGGCCAAATGCACTGTCAGCATCATTGGCGCTTAGGGCAAGAACGGACAAAAGTAAACTCGAAGGGCAGCGCTAGCGACATCCATGAAATTGATATGGTGTGCACGACTTTGTGCGGCTGCCCTTGAACCATTGCTGCTAGTTATCGCGGTGAACTAAAATTTGCTGCGTTTTATTCAAGGTGGCAAGCACTCATCGCGTACTGATTCCCTCATTGTATAACACGCACGATTGCTTCGAAAAAGTTCAGTGAGAATTTGCCTCAGAAGAATTAGTTCCCCTACGTGTTTCTTTTTTTAAGTTTGCCTGTGTGACACTTAATCGGTCATGTACCCGACAGCTACGACAGCTCCCCGCACTCTGTGACGTCATCGCCCAATTTATCCCCATCGCGGATGTATATTTCCAAAAGCTGCCCGGAACAGCGCTTGCGAATGCGTGCGCGAAGGTGGTTTCCGAAACTCAGGTAAAAACCGGCTACCCGCGACGCCGTGAGACACGGACATAAAAGAGGGTCGCACGGTGTTTTTACTTCCTTCTGTGTCTAACTTCCTTCGCGCATCGCACCAACTTCCGCGCGTGACTCAAGTCATCCCGCCGTCATTGCTCGCTGGAAATTCTGGGTGCTCATTGCCAGCTGAAAGTTTCGGACAAGAAGTAGTTAGAGTGAGCGATACGGGTAACGATAGTATAGCAGCTGTAATTTCTTTCGGAATCATAAGCCAAGCCCTCACTGTCAGTACAGTGGTATTTATTAGGCTACTTGACGCATTATTGGTCTTAGTAAGCTAAATTACATGGAGGAAAACCGAACAAGAACCAGGGGCAGGGCAAAGCGAGTCAAGCCAAATGCCTGTCTTGTTATTGCAACTGCGGCATTACCAAGGTGAGCGCTTTAAAAGGCAGAGCATCCGCGCGGCGCAAGCCGAGAACCGCGTAAATAAATGTTTTGAACAGAACAAACAGGTAATGTGGAACGAGTTACCGCAACGGCCCCGTTTAAGATACAGGATAAAATACTGTGATGAAAGAATGTTTTAGGTGCGACGCCCTTTACGGGCTCGGGCTGTCGGCGTGTCCTGTCGTCATCATCGTTTCGTTTAGTCACTGTACTAAACCAGCGGGACACTCGTTTTCCAACGCCTCGCGCACAGACGTTTCATCTCCGCTGGCAAAGACACGTACTAAAAGAACACACCGGTACACTCGCTTTCCGAATCCTCGAGCTAGAACGCTTCGTGCTTCAGACACACGAGCCTTTTACAGCAAAGCTGTATACCTCTACCCCCCAACGCTTTCATCTCCGTGGGCAAAAACGCCAAGGCGCCAAAAATACACTTTCACACTGCTTTCTTGGCCCCTCCAAGGTTTCAAGTTAGTGGAAATGGCCCTGGATTTTTAGATGCGACTGCATCTCATTCACTCGCCTCACCTCCTGCATTGGAAAAGTATTGGAGCGCATTATCCTCAAGAGACTCCAGCAGCATTTAGAAGATACGGGACAGATGCCAGACTCCATGTATGGATTTCGTCAACACCTCAGCACCCAAGACGTGCTCCTTCAACTGAAGGAAGAAATAATCGCACCAGCCACCCGTCACTCTCCTCGAGCCATACTTGCCCTGGATCTTAAGGGGGCATTTGACAACGTGACCCACGCGGCGATTCTTGGTCGGCTTAATCAGACTGGCTGCGGAGAACGAACCTACAGCTACATCGCCGATTTTCTCACAGATCGCCGAGCCATCCTCAAACTAGGGGATATCACCTCTAAACCAATCCAACTCGGCAGTCGCGGCACGCCCCAGGGATCTGTATTGTCTCCCCTCCTGTTTAACATCGCATTCATTGGCCTTCCCGCTGCCCTAGAGCAAATACCCAACCTTCGACATGCCCTTTATGCAGATGATATCACCTTGTGGACGGGCACCGATTCCCTCGGGGGCATTCAAGAAACTCTCCAACGTGCTGCGGACACAGTGAACGCGTATGCCCAAGCCAATGGCCTCCGCTGTTCTCCTCAAAAGTCCGAATTAATTATAGTTCGTAAGCACAGCCTCAACTCTGACCCTGACCAAATCTCGATTACCCTCGACGGACACACTATCCAACCGGCTAGAGCCCTGAAGATCCTGGGTCTTACTATCCAAGCCAACACTAGAAACGACCAAACACTTTACAACCTCAGTAAAGCTACTGATCAGGTAATACATATGATTCGTCGCATCACCAACCGACACCAAGGCATGAAAGAAAAAGATACTCTTCGGCTCGTTCAGACATTTGTCATCTCGCGCCTCACTTACGTCGCGCCATATATTGTCCCAACTCGAACCGACAGCGACAAACTCGATCGCCTCATTCGCAAAGCAACAAAACAAGCTTTGGGTCTCCCGATGAGCACGTCTACGGCCAAACTACTTTGCATGGGGCTCCACAATACCAAAGAGGAGCTCATCGAAGGACACTTTTCTAGTCAACGCCTTCGACTTGCCCAAACCAAAGCAGGCCGCGCGGTCCATCGAAATATTCAATGGTCATGCCCTGACCAGACTCACCTGGTCACCGTCCCCGACACTTGGCGCCAGTCCATTTTTGTGCGCCCCATTCCCAGAAATATACACCCGGACCTGCACCCTGGTCGTAGAGAAGCCCGAAGCAAAGCCCACGAAAAACTTTACAGCCGCCGATTCGACGTAATGTGCACAAATGCGGCCAGTTACCCAGATATCCAAACTATGGTGGCAGTGGTAACATCTAAGAACGCCCTCATCACCACCGCTTCATTACGGACAACTTCCTCCCTGGACGCTGAAGAATTAGCTATTGCGCTCGCCCTTACCCAAACCACCTCCAAGATTATATTGACGGACTCGCAAGCCGCCTGCCGCAGGCTCTTGTCGGGACGGGTGGCCCCCGCCACAAACCGACTTTTGAATGAACATCCGCCTGCCCATCGGGTGGACATTGTGTGGACTCCCGCCCACTCTGCACTGACGGGCAACAATTTTGCTCATCAACAGGCTCGAGACCTCACTCACCGAGCCGCTGAGACCGGGGCTGTTTCCGCACCTCTCCTCACCTACCAAGAAATCACCCAATACTACCGAACCACGAGACAGACCTTCCCCAGTCCTCACACATCTTTGACCAAAAGCCAAGAAATCACACTCAGACAAATTCAAGGAGGCACTTTTCCCCACCCCATCCGTATGCATTTACTCTTTCCTACACAGTACTCTGATAAGTGTAAATTCTGCCACGAACCAGGAACTCTGGCACACATATTATTCGACTGCACAAAAAACTCGGACCTTCCGCCCCTGAACCCGTCCCCTTCCCCTGAGCAGTGGGAGATACTGCTGTCAAGCTGTCGACCTGAGGACCAGCTCCTGCTTGTGACCAGGGCTACGGCAGCCTGGACAGCACATGGGCTCCTGGACTGAGGAACCACTCCCGCATTATTGCGTAAAAAAGTTGTCTCTCTCTCTCTCTCTCTCACTCGCCCTGTCCCTCCATACAGGGTTGTTGTCCGTCCACACCCCTCCCCCTACACTATAAAAAAAATAATAGTTAGCAGCGCCCGGTTTCGATCCCACGACCCTGTGGGCGGGAAGCGAGGTACATGGTGCTCTTCCCACTGCGCCACAAAACCAAGGCAGAATCAAATGCTACGAACGCGCCTTATATCCTTGACTCATTCAAACTATGTCAAGAAGCTACTGATACAACGCATGATGGGGCAATGATTAACACTTGCAATAAAAGAAAAGAAGCTCCCACTTACAGCAACAATGATGGAGTAAAGGTCGTTGCGACAGCGAAGCCCCAAGCATACCACTTAGAGAGATTGACCGAGATTGGCCAATAAAACATAATGATAATCATAAAACATAATAATCATAAGCGTTCCCGACACGTTTTACGCGATTTCAGAATCAATCCAACGGAAACACCCAGTGAACCCCACGATGCGTCGCATCTACACAGGGTTCCCCTCGCGGGGAGGTGGGCGCAATTTTTTTTGTAGACAGTTACGACTGAAGCCTTGTTTTCACCCCACAGATTGCGGCTAAGGCATTTTCGGATGCGCAATTTAAAGGACAGGCAGGCACGTATATATCCGTAGAAACTGAACGGGAAAGAACAGCACAGTCATCATTGTGAGAACTTTACAACCGCTCGCATTTAGCCACTGCCATCACCAGGTACTAGGGAAGTTTCATTGGCAGTAATCTGGTAACGGCGGTAAACGGTGCTTTTAGCAAGAAACATTAGCCATTTCATTTGTTCAGACATCTTGACTGTATCGGCAAAGTGTCTCAACTTGAAAACGACGAAACCGACGACGACGGTAGGTGCTCGTGTACGCTGCTGACTGTCCATGCGTCGACTAGGGTGGCGGCGATAAATATTATAAGGCCACCGCCCTCAACCCCTGACCCTGAAGTTTTTCTCTCCAATTAACTAATTCCCCCGGTTAACACAGCCAGAATCCTAGGCTTACCATTTCAACATGATGAATAAGTATCAGCCCTCTTACTTCAACTAAATAACACTGTAGTGCTGCTCTCGCCCCTCCTAACCGGCAGAATGACTTACGTAAGATCATTCGTTGCCCTCATACATCAAGACACCAACAAACTTGACTTCCTCATGCGCAAAACCTACAAATCAACCCTTGGACTCCCAGCCTACACATCAAATAAAACCTTCCTGCAGCTGGAAGTGCGCAACACCCTATCGGAGCTGACAAAAGCCCGAAAAGCATTTCAACCATCCATGCTCATTCTAACACCCACCGGCAGAAAGATACTTCAGGACATTGATATCCCGGAATCACTACCACCAAACATGCGCAGGAAACATGGATGTGTTTCGGAACAAACGCGCGTTTGTTCCGAAACACATGCATCCGATCAAGAGATCACCTCATCAAGAGATACGGAGGTGACGAACACACGAGGTACACCGACATCCCACAGAGTCACAAAACACCAACAACTCTTGTGGTACTCACCCCAAAAGCAGACTCAGATATTCACCTATTCGTTGGCGCCGCAGAGGCAATGGACCCGTGACTCGTTGCAACAAACCTTAACTCGCAAACATAAACAGACTGGCAACACGCCTGTCGCCTATATCAACCCAAGGCTCTCCCTATCCCAAAAATACTTCCCGACGACATTGCAATCACCTTTGTTTGGGCACCAGGTGACTAATACCTTGTCGGGAACGAGGCAGACATGCTGCCACCCGCGACCTTCATATCCTGGAATTCCCAACTTCTGCACACGGCTCCGAGAGTGGCACGGAACCTTCGGCTAACAGTCCAGCACCTACGACCCCACTTACAACTCTGTACTCTCACGCTGCATACGCACAAGAAGAACGTTACCTTCTCCACACTCCTCACTACCAGTCTACCAAGCATGCATACTCCGAATACTGCAACCAGAAACATTTTACAAAAACACAATCCTTCCGGAGATCTCACCATCCCTCTCCTCGCCAGACTCACCACACTACAACTCCCCCGTTACGACGCACCATCTCACATTCTCCTGCCCACATAACCTCAACCCCATTAGCAATTAATCCCTTGAGCCGTGGGAGTCTGCGCAGACCAGCTCGGCGCCAGAACTTGAACGAGCCCTGGTGCAACGAGCCCTGGATTCAGCGCAGACTCGCGGCCTCCTGGAAGAAGGAGGCAGACCCTATCTCGGTCTGATATTCTCTTGGTCAAAGGAATCTTTGTTCCTCCTCACAGCACCTTGGCAGATGTCTTGCGCTGATGAAAACGACGATAATAGAGACGATGATAATGACAAGGATTGCTTTGTGCGTACCCACCAACGCAGCGAGCCAGATATACGGCGATCTCCTTACAACGCTTAGCTTCTTGTCCAAGCGTTCACATCGTCAAGCCAATTACTGCAATGACGATGGCTATTTTGGTGACTGACTCTTAAAGAGTTGAAGACGATGCCGACTGTTATATTTTGGCTGACATGTTGGCCCTGCGCCAACCTCTCGCGTCGACGAAGACGGCGAAGACCATGATAGCGGTGATGATGACCATTTCATACAAAGGCCTATTATCCTGCAGCTCGCTGCCATTACCATGGACGCGTTGAAACAAAAATCACTGCCTCCTTATTCAAATGACAGTCGAGAAGAATCTCATTCGACTCGGAAGGGCAAGCCGTTGGGCACGTTGGTTCCGTTGAGTAACTGAGGCGGCGCGGAAATCAAAAGTCTCGAAAGACGTAATAGTCATTTCTCTGGTGAACAAACAAGTCCCCGGTGGGAAAGTGCGCATTCTTCAACTGCTACGTTGGAAACAAAAGTACGCAACACTAAATTCCACGTAGCGTGTGAGGTGTTCCTGGACAACCTAGACAGCAAGGCTCACAACGTAAGTCCTTGCGCTCTAATGGCCAGTCCCCTATCGCCATGCTGCGCTGTCGCTGATGCCGCAACCTCTGGCGGCTACGGTCTGGAATGCATTTTTAATTCGTGCGCCTTCCTAAGACACATATCTCGAAAATCAGACTGTAATGCGTTACGCGATGCGCCGCATAGATACCTATGGGGTCATAAGGAGTACCTAATAAGAGTTCCTAGGGCTTTCATAGTTTGTTATGACTGCTTATATTTACCCTGTAATAATGTATTCCTAGCAATGCATCTGCGTGTGGTAGTAAAGCCGACATTGAAGGAGCCCGGTGTGTAGCATACAGTCAATTGTATAATTTCCTTGGAAGATCTTCGTAAAGTTGGTTTCCTGGCATTAATTTTTCGTATTGCAGTGGAGTCTCATGACAGTAAATGAGCCTCGTACGAGATCCGGGGTAGGATCCGCGCCAGTGTGATGGATGCGGCCGGCATGTTTTTTTTTTTTTTTTTTCAGCGCTGGAACAACCAAAAAACAGAAAACACAGACAGATTGGATAAGCCCAGGTGCATGTGTATGGATTAGGGGGTGGAAATAATACGCGTTATCCAAGAAATCCCATTTGGGAGTTTCTGCAAATTTTCTTTCTCAATTTGCGATGATGGCGCAGGACGCTGTTTCCCAGCGGTTGCTTGTTGGGGGATATCTGGCGTCATGCGCAAACAAAAACAATCATCATCATTGCCTTTCTCCACTCAGGATCGATCACAAGGTTAAATGAGCACTTTTTGGACGACCTTGTGTCATCATTACGCAAGAACCATCATCGCAATTTTTATCCCCGCAAAACACTCCAAGAAGCTAACTGTATCCCTTCCTAGTAAAACACTGTGGTGCACTCTCTGTCTATCCTTAGAGCGGCATCTTTAAATGAAACTTTATGTGAAATCATGGCGGTATTGTTCGTAAACAAAACACTACACTGAAGGCGTGGGCAAATGACCCCACTGGCTTCGAGCTCACTTGAAACTGAAATCATATTTCTAGACCTAGCTGGACCTCGCCTTTGAGGCTGTGGTTCAGCTAGGCAAGCTCAGTTTAGCATGACATCACATCAATCTCACTTCATCTCTAGCCTCATCTTTTTAGTTCGACATTACCTCAACCTTATCAATAAATTGTCTTTGTTAATCCAGATTTCAGCTAAGGGTTACTTTGATGCCTGTGAGGCTTCTTTAAGGTTTCTTTAAGTTAGTTGACATTGAAGACCTGTTCTATTGTTGTTTCATTTTTATTTTACAGGTTGCAGCTTTGTGCCTCTTCTAACGGGTCTGCCAACATTCCGTTGATGTATACAGTATATTGCTCTTAGGAGCAATAGTGAATCTTTCCGTCGACCGGGGTGGATCGGAGCGCACCCCGGCACTGCTTCACTTTCATTAACATGCCGTTCACGTACAAATGTAACATTCACCAGGAACAATGTGTAACGAATCGCTGAACCCTTATCAAGAAAGGATTCTTTTTATTCATCTTGCTCCGCATTCTGAAGGCATCTAGTCATGCGACGCTAATTTCTCACGCTTGCGCACACTTAAATGCAGAATATAACAAAACATGTCGTGCGGCGGCCCTTCCAGGGTACATGCAAATGCATGTGGACGTCGGCATAGCTCAGCTTCTGAAAAAAGTAAGTTTCATGAACCTTTTCCACTTCTTTACGAGTTACTTAAAGGGGCCCTGAAAGGCATTTTGAGCACACTAAATGAAGTAGCGCAATCGTTAGATTGGGTCGTCAAGGTCATCTGGGCCAAGTATTACTCTTTAACGCGCAGCGGAAAGCTCACACTTTTGTTGCAAAGTTTGTCGCTTTTTTCTCACCCTTCCCTTCGTGTTTTTGGACGCCGCCATCTTCACATGTCTACATCATCGATTCCCAGATGTTCGTCATGAGCTAGACACCCTGCTATTGGGCGGCTTTTTCACGCACTTCCGGCAAAGAGATGAGTCGTCTGCTCAGCGTCGACTCGCCGGCTGATCTGCCAGCGTAGTGCCGGAGTGCTTGGACATTTTACGACAAACGAAACAAGTGTAAACAAACGCTTAACCGTTCGTATTGAATGCAACACGGCCATAACACGACATGGATATTCTCTTACCGGAGTACGTTCCATAAAGAAAGCGTTGAAGCCCCGTGGCACTTCTTTCGTGCAATCGCAGAGAACGCCCTGAGCCGAATGCCCGGGTTTGACGGATACATTTTTTTTCCACTTCAAAACAATCCAGAGATGAGTTTCGAACGAACACAACGTCACAACATGCGTTGCAAGTCTGAACCGCGATTGACAGACGATGGGTTGCCTCCTCCTGCCCGTCGTAAATTCGGCACTCACTTCGCGCGCGGTTTGCGGGGACGAACAGCAAGTCACTTAACTCTGGCGCGCAAGCCGAGATGGCTTTTAGCCACGCACACTGCACATACCCCATGCGAGGTTGAGTCGTACGTCGCTCGAGAAAGATAATCCAGACCATGGGAAGCACTATCCACCCGCAGAAGCACAACGTCGCATTTCATCGCGAAACAAAGGCGTCCACAACACACACACCATCGCCTCCTGTAATGCCAAACGCATTTCACACTTCCTAATGAGAGTGAGTGGTACGTCTGCAGTGCCCACATGTCGCGAGGTGAGGCCCCGAGCTAAACCGGGATCACGCAACCGTAACTGACCTCTGGGGCGGTTTGTGCCTTGTTGCCAAGGCAATCGATGTTTGAGATCGTCAAAGAAAGGCGCTCGCTCCAGCGCTATACTCGGTTACAACTCAAGAACGGCACCACCTCATGTAGTGTATCACTCCGCCAAAGCGCCGGACCCGTGACGTCAGTGCGCGCGCGTTTTGAAAGGGGTTTGCTATGAATGCGTGATATCGTCTGCCTTGTCTCACGCAGTTTGTTTGTTGTCACTGGAGTCGTTTATAAGCATATTAAGTCCAAAAAATCACGGGAACGGCTCACGCCATGTTCAAAATATTCCCAGTTACGCCCTACTTGCGCCGCGCGGAGAAACATCCGGCTACGGTGATAAGGCACAGCGGCAACTTCCGGTGCCGTTCTTAAGTTGTCACCGAGTATAGAAAGCTCGAGCCGCGCCGGAGCATGTTTTGCCAACGTTGCCGCTCTCCACCACGCGTCGCCCCAAGCTGAACTGGTCACATGATTGAAGCGTTTTGTGCACGGGTTCTGTATCGGTTTAAATTTCTTTTTCACATGGCGCCGGCAGGAATTACCACCACCGCAAAATAAGACCCGGCACCAGCGGGGCCACATCTGATACGGCGCTTTTTGGATAAACAGTGCGCGGTGCATGAAAGGGACCGAGCGCAAGATCCTCCCCAGCGGCTGCGAGTTCGCCGCCGATTAAAAGTCACGTGCTGCACTGCAGCAACGCACACCGCGAAAGGGCAAGGCCAGGCCACCGCACACATGCGGCCAGATTTTTCGTTCGCTTATCCATCCTTGAGCGGAGTGCGGAATTCATGGTGCCAACAAAACTTGCCCGTAGCAGACGGCAGTCGGAGGAGCGTAATGCGGAAGTACGTCACCGCTGACTAGCGCAGCATCATGGGAGGGAGTGCTCGCGCGCCGTCAACAGTTGAAAAGAGGAGGAAACGCGGCGCGACGATAATGCGCGGTTTTTGATTTACGATTTCTCAGCTAATACTCATCGCTTTAACAAAATTCTTGCGGGAGGAGATTGCTAATACATTGTCTTATTTGGTTACATGTACATCCATGCATCGGCGGAAGGTATTTCAGGACCCCTTTAAGGAGCCCTAACGAAAGCGGCAAGAGCACCACGGCCAGGACATGGAATAAACCAGGACGATGGTTGTATGGAGATCCAAGGCTATTGTTTGACTGGAAGTGGCTGGGTCGAAAGCCATGGCCAGACGGACGGGTCGAGCAGTAACTAATTCACTTCCACTCACACCCACAGGCGCAATCATTTCCTCACGGAGGGATAATGCGGGTTGCGCCGAAGGCTAGCGACACGCTCTTGTTGGCATCCGCGTGCATACCACACGAGGGTTAACAGTAGGTCCGATAACGATAACGTAACAAGCACGGCATTGAGTTAGATGTTGTAATGCGTTGTGGGGAGGGAAACGAGTGATGTCGGAGCGCTTGCTGTATTGCGCTGCAGCAGGTGCAAATCATTTAAGACGGCGTGTGCTGAATACGGGAAACATCAGGATGCAAACGGTGTGGTAGGCGACACGCGCATACGAGGCACATCTTCGACCGAATGGTGCCAGTTCGTCGCGAGTGTAAAGCCGGGGCAAGGCGGCCAGATGCGGCCAACCTAACAAGAGAGTAACTGTAACGAAAAAAGGCCAAACAACGTGGCGCTAACTTTGTGGAAAAGCTGAAAACAAGCAAGACCAGAGTTCAATAAATGCTCACACACTTGAAACAAGTTTATTTGTTTTAGTATGAGAAAAACTCACCAAAGTACTGTGAGGGCGTGAAAAAATAGCACTAAAATTTTTATATCGCTAAAATATTCAAAACTCGAAACGAAAGCGTGTACGCAACTGTTATCGTATTCTTCTCTCTTTTTAAAGGTAGTCTCCACCCAGATGTATGCCCGTTTCACAGTACTGTTAATCACTTCCCTGCAGAATTAACTTCATTTCGATTCCCAGACGTATATATCGTTTTAGACCTCAGCTACCCACATCTATTGTCACATATGTGCGACCCATATGGAAATTCCTCGGCTTCCATTGGGGCTGAGCCATATGGAAGCCGAAGCTATGCCCACGCCACCCCCCCCCCCCCCCCGGGGATAAATAGCTTGTCTTGGTCAAACGCAAAACAAAAAGGGCGAAGGATAAATATTGGAGAAGGACGCGGCAGGATTTTTACCATTGAGGTTGTGTAGCCCTGTCGGGAAATGCCCTCCGTCGGGCTCAGATTTCAGTTGAAAGGCATCCAAAAGGAGAGTTGCGAGAAATGCGACATGGGGTTTCTGCGTGCGTATGAGAGGTTACAATTTTTTTAGTAGAAGCTTTCAACAACGATTGCACGGAAACGCCGGTCATTAATAGCTAGACACCCGTAGGTTACTTTCACTTGTAGTTTGAAAGTGCGTAGTTGGGCTCTTAGGGCCTGCTTTAGTACACGGTTCAACGCGAAGTGGCGAGCAGCACATTCCGTCTTAAGTTACTTTTTTAGCGCTTGCCATGATACTGAGCGAGAGAGCACGGGACTTCTAGCGTCGCGCCTGCTGTCATTCGCCTTCGCTGCCAAATAAAAAAACTGGTACGGATTTGTATGTGATCGCATGGTGGTCCAGCGAAGTAGTCCATTGTATTATCGTTGAATCGCAACAACGCAACCGAGAAATCATCAGCTTCTCACTAACGCCATTCCTCCTCTCCTCTTAAGATGGGGAACCGCAACCATTCTCCAATTGAGGAACAATGCCGTGTCACTCGCTATTAAATTACGTGAGGAGAAGGAACAAGCTGGGGAGAGGTGTTTCCTTGCAAGTCGAAAAACAAAGCTTTGTGGTGAAGGGGACACCAACAGCTTTCGCTGCAAAATATATTTTCCCGATGAGACACAGAGAGATAGAGGGGGTTAAACGCAATTTATTGGCCTTCAGAATGGGACAGGGGTGGGGTGAGGAGACCCAGACTCCGGCTAAGGGGAATTCGAGTGCCATGTACCCTGCCTCTGCTCTGCCGACCAACAGGAGCTGGTCCTCGTGGGAGGGGCTGTCCAGGGTAGGCCTCCGAGGCCTAGGAGTGAGACGGTGGGAAGGGGATTGTGCTGGCTGTGGTGGCTTCTATGGTGCCGGCTGTTTGAGCTGTCTTGGAAGAAGGAAGGATGAGATGCAGGAAGTGGCTCCGGGAGAGGCGCAGGCGGGAGGCCCTGGGTGCGACTGCAGAGCCAGACTGTGTGCGCTGCACGGCTCCATCGGCGCCAGAGAACTTGCATTCGGGGTTCACAAAATTGGTCGAGCAAAATTGGAGTAGCCTGATTGGACACATGAATGTGTTTGTTTGGAGTATCCTCAGTGTTGCCTGCTGTGACTTGGTGAGATTGGGATGAGGATCTGGTAGTCGTCGCCTCCTGGCTCGAAAATGCTCAATGATTTCGGCGAAAGACATCAGGCTATCGGGTATGAATTCGACCACTTCATTTTGTTCGAAACTGGGGTTTCCGGAACATGGCAGCGGAGGGCAAACTTGATTGGCTCTACGCTTGTGGGCCAGCTGGGTTAGAGCGCTGGACACTGCGTGAGCTCGCTCATTGCCCCTGTTACCAGAGTGGTAAATGTTACCTGTCTGGTGATGACTTGATGAGGAGGCGTGCAGTACCTCCTGGGCTTTCCTGGAGACGATCCCGGTGGGGAAGTTTCTGCACGCCTCCGCCGAATCAGAGACTACGTATATGACGGGAGACAGTGTTGGTGCCGACGCAATGGCTAAAGCGATAGCCACTTCTTCCACTTCTAGAACAGAGACCTGTGGCAGGATGCTCATGGCGGAGATTGCCATTCCCATCGATCACTACCACAATCCGAAGTCTTTGATTATGTAGCGAGAGAGAGAAAGAAATATTTGTTGACCTGGAGAGATCAGCCAGAGTAGCCGCCCGAATTTAAAAAGCATATATACCGCTGGGTTCGATACCGTTGACTCCAAGAAAAATTGTTTCGAGGCCTATCGCACTGAAATCTCATCTGTCTTCACTAAACGTTTGGGTGCTGCAGCCTTCAGAACGACGTTTCAATTCTGAAACAAAAAAACAATTACGGTCATTTTCAGTTTGGAAAGAACTAAAAAGAACAACTAACATGATTACCGGTGCGTCCATAAACGAACCAACACACACAGTCCTCCCCAATACGCCGCTCGTGTTGGTGGCGAACGGTTGACACGACGTTGTCAATGACGTGTCCCAGTCCACCCATTTCCCACTTTCTCTTATGTTCCTTATCCACAATAATGCGAATTAGTATGACCCACCACCGTCCTGTTACAAGCATCGACATCGCAATTCTACTCATTATTCCCCCTCCAATTTTTGTGAGGGACCGGTCATCCACCGGCGTGGGAGGAGAGGTGCGATGACAATGTGTTTGGTTGTACGTCATGCCTCACGTTCATCGTCGGCGTCATAGCCGCACACGTATGTTTCTTTGAAGCATTGGAACCAGACATCGTCATATACTCAGGGGCGAAGGAGGTAGTGGTAAAGAATTTTATCTCCCCTAGTCATAGGCGTGGTTCCTCAGTCCAGGAACCCGAGTGAGGTTTGGGTGGTCCCTGGCCTGGGTGCGAGTAGTCGTGGGCGTCCAGGTCAGCGCTGGTGGTCAGGCTCACCTTCAGCTCAGGAAGGAGAACACGGAAAGAGAAGACATTCCAAAGAGGTTGGAAGGCTGGGTGAGCCCACCCGATGATGATGAGAGTTAGGGTGCCTGTTTCGGAACAAAATTTTGCAGGGTATTGAAAAGGTTGAGGCGGTGGAGACAGGTGCTGTGAGGGAAAGTGTTCGTGTGAATTCGACGGATGGTAGTTTCTTTGTGTTTGTGTAGGTTAGGATGAGGAGACGGGAGGGCGCGGTGATTCTGGGTGATGTCTTCGAAGGTGACCAGGGGATTTCGTAAGTAGAAGAACCACATAGCCCAGGACGAAAACAAGCAGCCGCCAGTAAATATTTCGCCTGGTTCATTAACCCGGTGCTTCAGTTCACTCGGCCGGAGAAACAATACCCTACCTAGTTATTCCCCTCTTCCTCGGACAGAGAGCAGCGGCCTCGTGGGTTTACCGCAACGCCCGAGAAGCAACGGTCGTCACCGAGCCACAGGCATGCAGGAAGAGCACGGAGATACACAGCACAAGTGCCGGTGCCGCAAGTTCACCTCGTCAAGGAAGAGCGAAGCGGGAAGGAGTCGAGAAAAGCCGCCAGGGTGGCCGCAGCCGTACGAGCAGGCAAGCGAGCGTGAGTGGCGGGCCGCAAAACAACAACGCCAGTACGGTGTGTCGACGGCGGTCTCGTCGAGGAAGCGCGGCCGCTGCGGGCTCCTCGGGAACTCGTGGTGGTCGACACACGTTGAAGGCCCTCATCACGCCTCGCTTCACACAAGGCAGAACCCGGGAATGAACAAAAAAGAAGAGCCAAAACAGCGGAGAATCATCAGAGAGGGGCGAGACAGCTGCGCTTGGGGGAGAGGTAGGGGAAGAAAAGTGAATGATGTAGAGGAAGAGAGAGGGAGAGAATGAAGGGGTTCGCGTGCTCTGCGAAAGTGAAACCGAGGAAGTCAGGAAGAACGCACTGGTCGTCCTGCCTTTCTTCGTCTACTCCTTCTTGCGCTTGTTCTTTTTGCCAGCCACGGAGAAGGAGACCTCAGGTGGCCAGCTATAATAGCCACGAGCGCGGTAAGACGCACAAGGCCGCTGTGCGCGCCCGAACACTGATTCGACGGGAGTGCCGCTGCTGTTCTTGGCTGGAGGACGACGAGCGAGGCCAAGGACCTCGTAGGCATTCGCCGTCGCCGCGCTGGGTGTGCGCACCCCGGTGGAAGTGACCCCCGAGAGGAAGAGAGAAACGGGGAGGGAATGAGAAGGAGGAAGGAGTAGCCGCCGGGAAGCTGTCGGCGATGCTGGCGTGCGGTCAACCGCTGCGCGGGGCGTCCAGAGAATGCGGCTGAGTGTACGCGAAACAGAAGCAACGGGGGGTCATTCACGCACCTGAGCGCATCATCGCTACTTGCGTTCGATAGCTCCAGCTATCTTTTTTTTTTTTCTTGCGACGTGCTGTGTTGATGTAGCGGCCCGAACGCGGGGAGAACGGACGAGAAAGCGGTTTTTCTGTGGCGTAGTTTGTTTACAATAAAAAGAGTGCACGGTGACTCGCAATTTTGTTCTTGTATTATGGAGAAACACTTAGATGTCTCATCAAACGCGAGCAGCGAACGTCGTCGTTGACGTCGTCAGCGTCAATAAGAATGGTTTCGAAATGGATGCCGCTGTAAACAGCAAATAAAAATGAAAGCAAATTTGGGCTCGTGTGGGATTAGAGCCTGAGCGGCCCGAGCAGTAGCCAAGTGCCTTGCACTACGTGAACTTGGCACATCCCCAGAAAAGGGGGAGCGGGAATTAGCTTCGATCTAGCAGCAGCGAACTGGGAACGTGGCGGCACGTGAGTGAGCAGCTGCACGCGGAAGAGAGCTCTGACTGTGGGAAAGCTGGCGCGTTAATTGCGGCCAATATGCCGGCCTCAGTAATTTCGGTCAAAAGACAAAAACGCAAGCGAAGAAAGTCTGATACACGATTTAGCAGTAAAGGAGTCTCTGATAATCGCTAAGCTTCGGCCTTCAAAGCACGAGTACATGTAGGTTCTTGAGGTATTTTTCATAGCTTACCTACCTTGATGCGGCCTTTCGGTTTCTGTTTCCCTATTTTTTTATTAAATCAGGGTACACATTTCGCAAGTTTACCACACCCCATCGCTGCCAGCAGATTTATTTTTATTTTTATTTTTAAGAGACATAAAACTTGATACAGGGTATGAATACCGATAACAAAACAAGTAAGCATGCTTAGCTTATACAGTGTGTACAGATTCTTGCGAACCCGAGACAATCAAGGCAAAATAAAACACAAACGGAAATGTAAACAGACATTGGCATCGTTCATTTCAGCAAAAATTGTGATAGAGCATTTTGAAATGAGGGGGTGAGACAATATATTCTGGTAGGTTGTTCCGTTCGCGCGAGATTTTCGGTGAAAACGACTTTTCGTAGGTATTTATACGACATCGGTATTCGCGAACTTTTCGGGAGTGATCTAGGCGAGAGAATAGAAAAGTGGGATCTTTAATGTACATGTCTCTATTTGAACCAGTGGCACCAATATAAATATCACTAAATAGATTTAATCTTCAGAATTCCTGTCTGTCCTGTAGAAGAGGCCAACCCAAATTTTTTGCGAATGCATGAAGAGCGGTTAGTGAAATCATAGTTACCAGATACAAATCGCGCTGCTAGTTTCTGAACCATTTCTAGCACATTAGTGCATATTTTAGTTTCCAGATCCCAAGCCACACAACCGTACTCCAAAATTAAATGAACATTAGAAAAATAGAGCGTTTCCTTTAGTTTAGGTGGGGCCTGTTTAAAGTTACGTCTTAGGAAGTTCAACACACGGCTCGCTTTGGCACCGACGTATTCAATGTGGCCGTTCCAGGAAAGGTTGCTCGTAAAAAAGACGCCTAGATACTTATATTTCGGTAAACCTTCCAAACGATTGCCTCCTAGGAAGGAGGAGGAATAAACATTTAGTTGAGCAGTAAATGTTGTTGGGTTGACCACCAGGTGGGGGACCTGCTTAGTCCAGGAAGCCCTGGGTCTTGGCGGCCTGTCTCACCCGGTCTACCAGATGTTGTTGGTGATCCAGGTTGGAGCTGATCAACCGACTCTCCCGCTGCTCAAATGAGGGATTGGTATTCGGGGCAAGGGATGGTGTGTGGCGGCACTCCCATACTATGTGGTAGAGAGTGCATGGCTCTATGCAGAATTTACAAGTGTATGTGTACAATGTCAGATGCATTGAGTCTAGTAATGCACCATGTGGAAATGTATTAGATTGTAACTGTTTGGAGATGACCGTGTCTTCGCGGGACATGTTGGGATCTGAAGGCGGAAAGGTTCTTCGTCCCAAGTGGTAGTGGGCCAGGATGTCATTGTACCTTCTGGGGATTATTTCTCCTGTTGGGCTTATGGAAACACTGGCTGACATCCCAGAAGGAGGCGCCCGGTGTGTATGAGCTCGGGCTGCGGCAGGAGCCGCCTCATTCCCTTCCAGTGGTAAATGAGCCGGCGTCCATATGATGAAACATTCTGGTAAATCATGGTGGGCCCACAAAATTCTGACTGCTGTTGATTAAATGCGTCCAATTTGGAAGTTTCGACACGCTGTCTGGTAGTCTGATATGAGGGTGACATGTTATCTGCCAGTGGTAGCTGCAAGGGCAATGGCTTCTTCTTCTGCGGTGTCGATGTTCTTGGTAGGTATAGAAGCAGAAGCTAGCTACAGTTCCTGATTATTGACTATGCGTATGGCGTGGGCTAATCGACTGTTGTATAGTGATACGTCTGCGTACCTAACGTCAAGCCATTTCCCGTATGCAGTTCGAAGAGCTTGAACTCTGGCCTTGCGTCGTGCTTTGTTGTGGAGCGGATGCATATTTCTTGGTACCGGGGCGACAGTGATGTTCTCTCTAACATGTAGAGGAATGCGTTGTTTAGCGCTGTTGTCTTTCGGAACTTCGCAACCCAGTTTTAGTAGGGTGTGTCTTCTCGTCTTTGTGAGTTTTAGGCGTTCCAAATGGCTAGTTTTGTGGGCTTCAGCCAATTCCTCCCAAGTGTTGTGCAGGCCTAATGGCAATAATTTGTCTGTAGAAGCAGTGAGGGGTAAACCGAGAGAAAACTTGTACGCTTTTCGGATCAAGATATGAAGTTTTTTTTTTTCGTTATTTTTCAGGGCTAGATATGGCGTTCCATACGTAATTCTACTCGTTAATAATGCTTGCACAATTTTAATGGTGTCCTGTTCTTTGAGGCCATGTCCGCGATTTGTGATACGGTGTATGAGATGTAGAACTTGATGAATGGTGGTTTGCACTTTATGGAGCGTTGCCACGCCCGCTCCGTCTTGCTGCAATGTAGGTCCTAGTAGGCGGAGAGTTTTGACCTGTGGGATTGCAGCGTTGTTGATTTGAAGTTCTATATCGGGAATTGGCGCCGGGGGTCACCTCTGGTTTGTTTTTTAAGGAGCAGTGATTCGGATTTTTCTGGAGAGCGGTGGCCACGTCGGCGAAGGTACTGTTCGGTGGTTTGAATCACTCCATGCAAGGCGTCTTGCTGCGTGCCGGCAGAGCCCATGCGTGTCCAGATTGTGATCTCATCGGCGTAGATATCGTGACTGATGCCTGGGATATATTCAATTGTGCTGGAAGGTCTTTTATTGCCAAATTGAAAATTAGTGGTGATATGACAGAGCCCTGGGGTGTTCCTTTAGGTGGTGTCGGGAGTTTGTCTGTTCTAGGTTCCCTATGCCAATTGTAGCTGCGCGGTCTGTCAAGAAAGTTTGAACAAAGTTGTATGTCCGCTCGCCTTCTGTAGGCCTTCTAATATAGCATGGTGCGTGACATTGTCGAAGACCCCTTTGACGTCAAGGGCCAAGATTGCGCTTTTGTGTTGGCTGCTTAGATTGTCTCGGATGTCTTCTTTGATTTGCAGGAGTATATCTTGAGTAGAAAGGTGTGCTAGCGGAAGCCGTACATGCTGTGAGGCCAGTGATCATTGCCTTCGAGGAAAGGGACAAGCCTGTTGTACACCATGTGTTCATATAACTTGCCTACGCATGATGTCAGGGAAATTGGACGTAGGTTTGCGAAATTTATGGGTTTTCCAGGTTTGGGAATTAAGCTGATGTCAGAATGTTTCCAGAAATCGGGTACTTGACCCTTTCCCCATTGCTCATTGATGTATTGCCGTAACCATTCTATGGCATCAGAGGCCAGGTTCCTAAGTGTCTTGTTGATTTTGTCGTGACCTGGCGTTGTGTTTCTGATCAGGGCCTGAAGAGCTGCGGTTATTTCCGCTTCCGTACATGGGCTGTCAAAGTCTGGGTTGGGGTTACCGGCATAAGGGGAGAGCAGACGAGGGGTGGTGGGGATGGGACCTATGTAACGGTCAGCCAGGTCTCTGAGTAAGTGTTGGTCGTCCCCATGGTATTGGTGAATAAGACGCCGTATGTGGTGTGCGGCGGCTGCCTTAGTTTCTGTATTACCGATAAGGTTTTTGAGAATGTGCCAAGTTCGCCGGTTGCTCAGGGTGCCTTGTCGCAAAATTGGTTTCAATTCTGTCTACTGAGATGATGTGCATATTCGGTGGCCTCGGCAGTAATTTGAGCTATGCGGAGCTGTAGGGAACGGTTGGTTTTTCTTTTTTTCCACCTTCTGCGAGCCTCCCATAGGTGTAGGAGGTGCGGGTCAGTGTCAAGGTTATCAGTGGTAAGCTGAATTGTTTTTGTGTGTTTGGAAACCGAATGGATAATTCTTTCTGACCATTGCTCAGTGGAATCAAAGTTGGTCGGTTGGGTCTCTTCACGGAATCCTTTCCAGTCAGTGATCTTTGCTTTTCCGAGGCGTTGCGGGGTTCTGTAATGGGCAACAACAGACTGTATTATACAGTGATTGCTCCCTAACGTTTCATCCAGTCGGAGCCACTCCAGATTCCTGATGTTATAAGAGAAGGTGAGATTAGGGGTTGTGTCCCTGGATACGCTATTTCCTATTCTGGTTGGGGTGGTTAGGTCATTCCAGAGAGTTAACTGATATTTCTGCGCCATGTTGTACACGTCTGCTCCCTTTTTGGTGGTTACGCGATAGCCCCAGTCTACATGGGGAGCATTGAAGTCACCTAAAGGCCCAACCACATGCACGCGTAAAACCGACGTACTCGCGCAACGACGCAAACCGGCGTAAGCACGTAAGGAACCTGCGTACTTCGGCGTACGCGGAATGCATTGCTACGCGCTTGTTACGCCCAAGTCAGAGCCCGCCAGACATAGACGCAAACTTTCGGGCGCACGGTGTTGACGTGGACCTCTGGCGGTGATGTTATCTGGCATAACAAGACAGCAAATTTATTAATAAGCTCAATTTACTAATAATTACGCGATAAAACGAAGTAATTTGTAAAATACGGGGAGCAAACAACCGGACAAACCAAGCGAAGCAACGAGCAACTATGGGAGCAAGGCAGTTTACGCCAAATGTAGCGGAGGGTTTTGTGCCTGGCAAGTATGCATACTAATCCTCATGCTAATCCTCAACGTTTTTTAATGTCCCAAGAACCGTTTTAGTTTATTCCGTAATAAATATACGTACTTTTGTAAGAATAGGTATTATTTGTTTTATTTGAGTTAAAATGTAGTTGAACTGGTCGCCACAAAGCTGAGTCCGGGGTAGTCGAGCCACACTGAGCGGCGCATTGGTTTACGCGCGCGTTGCGGCGATATGTGGTTACTCGCCCTCTACGACGTGTTCTGTGACGACGTCGTCGGTAGGCGTAAGGCAGCGGCGTATGTCGCCGCAGGCGTGTGTCGTTACGCGAGTACGTCGGTTTTACGCGTGCATGTGGTTGGGCCTTAAGAGGAGGAGTTTTTCCCCTTGAGCTTGTCTTTTTGCTAGTTGTATCAGGCAACTCAAAGTGGTGAGGGACGCCTGTGGGGGACTGTAGATGTTTAATATGAAGAGGCTTGCTTGATATTTTGTATTCGGCAGGAGCTCAATGAACGTGTATTCCAATGACGAAGAAAAATGGTGCTGCACCGTTGTGTGATATTTTTTGACGAGGATTACAGAGCGGTACTTGCCTGTAGTAAAGTATGTGTTGTAACCACGGAGACTGACGTGGTCTGTTTCTGCCTCTTGAATCGCGATGACATCTTGGTCGTGTAATTGACTGTAGTAAAGCTAATTCCGTTCTTTATTAGTTACGGATCTGCTATTCCACTGCCAAATTGTGAGCTTGTTATATATTTGAGTATTATTCTGCGGTCTGGTCATCCGGAGGGAGGGGGGCATCCAGATGTGCGTTGTCTTCAGATGTTTTTTTGTTTGTTTGTTTCTTGTGGGCTAGATCGCTTTTCTGTTCTAGGACAGAGAGTCGCTGGTGAATCCTATCGAGCTGTGTACGTAACTGCTGGACAGCTTGCTCAATTGGTGTTGACGAAGGGCTTGGTCGAAGCGCGACTGTTGTTGCTGAAGTGCTTGTTCTGAGGGCGTCATCCTGGATTCTAGGGCAGCTGCGCGTTAATTTGTCTTTTCGCAGAGCTGAATCATGGAGCTAATGCTTGTCGTGATGTTTGCCGTGAATACGCTAAATTGCAGTTCAATTTGTTTTGCAATCACTTGTACGCTTGGCTCAGTCTCGGGCACTGAAGTACATCCTGGGTTTAAAACATTGTTGTCCTCGTTATTCTGGGTGGGGATTTTGAGGTGGACGGCTGTTGAAATGTGGTAGATGGGAGTTGTTGTGGTGTTTGCTGCATGTTGTGAGATTGTGTAGGGTGCGGAGGGAGAAGTTGAGCAGTGGCAGGATTGGTTAGCGGCGCGACCAGCTCACTTTGTCGGTTCTTATTGTTCTTGCTTCTTTTGTAGGGCTTGGCTGGGTCGGAAGGGGGGCCATTGTTCCCTGTCCTGTGGAGGGTTCTGCGTAGCCGTTGATGTTCGTTTTGCAGTTGTGGTCTGCTCCGCTTGGTTTCTGGGGACACGTGGTGGTGGGTTGCGTTTTAGACGGCGTTTGCAGTCCTTGCTTGCGGTTTCGTGGGATAAACCACACAGTTTCCACTTTGGGTTGCAGTGGTGATCAGGCAGCGGATTGTCGAAGCCACACGCGGAGCAGATTTTTCTATCCGAAGTGGGGAATACGTCTCGTCTATGGCCAAGTGCCCCGCAGAGAGAGCAGTACTGGTGTGTTCTTTTGTAAGGTCGGCATAGAGTGAGTATGCAGGCTACTATGACGTAAAAGGGAACGTGAGGTCCTTCGAACGTGACAACAGCGGTATTAGAGCGCCCTAGCATCCTGGCGGAAAGAATTCGGGGACCAGTGGTGATTAAAAGGGCTGCCAGTTCTTCCTCCGTCGTCCCGGCTTCGAGGCCATACATTACCCCACGGGTTGTATTTGGAGGCGGCTTGACGTATGCAGAGAGTTCGTAGGTTGCGCCTTCAAGTTGAAGTTGGGTGATGGCGCTGAGTACTTCTGCTAGGTCCTCGCTTGTGGTACTTGCGACGATAAAGTTTTGATCCCACTGTTTGGTATGGTTACTTGGCTATAGAAATCTCTTAATGGTACATTTCCAGCTGTGGCAAATCCTTGCGTGATTATTTTGCCTCACCATTTTGACAGGCAAAGTCCCGTGCGTGGGCGGTAGATAATTTTGTATTCGTTGCCAGGAAGTTTAGGTAGGGTGTGTCAGCGCGATGAGTACTGTCTGACGCAGGGTCACTTCACGGTCACACTGGCGCCATTTTAGAGGGATACTCAACGAAGAACCGCAAAACTAACATAAAAAGCATCAATAGCAGTGGAAATTGAAGTTTTAGATGAGCAGAATCTCGAGCAGACGTGACATCACGATATATGCAGCAGTCATCTGCATACATGCGCATGCGACTGGGTACTTGTTGGCTTATGTCATTTATAGATATCGAAAAAAGAAGAAGCCCCAGAACAAATTCCTGGGGGACCCCTGATAACATATTGACTTCAGATGAATTCACTCCCTCGAGAACAAACCGCTGTTTTCTTCTGACAAGATACGCTTAAAGTCACTTCAACAAAGAGGTAGGGATATTTAGAGCATACAGTTTAAGTAATAACAAATTGTGTGATACAGAATCAGAGGCTTTTTGAAAATCTAAAAATACACAGTCCAACTGGCATTCATTGTCGATCAACACAGCTATATCATGACTAAATTCAAGTAGTTGAGTATCACAGGACAACCCTTTTCTGAAACCGTGTTGCGTTAGGAAGGAGTTATTGTCTTGAAGATGGGAGATTAAATTGGTATAGATAATGTGTTCCATCGATTTACATATTACACAAGTTAGCGAGATCGGTCTGTAATTTTTTGTTCGCGTTTCGTCTTTGAAGGTATGGACAACGTTGTCACTTTTCCAATCATCAGGTAAACAGCCAAGTGCCATTGATTTTTCGAAGAACAAGACTAGAAATGATGAAAGAGACAGCACAGTTTTTTAAAACGTAATTAGGAAATACATAAGAACCGGGTTCCGCGTTTACCTTAATTTTTTGTAGAAGAGCTATGACTCCACGTTCAGTAAAACATATTTTCATTATTTCTGAATATTCCCTGACTAACTGAGGGCCGCTGGGTAAGCGAACTGATTGGGCGAAAACAGACTGAAGCACCCGTGATGGAAAATTAGTGCGTATAAATGATAAAAGCTTATATATATGAACAATTGCGATGTAGCATTTACATCCAGGTTGGTAGCATGGTGTCTAAACTCCGGTAAAAACTAATCTAGCTCTCGGGAAAGAGAGACATAGTCACCACGATTATAATAAAACACTTTTTGCGGTAACGGATTCGGGCGGCGCACGATATCGCAGCTTCATGTCCCAACAACGACTTCGGGGTCGCTTATACCTTCTATTACTGTGACAGAAAAGATGAGAGTTTGGTTATTGAAAAAAATTAAGTCAAGCACATTATTGCAGGTGGGGCCTGGCCTGGTAGGACGACATACAAATTAAAACAGCGAATGGGCATTAATCATTTCGCAAAAAGCAGAGTAGAGAAGCGACGAAGTTTTAGATTTAGGCTGAAGATGGAACCATTCATTGTTTGGCAAAGTAAAATCGCCCGCCAAAATAACACGTGTTGCATCTAGGGCTAGTAAAATATTTATAAGCTGAAACAATGACTCGGGGCCTTTCCGTGTAGGTTGCCTGTAAAACTACCCGATAGCCATTGCGGAACCGTTAGCCAGCATAATCTTGCATTAGACCGTTTCGCATGCTGGGGTATTTAGGTTTATTGGCACACTACCGATTGCACTGTGGACAACGACGAAAACGCCGCCACCATGCACATTGCGATCCGGGTTCATATTGAATTGAGGCCACACACCGCGGTGGCTCAGTGGCTAAGGCGTTGTGCTGCTGAGCCCCAGGACGTGGGTTCGATTCCTGGCCGCGGCGGCCGCTTTTCTGATGGTGGCCAAAATCAAAAACGCCCGTGTGATGGAGATTTCGGTGCACGTTAAAGATTCCCAGCTGTTCAAAATTAATCCGTAGCCCTCCACTACGGCGCACCTCATTGCCTGTGTAGCGTCGGCGCGTTAAACTCCTCAATCAATGTATTAATGCCCCCGCACGGGGCACCTTGAGCAATCTTGGTGACGGTACTGGCGATACCGCGGACCCCGAGCCCCCAAACATAAGCTGGATCCAACCGTGGTGATGTGTTTTTAAGGTGAAGGGTAGAAACCTCTAACGGTGGCCGTCGGAGCCCAGGTCAAGCTCCGGCGGATGGGCTCCCTGTCTGTTTACCAGGCAGGGAGCTCCGGGACCTCCTCAGCTATCAGGGTAAGGTTGTGGAAGAAAGTACCCCCGTCTCCCTGCTTCTATACTATGATATATGGCATTTTCTAAACCCCCCCCCCCCCCCCAGACGTGATCGGCCCCCGAAAAGGGGCCGCACCGAAGTTTCATTCCCACCTCTGTCAACAACTGTCCTTTCAACAAACATGAATAACTATTCTCGTTTTCTTGTGATCGAGTCAGCTGACCCAACGAGACCCGTCGCTTCACTGTCGGTATTCCTTGTCTCGAAATTTCTGCAAAGCACATTAGGTGAAAAGTATGAAGCCAAAAAGCTCAGGACAGGAGAAATCCTTGTCGAACTCAACAATGAAAAACAATCCCGCACACTTCTTGCCCAAACTCGCATCCATGATCTGGACATCAAGATCACGCCCCACCGGAGCCTGAACAGCTCCCAGGGTGTGATTTCAGAGTCGGATCTGCTTACAGAAACAGATTCCGACCTTCTTGAAGGTTTAAAGGACCAGGGCGTCACAGCTGTGCGGCGCATCACGATGCGCAGGGACAATAACATAATCCCAACCAAACACATTATCCTGACCTTCGACCGTTCGACACTTCCGCAATATATAAATGCAGGCTACATCCGATGCTCTATTCGACCGTACATACCGAACCCGCGCCGCTGCTTTAAGTGCCAGCGGTTCGGGCACAGCACAACCTCTTGCCGCCGCAAAACAACCTGTGCGAAATGTGCAGCGCAGGACCACCCCACTGACAATTGCAATTCAGACAACCTCACATGTGCAAACTGCAGGGGCCCTCATGCGGCCTACTCCAGGAAGTGCGAGAAATTCCAAGTGGAAAAGAAAATAATCCATCTAAAAGTGACAGAAAACATCACCTTCCCAGAGGCGCGGAAGAGGTTCGCCTCTTTCCCCCTGGGGAGGTACGCCGACGCGGCTCGCCGGGGGGCGGAGCGGCGCCTGGTTTCGGCGGGGACCCAGTACCGCGAGTCGGACTTGGTCCCGCCCCCGCCCCCCCCCCTGGGTTGCCTCTGGCCGCCCAACCCGCCACCACGCCGCTTGCTGAGGCAGCAGCGGTTGTGGTGGCAACCTCTTCCGTCGGGACCGGTGCCGCTCCCGTCCGTGCCTCCCCATCGTCCAGTGCGTTGGAGTGTGCCATGGACACCACGAGCCCCGCACCGGCTCCCACCGCCACCGCACCGCCCGTGCCACTTCTGGTGCCTCCGACACCACCGGCGGTGGCGGCTCAAACGAAGGGCCCCCGAAGGGGGGCCAAGTCCGGGGGGCCCGGTTCGACGGGCACACCCAGGACATCGGACGACGAGATGGACGTCGTGCCGTTCTTGCCTGCAACGCAGCGCAAGGAGCGGCCTCCGACGTCCAAGCCTTCAGATAGGCCGCCCAAAAAGCCCAATCCAAGAGTCACAGCCCCGAAAGACGACACATAAACATACACACTCCAGTAGCTCTCACACTAAATAATGGGAAGAGAAAATATTGTTCAATGGAACTGCAGAGGCCTTCTGAATAATCTTGACGACGTGTATGAGATTCTGCATACCAATCAGCCAAGTGTAATGTGTGTTCAGGAAACACATTTGAATTCTAAACACACAAATTTCTTGAATAGTTACCGGGTATACAGGAAAGACAGGGATGGCTGCACACACTCTTCTGGCGGTGTGGCCATAATCGTCCGGAAATCCTTAGCATGCCACCCTGTCACCTTGAACACTATCCTTGAGGCTGTAGCAATACGCTTAATAATATTTAATAGGTTGATAACGGTATGCTCCATATACATTCCTCCTGATGTTTCACTTACGAGCTCCGACTTCGAGGCGCTGGTTGACCAGCTGCCCGAACCATACATCCTTACAGGCGACCTTAATGCTCACAACTCTCTTTGGGGCTCTTCCAGAACGGATGCCCGAGGTCGCCTGATAGAAAAATTCCTTACATCTTCTGGAGCATGCCTTTTCAACAATAAACAGCCTACATACCATAACATAGGTCACAACACATACTCATGTCTTGACTTGGCTATTGGCTCCGCAGTTCTCTTTCCTCTTGTCTAGTGGGGAGTGGGAACTAACCCATATGGCAGTGACCACTTCCCCACCTCACTCACATACATAGGTAAAGGCCCAAGCAGTCCATCTTCCCATAATAGGTTCAATGAAGCACGAGCTAACTGGAATACATTTACACAGACATCCAAACTACACCACTCATCCATAGGACACCTACACGTTGAAGAAGCTACCCAACTCCTCACGGCGCACATCCTCGACGCCGCCGAAAAGTCCATTCCCCACGCCTCTGGAGCCCCGCGCAACCAGTGGAGGCCGTGGTGGAATAAGGACTGTAGGCGGGCGCGAGAGGCCCAGAACAAGGCGTGGGGTATCCTTCGTCGGTACCCCACGTCGGGTAACCTCATTTTGTTCAAACGGGCCAAGGCGTTCGGAAAACGTGTGCGCCGTGAGGCAAAACGAGAGAGTTGGCGCACCTTCCTTACATCCATTAACTCATACACAGATGCACATAAGGTATGGACAAGAATACGCAAACTTAAAGGACAACATACACATAGCCTGCCCCTGGTCAGTACAACAGGGGACACACTCGAAGACCAGGCTAACACTCTTGCACAACAATTCCAACACGTTTCCAGCTCCGCACACTACACAAACACTTTCCTGAAACATAAAAATACTTGTGAAAAGAAGTCCCTACATGACAATAACAGGTCAAAATCTGGTTACAATTCTGAATTTACACTCTATGAGTTGAGGGCTGCACTGAGCACGTGTAAACCTTCAGCTCCCGGCGCAGATAAGATTACATACACCATGATACAACACCTACACCCGGACACTCTTGAAACACTCCTACACCTATACAACAACATATGGCTTTCGGGGCACATCCCAAAATCTTGGAGGGAGGCTATTGTAGTGGCGTTCCTGAAGGAGGGTAAGGACCCTTCTTCTCCCGCCAGTTATCGACCCATCGCCCTCACAAGCTGCCTGGGCAAGCTTCTCGAGAAGATGATCAACAGGAGACTTGTGTACTTCTTAGAGTTCAATGGTCTTCTCGAGAGCTGCCAGGCCGGCTTCAGGGTGGGGCGATCCACAAACGACCAACTCGTCGCCCTTGAGTCGTATATCAAGGATGCGTTTGTCCATAAGCAGTTTTGTGCTACGGTGTTTTTTGATCTCGAGAAAGCCTACGATACCGCTTGGCGATACGGGATACTTTGCGACCTAAAAGACTTCGGTGTCTCGGGAAATATGTTTAATACACTTTGTAGCTACCTGGCGGAGCGAACCTTTCGTGTGAGAGTTGGCACTGCCCTCTCAAATGTTTTCCTGCAGGAAAACGGCGTGCCTCAAGGCGGCGTCTTGAGCTGCACATTGTTCATTGTCAAGGTGAACTCACTTCGAAAGGCGTTGCCACGAACCATTTCCTGTACAATATATGTAGATGATGTGCAAATATCTTTTAAATCATGCAATATGTCAATCTGCGAACGCCAAGTCCAGCTTGGTGTCAACAAACTAGCAGGCTGGGCAGATCAGAACGGTTTTAAGCTGAACCCAGTCAAGAGCACTTGTGTTGTGTTTTCCAAAAGGCGTGGGATCAGGCCAGATCCAGACATCAAACTGAATGGTGTCTCGATTCCGGTCAAAAAAGAACACAAGTTCCTCGGTATAATTCTTGATGAAAAACTTTCCTTTATCCCTCATATGAAACAACTAAAACAAAAATGTCTTAAAACAATGAATATCCTTAAGGTTCTCTCACACCAATCCTATGGTTCCGATAAAGAACTCCTGCTCCGCTTGTATACTGCTTTGGTTGGGTCTCGTTTGGACTATGGCAGTGTGGTGTATGGGTCGGCGAGCAAAACGGCGTTACGAATGCTTGACCCAGTACTACACTTGGGGCTGCGGCTTGCGTCGGGTGCTTTTCGCACTAGCCCTGTCGAGAGTCTGTATGTTGAATGTGATAAGTGGAGCCTTGAGAACCAGCGAACGTACATGGACTTACTTTATGCTTTTAAAATTTCATCGCTGAATAATCATCCTTTTTATCCTGTCCTTAACGATACATCCACATCTCTGCTGTTTGTAAATCGCCCGTCCATTACTCCGCCTTTTTCACTTCGAGCGAGAGAGCGAGCATCGGATCTGAGTGCTTCGTTTTTAGACGTGTACAGGTCATCCTGTTTAAACGTTTTACCGCCTTGGCAAGTTCGCCCTGTGTCCTGTGACCTTTCTTTTATAAAGCTTGACAAAAATCGGGTACCGCGTGCTGCAATACTGCAGCACTTTCTTTCTTTGCAGTTCAAATACCCACGTGCTGAATTCTACAGTGACGCTTCTAAAACCTCCACTATGGTGTCGTGCGCTGCTCATGGTCCGAATTTCAATGCAGCCAGAACCATGAGCGTGCACACAACAATTTTTTCAGCAGAAGCGTACGGAATTTTACTGATTGTACGACATATCCTTGAAAATCAAATTCCCAATGCTATCATCTACACAGATTCTTTGAGTGTTGTTCGCGCATTGTCATCGCATACACCCCCCAAAAACCACATAGTTAAACTTGTATTCAACACTATCATGTCGGTGTATGCGGAGAAGCACCGGCTGCTCCTCTGCTGGGTCCCAGGACACGCTGGGATCGCTGGGAACGAGTTGGCAGACGAGAGGGCCGGTGCTGCTGCACTCAGGAACACTGTAGACATAACAAGCGTACCATATACAGACCTCAAGCCACACATAAGACAACATCTGCGCAGAACATGGCAAACACACTGGAACGAACAGACAGACAACAAACTACATGTAATAAAGCCACACTTGGGACGGTACACAGCTGACTCACACAACAGAAACACAGAAGTCGCTTTGGCTAGGCTACGGATGGGGCACACGCATGCAACTCACTCGTATCTGCTGACGGGATCTCCTAGACCCCAGTGCGGCAGGTGCGGAGAGGCCCTATCCGTAGTGCACATACTAATAACATGCAAGGCACTTCACACCACACGACGCAAACACTTTCCAGAAATCTACAGACAACAAATCCCACTCCACCCATCGCACTTCTTAGGCGATGAACCAATGTTTACTATCAAACGTGTTTTTAATTATCTATCAGAAGTTAAATTTCTGAATCTCATATCGTATCATGCATAATCACAACCTGGCCCTCTACACCAGCCATCCTCATTGTCTTCATTTGTTTTTACTTCTGGTGCTATTCACTTCTAGTATTTACTTTAATATGTGGTAGCTAACCATCTTTTTTTTGGCGCTCTTTGCCCCAGTTGGCCTTGCGCCATTAAAATGCAACCATCATCATCAATGTATTAATGCATTGAGGCCTCTGTAAAACCGATCCTAAGGACATAACGACCACAAAGTGCCCAACAAAACAGTGCGCCTCAACTCACGTTCGTTCGTGGGAAAGCAGCTCAGCGAAGCTATACTGTACAATCGATTCCAGTTCCTGGAAGCTATTCAGTGCGGTGGGGATTCCAAACCCCCCCCCCCCCCCCCCATACTCCTCACAATTCCGCTTCTGAGAGGCTCCGGGCACCCGCTACCATATCATGTGGGAGAATGACAAGTTGGGCTAGTTGGTTCATAGTGACCATATCGAACAGGCAGCGCAAGAAGGACGGGACAAAAGAAGAATTAACGTCCTCGCTATGAATTAACGTCAGCGCTTTGTCGTCGTTAATTCTTCTTTTGTCCCGTCCTTCTTGCGCTTCCTGTTCGATATGATCATATCATGTGGGGGCTGTGATAAGTGTCCCCAACTGCTACCCCTGCCCTTCCTCTCCCCTTAGCACTGGGAGAGAGCCCTGTCCAGCTCCGACCCTGGCTACAGGCTTTGGCTGGTAAAGAGAGCCCAAGAGGCCGGACGATCTCAAGCGGTCCTGGAATAAATATTCTTCCCCAAGCCTAACTGGACTATAAAAAATTCCCCCGCACCTCCCCGAAGGGAATCGTGCAGAATTGCGAATGCATTGGGTGCACCGATGAGTGTGTTGCGAGTAATGGCGTAATTAATGACGAGAGTGTGAACGTAATCATTTATTCATCAGCACCTGTTTGTGTTATCGTTGTACCTGACGGCCACAATCACTGCCTTGTGATCGCTAAAGTGCACGGTCAAAGGGTCTTTGAGAAGCATACGCGCGTCACAGTTTCGCGTAAAGCAGTAATGGGAAGGTGCGCCGGACGAGGAGGGTACCGGTAGCCGAAACTCACGCTCATCGAAGGAACGCGCCCGTTGACCAGAGACTCGCGGCACGAGGCACACACCAGGTACGACCTGAACGGCGCCAGACGAGGGTTGTCGTCACAGACCGCGATGATGGCGTCACCGTTCTCATCACCTCCTCTTCCAAACTCGTTCCAAAGAACCCGAAGCGCCTTCAAACCACTAGACTCCTTCTTGATGTTCCCGAGCGCGTAACGCGTTCGGCATTACGCGCTCTTCGCTTCGCAGGCTTGTCTTCTTCTTCTTCTCCAACCGATGATGATGACGTGGAAGCAACTGCAGTGACGTCACCGCCAGGGAGAGGCGTAATGCTCACGTTGCATTGTGTGAACCCCCGACTAAGAAATGCATTCGAATTTACGACGACGACGACGACGAAGGCAGAACTGCGAGGCGCGCGCTCACGTGCGCTCGCGCTGGAGGAATGCAGGCGCACGCCGGCCAACGGAGCAAGACAACCCCCGGCTAATAAATGCATTCGCATTTAAAATTAAGAGGAGAGACCAAGGACCGAGACGTCCCGGTGTTGCGATGGTGGTTCTATTAACAAGATGGCGGATGGCGAAAGAAGAAGCAGCTCGAGCGAGAGCTGCTCACGAGAGATTACGGGCCCCGATGATGATATTCACATCGGTGCCGCGATGATGATTAGAAAGTTTCTACATGGACCATGCAGATGTTAAGCCCCCTTCTCCTATTGAGTGTTCTGCGATTGAAGAGGCTCAGGATCCCCAAGCAACAGGTGCTTTGTATTCGGCGGTTCTGGAGAGGCCTGACTGTTAAAAGCCCAGGCCTCGTAACGAAATTCTCCATGATCCCTAAAACTGGGCTGAGTCTGTTTTCGAAGATGATCACTTCGATGATCGCATAGAACGCCTGTGAAAACAGCTTGAAACGCTCCGCCAAAAAAAGTCACGCATGGGAGCTCTTTGTAGGGAACGCGTTGAAGTGCTGTCATTACAAGGCAGGCAAAGCTTGCCTGTACAAATGTGGCTCAACGCTCAAAAGACAACCCCTAGTGATCCAGCCATCTGGATGGTTGTACTTGAAGCCCTCTTCAAGATGATGCACTTGACAAACGCTCGAGTGTGCAATGGCAAAGTGCCCTTCAAATAATCAACCGGTCATTTAATTCAAATGATCAACCGCTCTGGAGTTCTAATACAGACTCCAGATGCATTTTAAACCGATTAAAATGGCTGAATACCAAAACCCGTTCCATAAACTTCATGCGTACGCTCTCTGCCCTTTCCCTTGCTTCCTTGATTACCTTGGTCCTTCCATTGTGGTTTAGCTGGATGGTGATGCACCTAGAAAAGAGACGATATGCATATAGTCATAAGTGCGCCACAAACTCCAATCAGTCTCCAGAAACGGTGCAACCGCCAAGACACTCCTTCCTGTGTTCTTTTTGTGAACCAGAGAAGTAGAAAGGAACCTCTAGCATTTCCAGATCCCAATGGCGTAACGTTTCATTAGCATTTTTATAATGCTCAGGTGTTACTGTGGCGCTAATACACTCTCATGTCAGCTGAATGCAAGCTACCCCACACTGTACTCATCACCATATTGCCCGTGCATGTGGTGCACAAGACACCATCACTCATCTTATATGCGATTGCCCTGAAGACCTATTTCCACAATACCCACTGGCAAGCCCTCGGAGGAAGCGCTGGTCAGCTCAGACCTGCAGACTCAGGAGAACCTAACGGAACGAGCAGCCGAGGTCACCGGCGGGCTGCAGCTGTCGGTCATCACACCTCGCTAACCCAGACTCTTCAGAAATCTCTCTCTCTCTCTCTCTCTCTCTCTCTCTCTCTCTCTCTCTCTCTCTCTCTCTCTCTCTCTCTCTCTCTCTCTCTCTCTCTCTCTCTCTCTCCCTCCCATGAGCCTCCCATGACTAATGAGACCACGAAGCTTCGTCACCCTGTTCAGCCACCGCAACCACCGATACAACGGTCCCTGTACCGATACAACTACACGGATACAACTGCGTGCTGCACACAGACGCAGCCCTTCTACTGCGGGGAGGACGAACCTCCTGCGCTAGTTCCACGCATCCGAGTTCCACGAATCCGAGTTCCACGCATCCGAGCTTCAAGTCAACGCTGATATGCGATCAACACCCAATACCCGATGCTACTGGAGTTACGGGCCTTGCATAACGCAATCAAAACCGCAAGCGCACTCCCTAAAATCGCAGGCAGGTGCACATATACACCGGCTCGAGCGATACTTTTAAGCACATGAAGAAAGTGAAGAAGGCACTCAAAACTTGCCGTAAGATACCCTGGCTTCACAAGACAGCACAGCATATGATACGCGCACGTTGGCAGCAGGGGCACGGTCAGAATATCGTGAACCAGTTTGTGTACCATATCTCCCACTGGCCTTCCTTGATTGATTGATTGATTAATTAATTAATAATTATTTGATTGATTGATTGATTGATTGATTGATTGATTGATTGATTGATTGATTGATTGATTGATTGATTGATTGATTGATTGATTGATTGATTGATTGTGGGGTTTAACGCGCCGACCCTATGCATGCCATGAGGTGCGCCGTAATGGAGGGTTCCGGATTAATTTTGACCACCTGGAGGGTATCTTTAACGTGCGCCGAAATCTCGTACACACGGGCATTTTTGCATTTCGCCTCCATCAGAAAAGCGGCCGCCACGGCCGGGAATAGAACCCGCGTCCTTGAGCTCAGCAGCACAGAGCCACAAAAGCCACCGCGGCGGGTATTCGCCTTCCTTACCTGTACCTTCCAGAGCCCCCTTCCTTGTGTTTCCCGCTCCCATTCTGACCCGAAAATCTCTCGTGAGACGGGACCCATGTGACCTAATTCCCCAGCGTATCTTCCCCTTCCCCTTAAAGGAGTACTGACACCAAATTTTGACGCCTAGAAAATGATATAATTGGCTTCAGTAGTTTGTACAGATGCCTCACAGAAATTTTCGCAGCGATCCGAGGCCGGAATCACATCTAAAATCGATTTTGATTGTCTAGGCCACGAGCTTCCACAAATCGGCAGCACTAGCGAAATCGCTTTCGGCGTGACGAAATATCGGCCTGCGTGTCTGGCCGGTTCAGGGTGACGTCATATAGTCGTTTTCGGAACCGGAAACGATATCCTGCGCTGCTGTTGTCGGTGGTATTCGTTTGGGCAGGAGACGTGGGCGTAGCTGTGTGAGCAATGCTTGTAAACGTTGCGTGTTCGACGACCTTGCTCTTCAGTTCGTGGCCGGCGCATGGTGTTCCCTTGCACTGGTGCCGAAAACTGCGCGGTGCCGGCACCGCGCGGTGCGCGATGTCGACGGGCACCGCGGCGACGCGGCGGTGCGCGTCGCCGAGCTCGCCCAAGTTGTGCTATGGCAAGCTCGCGGTATGCGAAGTACTGCTCGTGGAAGCCTGTCCGAGCAAATCGACGACGACGCCAAGATGCATTATTTTCCACTCGACGACATGCAGCGCTAAACGTGGACTGAGGTCGTGCGCGGCGGCGGCCGCAAGAACTGTCGCCCAAGCCAGCGGGCTCGGGGTTGCACGGGTCACCTTGGGTGTTGGGAACTTTACGCTTAGTATCGTGGCGACTATTTCATCGCTGGTATCTGTACAACTGCGAATGACCATCCTTTACACAACTTTTCACCGCACTATCATCCCCTTTTTTGCATATGGAGCTTTATTTTGGCAATAATTTCCGTTTCAGCGATTGGTGACCAAGACATCTGCCGCGGCCTGTTTTGCTTCTAGCGCGCAGGTGGCGCCATCTTTCGGCCGCTCGCCGCACCGCGGTGCCGGCAGTGCTGTGTTGGAGCGCCGAACCTCCGCTGCTGGTCAGCGTAGGCTTACCATCGCGGCACATATCTGAACGCCACTTTTAAATTCAGCGCTGATAACAACCCCTAGCACAATTTTTCAACACACTAGCATCTACTTTCTCGCATGTGGAACTTCTTTTTCGCGATCAGACTGATTAGAAGAGTGGCGACAAGCTGTTGCTATCACGGTCTGCGCCGCTTCGAGCCGCAGTGATTTTAAAAAATGGACGACGGCGAAGACATCGCCGGCCTAATCGCCTGGCCAAATAAAGTTGTTCTGTCTGTCGGGTGGCAGCGACTCATCCGAGTCTGACGACTCAGACCTGTCGACTGCGCGGGCGAGTGCGGACCATGTGCAATCGTAGCAGACGATGCGGCGAACGCATGGAGGAAAGAAAAACGTCCCTGACGTCACGTGTGAGACCGTGACGGCTGGCCTTCGAACAGCCATTTTCCCGCGCGGCCACCAAATTTGAAATTGGTTGCAATAAACGTGCTATAATTAATTCTGTGTTGGCGGCTGACGGCTTTCGGTTCAATTTTCGTAATTACTGGGCCAATAGGTATTCTTTACAGCATAAAAACTGAAAGCGAGAAATTTCGTGTCAGTACTCCTTTAAGCTTTCTCGGATAGAGAAAGTTTCTTTCCCAAGGCTTCACTCTGGGGTTGCAGTCACCTAGACTTGGGGACCTAACCACAAGATGCAGGCACCTGTCCCAAGGGTCCGGCTCCACTGGCTGAGGTTGATGCAAAGTATCTGCTGTGGATCTTCCTGCGTACAAAGACAGCTCGAGAGAAAGCAATCAGAACGTCTTGCCTCTGGTTGGATAACCCACATGGCCATGACCGCTAGGTGCCGGACAACACATACAAGTCACTACCAAAGTTTCACCCAAAGCTGGATTAATTGCCTTTATTGGACCCGCCTTCCCACACGACCGCTCTTCTTGCTTTCCTCAATATCTATAATTTTCCTTTCAGCTTACTTTCTACTTACTTTACTTTACTTTCTACCCTTACTTTCCTACTTCCTTCTTTTACATCTCGCTTCATATCCCGCATGGCAAAAGCAGGAAATAACAAATGTCTTCATTGTGAGTCTTGTACGCGAAAAATGGTTTCAAGCACAATTCGTCCGCCTTCTACACAGACGCATGCAGCAAGCCTTGTTAGAAATGCATTCTTAAGTTTCTCTATCGCATCTTCCTTATTTTCTTCACTGCGTGTTCCGTTGGGTGGTAGTGATTGCGCACTGACTGCAATGTTTCTTGTTGTATGTGCTCTAAAAGGCGACGACGAAGCCACCAGCAGCAAGTTTTGGTCAGCCTGACGGAAGGTAGCAATGACCTGCCTTGTCGTTATGGCAACCTTCTACCTTCTACTTATTCTTTTCTGTACGCTGTCTACAGTTTCCAGGATGCATCTGTCTGCCTCTTGGGGGGCGAGGGGGGGGGGGGGCGCTTCCCTGGATGTCGTTATGACTGAGGGTAGTAGCTCGGTTTCAACCAGCGTAGGTTAAAAGCACACGCGCCAACTGCTTCAAGGATCAACAGCAACAATAACAACAACAACCACTACCGCTAAAACAAGTTCGCTTCTGGTTACAGAGCTTAATTTGCATCCAGAGGTAAGACAGGAAGAGGATCTTCAATGTACACGCTTGCTCACATGGACACACATATATCTACAGGTATTATATAAACCGACACAAAAAAGTAAAAATGACAACGAGAGCCGATTATCTTTATAGGTGCTATTTTGTTCTGCGGAAGATAACTTCAGTTCAGATTTCATCATTTTTGTTAATAAAAGTACCCATAATTTTTTTATGTAAAAGTCCGAGAGTTCCGGAAGTTTGCCTTTTGATGTGCGGTAGCCGCAGCTAGCTTTTCCAAGGTGCTTCTTCCAAATTTAGTCCTTCCATGTCAATACATTCGGGTTCTTTTACCTAAATAGGCAAAGTGCGCTAGAAAGTTTCTATTATTTTTTATTTCTGTTTTATAGCTTAAATCGAAACGGTACGGCCAATGTTTTGTATTTTTTATAGCTGCGAGTTTATAAAATATCATAGTTAATGAATGATCGTGGGGAACTCTGTATTTCGTGGCATTTTCTTTCTTGTTGCACATGTATCCCTTATAAATTTTAATACTTGTGTTACATCTCACAAAACGACAGCAATTAATTTCAGAATAAACTAGTTGCATATACCAAGCTAAAGTCTGGTCACGAAATTATTTTCGTTAACATGCGTTCCCGTAACTACATTTGCCAATTTCAAAACAATGTGGTTAGCGCGCTTCTCCCAACTCCTGTTTACTGTGAATTATGCAGCAAGTGTCTTGAAGGCGTTAAGGTATGTCACCACCTTTTTCCATTTTTTTCTAAATTCCGCCCGGTAATGTTTATTTCCCATGGACGTTATAAAAGATCGTCGTTTATGATATTCAAAAGTTAAATATTGTGAAAATGTTATTATTCATGCTTGTTAAGTTGCTATTGACAAAAATGCCCCAAACTTGGCTGTTGTTAAGTTCGGGCTCCGCATGTAATTAATGAAGGCCGCCGGTGGCCCATGTATTGGCGTCGCCTCCGCTGGTAGCTACGATCCTGTGTCTCTTTCATGTAGCCGCACGGGCGCCAAGTTCGGAGCCGCGGAGAGCGTGTGTGGGGCCCGTCCTTTTGTGTGTCAAAGGACGGGGGTGTTTAGCCTGAGTACCTCTGTCGCGCCGGAGGTGGCTGGGTCATTCGGCATAACAAGCGACGGGAGGCCAGATTAACGTATCTCTTAGTGTTGAAAGCGCGCGCGGTGTAAGTTTGGAAAATATTCGACTCCGGCGGCGGGCGCTCTTCGTCGACGGGTCGTTCGCCTCGACGATGGTCGCCTCGGCTGGCGGCGTCTCTCCCCGTGGTCTGTTCAGGTGGGTGGCGGCGCCCCTTTAGTCTGGGAGGGAATTAGCAACCCTCATTGTCCCGCCGCGCGCGCAGACGCACGGCGTCGTGGGAGGCGTCGCGCGGAGGGAGGTCAGCCGCGCGGGGACCGCTCCGGGCCCTTGGCTTGGCTTTTGTGCAGATGCCGCCCGCCGAACGTAATGTGTGTCCACTTAGGCCACAGATGTCCTGTATTTGCTTGTCGGGTGCTATGGCGTTCGTGGGAAACGCACTATGAGTGTGTAAGAGATAGTGTTAGGTCACGTGACCGCAGGTGGGGACATGTGTGTGATTGGCTGGTTCCTGTGGCCAATCAATGGTTTGTAATAATTGTTTTGAAAGGTTTTTCTCTCTTTCTTGAACGCCCCCTTTTTGGAGGCGGGATTTTTGCTATCAAAACCGAAGTTTTGTTTTTGTCGAGGGTCGGTCGAGAGGGGATCTAGTTCAGTATAGACCTCGGCCGAACAGGCTGCTGCTGTCAGAGTGACAATGTAACCGTCACTCTGACCTGATGTAAACTTGGAGCAATGTAAATAGTGTAAATAAACCTAATATCCAGCAAGGAAGGCAGTCCTCATCCCTAACCCGCTCCAAGCATCGGTCGTCGGTCATCGGAGCGAGTCGAGATCGTCCTCTCGGCTCGCGCATCAAAAGAACATCACTATTTCGTCTCCATCAGTTCGCCAAGAAGATGGAGAGGCGGAATTTAACTGCTGTTACGCGAACATTCATAACTATTCGATGTTTTGCAGGAATTGCAAAATTTTTAGCACAGAGGTAGGCAACTAACCGTACTGTGCAACTACTAGGATCCTTGCATCGGATATTCGGGAATTGCGTTATAGTGAAAATACCAAAGACAACAAAAAATGTGTCGTTTTTGCCAGCTATCCTTCAATTAAATCGAGGTTACATCAAAACTTAACGTCAGTTTTTAAAAATACTGATTCATTGCACAGTATATTAAAAAACGAAGGCGCCGGGAAAATTTTATTGAAAAAGAATTAGTCATTTCGAAGTTACAACTATTCGCGCAAAAAAAAAGTGCAAGAAATCTTTTTGAGAGAAATAAGAATAAAGCATTTCGATTCGTGTACAAACCAGATGATGTTGCCCTGAAAAGTTAAAATTCACCAGGTTCATAGCTAGGGCCCTTCTTAGCTGCTGCGAGCTCTTTTTTGGCTTTTGTTGCTGTCCTTATTTTGTTGCGGAGATGTTTTGCCCCAGCCATTCATTGGCGCTTACCCCTCTTCACGCGCCACTGGTCACTGGTACAACATGTTACGGGAGTGTGGTGGCCGGGTCCGGTGTCTGCTTCCCTCAAAATATCAAATTATCTTCCGTACTTCTCTCGCTATCGTTGAGGCGTCACACGGCATAATATAAATAAAAATAGGACAGGCAGGCTCACGTGAACGTTTTTTGCAACCCAGGCCATTTGGGCAAAAAACGGATGGTAGAGCCCGAATACCTATACTCCACCTAACGTGCAGTAAAGGTTCTCGCAGCGGCACTTCATAATTTTTCTCCTCCAAGTTCCGAAGTTTTGCAGCACTCGCCGATATCTTCACGCCCACATGATCTTCGGTTGGAGTATTTACTGTGTACCGATTGTCACTAAACTTTCACTTCTGTCGTCTTTTTAGCCGGGAGTTGACTACGCCTTTTTAATAAAACGTCGGGCCTATATTAATACTGTTTCACCTAAGAATAGCACCTATAAAACTAACGAGCTCGGTTGCATGCACAGAGGGATCATAAAGCGCGCGCAAAGTAAACAATAGAGATTCTTGTGGGGTCATGCACTCCCTCACGTAAATTTAAGGCAGTGTTTAGGAAAAAGAAGCCTTACAAATGGTCTCTGAATAATCTTTTACGTATCAGACAAAGATACCAAAACGTTTTCAGTTTATGCTGTTGAGATTCGCTGCGCTGTCAGTTTCTGTTACTTCACCACTTAGGTTTCGGTTTGAGAACCATTCACCAGCTGTTAGAAAATTAGCTATAACTTTTGAACTGATTAATATAAAAACATGATTCTTTGTAAATAACATTTTCGAATTTTTGGGGATTCCCAAAATGTAAGAAAGAAAAAAATTGTATGTTTAAAAAATACGACTTTTCAAAGGTGGTGACATTCCTTTCACTATTTTTAATGTCGAGTGAGGCGTTTATAAATAATTACATTCTTCGCTTAAGGTTTTGAAGGCTGGCTTTAATTTTGGTGGTGTTAATTTTAAGAACGCTGAATTTTGTCCATTTGTAAATGTTACGGAGCGTGCTGTTTGCTTTTCTGAATAACTGAGTGACCGATGTAGCTCGGAATAATAAGGTCGTATATTCCGCGTATATAACAAACTTCGCTCCTCTGTGGTTAATGTGTCAATTTCGGAAAGCCTAGGATACTTTCTTACGGAACACTAAGAAGATTCGTTCCCTTTGTAATGAATGGTCAGTAAAACGTACATTTTGTAGACTAACCAAATATGATTTTATTAATAAGAGTTTTCTCTCGGGAACCATAACGCGAAATTCTTGTAGGAATAGCAGATGATTAATATTGTAACGGTGGAGGCTTGAGCGAGTTGCCATGGCATAACTGGACACCAATGCATTAGAGGAAGGAGGATACAAACAGGACACCAAATCAGCGTCTCTGTACTTTTCCCCTCCTGTTTTCGTCCGTTGGCAATGCTTTTACAGTTATGATTAATATAACTGAAAATTTTTGTAAAGCCTACATACGCCCCTAAAGATGGTTCTGCTTCTTTAAACGCGGTTAGAATGCGTTTAGAAATATGGCATGTTCGGTAGACTTGTACACCAGAAAGGCAAGATGTTAAGGATTCATAACTTTATACTCATTACACAAATGGGATAGCCATAAAAAAACGATATTTTCTGGACCTTTCGAGAAAACCGGTAATATTGATACCGGTCTTCAATTAGCAACATCGTATCTGGCCCCTTTTTGTGCAGCGCTGCAACTTTCGTTACTAACATGCGCTGAGAGAATACTTCATGCAATAAGGTTAAATATGCATGAGCAATTTACTCTCTGCATTTCCTTCTTTAATACAGAGCTCTCTCTCTCTCTCTCTCTCTCTCTCTCTCTCTCTCTCTCTCTCTCTCTCTCTCTCTCTCTCTCTCTCTCTCTCTCTCTCTCTCTCTCTCTACTGCAGTACTAGATATAGGACATTAAATAGGCGTAATCTTGACACCCTCTGCATCGCTGCTTTTGCTGTTGTTAAAGCGTAAAATTGGAGTTTTCACCTAAGTACGGGTCACACGGTTACAAAAACATCGTGACCACCATCTTGACACTGAATGACACAGTGACCACTTTCACCATCGCTTCACCAGCCAGATGCACTCATATCATCATCTTCGCCTTCATCTATGCACCCCTGACTTTCATCATCGCATCCCTTGTCTCGTGCGACCGCAATCATCAGCATGCGAGAGAGAAACCCCGCATGATCTTTTCAGGCATTCAGTGGCGACTGGGACCTGCACAGCACCAATAACTAGACGAGGGCGCTTTATAATTGGAACACAGAAACATATACTCTTGGACGAACACCATGAAAGCAAACACGTCAAGACTACATACGGCATAACACGGCGTTTATTCCGTTGGATACTCGATCGGGAAAGCCCGAATACACGCTGCTCTTACTTATCCCTGCTTCCCTCTCTCATTATCGTTACACCACTGTTTAAAACAAAATTAATGGCACATATCAAGCTCCTTCATGTCCATTCCAACCAACTATTAGTATCATTCCAAGCGAGAAAAAACTCGCTGTACAGGTCCCTTCGGCACTGTCTGTTTTGCGCCGTCTGTCCTCCTTTCCAAGCACACGCGCGCTCTCCTTCACCGCGCCTAATTGAGGGGGCGAAGCGCGGAGCAGCACGGCTCGATAGCTGCCCGGCGACGCGGGCATTCGCCGCGTGACCCCGCTATGCAAATGGGGCCCCCGGCTCCGTCGGGCGTGGAGAGGGGAAGCGAAAACGCGCAAGGAAGGGGAGTCGCGCAAGATGAGCAGCCACGGACATTCACGCAGGAGGCCGGATAGCACGTGCGCGCACTGGAGCGCGTGTTTTCCCGCACACAGCGGCGCCGGCCTCGCACTTGACCCCGATCCTCCGATCGCGATAACTTGGGGCTACCCGCGGACCCGCTGACGGCGGCACCCGCCTGCAGCGCTCACCGGCAGGCAGATATGGGGAGGTGAATTAATTGGATTATCTAACGGCACCGCGGGTTCTTGTACCGCTACTTAGCACATCAAGCGCTTGTTGCTGCCTCGCGAATCTCGATGCCACGGATCTTGGCTGTACGCGGATACGCCCCCTTTGTATGCATAAACAGATGCGCGGACAAAGTTGTGTGCATGGTTGTGTAATCTGCTCGTAAACAGAGCCTCGCGATAATTTTTTTTGTTGTTGTTTTCTATCGGCAGCGCGATGAAACCGGCCGACTCCGATGCAGGACAGTGTTGTGGAGAGAGTTAGAACTGAGCAGGTGCTAAGTCTTGCGCGCTGTGTCAGCGAAATTCTTTTACGTGTGCGACAACCAGGAAAGGCTCCGCAATGCGCTCCTGTTTATGAAATGAACGCTTATTAAAATGAGAGGTGAGCGTATTGTATACACCGAGCGAACAGGAAGAAAAGAGGTAAACGTAAAAAAGAATAAAGCCGTTCCACTCAATGTGAAAGCCGCCGGAAGTGCAGCGCACTGATTCGCCATAATGGGCTGCAGCGCCGTTATCCGCTCAATGCTGCCACCCAATGCATTTGAAATTTGCCGCCTTCGCAGTGTTTGCGCGCCCCTGCCAGAAACTGCGATAGCGGGGGCTCTGTTCTTTTCGTGCTTGCTTTAATTTCGTATGGTGGAGCTTTTAGCGTCCTTTCGAACGAGTAATTTTTTTTCTTGCGGGGCTGGGGCCTTTCTGCGGCATTTCGAACGCGCAAGTTTTTTCTTGCGTGGCCGCTTGTTTCGCTTACGGCGGTAAAAACCAACCCAACGAGCGTTCCTAACTAAATGAACGCGGACGCTGCCGGTTATAAACACAGATTTTGCCTGACATGTACCTGCAGATTTCTTTGCGTTAAACAACGGGGATATGTATGACAAGCGCTAGCGGTTCACGAGGTTGGAACGGATATGTCTACTTAAACCGCGTGGTTTTCGAAGCCTCAGCGTGACCCCCTGACGATGGTACACCAGGCTCTACTTGGGTCCGTTATCTCGCTGCGCCGCCTGATTCCGGCAGTCGCATCGACCGTTAGCGAGCTATGACGACAAGGCGAGCACATAAAGTGGTCTGCACTTAAAAGAAACACTCTTCTCATCAAGATGTGAATGATGAGCCAAGCTGAGGCCTTGACGGATGTCATTCAGAACGCCGTTGATATCTGTGCAATAATATGAAATTTTGGGTTTTAACGAGCCAAAGCTACACCTGTCCTATGAAACGCGCCGCAGTCGAGGCCTCCGGGTTAATTTTGACCACGTTTTACGTGCGCCGACATCTGTGCAATATTATTAATCATGATTTCATGTAGCGTGCAATAGGTAAACAGGGTTCAAAGAGAGAGAGACAGAACAACTTTATTGAAACGCCTGCGGAGCGGTTTAAAGTATACTTGTTCTTGTAGTCTTCTGTAACTGCAAAGTCAACGCATGTGTTAGTTTCGTAGAGGGCACGTTGACACCCGCGTTGAGCAAGTTGCCAAGCTATCCAGAGAACGAAGTAAAAAGCATTAATTTCCGCTTTACTTGGTGTGCACATTGAACTCTCCTAAAGCGTCGACACGCCTGTTACTGGCCACCCAGGAGTAAAATATGCACGACATTGAAACTTTCCTTTTTGTTGAGTAACTTTTCGTGATATGCGTGCACTTGCCAGGATCGATTTCAGCTTGCCTTCCCGTAGATGGCGGAACACTCTAGTCAGCGGGCGTGGTCGGCCGGATGTTTCCGAAAACGTACGCACACTTACGGAAGTGGAACCAGACGTTGCGATCACACTCCCAGATTGCATTATCCCGTTCGCAAAAATAGAACTCTTACGAATATTCCTTCGTTGGGGTGTCATCGAGGAAGAAATTACCGAATAGATCTGGGGATCAAACAATTACGGGGGATACTTAGAACACTTCATGAATGCGAAAGTGACAGCCTATAGTTAGACCTTCTGCCGAGCTGCTTCGAGCTTTGCCTTGAACTTTGCGGCCATTCCGATGCCCATTTGACCAGCCTTCTCGATGGCACCCTCTGAAGCTCGTTCCGCTCGTTGTCCATCGTCAAAATAAAGTCATTGAGAAATGAACCGTGAACACGAAAATATAAACCAGAACACATAAATAGCGCGATGTCTTTCCGTGCAGGTTAAATTACCGCGTCGCTTTATTACAGTAACAAATATTGACAATGCTCCTTTCCGAATGTACCACTAGCGAGTCATTATTTTATCTCCACTATCCATATTCTTTGACTTTGCGTCGTTTGCTTCATATTTTCGTGTTCTCATTTCATCAGTCCATGACTGTACATCCTTTTCACCCCCGTCGGTACCGTCACCTATCAAGCTAGATCGTATTGCACCTGCGGCAGTGGCCTACGTTCCTTCGGTTCTGCTGTTTCCCTTTCCCTGCCCGTGCTCCCCGGCTCGTGCATCTAATCCTTGTGCCTCAGATTTTCTGTACCTCGCAATGCGCGTGCTTGTAACATGGAGATCTGAGGCTTTCGCCTAAAAATTGTTTTGGGTGTGAGGTGACGGGCGATGTTCTTGGCGGCCTTTGGTAGGGCTTACGGCATGGGAGGAATAGGCAGAGTAGGCAGGTTTCAAAAGACCAGCCATTCGCTGCCGCTGTACCTAATTCGCCATTGCTGCTTGCCGATTTCACTGACTGCCGCTGATTCGTGTGAGCCGTCACCTCTGCCGCCGAATTTCCATGCCACTGACATTTTATTCGAACCCAAACAACAGATCACATGTCACTAGGGTGAATGTTCCGCATTGGGCACTGAGCAAGCACTTGCAGGGGTTGAAGTGGGCCTGAGCCTTTCGGAGCAGCTTAAGTGCAGGAATAATGCTGTTTTGGAGCAGCTTTTGAGCGCCAAAAGGCGATTTGAGTGATTAAATATCGATGGAGTATAAGATTTAACACGCCGATGCTACACAGGCGATTAGGCGAACCGTAGTGGAGGACTCAGGACTAAGTCTGACCACCTGGGGATCTTTACGTGAGCCCAAATCTCGAACACACGGGCGTTTCCGCTTTTCGCCTGCCTAAAGGCGACTTTTTGAGCAGTGCAAGTGTGTTTTGGAGCAGATTTCTATAGTCAAACATAATTTATTGGCAATTTTTCATTTCTGCTATTCACAAAAAAGACCCCCCCCCCCCCCCCAACCCCCTCCCGGGACCGCCACTGCATCCTGTTCGATTTCAAGTGGACTCGCAATAATATAAAATGGTGTGAGGGTCCGAGTGAAACGTAAAAACTTTTTTTTTTTTGCATTTTTCAGTCAGCCTGAAGATTCCAATGACTGCTAGTGACTACACATGCATTACGACGCAGCGCGGTGTGCGGGGAAGCTGCATTTAGGGGCAAATTCTGCGCTTTGATTCTCGTGGCCCGCACCGCAGATTCATTCCCAAGCATTGAATTCGCTCCTCCAGTTGGGCACCGGAACATTGTGACGAGTGATTCAGAGGGTTAGTTCTCTGGAGGGTCCACCGCATGCGCTGCACGTCACAAATTACAGTTTAGCTAATGAGCCCCTACTGCTCCCTGCGCAATGCGACTGTCACTGAACATCATCTAACAGTTGCCTCACATATTGCGGCACTGCTCGGGAGCAGCATAGGCGCAGTTCTGCCTTTTGCAGGATGGTGCAGAAAAAGCTGATTGGAGCAGAGTGGCGCAAATGGCGCAGCACTTCCACCCCTGACTTGTATTACCCACGCAAGTGCCTCTCCATTCAAAAGGAGGCCACCTATAAGCGTGGTGGTTGGTTATCATAGTCTCAAGTTCCCTCATTACCTTGCCTGTCTTTTTGTTCGCCCAGGTGCAATGACGTCTACTTTCATATCGTTTCTTTTTTCTTTGTTTGTCGTTTTATACTTGTTAGGTCAGCGGTAGTCCCTGTATTTCTTCCTACTGTCTTTGTTTCAGTGACGTTGCTTCCACTCAAGGGTACGAGTGGACACTCCATGAAACATTTCGCGTTTTCATTAAGGCTGGCACATACGACTCCCAAATCACCAAGCAAATCACCCACGATTTTTTCTGTGCACGTTATCTCACTCGTACTCCTACAATCTCGTACACGCTTGTTTCCTTCTGTCGCAAACCCTGTTGAAGGAACGTAATATGAACGAGGGGAATTGCTCTGCTAGCTTTTGTAGAAGCATAAACCTACAACGGAGGTGAATTTCGATGCGCCCTTTCGGAGGAACGTAACTTTACGGTGGACGATAATTGCGCTACGCCCTTTTGGCAGATCGTAACTGTAAGGTGGATGCGCCTTTCGATTCACCCTTTTGGAGCAGCGTAACTTTTCGGTGGAGGAAAAAAAAAACGCCCCTTCGTCTAACGACAATGATGGTTGAAACGCTCAGCTTTCTCGTGAGGGAACCGTTCGCTGTCGTTGGAGTCGTAGGGGTTCACAGAGTTTTCGGGACGGGACGGTCGCCATCAGTGAGACAACGAAAGCTTCGCTTTAAATTCAAACTGCTTCTACCGCGTCGTAATGGCGCAATCTGATAAGCGTCGGCTTCATAACGCGAAGGACCAAGGTTTCATTTAGATAAGCGTGTTTTTAAAAAACGATAGTCTTTCTTGGGCTACTTGAACGGGAAAATTTTGGTCTGTCTGTCTGTGTGTATGTCTGTCTGTCCGTCTATCACTCGATTCAGGCAGCCGGCCAAATTGAAACGTTACCGGCGCAATATTATTATATACTCACAGCCAAATTTAAACGTCTAAGTCTGGTTTATATGTCCATACTTGCCAACATTTTTTAACAAGATCAAGACATTAAACAAATGTAAGGCCGAAAATCAATACATTAGTTATATTTGCAGTGTTCGGTTATTAAAAAATTACGAATGCTTCCTTTTTGTGATAGCAAATAAAATAATACATCAACTGCAGAAAAACGTCGCCTGTTCTTGCCTGCGCTACCTGGCGGAACCCTCAGGTTGCACCTGATAGGTTTCGCGTTCCGCTTGGGACGCTCTTGGAGTGGGACAACGTGGTTAGTCGGGTGCCTCGATTCACGCACGTCTCCACCGTACGGCAGCGCTGGCACATCAAGGAACCCGACTGGGAGCAGTGGAACGCGGTAAATTTAAATTGACGTGAGTAAACGTCTAGCGTGTTATCTTAGAAGGAACGAGACGAGAGATGAACAGCATGAGAGGTGAGCGGGAAAGAGAAGGGACGCATTTACTTGCCAGGGGCGCCAGTCGACTATCGTCTTGCGTCGACATTTGCAACGAAAGGAGCAGATACGCGGCTTTTTTTTTTTTTTTTTTTATGTGCTTGATGTGCCTGATTTTGACGGTACGTTGCGCTTGCTGTGAACACAAAGACTTGCACGGGAAAAAAACATAGACTTTCACGGGAGGACGGCGCTGTCCTCTCGTCGTCTCTCTCGTCTCCCGTCCTCTCGTGAAAGTCTATGTTTTTTTCCCGTGCAAGTCTTTGTGTTCACAGCAAGCGCAACGTACCGTCAAAATCATGTTACACCAACTACCCCGACATCAAGCTTTACTGAACTTGATGTGCTTTCTCTTATCATCATCATCGTTTTCTGAAACCCATTGTGTGATGTTGTCTTTCTTGCAGTTCTTTTCTTGACGGGGTGGTCGCCATCAGTAAGGCCCAGAAAGTTTCTTTAATAAGCGCCCTTTTGGAGGGGCGTAACTCTACGGTAGAGGTGACTTTCGATGCGCTCTATCGGGGGCGCGTAACTCTACTTTGTCGGTGAACAGCGACTCAAGGTGACTTTTTCTAACCACGTTGCACATTCTCCATCCACAAAGATCCCGGCAGGCGGGTCCTAGAAAGAACAGCCAAAAAAGGAGCCAAAAAAGTCCTCATGCTTCACCAACCGGCGCCTCACGCATAAAAATGCAAGAGCAAATGCAAATACCGGCTTGGGAATAACGGACATCCTCACCCTATACTCCCTCTCACTCCGCTGTTCCGTTTCTCTTAAAAGGGGCCCGTGCCTTCTAAGAGCAATTGCCGCTTTTGCCGATTTCTCCGCACTATTTCCTTCCTTCGCGTATTCGCCCTTCCCTTGGCTCGGCTTGGCTTGGCTCACACGCGGCACGCTCGCTCAGTTTAGCTCTTTAAGTTCGGGGTCACGGAGCAGGCGAAACGGAACCGAACTCCCCAGGCAGCGTGAGTGTGCGCCAACGTTCTTGGCCCCAAAATAGAAACTAGCCTCTTCTTCATGGCTGTACCATTGTTATCGTTTTCGTAGTCCCTTTTCTTGTTCCTGTTTTTCTTTTTTCTTTTTTCACGCCCGAGTCAAAATCTTTTCTGCGCACTAAGCGCCCTGGCTGTCCCCTCATCCGTCCGTTTCCCGCCCTCAAAACGGCGCGTGCGCGTAGAGAACGCGCATACGTGTGCGCGTATTGAAGCATGACGGACAGCGCGCGGATGCGCGTGAGAGGCTTCGCGCCGGTTTACTGGGCGTGCGTCGACACTCATAGGCGCTGGAGGCCCTTTAAGGAGCGCTGAGGCCTAACGCCATCCGGACAAAAAATACACAGTAGAGAGATCGGCCAGCACCTCCCGTTTCCGAGATCCAACATTTGGGACACTAAATGACCCAGAGCCCCCACACTTCGGGGCTGGTAATGACAACCTATACATGTCACGTAAGAATTCCCTGGGCTCGCGCCGAGTGGAAGCTTTCAACGAGGGGGGAGCTCCGGCAAGAGGTTCTGCCAAGCTCAAGTTGTTAATTGTCTACTGCCAATTATAAAATTCCTGAAGCCATATAGCTCCTCTCTAGAGGCTCCTGTGACACTTATTTATTTCGTATATCCCTCTAACCACTTCCTTCTCTCTCTCTCTCTCTCTCTCTCTCTCTCTCTCTCTCTCTCTCTCTCTCTCTCTCTCTCTCTCTCTCTCTCTCTCTAACTCTGATTTCTTTTTTTTGTCTAGGCGCCAAAGAATGCCAAATGTACACTGTCGTGTATTTGAAACGTGACCTAACCATTTCCTTTTATCCCCATCGCCACATCACTATGCGCGAAGGGGGAGCGCCGCATTTATTTTAGAAAATATTGCAGTAGTCAACTTCCTTAAGTGCACGCACACACGCACACACACACTAATTTAAAAACAAAAAGCAGCCAACACCCTATTTTACGGCGAGAAATGGTTGGCTGCACGGAAAAGTTTCTAAATTCGTATTCATATTGTCTAAGCCCCTTTCAGTTTTCGTAAATCTTTTCCCTCAGGCTCAAGTGTGCGTAGCGCTAACGGAGTTTGAATAGAGGCGTGCTTACGCTGTCTTTCCACCACTTTGCAACAGCAGTACCAGCAAATGCACACAGCAAACGCGAGCTCTCCATGAGCGCCTTTTAAATATGCAGAGAAACGTACAGTGTACATCTGTATCTTCTGAAGTAGCAGGCCCTGCCGTTAGTGGGCTGACTTGTTCGCTATTCATACAAGCTGCCTTCTCCTCCTTTTTAAGTTTAAACAAAAAAATAATAATAGGCCGGTCAAATGAGTTCTCTCTCTCTTTTAGGCCTACAGCAGGGAATCTTAACCTCAGCAAGATCATAGCTGCCGCGACACACTCGCTTGTGTACGCAAACGAACTACCCACGTAGGTCGCGCCAGCGTCTACGCCCCATATCGGTCCTTGCCCTTCCAAAGTAAGTACACCGGCTGCCTAACGAGCCCACCAAATGTAGCACGGGCCCAATTACGCCGTCCCATTGTCTCGACCAGCGAGACGCGCGGGGACACAGAGGACGGAACGGTCTATCGCCGTTTTCTTTCGTGTTTCTCTCCCCCCCCCCCCCTGTTTTCTTTATCTTTTTTTTTTTTTTTTTTGCGGCCCCTGGTTCTTGCGTCATACACGACAGGTCCGGGTCACGCGCCGCATATAGCTAGGTATTCCCTCGTCCTCCTTACGATGTTTCTCCGTGAAATGCGCGTCTCCGCAGCCTGTTTTCTCTTTTACGGAACACTGCACAGATGAGTGGGCCAGCTCTCCTCCCTGCGAGTGGCTGTGTACGCAGCTTGCTGCAGCCAACATTACGCCACGTCTCTGCAATCTCCGTGCTCTTTCTCTATCTCTCTCTCTCTCTCTCTCTCTCTCTCTGGATCTCTCCCTTCAACAAGCGTAACAGTGCGCCCTGAGCATCGTCCGGTAGATTCTCGTCTTTGTGGCCCGGTCCCGTTTAAAAGGCGCCGGACTTTCCTACCTTCAAGACGCCTCCACTCGAGCAGCGCAGATATGAAGACAAGCGCGTCGAGCAGGAATAAATGAAATGCACAAAACACGGCGGCACAATGCGCAGTCGTGGGAAAAACCGGCGGTCGTTCCGGACCTCGGGCGGGCCCTGGCGGTTCCGAATCACTGGCAGGCCCAGTGGTGGCGGCCCCGCGGCAGATTGGGAAAAGTGGCACACGCTGCGATGACGTCATTGCACTTTTGAAGCGGCGTGTTTGGTGCGGGGAGGTAGAAAGGAGCGGGACGAGAAGTGTAACGGGAGTTTGTGTCGAGATTTGGCCCGCTTTTTGGGGTTTTTCTTGAGGGGGTTGGTGGAGACGCGTCGTGAACGACCCGGCGACGATGAATGCAACTGTTGCTGTCACCATTATATTTCGGGTATACACACAGACGGTCGATTCCACGGTGTCAAGAAACGGGGAAGACGATGCAATGCTCCTATAATACCGCATCACTTAACACTGTCACTGGCTTTACTGACAGTGGTTAAAGGAGTACTGACACGAAATTTCTCGCTTTCAGTTTTTATGCTGTAAAGAATACCTATTGGCCCAGTAATTACGAAAATCGAACCCAAAGCCGTCAGCCGCCAACACAGAATTAATTATAGCACGTTTATTGCAACCAATTTCAAATTTGGTCGCCGCGCGGGAAAATGGCCGTTCGAAGGCCAGCCTGCAAGCGGGCAGCCTTACGTCACGGTCTCACCCGTGACGTCAGGGACGTTTTTCTTTCCTCCATGCGTTCGCCGCATCGTCCGCTACGATTGTACATGGTCCGCGACTCGCCCGCGCAGTCGACATGTCGTCTGAATCTTCAGACTCGGATGAGTCACTGCCACCCGACAGACAGAACAACTTTATTTGGCCAGGCGATTAGGCCGGCGATGTCTTTGCCGTCGTCCGTTTTTTAATATCACTGCGGCTCGAACCGGCGCAGACCGTGATAGCAACAGCTTGTCGCCACTCTTCTCATCAATCTGATCACGAAAAAGAAGCTCTACATGCGAGAAACTAGATGTTAGTGATGTTGAAAATTGTGCTAGGAGTTGTTATCAGAGCTGAATTTAAAAGTGGCGTTCAGATATTTGCCGCGATGGGAAGCCTACGCTGACCGGAAGCGGAGGTTCGGCGCTCCGACCCAGCACTGTCGGCACCACGGTGCGGCGAGCAGCCGAAAGATGGCGCCACCTGCGCGATAGAATCAAAACAGGCCGCGGCAGATGTCTTGGTCACCGATCGCAGAAACGGAAATTATTGCCAAAATAAAGCTTCATATGCGAAAAAGGGGATGATAGTGTGGTGAAAAGTTGTGTAAGGGATGGTCATTCGCAGTTGTACAGATACCAGCGATCAAATAGTCGCCACGATACTAAGTTCCCAACACCCAAGGTGACCCGTGCAACCCCGAGCCCGCTGGCTTGGGCGACAGTTCTTGCGGCCGCCGGCGTGCACGAACTCCACGAAGTCCACATTTAGCGCTGCATGTCGTCGCGTGGAAAATAATGCATCTTGGCGTCGTCATCGATTTGCTCGGGCAGGCTTCCACGAGCAGTACTTCGCATACCGCGAGCTTGCCATAGCGCAACTTGGGCGAGCTCGGCGACGCGCACCGCCGCGTCGCCGCGGTGCCCGTCGACATCGCGCACCACGCCGTTTTCGGCACCAGTGTCGAACACCATGCGCCGGCAACGAACTGAAGAGCAAAGACGTCGAACACGCAACGTTTACAAGCATTGCTCACACAGCTACGCCCACGTCTCCTGCCCAAACGAATACCACCGACAACAGCAGCGCAGGATATCGTTTCCGGTTCTGAAAACGACTATATGACGTCACCCTGAACCGGCCAGACACGTAGGCCAATGTTTCGTCACGCCGAAAGCGATTGCGCTAGTGCTGCCGATTTGTGGGAGCTCGCGGCCTGGACAATCTAAATCGATTTTAGATGTGATTCCGGCCTCGGATCGCTGCAAAAATTTCTGTGAGGCATCTGTACAAACTACTGAAGCGAATTATATCATTTTTTAGGTATCAAAATTTGGTGTCAGTACTCCTTTAAACGGTAGAAAACCTGTGTGGTTTATATTACAAACCATTTTCTTCCTTTCTTCCTGGAACTGTATCATTCAGACATAGTTTGTAAGATTGAGCTTGGGTATAACACAAGAACGGACTGGAAAGAAGAGCACGAACACTTGCCGCAAAGACTGCACACGGACAACTCACGTCAATACGCAGCACGCATACATGTACACTTCAAAACACGCACCCTTGACTTTACGTCAAGTGTACATGTTCTGCTTTGTAGTCCGACTCTGTGTTCTACGAAAATGCAATCCTAGAAATATTATTCCAATAACTAGCCCGACACCAAGGTTTATTCAAATAATTTTTAGAAAACTGGTTTGCTCGATATTCTTTTAGCGATTAGAAAACACTTATTTGGAACAGCTTTCTCGGCTAACATTTACTCAGCTTACAGGATCGTCATCGTAATTTCGGCCCACATGAAACGCGAAAATTTGGTCTATTCACCCAGCATCAATATTGTCACGAAGCCAGAGACGACGCAGTTGTCTCCTAGGAAAACGAGTTTATTGTAGCGAACTTGTGCTCCCCTAACAACTCAAAGAATTCACAGGCGGTTATTAGAGATTTGTCTGGAACAGGAAGTGTCTAATAACAGCCTGTGCATTCTTTGAGTTGTTAGGGGAGCACAAGTTCGCTACAATAAACTTGTTTTCCTTGGAGACAACTGCGTCGTCTCTGGCTTCGTGACAATATTGATGCTGGGTGCATAGACCAAATTTTCGCGTTTCATGTGGGCCGAAATTACGATGGATGACGATCCTGTAAGCTGAGTAAATGTTAGCCAAAAAAGCTGTTCCAAATCCTACACTCACCAGCATGTCCCAATTGTCCCGAACCATATGCTAATTTAGAACACTGCATTTTCGCCTGCCCCATTGCAATTCAATCCCCACATTTTCCCCACCCACCTACTTCAACGTGGCGGACTTGGCTAGCCTCGGACCAGCTCTCGGACCAGTTGGCGTTGGTGAACCTGGCCCGGGACATTCTTGACGCTTAATGTTGCGTTTGAATAAAGTTTTTTCCTCCTCCTCCTCCTCCACAGGCTGCGAAACAGCAATAACAAAGTGACGTGCGAAGGCGAGCGTCGACGATTCGAATGCCACGGCGTCTGCTCGGCAGGCTTTTATCTTTCGGTGCGAGTGTTTCTGGAACCGTCGATTTACATCCAGAAAATTGTACATCAAAGAAGATTAGTCTGGGCTAGTGACGTTAGGGCGGAACAGTCTGCTTATCTGAATGAGATAGCCCGTTCGGCATAAAAATAAAGAATGGAAGACGCGCTTCGCTGGGGACACAGATAACAGGCCCGTGCGTGGCAGGGCAGTAAAAAGAAACAATAAATAAACAAACCCATACATGGTTCGTGGCAGTATCAACATCAAGCGCGTTGCAAAAGGGCAGTTACACGACGAAGTTACCATCCGAGGAACCACATGGACATATATTTACAACTTTACTGTATTCGGGACTGTATACGGGATTTATAGTGCCAGCAGTAAAGCAAGCGAAAAATTTCAAATATCCTCCGTCTAACAACGATGATGGTTGAAACGCTAAGCTTTCTTGCTTGCGAAAATAAAATGGCGAAGTGCCATCGTCGAAGCTGCTGCAATCAAAGTCCAAGCGTCAACGACCAAAGTGTAAACTGCGTGCCAGTCAAAATCCAAACTCAAAAGACAGCAAACGAATCCCTCACGAGAAAGCTTAGAGCCCCCCCCCCCCCCTCTAGTAAATTCGTTTTTAGTAAATTTAGTAAACGAATCTCTAGTAAATTCGTTTTTTTTTTTTTTTTTTTTTGGGGGGGGGGGATTTTGGACACATTGTAATCACTCTGGGCCGACTTTTTCCGCTAGGAGCGATGGAAACCAGGGGATCATAGTTCGAATTAACCGTTCTGGATACCGATGCGTTCGAATTATCGAGAGTTTTCCCCCATTGAAATATACAGGGCTGTGCCAGGACCAGGGCGTGAGTTGAAATTAACCGGAAGTTCGAATTAACCGAGTTCGAATTAACGAGCTTTTACTGTATAGCCTAAACAATGGCTCTGTAGGAGCCGTGTCTATTATAAAGCACAAAAGTCGGTCCTAATGCTGACAGCGCATACAGAGCGCATAGAGATAGAGAGAGTGAGAGGAGTGAATGCATAGTGTGCAAAAAGAGTGCCCTGACAGATCTACACAAAAGTATACAATAAGGAATGAAGCCCTTTGTATACGCGGCTCAGTACGGCCGCTCGGATTGCTTTGTGGTGGTCGCCGTAGACCATCGGGGCGGGATGCTTAACTCTGCCTCGGTCAGGAAGGTCTCCGTGGCGGTGGCCGAGCAGGTCGCCATCGCCTTGGCCATGAAGGACCCATCGCGTCCAAATCTCTTTACGGACTCGCGGGCTACGGTTCGGGCATTTGCCTCGGGATCGATCTCGCGGGAGGCTGTGGCAATCCTTGGTCGTGAGGGGGCCGCTGGACATCACACAATCAAATGGTTCACGGACCATATGGGGACCAACGTCCATCCCGACGTTCCCAACGCCAACGAGTTGGCCCATGACCGTGAGCGAGGATTACCTGACCGCAGCGGTCTCGGCGGATTCGCGGTGGAGGGGGGAGGGGGGGGCACTTTGAGAGGTTCAGGGATCCCCTTCTAACATTTCACGAGGTCGTAACTCCCTATCTTTTCTCTCGGAGGATCTACCCACCCCCTCATCCAACGCTTACTCGGTCTGAGTCGTCGGCCGTGAGAATGCTCCAGACGGGGTCCTTCCCTTCGCGGGGCAGCTTTAGTCATTTTGCGCCCAACATTGACCCGCACTGTCCTGACTGCGGAGAGGCGTATTGTTCATTAGATCACATGCTCTGGCAATTCCCTGCAATACGCGACGCTGTGTTTACGTACAAAGAGGATTGGGAGGAAGCCCTTAATAGCGGCGACCTCTCCGTCCAACTCCTGGCCGTCCAGAGGGCCTGCGACAGGGCGAAGGGCCACGGCCTTCCTGTCCCTACGTGGTAGCGGCCCACAACTACAACCCCACGTAGTTCCTCAGGACCAAAAATAAAAGTTCTTTGTCTGTCTGTCTGTCTGTCTGTCTGTCTGTCTGTCTGTCTGTCTGTCTGTCTGTCTGTCTGGCGACCAGACATAGACCACAGCTCATGGTCCTCCTCTACACTCGCCTTTGGCGTTTCCGAAATTCATCTCGTAAGTTTCAACTTCCCGAAACTTCAACGCCATCAACTGCCAACTAGAACACGCGCATGGTGTGACGACAAAACTATATTTTAATTCAAGGCAAAGTCGGCGAGCTAACAATAAACCATTTGGACCAGCAATCAAAGTGTTTCAGAACAATTAATTATTGAGGATGGTTTCCATTTGCATTGGCTGTGTTTTAGCTAACTTGTGTCGCAAGCTACGTATGCAGTACGTTGTACATATACCGTTTTGTTAAATTAAAAAAAACTATATTTTCAGTCAAGAGATGGCCTCAGAAAAGTTGATGAAGGACAGGAACAACTGACTATATTTTTACGCGCATGGAATAACTTTTGGGTGTTTAACCGACGTGAAATAAATTACCTCTTCGCCTAGTGATTATACAACTTCAGCATTTTCGAGATTCTGCAGAAATTATTTTAGATTACTGCTTTCAAATATGGTGCGAAACGTAGTTTAGCGCCAGAATAAATGGAATGAATGAAGCTAACGACCGTATTCAGGGGAAATAGGTCCTCAAATACGACCTGGCTGCATCATGTCAAGTGCAACAAGACACTGACGCCTTGAGCGCATACTTGCAGCGCGTTCTATTTGCAGGACGTTTTTCTTCTTCTTTTTTTAAAGTATATTTATGTGTCTTTTCAGCAGTTCATATTCATTTCATAGAGGTTTGGAAATAGAAGACACTCCTTGCATAGAAATCACATCTTGTTATCACCCATTTTCGGTATTGCTTTCGCTTAACGAAAGCTTTACAGTAAAGCTTGATGTCGTGCTAGTTGGTTTAACATGGTTTTGAAGGTACGTGGCGCTTGCTGTGAACACAGAGACGGGCACAGGGGAAAAAACGTAGACTTTACGAGAAGACGGCGCTGTCTTCTCGTGAAAGTCTACGTTTTTTTTTTTTTTCCGTGCCCGTCTCTGTGTTCACAGCAAGCGCCGCGCACCTTCAAAACGAAAGCTATACCAAAGAAAGAATATCTTGGTGTGATGCTCCATCCGCTGCCTTTACTTACGCTTGGTCGCACGCTTGTAGATCGCGGACAACGCACAAATAAAAGATCTGTTGTCACTCCGGAAATGGCGGGAACAAAATTGCATAAACTTCCAATTGGGAACTGCTAAATAAATGCTTTAGCCTCTTCGCCATACACCGAGTTCCTTTGTAATCAGCTTCACTACAACACACACGTGCGTTGCTGGAAATACATTTTCAGGCGCCGTAGAAGTCAGCGGATACCACAGTAAGAAGGCTCTGGGGCTCTAATTAAGGCTTCCATTAGACCGCATCTGTAGTCGTGTAACATTTTCTCTGGAGGAAGGGGCCAATATAAGGGGTCTTATAAAAATATATGAAGGCCCTGGGCTCGTATATTAAATATTAACTTCACAACACCCCATGTATCCGCAAAGAGCGCTACCCACCGAGCCCCTTTAAAGTCGGTTTTACTAGTTTACTCAAATTCGTTGCTGCGAGAACATTTTTATAGGGGCAAGGCAACAAATCTGATATCAAAAGAGATTGTACACGGACATTTTATTAAACATCTTCGCAACACATTATGTATCCCTATTAAGACGTATACCTTGAGTCATTTTACAGTGGGCTTCAGAAATATACACAAACACATTGCTGAGAACACATTTTTAGGGGCAGTATAGGTAATCTGAAATCAAGGTATGAACGCTATAGCGCCTTTTATTGTTAGCATTGTCGTATGAGAAGAAAGAGTGACGCATCTTGCATTATAGACAGACGGACAGACGTGTTTCCTTGTTTAGTCCCCGTAGAAATGCTTAGGAACCAAGGCTGAGAACCAAATTAATGCGGCAAAAGAGTGATGCATTCTGTCGACATTGACTTCGTAAACTGGCAAAGTTGGGGTTAGTGCACGAAATACCTGAACTCATTGCGGTGTTTTTGAGGTGCTTATGTATACGACAAAAACGCAATTAGACCACTACAAATAAAAATTAAAGCCGTTCCACTCAATGTGAAAGCTGCAGCAGAAGTGCAGAGCAGTGATTCGCCATAATGGGCTGCAGCGCCGTTATCCGCTCACTGCTGCCACCCAATGCAATCCAAATTTCCTGCCTTCTCAGCGCTCGCACGCCCCCTGCCTGAAACTGCGCCAGCGGCAGTACTGTTCTTTTTGGGCTTGCTTTACTTTCGTATGCTGGAGCCTTTCTGCACCATTTTGAACGCGCCATTTTTTTCTTGTGCGGCTGTAGCCTTTCTTCTTCGTTTCGGACGCGTTATTTTTTTCCTGTGCGGCCGCTTTGTCCACTTACTATCGTAAAAACCAACTCCACTGGCGTTCCTAACTAAGTGAACGCGGCGTCTGCCGGTTATACAAGCAGATTTTGCCTGAAATGTACTATCGGCGTCAAATGAAACGCGAACACGAAAGTATGAGCCAGAACGTGCAAAATTGAAAAATACTGTTCGTAGAGTTCATATAATGGCACGCTATTGGTATATTTGGAAATCTACATTTTACAACTTTGTTTTTGTAACTAAGCCACGCGTAATTTTGGCTTGCATGCCCTTACAAAAATGGATTTTGAGTTTCAATTCTTTTCCTGTTGAGTTTTAATTGAATCAACAGAAACTTAATTCAAACTCAATTGGCTATTGAGATGTGTCAGTAGAAACTCAAAAGGATTTGTATTGAGAAAACGCAATACAAAAGCAATTGACACCAGTCTATTGAAACTCTTTGGAGAACCAATTGACAAAACTCATCAGGCTGAAACATACACTTTGAAGGGCTATTTTTTTCAGCGCTGCCCACTGTGTCTGCTGAATTAAGACTACTAGGTTACTTTTATGTTTTTTTATTATACATTGACATTTCTATTGAGTGCAGTCAATAAAAAGTCAACAAGGTTTCAATGGACAAAACTCAACAGAATATCAAATGACTTCGTTTAATTGAAACTCAATAGAGTTTCTACTGACAAAAATCAAGTAAAATTGAGAGTCGAGCTAGTTGGTGCTACGTTGTTTAAATATATACCAGTGTCCTTCTTTTTTGTCCATGTTTTATGGTTCGAGCTTAATTTTCAAAGCTGATAAAACTCCTTAGGCCAGTAGCCTTTACCAGCAGCATCTTCGATTGATTGATTGATTGTAGGGTTTAACGCGCCGACGCAACGCAGACGATGAGGCGCGCCGTAGTGGAGGGCTCCGGATTAATTTTGACCACCTGGGGATCTTTAACGTGCGCCGAAATCTCGCACACACGGGCGTTTTTGCTTTTCACCTCCATCAGAAAAGCGGCCGCCGCGGCCGGGAATAGAACCCGCGACCTCGTGCTCAGCAGCGCAACGCCTGGCAGCATCTTCGCCCAAATAATAATTATACCTGCTAAGTGGGGAAATCAATTATATTGGACAATTTTTGACTGCATTTCCTCAAATACTGCCGCAACATGCTTTGCACAAAACTCTAGTGACTCATCTCTTCTGGCACGTGACTCCCGCGGAATCGTTTCCTTGCTATAGCAGCGCATTTTCTTCTTTATACCTTAGCACGCATTGACATAATAAGTGAGCAATCTCCACTACTGCTGCTAAGCTTCCGCTTTAGCGGCAGTGGACATATTCGAAGTCAGTCTTCCGGGAAAGTTGGAGCGGAATCATGAAGCATGCATATCTCGCCGGGAAAAAACGGAAAGGCGGGGGGGAGGAGGCTACACATCTCGGGTCCCAGTTCTGGGGACAAAAAAAAGTCGTCACTCCCCCTACCTCTTTTCACACATACAATGCTGTGATACCTTGTGTTCCGGGAAGGTAGGTGGGGAGGAGGTACATTTAAAACGCGATTCAATCTGCTACATCTACAAAAGGCATATGTGACATCGCATCCTAGTGCGATGATTCAGTGTTTTTCTGTGGAGGCGCGATACTAACAGCGCTGTTTTGCAGAAATGAATACTTATCTCACAAACCCAAACGCACAAGAATATTCCAGTGACGAAATTGTGCCTATAAATACTCAGAAAAAAAACAGCAAAACTTTGGTGTAAATCCCTAAACTTCGAAAAAAGAACAATTAAATTTTTGTACAAAGCGAACTTTTAAAACAAGCGAACGCAGGCTTGGCCTCATCGTCGTTCACTCGTGAACTTCATTACTCCAGTTATCACTCGCGCACCCCGCCGTGGTCTGAGCCCAAGGACGCGAGTTCTATTCCCCGTCATACATAACTTTCCTTGAGGATACCGTGAACTGTCTATGATAACAACAGTAGAACAGCAATGTGGAATGCAGAGAATTCCACAAGGAGCAAACGCGCATCTACGCTCTATTAAAGGGGTCCTGAAATGCCTTCCGCCGATGCATGGATGTACATGTAACCAAATAAAGCAATGTATTAGCAATCTCCTCCTGCAAGAATTTTGTTAAAGCGATGAGTATTAGCTGAGAAATCGTAAATCAAAAACCGCGAATTATCGTCGCGCCGTATTTCCTCCTCCTTTCAACTGTTTCTTCGCTGTTGGCCTCCCCTCCCATGATGCTCCGCTCCTCAGCGGTGACGTACTTCCGCTATTGCGCTCCCACAGACTGCCGTCTGCTACGGGCCAGCTCTTTCGGCTTTTTCATCTCTGTAGACACCATGGACACAGGCTGGAAAAGCGAACGAATGACCTGGCCGCATGTGTGCGGCCTGGCCTTGCCCTTTCGCGGGGTACGTAGCTGCAGTTGGTATCGGCGGCGAACTCGCAGCCGCGTGGGGAGAATCGTGCGCTCGTTCCCTTTGGTGCACCGCGCACTGTTTATCCAAAAAGCGCGGTCTCAGATGTGGCCCCGCTGGTGCCGGGTGTTATTTTGCGGAGGTTGTAATTCCTACTACCGGCGGCATGTGAAAAAAGACATTTTCAACCGACACAGAACCCGTGCACAAAACGCGCCGGATCGGATCGCTTTATCAGCGGCGATGAACGTGAAGGCGAAGAGCAAACCAACGCTGCACTCGATCAGCGAGAACCCGTGTTCTGACAAGCTGCACCCATGTGTTGCATTCAACACTGACGGGAAAGCGTTTGTTTGCACTTGTTTGGATAGTCGTAAAATGTCCAAACACTCCGGCACTCCGCTAGCAGATCAGCCAGCGAGACATTTCGGAAAACATTTGACAGATGGCGCCGTATGCATTAGTGTGTCGCTACGCAAAACTGATGAGACGCTCTACTAAAACTCCCATCGCGGTGTCACGTAGCGGGACGCAAAAATTTAGCGTTTAGCGTATGCAAAGGCCACAAACGCTGTACTAAAACTCTATTAGCAGCAAAATAGCGTGCGTATGTGAAACCGCTTGCGTTTACAAAGCTGCACGCCGAGCGCGTACGTTTCAAACCTAGTGACATCGTTTAAATACACTGGCAAGCACAGTGTAACGTAGTCAGATATCAACCGTATGCTCAGGTGACAAGCAAGATCTTGTTTTATGTGGGGCGGAGATTGCGCATAAAGGCCCGTTCGCACTTGCGACGAAAGCGAGTGAGAGCGGCAGGAATTCCGTCGCTTTGTCGCGCGACGATCGTTTTTGTCGAATGGTCGGGACAAATTTTGGTTGCGCGACAGAATTCCCGTCGCTTTCGCTCGCTTTCGTCGCAAGCGGGAATGGAAAGTTCTGCCGCTGCCGTCTGCTACGCAGCTCGGAGGTAACCGCGCGATCTGCTCGGGCCGGATGAACGCGCAAACTCCCGCACGGCAGCGCCCCAAGCGGCAGACGGCCGCGTACATCGCTCCCGGCGCCCGCCTGGAGCCCGCCCTCGGCACACTAGCCAGTATATTTCAGGCACTATAATGGAGGAACGATTTTTTGCTTCCGGTGAACCTAGTTATTTGCCCCTGTGTTTTTAAATACGTGAAGTGGTTAGCACGTCGTCCTCACGCAGCTCTGTATCGTCGTAGCATCGCTGATTGTCCGAACGAAGCTTGCAGCTAAGCCAATGCAGCGACCGAAGCTGTGTGTGTGTGTGTGCATCGCCTCCTGTGTGTTGTGGACGCGTTCATTTCGCGATGAAACGCGACATTGTACTTCTGCGGGTGGATAGTGCTTCCCATGGTCTGGATTATCTTTCTCGAACGACGTACCACTCAACCTCGCATGGGGTATGTGCAGTGTGCCTGGCTAAAAGCCTTCTCGCTTGCGCGCCAGAGTTGTGACTTGCTGCTCGTCCCCGCAAACCGGGTGTGAGGTGAGTGCCGAATTTACGACGGGCAGGAGGAGGCAACTCATCGTCTGTCAATCGCGGTTCAGACTTGCAACGCATGTTGTGACGTTGCGTTCGTTCGAAACGCATCTCTGGATTGTTTTGAAGTTGAATAAAATGTACGCGTCAAACCCGGGCATTCGGCTCAGGGCGTTCTCTGCGATTGCACCAAAGAAGTGCCACGGGACTTTCTTTATGGTACGTACTCACGTAAGATAAAATCCACATCGTGTTATGGCCGTGTTGCATTCAATACAAACGGTTAAGCGTTTGTTTACACTTGTTTCGTTTGTCGTAAAATGTCAAAGCACTCCGGCACTCCGCTGGGAGATCAGCCGGCGAGCCGACGCTGAGCAGACGACTCATCTCTTTGCCGGAAGTGCGTGAAAAAGCCGCCCAATAGCAGGATGTCTAGCTCATGACGAACATCTGGGAATCGATGATGTAGACATGTGAAGATGGCGGCGTCCAAAAACACGAAGGAAAGGGTGAGAAAAAAGCGACAAACTTTGCAACAAAAGTGTGAGCTTTCCGCTGCGCGTAAAAGAGTAATACTTGGCACAGGTGACGTTGGCGACCCAATCTAGCGATTGCGCTAGTTCATTTAGTGTGCTCAAAATGCCTTTCAGGGCCCCTTTAAAACAGGTGAAAACAGTTCTTTCACTGCAAAAGAACTCCGTACGCCAGTCCAAGGCGCCGCCGCTCACACGAACTGAACGAACGAACAAACGAAGAAAACAATGAAGAAAGACAAACTGAAGCGCTGATTAACAACTCATCTTTACTGCACAGGGTCACAAAAAGAAAGAACGAGCCTGACACTGCTTCACGCCACTACAAAAAAAAAAAAAAAAAAAGAAACCGAACAAATTAGTGGGCTGGCGTGCCGCTTGTTACACTCCGAACCGCTCTCTTGCTAACGATGTCAACACGTCCGCGGACTACGTTTCTCAAACACAAGCGCCTAGCAAATATCTTGCGCCCGCAAGCAGATCAAGAACTTTGAAGCTGTTTTCAAAGATTGGACTTTCCAGAATTCTTCCGTCCTCTCTCCTGCTGCAGTTCGCCGAAGCGGGCGCCCGGACACAAAAGACGTGCCATCCACCTCCACACCCGGCGATAACCAGTTCTTTTGGTTCCTCTGGCACCCTCCCATGCTAAGCTGAAGTGACCGCGCTGTCACGAATGTCTAGTACGCGGCGTTGCCACTGCCGCCAGTGGCGCTGACAGCCAACATTCGCGACCTCGGCGGAGTTCGGTTATCTGCAATATAATATTATTACTGCTGCTAGAGGGGTTGGTAATAATTCTATAAAAGATTATTGTAAATATTAACATAGGACTCACAAGCCGCCGTAGTTTTTTTTGATATCTCGTGTCAATGTTTTCACGCTCAGTTTTCACAAGAATGCGTAGCTGTGGCATAGCCATCGCAAACCGACTTGAAACCAAGCCAATGTCGCTTGGTCGCAATCCCGGATGTGCGGGGTCCGGCGTGGTGCGGTCGTGCGGTCGTTCTCGCTGTTCTGTGCAAATTTATAGCTTTCCTCGTGTTGTTGGCGATTTATGTGCCGTGTGCGAATCTTTTCAACCAGCATCGAAGGTCAGACATTGCAGTGCAGCTGGCGATACATCGAATTTATTGAAGGAAAAGCCATCGTATGCGCTCTTCTACCGCCGGTAAACATCCTTTGTGTGTCGTGTTGTGTTTGTGCGCTGTGATCGTACGGTGAAGAAGCTTGCGAAGTGAGGTGTTACCATCCCTGTTAGCCACGCTTTGGAATCCGTCAATTTCACCACGCTGGGAGCCCCGCTGGGAGCGACGTTGTTATAAGGTAAGTTCATTCTTTCCGAGCGCTCCTGTGCAGTGCGCGTCAGGCTTGTCAAGGGCAAGCAAGCACGCGGCTTCGGAGCATGCTGGCGACATCTGCTGATAGCTGCTGGGTTAGAGATAGCTTGCCTTTGCGCGTGCGTGGATTTCGGACAGGCCCTGGCCGGTCGTCGTTCAGCTTTGGCCTCTAAAATTTGGAGACACCACCACCCGCAACGGGTGCTTCTTTTCTTCGTGCCAGCCGTGAGCGGTGACGCCGGAGATCAGTGCGTAATTTGACGCGGTGCATTATCACCCCAGGGACTTACGTAATCGCACAACAGGTTCGACCGAAATCCCTGCAGTGAATTCTTGTTGCGTGCTTTCCGTTTGGTGCGCTTGAGATGCAGAAGATTGGCGCTCGTTGCTTTATGCGATTACGTAACTGCCTGCGATAAACGCGTCAAACGGCGCGTCTATCTGGCCTGTCACCGCTCATGGCTGGCACTAGGGAAGACCAGTGCCCCTCGTGGGTGGTGGCGTCTGCAAATAACAGTGGCCCTGGGAAATGACGACCGGCCCGACCCTGTCCGAGATCCGCGCACGCGCAATGGCAAGCTATCTCTAACCCAGCAGTTATCAGCAGATGTCGCCAGCACGCTCCGGAGCCGTGCGCTCGCTTGCCCTAGACAAGCCTGACGCACACTACATTTCATCATGACAAATGTTGTGCAGACCTTCCTGAATGGCGATACTCACGACTTGGTTATTTGTCGGTATATGAACAGTGTTTTTATTCCCGCCGTCTCCAGATCGACCTAAAGGGTATGATTTCACTTCAGCCTTGCAAAAATACTGTACGTAAGTGTAACAAATTGAAGGGGGAGGCTATTGTACCGGCACACAACATTTTGACATCAATCAGTGTTTTATTGTCTTCCGCGCTGCTGTATTGCTTTCGCGTGTTCTATATTTGTATGTATCTTAAGCTAAAGATCTAACAAAACCTTTGAAGGCAATTGACGAATGAATAAAATCCCAGATGCAGTGCCGCTACAGAACGGAGCAGCAGCCATGAATTACCTAGTACGAAGTGTCATAAAAAAAGAAAGAACACCATGATGAAGATAAATAAAATGTTTGACGAAGTTAACGAAAATGAAAAAAAAAATGAAAGAGGTTGAATCGAACAAGTGCCTGTCGGATCAATAACAAACGCACGAATACTGTGCCATGCAAGCACACCTGACAGCGCTAGGCTGAGAGGCAGATCTACCAGTCACAAACAGGATAGTGTGTTCAACCAGTTAGGAGACATGGCGGTAAAATATACTTGCAAGCTAAAGTGCTGGCAGCCAGCAATATATTTGCGTATTAATTTGAACGATTGCTTGGAGAAAGAGCATTCCCTGAGTGCAGAGCAGTGACAAATGTGGCCTAAACCGTACTTCATCCCAGCTAAAAAAATAATGCCCAAGAATATAACAAATTCATTGATTGCTTTTGGAAAATAGAGACTATGTATCCGCAGAAGGTAGGGTTTAAACCCAAAACATCTTTACACAAGTCTGATGTGTTACCTCGGCACCCTAAAGGCAAGCAGACACTTTGGCTTTAAAACCAATGCAGAAAAAAACCTGCTGCATTAGTAGTAGTTGGAAACAGACTGCACACTGTTGTCATATATTAGTCTTTTACCACTAAGTGCCAATTCTCTCCATGTATCTTTCCGTGAATTTCTCATTTGCCAATTTTTGTCACAGGTGCTAGGCAGCTTGCGCTAGAACATGCACAGGCGTCAAACTTTCAAACTGATGAATACCAGTTTTGACTTAAGCACTTGCTCGACTTGCTAGCGTAAATTGAAATTTGCCATTGCTTCTAATCACAACCTGATGACTGCCTTTCTCGGAGCAGTTTTGAATAAGTTGGGCTGAATGTGGTGTGAGTAATAGCAAAATCACTGAATAACATTTTGGCTGAATGTGGCATCAGACGTGCCACTGACTGATGCTACACCGGCATTGCGCGAGGGCTTAGTCAATCTGTTTTGACAGATGTTCTGCCTCTAGGAATTACCCAAATGATTGGTCGGCATGGTATCACTATACTGTTTTAGTGCTGCTAGTGTATAGAAAATCTCGCCAAGCAAAGGGATACAAGCTTTTAAATTATTTCTCATTTACAGAAACTGATGTTTTTCCCCTCACCAAACAAAACTGTTTCGTGTTCTCCTTGTGTGTAAACTGGCATTAGACGGCCTTGTTATACTGGTATACCCCTCTGGCATTGTTATGATGAAGGCAAAAATGTGGATATACCCATGTCTCATATGATCCCTTTAAGCTGCTGCTTAGTGCTACTTGTTTGGTAAACGTACTGCACACACCATACTGCACACACCAAACGTACTGCACACACCATACTTCAGCGTTACAAGAGTGTAAAAGACGTGAAATTCAAGTTATGTATTTTTCCTGTCACGTTCTTTTTGCCACGTTTTTTTTTCATCACGGTTCATGTATTTTTTTCCACTAGTCGGTAAGCACAAAGTATTATGTGCTCATCCATTCATAAAGCCATTTGCGATGATTGCCTGATGTAGTAACTTTAGATTACAGTACCATCTGATCCTAGTTTTTTTTAATCAAGGCTTGTTTTGTAAACAAGTTCATGCAAGTTGACAATTTTCTAATTTTGTTTTACGAGATTTCAAGCATTAAAATTTCAAAAAACAAAATCCACAGGTTGACGGGTATGCTTTTGCACAGGTTTGGGGTTTCTCCTGTCAGGTAGTGGCTCTACCAGTCTTTATAGGCCTATTTGGATTTCTTTTGGGCCTGAAAGATGTGGAAGACACGATTACGGACCCATGCGGGTGATTTTTTGGCTCCCTGCTGCCTTGAAACGTAGTCGTTCCTGTAGATTTCAGGCGCCTTAATGCGGAAGGCATTCAACTAAAGGCATTCCACTCCCTACCAATTGTAGAATTAATTGATGCGGCTAGCTTGGCTTACGGCATTAAAATCTGAGGAAAGCTTATACATTTGTTGAACTGCTATCTCCCTGCTTTCCAAACATACAAGCCAGGTAACTTTTAAAATAGCCAGGTACTTAAACCAGCATGCTTAATGAGAAGGGATGCAATCATCATTTCGTACTTGACTGGTGCAAACAAACAAGTCTGTTTCTCGTATTTTGCAGGCTACACAGTCAAGTAGGCAAGTGGACCCTGCGAGGCTCCAGCCCTCCCGTGATGCTTTCGTGAGCAATAAAGCAAGCTTTGCCATGCAACACCTCACTATTTCGCCTGCTCATTGGACACCTTGACGACAGTTTTTAGAATGTTTTTGCAATATTGAAGCATACTTAGTATATATTTAGTACAGTTAACTGAACTTTACTATGCAATTGTTGAAATAACTTGACAAAAAACTAACAGGAAATCAAACGGGCTGTCTTGAATATGCTCAGTAGGTTTTCATTTGACATTTCTCAACAGGAACTCAACAGGAGAATGAATAGAGAGTCAACACAGACTCAACTGGAACTCAACAGACTTTTCTCAATAGACTTTCAATTGACACGTCACAACAGGAACTCAACAAGAAAGTGTATTGAGACTCAACAGAAAGTCAATTGAAAATCAACAGACATGTTGAATATAGTCAATAGACTTTCAATTGAAACTCAGCGTTGAGTTTCAATTGAAACGCGGCGGCCAATTTTCAACGAGAACTCAATACAAAATTTCTATTCAAAGTCAATTGACTGTCAACACAATGTACTGAGTAAAGTCAATTGACTTTCAATTCAATCTCAATAACCATTTTTGTAAGGGTGGAATTAAATCGCGCTATTTGTGTGTTCAGGTTCATATTTTCGTGTTCGCGTTTCATTTGACGCCGATAGTACCTGCAGTTTTTGTTGCGCTAAACAACTGGGATATGTATGACAAGCGCTAGCGGTTCACGAGGTTGGAACGGATATGACTACTTAAACCGCGTGGTTTTCGAAGCCTCAGCGTGACCCCCTGACGATGGTACACCAGGCTCTACTTGGGTCCGTTATCTCGCTGCGCCGCCTGATTCAGGCAGTCGCTTGACATCGACCGTTAGCGAGCTACCACGACCAGGCGGTCCCATAGATTGCTCTGCACTTAAAAAATTCGATAAAACGGGTGGAATGTTATGTTCGTGGGGAGATGAATTTTTTCATGTTCTTCTCCTTTAAGGACTTGGAACTCTTCTTGCCTCGTCAATCCTCTCTTCTCGCGTGCAGTCGGACACACAAGTCTCCTGTACCGCCAACGATTCTGTGCTGGGCCAAAATGGAAGTGCTCGGCTCCACGGATAGCTGCGTACAGAAGCAGTCATTCGAGCGCGGAGGGGAACCGACTTCGCGAGAGAGCACAGCCTGGATGTATGTACACACGCGCGCGCGTCTCCATCCGTGTTTACTGACCCACATTGGAAAGTGTAGGCTTGCTCGGCGGACGTTTACATTTCCAAGCGCCCCCCTCCCCCCTTTGTTTTCATATTTCGATGCGCGCGCTTATAGTTCGGTAGCCACGCGCACGCGATCTTGCTGGTTCATCCATTGCCGCGGCGTGCATGGGCCTGCCAGCAACGTACAATCCACTCTCAAGGAAGGCTGACAAGCAACTTTGCGGAACGTCTATATTGGTTTAGAAGTGACCATCGTTTCAGGTTCCGCGCTGCTGCAGATGGAGCGCCGCTGCCGGTGGCAAAGACACGTCGAGATATGACCTCGTGGGCAGCGTGCGTGCTTCGGCGTCTGCTGTTTACACGCAGGTTGTGCGGGCTTTGCCTTACAAGGTGATTGCCTGTGTTGGCCTAAGTTGGGATGAGATGTGGCGATTGGATCGGTCGATGACTCGTGGTAGTGATGACTGTCTCACTGATCGACGACACTTGGCAGACGGTGGTGTACTCCAAAACAAGTAGAATATATTGTATATACGAGTGCTATTTATAACTCATAGCATAGAAGATCCGATGTCGGGTAGGGTTCACATCCTGCGGGCTCCCTCTCTCCATCTGAACACCGAACACCTCGGTTTTATTAGAAGAAAAAAAACTTTCCCAAGGGGGCTTCACAGCAGTGAGTGACAAGGGCTGTCAATTAATCCACACTAGTGCGATGACTGGCCACAAAAGCACAATCAATCGTACCCGCCGAGGGGGCTCAGTGGCTAAGGCGTTGCGCTGCTGAGCCCGAGGTCGCGGGTTCGAATCCCGGCCGTGGCGGCCGCTTTTCTGATGGAGGCGGAAAGCAAAAACACCTGTGTGTACGAGATTTTGGCGCACGTTAAAGATCCCCCGGTGGTCAAAATTAATCCGGAGCCCTCCACTACGGCGCGCCTCATCGCCTGCGTTGCGTCGGCGCGTTAAACCCTACAATCAATCAATAATCAACAATCAATCGTAGGTGTGTGCACAGCTAGTCACGTGACCTAACTCTCTCTCTCTCTCTCTCGCTCGCTCAAGTGTGAACGCAAAGGTGTTCATCGAACACACGGTAGCGACGAACGAGCCGAAACAACAGAAAACAAGTGACAAACTCTGTGCACTCAACAAAAAACTTAGGTCCGTTTTATGTGCCCCCTAGGAATTCAACACAGACAATCACATTCCGCACATAAGATCACCCTTTTTTGTTAGCGCTCCGCCGTTTTCTGTGAAACCACTCTAAGCCGCCTGAAAAAACGACCGCCCGTTAAACTGATGCAGCCCCGCCGCCGAGGCCACACATTCAAACGTGGAAGGAATGTGCATGGATCTTATCAGTTTGTGCGGTACAAGCACGCCTAACTCACTGCCGCGTTTTCCCATTCATACTTTCTGACCCCTACAGTGACCTCGCAGTTCCCGTCTCTCTACCGAGGGTCTCTAATTACCGTGACCCCTTCGTATGCTCACCAAATTATCGGCCCCTTCTGCCCGCAAGAAGACAATGGGGCCGCTCCGAAATGCAGTTGATGGCAACTATTTGCAAGACTGCACGCCCTATCGGCTACCCTATCTCTATCGGCTACACGCCCATCCATGCCTTCCAAGAAAACGACCAAAAGCGAAAAGTGTTCTTACGGCTGTAAATTGCAACTCTTGCACACTATGACGCACGGCCGACATAAAAACAACGAAACTCAACAACACTAAACGAGTTAAACAACATCGGTGAACAAGCTGCCGGCGGTCTCCATCAATTGAGTGAGTGAGAGAGTCTGTCTGTCTGTCTGTCTGTCTGTCTGTCTGTCTGTCTGTCTGTCTGTCTGTCTGTCTGTCTGTCTGTCTGTCTGTCTCTCTGTCTGTCTGTCGGTCTGTCTGTCATTCTATTCAACAGCACAGCCAAAATACAGGTGAAATAATGCTCAAACACGAGGCATATATAAAAAAATGAATAGGAAAAACTTTGTTAAAACGCAACTTTAAGCATCGTGGATGTTCCGGGCTAGGTTCACCGAAGCCAACTGGTCTGTCAACTAGTCCGAGGCTAGCCCAGCCGGCCAAGTTGATGGTGGAGTGTGCGGAAAATGTGGAGACTGAATTGCAACGAGGCAGGAAAAAATGCGGTGTTTTAAATTGCCGTATGGTTCGGGACAATTGGGGAGTGCTGGGGAGTGTCGGATACGGTAGAGAAAGGAACGAACAGGTGTAAGGAGGGTACTTAAGTGTATGCGTCGAAGAATGCGTAGTTGCGGGGTGGTTAGAGTTTCTCTGAAGTTCTTACATTGAAGATTTATTTCTTTTCTGCAACGAAGAGTAGTTCACCGAAGCTAAGCAGCATTGGGCTCGATCGGTACTTGGGAGTGAGGCGTGTATAGTGTTGGGTCCGTGAAGGCCGACCCGAGCCGAGCTCCGTCTCCTCCGACATACGTTTGGTAGCGTGGTGTGAAGCGAGCGGCCAGCCGCTGTTGCGCCGTGAAGAAGTCCAGAAGCCGTAGGCTAACGTAACTGTTTACTTCATAGCGAGAGGTGAGCCGAAGCCAAAGAACAACGCCCCGACGGGCGAGGTAATAGTACAGGACTAGAGCAGAGTGACAGCAATGATTCACTGCTCAAACAGGAATGGGTTACAGCGCTTGAGGGGCTCGTATTTATACACAAAAGCGCTAACGGTCAAAACAGCGTTCCCTCTAGATTGTGCACACGCCACGAATGACACAGACACACACCACACTCTTTCCCGAGTTCGCTAGCCGTCGGTAGTACCGGCGCACATTGAGTCCGAGAGAGGGGAGAGAGGAGGACTCCGCTGCGAACGCGGGGCTCTCGTGTCCTTGGGGCGCGTCTCGACGTGCCTCGCCCGCAACCACCGAAGTTTGAAGCGCGCCGAAAGCGAAGCGTCTGACCCAGGCTTGTCGAGACGTGACAACGTGAGTCACCGACACGGTGGCGCTTGTTTGAAAGGCGCACGTAGTGGAGGCTTCGCCGCACAGCCGAGGAGTATTAAAACGAAGCCCAGCGGCGATCTCAATCGTAACAATAGGCAAGACTTTTCCAAAGTGCTGGAATTGCTTCTGTGGTTTCTTCACGTCTACATTATTCGGCGCAAAGGAAACATCAATCATAAGGATGCACAACAAAAGTGTAAAGCTGGGAGCCCCGGCAATATGTCAGTTAATAATACACGTTGTCTTATTTGTGGCTTCTACGATAGCAAATAAAAAAGATCGCGTTAACAACGGCGTCCAAACGTGGCCAGATAAAAGCAAACACTAAAACAAAGCGTTTTGCTCAAGCTGCTGCAGACGACGCGAAAAAAAAAAAACAAATGGACGCGGACAGTGCGAACACGGGCAAATTCAACAGAATTGAACAAACGTTCATTGCATTCATCATAGAAGAAGCGAGAAGGAAGGAAAATAAAGCATGAGGGCTGGGAAAGGAGACAGGAGAGGGTGTTACGAGGAGGGGTGGCAAAGGTCTGTCTTCTTACGGTGACATTTGCAGCGAAGTGAGCGCATACGCAGACAATTTGTTTTATCGAATGTGCAATGGCTGCATCCCCCTACATCCCTGAACCATCTCGAAGAGGGGGAGAATATAACGTTTTTCAGAGTTTAGGGTTGTAAAAGAGTCTTATCCACTACATTAACTCCTGCGCTGCGCAGGAACTGCCGGTCGCAGCGAACCGCTTCTGCGGTCGAATTCGAGGTCACCCATTTGTGTGCTTATTGCGTAAACTACACGTGAATACGCGTTACGCCGTGAACACCTACTTTTTTATCCAAAAAGCGTTACGCATGCATATGCTTGACAGGAGCCGAAAGTGCGAAGAGTGAAGGACAGCCATGATGCAGTGAACGATCATTTGCTTCAAGGCAACGGTGTCGGTGGCCTCTGCTACGCCATTACTTTTTGTAAACCCCTGCAAAGTACCTTTGAGCTGTTTTGCTGGAAAGCGTCGGTTTAAAACGCGATCGGGGACAGATCGGAGCGATGTAACAGCTACAGTTAGTGAGACTTAGTCTGGTACAGGCAACAGGTACGTTTACACTCTACTTTACTACGATAATACGAACTCAGTCCCTGTTTTACACTTGTATTTAAGATCGGCCCTGGCACGTTTTATGTAACATTTAACAGCCGGGGTAACTTTTGTTTCTCGATGTAGACGAGTGCCTCCGGTGTCGGGAATGAAAAAGCTTTCATGGCAGCGTGTGACGCATACAGAGAATCATCGCCCCACGCATGCGTTGTTATGGCGGTGTGTCTAGTCACGCCATGACTTTCATCCTAATGCTTTGTGAAATTTCCGGCTGCCTCTGCCGACCAACGAGCGCTTCACTTGGTGAAGAATAAATTCTTGGTGAAGAATAAAATTAAGATCTAGTTGATTGATTGATCGATCGATCGATCGATCGATCGATCGATCGTCGATCGTCGATTGATTGATTGATTGATTGATTGATTGATTGATTGATTGATTGATTTATTGATTGATTGATTGATTGATTGATTGAGGGCACACGCAGACCCCCCGCTCCGTGCCTCTCCTTGTTATAGGTTTCCGCACCTCCACACGTAAACAAAAAAAAAATCGAGAGTCCTTCCACTTCTCTGAAGATGGAAGACCAGCGAAGCTGTATTGTGCAGGAGGGAATTGCACAATATTTGCAACTTCACTATAGACCAGCTAATCCGCCTCTTTCATTGCGGTGTGCTGCCACCTAGCGTGCCTAGCGGAAGTTGAAGCAGTAGGGTTTGCCGGCGCTTCCTCCGGCTGCGTTCTCGTTGTATGCACGGCAATCCCACATTACGGCGAGGAGCAGCCGAAGTTTTTCTTCTGTGTTGGTGTTATAACGCCTTAAGACGACAGCCCCTGGTCATCACATAATACCAGGCGGCTTCTTATCACTGAATGAGGGCTGGCAGAGAAATCTCGGACAGATCCGTGTGCCGTCCGAGTAGCAGAGCGAGCAGTACTTGTAGTCGTCTGGCATGAAGTGCGATCGCCAGCTCAACAAAGGCCGGCAGTTCGCTGGACACATGTACGATTGGTACACGCGATTCGCATGCGACTGATCGTTACGACTGTCGCCACTAGTCGTACGCGTGAATTTGAGACAGCCCGATGCGCGCATGAGATGCGTCGTCGGCGTCGCTCCGCCCACTGTTTTTGCTCCATGGTCAACTACGATGATCGATGAGCTGAATTTGTAGATTCTGCGCGTTTGTTCGCAAGAAATGGATAAAGCAAGCAATCGTGAAGCGTTTTCTGCCTTCGGAAACAGTCCGCGCACACGCCGGCCGCGCCTGCCAGCTCGGCACACTCAGCGGCTCGAACCGGCGCAGACCACGGTAGCAACGGTAGCAACCGCGCTTGTCGCTGCTCTTCTGAATCAATCTGATCGCTAAAAAGTTCTACATGCGAGAAAGTAGGTGTTCGTGTGGTGAAAAATTGTGCTAGGGATTGTTGTCAGGGCTTATTTTAAAAGCGGCGATCAGATATATCTGCTGCGATGCAAGCCTATACGCTGACCGGTCGCCGCGGCGCGCGGTGCGCCGAACGGCCGAGAGATGGCGATACCTGCGCGGAAGCATCGAAGCAGGCTGCGCAGATGTTTCGGTCACCGATCACTCAAACGGCAGTTATAACTTAGAGTTCCACATGCGAGAAAGGGGATGATAGTGTAGTGAAAAGTTGTGTTGCGGATTGTCATTCGCAGTTGCACAGATAGCAGCGATCAAATATCCGCCAGGATGCCGAGCCGACGCGAGCGACGCAAGCCGCCGTAGCCGATCGCGTGCGGCCGACGGGAAGCGATAGAAGCCGACACCGTTCCCTTTTCGGCACTCCGAGTTACAGCGGAACGCAGCAGAAGTTGCGGGCATTGTTCCGCGCACAACGAGCACACACAAAAAATCAAACGATGTAAATACAACCACGACCCCTTCCCGCTTGTGCGGGAGCTGTGGGGAATGTCGTCTGCTGCCCCTACTGGACTGCTTAGGGACTTGGCCGCTAGGGGATTGCGCATGCGCAGTGGGGTTGTGAAAGAGGCGGATTGGTAAAAGTAGATGAAACTCGGCCTAAAGGCCAACTGCACTCATATTTTCGAGAACGTAAAAATTCACCTAACAGCCCTTACAAAAATGGTTATTGAGATTGAATTGAAAGTCAATTGACTTTACTCAGAACATTGTGTTGACAGTCAATTGACTTTGAATAGAAATTTTGTATTGAGTTCTCGTTGAAAATTGGCCGCCGCGTTTCAATTGAAACTCAACGCTGAGTTTCAATTGAAAGTCTATTGACTATAGTCAACATGTCCGTTGATTTTCAATTGACTTTCTGTTGAGTCTCAATACACTTTTCCTGTTGAGTTCCTGTTGTGACGTGTCAATTGAAAGTCTATTGAGAAAAGTCTGTTGAGTTCCAGTTGAGTCTGTGTTGACTCTCTATTCATTCTCCTGTTGAGTTCCTGTTGAGAAATGTCAAATGAAAACCTACTGAGCATATTCAAGACAGCCCGTTTGATTTCCTGTTAGTTTTTTGTCAAGTTATTTCAACAATTGCATAGTAAAGTTCAGTTAACTGTACTAAATATATACTAAGTCTGCTTCAATATTGCAAAAACATTCTAAAAACTGTCGTCAAGGTGTCCAATGAGCAGGCGAAATAGTGAGGTGTTGCATGGCAAAGCTTGCTTTATTGCTCACGAAAGCATCACGGGAGGGCTGGAGCCTCGCAGGGTCCACTTGCCTACTTGACTGTGTAGCCTGCAAAATACAAGAAACAGACTTGTTTGTTTGCACCAGTCAAGTACGAAATGATGATTGCATCCCTTCTCATTAAGCATGCTGGTTTAAGTACCTGGCTATTTTAAAAGTTACCTGGCTTGTATGTTTGGAAAGCAGGGAGATAGCAGTTCAACAAATGTATAAGCTTTCCTCAGATTTTAATGCCGTAAGCCAAGCTAGCCGCATCAATTAATTCTACAATTGGTAGGGAGTGGAATGCCTTTAGTTGAATGCCTTCCGCATTAAGGCGCCTGAAATCTACAGGAACGACTATGTTTCAAGGCGGCAGGGAGCCAAAAAATCACCCGCATGGGTCCGTAATCGTGTCTTCCACATCTTTCAGGCCCAAAAGAAATCCAAATAGGCCTATAAAGACTGGTAGAGCCACTACCTGACAGGAGAAACCCCAAACCTGTGCAAAAGCATACCTGTCAACCTGTGGATTTTGTTTTTTGAAATTTTAATGCTTGAAATCTCGTAAAACAAAATTAGAAAATTGTCAACTTGCATGAACTTGTTTACAAAACAAGCCTTGATTTAAAAAAAACTAGGATCAGATGGTACTGTAATCTAAAGTTACTACATCAGGCAATCATCGCAAATGGCTTTATGAATGGATGAGCACATAATACTTTGTGCTTACCGACTAGTGGAAAAAAATACATGAACCGTGATGGAAAAAAAACGTGGCAAAAAGAACGTGACAGGAAAAATACATAACTTGAATTTCGCAGTCTTTTACACTCTTGTAACGCTGAAGTATGGTGTGTGCCTTGCAGTACGTTTACGAAACAAGTAGCACTAAGCAGCAGCTTAAAGGGATCATATGAGACATGGGTATATCCACATTTTTGCCTTCATCATAACAATGCCAGAGGGGTATACCAGTATAACAAGGCCGTCTAATGCCAGTTTACACACAAGGAGAACACGAAACAGTTTTGTTTGGTGAGGGGAAAAACATCAGTTTCTGTAAATGAGAAATAATTTAAAAGCTTGTATCCCTTTGCTTGGCGAGATTTTCTATACACTAGCAGCACTAAAACAGTATAGTGATACCATGCCGACCAATCATTTGGGTAATTCCTAGAGGCAGAACATCTGTCAAAACAGATTGACTAAGCCCTCGCGCAATGCCGGTGTAGCATCAGTCAGTGGCACGTCTGATGCCACATTCAGCCAAAATGTTATTCAGTGATTTTGCTATTACTCACACCACATTCAGCCCAACTTATTCAAAACTGCTCCGAGAAAGGCAGTCAGCAGGTTGTGATTAGAAGCAATGGCAAATTTCAATTTACGCTAGCAAGTCGAGCAAGTGCTTAAGTCAAAACTGGTATTCATCAGTTTGAAAGTTTGACGCCTGCGCATGTTCTAGCGCAAGCTGCCTAGCACCTGTGACAAAAATTGGCAAATGAGAAATTCACGGAAAGATACATGGAGAGAATTGGCACTTAGTGGTAAAAGACTAATATATGACAACAGTGTGCAGTCTGTTTCCAACTACTACTAACGCAGCAGGTTTTTTTCTGCATTGGTTTTAAAGCCAAAGTGTCTGCTTGCCTTTAGGGTGCCGAGGTAACACATCAGACTTGTGTAAAGATGTTTTGGGTTTAAACCCTACCTTCTGCGGATACATAGTCTCTATTTTCCAAAAGCAATCAATGAATTTGTTATATTCTTGGGCATTATTTTTTTAGCTGGGATGAAGTACGGTTTAGGCCACATTTGTCACTGCTCTGCACTCAGGGAACGCTCTTTCTCCAAGCAATCGTTCAAATTAATACTCAAATATATTGCTGGCTGCCAGCACTTTAGCTTGCAAGTATATTTTACCGCCATGTCTCCTAACTGGTTGAACACACTATCCTGTTTGTGACTGGTAGATCTGCCTCTCAGCCTAGCGCTGTCAGGTGTGCTTGCATGGCACAGTATTCGTGCGTTTGTTATTGATCCGACAGGCACTTGTTCGATTCAACCTCTTTCATTTTTTTTTTCATTTTCGTTAACTTCGTTCGTCAAACATTTTATTTATCTTCATCATGGTGTTCTTTCTTTTTTTATGACGCTTCGTACTAGGTAATTCATGGCTGCTGCTCCGTTCTGTAGCGGCACTGCATCTGGGATTTTATTCATTCGTCAATTGCCTTCAAAGGTTTTGTTAGATCTTTAGCTTAAGATACATACAAATATAGAACACGCGAAAGCAATACAGCAGCGCGGAAGACAATAAAACACTGATTGATGTCAAAATGTTGTGTGCCGGTACAATAGCCTCCCCCTTCAATTTGTTACACTTACGTACAGTATTTTTGCAAGGCTGAAGTGAAATCATACCCTTTAGGTCGATCTGGAGACGGCGGGAATAAAAACACTGTTCATATACCGACAAATAACCAAGTCGTGAGTATCGCCATTCAGGAAGGTCTGCACAACATTTGTCATGATGAAATGTACAGTGTGCGTCAGGCTTGTCTAGGGCAAGCGAGCGCACGGCTCCGGAGCGTGCTGGCGACATCTGCTGATAACTGCTGGGTTAGAGATAGCTTGCCATTGCGCGTGCGCGGATCTCGGACAGGGTCGGGCCGGTCGTCATTTCGCATGGGCCACTGTTATTTGCAGACGCCACCACCCACGAGGGGCACTGGTCTTCCCCAGTGCCAGCCATGAGCGGTGACAGGCCAGATAGACGCGCCGTTTGACGCGTTTATCGCAGGCAGTTACGTAATCGCATAAAGCAACGAGCGCCAATCTTCTGCATCTCAAGCGCACCAAACGGAAAGCACGCAACAAGAATTCACTGCAGGGATTTCGGTCGAACCTGTTGTGCGATTACGTAAGTCCCTGGGGTGATAATGCACCGCGTCAAATTACGCACTGATCTCCGGCGTCACAGCTCACGGCTGGCACGAAGAAAAGAAGCACCCGTTGCGGGTGGTGGTGTCTCCAAATTTTAGAGGCCAAAGCTGAACGACGACCGGCCAGGGCCTGTCCGAGATCCACGCACGCGCAATGGCAAGCTATCTCTAACCCAGCAGCTATCAGCAGATGTCGCCAGCATGCTCCGAAGCCGCGTGCTCGCTTGCCCTTGACAAGCCTGACGCGCACTGCACAGGAGCGCTCGGAAAGAATGAACTTACCTTATAACAACGTCGCTCCCAGCGGGGCTCCCAGCGTGGTGAAATTGACGGATTCCAAAGCGTGGCTAACAGGGATGGTAACACCTCACTTCGCAAGCTTCTTCACCGTACGATCACAGCGCACTAACACAACACGACACAACAAGGATGTTCACCGGCGGTAGAAGAGCGCATACGATGGCTTTTCCTTCAATAAATTCGATGTATCGCCAGCTGCACTGCAATGTCTGACCTTCGATGCTGGTTGAAAAGATTCGCACACGGCACATAAATCGCCAACAACACGAGGAAAGCTATAAATTTGCACAGAACAGCGAGAACGACCGCACGACCGCACCACGCCGGACCCCGCACATCCGGGATTGCGACCAAGCGACATTGGCTTGGTTTCAAGTCGGTTTGCGATGGCTATGCCACAGCTACGCATTCTTGTGAAAACTGAGCGTGAAAACATTGACACGAGATATCAAAAAAACCTACGGCGGCTTGTGAGTCCTATGTTAATATTTACAATAATTTTTTATAGAATTATTACCAACCCCTCTAGCAGCAGTAATAATATTATATTGCAGATAACCGAACTCCGCCGAGGTCGCAATGTTGGCTGTCAGCGCCACTGGCGGCAGTGGCAACGCCGCGTACTAGACATTCGTGACAGCGCGGTCACTTCAGCTTAGCGTGGGAGGGTGCCAGAGGAACCAAAAGAACTGGTTATAGCCGGGTGTGGAGGTGGATGGCGCGTCTTTTGTGTCCGGGCGCCCGCTTCGGCGAACTGCAGCAGGAGAGAGGACGGAAGAATTCTGGAAAGTCCAATCTTTGAAAACAGCTTCAAAGTTCTTGATCTGCTTGCGGGCGCAAGATATTTGCTAGGCGCTTGTGTTTGAGAAACGTAGTCCGCGGACGTGTTGACATCGTTAGCGAGAGAGCGGTTCGGAGTGTAACAAGCGGCACGCCAGCCCACTAATTTGTTCGGTTGCTCTCTTTTTTTTTTTTTTTGTTTTGTAGTGGCGTGAAGCAGTGTCAGGCTCGTTCTTTCTTTTTGTGACCCTGTGCAGTAAAGATGAGTTGTTAATCAGCGCTTCAGTTTGTCTTTCTTCATTGTTTTCTTCGTTTGTTCGTTCGTTCAGTTCGTGTGAGCGGCGGCGCCTTGGACTGGCGTACGGAGTTCTTTTGCAGTGAAAGAACTGTTTTCACCTGTTTTAATAGAGCGTAGATGCGCGTTTGCTCCTTGTGGAATTCTCTGCATTCCACATTGCTGTTCTACTGTTGTTATCATAGACAGTTCACGGTATCCTCAAGGAAAGTTATGTATGACGGGGAATAGAACTCGCGTCCTTGGGCTCAGACCACGGCGGGGTGCGCGAGTGATAACTGGAGTAATGAAGTTCACGAGTGAACGACGATGAGGCCAAGCCTGCGTTCGCTTGTTTTAAAAGTTCGCTGTGTACAAAAATTTAATTGTTCTTTTTTCGAAGTTTAGGCATTTACACCAAAGTTTTGCTGTTTTTTTTCTGAGTATTTATAGGCACAATTCGTCACTGGAATATTCTTGTGCGTTTGGGTTTGTGAGATAAGTATTCATTTCTGCAAAACAGCGCTGTTAGTATCGTGCCTCCACAGAAAAACACTGAATCATCGCACTAGGATGCGATGTCACATATGCCTTTTGTAGATGTAGCAGATTGAATCGCGTTTTAAATGTACCTTCCCGGAACACAAGGTATCACAGCATTGTATGTGTGAAAAGAGGTAGGGGGAGTGACGACTTTTTTTTGTCCCCAGAACTGGGACCCGAGATGTGTAGCCTCCCCCCCCCCCACCCGCCTTTCCGTTTTTTCCCGGCGAGATATGCATGCTTCATGATTCCGCTCCAACTTTCCCGGAAGACTGACTTCGAATATGTCCACTGCCGCTAAAGCGGAAGCTTAGCAGCAGTAGTGGAGATTGCTCACTCATTATGTCAATGCGTGCTAAGGTATAAAGAAGAAAATGCGCTGCTATAGCAAGGAAACGATTCCGCGGGAGTCACGTGCCAGAAGAGATGAGTCACTAGAGTTTTGTCAATGTTTATTTCCATTGTTTTGTGCAAAGCATGTTGCGGCAGTATTTGAGGAAATGCAGTCAAAAATTGTCCAATATAATTGATTTCCCCACTTAGCAGGTATAATTATTATTTGGGCGAAGATGCTGCCAGGCGTTGCGCTGCTGAGCACGAGGTCGCGGGTTCTATTCCCGGCCGCGGCGGCCGCTTTTCTGATGGAGGCGAAAAGCAAAAACGCCCGTGTGTGCGAGATTTCGGTGCACGTTAAAGATCCCCAGGTGGTCAAAATTAATCCGGAGCCCTCCACTACACTCTAATCCGGGTAACCCATAATGTAACTTCTAAACGGATGTAACCTATAAAATAAAGGTTACAATGGATTCATTTTGATGTTTTCTTTATCCCAGTCCGTTCTAAGGGTTACAAGCGTGAGGTTAAAAGTGATTTATAGGTTACAATAATGATTTATAGGTTACATCAACAAAATCTGACATGTAACCTCTACGTTGTAACCTATAAAACGCCCTGTAACCTCTAAGAGTGCTCGTCGCGCCTTCTCTCCCGGCGGCCGTTGATTTCTCCGTTGCATGACGGGATATAGAGTAATGGCGGCGCCGGCAGGCCCGGTGGCCGCGTTTTCGCGCCACTCGAGCCTTTTAACCGCTGTGATACCCCTACGATGAAGCGAGGATTGCTGTAACAAGACTTATTTGTCGGCGTGAGTCGCGGAGGCTGCGGCGAGCCCATTTGTGACTGGCAGCGCTTCACGGACCGTTCTTCTACGACCAGCATCAAGTTCGCATGTTGGACCAATGCCCCGGCGCCAGTGAAAGCGAACTCGGTGAGTATATTCCCGTGACGGTTTCGGTGTTTTCATTGGATGTATCTTTTCGCTGGGGGCTTTTCAATTTGAAATTGCAGCATTCGAGAGGAATTTTCGTTACCTGACTGGTTGCTTCGCTGGACGTTTTCTGTTGTCCGCGACGGCAATTGAATGAAATCACGGGCTTGCGTTCGTTGCGTCAGACTAGAGCGGACGATCGGGAAAGCACAGACAACGGCGCCCGTGACCTGCTTTCTGCTCTGTTTGCGCGCCTTTGTCATGTGTTGAGCGTTTTGTTTACGCTGTTCGCTGCATCGGGCGCACTTGACGAGTTATTGGACCATGTAATTGCCAGGTAGCTCTGTTTGAATAATTGAGTTTTTTCCCATTAAAGTCTTATATTATCGCGCTATTCTCTGAGTATTATCATTTTGTTTCAGTCGTCGGAAAGTGTTCATTTTTCTCGCTGCATATATTCGGAATGGTGTTCATTTTATTGGTCTTGTAGTAATATATCCGGATAAACACAAGGTGTGTGCTGCAGAAAAGTAGTCCACTAAATGCTGCCCGAAATTTCTAAACTCACTTTTGTCCAGCACAAGCCTATTTTTTGTGAAAGTTTGCCTTACGGCACAATAAAAAGTATTCGTATGTACAACAGTCCTCATTTTTTTCATTCTTTTCCTTGAGTGGGTAAATTTGGTGTTAGTCATTTTGAGACAGCGGGCCATTTCCACCATGTTAAGTGGTTTATTATTCTCATTCGCACAAATCAGTCGTTTATTTATTCGCGTGGTATTGCAGGGCAAATGATTGTCTCGCGTGATCCTAGTGTAGTGCAGTAAAGCGACTTTACAGAATGGTGGTATGTATGAGCCAGCATGCAGGCTGCTTGATTGTTTTTTGATGATACAGAAATTGTGACGAATTACACAGAGACAGGTGCAGGTGTAAAAATGGGTTCTGCACCCTCATCGGATCCTGGCTGTTCAAAAAGTGTGGTTGCATCTGGCTACCTATGCTATGACTTATCAGCACTACTGTTTTTTCTTACAGGCAGTGTTCCTTGAGCTGACAACCAGGACTCCCCTGCGTATGACACAAGTTGAAATGAAGTCTGATTTCAGCGGAAACAACGGTATGAAAATGCAATAACTAAAACACATTCATTAAAATATTCTTTGTAAAGATGGCAACCAGGCCTGCACAGACAAAAGTATGATTCACTTGTAAAAATGCGAGGCCTTTCTTCAAGTGTTATGATGTTATATTTCGTATCTTATTTTGCCTCATGTTTAGTGACTCTGTCTTTCAGTTCGTTACTACATGAATGTTATGAATTCACATAACGATTTCCTCAGTATGGAGCTTTGTAGTTTTTCAGCAACTCTAGCTATTCTATAGGATGCGTGGTTTTGCAGAGCCAACAAGAAGAACTCTTTTTCTAAAATAGCTCTGTAAGAAATCTCCAGTTGTTAGTGAGTGCTTGTGCTGTGTTCTTTTCTTCGTCTTGTCAAGTTTGAGGTGTTCTTTCATTATGAATGTATACCAACTGCCCAGCTCTAAAGCCTTTTACATTTTAACCCAAATAACCCTTCGAGTCATTACAGGTACAGACCTCCTGGGAATGCCACTTGAAGATCGGTGCAAGTTCTAGATGTATCCTCTCCCACAACACATCTGGACGAAGAAAAAATGTAAGTTGGCGATTCGTTTTTACTGATGGCCGAGGAAGAAACCACCGATAAGAACACTTTACTTAAATGAAAAACGTTTCGGCTTCCACGTGGGATCCTTGTTCAAAATGAAACTGCCAGTACGAGGGGGGGGAGGCGGAGGAGGATGTTTAAGTACAGCCAAAAATGTGACGCAGGTGGCGTCAGCATCGTGAAAGCACGTTTCCTGGGTTTAGTGCGACGTTCGCTCTGTTGCGTGTACGAGTGATTCCACATGAAGGCGCGGAAACGTTTTTGTTTTCTCTTTTGCAAATGTATGTCAGTTTATCTCGTAGCCCAAAGTTTCTGCCTGTTCTGGGTGAGCATGCAGAAACATTTCGCGAGATAAACTGGAACACGGCACGATTAAAATTTGGGAAGGTTGGCCGGTATGACTATAGTGGCTTCGCGTTGTTCTGAACAATGCGGCCAAATTACTCTGTGTAATGATTATATTAGGAAAGGCCGTAAATCACTCCTCTGGTGTGGCCTTTCATTTCATTCTCTGGTCTCCGTCTTCATTTCCGTGCAATATATTTTTCGTACTTCACATGCCTGTGGTTTGGTGTGAGGGGCTTATGGTTGCACTGGATTTTGCTCTTTTTCTGAAATTTTCTGTAGATGGCTCTTCAAGGTGGGGAAATCCAAGTGACGGCCCCTCACATATATACCTCCATCTGCGGCAGCAGGGAACAAGCAGGGAAATCTTCAACGTGCCCTGATTTTGTGCCTGCTTGTGTACTACGTAAATTGCGAAGCTTATCTCTGAATTTTTCCAAGCGCCTTTTTTCATGCAGGAAACTATAGATACCATTTAAAGTTTGTCCAAAAGACAGATTGCAATCGGCCTAGAAACTTGTTAGTGCTGCATAAAAAACGATAACTTGGCGAGGAATCACAACTCAGGTGGAACTGTAAAGAGGAACCTAAGAGGGAAGTGTAAAGATGGATTCGTAAAGACGAGTGAATTCCAAGTGTAATATTAGACTGAGTGAAACGGAGAATGTAGGGAACATAGCCATAAACACTGCTTTGTATGAAAAAGTGAATTTGTAATAAATGTTCTTTCTACTTTCCCACATTCTGCGTTTTTTCTGTGGGGAACCACGACAACAACGCTGTACTGGGAAAGTGCACCCCTGAGAACCATCTTATCAATGTACTTCAAACTCGAATTCGTCTGAAATTGTTCAATGGCAGTATCCAAACAATTCGGAATGCTTTGCATACATCCGTGCAAATATTGAGGTAAAGAATTTGTATATTTGGCCATGTTTGTGAACCTGTTCACGCAACATTTATTAAATAGGTTTAATAAGGATATATGAATAAACCGATTTTTACCTGGAAGTCTAAAGCAATATAGGAAACACCAATTCGCCCAGGAATCCGCACTCGTCTAATACTCATTAAGGAACGATAATAACGTTGGGGTGGTTCGCAGCTTTGCTTTTTAATAAATAGCCCACATGTGTTTCATAATAATAAATGTGAATGTTCAAAACTACCGATGCCAAACTTCTGGAAATGTGCTCCTGTTAAATGCGCAAATATGTGTGCATGTACTGCAATTCTCTTTTGATAATCATGGCCTTGGTTGTCAGACAATAATTTTTGGCTTAAGGCTATGTTATCATAACTTTGGCGTCCTTTTGAAGTATGCTATCAAGTGCATGTTTCCACTCAAGCTTGGTTTCACTAAAGCCTAATGTTGTTTAACTAAAGCTCAATTTAGCAAAAGACCTATCATGCATGTTTGATACTGGTTTCTTAAACGCCACAAAGCTGATGCAAACATCAAATTTAGTTATGCCTGTTTATAAGACTTAAGCGTCGCCAATACTCACGAAGATTTTTGGGTGACAGGGTAACAATTATCGAACAGGTAATGCAATGCATATATATTAAGAGAACATTTTCAAGCTTTTTGGCACTGCTGTTTTAGGAATTATAAAAGCAACTTCTCTTTTAGCCCCAGCCGTGTGGCCGGCAGTTTATTCAAGGGACGGAGAAAAGACACCCGACGCAAAAGTTTAGACGGCGCAATGGACAGCATGGTCGCACATATCTTCCACTAACGCAATGTTTGTTCACCACGCCGGAAAGGCGCCTTCGGAGTGTCGCCGCAGCGGCGCCGGCGAAAGCGCGCCTGGCGCGCAACATCGCACCTTCCAATTTGTATGGCCTTGGACGGCGGTAGATGTAACTTATATAAAGGTATACAAGCTGCAAAGGAACCCATAACGGCGTAACCCTTACGTGTATACGTATATAAAGGTTACGAAGATATAGGTTACATTTGTACCTTATAAATTATAGGTTACAAAAATTCGAAAATGTATACCTCTATTAAGGGTTACCCAGCTTAGAGTGTACGGCGCGCCTCATCGTCTGCGTTGCGTCGGCGCGTTAAACCCTACAATCAATCAATCAATCGAAGATGCTGCTGGTAAAGGCTACTGGCCTAAGGAGTTTTATCAGCTTTGAAAATTAAGCTCGAAACATAAAACATGGACAAAAAAGGACACTGGTATATATTTAAACAACGTAGCACCAACTAGCTCGACTCTCAATTTTACTTGATTTTTGTCAGTAGAAACTCTATTGAGTTTCAATTAAACGAAGTCATTTGATATTCTGTTGAGTTTTGTCCATTGAAACCTTGTTGACTTTTTATTGACTGCACTCAATAGAAATGTCAATGTATAATAAAAAAACATAAAAGTAACCTAGTAGTCTTAATTCAGCAGACACAGTGGGCAGCGCTGAAAAAAATAGCCCTTCAAAGTGTATGTTTCAGCCTGATGAGTTTTGTCAATTGGTTCTCCAAAGAGTTTCAATAGACTGGTGTCAATTGCTTTTGTATTGCGTTTGCTCAATACAAATCCTTTTGAGTTTTTACTGACACATCTCAATAGCCAATTGAGTTTGAATTAAGTTTCTGTTGATTCAATTAAAACTCAACAGGAAAAGAATTGAAACTCAAAATCCATTTTTGTAAGGGAGTACACATAAAAAGAGTGCGAAGTACAAAATACTACTTTTCAGACATGAACAAGAGCGACGCAAACGGCTCACGACATCGGCGTTTTCGGAACCGAAACTGAATAGATAACGCGGTCATCACCGGTGGCTGGACGTGACGTACGTGATAGAACGGAAGTGGCCGCGCTGGAACCGGCGGCCGCTCAGAGCCGCCTTCAAATGCGCGTGGTAGCGTCGCGTTTCGCACTGTTATTTCCACAGAAGAACTCCCACTAACGTTTGCTCATGATATTGGAGTTAGGCGCAATTCTGACGTCGCGTTGCTATCAAGCGAAATGAAGTAGACCGTAAGACAGTTATTGTTACATCAGAATAACTGCCGTTGTAGCAATCCTTGGCATTGCAAGTAAAGAAGCGGGCCCTGATTTACAAAGGTACTTACTCGTACGATATTGAAAAGCAGCCTTGGTTAGCCGGCGCCTCGGCTGTCACATATCACTCTCTTTGGAATAAACCGCAGGCGGGTGGGTGGAGATAAACCACTATTTTCATTATGTATTACGTGCAAACAGCTTCGTGAATGTCATATTAGTATTGATCGCCTTGCTGCTCATCGAGAATCGAATTATAAAAGAGATCTAAAACTATAAGCTAGCTTCAACAGCTAAATGATGCACTAAAACACGAAAAAAGTTACCTATCTACCGCTCTTTTCTACTTTCGCCAGAAACATGTGCTGTTAAAAACATTTTAATTTGAAGTAAACTAAATCTATCGCTCTACTAAAGTAAATACCTCATTTGGGAATTGAAAGAAATCAAGTTTATTGTTTATGAGAGGAGAAGTTTTGGTAGCTTTCGCCCTTCGCGAAGACGACGGCCGATATTTGTGAGGATGTATTTGTCACCACGAGCAAGGCTGATTTTGGTTCACTTAGCGAGTGAGGCAAAAGTCCCTCAAATGTTTACACCCGCGTGTACAACAACTCCAGTTAGGTCGTCAAATTTTTAGAAAGGTCTCACGGATCGGGGTGGCGTTGGGCCTGCTCAAATATGACAAATATTGGACGCGGAAGTGCACGTGGTCAACTATTTATAAAATAGCCGTTTCTTCTGTGGTAGATGCAATCGGAATGACAAATGTAAGGCAATTGTGTGTGTCGCGTTATTTTTTTAGTAGAAATATTTTCAAGTAAAAATAGTTTTGCTGGCTCCGGAACGTTCGCAAGCGTGTGAATATAGTATGTAGGCTTCTAATATTTTTTCTTGCGCTGAAAAAAAGGCGGATATTGCTACCTATGCTGTTAATTTGAAGAATGTGATGACGACGGCGGTACAGAGTGGTGCTGTAGCAGAGAAATCCCGGGCGAACACGTTCCTGCGCCCGGCGGAGCGCTGTGCAAATCGCCGGAGAAGCGCGAGTCCTACGGGACGACAGGTTCCCCAACCTCCGTCACAGGCCGCTCGGAAGTTGTTTCGGCGACTCTCCGCCACGTGCAAACATCGTCTGCACGGAGATACTTTGAACGACGGTACCTTGTGTTCTGTGCGCTTACAAAGTTTATGATTTCTCCATGGGGATTTTAAGAGCCTAGACTACTTATTTGGATCAAATTTGGACAAAGAAAAAATTGAGTTACAGTCACCGTTGAGGCCAATAGTCATATCATTTGTTTCGGGGTAGTTTTGATAAAACAAGAGTTACAACACTTTTCTCTAACCATACTCCCACAGTAGACAGCCATGTACTGACAGCATACGGGGTTCATTGACCTTGACAACTTCACTGAGAACTATAATTGTCACAAGTAAATGAAACTCGACGTGATGATCCAGTCGCCATAGTGGCCAATTTCAGTGGAATTTTTTTTTAAGATACCTATGTTAGAGCTACAGAGCATTTTACACTAGCTGTGAAGACAAAAATCCTTACTCTACGTGGCTCTGTCGACGGACGCAGGTTTGATCGGAACTTAGCCATACACAGCTTCGAGGACAGGAGGAGGAGATAGCCTGTATTACATTAGGAAGACTTCAGGCCAAGTGGGGGAAGTGGGTATAGAGGGTGGGATATTCGTAGCTTGGGACATCTTGAAAGCTCACGGCTCTCAACTGCTCGCGCTAGACCGCTTTCTAGAGAGTAGTGCGCAATTAAAGTCAGCGTGGAGGGTTCCAGTGTTCGAGGGTCGATGCATGAGGAGGAGGCATTTGGAGGAGGCTTGAAGTTTCTGTAACGCGTAAATTTCGGACAGTGCCAAATTAGGTGCTGGAGATTGGCGGGTGTGAGGGAGGCGCAGAAGGGACATCGAGGCGGCAGGGATGGGGTGTTCCATTTACGGAATGTCTCTGGGGTTAAGCTAGCATTTGCAAAATATTTGTTCATAAAAATTTCGGCTGATCTTGAGAGCGGGGGTAGAGCAGATAAAAAGCCGGTTGGAGTGAGGGTCTTGAGGCGGTCTTTTTTGTCTTTTTTGTACCGTAGAATCTGTATGGCTGGCGGTAATGACTCAGGAGGCGGAGGAGCCAAGTCGGGTAGCAGCGGAGGACTGGAGGTTATACACTCCGAGTGAGCTGCCTGGTTCCCCGGTGAAGACTACTCGTGTCCAGGCGACCAGTCGATGCGAAGATGGATGCCGCTAGATTTTAGGATGGAGATCTGATGCAGGATTTTGTTGGCAATGGGATTGGTGGATGTGGGACTTTGTAGTGTCTTTAGGGCTTCGAATGAGTCCGTCAGGATGCGTATTGTGAAGGGACGGAGGAGTGAAAGTCGAACATGAGGAAGTCGATGGCTTGAATGATGGCATGGAGTTCCGCTTCCAGAATGGTAGCACATGGAATATTAAGGGTTCGTTTGCCTTGGATGGAGGGGAGATCAGGTGATGTCCATGCGATGCCAACTACTGGATTAGCTATGCTTGCGTCGGTGTAAATGTCAATTTCTTGGGGGCGTTTACTGTTCCGGAGGGCGTTGATGCGGGCTGCGCGGACGGGGTGGGCGTTACGCGGGACGGGATGGGTGGCTGTAGAGTCCGTGACAGAAGGGCGGTTCCAGGGAGCCAAAGGCGGTGGGATGTCGTTGGGTTGTAACGGCTTCAGATTGTCCCAGGCGATGATCGAGACACCTTGATGAGTTAGTGAGCGTTTATGAAGGTATTGATGTACTTGCTCTTGAATGATATTTTCCAAAGGGGGAAGAGCAACTGCAGCTTGCAGGTTCTCAAGACGAGTATGTTTGGGTAGTCCACTGATGGTGCGAAGGGTGGCTCTGTGCAGATTTTGAAGTATTCTCATGTGCGTTTTGTTAAGGTCGTAGGATTGGGCTGCGTAAGTTATAGTACCAATGGCGACAGCTTGTGCTAATGTTTGGGTCGCCTTCTGGCTTGCTCCACCAAATTTGTTCGACAGGCGACGTATGGCATGTTGAATTGTTTTCCATTTAGGTTTGAGTTGTTGTAGCCATATTGACGGGCTATTTTTGTGTCCGATTGGGATTCCGAGTAATCGCATGGGTCGGAAACGAGCGGTTATAGGGGTACCGGCGAGAAGAAGAGTTAGAGGATTATAGTGCGGAGGGGGTTTGTGGCCAAATACGGGTACGAATTCGGTTTTTTCAGGGGCCAATTCGAGACCAAGAGTGGCCAAGGAGCATTCAAGGCTATTTACTGCGGCTTGGAGTTCGGTTTGCATGTCTTCCGGGCATAAAAAGTCGGCTGATTCAGTCCATATGGTTACGTCATCAGCATATATTGCGAAGCGGGCAGCAGAGTCACGCTCGAGATTTCGAGTTACCACTTATTTCATCGTGCATGTGTACGTGACGCACATTTCCCGAAGGGAGGCCACATCGGCCGCTATCTCTTGACGTCACACGCCGTGTAAGGTTTCAAAGCCGGCTTTCCGTGACATCAATCCCACTGTCGCCATCTGTCGACGCCCGCGGCGTAACTGTACCGATTTTCCGCGCAAGGTTGCTCAGAGACCTGAGTGCCTTTCAGTGTGGCGGGAATCTGTGCGCCTTGAAGAGGATACAAAGCCATAGCCAGAGCGCCTATGGCTTTGGCTAACCGTCAGGATTCGCTGCTATGCTATCACGCAGTAGTTCCTGAAGGTTCCAGGGATACTATAAAAAAAGTTTTATAGTCTCTTTCGCGTGCGGGTTCAGTAGGAAGGACTTTACAATCAAACTTTCAGCTGTGTGAGCGCCTAGTAAAAAATGAAAATCCAAAGGCGATTCCGCCCTTTAAATGTGGATAACTGGCGGATCGCAAATGTCGCGGTAAGAAAACGTGTTGTAGGCCCTCCATTCCACCACTCACTGTCGCTAATAAGAAACGACGGCCACAGTGGCTTCGTTGCCGCTATGATATCCGCTGGTCAGCACACTCGCACCTACGGACACATTCTTGCATAATGTCAAATCGATGCACGAACGCCGCTGGGTGGTCGGTTGGACGAAATCGCGAGCCAAATCTCTCCGGCAAGAAACGCGCTCTCGCCGTTCCCTTTCCGGTTCCCACAGAGCCGCATTGGAATCACCGACGACGGGCACATGGGTAGTGTCATTGCAGCCAACCCACATTCCCAAAACAATCAGAGGACACCCAAACACGTCTTAAGGGGGACTCACCTTAGTACATTTCTTTGGGGCTTGCTAATTCATGACCTACGGTCTTAAAAGCCATCGTGTACTGATACAAAAGGTTTTACAAATTCATATAAATGTCCCTAACGGCCTAGTTTGCTTATTTTAGAAATATATAACTTTTTTACTTAGATCAAAAATAAACAGGAAACGCATTTTAGTTTATCCAGTTTTGACTTGATGGATCTGGCTATCTAGCAAGCAAGAGGTTAATTTTTTTTATTTGAGACTCTTTGCTTCCGGCCCGCGTTCTCCAAGGATTTCGTTTTCTCGCCACTTAAGACGATTTGTTTCGCGATCCGTTTCCGCCTCGCGCTTTCGAATGGCTTCCATCTGCTTCCTAAGCGTTGCGCCACTGCTCTTTCCTTTTCGCTATTGCCGAGTTAAAGCGCGTGCTATGAAACTCTGGTCGCTTGAAACAGACGCACAGCCGCTCGTCTGTTTTGATGAAGGAACATCGAAAAATGCGTGGAGATCTAGTCCAATACAGCTTTGCTGTGCGACACCTTCCGGAGAACAAACATTTCACACTACGGCGTTACAGTACCCCAAACGGTAAAACCTTCTTCGGTTTCGTCATGGCGCTAAATGTATTTACATGTTGGCAAGGCTGCGTGGAATAAATCTGCGTTTAGTGAAATATTGCGCGAACCTGCTCAACCATTGTGGGCCTGCCTATCATTAACTGAACACGCTCACCCCCCCTTTGCAATACCAATTCAGTGTCCTGAGAGGCACCGTATTCGCAGCTCCGCTCCGTGTCGCCATTTCTGTTTGGTAGCTTTCGCGTGAACTTTTTTTCTATTATCCACGAGCTGTCGACAAAAAATGTCGTGTGGTTTCGAGATTCCGTTATATACGCAAAACAATTCAACTTCGTAGCTTTCGCCCGAACTTTTTGTTGCAAACTAGCTGTCGACAAAAAACGACGTGTGTTCTTGAAATTCTGTTATATACGCAAAACAATACAACTGAATATTTCTCTTCACCTTAAACTTCTTCATTGATGAAAAATCAAGCTGGTTATGTCAATGACCTTCATGTAACCATCTCAACGCTAAAGACGTTGATGGCCACCAGCAAGAGATATTTTGGGACAATAAGCATAAAGGAACACCTTACATACGCCCATTTCTCGCAAGCGACCAACATTTTTCAAATTTGGAATCATATAATGTCCACAGAGCAAATTCCGACTTACCTGTCTGGCGGGGTCTGTCTGGTAGTATACGTGTTAGAAATTATACTGGAAAGATGCGATTTTTGGGGGAGGAAACTTACCCTTATGGTGTCCGGCTTGCGCACATACAAGTTTCGTGATCGTTAGAGTAAATGTAGGAGCTCCTTTTGTGTACATTGTGATCAAGCTGTTGCCTTTAATTTCGTGTCACGATCTCTAAAGAGCTTTATTCTACCGCTGGGCATGGTGGGCCTCCCTTTGGTTTCAACCATTGCGGATTGGATTTCATTATCCACCTCTGTCTTCACATTACAGTCACTTAGCGATTTTTGAACACTCCTGTTGTCTGTACTGTGAAATTCACTGAATGTTTCTTGTGCCCTTATACACTTTATTCTGTAATATGTTGCTAGTTACACTTTAAATTGTCTTGAAGATCTGGTTAACCATGTTGGAGGTCCGCCTCACAGCTCTGTACAAGTTGCTAACTTTTTTCTTATGTTTGTGCACGCGTATTGTCCTTTAATGTTATCCCGCTGGCGTTTGTTTACTAAAAGAATTTGTACCTCTCCTGCTTGGTCTTTTCACAAAATAAATAAATAAACCGCACCAAAATGAAAGTAAACGAAACTTAAGCTATGCAAACCCTCCATACGTTTGGGCTTACTTATTTTTTGAATGGCGAGTTCCACTTTTGGCGCTGTGTGGTTCAGAGTATACCTTGGTGCAGCGTAGATTTCCGGGTGATTCGTTGTTATGCGGATCATACGAGCTAGCCTCGTTTGTTGCTGTCTGCAGCTTGTTGAGGGACAGAGTACAGGACTGCTGGGCTAGATGCAGCGCTATGGTTGCAGAAGCTGAAAAACGAGCCCGTCGAATTCATAACGTAGGTCTTAAGTGCCTAAACCAAGCCAGCCACAGTCACTGTGTACTCACTTTTAATTGCTACAAGAGACGAAACAGGAACAACAACGACAGCAACAAAACAAACACGCGACTCACACATGTTCGCGAGCAAGATGTGCTCGCAAAAGGGCAAATAAATAACTTTTTTTCTTCGTTTGTTTTTATGCGAGAATAAAACAGAAAGTAAAACACGTACGAGTTTCTAAACGGAAATACAAAATGTCATTGAGATACGAGATTGAAGGCGAAATTGAACACAAGAAGACAAAGCGAAGAATCGCCTGCGACACGAGACGCCGTGAAACTGAGCTGGAACGTCGGCAAGAGCGTGTATTTCCTTTTAATAATGCTCCGGTGCCGGTTGTATGTCTGTGCTTGCTGCACCAAGGAAGAGCTTAGTCATAAATTACTGAGCACGCGCACAGCGCAGACATTAAAGGAAATGCAGGAGGGAGATGTGGCACGGGACATTGACAGGCGAGCAAAACCAGTTTGCCCTGAGATTTGGGAGTTCGTGGATGAGAAAGGAAGATGATGGGGGAGGAAGAGGAGGGCAAGGGAGGAGTAATGGTTGCAGAAGTAAACAAGAACGAACACTTCACGAACACACTTGTGACCAGCACAGACAAGCGACGAGAAAAGTGAGGCTCCAGCACAACAGGGAGGTCGCTGGGAGGCTAGTCGGTCTTGAGGTGGATGAAGTTGGCGTCGCGGTGGACGCAGCGGTTAGTCTCTCGGAAAGTCACGGTCGTCGTCTCGAACAGGAACTGCAAAAATGTAAAAAAGGCGGTGGAGCGGGAGGATGAGAAGAACTTTACCATCCTTCCGTAAAGAAAGTTGAAAGAAGCGTGAAAGCTTCTAACATAAAAACTGCACCAAAAGTGCGTCAAAACCTTCTCTAGAAGTGCGCCCAATCGATCGTCAAACTGTCAAAGACCCAAAACGCATACGGAGAATCGAACCCATGGGACAATTTTTCGCGCACTATGTAAACGCATCTACGAACGATCTTCGATGCGTGGTTTATGAGCTAAAGGTATAGTATTACACTCCTTCTTTGTGGTCGATGTGTGGTATTGTCTCATCTACAATCGTTCCTTTTTCGCGATTTCAACGTAACCGTTTTGACACAGTGCAAGCCCGCTTTCACGCGCGCGCCGTGTGTCCAAAGCTCTCATCAGCCCTTTTCGGTCGACCAACCGGTTTGTGGGGAAATGCGTGAGTTTTCTGACAGGACGCCACCGGTCCCACTGGGAAAGGTTTCGCTTAAACAAAAATACATCCATGTAGAGGACCTTCCGCACGGCAATCAATTAACTTTGGCGCATGCGGTGCCCGCTCGTGCTGCCCCAGTGTACCACCAGTGCTGAGTCATTGCAGCAACAGTGCAAGGGCAGCGACCAAAGAGAAATCAGTAGGGCAAACGCTGATTTGTCGTCTCTATATTCTTCGTATCTTTGGCTTTTCTCACACTCTGTTTTTGCACGTGCCAACCACGCCTTCTGAGAATTGTGAAAACTTGTCATAGCAAGGCAACGAAGCGTTCACAGGAGGAATTAAACGGCCCCAACAGTTTTCGGGTGTTATCATTTTCTTAGTTTGGTGACGGCTGAAGGATAAAAACAGGACGTAGTTTTTTGTAGCTGTTTTAAGCGGCCATTCGAGAACAAGCCGCATTTTATTGTGTGTTTTTTTTAATAATTCAGGCTTTATTTTCATCAATCAGCAATTACTATTCAGCAGTAATCTCTTGAGAACGGAAAAAAAATATTTGACGTGCGCGAACCTCATCAAGGAGCTGGTACACAGTGGGAAAAATGGACATCCTCCTACTGGAGCCACCTCTGTTGGCATTCTACACAGGTCGCTGTCGTAGTCAGGCTACGACACCGGAAGTCGTAATGAGGAATAACATCAGTGGTGTAATTCCTCTAGGCTTATGAGCTCGTGCCCACTAGTTTTGTTTCGAGTTCACTTGCTGTGGTTGTTCTTCACAACCATCTGAAGGCAAGAGAAGGGCGTCTTGATTTAGGTTTGCGAAGGCCTCCAAAGAAACAAACAAAATTGTCATCGTCAGTCATTCGCGGCGATATTCTACGTCGAGGTTAGGAATAATTCTTTTGCATTAGGCGCGTTTTATATTTCTTAGGGTCAGAACAATTGAGTTTCACGCAAAAGCACTATTAGCGGGCAGTAATTGCTGATGGCGAGGGTTCATTTGTCTGGGGGACAACTTGGTTTTGCCTGATATGTTATAAAAGCCTTTCGGAAGGGAGGGGGGGGGGGGGGTTGTGATCGGGTGTTACCCGAAAATGAAGGACACCTGCGAGGCAATCACCGACCTGTCAGAAGGACCACCACACTACCAGAGAGCAAACAGCGCTTGTTCCACCCCCTCCCCCCCTCATTTTTTTTTTTAATTGAGCTTTCGTACAACAATATATGCGCAAAGTCTCGAGGCCCCTCGCTCCGCGGGCTTCAGGGTCGGGGAGGGGAGCTTCCGTTAGTGACTCAACTTCATCCCGAGGTCAAGGGTTCGATAACCGTCCCTGTGAATACGAGAGGGACAATGTTCGCTCCACACGTGACCGCGGAGTTTTCGCAAGATGTTTCAGGTATCTCAGTTCAAGATTTTTTGTTTCTAATCCAGCTTCTTCCTGGAGGATTGCACGAGGTGCGCCCGGAATTCCCGACTGAATGGATCAGCAAAGCTTCGAATTCTTATTCCTCATACTACTGCCGAAAGACAAAAAAAAAAAAAAAGAACTTTCAAAAGAAATACGCTGCCCGCGCGAACCAGGATTAGATGTCTCGGTCTAACAGGATCCGCTTTTCGGCTTTGCATTCGGCTTGCGCGAACAGGGATATCGCGAGACGAAACCTGAAGGCACAACTGCAATCCAGCGCGCTCATCGGGAGCAGCGTTTCACCGAGCGCCCTAGTTTCCCCGGCGTTACAAGCCCGTGTAAGCGGTGATTCCGATATCCGCAAATCGGGAGCCGACTCTGCGATGAAAGCTTCTACTGCCTCCGCCTCCCAAGCCCCCATTCCGGCGGAAAACGAGGAGAGGAGGGGGATGGATCTGGGTCACCCGGAGCCGTCGACCGGTGGCCCTGACCGAGACCGGCGCGCGGCGCCCCACTTGCAAAGGAGGCCCCGAGGCGAACGCCAAGGTCAAGGGCGGCGACGGCCCCTGTCTGCCGACGCCGCCGACGCCTAGGGGGCGACACCGTCGGCGCTCTGCCGCCTCTCTCGACCGCCGTTTCCTGGATGCCGCCGCACCGGTGCAATCGCGGCGCGCGTACTTGCCCGGCTCTGTGCGCGTGCGTGCGTGCGTACGTGCGTGCGTACACGAGTACAACGCCCCCTGACCCGGACGCAGGGCCGTCGTCAGCGCCTCGGGGTTTCTTCTTATTTTCTTCCTGGCCACCCCGGTTTTGGCGCCTTGCACCGGCGTGCCCCGTTTAATTACTCGCTCGTTTGACTCGCCTTGCCCTGCCAAGGAATTCGACCTGCAATCGGCTCTGGTTGAGGACCTTTGGAGACACCCTGCGCCGGCGTGTGTCGTGCATTCCATCTTGCTGTTTTATTGTGCACAGGTAACTTGGACAGCATCAGCTACATTTTCAGCCGGCCGGCATCCAGATCCCTACAGTTGCTTCACGGCCTCGCACTTCCTTAATAAAATAAATTACCGGGCAGTGAGTCGCAGCTTCATCTGTAGTTACTGGAGAATAAAATTCACTGATTGGTTGATTCGTCTGATAATTTCTTAATTGATTGAAAGCCTAGCGACTTCCCTTACATCTGCTGCCGCTGCAAAATAAAATTGTGTTTTGCTTCATCACCGCACTTCGGCAGTCGCGCTTTTTCTTTATTTTGTTTTGAAGCTGGCTTTTGTGCAGAGCACCTGTGCGCTGCTAGGTAGCCTGGTGCAGAAGTGTGAAAAACGCGGGAGAGTAGACTGCCGGACGTCTGAGACGGGAATAAAATATATCTTGTGCCCCCCGACGTGCCTCGACTTTCCCCCGCACGCGCAGCAGTGAAGAGGTACAAATCAGGTAAAAATACATGGAAAAATCAAGGCTGCTTTCTTAAAAGAAAGCTGGTTAAAAATGAGAAGCTTTCTCCAACGCAAAGTCAGAGTCAAAGTCAGAGTCTAAAATCAGAACTGCTTCGACCGTGTTGGAATGACGCAGTCGGTTAGGAGTCGCCTTCATATAACGCAAGGAAACCCGGTTCGATTCCCACCCCACGAAGCGTATTTTTTTTTTCTTGAGGCGCTTGATGTGCCTTCGCTTATCATCATCATCATCGTTCGCGAAACCGTTTGCCTAAAGTTGGCTTTCCGGCAGTGCGTTATGTAGCAACATCACAGGCCACTAGTCAGGCATAGCAAGCTTCGCTTTAATATAAAAGGCAATAAAAGAGAAACATGCGGTTGTAGCAATGACCAGCTATTTTGTCAGAACAGTAACTCCGCTGTTGTGTACTGCCAAATAAGGCTTACCCCCCGCCCTCCCCGAAGAAATGAACGCCATGCGACTACATGTAACCTTGCTGTTCGCTGTAAGAGAACAAACAGTACAAGTTTGCAACCAAAGGAAGGAGAAGGTACAGTCTTCGTCAAAATTTTCTGGGCCACGTCGAAAGTCCACAGGACGCAAAAATTCAATGTACAAGCTTACGCCCCGACCGAGGCTGAAACGTTTTATGCCGGAAAGCTAGAGAAGGCAGCTTTTTTTTCTTACTGTAATAAAATAATTTTGTCGTACTTAAAGATTAGGCTTTTTCTTTGAATTTTTTGTTGACCAGATGGCTTAAGTTTGGCCTAGAAAATTTTGACAAAGGCTGTACATGAACATAATAAGAAAGAAAGAAAAAAAGCCAAAGCAGCCCACTGATAAAAACGGCTGCTCACAAACAAAGAAATAGGAATGGTCTATACGTTGTGAAACGATTGTGCCGGCGTACACTAAGTACTACAGCAAAAGCCTCAGTCGTAAATGTATCGGAGACAGTAAAACCAACCGCAACTGAGAACGCGAGAGGATGCCTGTAGCTCGCTGCACCGTGACGCGGACGCGAGTTTCAGGTAAAGGCTGTTCTCTCACAGCACGTTGCATGGGTGGCAGATGTTCGCGGTGTCCGTGGGAACTCGCATGAGAACTGGGTGACCCTCTTTGCGGCACTGCCTTGCACGTGACGGGCTGCACTGGACTCTGGGTGCTTGTAATCCTCTTAGCTGTCGTCTCCTTCTTAGAGTGCTTAGGCAAGAAAATTCCGCTTAACGTTCAAACCGACACAGAGGATGACCGTTGCAAACCCCGTGCTCTAAAGCAAGGGGAACGCTGCATTTGCCCGACTTAGAAAGAAGGGGGGAAAAAACGCCGTCGCAAGTCAAGTTTTACGCGTCCTGGAACGAGATCTATAGGGTGACATTCTCGAACGCGGTGACTGATTCTGTGACGCGTATAGTCCAAGAGAGCGCGTGGAAAAGTGAAATATCCTCAGCTCACCTGTACACGACGTAGAGTTTGGCAGCGTCCTATTTACAAGAGGTGGCGGTGGTGGCGGTGGTGGCGGTGGGTGAGGGCGTCCTCAGTTGCTGTTCTTGGTGGCGTACTTTTTCTCGCCCTGCTCGATGGCCTTGGTGACGCGGTCGAGGACGTCGGCGAGTCCGTCCAGGATGGCCGGGTTGATGGAGGGCAGGCTGAAGGTGCGCTTCTGGCCCTCGCGGAAGAACAGGCTCACGCCCAGCAGCGGCAACAGCAGGCCGCCCAGGCCCAGCATAAGCAGCATGGGCACCGCGTTGGTCAGCATGGACGGCAGCGAGGTCACCAGGCCGGACATCAGGCCGGACAGGCCCTGCACGCAAAAAGGGGAGAATGTTTCGGTCACCGCACGCAGGAAAGTGGCCAATGCCAGGAGGCATTTAAGTGTCTGTCAGGGTGTCACCCCATGCACTTACGGAGGTGTCCTTTGGATGCACCGGTTGGAGGGCCGACAATGGGCAATTCACGGCGCCAACTCCGGCCGCAAGGTTTTGATACACGAGTTGCTAGCCGCATGTATTTGGATTGCGTGGGTTTATTTGGGTTGCGTGGGTTTTTAGGAAATACGGTTGCGGGGTAATTGAGGCGGGAATACTGGCCAGAGCCACAAGAGCTGCAGCCAGAGCAACGCGAAAAAGAAATTGCTGAGAGTCGGTTCCAATTTCCTCACCTCACAAAAGTCTCCCCATTTCTTCATTCCCGAGGTTTGGATGGAAAACATCCACTGTACTCTTCTTTGTTTACTTGCTGGTTTGTTTGTTTGTTTGTTTGTTTGTTTGTTTGTTTGTTTGCTGGCTGGCTTGTTTGTTTGCCTATTTTTGTGTTTGTTTGTTTGTTTGTTTGTTTGTTTGTTTGTTTGTTTGTTTGTTTGTTTGTTTGTTTGTTTGTTTGTTTGTTTGTTTGTTTGTTTGTTTGTTTGTTTGTTTGTTTGTTTGTTTGTTTGTTTGTTTGTTTGTTTGTTTGTTTGTTTGTTTGTTTGTTTTGAAAAAGCTGCACCTGGCGTCGTTACCGCACATAGTTGAGCACTCATGTGTTCCGATAGAAGCAAACTGGAAGTGTTGGTGATTCAATGGCCCCACGAGTCACCAGCTATTTTAGAATGGATGTGGTGCCTGCCACCCAGGGAGACGGAAGCGCGAGCCCAAAATTAGAGCCAAAATGCGCCAGATTTGTGCAAGTGCTACTTAGGTATCGTTGTTGCATGTCTGGTATGCACAGAATGACACCTGTGCAGCTTGTAACCTCTTGTGAAGTATTCGCGCTGCATATGTACACAAGAATATGAGGAACCATCCGCATAATAAATACTTCCATTGAGCCCATAGTTGCCGGCACCGATTGCAATTATTACTAGATATGTTCAAATCCCTTCTAATTGTTTTTCTTACAAAGGAATTCAAAAACAGCAAGAAATGCTTACGTAATCGAATAAAGTAACGAGCGATGTAACACTGCGCAGATTTAAAATGTGTGTCAACAATGACATCTTCTTAGTGGAAGCGTTGCGTACTCTTGAACGTTCGCACCATCTTGGATACCTAAATCATAAAAATAAATTTACTGTCATTGCTATGCGCTCAAGACAACGTCCAACAAAATCATAAACTCTGTTACTCTCCAACGATATCCTTTTCTGCTGCTGAGTGTTACGGGCGGGTGCTTATGTGGTACGAACTGAAATAAGCCACGGATATAGACTCTCAAACGGCGAGGGAATGTCCATGTCAGCGCTGTGGATTCAAAGTAGGGGTCTGTTCGAACACACGTGAACATGCATCGCTACGGTTAAGAGCCGCGCATTGAAAGGTAGCTTCAGCCTCGCCATATTGCCCAGGGAGGGCCAAACAAAATAACGAGTCGAATAACACCCCCACGTTACGAGTTGACGAGCAAGCCGGCACGACGCCAAAAAGCGCGCTTGTAGGTGAACAGGCTAGTAAGTTGAATCCACGCCATCACCCACACAGATCCAACAAGTAAGGGTCTGCAGACCAGTTAACCAACAGACAGACAGACAGACAGACAGACAGACAGACAGACAGACAGACAGACAGACAGACAGACAGACAGACAGACAGACAGACAGACAGACAGACAGACAGACAGACAGACAGACAGACAGACAGACAGACAGACAGACAGACAGACAGACAGACAGACAGACCAATATAACTTTCAAATCTTTGTTATCCAGTGCAGTTTTAAAAAATAGCAAGGAATTACAGCACTCTATGCTTAAGGCATGGTAACTGCCGTCGCCTTGACTGAATGACCGGCACTTCGGTACGCTGTGCTATATAGAGAGAGACTCGCCTGCGTGAGCGTGGCCGCGATTCCTCCCGCGGCCGCCGATCCGACGGAGCTCTGCCGGTGGATGTTGCTCTGGTAGAGGGCGGCGTCCGGGTACACGGCCTGCGCCACGATGGACATCGTGCTGGCCAGCACGATAGCCGCCACCGCTGCCGCCTGCTGAAGCCTCATTGCGATCGAGCTATGGGGTTGCTTGCTGCCGCTGCTGCTGCTACGCTGCTTCACACTGCACGCGGTCTCGGCCGGCGATGGCTGCGGTGTCTGCACGAAGGACAGAAACGGGTTATTAGGTCCACTCGACGAGCGGGAGGCAGCTTTTCCCACCTGCAAGCACGAACAAAAGAAATGAGGGCGCACACGTACCGACGTCCCGGCAATGAACTTGCTTCGGTCCCAAACAAAATTCACAGCACTTTTTTCTCTCTCCCGAGAATTGGGCAATTAAGAAGTCGTAATCGAAGTCAAAATTTAGCGTTTCATTTCTTGTTATTTCAAAATATCTTGCGTCAATGCGATAATTTATTGCAAGTAAAAAAGGGTTGGTAATGCATAATGGCAGAGCATGGACGAAAGGACATAAAAAGCTTGATTAAAGATAGAACTCACGTGGCACGCGCGATTGCAAGCGTATTCAAAGGGGCAAAGACCATGACTGGTGTTTTACAGCAAAGCTGTTAACGTTAAGGATGCGGGTTTTCTGAAACCCGCGCGGTTAGAACGCTGTGTAGGAAAGCCAGCCTACAAAGACAAAGCTTACGCGGATAATGTGCACTAGGGCTTTCATATTTTTATGTAGGACGACTTGTATTGCACCTGACTGATTGTCTTCCTCGCATTGCATTTGTGTTCAGAGGTGAAGCCGGCTTTAGGAAGATCAGTGCAAGCGTGGTTTTTTGTAAGCCGGCTTTCCCCCGTTATAAGTCGTACAGTGAAGCCAACGCATTAAGAAAAACACGATACTCACTGGGCCCGATAACAGCTTCGCGAATGTAATCGTCGACGGCGTGCCGATACTAACGCGACGTCCGACAAGCATGCCCACGAGACGGCACGTACGGGAGGAGCGAGAACTGGCGTTTCATACCGAGAGTCAGAGAATGTCGCAACGCGCCGTCGGCGCCAAGGTGCGAACTTGGAAGAGTTCAAGGGCTCATACGGCAGGTTCTAAAGAGACATCTTCGATCGTCATTTCGGCTAGAGCTGCAACGTTGGCGACATAGTGTGGTTCGATAACGGCCTAACCGCAGACCCGAAATTCCGACACACACTCGTCGGAGAAGCACCGCGTTGACACACCCAACGCCCGCAGCTTCGCTGGACAAGAACGTTCACAGAGCGGGATGGCCGGTGATTTATTTAACAAGGCATCATAAGCTAGCTCATCTTCAACATCACCATTTAAAATCATAAGGAAGAAAAAAGGGCCCATCTCCCCGCGAGGGGGACTCGAGTAAATGCGTCGCATAGGGGGTGGGGGTATTGCGTTAACGTTTAGTGTTTGGGGAGTTGGTGGTAGTGAATGCGTTGTATCAGCAGCTTCTTGGCGTAGTTTGAATGAGTCAAGGATATAAGGCGCGTTCGTAGCCTCCCATTCTGTGTCGGCTTTGTGGCGCAGTGGGTAGAGCACCATGTACCTTGCGTTCCGCCCGCAGGGTCGTGGGACGAAACCAGGCGCCGGTAAGTATTATTTCTTTATTATATAGTGTAGGGGGAGGGGTGCGGACCTGTTGTTGAGAGCGAGGAGGGTAGCGTGATGCGGGAGAGGAGGAGTGGGGGAGAGGGCGCACCTGGAACGGCTGTTGCGGACGCCGAGGCACGCCGACAACGCCGGGTGACATCGTGAGTTAAAGAAGTGCTCTGCATTTAAAATTTGTCAATGGAAATGTCTTCCAATCGCCCAGTGATAAAGGAAAGGGTTTTGTAGTGCAAGTTTTGCTGAGGCGGAATTCGACGGGCGCGCATGAGGGATTCAGGTCTCAAAAATGTCACACATTCAGGAACGTCTAACTCCACCGTGCAGTTTATCGCAAAAGAGAACGAGGCGAAGAACCTTTTCTCCAGGTTCTGACTGTCCCTGCTCAGTTAGTATGTGTCATCTATAAAGCATCGAATTGTTATGTTTATCAAGTGTGACATATCTCCCTTTGCGGTACACAAGGAAAATTTTGAATAATTTGACCCCATTTATTAACTCAAGGTCATTGTCGGGCTGTTGATGTGTTGAAAGCTTGGTTAAACTTGCGCAGCGAAGAGAGATAGACGAAAGCGAAGGTCATGTCTACGGTTCACTTCGTCAGTGGTCCTTTCTTGTGTAGTTTAACAAACTATATGCCCATTAAAATTAGGCACCATTATGTCTATGTCAAAACGTTACAAAAAGAATATCAACTAACATTTTTAGTTCGGTCTGCCGCAAGTTTCTTTTTTTTTGTAGATTTTATATAATGGAAACCTTAACGTGGGCGTATTAGTGATATCCATATTCGTAAAACATTCAATCAGCGAACTGTCGTCGAAGTGGCATCAAGTACGGAACTTCTGATTTAGGCTCCTGCAACTTTTCAGGACAGCCGCCATGTGTGTTAGAGTAGACAATAGAATGAGATATAACAATTTAACGCGACGATGTTAGGTATGCGCTATTGATAAGTACTGCAGCTTTTCATTTATTGAGGAAAGGGCTGATTGCATCATAGCCATTTTGTCTCCGCAATAATCTACCACTAGGTCTAGCTACGTAGTTCACGCCTGGTATAACCCGCAAAAAAAAAAAAAAAAAAAAAAGCTTTTCGCAGACAGCCCTCTTGTGAGCAATAAAATCAAAATTTACAACCTAGTTGAAGCCACTAATCGGGCGATACGTGTGCTGGTGCCTCGACGTATCGAACACGTGATTGTTTCGACAAGCATCGGTCCCAATATCTCATAATTCTATTAGATCACTTCTGCTTTTCAGACTTCGGGTAGCCTCGCCTGGTGGACCGCACCCGCAGCACTTCGGAACAACTCTTCCTGAAGTCTACAGACCGTTTTCTACTCGAAGTTACCTTTCATTCACCACAGTAAGGTACTGCTGTCACGCTTGGCTTATCGCCCGTCGTGCATGAAGATTCGCGGTGGCTGTGTGACCGCCTAATCTCATTGGAACGAGTTTACTTCACGCCCGGACGATAACCAGAGACACACGCTGTGCTGTTCGCTGGCTAATTTCAGAGAAAAAGGTTTGGTAAAGCGATGTCTTTACCAATAAAAACTTGTTGGCGGAGAGAGTTCGTTTGAGATTGTGAAGTCTGGGGTGCTAGTAACAACAGAAATTTAGCGTTGATTTTAAGAATCCAGGAATTTCTACGCCAGCATAAAAAGTTGCACTGTCTAAAAGTATAAATTCGCTAAATACATGGGCGGCGCAGAACCGCAATACGCTCAACGGGCTAATGAGCTATTATTCATTTTGGTTTCCACGAATGGTTGTCACTGTGGGAAATCGCACTTTTTATTTGTAGCTCCGGCCTTGACGGGGTAGTTTGAGGACTCTAGAATCGAATATTGATTAATCAAACAAATTGTAGTTTCACTCAACGGAGCTAGCGAAATGCACCTTAATCGAGAATCGTGGACTGATCTGGACCGTCTGTGAATATTAACGACCGCTAATGTCTTGCATGCGGGAGAGCGCCTGTTTTTCGACTCCATCACAAAAACAGCCACTGTTGGTAAAATAAAACTCGGGACCACTTCGTGCAGAGTGGGCGGAACTCCTTGGCCATACCACGGGGGGTGGCACGTTAAACGAAACCGAAATGCCGCCTAACTAGGCCGACTGGGCAATGATACATGGGAATAAAGTTAATACTAGGCTTCGAGGTCACACCTCCATACTATCGACTCGTGGAAAGCGGATAACAGGTAGCAGAAGCTGTCCAAGTGCATCGCCGCGGATCACCAATAGGGCGGACTTGAAGTTTCTTCCACTTGTCTTCCGTCTGCAACCACACGTGTTTACCAAACGAGCTCGAAGGTAACAAGAGAGAAAAAGAGACGGTCCGCGCCACATCTCGAGCGCATATGGTACCTTGTGACCCGCATTGGGGCCGTGGACGGTTCTCGTGGCGGGCGACACCCGGTCGCCTGCCAAAAGCCCGTCAATGTGACGAGGTCGGGACCGCGAATGGAGGCGATTTCCTGGTGCGCGCTTCGTATTGAAGGAAGCACGGCGCCTCGTGCCGACACGGTTCACGAGCACCGGCGTGCGCAGGCGTGGAGGAAGCGCTGTCTGTGTACGCACTCGCGGAGGGGAGTCGCGCGCGCCAGATTTGAATGGCAGATGCGGCGAAGACACGCGTCCGTGCTCCACGCTCCCTTCCGCACGCTTTCGCGACCTTGGTCGTTGAATGCGACTTGTACAATGACGTTTCAAAAGGGTGTCCGCTCTTCTCTAAGCGCTCTCAAAGCGCCAGGAAAGAAAGGAAAACTGTCACGCTCGGTTGAGTATCCTCGGGTGATTGTTACACGGTCGCAACTAATGTTTACTATGCATCTACAACGCTGGTTCTACTTCCGTAACCCAATGCCCTGTATGTTTCTGCTGGAATTGTGTTAGTGCAGCACTGGAAGGTTCGATAGGGGCGGGCAGAGTGGAGGGTTGACGGAAGCCTCTATTCCTCGCCGTGTACAGTATCCGAAATCTCTTTCTGAAGTTGCCTTTCCATCTATCGGGATAACTCCGCCGCGAAGCGATAAATGAAGGTACGTTGCTTAAGCGCAGCCGTTTTCCCAGCCCCGCTTTTCCCCTGTCTACCCTTTCGCAACTTAATTATTGGCCTTCATCGCGATACGTTTCGAGCGAAATCCCGACGCGCTTGCGACAAGTACAGTAGAAAAAAAAAAGGCTGCTTGCACCAGGGAAAAACGAACGTTGCCTGTTGTCTAATGTTGTCTAATTAGTGGAACGTCACAGCATGTCCGACTTCAAGCACAAAGTTTTTTTCCGTGCGATAGTGAGTATATGCAATTCAGGACACGTCTTCGCATCGACCTTCACAAGCCTCCCTCAAATCTAAGTGATGACCTTCGTCCCCCCCCCTCATCGTTAATAGCTCCTCATTATGGAGTCATCATCATTAACATCCTAATCATCATCCCCATCATCAGCCTGGCTGTGTCCACTGCAGGAGGAAAGCCTCTCCCAAAGATTTCCAGCGACGTCTGTCGAGCGCTAGCCGGGTCCCCCCTTTCCCCAAAATATATTCGTAGCTCATCCTTCCATGGAGCATTTATTTTACATGGCATTTATTTTAGGGGTTTATTATAGTAAGGAGCAGGGTACTAGACTCAAATGTCACTGAGCATCTCGAGGAGCAGAATCGCGTTCCCTTTCCCCATTAGGGAAGACAAGGAGGGGTCGTTTACCCCTCACAAACTTGAAGTGCGGGCTGGACAGGGGTGAGTGCGTGCCTCTGACTGCGTGCCCCAGGACTGGACGCATACCTGGGACCAAGTAGAAACCCGTACGTACGCACGGACGTCACAAAGTCTCTTCACTACCACATTGCAACCTCATCCCGCTCATTATAGCGGGGGACGGAAGCGTGATCCTCCCCCCCCCCCCCCTTCCCGAGCAACAGACGTGAAGTAGAAGACCCCGACATTGTCACGCGTCTACGCCACTGTCGGAGAGGGACCCCACGCCAACATAGTTGCGTATTGTGTTTGCGTGCGTGAATGCACTTGACGCAATATCTTCTGTTCTTCTTACCAGTTCTTGGGCGAGGGGAGTTCACTCCGCCATATAGTGGTAGTCTGTCTGAGATAGGGCCGGTAGGAGGATATGTAGGGGGGAGAGCAGCTAAGACCATTTCATCGTTAGTGCTTCGCATTTGCAGACTCAGTGGGGATTCTGGAAGAAATACCTAGTTTGCCGTGTTAGTGACGTTAGGAGCGCGTTGAAAAACCCCAGGCGCTTTAAACTGGCCCGGAGTAGAGCTGTGTACGTATCGAGTTCGGCCATGGTTCGGCCCACGCCGGATGCTAATCGTTGTATGCCAAGCCTGGCCCCGTCATTTCTTTCACCGTGATACCCTGGCTTACACAGCTATAAAATCTTGTGTGCACCAAAAAATATTGCAGATTACTAGACAGGCAACAAGCCAAGGCGAGGCTACCTTGACCGTCTGCAATGCCAGGTCGTACACGGTGCTAGCTGACGGTAGGTGACCGCTGCCGCCTCGATGGTTATCTTCACGTTCATCTTTTATTGCAGACTGCGTTTTTTTGCTTGTCCCCATGCCTGGCTGTGCTCAGTGAAACGCGTATTGAAAGGGTAAGCCATCTTTCTCACGTTAAGAGCGTGCAGCCTGTACCTAGATGCGGCAGAATTACGCTTAATCCGATTGCGATGTAAAAGTTTCGGTCAATTCCCGGGCCCTGGATACTTCTCCCGGCTGGCACGACGTGCACACCTATCTAATCGGGAGTCAATTGTTATGCTTCCCGCAGGAGCTGCGGCGGCCCCTTGCTAAAACCCAATGGCCGGCGACCTCAGTCAATACGTTACACCCCTTCATTCTTCCCCGGCTTTTCCTGACTGTCACCCTCCTGCCCTTGCGTCCCGCGGTAGTGGTGTCGTGCGATTAATTTAAAGTATTATTTACTGCTCCAGCTGCTCTTTGGAATCTCCCCTCCTTGATAGGATCCGGAGGCGTCCTGTAAAAACTGCTTCACTGCAGGCATATGCCTAGTGAGAGTAAGCCAACTTCATGAAGAGATCAGGAAGAGGTGACGCACGTCATCACCTCGTCTTCGTCACAAAGTGGATCAATCAATCAATCAATCAATCAATCAATCAATCAATCAATCAATCAATCAATCAATCAATCAATCAATCAATCAATCAATCAATCAATCAATCGGGACATGATGGGGTGGAATGTAAACAGAAAAATGGTCGGCCAAAATCGTGTTAGCAGAAAAATTCGTCAATGGCGTTCGCCGACAGAACACTCCTGGTTAGTCTGTTGGCGCTGGGGCTTTGGTTTAATTACCAAAAAACATCATTTGCTGCGGACGCGAAGTGAGCAGCAATGACGTGTTCGTCAGTTGACAGGCAAAACTTTTTATGTACAACGCGCTATTTAGGCAGTCATCGTAATCCCCATCATCATTGTTCGGTGCCTGTTAAAGGTCGGATGAACATTTTTTGCCAGTGTTTTGCTGTGTGTTTCTATTCTCGGTTTGACCGAATCCGTGGTTTGCCCCAATTTTCTTAACTCATGCCTCTACCAGAGCCCGTTGTCTTACCAATTGAGCTACGAGCCCACGCGGAGACGGGGCAGACAGACGGTGCACTCACCAAGCACAGATGCGGGTTTACCCCCTGCGTTCTCGCTGAATGCCACGTGATAGCGTCACGCAACCTCTCACGCCGCTGTGCGCTCCGCCAATGGCACGTGTAGCGGCCGTGTGCGCGCCAGTGGTTCGTCCATTTTGTCCACGAAGAGTTTGAACTCGTCTGCAACACCGATGCCAAACAACCGACTGCCATCCGTGGAACGTGCATGGACTTAACGTTCACGAAGAATATAACTGTGGTTAAAACGCAAAGTTTGAGTGTGTATCACACGGATCATATGGCCATTCTGAACGTCCTGTTGGAGTGAAATAATAAAGAACGCGTTACAGGTACAGTGAAACGTGTGATTAGGGCAAGCGGGCCGTAGTCACCCGTGGTAGGTGGTATAAAAAGCTTCGCTTCCCAACCACGTCCACGGGATGGATTGGCCCGCACTCTTTTCTTTCTTTTTTCGTCCGTGGCCGGTATCTTCGATAAACGTGACTACCGGGAGATGTCTGTTATTCAAGAGTTATCATTAAGTTTTATGCGAACATATACCAGAGGGAAATCTGTCGATGCAGTCGTCTGCCCTCATCAACTCCGCCATAGCAGCTGAAAGCAGTCTTTTCTTACTTGGCCTGGCTTGCAACACGCCTTATGGCCCGTGGCTATAAAAGCAACATCAGCAAAATTTATTTTTCTTGATCAGGCTGCAAGAAGATTTTAAAATTTCTGAGAGCTTTTTTGTTGGCTATATTCTTACAATATTAAAAAAGTTCTAACCAACCTTTGGACAATAGTAATTACTGCTTTCGCAACCAAAGGCAACTTTTGAGCTTGTTGGTGAGCCGTGCTAAGTAGCGATGGAGCGCTTCTCTGCATTACATGACGGCATGCCCGTTTAAGCGCGCCTCACGACGACACTAGCGCCAGATTTCCCTCTAGTGCATACTAGTACGAAGCTCCATGAGAGTTACACCAGAGCGAACAACCGGTCCTTGTACGGTGCTAGGTAGCCAACCGGTGTCCTTGCACGTGCGCAGATTGTGCAAGTTCCCAAGTGCAAGTTCCCAAGTGTGCTGAGCATGTACCGGACGCCGTGCCGGGATTAGTTCTTCCTATTGAATAGTTGTCTTTTGACACGCTTTGTGGTATATACGTTTTGGGGGATATTGACAGGTAAGTAATGTTCGTGCGGTTGCGGTTCTTTAACGTGCTTTAAAAAATTTCTGGAGAGGTGTTATGGAAACAAATATGAGGTAAGTAGGATTCTACGTAAATTGGTGATTTTTTTTCCTAGTTTATTTTACAGGGATGTCAGAAAGTAAAGATGCACCTCAAATGAAGACAAATCCTCGATACATATTATGCTTGATCTGGCTTATGTCAAGGAACCGCAACGCTGCTACATTACCATACTGACGTCCCCCGGACGAATATATTTCAATAGAAGACACGCTCTGGACCAGGGTAAAAAAAAAAGACGGACAATAAAAGCCTAGCTTTGGCAGAAATCTGTCAAAAATAGTAGCACCGAAGAAACATTAGTCTACAAAAACTTAAAGTGAGGTGCTTTCGAGAGGCAAAGTTCCAACAGTACTTTCTCTTTTTTATATATACATATCCACCACAAATTCTTCTGACAGGCCTACCCTTATTTTTTGGCTTGTGGAGCAACTCTAAAGGCTAATCATCAGGCCATCAACGTCACGGTCGAGGAGAAATAATTTGACGAACCACTGACTGGTTCCTCCTGCCTGCGCAGTCGGCAAATAGTTCCCTAGCATCAGGATACGATTCTAACATCGCCGGCTTTCTTTCCATTTCTAGTTTCTTACTTTCCTCTACTACACGCCCACTGGCCGCAGACAGGTGCGGTGAATCGAGCGGACCGCCATCACAGGCCGAGCTCGCTGTCGGCGCTGCGTATCCTCATCACTCTTCGCTCTGATTTCCTTGCCTTTCTTTTTTCGTCCCTCCGTTGTTCCCGACCTTGACGTTCCCTATTTCGGCGCACGCATCTCGTCGGAGGCGCACATCACACGTAAAATGCGCAGCTGTCGTCTCGGCCACTCACCTGGGAAGCGCGTTCGTTTTAAGGGCGTTCCGAAAAATCCCCGAGAGCGATGCGGGAGGGGGGCGCGTTCGCTTGATGGGCGCAGCAGCAGACGGCACGACAGCAGACGACGCTTTCAAGGTTGATCGTCTGCTCGGCGTTGTCAGTGGGTTGTTTCGCGCTGCTGGGTCTCGGGTTTTGCACGTGGCGTTTGAGCCTGGCTGGGGGTGACAACCTACGAAAACGATGCTCGGGAACCACCACGCGTGAGTCTGGGCGTCGCGTTCACAGTCAACAAATCCGACGCCACCTGGCCGGCTCGAGGCTTATATACCGGCCCTCCGTGCAAGTCGCCGCCATCAAAAAGCTCAGCCACCGGCGTCGTGAGGACATCCTCTCCTTCACCGAGGCCTGTAACGGCTTGGAAAAAACGTAACTCCCCTTCCCCCGTATGATCCCCCCCCCCCCCTCCTACCTCGCTTCACTATCCGAACCTACCTCTGCGACCGCTAGAAAAATACTCCCAAAAAGAAACGGCCCGCCGCCGAAGACGAAAAACTGGCAAGAGAAAAGAAATGAAAGATGCCCAAGGGAGGCGGTGGAGATTCAAAAGAAGAGAAGCGAAGGAAACCTCGGCGTCGCCTGCTGCGAGGAGGGCGAAAAAGTGCGAGGAGCGGTCCGATAAGCGTCCCTCGGCGGGATTCCTAACGGTCACGGGGCCAAGCAGGAGCGCGCAGTCGCCATTGGCCCGCCGAGCGCCCTGACGTCACCTGCCACGCCGGATTTCGTTAACGCGATCTGGGTCGCTCGCCCCAAGTGGAAGAAGCGACCCCCCAGCCGACGACGCCGGGTGAGGGAATACCCGCCCGTGGAATTTAGGTCTTCGGAGGTTAGCCGCTTCATTCAAACTATCCACGGCAAAAGCGTCGCCTTTTTCGGTTCCTCTGCCCTCCGCGGGGACCGTCTTCTTCCCAATCTATGCCGGTGCCCTGTCGATGATGCTTTACGCATGCCTGTTTACTCTGCAGAAGGAATCAAACAATTTTTCACGCGCGCTGCAACGTAGTTCAGGCTTGTTAGTCGAGTCTTGGCTACGTTAAGACACCCTCAGCTGATCGATGGGTCGACCGCAAACAAAGATCGAGAGAGGGGGGAGGGGGGTGTTTTGTGTATTTAACGAGAACTGGTCGAAATGAAGGACTCGAACGCACACACACGAACCTACAGTCAGGCCCGGTTTAAACGCCCTAAAACAAATTTCCATTGCTGAACATTAGTGCTTAAAGTAAGAGCTCTGTTCCCGCACGCAGTATACGTACTCTTCGGTAGTCCCGTAAGAGTACTTAAATATTTAACAAATTTATATTGCTGAACATTAGTACTTAGGATCAGAGCTCTGTTCCCGCACGTAGCATGCGTTCTCTTATGTAGTCACGTACTTTTACGTAGTCACCCAAAAGTACTTTTTTTTAAGCGGCTTGTGTCAGGAGATTTTCTTCACGTGCCCAGCTGATATAGCTAGGTGCGCTTTAGTCCTGAGCCGCTTACGTTTTTGGGTCGAACCTCTACAGTCACGTGATTTCCCTCAAAAGCGCTGATCCGCGAGGCTGACTGCAAAGTTAGCCGTCATGGGGACTGTTTAGCGACATTTTTAACATAATTTTTATATCAGCTTAATGTCGGACCCCTGTGATACGATGGACGCGAAGAATACAATGCGCCCTACTTGCAAGCGATATAATTTGCTTCCTATGGAAGAGAGAATAATGCAGACGCAGCGGCATTGCCCTCCAACTCCAGCTTGCACCTGATGGGCTGAACAGCGGTCTGGAATTTGACCTTTCACGTGCTGTTGATGAATCAACACGGAGAGAAAACGCTCTGCGAGCGGAACAAACGTCGGAACAAACCTCGATCCTGAAAAAGTGATGTAAAGGTAGCTAGATAGCGGCTAACTACGACATTGAAGTACACGTTGAAGACTCAAATGCGAGCAGTGTGTCATCGACGGACATGAAAAGAGGGGCATGCAGAGAGTGGTGACCGTCGGATTGCGGAAGATAGCGTGTCCCGCTTGTTGTGTACAAGTTGGGCGGTGAAGGGGGCTATCATCAACCGGCTCGCGGCGATGAGGTAGTGAAACAAGGCAGGCGTATGCCAGACACCGAAACCGGCTCCGTCTCGGGGCCGCACGCTGCGCGCGCTAACCAAATCAAAGGATCCGGCGCCATTTTTGTCGTGTTGCTTATTCGAAGCCGCCGTCTTCACTCTCGGCTACGCGGCATGGTTTGGGCGGTGCTCTGGTCGGGGAACTAAAGAATTACAGATACACTAAATTGGAATGCCCATATCGACAATATCTGCGGATCAGCTCAGCGCAGACTTGGACTACTGAGACGTAAATTAAAAGGTGCTCCTCCTGAGGTTAAACTTACAAAACTGTTGTTCGACTTACCTTAGAATACGCTAGTGTAATCTGGGACCCGCACCACCAATATCAAATAAATAAACTAGAGCGTGTTCAGAGGCTAGCAGCGCGATTTATTTTTTCCGTTTATGAAAGGAGGCAGCCAATAACAACCGCGCTCACTGAGGTTAAACTCCCTCAACTTGCCATTCGCCGAAAAATCACTCGACTAAAATTTTTATATCAGCTTTACAACAATAAGCTCAATATAAACCGTAATCTCTATTTGCGTCCCCCAGGAAGAGTCTCATCACGAACCAATCACCCAGACGTTATTATGCCCTACACACCAAGAATTGACACATTTAAAAACACTTTTCTTGTCAGAACGATTGTCGACTGGAACTGCCTTGCCGCCGATTTCTTTGAAAATGTAGACACAGTTGAATCTTTTGTTGGTAAATTAGAATTGTCATTGAATGACGTAGTTCCCACTCTGTAACAGCTTGACAGGGCTTGCAGTATTGTGATTAAATAAATAAATAAATAAATAAATAAATAAATAAATAAATAAATAAATAAATAAATAAATAAATAAATAAATAAATAAATAAATAAATAAATAAATAAATAAATAAATAAAGAAGTCGCCAGCCCCTCCACTCTGTGGAGAAGGTCGGGCAGCGAACGAAGCAGTTGCGTGTTTTACCTCAATCCACGCATCTATGCACGATACAAAACACGTTTCTTAGTAATTTGTGATTGAGCGTACTGCCTAGTTAATTAGTCGAATGAAACTTGGAAGGGCTAGAGCTTTATTCTAGCGGGCAAACATGCGGCTGTCCGTTTCCCTCCCGTATAAGCGCGCGTATTGACAACACACTGGAATTCCGAATCGTTTACAACATCGCTGTGAACTTCCTAATCAGTAAAAGGAGGTAAAACTTGAAATAACGTCAGGGTTGTATTAGCGACAAATTGTCGTGCAATTTGTTTAGGGTTAGTTTCGATCAAACAAGAGTTACAGCCGTTTTGTGTAACGATACTCCCTCCGTAGACGACCACGATATATTTACAGCAGACGGGAATTCTGTAACATTTAGAGTTTCTCTTCTAACTATTTGGCGAGTAAATGAAACTTGGCGTAAAAACAGAGTCGTCTCAGCGTCCAATTTCCGGATAATTTATTCTAAGATACTGACATTAAATTGAGGGCTACAGAACACACCCGAGAAACCGGAGACTAAAATCTTTTCGCGTCGACGTGGTGCGTAGACGGAGGGAAATTAACCCTTGCCGGCGGTTAGCCATATACGGCTTCACTCTAAAAGCCAAATAACAGCTGAACTGAATTGAAACAAATGTACCTGCAGTGTTCTCTGCGCTAAACAACGGGGAGATGTATGACAAGCGCCAGCGGTTCACGACTTTCGAACGCTCATTACTATATAAACCGCTTGGCATTCGACGCCTCTGCGTTACGCCGCGACTACAGGCGCTACGACGGAACGCCCTGCGGCTCTACTTGGGTCCAGCGAGCGAGCTACGACGACAAGGCGAACCCCTAAAGTGCTCTGCACTTAAAACCGTTTATCTTCGCCGCAACAGCTTCACTGCAAGAACTTATGCTCTGCCCCTAAGCATGTTTGTACTGCAAGGAAGCCGGTTTCACCGTAGCTGCTTATTTCTTCAGTGACCAAACCATTTTCCGTTTTCGTCATCGACTGCAAAAATTGTTTTCCGTGGGGAATGGCAAATTGGTACTTTGTTAACAGCTAATTCCTGGATAGCTGACGTTTTCATTCATAACTACTCAAGTCGCGAGGCTTGTATGCTCCAATGTCGCTTGTAGCGAAATTCCCAGGTGAGGTCTGCGTAAACCAGCGAGAGGCATGGTGTATATAGACAACTAGAAACTGGTCATCCATCCAGTACCTTATGGCGGATGCAGCAGTTTAACTGTTTCTCGATACACTCACCCTCGAACCCCGCCCACGCACGCACGCACGCACGCGCGGACACGTGTATTTGGGGTGCGTGTTGTGTCGACACCAGGTATCAAGGAACACCGGTCTATTATAGCCCTGCGAAGTTAACCCTTTCTTAGTGGAATAGCTTCTGTGTTCGGCATCAGTAGCTAGTATGCATTGCGAACGTACGCTATATCAGCCATTTATCGCGATCGGCAACAACCAGTTTGATTGCCTTAGAGTGTGTTGTAAATACCAGAGAGTTTCCTTTTTTATGTCACGAGCGCTGTGCGCGTGCCCTCTGCTGTCTTCAACATTCTTTTCCTACTAGACCTTGCAGTTGCAAGCCATCACTCGACCCCCCTTTCCCACCTTTCGTCGTTTTTTTTTTTTTTTTTTTTTTTTTTTTTACATTCGGGCTGCTGAAAATGGACCTTAGTCTTACTTGATACTTATTTTTTGCCGCAAATAGGCTCCGGGGAGTACGTTAAACCCTTTTCTGCGCGCGACGACAACTCACCGAGACGTCTTCCTGGCTGGGGCACAGCTTCATTTCCTGCGCGCTGTTCACGTCAAGAAGAACGAAACAGGAAGAACAAAAACGCTCCGAGTTTCACGAGCCACACGGCGGGTCACGGCGTGTAATCGCTACGCGACGAGCAGCGGGAGCGTCGAATGAACCGAACGGCGTGCGCTGATTGCGTCATGGCAGAGTTGCGTCGCATTGCTCAAGTCCGAAAGGCAACGTCCCCAAGCTGGCGGTGACGGTAGCAGACCTTGGCCTCCGTGGAGAGTTTTTTTTTTTTTTATTGTTGTTACCCGGTGTCGTTCACAGAGGAAGTCCCTTCCTGTTCGTGGGCGTGTGTGCTGGCTTCCTTCTGCCGCCTTAAACGAGACGTTAGGTCAGTAAGAAGAGCGCTGTGAAGACGGCTGCTTCGCCTGCAGTCGCTGCTCCCGACGCCAGTTTTCTTACACTGCCTCTCCGTACGCGAGTTTTCTTACACTGCAAGAGGGTGAGTATTTTTTGCAGTAAGCCTCAAGAGCGGCCTGTATGAGGTTGATTGATTGATTGATTGATTGATTGATTGATTGATTGATTGATTGATTGATTGATTGATTGATTGATTGATTGATTGATTGATTGATTGATTGATTGATTGATTGATTGATTGTGGGGTTTAACGCGCCGACGCAACGCAGGCGATGAGGCGCGCCGTAGTGGAGGGCTCCGGATTAATTTTGACCACCTGGGGATCTTTATCGTGCGCCGAAATCTCGTACCCACGGGCGTTTTTGCTTTTCGCCTCCATCAGAAAAGCGGCCGCCGCGGCCGGGAATCGAACCCGCGACCTTGTGTTCAGCAGCGCAACGCCTTAGCCACTGAGCCACCGCGGCGGGTTGCATGTATGAGGTGTGGACACCGGTAAATTAATAGCCGTCATTGCTGAGAGTGTGAGGCGAAACAATAATTCACAGGCCATCCGATCGCCCGTAGTGACGCGACTCTATATCGACAATATAGAGACTATATAGGGACAAATTACGGTAAACAAATACTACTATGGACAACATCGTATCCCTAGGGACAATAGGGCAACATTTCGTGCGGATCGCCCTAACACGCCCACGCAAACACGCGCACACAACACACACAACACACACGCACACACAACACACCTAAAGCGGTCACCTCAAACAGCAGAAACAGACCCTGAGGGTGGGAATGTTCCGTGCGTGCATGGTGGAAAGGTCCGTTTGCGGACAGGTGCATCCGTGCACCATGTCTGGGGCAGATCACCCTCTAAACATAATAGTTAGGCATTGGCCTTGGAATTGCTATCCCTCCTCCATGTTTACAAATGCCACGGGTGATGTTTGCGTGGTCATGAATCTGGTCAGCAGCGTCGGCATGTATTTTGTTTCCGGTGATGGAAAAGGCTAGAAACAACCACGATTTTTTCTTCCGTCTCCGAAACCTTGAAACAGACCACAAAGCGTAAATACAAAGTCTGCCGTGAATAGTCGGGTCAGATTAGTTATGGTTTCCGCTTCAAAAGCTGTCGAATCGGCAGAACATTTTTCTTTTTCATATCTCTGCTGTCAGCGCATGCGTCGGCATACCGCCAACAGACATACGGCGACAGCAACGCGCCGAGAAAAGGCCCTTTATGCCCGTAAAATCCTACTCCCATCTCTTGCTACAAAAAATAACCTGAGCCTGAACTCGGTGATTAGATTCACCGTCACAAAGCATCCCCGACCTGTAATAAGCGTTTTAGTTGCCTCCCCCTCGAGTAAGCCAATCTTAAATTTTCGCAATGAGGCATCGGGGCTTAAGGGCGCAGCGCCCACACGGGGAGTGATTTCAGATCAAGGCCGTTGAAAAAAAAAAGTCTTCCTGCTCGTTTTATCCATCTGGCCCCGAGGTCATTTCCTCTTCCTATAGCAGGCTTGCTTCCTCTCTTCCTTCGTGGAGTATCCGTAATAACGACGCCTCCGCCCGTACAGAGCACTAAGTGCCTGTCTATTTTTTTCCTTTCTCGATGCTTCCAGCTTTGCTGTTAACGCATCACGTCAAACGATTTAGAAGTAATCACCAACGAATGCCTCATTTACGGCTGGGGAGACTAGCAACGGCATGGACGTAGTGCTGGGTGACTCTCTGAATGAGGGCACGAATGATGCAATGATTATCGTGCTCGTGGGCGTCAAAGTCTTGAATCAGCGAGTGAAGAAGCATGTCACAAAGTGAAACCCGGCCTTACCTCTGAGGAATGCTTTGAAATGTTTTGACTGAATTTGTAGATTGCCATTCAAAACTCTGACATTTATTTCGCACAAAATAAGTTTTTTTTTTTTCTTTTTTTTTTGCTTCAACGGGAATCGATGGGCTCAAAAGAGCGCTGACTGGAGCGGCTGTCACTTTAATCAATCAAGTGCCTATAACTAATGTGTCGCACATCGGTCAGCATACTGCAATCATGCATGTTCGATACCCAGCTGATCTAGCTGAGCGGAACGTCACTAAAGCCCCTCTCATCGTGCCTCGTCGGCGAAGGGCTCACGGGTTCAACTCAAGGCGGCGGTGGTCGTACTTTAACACAGAGTGGGAATCATGCTCGGTTGTGCAATGCTCGGTTGTGCAATGATCGGTTGTGCAAATATGTGTGAATGCACGGGTGTCACGACATATTTTCATTGTCATCATCATCATTACCCTAACCTTTCTAACCAGGGGAGTTGGGATCCCCTGCTCATGGGATACGGGTGGTTGGGCTGAGGGTCATGATGAAGAGCAGCCTTCACACTTTCGCATCAAAAGAATTGATCCTACATTGCTCATCTACCACATATTACGGACCCGCCGCGGTGTCTCAGTAGCTAAGGCATTGTGCTGCTGAGCACGAGGTCGCGGGTTCGACTCCCGGCCGCCGCGGCCGCTTTTCTGATGGAGGCGAAAAGAAAAACGCCCATGTGTTCGAGATTTTGGGCGCACGTTACAGATCTCCAGGTGGTCAAAATTAATCGAGAGTCCTCCACTTCGGCGCGCCTCATCATCTGCGCTCCGTCGATGCGTTAAATCCTACAATCAATCAATCAATCAATCAAAAACTACCACATATTACGGGATTTTTTTTTCTTTGGTGAATCGTGCGGTTCGTTGCATGTGCACGAACTGGTGGGGACATTTACGGCTCGAGTTGAAAGCTGCATTGAAACTCATAAACGGGTCAGGAAGAAAAAATACAAGTTGGTTTCATTTGATAGATTGCCTTGTTGGAATGACAGTCGCATCACATTTAATGCAAATTTCTCTCAGAAAACAAGAATTGACGCATCTTGCACTAGTGGTACAAGGCTGGAGAAATAGCAGAGCTTCGTCGGAGACCCCGCTGTTGCACTTCACAAGAATTTCTGAACTTGCCACTGAAAGTTCTCCATGACTGGCAGGCCCGGATAGTTTTGTCCGCAAGCTTTTGCATCTCTCCCAAAGTGAACCGAGCTAGCACGCGCTAGAACCGGCAGAAACCGGCTACGCGAACTCGGCGTCTGTAGCGCGAACTGTCCTGTGCTCCCCACTTGAGGCGCGGACGCACGCGGTCTGTTTTCATGGGTTTTTGCGAGCTCCTCACGTGGCGCTGGTCAACGCGCAAGCATGGATGACGCTGGGCTCTCCTCATGAGACGCACACTCACGTACGCTCGGTATGGCATTTTTTTCGGGGACACGTTTTGCAAACGCCACCGGAACAAGCTCACACTTAAGACCGGTGTCGATTTTGCCGGCCCTCTTCTCGTCAGAGGAACAACGAGTACAAATTAAGCAGCTGTGCTGTTAAAATAATGAGCAAAAGAGAAAGCTGGAAGCCCCACACAGCACTCTGGAACTCATCGTCTTTCCAAGGGGACATTGGATGCGGCGAAGAGACCTGTCACGCCTTCTCCTAAGCTTCCTTGAGGAGACGGAGCTGGAAAACTTGTGGTAAAAGGACACTACCTTTGGATAATTAGGAGGAGCTTGGGCGGAGCAATTGCCGGCATATCCAGCCAGGCTAACGCCGCCTGATCCCACAGCAACAACCACCACCACCACCACTACCACCACCACCACCACCACGCCAGGGTATAGGCCGGCGCCTCAATAGTTTCTTTCCCGCACTGGAATTAGGACACATTACGCAATTAGCTGAAGTCGACTAATTCCAACGCAAACTAAACAATGACTGTAAGCTTGCACGACCTATTCTCGCTTGAAATTTAGTGCATACTCTCCTCATAGCAGTTATAATAGAACTTGGAGTAATGTAGTTATAAAGTAGTAATTAATAGAACTACCAAACTAACTTGTAAGTATGTATGCACTGCATACGGAACTACAGCCGGCCGACGCTGCGAAACGCCAGCATCATGCGGACAATCTTCGTAAGTTAAAAGGGGAAGCAACGTGTGACCGCAATTTTCGCCTTCTACCCAGGAAATATTTCACCATTCTGCGGGTGAGGCAAGCGTAGACTACTCCAACGTTCGACCACGCGAGGCATGGAACCAAAATTTGCTGTTGAGCACAAGACTGGTGTAAGGATACTGCACGACGTTGGAAACGGAGCTAATTGATATACAAAAAAGTGCCGAAATTCAGAGAATTGTCTGCTACTGCGTAAGCATTCTTGGCTGCTTGTCTTCATTGCCAGTTTTACATAGCGTGATTTCGCTTTGAGTATAGCCAAATATTTTGGGGTATTTTTTTTTCGTCGGTTATGTACGTTTACACTATTTCCCAGCTATGCATTTGTTTAGATAATTCAGGCGCGGTACACGTTGGGCACGTTCTTGTGATTTTTTTATTAGCGTTTCCGCGTGTATTTCCCGGGGTTCTTTTATCGTGTGAGGGCGGTGCAGAAGATTCACGCTTTTTATTATTTCCATAGGTAACTTATATAAATTTCTCATTTTTAAATTATTTGCATTTTTTATTTTCTGAAATAGTAACGATTAAATCTGTAACTCCACCAATTGTGCATGTTTGTAAAAATTCAGGGGGCTTGCACAGAATACTTGGGCCTTCAGGCGTGCCCAAGCAAATGATCATAGGGAAGAATTCGAAAAGACTCGCTAATGGTGCCAAGAGGACTCACCTGCTCTCCATTTATAGTTCTACTGTTCTTGAAGCCATGACGCTTATTTTAATGCCTTTTCCACCAAACTCAATCGCACCATGCTTGAAAGTCAATTTAAATAAAGTTTTCATAAGAATGCCGCATCAACTTGAGTGTTTCAATTCAATATGAGCCGAATCCAAACTTATCACCCCATATGCTCGAATTCACGGGATAATTTTTAATTACTTGTGGCCATAAGCTTCACCTAGCTGACGTGTAAAATATATCATATAACAGCTTTGACGGCGCTGCATTGAGGTAAGGTAACAAACCTTCGCTTGTTTCTCAAATTCGCGTTAGGTGGATCTGGCTCATCTCGAAAAAAAAAACGCCTCATGTGTCCGCGATGTACTTTTTCTTGCAGTGACGACACGACGGCAACGATGCTGTCGATGGCCGGTCGATTTCCCCGAAAGGCGTTGAGTTGAGTAAATTTTCCTCATTCGACGTACCAGGTCAATCTTTTAAAATGTATTTTTGTTGTTATTTTGACAATGAGGCTGAGGAAAGCTATAGGCCTGAAAGTGCCGTATATGTTCGTTTTGAGGTTATGGTATATAGCTGTACGCTTTGCTATTTTTCATTCTGCAGGAATGGTACCACAGTGCCATGTTGAGAGTCCGAAATGCGCAAACAGGAGCGATGAGGAAGGTGCAAAATTGCCTCGCAGGTTACCTAATCATAACCTATTCCCTCCGCACCACTTCAATAGAATCAGTCGGCTGTTTATAGGCTGTTTCTATAGGGATCTCCACGCTGAACAAGTTCCCGCTTTCTCTCATGACACCGAAACCTATGTCTGTGCTGAAGCTTCAGTTGGGACTGGACATTTCTTTCATTTGTTTCCGTCTATTTGGAACCAATAACTTTCTTTGATGCTTGCAGGATTGAACATTTTATCGCTTGATCTTCCACCTCACATAATCCGCAGTAACTTCAACACAGGCAAGGAAATTTGGGGGGAGTGCATATACAAGTTCCCGCCGAGCAAGGTTTGCTAAGCTACTTATAAAAGGATCTACAGAAGTCGGCCCATTTTTTCGGACCTGGAGGGGAACGTGAAATAGTTCGAATAAAAAAGCAGCCCGAAAAATCTGCGAGTCATTAATCCCACGGGAGAACTTGGTGGTTCCTGGGGAAAGTCCGGAATATCCAGCAAATCCGAATTTTTGGAGTCAGAAAAAACGGTCGGCTACGGTATTGCAATGTAAGGACCGGGCGCACCTGTCACATAGACTATTTAAACCTGTCACATAACGGCTTGTCCTCCAGCGACTTAACAAAGTCCCAAAATCCCGAATGGCGAGCAGTGGGAGACAGTGCTTCTCAGCTCCGACCCAGACGAGCAACTCAAACCGTCCAGTTGGCTGAAAATTCCCCCAGGGTCCAAGGGCTGCTGGCCTCCGTTTAAAGAGGAGGTCTAGTCCTCCTTGCAAACAACAAGTTGTCTCACTGAGCATCCCAATGACGGCTGCATTACGTGCCTAAAAATCCCGAAAGTCTGCCATTTCATTCATCTTTAGTTCGTCTCAAGTAGCTTCTTACAAAAATTTACTTAGAACATGTTCTTGAAAACGACAGACAGCGATCACTCCCCTATTTCAACGTTTTATCAAGACGCGGCTGCACCTCTGCGCGAAATCGAAGTGAGGAGCACAAAGTGGGAGGCCTACGAAGGCAAGGTAATAACGGTAGCAGCTCGAGACAACGGCATGATTCCAATTGTGGCTTATTATCTGACACAATAAGCAAATGTCACGACGAGAATTAATATCAAGTCCGATCAAGGCTATACGCGCCATTCCTATAGGCATAAAGAGCGGTAGGCAGGAAGTAATAAAGATTTAGGCTTGCGGCTTGCTCGTGAAGGCCGAGGACACATGGGTCGCTGTTTAGAAAAGTTAAGCTACAACGGTGGCGTAATTTTTGTGCAAAATTAGATGCCTGGAACCCCTTATGTGGCGTGTTATAAGGGGCATGCTCAACAACAACCCGAAACTCAATGCATTCGGGGCGCTGCTGTTGCACAAAAAGATTTTCCTTAAATAAGTTACCGAAAAGTACTCTTTACTTTTTGTGCCTGTCGGCTCTCGAGACATGAGCCCAAGAACGCTGGTTCGTTTCCGGCCGTGGTGGCTGCTTTTTTTGATGGAGTCGTAAAGCGAAAACGCCCATGTGTGGAGATTTCGGCACACGTTAAGGATCCCCAGATTGGGAAAATTAATCCGGAGCCCGCCTCAGAGCCCAGGTGAAGCTTCAGCGCTATAAATGCCGTAATTTTTTTTAACTTTAAATCTGACATTTCGAACGCCAACCGTTAACCGTGCTCATTGGTTCACATTGAGACCACCGGACAATTCGTATGTGCTCTGTGTAGAGCTTGAACGTTTACCTCAAGCACAGGGAAGCGCCTGCAGAACGCTTTGCAATTGCGAGAAAGACATTGAATACCTGTCCAGGTGAAATTACAGGAAGACCGATCCATGCCTGCGAGGCGCGCAAGCCAGTAGTGACGACCAAAGGCGTCCTCCGTATTTGATGTGTGGGCACGCCAAGTTGTACTACCCCGAAGACGGTCCCAAGCTATGCCAGCGAATCTAGACGGCTTCATTCCTCGCTGGACAAACCAAATCGCCTGAGTTTTCCGTGAGGAATAGCTCTGCAGGAATAGCCTCGCGCCGAGTCAACACACACCCACCCACACCCACACACACCCACCCACCCACCCACACACACACACACACACACACACACACACACACACACACACACACACACACACACACACACACACACACACACGCGCGCGCGCGCGCGCGCGCACGCACGCACGCACGCACGCACACGCACACGCACACGCGCACGAACGCACGCACGCACGCACACACACACACACCACAGTCGATTCCTAACAATGTGCTTAAGAGCACAAGGTCGCCGGTTCGATTCCCGGCCGCGGCGGCCGCTTTTCTGATGGAGGCGAAAATCAAAAACACCTGTGTGTACGAGATTTCGGCGCACGTTAAAGATCCCCAGGTGGTCAAAATTAATCCGGAGCCCTCCACTACGGCGCGCCTCATCGCCTGCGTTGCGTCGGCGCGTTAAACCCTACAATCAATCAATCAACAATGTGCTTAAACTCTCCACTCAAGCCTACACAAGCATTTCGAGGTGAATTTGGTACTACTGGTTGCATTGTATTACTGAAAACGAGATTTTTTTTGTTGTTTTTACGGACGCCTTGTCAGGTTACTGTACGCACATGTGTCAGTGCGCCCTCCCTCGCCTTGGAACTAGGCAAGGTACTAGCACCCTGCACAGGTTTCAGCGTGTGTCAATTTCGCTGTATACGAACGCGGAATCACGGATTATGCAGCAAAGCCCAGCCCTACACAGAGATGTATTATGCAGAAGAAAAAATAACAAGTCGCTGACCGAGGCAAACCAGCCATATTTAACCTCCGAGGTGCATTCGTGTGCAACGAAAGCCTACGCGCATTTCCACTTTTATGGGCCACTTTTATATGTATGTGCACCCAACCCACAGGAGCCCGTAACGCTGTGCTCGTGCTGCTTCTAGCGCGTAAACGCCGCTTGTGTACGTTTAAATCGACTTGCGCGTCTGCGTGCATAGGGAATGCGCCATGAAGTTGTAGGTTACACCGGTACGGCTGTTTTCGCTTATTTTGCATTTGAAGCGCCAGACAGAGCGAGAGAGAGAGAGAGACTTTGCTTAGTTATATTTCGCTTGCCACCATTGGAAAAACCAAATAAACGTAGTAAACTTCACGCTCAAAAATGGTCAGAGAACGAAGACAAATAGGAGAAAAACACTATGAACCTAACAGGAGGAGAAAAAATCCCTAAAACCAACGGCAGTCAGCGTCGAAATGCGGCTGACGCGCGAGCGCAGTCGAACACGGAAATATTGTTTCTACAGACCACTGGGTTCACGGCTCGCGGCATCGAATTGGTGCCGTCTCGTGCACGACCCCTTTCGGTGCCTCCCCGACGTAGTCGAAATGAGCGTTTGGAAAGAAAGAAAGAAAAAGAGAGTAGCCTAAGAACACGCCAGTAACAAGAAACAAGTAAAATAAATGCTTAATTGTGTGTACGTGTGAGTGTTTGTGTGTGTGCACATGTGTGCACGTGTGTGTGCGTGTGAACTGAATCGAATTGAGTTTGTTTCACTACCAAGTTGCAGAACAGACTTGAAAAAAAAAGCCGGTGAAGTATCACGAAGTCCCCTGGCCACCTCATACACGGAGTAACAAAGCAAGCATGAGAGAAGGAAATAAGTAACAGGCGTACTGCAATTTTAATCAATCAATCAATCAATCAATCAATCAATCAATCAATCAATCAATCAATCAATCAATCAATCAATCAATCAAGAGCTTTATTATCACAAGACAGGAAAAATGTTTACAGACTATTTGGACCGATAGCCAGGAGGCTAGTTTCCGGTCCAATACAAAAATACACATACAAATGAGTCGCAGGTATCCGCCAAGGGTCGAAAATAAAGAAAATGAACAGCAAAAGGCAAAGGAAACAAAAATGAAACACAAAGCAGTATGAACATCCACTATAATTACAATCGCATCACTAAACTACAGTCTGTTTATCCGAGTAAAACCTCTTGCAAGACAATTTGAAGTTCCTCGCCGTTTTTACTTTAATAGGTACAGCCCCCCAAATTTTTAATAATATAGAGGGAGCGACGACCGACCGGCATGTCAGCTCCTTATCCCGGTGTTCACCGGCAAAATAGGCGAAGGTACGCGCGCGCGCATAGAACTATCTGTTGTGGGAGCGTCGTCTGCTCGGCTATTCTTCTCAGGACAACACCCCCTGTTTTTCTTATCTTGCAAGACCATTTCGCTACCGCCAAAGGTAGCTAAGCAGCGTGGGGCACGAAGTCATTCAGATTCAGTGGCAGGGAGTGTACCACTCGCAAGTAAACAGCGTAGCAGACGACACACATACAGCAGATATGCTTATGCGCGTGCGCTTTCTCTTGCCTATTTTGCTGCTGAGAGAGAGAGAGAGAGAGAGAGAGAGAGAGAGAGAGAGAGAGAGAGAGAGAGAGAGAGAGAGAGAGAGAGAGAGAGAGAGAGAGAGAGAGAGAGAGAGGGAGGGAGGGAGGGAGAAAGGGAGGGAGGGAGAGATCAAACTTTACTTAAAGCGACCCATGTCCAGGCTGCCGAAAATGGGGTTCTGGTGGGCCTGGAATGCGTTCAGGCGGGAATTCCGCTGGTGTCAGGGCCCCGCACGTGGGCAATGTGCCGGGCGAGGCGAGGCCAAAAAATGGGGCGAAGATCAGGCGGAGGAGCGGCCCAGCTTCCCATGAGTATGGAATGTGGGATGGTAAAAGGTGTGGATGAAGAAAGTGAGGTGATCGCCTGGCGTAAGGACAAGTCCAGTAAGTGTGCTTAACGTCGGGGTAGGCACCACACACCTGACAATGGGGCGTGCCATCTCGGGTCATTATATAGTGAAGAACTGAGCATCGTGATAAAGCTCTGACATGCCGGTCGGTCGTCGCTACCGCTATATTATTAAAAATTTGGGAGGCTGTACATCGTTCCACACATTGGCACCGTAGAATTCAATAATCCTTTCGCCATAAACGTTATGACAGATTAGCAAGTTGGCGTTGGATGCTTGCCTAGTGCTTCGAACAGGGATAGAAAAACGTGTAAGGGCACAGGAAAGTTATGGCTTATAATTGCGTTTACTAGACGAGATATTTTGTATTCCCGAATAGTTGAAAAAGAAAGTACACGCAATTCCTGAAAAATTGTATTGACAGGACGGTTGAATGCGGAAAATGATATTATTCTTAGTGCTCGTCGTAGAAATCGATGTAACGGCGTAAAATATGTTTCATACGTATGCCCCCAGGCTTCCGTACAATAAATAATGTGGCACTGAAATAAAGTGAAGTATAAAGATCGTAACATACTACATGGGAAGAAAGACCGCGCTTTGGTTGATGTGAAACAACTAAACGCAAGTTTTTTACACACCTTTTAGATTTGCTCTTTCGAAGGTAGGTATGAATCAAAGACAACACCCAGATATTTGAAAGAGGTTACATTCTGAATTGGCGTTAACTGACTTTTCAAAAACCATGAATCGATACTGTGCATTTCAGCTAGTATGGTATCTTGCATTTCAGATAGAGAATCAAACCAGAGTGGCTATATTTTATTTATTTATTTATTTAGGTACCTAAATTCGCCCGAGGGCATTACAGTAGGGGGGCATTCACACAAGGCATAAATAATTGCGCCTAACAGTTTCAAATGCTACAGTCGGAAAAAGTTAACAAAGAAGTAATTAAAATGTACAAGCAAACAACAATATGAAAAACAAATAGGCATAAGCACCACAGTTAACAATTGCACGATATGTGGTAAGGACTGCTAGCAAGGCATGAAAGAGGACATAAAAAGTCACAAAACATGGCTTAAAACAGGGCTTATACAAGACAGATGTTTAAAACATTGCAAGAAGGGAAAAGCACAAACGCAGTACTATTCACTAAGTAAATGCTGGGTTAACAATTCAAAAAATTTATCGTCGCTTATCATCCCCATGACGTGTTGCGGAAGGTGATTCCAATGCTTGATGGAACGGGGAAAGAAAGAATTCATAAAAATTGAGGTACGCGCAGCTACTTCTCTTATCTTAAATTGGTGGTCTCGCCGAGTAGATACGTAGTTTGGTGGTAGTAAATATAGATTCCTGGTAACGGCATTGCGATGAAGGTATACATCACGAAGGAAGCAAATGCGAAAACGTGTCCGACGCAAAGAAAGGTTAGGCCAGCCAAGCGAGTTCTTTATTTGAGTAATACTTGTAGGAAACTGGTAATTATGAGTTACAAAACGAGCAGCACGATTCTGAATTGATTCTAGGCGGTCGATAAGGTTTTGAGTGTGGGGATCCCATACAATGCATGCGTACTCGAGTATAGGCCGAATATTTGACAAGTATAGCCGTTCCTTTACTTCCTGAGGTGCGTGTCTAAAATTTCTACGAATGAAGTTAAGAGTTGATGATGCTTTAAAAGACACGGCTTCAATGTGACGGTTCCAGTTTAGATCTGCTGAAAAGATTACTCCTAAATATTTAAATTCGTTTTTTTTGTGGAATGGGCACGTTATTTAAACTGTATTTTGCTGGGAGAGGCACGCGTTTTCTAGAAAATCGAATATGTTGGCATTTACTGGTGTTCAAGGGCATACACCATGTGCAGCACCATGAATGAATTTTGTCGAGATCTGATTGTAGCGCCAATTTATCCGAATGGTCATTAACCTCTCTGTATAAAACGCAGTCATCTGCATAAAGCCTGATTTTTGACTGAATGCCCTGGCCTATATCATTAATAAATATCAGAAATAACAACGGCCCCAGCACTGACCCCTGAGCAACACCAGAAGAAACAGATTTTATGGCTGATTCGGTTCCATTGACAACAACTTTTTGATAGCGTCCATTCAGGTAGCAGTGGAGCCATTGAAGAATAGTTTCGGGTAATCCCAGAAAAGACAGTTTGTGCATAAGAAGTACATGAGAAACCTTATCAAACGCTTTTTGAAAGTCCAGTAATATACAGTCGGTTTCACGGCCACGGTCGTAAGATTGCAAATAACAATGGCCCCAGCACTGACCCCTGAGGAACACCAGAAGAAACAGATTTTATGGCTGATTCGGTTCCATTGACAACAACTTTTTGATAGCGTCCATTCAGGTAGCAGTGGAGCCATTGAAGAATAGTTTCGGGTAATCCCAGAAAAGACAGTTTGTGCATAAGAAGTACATGAGAAACCTTATCAAACGCTTTTTGAAAGTCCAGTAATATACAGTCGGTTTCACGGCCACGGTCGTAAGATTGCAACACGTCATGGGAAAATTCTATCAGCTGAGTGGAGCAAGAATGCTCTACCCTAAAGCCGTGCTGATAATCTACAAAAAAGGAATTATTTTGAAGCTGACGAAAAATGCTCGAATATAATACGTGCTCCAAAATTTTGCAGCATACGCTTGTCAACGAAATCGGTCTATAGTTTGATACGGAGTTACGTGGGCCACTTTTGTGCAACGGGACAATGTTACCAATTTTCCAGTCTTGTGGAAGAATAGAATACGTTAAAGATAAGTTATATAACAACACAAGATACATAGTCAGAACTGGGGCACAAGTCTTAAGTACAATGTTTGGGATACCATCTGGGCCTGGAGCAGCGTTAGCTTTCAGGTTCTGCAGAAGCTTGAGGACCCCGCAACTGTCTACTATAATGTTGGGCATGCTATCATATGAAGGGCATGAGTAGCCGGGCATATCCTGGGGAACAGCCTTTGAAAAAACAGACTCAAAGTAATTATTTAAACAGTTAGCCTTGTCAGCATCAGCAGAAACGGAAACATCATCGTACGTTAGCAATGGAATGCCGGTATTATCTTTACGATTAGAGTTAACAAATTTCCAAAACTCTTTGGGATTATGTTTTATTTTTGAACCAAGAGAGAGGAAAAACTCTTTCTCGGAAGTTATTTCACTATTCACCTGCTCTAGGGCAGCGTGAGTACCTTCTTCCTTCTGCGTATGGTACTTCTTAAATATGCGTTTTCTTTTATTTATTAGAGTTTTTTATTTCCTTTGTGAACCACGGTTTATTTTTCCTTTGTTTAGCTGAAAGTATTTTAAACGGGATATGTAGGTCGATAAGAGTTAAGAGTTTATGTTTGAGCAGTGACCACAGATCATCTATATTGGACGAGGCGCTAAGGGATTCAAATGTTTCAAAGTATTCCTCTAAGGCCAGCGATATGCTACCAAAGGTGCCCCTATCATATAAATAAACTTTTCTAGGTCGAACAACAGGCGTACGAGGACACGTGCAAACTATGCGAGCCGTCACGCGTTCGTGGTCACTAATACCAGGTATGGTTAACACGTCTCGTATTAAATCCGGTGAATTTGCAAATAAAAGGTCAAGAGCGTTGCTTGTGGAAGGAGTGATACGGGTGGGGTTTTCAACAAACTGAAAGAGGCCATGACTGATAATTAAAGGAGCCATGAAGAGAAAACACAAGTTTGGTTCATTTAAAAGATTGTCTCGTTAGAATCATACTGACACCACTTTCAACGTAAACTTCGCTCAAATAAGCTAGATAATTAGGAAAAACGGGAATGGTCATGCGACCCGCCAGCTCATTTCCCGCAACAGAACCTGTGATGTCACATGAGCTAAGCTCTGCGATTGGCGGAGGCTGGCAGAAGCAGACGCAAATTAGGTAGAGCTTACAAACTAGACGAACGAGCGATTTGCGCTTAAATTTAGGGCACATTCTTTACAAAGCAATAAGAATGATGGGACAAACAGTGGAAGTTACGAAAGCACATCTAAACATAGAAGTACTGATGCGTTCTGCTGTTCGTACTGCGCACAGCATGCTTGATTTAGCTGCACAGCACTACGGGGCTTGGGGTTGTCTCAGACGACACTGGCCGACTGACGCAAGCAACGGTGTCTTACGTGACCCCATTTGTCGAGCGAGCACTGTTTCAGGGAATGAATATTTTCTCCCAGAACAAAAACAAGCCAGGTTTAAATGCGGGCAAAAACAAACCAAACGCTTGCCACGGTATGGTGGCGCCATCTAGGTTACGGAACGTAAAGAAACGCGGGAACAAACCAACACCGCTGTACAGGGTGGAGACAACCTTTGAACGGTCCCGTGCCGCCGCAATTGGGCCAACGGGCTCAACGCGTTATTCTTTTCGTTTCCCACGAGACCTAGCAACGCGAAACAGACAATATGATTCAAACTTCTTCAGTAAACCGCGTTGCGGCGATAATTTTAGCGCGGTTTTGACACAATGACTTGCTTCGGCGGCGAGCGAGCTACCGAAAATGGCGGCGCCAGCGTTACGTGTCTCTACCCTGTACGGCGGATGCGTGAATAAAGGTATTCTAGGCTGCAGAGCGGTCGGTTCCTGTGACGTCACTTGGGACCACGAAAACGCACGATTGAGCGGGAAAATCAAAATTTTAACCTAAATTGTTTAATTTCTCAGTGAATAAAGCACCGTTTGTATCCGGACAAGCGCTGGGGGCACTATAAAACACGAAATCTTTCGAATAAAACCAACTTGCATTTTCTCTTCATGGCTCCTTTAAATCACCGAAAGCTTTCAAAAGGGCTGACTGAGACGAAAACATAGGCATTTCATTCCGTCAACAAACAAAAACCAAAAAAGAAGATTGTTACGGCGTAGCCTGTTCTCCGCGTCTTCCGTAGGTCTTCGTAATTCATTTATCTCAGATATCTGTGGCTGCAGCATGTCAGCATCGGGCGGAAGCCTACTCTTCTCTAACGAGGCCACCCGGGCGGAAAGGTCCTGTATCGCCTCTTGAGTTTTCGCGTCTCTGAGTTGAATATTAGCTAATTCAGCCAAAATTTTTTCCTGTCCAGATTCGACTCTGTTAATAGCCTGTAAAACCGCGGAGACGTCAAACGTATCTGTCTGAGTACCAGACTCAGAGACGGGCCCGGGGTTTGATTCAACGTCTTCCGACAGCGCCAAAAGCAAATGTGAAAGTACAACATGGAAGTAAGCAACCACTACATGCACTAAAATCCAATGCAACTGGTCTTTCAAGTCAAGGGGGCACGACACCGCAATGAGAAATCGATTTGACGTTTTTAGACAGCAGCAATCAAGGTAACTAACCTGCAGCAAGAACACTGATGAGAACATTGCGCAGTGAACGGTGCCGTGTCCCGATGGTTGCAGCTCCGGTAGGCGTTTATATACGCCTTCGGCTGTCCCTGGTTTCCAGGCTAGAAGGGCCGTACTGTCCACGTAGGGTGCGCAGGAGGAGGCGCAGAATGAGGCCCCGAGCAACGCCGGGAAGACGGGTAGTGCGCTTGCGTCCAGTTGAAGTTCGCTTGTCGTACATTCGATAAGATAGTTGTCTGAACTTGAAGGCCAGGCACACAAAGGGACCTGCAGCAAGAACACTGATGAGAACATTGCGCAGTGAACGGTGCCGTGTCCAGAGAAATATGGAGAATACTAGAGGATACAGAGTGGCTATAGAGAATACAAACCAGAGTGGTTATAAATGTTAGGTGCAGCAAATTTCTCTATGCTGAATTCGCTACGGTGAATTACACTCGCAGTACGGTGTTAGTGAGAGTGTAATTATTATACACGTGGTGAGCATGTATGGCAACATTCCCTTATACGGGCATCCGTAGGCTTCCATGCACTTCCTTTTCTTATTCGATCACGATCCTTATAAATTCACTATTGTCACTTCTTATCTTTGCATCTCTTTTCTCTCCTCCTCTCTCACTCTGCTTTTTTGTGTGTAGAGGCGTTTTAAATTTTAGAGCCCGCGCACATTATTCTGTCCGTATTGCTCCATTCAGGACAAAACTCAGCTTCCTTTAGTCCAGAACGTAGATTTCGATACTGCATAAGAGGAAGCACCTCCTCCTCCATCAGTAAAGACATCTATTAGGCTTTGGTGCGTTACCTTTAGGGCGTTCAACTTCGCTGTAATACATTTGCCAGCTGCTGTTGCTCCATGGTCACTTGACCCAGTGTTGAAAAGTCCCAGGCTTCAGTTTGCTGGATTTTAACAAAAAAAGAAAAAATCCCGGGCCATCTCCACTAATGTGAAACCTGGGGAGGGGCGAAGCATGCAGTGTATAAGCGTATTCTTGGCGCCTTTGCCAACGGAGATGAAACTGTTTGGGGTTAGAGGTATGAACTTTTCTGTAAAAGGCTCCTGTCTTTAAGCACGAAACGTTCTAGCGCGAGGCGTAAACGAGCGTCCGCGTGTTTTCTTAGTACGCGTTACGACGCGTTCCAGCGCGAGGCATCAACGTGTGTCGCGGCGTTTTATGCAGAAATGCATTATAGTCGGGGGTTGTCGTGCGTCCCTTGGCCGGCGTGCGCAGCGCGTCTGATGATGATTGTGGCATGATGCTCCTAGGGATTGGCCAACCAAACAATCCATCACGAGATAGCTTCGCGTTCAACCACCATCGTCATCTTCCCGTAGGGGAACCGCTGAAGAAGAAGAAGGAGAAGAAGACAGAGCTGCGAAGAGGAGGGCTGCGTGAGTTTTGGCTACCGTTATCCTCCTCGGCCGGCGCATCTTCCCGATCTGAACCCGGTCGAAGAGCGGCGCAGCGCGTCTGATGATGATTGTGGCATGATGCCCCTAGGGATTGGCCAACCAAACAATCCATCACGAGATAGCTTCGCGTTCAACCACCATCGTCATCTTCCCGTAGGGGAACCGCTGAAGAAGAAGGAGAAGAAGACAGAGCTGCGAAGAGGAGGGCTGCGTGAGTTTTGGCTACCGTTATCCTCCTCGGCCGGCGCATCTTCCCGATCTGAACCCGGTCGAAGAGCGGCGCAGCGCGTCTGATGATGATTGTGGCATGATGCCCCTAGGGATTGGCCAACCAAACAATCCATCACGAGATAGCTTCGCGTTCAACCACCATCGTCATCTTCCCGTAGGGGAACCGCTGAAGAAGAAGAAGGAGAAGAAGACAGAGCTGCGAAGAGGAGGGCTGCGTGAGTTTTGGCTACCGTTATCCTCCTCGGCCGGCGCATCTTCCCGATCTGAACCCGGTCGAAGAGCGGCTCATCGCGCCTCGACTCCCCTTCATGAGCATCAGGCGGCTGACTCGAGGCAACGGGCAGTTTGGAATCAAGGGACAGGCGGTGAACGTGCCCATCGACGTATCGAAGGTTGTGCGGTGCCTTCCTCGCATGGTACCCGAGGACGTTGCGTTCGACGTTCACATCAAGCGGAGGCTGATGAGTCCGGCAACGTACAAGCGCGGGTTGGTGAAGCGCGGCCACATCCTGGCTTGGATCAAGCACCTGGAACACACCCCGCTGTATCGCGCCATCAACGTTCGGGTCGATTGGAGTCGGCTCGATCACTTCTATGACGGCGGCGAACGAGAGGAACCGCAGGAAGACGACGTCGATGATGCTGACGGTGAGTTCGAAACGATTCCCGACGACTTTGACGTGAACGATCCTCTGCAGTTGGCGGTTGCGTTAAACGCGGTCTCGAAGACGCTTCTCTATAACGAAGCGGAAATGACGGGTGTGGGAAAAGAAAAAAATAAATGATTACGCTCACACTCTCGCCTCTCTCTTCGCCATTAATCGCATCACACTCATCGGTGCACCCAATGCATTTCTGCATCCTCACAATCCCCCTCGGGGAGGTGCGGGGATTTTTTAGTACGCGTTACGAAGCGATCTAGTGCGAGGCGTAAGCGAATGCCCCGGTGTTTCTTAGTACGCGTTACGACCTAGCGCGAGGCGTAAACGAGTGCCCCGGTGTTTTAGTACCATGACTACGTGAGACGACGGCTACGACGGCGACATTAGACGCCAACAGCCCGATCACCTAAGGGGCTTCGCCCCTAAAAGTAATGAACAGTAGAGAATAAGCAGCCGTGAACACTACATATAAGATAGTCAAATTATCGACCACGCAGGAAGCAGCCGTGAGCTACGTAATCGTGTCTCTTAGTGCGGGAACTAGACGTAAACGACAGTCAAGAGCTTGATCCGCTTTCTTCCGTTCAGTGAAGCGCGCGTCGACGTGGGCCACTTAGACGAAACAAATAAAAAAAAGCTGAAACCATCGCCACACGCCCAGCTCATTCCTCTGGACGCAGCGGGCCACTCGAGGTCACGGCCAAGCACGCTGGACCTGTAGACCTGCGGCGCTTCTTCGAAACCAACTCACTCCCACCCGAGTGCAGCGTACAGGCGGCTATCGCAGTGCACGGGGCGGGACCCCGTTTCTTCTTTGCGGGCATTGTTCTCCTCCCATGGTTTCTCTCGAAGGGTAGCTTTGTGGGAGTCGGGGGGGCTTATTCTCGTGCCCTTCTCGCGGCGGTGTCCACCGCCAGAACAGCCGGGACACAATGGCCGTACTGCGCACACGCGACTTCGAAACGGGATCACTGGGCCAGCACGTTTCCGACACCTTTTCGAGCGCCGAACGCGCCTCGCTCGCTCCACAAAAAGGAAGAGAATAAGCCCCCCTGCGTAATGAAGAAGATGGCGCGGCGACCTCCCCTCCTGGCGGTCGTCGTCATCAGCGGCGGCGACTGCTTCTCTGGGTCAGTACTCCTGGCGCGGGAAGGAAGTCGCTTGCCCCGGCACTGGCACACAGCGAGCAGGACGCACGCCGCTTCCTGCGAGAACGAGGCGCGCGCGACGACGCTATCTCTCGTTACGGCTCAATGGCCGCCGTGTCTGGAGCGGCGCGAGCGACCAGAAAAGCCGTCTGCTAACAGCGCGCGCCGGAGGTGTACGCGCAGACGGTAGTTGCGGGACGAAAAGAAGAAAAAAAGACGTAGAAAGAGGAACAGGTTTGAGGTTTTGATGCTCCGTTCGCTTGATAGCTCGCTTAAGTAGTCGTTTGGTGCAGACACAGAGCACAAGCAGCACTGTGCGAAATGCGGGAGATGGACTGATATGGTGCGTATCTGGCGGGCATGTTGTGTTAGCGAGGGCGAACGCACGCTCGGGCAGTTACGCCAGTTGTATACTAATGCGCGTCGATTCGCGGCGCACTTCTTTTGAGCCAGAGCGCGCCAAAACTTCCTTTGTTGGCGGCCCGGCGTGTTACCGTTGGCCTTGAACTTCGCGGAAAAGGGCCCGGGAAGCTTCCGCCTCGTGTTTGCCGGTAAAGTAAAAACCTGACATTCGCGTTCATTGTACGTTTGAGCCCAGGAAAAGAGGGTGGAGGGGTGTTAATAGACACGAAGAAATGTGTGTGAACAAACGGGACTGTCGTATAAATGTCGTATACACCTACGTGGGCGTATTCATCATTTTTCTTCAGCTGGTCAAGGTAGACTGAACAGACACTTGGCTGGATATAGTTATTCAAGCGTGGCGTGAGTCCCTCAAAACCGCATTTCAGGCCTGTTAAGCCGGTGCATCGGCATTCAGCACAGGCGCGACGGACACAGAATGAAACAAAACACAGGCAGCGTGATTAGCCGCAACGCGTTGCTGTCTGATGTGCTACGCTGAATATGTAGGCCTGCTTGCATCAAAAAAGAAACAGCTACAAAGAGGTAAATTGCTGTATATATTAGAAGAAAGAAAGGAAGAATCAGCAGCAAACCGAGAGGAAAAGAATGGGCTCATTCTTAAACACATGAGCCTTAAAGTCGTCCGTGATTGATACCGTAGGCCTCCGGCTACTGCACGGCCCCAATGCACGCCAAAACATGCATTGCGGTTTGATGAGACCCAACTGGTTAAATGGACGTTTATCTGTCAGGACGTATTTTATTCATTTATTTATTTGATGGAGGGGTGGGGCGGTACGTTCCCCAACCTCCCCCAGAAAAATAGGGGGAGAGTATAGACGGGGGGGGAGCAATAGCAATTAAAAAACAACAAAAATTGTTTTAAAATACAGCAAAAACAAAAACTAAACCCAGTTCCGCCCAGTGTGAGATCTGCTAAAACAGCGGAGCTGTGGGTTGTCTCTATGAAGATTCCGCTCGGCTTCGGCTTCTTTCTTTTTAAAGTCTTCTTAGTGGCTAATTGTCATATAGTCATTTGTGTCCGCAAACTTCTGCTAAAGCAACAGTCACACCCGTTTTCTGTAACCATACTCCATCTGTAGATGGCCGTGTAGACAGCAGACAGTAATTTCGTATCGTGTATAGCTTTACTGTGAACTAATTATTTCAAGTAAATAAAACTCGGCATAATTTTAGATTCGGCTTAGCGGCTAATCATTACATAATTTGTTTCCGGATACTCTTGGTAACTCAAGGGTTAGAGCGGTTTTCTGTAATCGCGCTCCCTCAGTAGATGGCCATGCTTCCCTGTGCAACACAAAATGTGGAAAAGCCAGCTTACGAAGACCAAGCTTACAGCGATCCCCTTAAAATGGTCTTCACCTCCAAACACATGTGCATTGCTGGGAAGGCAGGTTTTAAGGGAATACTTTTTCAGGGGCAATATCAGCCGTCTTATAACGAGATATAAAGGCCCTAGGACATTTATTTTGTTTTTGACAAGATTTTTTTTCGATACCGGGAACCGGTTTTTGTGCGGTGGAGAAACCAGTTCCAGAGAAAGCATGACACGACACCAGCAGGGACTGTCGTCAAGGCCAGCCCCAGAATAGCTCGGCTGTTAAAACTCTGAAATGCAGCAGACGTACTCTAATAATCTTCCGATTGCTTTATTCAGTCCTTATCTAGTATAAAAGAACTAGCGAACGAATGTAAGCTCACGCAGTAAAAAATATATATATATATGCGTAGACGTAAAGCGTAAGCTAGCCATCACTCGTACTTTATCTCAAAAATAGCTTCTATATCTCAAGAATCTGCGGCGCGATGCCGAGTATCTGTTTGTGACCAGCGCCGATTATGCAGATATATTGCTTCCAGTAAAAATAAATTTAGATGTGAGTAGTGCCTTCATTGTTCATCCCTCAACCTTCGACCGCGTCCTTTTTGCGCCTTTTTAAAGATGAACTTAAACCAAGTTGCCAAGCTCTCTGTTTTGATGTCAACCAAGGCCTTGACTGGGCGCGCATTGGGCGTGCCCGACCACTGTGTGTGCCAACATGAATAGCGCATGCAGTGCTTCACAGGCTGCACAGACGACGACAGTATGACGACAAGCTTTTCAAAGCGAAAGCTTTCTTAGTGGGACTGGCAGCGTCCTGTCAAACAACTAATGCATTTTCTCCATACACCGGTTGGTCGACAGAAAATCTTTGATAAGATCTCTGGACACAGGGTGCGTGCGGAAAATTGATATTCCACTGTGCCAATACGGTTACTTGAAGATCGCGAAAACGGAATAGTTCTAGATACGACAATACACACATCGATTACGAAGAATGAGTGCAGTAGTACACATTTATCTCATTAACACCGTATCGGAATACATTTAGACCGTTCGTAGATGCGCGTACTTAGCGTGCGAAAAATCGTCGCATGGGTTCGTTCTTCGTTTCCGATTTCCGTCTTTAAAGGCTTGACGGTCGATTGGACGCACTTTCAGCGAAGGCTTTGACGCACTTTTGACGCAGTTTAGATGTGAAAAAAGCTTTCTCTCTTCTCTCAGCTTTCATTGGGAACAGATGAAACAGTTTTCATTCATTCGTTTATTTACTGTTACTGCGACCTTTTGCAAGACCTTGGAAGGGGGTTGGGGGGGTTTACAAAGAAGAACCACAAAGGGCAAGTGGCAAACAGCAAATAAAAAGCACAAAGCACAGACAATCATTTTTGCAAGCACAATATAGCAAATATTACTGTAACGAAACTTTAAAACACGGCAATGAGTCTTGCGTAACACCTACGCCATTTAGGTCATTCTATTCTGTTGATTGTCGTAAGGAAAAAGAATATTTGAAACAATTTGTCCATGGTTGTAGCAGTGGTATAGTGAGATTGTGACTCGGTCTTGCCGCATAACCAGATGAGACTTGAAAAATATGTACTGTGTCAACATCCCAGTAAGCATTTACTGTTAGAAAAAAAGAGAGAAGACATCTTAATCGATCTATTCAGTTTTAAACCTGAACTGCCGGAAATTTGATTCTGATAAGGTTACTAATTGAAAAAGATTCATACTAGTCACGAATAAAAGTACGGATATTTTTTGCTGTCTTTTTACTTTTGAATATCCATTTTAATATACAGGTCCCAGATGATCACCAGATAGTAGAGGATCACCAGATAGCCTTGTATAGAGGAAATTGCGTTGCAGACGAGAAGACGAACAGGAAGTGCAGTCGATTTTAATAAGCGCACTAGGAAATACGAATCAAATTCCTTTTCATAGGGAAAAATGGTTAACACGTGAAGTTTGTACTATGCAAACTGAATCAGTTCCGAAGTCCAAAGCCCACTTCAACTCAGCCCAAGTCTAAAGCCAACGTCCAACCTTGCTTACAGAACCGTGTGTACTGCCAAGCTATATTTTGCGCATTAAAAGGTTCGTTAGGAAGGCATTCCATCGTTGTGGTATGGTGTATGATTGATGTACCCTTTGTGAAACCCATTCTGTAAAGTTGGCTTTTCTGCAGTGTGTTTAGAGTTGGCTTTCCTAGAGTGTAGTTTATGCGCCTTTTCTGAAACCCATTCTGTAAAGTTGGCTTTTCTGCAGTGTGTTTAAAGTTGGCTTTTCTGGAGTGTAGTTTATGTACCCTTTGTGAAACCCATTCTGTAAAGTTGGCTTTTCTGCAGTTTGTTTAGAGTTGGCTTTCCTGGAGTGTAGTTTATGCACCTTTTCTGAAACCCATTCTGTAAAGTTGGCTTTTCTGCAGTGTGTTTAAAGTTGGCTTTTCTGCAGTTTGTTTAGAGTTGGCTTTCCTGGAGTGTAATTTATGTACCCTTTGTGAAACCCACTCTGTTAAGTTGGCTTTTCTGTCGTGTGTTTAAAGTTGGCTTTTCTGGAGTGTAGTTGATGTACCCTTCATGAAACCCATGCTGTAAAGTTAGCTTTTATGCAGTTGGCTTTTCTGGAGTGCAGTTTATGTACCCTTTGTGAAACACATTCTCTAAAGTTGGCTTTTCTGCAGTGTGTTTAAAGTTGGCTTTCCTGGAGTGTCGTATATGCACCCTTTGTGAAACCCATTCTGTAAAGTTGTGTTTTCTGCTATGTGTTTAAATATGGCTTTCCTGGAGTGTAGTTGATATACCCTTTGTGAAACCCATTCTATATAGTTCGCTTTCCTGTAATTTTTAAAGTTGGATTTTCTGGGGTGTAGTTGATGTACCATTCGTGAAACCCATTCTGTAAAGTTGGGTTTTCTGCAGTGTGTTTAAAGTTGGCTTTTCTGGAGTGTAGTTTATGTACCCTTTGTGAAACCCATTCTGTAAAGTTGGGTTTTCTGCAGTGTGTTTAAAGTTGGCTTTCCGGGAGTGTAGTTGATATACCCTTTGTGAAACCCATTCTATAGAGTTCGCTTTTCTGTAATTTTTAAAGTTGGATTTTCTGGGGTGTAGTTGATGTACCCTTCGTGAAACCCATTCTGTAAAGTTAGCTTTTATGCAGTGTGTTTAAAGTTGGCTTTTTTGGAGTGTACTTTATGTACCCTTTGTGAAACCCATTCTGTAAAGTTGGGTTTTCTGCAGTGTGTTTAAAGTTGGATTTTCTGGAGTGTAGTTTATGTACCCTTTGTGAAACCCATTCTGTAAAGTTGGGTTTTCTGCTGTGTGTTTAAAGTTGGCTTTCCTGGAGTGTAGTTTATGCACCCTTTGTGAAACCCATTCTGTAAAGTTGTGTTTTCTGCTATGTGTTTAAAGATGGATTTCCTGGAGTGTAGTTGATATACCCTTTGTGAAACCCATTCTATATAGTTCGCTTTTCTGTAATTTTTAAAGTTGGATTTTCTGGAGTGTAGTTGATGTACCATTCGTGAAACCCATTCTGTAAAGTTGGGTTTTCTGCAGTGTGTTTAAAGTTGGCTTTCCGGGAGTATAGTTGATATACCCTTTGTGAAACCCATTCTATAAAGTTCGCTTTTCTGTAATTTTTAAAGTTGGATTTTCTGGGGTGTAGTTGATGTACCCTTCGTGAAACCCTTCTGTAAAGTTAGCTTTTATGCAGTGTGTTTAAAGTTGGCTTTTTTGGAGTGTAGTTTATGTACCCTTTGTGAAACCCATTCTGTAAAGTTGGGTTTTCTGCAGTGTGTTTAAAGTTGGATTTTCTGGAGTGTAGTTTATGTACCCTTTGTGAAACCCATTCTGTAAAGTTGGGTTTTCTGCAGTGTGTTTAAAGTTGGCTTTCCTGGAGTGTAGTTGATATACCCTTTGTGAAACCCATTCTATAAAGTTCGCTTTTCTGTAATTTTTAAAGTTGGATTTCCTGGGGTGTAGTTGATGTACCCTTCGTGAAACCCATTCTGTAAAGTTAGCTTTTATGCAGTGTGTTTAAAGTTGGCTTTTTTGGAGTGTAGTTTATGTACCCTTTGTGAAATCCATTCTGTAAAGTTGGCTTTTCTGCAGTTTGTTTAGAGTTGGCTTTCCTAGAGTATAGTTTATGTGCCTTTTCTGAAACCCATTCTGTAGAGTTGACTTTTCTGCAGTGTGTTTAAAGTTGGCTTTTCTAGAGTGTTTTAAAGTTGGCTTTTTTGGAGTGTAGTTTATGTACCCTTTGTGAAACCCACTCTGTTAAGTTGGCTTTTCTGCCATGTGTTAAAAGTTGGCTTTCCTGGAGTGTAGTTGATATACCCTTTGTGAAACCCATTCTATAAAGTTTTCTATAAAGTTCGCTTTTCTGTAATTTTTAAAGTTGGATTTTCTGGGGTGTAGTTGATGTACCATTCGTGAAACCCATTCTGTAAAGTTGGCTTTTCTGTCGTGTGTTTAAAGTTGGCTTTTCTGGAGTGTAGTTTATGTACCCTTTGTGAAACCCATTCTGTAAAGTTGTGTTTTCTGCCATGTGTTAAAAGTTGGCTTTCCTGAAGTGTAGTTGATATACCCTTTGTGAAACCCATTCTATAAAGTTCGCTTTTCTGTAATTTTTAAAGTTGGATTTTCTGGGGTGTAGTTGATGTACAATTCGTGAAACACATTCTGTAAAGTTGGCTTTTCTGTCGTGTGTTTAAAGTTGGCTTTTCAGGAGTGTAGTTTATGTACCCTTTGTGAAACCCATTCTGTAAAGTTAGCTTTTATGCAGTGTGTTTAAAGTTGGCTTTTTTGGAGTGTAGTTTATGTACCCTTTGTGAAACCCATTCTGTAAAGTTGGTATTTCTGCAGTGTGTTTAGAGTTGGCTTCCCAGGAGTGTAGTTTATGCGCCTTTTCTGAAACCCATTCTGTAAAGTTAGCTTTTATGCAGTGTGTTTAAAGTTGGCTTTTTTGGAGTGTAGTTTATGTACCCTTTGTGAAACCCATTCTGTAAAGTTGGGTTTTCTGCAGTGTTTAAAGTTGGATTTTCTGGAGTGTAGTTTATGTACCCTTTGTGAAACCCATTCTGTAAAGTTGGGTTTTCTGCAGTGTGTTTAAAGTTGGCTTTCCTGGAGTGTAGTTGATATACCCTTTGTGAAACCCATTCTATAAAGTTCGCTTTTCTGTAATTTTTAAAGTTGGATTTCCTGGGGTGTAGTTGATGTACCCTTCGTGAAACCCATTCTGTAAAGTTAGCTTTTATGCAGTGTGTTTAAAGTTGGCTTTTTTGGAGTGTAGTTTATGTACCCTTTGTGAAATTCATTCTGTAAAGTTGGCTTTTCTGCAGTTTGTTTAGAGTTGGCTTTCCTGGAGTATAGTTTATGTGCCTTTTCTGAAACCCATTCTGTAGAGTTGACTTTTCTGTAGTGTGTTTAAAGTTGGCTTTTCTGGAGTGTTTTAAAGTTGGCTTTTTTGGAGTGTAGTTTATGTACCCTTTGTGAAACCCACTCTGTTAAGTTGGCTTTTCTGCCATGTGTTAAAAGTTGGCTTTCCTGGAGTGTAGTTGATATACCCTTTGTGAAACCCATTCTATAAAGTTTTCTATAAAGTTCGCTTTTCTGTAATTTTTAAAGTTGGATTTTCTGGGGTGTAGTTGATGTACCATTCGTGAAACCCATTCTGTAAAGTTGGCTTTTCTGTCGTGTGTTTAAAGTTGGCTTTTCTGGAGTGTAGTTTATGTACCCTTTGTGAAACCCATTCTGTAAAGTTAGCTTTTATGCAGTGTGTTTAAAGTTGGCTTTTTTGGAGTGTAGTTTATGTACCCTTTGTGAAACCCATTCTGTAAAGTTAGCTTTTATGCAGTGTGTTTAAAGTTGGCTTTTTTGGAGTGTAGTTTATGTACCCTTTGTGAAACCCATTCTGTAAAGTTGGTATTTCTGCAGTGTGTTTAGAGTTGGCTTCCCTGGAGTGTAGTTTATGCGCCTTTTCTGAAACCCATTCTGTAAAGTTGGCTTTTATGCAGTGTGTTTAAAGTTGGCTTTTTTGGAGTGTAGTTTATGTACCCTTTGTGAAACCCATTCTGTAAAGTTGGGTTTTCTGCAGTGTGTTTAAAGTTGGCTTTTCTGGAGTGTAGTTGATGTACCCTTCGTGAAACCCATGCTGTAAAGTTAGCTTTTATGCAGTAGGCTTTTCTGGAGTGCAGTTTATGTACCCTTTGTGAAACCCATTCTCTAAAGTTGGCTTTTCTGCAGTGTGTTTAAAGTTGGCTTTCCTGGATTGTAGTTTATGCACCCTTTGTGAAACCCATTCTGTAAAGTTGTGTTTTCTGCTATGTGTTTAAAGATGGCTTTCCTGGAGTGTAGTTGATATACCCTTTGTGAAACCCATTCTATATAGTTTGCTTTTTTGTAATTTTTAAAGTAGGATTTTCTGGGGTATAGTTGATGTACCATTCGTGAAACCCATTCTGTAAAGTTGGGTTTTCTGCAGTGTGTTTAAAGTTGGCTTTCCGGGAGTGTAGTTGATATACCCTTTGTGAAACGCATTCTATAAAGTTCGCTTTTCTGTAATTTTTAAAGTTGGATTTTCTGGGGTGTAGTTGATGTAACCTTCGTGAAACCCATTCTGTAAAGTTAGCTTTTATGCAGTGTGTTTAAAGTTGGCTTTTTTGGAGTGTAGTTTATGTACCCTTTGTGAAATCCATTCTGTAAAGTTGGCTTTTCTGCAGTTTGTTTAGAGTTGGCTTTCCTGGAGTATAGTTTATGCACCTTTTCTGAAACCCATTCTGTAAAGTTGACTTTTTTGCAGTGTGTTTAAAGTTGGCTTTTCTGGAGTGTTTTAAAGTTGGCTTTTTTGGAGTGTAGTTTATGTACCCTTTGTGAAACCCACTCTGTTAAGTTGGCTTTTCTGCCATGTGTTAAAAGTTGGCTTTCCTGGAGTGTAGTTGATATACCATTTGGGAAACCCATTCTATAAAGTTCGCTTTTCTGTGATTTTTAAAGTTGGATTTTCTGGGGTGTAGTTGATGTACCATTCGTGAAACCCATTCTGTAAAGTTGGCTTTTCTGTCGTGTGTTTAAAGTTGGCTTTTCTGGAGTGTAGTTTATGTACCCTTTGTGAAACCCATTCTATAAAGTTCGCTTTTCTGTAATTTTTAAAGTTGGATTTTCTGGGGTGTAGTTGATGTACCATTCGTGAAACCCATTCTGTAAAGTTGGCTTTTCTGTCGTGTGTTTAAAGTTGGCTTTTCTGGAGTGTAGTGTATGTACCCTTTGTGAAACCCATTCTGTAAAGTTGCGTTTTCTGCAGTGTGTTTAAAGTTGGATTTTCTGCAGTGTAGTTTATGTACCCTTTGTGAAACCCATTTTGTAAAGTTGGTATTTCTGCAGTGTGTTTAAGATTGGATTTTCTGGGGTGTAGTTGATGTACCATTCGTGAAACCCATTCTGTAAAGTTGGCTTTTCTGTCGTGTGTTTAAAGTTGGCTTTTCTCGAGTGTAGTTTATGTACCCTTTGTGAAACCCATTTTGTAAAGTTGGTTTTTCTGCAGTCTGTTTAAAATTTGCCTTCTTTGGGTGTAGTTTATGTACCCTTTGTGAAACCCATTGTGTAAAGTTGGCTTTCCTGCAGCCAGTTCAATCCTGTGCTACGCGGCCATGTCAAAGGCCTTCGGAAGGCCTTCGAACCAGTTGTACATCGAGTGCCCCACTGAAAATTCATAAGGTGCACTTTCAAGTGAGCGTTCAACTTACAATTTAAAGTTTTGTAGCACAAGCATTACTTGGACGTTAACGCCGTCATTGAGGAATAGAAAGCTTTGCTTTCAAAATGTTTACAAAGTGATTTAGCCGCTACAAAATTTACATGTTTTGACAAGAATATATTGTTTGCAGCGCAGAAACCAATATGTTTTATACGCTATTTCCGAGAGAAAAATATCCGAGAGAAAAGTCGGTAGGTGTTCTGCATGATGAGACGGGTGACTCGAGAAGGCTTGCTGCCAGCGTTGGTGATGGAGGGCTCGTTCCCCTACCCGCAGTGGCGAAGGTGGAAGGCGTAGCTTTTTTAGGCGGTTTTTGCTGGCCGTGGGGTGGTTCAGGCTGCAAAGTTGGCGCTTGGGGCTGCAGTCATGGTCAGTCGTGTCGGGATTCGGGCAGACATCCTGCCTATATATATATGACCTAGCTCCCCACAGAGGGAGCAGCACTGCCCTGTTTGGCGGTATGGTCGGCATCGAGTGAAAAGTCCATACGCCTTGTAGAATGGTACGTGGATGCCCTCGAATGTGACCACTGCCGACGTAGAGTTGCCTAGCATTCGGGAATGTAGTATGCGTGGTCCGTTGGTTGCCAGGATTTGGTGCCATTTGGTCAGTGGTGGTGCCCAGTTCCAGTCCGTAAATTACTCCACGGATTGTCCGAGGGATCGGCTTTAGGTAAGGTAGAACAATTCGTAAGTCGTTGCCCCCAGCTGAACTGTGGATATTTCGCTCAAAGCCACAGCGCACTTTTCTTCAGGTGTGCTGGCGGCAATTAAATTTTGTGGGGCTTGAATCTGCACAGTAACTTGGGCGTAGAAAATGTGTTGTGGAATGTTACTTGCTTGTAGCAAGCTCCAAGAAATTTGGCGGTCAGTGCAAGTAGCAACTCGTAGCCCAGTTCGGGGTCGAAAAAAAACCTTGTAATTGGTGTCGGGTAGTCGGGGAAAGTATTTGAAAAAAAATTTACGCGTTTGGATTCGTTCTGCACAAACAATAAATTAATCTCAACCCATCAGTATGGTTTTCGCAAAGGCAATGTCAACGGAACTCGCTTATTAAAACAAAAATAAATTATGATTAGGTCATCCTAAGATGAAGGGTTAGTTATGGGCGTGTTCGTACATTTTCGGAGGCATTTGACTGTCTCAATCACCGCACACTTTTAGTCAAGCTCGAACACTATGGAATACGTGGTCCGCCTTCTCGACTTTTGCAGTCGTATATCACAGATCGAGCTCAATCAGTAGTGATTCACCGCGAAGATTCAACTTCGCAGCTTTTGACCGCTGGTGTTCCTCAGGGAAGCTTATTAGGCCCGCTATTCTTTATTATATATCAACTATATTGCGAACATTAGCGATCAAGGTTCCATGACACGAGCTTATTTGTTCAATCTGGCAGCACCGGTAAATTGTGTGATATAGTAAAACGAGAGGTGGTATATAATTTATGTATGAACTACCTAGTTAGACATAAACACCTGACAAACTATGGTAGCCAAACTATACATAATCAAATTGTATCTCTATGCAACAGTAATCTTTCTGTAATTGATGAAGCTCATAACTATAAAACTGTCTGGCAATACAAAATGACTAAAAATTATAAAACACAGATTCACCTTCACGAGCTTATATTGCATTTTAACAACCCTGGCACCCTATTAGTGCCGACTTCTTTGTGCGCACACTTGGGAAAACGTGGGGTTGTAGCTTGGTCTGTTGGATTTCTCCATTGTCCGTAAAACGACGGCTAGAGACGCGGAAGTGCGGCTTCAGCTCACAGGCACCTGGGCTGTTACTTTAGAAAAAAAGGAAGCACGAAGCTTCCGCTTGCAGAAATCGTTTTCAAACTGTCACATTTCCACGACCACACAGAACACCTGCGTAGGTGCCTCTTCGATCAACTGTATCCAATTGTCCCGGCGTAGGAATGAATCGTACGACCAGCTTCCGAAGATGTTAACGCAACCAACGACCCAGAATGTCTGCCTAGACTTCGCTTCAGCGGACATATTCACGCCCAACACTTAAACATTGCGAGCACCGGGCAAACTTGACAAAATCAACAACGGGCTGTGCACTCCAATGTGCCGGCCCATTCCGGCAACGAGGGGAGCGCCGAAGGGCGGCGTCACCCTTTCAGCTTCTCGGTACTTATGCACGCGCGCACACACACACACGCGCACGCACGCACACATACACCTGGATATTGCAGAATTTTATCACGAAAGTGTTTTATTCCCGCATAGACGAAGATTTCGCTGACGTCATATCCGTCACGGAATTGACGCCAGTACAACGAAGCAAGCGGCCTGTAAAGGGTGCACCTCTGCACAGAGGGTATTCTTACGGGGAAGCAACTTAAGAACAAAAGAGTACGTTATACTTTGGGTTGTTCGTTACAGGTTTTATATTTTAACACGAAAGTGTTTTATGCTGCGATACCCAAGATTTTACTGACGCCATATCGGTCACGGAAATGACGCCAGTACACCTTCGCCGAAGGGACCACCCAGCAGGACGTCGCTCGCCAAGCACACCCACAAGACAGCCGCCGACCCGCAAATCATGCTCAGCTGCAGATTTCGCTGCACATTTCACTTTCGTGTTTAACCACAGTTTTTTTTCTTCCTGTAACAGTCCACGTACCCTTATCACTGCCTAATAATAGCCTTATCAGGGCCTGGAAATAGCGAGCAATTTTACTTAGCCAAAGAATGTTTCGTGTTTAAAGACAATTGTTGAAGATGAATGATGATGAGTAACGTTTATTGTAGCCGAAAAAATAAACTATAAAGAAAGAAATGTGGGTGGCATCTTTCTAGTCCGGAAAGCCTCAGGCCGCAGCCGCCGCCCTAGCCCGGGAGATCAGGTTGACCTGATCTTGGAACCGAGCACTGGTCAGCCCGCATTCCCACTGCTCCCGGGAGGGGGAAGGGAGAGCATTAGGACGGTAGGGCATTTCCACCCGAACAGATGCGTGGCAGTGGGTGTGTGGAATTTGGGGCAGTCGTATGGATATATTTCGTCGGGGATATGTGATGCAGGACGGTCGAGTTGAAGTAAGTCTGTGTTTGAAGCTGGCGCCACAGGCGGGCGTTGCTAGTATTGCGGGAAGGATAAGGAAGGGGGTAGACGAGGCGTCTCTGGTGGTAATGTTGGGGGACGTCAGTGAAAGATCGTTATTTAAACTCTATTAATTCGAACTTCGAAGTAAATTCGAAGTGACGCCCTGGTCCCGGCAGAGCCCTGTATATTTCAATGGGGGAAATCTCTCGATAATTCGAGCGCGTCGGTATCAAGAACGGTTAATTGGAACTGGGATCCCCTGGTTTCCATCGTTCCTCGCACAAGAACTCGGCCCAGAGTGATTACAATATGCTGAAAATCCAAACCAAATCAAATTTACCAGAAATGCAAAATAACGCAACAAAAAACAGCGTAGCGCGCGCGCTACGCTGCTGCGACAGCTTAGTTTGTACCCGCTTCGGGCGCCACGCCGCTGGCGCCAGTGGTCCTTCCACGCCTAATTCGCGATAGCGAGTCCAGAGGTGGCTTCTTCGTGTTCTGCTCGCGCAGTGCGGCGCGATGTTCATTCATTGTAGCGACCACCCGCTAATTCAAACTCCGCTTAATTCGAACTATTTTATGGTCCCCTTCGAGTTCAAATTAACAAGCTTTCAATGTATCTGCTGGGGACATAAAGGTCGAGGGAAAGAAAGGTCAGAGTCACGTCATCTGTCCCCTTCGGGAACGCCCGGAGTATCACGGGCGGCGGCGTGCCGCGTGCGCCGCCTCGTACCCGAGGAGGAAGGCGTGACCCGTAGCCCAGACTTCAGAGTCGCATTGCGTCGAAGCAGTTGCCGGGCGGGAATTGGGCCTCTAAGTTTCAACACGAATAATTCTCTTAAGTAATTCCGGTTTCGATGGGTTCGCTGCAAGGCTGGCTGCATGTCTGGCCCATAACCGACTTGCCTGTAAAGGCTGCTCCACAGTACAAAGGGTGTGAAGACGGTGGTGAAGCAAACGTCAGCATTAGAGAGTTGTAGCAGAGCGGAGAAACGGTTCCGGTACGGTACCCGGTAAACGTGCGCATGCACTCAACCGGGTTTTCCCCCTCTGCGCACGCGCAGTGGCGCCGGTCGCCTACCAGGTACCGTATCGGGACCGCTTCACCGCTCTGCTATAACTTCCTATTAATGGGAAGAATAGCCCCCCTCCCCCATTTGCACTGCTCGAACTCGTAGTCGTAGTGAAGGATTAATTTTCTGCTACGGTCCAGGAATCCTTATCTTAGGATGCTTGAGATGTAAGAGCAAGTAGTTTTCTTAAGCCAAAGGTAGCTCCGTTAGAGATAGTGAACGGAGATGAATGCTGCGTGTAATTTTGGCAGTTTTTTAGAAAAGCTAAGTGGAGTACCTCTACACCTGATAGGCTGAGTCATGTCCCCAGCAATATATAAAAAAAACTGCATCACAGCGCGCATGATGTTCCTCGAAGGCGGCTAAATAGTGGGCGACACCACATCACCACGCCTCTCTCTCTCTCTCTCTCTTTTTTGAAGGTGGCAGATTCGCGGGACGTTGTTTCACTTATTCGCGTGATGGCTCTCGATTTGCACTGTGCACCATAGAGCCGAGACGACAGATTGCAGGCTTAGATGTTGAACCATATGGCACTGGCCCTCCTGTGTACAGGCCAAAAAAAAAACCGCTGCTCTAAACCAGAAACCCCCACAACACCCGGACGACCTTACCTGAGCAGCGTAAGTTGGATGAGGATGGATGAGTTTTGATTGCTCTGGGTCGAGCACCTCTGTGCAACGTACCCAGGAGAATTGGTAGCTGGTACCAGCTGGTTTATGGTTGAATTCCCAGCTTGGACCAGCTAAGACCGCTGTGCCCAGCTGAAAATTTAACCATAAACCAGCTGGGACCAGCTACCATTTTCGCTTGGTACCCCCCATTCCATCTGAAAACGGTAAGGCGCTTCCCTCGCCAGCCAAAGCGCGTCCGCAAGGTGCGTTGCACAACAGCAGCCGAGCGGGAAAGCTAGCTGATAGCCTGGTATGCACACGTAGCGGTTGGTCCACCCTCTGCTGATCATCGGCTAGTGGATGGGCCCTCAAGTGGGTTCCCTCGGAGGCTACGGCGAGCGGGTGACAGAACCATGGCGACCTTTTGCTTGGGTAACCGGCGGGGGATTCGGAAGAGGGTTCGAGTTCTCCCTGTGGTCAAGAAGGGGCGCAGTCCCCCCGGTCCTGGCACGATTTGGCAAGACCTGGTTTCAAAACAGAAAAAATTGCCCCCACCTCCCCGAAGGGAATCGTGAGGAAGTGCGAATGCATTTCTTGCGCCGAGAGTACACGGCGTAGTAATTCTGCCATCGCCTTGAGAGGCGCAGTACCGGCGAGGGGGAGCTGTCAGGCGAGGGGAGAGGCGCGCGCCGAGGGTGAGTGCAAACCTAACGGGGGGAGAGGCGCGCCAGCTGCAGAGCATGTGACGTCACGGCGCGAGGAGAGGGGGAGCAGACGCAAAGGCGCCAGCGCGCGGTCACGTGGGAGTGTGACGTCACGGCGCGAGGAGCGGTGCGGGAGCCGGCGCGGGCGCGCGCAGCCACGGCGCGGGAGGCGGAGCGCGCGCGGGTCACGTGGGGTGTGACGTCGCTGCGCCGTTGCTACAGACGCTCCTCTCCGCTCCTCGCGCCGTTGCTAGGGGAGAGGAGGAGGAGCAATGCGCACGGCGGATTCAGGGTCGCTTATAAAGTGCATCGCACTTAAAACAAAATACTGGCTGGAATGGCCCCTAACTTGAGGATCATATAACCAAGTCCTTTTCCCAGAACATGAGTCCCGCCTTCCAAAGCTAGCCATTTAATTTTTCATTAACCTTGTTTCGTTTCTCCTTACTTGTTGCTGACCCGTTACTACCATTAGAGTGTTGCTGTTCCTGTACGGGGGAATAAATTGTTTCCTTCCAATAATTTCACTGAAGATCATAACTAATCACATGTGGTTCTGTCTGTCCCGTCGTCCGCACCGTGATTAGTTATGAACACCTACCAACTCGCCCCACTTGCAACTATCCTACATTTCACTGAAGATGTTGACGTAACACGCCTGAAGGCACTTAGAGCTGTAAGCGCCTGGATGTTTTTAATATTATGCTCTTCAAGTGCCCCATTGAGCAGGGGCGTGCGTAGTCAGGGGGATATAGCTTACACCACATGCAGTAATGCAGAGAAAGAATGCGGAGGCTCTTCTCTTTTCGTGTCTCCGAGTCACATCACTACATATGTCAAACCAAAAACGGGGCTTTGATTGACATTTCCAATCTGAGACAGCAGGTACCCATGCTGTCTGTGCCTCTTGATAATGAACTTCTGGAATGCAGGAAGCTTCTCCCCATACTCCTCAGGCAGACATTGACATGACAGCGTTATGCATCAGCGGAGATGCAGGTTTTTCTGTTTCGTAAAGTGTCAGATCCATCCACTGCTGGCTAGCCGAAATATTTTTGTTTCTTGCGATGTAGAGAGCCTGCACATGCAGCATCTCTGTTGAAACTGTGCAGCTGTTGCTCCGTGTCTCTGTCGCACATTGGAGAAGCGAGCCTTCTGTGTCCGGGAATGCGATATTCCATTCAAACGTAAGTGCAAGCTGGGCATTTCCGTTGCAATGCAAAACGTTAAACACGTTGATACACCACGCCCCACATCTAAGCGACCTCAAAAGTTCCCAAGCAACCTTTATTTACAAAAAGAAGGTGCAGAGTTGGGCTAAGAGAACATTTTATGATAATGTTTGAGAAAAATGGGAAAACTAAAAATGCACCAAGCCTCCACTGAAAGTGTGTTCAATTGATCGTCAAATCTTCAAAGAACCAAATTGGAACAAAAAATGAACCCAAGTGACAATTTTTTGCACACTAAGTAAAGATTCTACAAACGATCTAAATTTATATTGATAAGTGGTTTATGAGATAAAGGTACACTATTGTACTCCTTCATGATCGATGCGTGTAATGTCTTATCTAGAACTGTTCCTTTATCGCGATTTTCAAGTGCTGTATTTGCAAGATTCTGACACGCCCTTTTTTTCGCTAAAAGTAGCCTTAAAGTTTACGTGCAAGTTACAATCGAGTTAAAAACCGAAATCTTCTTTCAATGTTCCCTGATTTAGTTATAATGCCAGCAGGAGCTGGATAAGCAAGTTTATAAAGCACAAGGAATTCCTGCTGCCACAGTTCCGTTCATAAAATGAAATTTTTTAGAGTACCACTTACGTGGTGTCACGTCCTCTACTTTTTTGTAGTGTCACTAAAATATGTTTTTCAAGTTTTCATAAGAAACATTGCATCAAACAAATATGGTCGCCATTTTGGCAGAATGGAAGCCCAGTCTCTCACACGCACCGCGTGTCCAGAGATCTCATCCTAGCTTTTTGGTCGGCCGACTGGTCTACAGGGAAATGCATTAGTTTTTTGACAGAATGCTTTCGCAACAAAAATTGAGGCTTTTGGAAAATATTCGCATTGATAGGGCTCAAACCCGGGGCGCTTGGTTCACAACCCGCGAATCTACCATAGGCCACTGAGGCAGAACAGCGGAGTTCTTTTAGCACTTGCATAAAAGAGTAGAGGCATTTCAAGCGAAGCCATAGATGGCGCTGGGTGCGCACAGGAAATGCAGGGCTTGTACCCATAAGGGAACGGAATCTCGCTACCCCGAACGTATTCCGCTTGCATTGGGAAGCACACCTCTGCGCATTTGTTTTCCTAAGTGCATCTCCTTGAGAGTGCAGTCACCGTACACATTTTTCAATAATCTTGAACCAGCCACTCAGATGTAACTGCCAACTCTATAAAACTTTCTAAAAAAACAAATCAAGGGTGCAGCTTAGCTAACTTTACTAAAAATCAAAGCCTGCACGGATAATTTCTAAATTATTTTGGGGGAATTTTCCCGAGAAAGTTCTCGGCGTGGCTTTTGCAAGAGTATATAGGGAATGTCTGCAGCCTGTTGCATTTTGTCTTGTGTGTCCCCCTAGGTATCTTCTCAGTCCACAGTGGGATGTCATCAACATAGAAATAATATTTGGCCCCGTAATCGTAGTAAGTCAGTAAAACCGAAAGTGAAAAGTGTAGGAAGCACTGCCACCCCAGGTGCACTGTCTGCAAATAAACCAACACACACACACAAAAAAAAAAAAAAAAAACCCGCTGTACATCGGCATGGGCTACCGTTGCTGGAAAGTGTAAATTAAATTTGCTCCAGCAGTCTCCCCAGGGCCAAAATCAAAATGCAATGTCAGCAGTTCAAAGCTAGCTGCATACATTGGAAGTATTTACCCCCCATTAATTAGAAGCAACTGCCAGGGGTGAGACAGCCCAAACAGATTTGGGAGCAGAAGAATCTTGATTTGGAGCAGTTAGGGACATTTAATACATCGTCTTGTGAGCTTAAAAATCATTATTTCAGTAATTTGCAGGGTCAAGTGCACATTTCAATCAGTTTTGAATACACAGAACACTTAAACAGCCTTACCTGAAAGAATTTTTCAGAGTATCACAAAGTACTAACTGCACTACCTTTTTCCTAACTGGTGATATTGTGTTGCGCCTGCACGCAACACTGACAACAAAACTGCCGTTAACATTATAGAGTTTTAGCAGTCCGTCTGTTCTGTTGGTTACTTTGTTACCGGGTTGACGGGACCGGTCTGCGCCTGCGCGCGCGGAAGGGCGAGGAGGCGCGGGCAACTAATCCCCCTACGGCTACGAATGCCCAAGTGCCCAGACGAGTCCCGGTGAGCACGTTAACTACGTACACGACGGAACAGATGGACTGCTAAAACTCTTATCAAATTTAAGGGCTCCGCAATTGTGGCGGTTTTTTTTTTTGCTGTTTTAATGCTAAAATTATTGTTTTTGTAATCCCAGGCTGTGTTGTACGAACGACTGTAGTCACGGCAACAGTTCAGCAGCTTCGAGCTAACGGTCGCATAGCCCAACCAGCCTACCCGTTTCAGTCCCCGGGGCGCAGGTTCACCCTATGGTCATTTGAGTAGCGTTAATGTTTAGCCACCTAGATTTTGGTATTAAATTTCACTTTGCATACATCAAGTGTTATAGTCGCGTTCTATGGCAACCGTGTAGTCCTGCAGCTATTGGGCGCTGCCTGTACAGGTCGCGGCGCCGCAGCACAGCCCCCAACTTTCGTGTCGACCGTTCCATCCCCGAGGCTCGCGATCGCGCTTCGAAGCACAGCAACACCTCAACATTTTACAACAGCACAACAAGCCAAAAAATTCACTTCAAGAACCCGATTATAGACGCGCGCACCGCATTTCGCACTCAAAGACAAACCACGCCGAAGTCGTAGGCCCCACATTTCAATGAACTTTTTTTCGAGCCGCCCAACTTCCCGTAATCTGGCACCAATCTCAAACCATATCCTTGAGTTAACGTCACTGTTCAGAGCCACAACAGATAGAATGAAAAGACTGGAACTCAGCTGATAGCGTAAAATAAACCAAGGAAAATATCGGCGATACGCACTGAGCGCGTTGGTAGCAGCCAGATCAGGCGGCGGCCATGTTTGTTGCCACAGCGATGCCTAATCGACAAGGCCATTTCTGCGAACCCGGACGGAAAGCGAATCGAGTTTTAGAAGCTATCGCTTGCTTCGTTTCAGTCTTTATATTTGTGCCATTTCTGTGTTTGCGATTGACCGACGATAAAAGCGGTGACCGCGGGACGCGGGAGGCTTTTGTCCCCGCCGAAACTGACATGAGCATCAAAATCCGTGCCGTTGAGGCTCTTCTGGAGCAGTTTGGCGCAATTTTCGCCATTTTCGTGCTTTTGGAGCAGCTTGGCGCAGGAAAATGGAATTGTATCAGAAAGGCGCAATATGCGCAGCTGTCTCACCCCTGAACTGCGGACCACTTCACATTTTCGTTTGACCTGTCCCAGCAACAATGGCTGCTGCGACAAAATTGTGCACACAATTTCCATTGCTTTGACGTTCGTCTAACACACTGCACTGGCGGAAGTGTTCAAGATGGACAAAGTGAACCCAAAAAACAACAGTTTCAAAAAGGAAAGAAGGGCAGGATTTTGGTCAACAGTGTTTAATTGTTCAATATAAAATCAGTTACATAGCCATTCACATAGCCTCCTGTACATTAAAGTGCATTAGCCCCACAAGCAGAAAGAAACGTGCCAGAAACAGGCTAGAAACATTAGGTGTGCTTGGGAAACACCACTGCACGTGTTGTCCAAGGCATTACTCAAAAGCTTTTTGCCAGCAGCATAAACTAATGTATCAAGTTCAAAAAAGTAGAAAAGAAATCACTATGTCAAGGTTTTTCTTGTCAGTTGGGCTCATGCACAGGCTTGGACTTGAATGCCACTGGGCCTTCATACCCGTCTTATTTATTATTTAAGTAGCACGCTTACCTATTTAATTAAAATGAAAAACTAGGAAACCACATACACATAAAAAAAATTCTTCACCAGAGCAGAAAAAAAAAAAGAAAGACTTCGCAAATCCCCAGCCCAAACATTTGGCACAAGAAATGGCTCTCACATGCTTCTGATATTAACTCTGTTAGAACAGCAACAACTACGTGACTATTGTGAAGGCCATCGAATGCTCATGCAAAAGCAGTTTTTTTATTCTGGTACACAAGATATCTGAAAAACTATACAGGCGTTCATCAAAATGTATGTACAGAGTGTTTCCATGGATTGTGAACATTCAGAGAAACACTCGAAGCAATACAAATTTCTTTTTTTTTTTCTGAAAAGAGGTAGAGCGAGTACTAGTCAGTGCCGCAGGGACGCATACACAGCCAATGGGCCTGCTCACAGGAAGTGGCTGACGTCCATGGCTTTGTAGGCCTCGACGTCCCACTTGCGGATGCTGTTGAGCTTGCTGTTGATGGCATTGCACCAGCTCTTCAGCTCCTCCTTGCCATCGGCAGACAGCCGGTGCCTGCGGAATGCATGTGACAAGTGCAGTCTGCGACCCACCCGTGGCATTTTTTCACAAATTTGATTCTTTTACAAGCAAAAACAAAAACAGTTCTCTGGTACGTGGATATCTGTTATACACATTTCATTTTTAAATAGTGTATATACAGTACAATTAATGAACTTTCCCACAATGATCAGGACTGAAAGGTGGTTGCTCCAAGAAGTGGCAAAGTGGTGATTTTCACGATGCCCACAGAAAAAGAAAGAAAGAAAAAAAAAGAAACATTTAATAGACATACAGTTCCATTATCTTGGGCACACAACAAATTAACACAGAAAACTTATTGTGCCCCAAAAAGAATGCTAACAAATTGCATAGAAAATCCAATTTTCCGGTAATTCGTAAACAGCACCATGTTTTGCAGTTTTTCTTCTTTTCATAGCTGGACGTGTGGGCTTTAATCGAGAATATTTTAAATAAAGATTGCACATGTTGCTATAAAAAGCCACAATTTTGTTTCCATATAAATCGGAAATGGTGAAGCATAATGTCTAAGGCTTTCGTCATAGAATGACCCACCTGACATCAGTAACTCGTATGAGGAGCATGAGGGGTAGAAAAAAAAAAAAAAGAACACCACTTCTAATTGCCATCTTGACAACAAAAAATTGCATTTAAACTGCCCCCGGAACTACAGGGAATTCCTGGCACCGTGCAAACTTAAACCCAACAAGGTGATTTGACAACATTTAAAACAGGCCTCAGTGTCTCGTTAACAACAGCAATCCACCATTAATTTTTCTGCTTGGCGGCATTGGTGGTCCAAGAACAGTGCAAAGGGAAGTTACTATAAAAGTACACCTAGGCTCAGAGGAGTGCCACAGTGACGTGGCTAATTCTAATGCTAATGCCAGGGTACCATAATATCGTGCACATGTCTTGCTTGAAATCATAGGTCGGCGTACTCACTCGTGAGTACACTCATTTGTACTCAAACTCACGAGTGAGTACGATGATGATTGAGTACACACCCAGAAAAAAAAGGTGAGTATGATGACGAGTGAGTACAGGGGTAAGTCCACTACTCGTGAGTACAGTACTCATAAGTACACTACTCATGATTATGAGTACTCATGAGTACAGCATTCATGAGTATGAGTACTCGTGAGTACACAGTACTCGTGAGTACAATACTCATGAATACTGGTTTTGCGAGTGCTTCCAGTCTTGAGTATATGCACTCGTGAGTACAGTAGTGGAAACAAGTTTTATCACGAGCTCGAGTCCGGACGCGCGTGTACGAGTCGAGTCGCAAACATTTAGCGGGGCTGCTGTGCAGCTTAACAGTCAATGATGGCAAAATTAGCCAACGAAAACTGCACCTCCCCCCTTTCCCGGTCCCTGTTTGGCGCTGTAAGCGTTTCTCAGCGGTCGCACGCAAAGGGGTCACGGTGAAGAGGGAAAAACGAGGGGGTGAGGGCCCGGCGGGAAACGCGGCCGCAGTTGCTCCAGTCCTATGGCGCTTGTTGACTGCCGCAGTTATTTTTGTTGACGCGGCCTGTGAACGCGTGGCGGCTTCATTGCGCTTGCTCCCTCCCAGTTGTTTTAGGGGAGAGGCGGTGGAGGCTGCTAACATTGCACATACTAGGCGTACTCAAGTCCCTCTTTTTCGGTCTTCAGAAGTTTCCGTAGACGCATGTCACACTGTGTAGTTGTTTCGTGAGCCGAACTGCTCATTTCAACAGTCGCAGTTAATTTACGTAACTCGCGTCAAACCGACTGCATGGTTTGTAACGTTTGTCTCACTGAAATTGCCCGCAACATTCCGCTGTGCGTATTCAAGCGAAAATTTGGCTGATGTACGTGCGCCCGTATGGTTTTGTTAGGTTCCCGTTTTGAAACATTTTGCTCAGGTTCGCTAGTAATATGGTCTCGTGTAGTGCCATTACAAGTGAGCATATATCCCCACCGTACAGGCGTGGCGGTGGAATTTGCCCCAGCAATGGAAATAAAATATCCGAGTGCACCTAAGCACGTTTGTGAGTTGTGAATCGGACATCATAATATCCAGTTAAACGCGTGCGACGCCTTGTTTAGCCTCGCATATTTTGTTTAGTCTCGCATAATTAGTTAAACATTTTATTTTTTTCTGTTTAGCCTTTCATTCGAGCCACGACCTAGCTAAGATGTTGCAGTCGACAGGATCAGGATTTGAGGCCATGAGAGGACGAACGGACGAAGAGACGAACAACGTGGACGAACCGCACCATGACTACGAGAGTGCGGCACGCAGACCTGAGGCACCGACAGACTCCATGTCAGTGGTGGTCGACACACTGCTGTCTTCAACGGAACGCTACGTCCTATGCTATGCGAAGAAACAGCAGTTCGTGAGCGCACTACGATTACGAAGGCTACCTTGATCTGGCCGTAAAGACGACATCGTCTTGTGTCTTCTAGAGGACAACGGAGAACACCGCCATCTCTCCAAACGAACGAATGTGCCAAGGCTACTTCAGGCTGCCTCCGACACCAAACGGCAGAGGACCCTGCAAGCGGCGCTGTTTGAGAGCAGGAGGCTGCGTGAGGAGGAGGAAAAACTTTCTTAATGTACAAGACAGAGTTAAAGAGAGGGAGAGGCGGTTAGGCCTTTCTTGCGTGGGTGGTATTCCTCAGTCCGGGATCCCATTGGTCGAGGCCGCCGCCCGTGCCCGCTGGACGAGAGCCCGCTGAGACTCTAGGTCCGAGCAGCCGGACAGGGCCGCCTCCTAGCCCTCCCTCGTTAGCTTCACTTTGACTTTTAACCCAGGATTATACTGTCAGGCCCATACCATATGATACGTGTCTGCCCCCTGACCGCAGAAGTTACACGAACCCGAGAAGGACGGGTTGATATGTTTCAGCATTGCGGGGCTGTAGAATGAGCCCGTCTGCAGCCGGCGAAGATGGCGCTACTCAGTTCTATCCAGGCCCTTGGCGGGCACGGGTAACGCCCGCCTACCGTGGCGTAGGTGTGTTGTGACCACAGAGAATGTGGTTAGCGGGTAAGGTACAAGTGTACGGTCAGAGCCTGGGAAGTCAGAGGAACTCCGGGGGAGAAACGCTGGGGCGGCTGTGTGCGCAGCCTCGTTCCCCTCTACTCCCTGGTGGCCAGGTACACATACAAGTTGTTTTATGGTGTCGGATATTTCTGGATTGGTATTTGTGAGAATTTTTTTTCTAGCTAGGAGTGCTATCCGACCCCTGATGAAATTTCGGCAAGCTTGTAGCGAGTCAGACATTATGTGCGTTGCGTCAGAGTGAGTGGCGGCCAAAGCTATAGTCGCCTCTTCAGCAAAGTCAATTTTACTCTTTTTCACCGATAGTCCATCCACCTGCATTCCCTCATGCAGGACCGCAACCGTAGCGATGCCCTCCGGTGGGGGCCCCAATGCATCTACATAATACACGCCTTTACGGGTGCCATATTGTTTTGTTATGGCTGTTGCTCGGGCTTGCCTTTTTCCTGAGTTTCGGTCAGATTTGATTGATTGATTGTGGGGGTTTAACGCGCCGATGCAACGCAGGCGATGAGGCGCGCCGTAGTGGAGGGCTCTGGATTAATTTTGACCACCTGGGGATCTTTAACGTGCGCCGAAATCTCGTACACACGGGCGTTTATGCTTTTCGCCTCCATCACAAAAGCGGCCGCCGCGGCCGGGAATCGAACCCGCGACCTCGGAGTTTCAGTCAGGATGCATATTACGGGGCAGAGGTTTAACAATTAGTTTGCGGCGCCAAGGGGGAGGGATGGCCGCTCTGTCTTCAGTGTTAGGGGGTCGAGAGATGCGGATATCTTCAAGGACCTGCCTGCCAGTAGTTGTCATTGACAGTCACATGATTTGACTCGTGTACTGAGCCTCTATGAGCTCAGTGATCGTATTGTGCATCCTGAGCTGTGTTAAATGTTCGGTGGACGTTTTAGAAGGGAGTAATAACAAATGCAATAACGCCATTGCCCTTAACAAACTTAAATCCACGTGTGAACAAATCAGCCGCATGATCGGTCGAGTATCAGGCAAACACGGGGGCCTCCAGGAATGCGAGACGCTCCACCTAGTGCAGGCATTCGTCATCAGCCGCATAACATATGCAGTGCCCTATCGCAAGGTACGACAAAACGATCTTAAGAAACTTGACAATATGATCAGGTCAGTTGTTAAGAGTGCGTGATGAACGAGAAAGTTTTCAGAGACAACTGGCGAGAGCCGGCCGCACGTTTCCCACGGTGCCTGGACTGCACGAGATCCGGACATAGGCAGAATGCACGACGGAACGTACATGAACGATACGACGCATGCAAAATTGTGATTGCGTGCTCACCGGACCTCTCCCAGGTAATCGCCACGATTACGGAAACGCATCGAAGGTCAGTGCATTTCTGGCGAGATAACGAACACAAGTTGCTCTGCTACATCGCCCACAAGCTACATCGCCCACGCACAGGTCATTCCAGCAACGAGACGCACAACGTACGCAGCGTGCACGAGCCAGAAGGCACCACGTTCCTGGAACCCGCTATTCCGGTACAGACGTACACGAACGGAACGCTGAGAGCACGGAATGCAATGGAGCCAGTACGTACATTTTTCGCTCGTGCTGTCCCGGCGCCGGTCCACGCAACCAACGACATCACATCCGGATTGGTGGATATGGCCACGACAAGCGAACAAGACGCACGGCGGCCGAAATGCACCATACGTGGTGAAAAACCGCACACCAATTATAGGAGAGTTTCCTAGATAAAACGAGACGCACAGCACACGAAACGCACCAGAGGCGCCGAACGACATTCAACTTGAACCAGTGGAGCTGACCACGGCGAACGAAATGCACAGCGCACAGAATGCCACCAAGCCAGCACACACGGAGGAAACTACTATTCGCGACATCCTCCGCTCCCACTGCTGCTATCCGGACTTGGCCAGCGAATGTTACAACCGCAGAAATCACCTGGCCACAAGCAATAGACCCAGCGCACGCAGTTCAACCCTACCGGAACGTACGAGCTCTCCACACCCGCTGCTCCAGCCCGATGTCCAGCGGACGAACGACATAACACTCGTGCAGGTATGTCCGTCAACGAGCAATGACACGGCCAGCGCATGCGGCATGTCCGAGCTAGAACGAACAAGACCCCCGGCACCCACGCTCCAACCGAGACTCACACGACAAACACCATTTCGTACAAGAGGACGCAACCGCGAGCAAGCGGACTCGGGACGAACGGAACCTGCTTGTATGGGAGAGATAGCAATTATAGCATTCTCGAAACAACGGCCAAAAGACGAGGGCTTGAGCGATGACACGGACACGGCAAGAACGGAAACACATGAACCCGATCCAGACGAAGGCATCGAATGCCCTAACGATGAAGTCATGCTTGCAACACCAAGGAATGTGGGACCGAACGGACGGCATGAACCACGCCTGCTTCCCCACCACAACGGTTTCACTTCCGAAACAACCACTGCGACTGCGAGCACGGAGCCGCAACGACCTTGACCGATCAGCCATGCCACCCTACGAAAATGCCACGCTACCGCACACTAAACGAAAAGCCAAACGGCCCCCGCACTATGCGCAACGCACACAATTCAAGCAACATCCTCAACGCGCCGAACTATGCCATCCCTACACAACGCAACTTGCCACCGGACAAACCGGACGTCTACGCCCCCACATGCATCAAACACGCGACGAGCTACACGAACACAATCGCCGACAGAAGCGGTGCGGCTAACGCAACGCCGTAAACACTGTCAAGTTCAGGTCTGACGAAGGCAATCCCACGGCACACAATAAAATCAAGCAGATTTGAAATTCACCGAAACTCAACGAGACGAACACCCTCTTAACGAAGTTTCTAGTATCCGGAACAATAAAAAAACAAACACCAGCATCGAGCATCTGTGAATAAGCGGACAGTGATATGGATATGAACGGACATCAATCTTCGCAAACGTTTCATTGTGCCTGCGGGCAGGCACAATTCAGATTTGAAGCACGATTACGAGAGTATCAGCGCGCCCGGAAACGAAAACGGACGACAAAAGCTGCCACCCGATGACACGCACAAAACCACAGTTTACGGCCACGGCCGCACCCGATAAGTCCCGAGCTCCCCTGAGCCCGACCCGGCCTAGACTTCGTTGTTTTATTCCTGAAACAAGAGACGCCAGACGCAACGCGAGTGCTTACGTTCCGTTTCGCTCTCTCTCTCTCGCCTTCGCGCAGTAAGTCGCCCTACGACAGTGCACCGCGTCTCTCTCTCGCCTTCGCGCAGTAAGTCGCCCTACGACAGTGCACCGCGTCAGACGTTTCTTCCTCTGTCCTGATATATATGTAACCTGTGTTTTTCTAATCAATTAAACATTTTATTTTTTTCTGTTTATTCTTCCATTCGAGATACGACCTAGCTAACAGTGCAGATAAGTTGATTATTCTTGAGTAATACAAATTGAATACTCATGAGTGCAGAATGAGTAGTACTCATGAGTGCAGAATGAGTAGTACTTGTGAGTGTAGAATGAGTAGTACTCATGAGTACAGAAGATTGAGTACTCATGAGTACAGATTGATTACTCATGAGTACAGATTGAGTACTCATGAGTACAGAGTGAGTACTCATGAGTACAGATTGAGTACGAATACTCGTGAGGACAAATGAGTTTGAGTGCAAGTGAGTATGATTACAAATGAGTATTTGATGAGTGAGTACGAGTGATTTTGTGAATAGACGAGCTTTTTGAGTCTGAGTTTGATTGAGTACAGCGTGAATGAAAAAAATTGTGATTGAGTTTGAGTGAGTTCTTTCTGTTTTGCCGACCTATGCTTGAAATTCAGCTCCACCAAACCAAATCAAAGACTCAGTCATGCTGGAAGAGAAGAAATGATGCCCAAGTCTTGTAATATTTGCAGCCTTCTGCAACTGACCGCCATGCTGATCCATTTGGGCATTAGGTGACTGGAAATGGCAGTCAAACAAGACCTTCCGGAGAAACTGCCACCCAGTGTGCGCTGCTGAAGTTAGGAAGCTTTCTTTTCCTTTGTCGTTACAATAACTTCAGCTGGCCACAAATTGGTGTGCCCAGCTGAGTTTTACACTCAGACACTCGACACAAAACACTCGAGTTTTACACGATGTTCCGAAAATCAGAAGGTGCTAAACGGACAGCATGGTTCATCCCACACAGTTTTACAACAATGCAGCAGCTTCCTTCTTGCAAGGCAAGTGAAGATAATTTGCTCCCAAGTAGGATTCCCCCCTGGTGAAGGGGGAGCGAGAAGCAGACGGCTCACCTGGTGATGGCAACGGTGGCCCGCCGGGTGGTGGTGAGGGTGTCCCGGTGCCTGTCCTCCAGGGGCTCGACCACCACCAGCTCAAAGGTGTTTGGGTGGGCACACTCCGAGTAGGGCAGCCGCTGCACCTGTCCCGTGATGCACTGCCGCAGGTCGATCGAGCCCACCGGAGGCTGCACAGAATGCACACAACGAGAAATTGCACAAAAGTGTGCGCTGCTCCCTCTTCAACATGCCACCGCTGCGGCTGAGGACTTAAATCCACAGCTGCGTCGCAGTGGTGCCCGCACCCAAGCGAAAACTTTCGTGGTTTAACACAACCAGTGTGGCTACACTTTTATGCAGGTTTGACTCAATGTGAAAGCTGTCGGAAGTGCAGAGCAGTGATTAGCGCCGTTGTCTGCTCACTGCTACCACCCACCACACTCTTCGCCGCCCTGTTTCACTCCTCTATGAATGGAACGGAGATTTGTTCAATGCAATTCAAATTTCCCGCCTTTGCAGTGCTCTTGCACCCCCTGCCTGAAACTGCGCCAGGGGGAGTTCTGTTCTTTGTGTACTTGCTTTTCCTCCTGCACGTGCCGGCGTTGCACCACCAATTTTTTTTCGCTTATAAAGACCAACTCAATCAGCGTTCCTAACTAAATGAACGCGGGCGCTGGTGGTTAATTACGTATATTTTGCCTCAAATGTACCTGCAGTTTTATTTGCTCTAAAAAATGGGGAGATGTATCGATGTATGACGAGATTCACAAGTTTCGAACGCTTATGCCTATATAAACTGCTTGGTTTTTGAAGCCTCTGTGGGATGCCACTACGACTGTACTCCGGTACGATGGTACGCCGTGGGGCTCTACTTGGGTCCAGTGAGCGAGCTACGATGACAAGACGAGCTTCTAAAGTACTGTGCATCTAAAAGCTGAGCTGTTCGACTAAGTGCACATTCAGTAATCAGCATCCGCAACCACTGCCGTGCTGGTGGGACCTCTGTATCCCAAAAAAAGCTTTCTTGTGGCGCTGCACAAATGCAGCTTCTCTTTTTGGGAGTTTAATGCACCAAAGCTACACTTCAGCTATTGAGGCAAGCCACGGTAGAGGACTCCGGACTAGCTCCGACCACCTGGGGATGTTTGAGCTGCGCGAACATCTCTACACGTGGGTGTTTTCACTTTTCGCCTCCATCTGAAAAATGGCCACCTTGGCCAGGATCAAACCTGCGTTTTCTGGCCACTGAGCCACCGCGATGGGTAGAAATACCACTTTTAACAAGTGGTCTCCTCGATTTGGCTACACTTTCTGCACCAGTTCAGGCGCTGCAGCACTCGCGCACTCAATTTACCAGTGCAGCTAGCGCCACCTGCATTTCGGCCCTCGATTTGACGCCGTGCTGCACCAGTTCTTTTACACTTCTGCACTAGCCCCTGTGCGAGTTCTCGTCTCGTGCAAGGTGTAGCGTGCTTTGGCACGTTTTTTGGTGCGCATCGTAGCAGATGACTCCCGCATGATACTTGTGTCAGTAAACGGAGTAGAAACGACAGCGTTTCCCGTTTTGGACAAGAATGGTCGTCACGTGCAACAATATAGTGCATTTGTGTACGAAACACAAGGTGAGTGCAGGGCGACGCCATTAAAAAAAAAAAAAAACACAACGCGAGCGCGCAAACACGAACCGCAGCAGACGACGTTTCTGCACTTTTTCCCTCGATTCGGCCGCTGCACGGAAAGCGCTAGTGTACGGCTGCACTCACACTGAAAGAACTGGCGCTGCACTTGCACGGCACTTTTGTGAACTAGTGCAGAAAGTGTAGCCGAATCGAGGAGACCAAAGGTTACCAGTCTCCTAAGTATGTATCTCATAACCTTCTTCGATGAGAAACAGAAAAGGGTATGTAAAGCTGAACATAGCCTCTCCTGTCACGGAAAATCTTAAGGGCATTTGGTAGCCTAAGCCAGCAGATAAGGCTGCTCTGGAGGAATATGCATTAACACAGACAGAGAATGTAGACTGGATGAGCGCTCACACTCTCTGCCTTGCCTGCCCATGTGTGCATGCCTTGGACTTCAACCCCAGTTCAAAATGAACTACCAAAGAGCCCAAGTGCGAATGCTACCAAAGAAATTAGCAGTGGCTTAGCTCGGCTATGCCAGGATATACGTAGCGTGAGCTAAGGCTCAGCTGGTTATTCTTAGGTTTCCTGGTTGTCTAGGATTAGCTGATTATCATGCTTACTGCTGCTAAGACGATTTACAATGCAATCCAATCCTATCCAGTCCGTTTCGGTCCAGTCCAGTCACTGCTCCACGCACTTGCGCAGCACGGCCTTTCAAGGTCCACGCGAAACTGCTCAACCTCGGCCAGTGTAGCTTACGCCACAAAAGGCCCCTTCCTTACATCAACCTGCCCCACAAGAAACCAGTGTCAGCGTGGGTGCATTGCCGGGACCACTGTCACCGCTCCTGAAAGCAGTCAGAGCGCTTTGGGAGCAACCCCAAGAGTTGAGTGTGGTATACCCAATGCACGATTCATGGCAAGGGACACATTCTTCCTGTACTTTTAGGAGAACATTCCTTGTAACTTGGACATGGAGTGACTCCCTGAACCTGAGCAAGCTCAAGTGAGTTTGTACGTTCGAGCCTGCAATTACTTTGATAGAATTTGAATGCTGCACTTCCTTCGATCCTGAATCGGACACCGCAGTATGTTGTTCATGGCAAAAAACACGCACTTGAACTTGGCACCCACCGCTTTAAGAGCAAATCTGAGGACTCGACTGGTGCAAAAGAAATTCCCTCGTAGTGTGCACTGAATTTTACCCTTACGCGCACAAACTTCATTGAAGAGGCATGCAAGCAGCACAACTCGGCGGTTGTGCTGCAGCTTCAAATCCTGAACATCTTCCTTTCGGCTTGCAGCAGCAATTCGTCCCCACAAGAAGAAGCGTGCCAGCAGGACTGTGAGGTTTCCCTCCCCACCTTGCAGTCTTCCTCCTCGGGGTTCCGCCAGTAGACGAGGTGGCTCCCCTTCAGCAGGCACCACAGACGCGTCCATGCACCAAAGCCCCCGATCTCCTCAAACAGGGTCTGCCGTGGCGGTTGTGTTGTCGCACCCCGGGAGGGAGAGAAGGTGAGAAAGAAAGATGATGATGTTTAAATGTTAATGGCACAAGGCCAACTAGGGCAAAGAAGGCAAGAAAGAAGGGGACCAACTAGTGCCAAATCAATGGCAGGCTAACATGCCACAGTAAGGAAATAATTCGAAACCTGGTTGGTCATGCTCACTTGGGCTGATTATAACGAAATGGTGGCAGCTATAACGAATTGATTATGGGGTTTAACGCACTGATGCTTCACAGGAAATGAGGCGCGCCGCAGCGGAGGGCTCTGGATTAATTTAGGCTACCTGGGGATCTTAAACAGGCACCGAAGTATCAAACACGTGAGTGTTTTTGCTTTTCGCCTCCATCACAAAAGCGGCTGCCACAGCCGGGAATCAAACCGGCGTCCTCGTGCTCAGCAGTAGAATGACTTAAACACTGAGCCACCGCGGCGGGTCAGCTATAATGATTAACTCAGCTAATACCATGGCTAAGCAAAATGGCTAACTTCGCGAACAACATCCAATCCAGCATGCGGAGTCAAAGCCTCTCCGAAAACTCCTTGATTGAAGGGTTGCAATATATGGTGCAGGGAAGATGTGGGGGCATCTTTCATTTTCCTTCGTGGGCACAACATAGGGGGGCAAATTTTATGCCCAAAAACCCAGTATATATTTGTAGGGCTCTTTATTTCCATTCCATTGCGCATGGTAAGGGCCTGCAACTTGCTGTGCTCATCTCCCACTCTATACCCAGCAATGTAGGTGGTTACTCTTAAAACGATTAACGAATAAATACTTGCTCCCCAAACATAATTTCGTTACGACAAGGTTTGACTAGTTTAAATCACACTTGCACTGCATTGCAACGTATTGTTGAAATTTCAGATTTCGCTTTCCGGACAACCTTGAAACGGTGACAAAGCTACCGGCTCATCCTCTGGCTGAAAGATAAGCGCATGCCCACCAGAAATCCCCAGTGCTCCATGGTGTGGTCGGCGTGCAGCTTCAGCTCAACAAACGCCTTGCCCTCCAGGCAGTGGGCACCCTGAACCTGCACCAGGGGAAAGAAAGGGGGGCACAGTCGCACCAGGACGACACAACAGCTCACTTCGCCATTGCACCGAAAGGGCTTCACTACGCAGTCTGTACACAATGAACAGCCAGGCTGCTCCAAAAAACATTCTCTCCTTACGAAAGCAAGCACGTACAAATGCGGTTCCTTTTCCCTTTTCCGAATGTAGAGGTAGTTGCAGTGATACTAAATACCGTATAATGCGAAATATAGGTCGACCCCCTTAAATTGTAGCCGAAAAATGCAAAAAAAAAAAAAAATTAGGTACCAATCATTGTTTTATTGAGACCATAACTTGTTTCGTCTCAGATTACCCATTTAAAACTGTCTGAAGTATCGTCGGACGACTGCTTCTGGCTCGCTGTCGCCCACACAGCAGGTCGTCCTCGGTGCAGTCCCGGGAAGTGCTTATGCAGCACTTCTTCAATACTCGCAAGACCATGTCATCGTGAACCGAGCACAAAGCATGGGACACTTGTGTGCAGTCCGTAGCGACAGCCAGTCTGTGCAGGCGGTCAGCAAACATCTTGGGGTATCCATTTGTAGAGACATCGCACGACACTAGTGGACAAAATTTGCCCCTTTGTACAGCAGCACAGGTGCACAGAGCAGCACCCATAAAGCGAGGTCTTCCGAACGTTGCATACCGAGAGCTGCCCCTTCAGCTAACGCCGCTAGCAACACTTCTTTTGGTGATACCGAACTGGCGCAAGGCGGACACATCATTGGCCTTGGAAAACCCCCAACTTTTCTTTTAAATGCTGGTGTGAACTGGCACCAAGTGCCTAAACTCCTTTTGAGCAAGAAGAAAATAGCACGCACACATCCACCGACAGTGAGAGAAGCAACAAAACAAAGATGGCGTCGCGTCCGATTGATGGTGGTGGCGATGGTGCCTTTGGGGTTTGGATGGGCTCGATGGGCTGGCTGTTCGCCAGATGACAACTGCCAGTGACTGCAATATAGGTCGAGGGGTGACTTTTCGGCAAATTTTTCTGTAAAAAATCTTGACCTATATTCCGCATTATACGATAGCAGCGTTGGCCTTTCTTACAACCCCACCTGGCTTCATTATTACGGCTTTCGTAAATCTCTGTCTTGTGAAACTCAATTAGCCGAATTCACACATGACCTGCTGCAACACATGGAAGACAATCTTCAAATTGACGCAATATTCTTGGATTTTTCGAAGGCCTTCGACCGCGTTTCTCACAAACATCTGCTTGCAAAACTATCTCCCCTTGGTATCAGTCCAAACATTATAAAATGGCTTGAACAGTTTTTAACTGGACGCGTCCAGTTTACCTGCGCCAACAATTTCCAGTCAGCTCTAACCAATGTAACCTCAGGTGTTCCCCAGGGCGCAGGCTTATCTCCACTCTTGTTTTTGATTTACGTAAACGACCTCCCTACTAACATAACATCAAAATTGCGCCTTTTCGCGGACGATTGCGTCCTGTATAACCCCCTTCTTTCACCTAATGACACTATCGCCCTACAACATGATCTAGACACCATCGCTGCCTGGTGCGAAAAATGGCATGTCTTTAAACCTCACAAAATGCAAAGTAATGTCTTTCACGCGCAAACATACCACCATGAATAACATTTATTGCATTCACTCTGTTCCTATTGACCACACCAGTGCTTACAAGTATCTAGGACTTCATATGACGCCATCTCTATCATGGGTGACACATATCCAAACAATCCGCTGTGAAGCTTCACGCACACTTTGGTACTTGCGACGCAACTTAAAATCCGCATCTTCCGAAATAAAAAAACTTGCATATTTAACATACGTTCGACCGAAACTTGAGTACGCATCATCCATTTGGCACCCATTCCAAGCTTATCTCAGCGATGACTTAGAAGCCGTGCAAAACCGCGCTGCTCGTTTCATTGCTTCAGAATATTCAAGACGAACCAGCATAACAGCCCTAAAACAAACTCGGTCTCTTCAACCGCTTGCTTCGCGGCGCATAATTTCTCGCCTCTGCCTCCTGCACACCTTTTACTTTACTCAGTCAGGACACGCCCTCCTGAAACGCCCGTTCCGGACATCGTCCCGTATATCTCACACTCACCCCTTGGCGGCGATAAAGGGCCGCACGACGGCGATGAGCAGCTCATTCTTTCCCCACACCGTCACGCTTTGGAACGCGCTGCCGGACAACATTGCTTCGTGCAGCGATCGCACAAAATTTCGCGAAAAACTAACGTATATCAGCTACCCAAACGATGCTACCTAAAGACCCCACCTGCCTTCTTCGTATCTCTTTTGTACTCTTCTTTCTTTGTCTGTTATTACACTCCTGTAAAATTTATTTTTAGTCTTGCTGTTGTCACTTGAATGTTCATTCCTGCTTTTATTTCCTTCTAGTGTTGTTTCTAGTTACTATGTGTGACCATTGTCGCTTTTTTATATGTTACAACCTCGACGTACGCCTTGTCATTTGAGTGTTAATTTCCTTCCTTTTTATTTCCTCTTTTGTTGTCCCTTGTTAACTTGTGATCATTTTTACTTTTTTACGCAGTTGTTGAAAACCCGATGTACGCCATCACTTGAGTGCTGATTTCTGTCTTTTTATTTCCTCTTTTTTTGTTATTCCTTGTTACATTTTTGCGAAGATGTTACAACCTTGATTGAAGGGTGGTTGCCTCCTGGCCCTTAAGGACGAATAAATGAAAAACACACATGCATGCACGCATGCACGTACACACACAGTGAAAGCTCATTAATTCAAGCTTCGATCATTTCAATTTAGGTGCTTCTTATGAGGTGGGGCCCTAACTGGATTGACCCAAAGTTAGTAATCTGCGCGTCGTAGCGGGCCAAATGTCATTAGGCAGCCTTCTCGACAAACACTGAGGGCCCCGGTAACACATTTGTGGCAGTTGGGAATGCTGTATGGGTTTCCTTGCCCGTAAGGTGTAAGAGCCAAGCCCGTTTATATACACATTAGCCACACTGTTGCCCGACAGCTGAATCCGGGGGGCAACGAGCTGGGGTCCTCTGGAACTTTGCTTTGAAAAACGGCCTTCCACTCAGCTTTCGCCAAAGTATGGTACAGTAAAACCCCGTTACAAGAGACACTGTTACAAGAGACCCTTGGTTATAGGAGACATCTGAATGAAAGCGGTTTGGTTGGTCTTCCTATGTTCACCATGTTAGCAACATTGCTTACAAGAGATCTTGGTTACAAGAGATCTTGGTTATAACCAAGAGATCTTGGTTACAAACTACAACCAAAGTTGTAGGTGGCGCTGGCTGCAACAGGAGTTCTCTGGGGAACGCCGGTAATTCATATGAATGTGTCACCCCAAAAAAGACCCATGCTCTGCATTGCTTCGCTCTCCGAACGACACCTCTATCTTTTAGTACACCATAGCCACAGCGGGACCATCCCCTGCGTTGATGCCGGCCTCCACAATCGGCAAATTCTACACAGTTTTGCGCTTGGGGTGAATATTAAGTTGCTCCCGGGCGATTCTGTGGGCCTCCTCATCGCCTTCAATCCCTTCAACAGGCCATGCAGACGAAACACTAGTTTGGTTCATTCGAAAGATTGCCTTGTTAGAATCATACTGACACCACTGTTAACGTAAACTTTGCTCAAACAAGCCCAATAATTAGGAAAAAAAGGGGATGGCCATGCGACCCACTAGCTCATTTCCCGCAACAGAACCTATGATGTCATATGTGCCAGCTCTGCAATTGGCTGAGGCTTGCAAAAGCAAATGCAAATTAGGCAGGGCTTATAAGCGTGCCTAATCAAAATTTCAACTAAATTGATTAACTTCTCAGTGAATAAAGCATTGTTTGCTGCCAGAGAAGCGCTGGGGGCACTATAAAACACCAAATCTTTCAAATAAAACAAACTTGTATTTTGTCTGCATGGCCCCTTTAATGTCCAGGGACTGATCTGATATATTGTAGGCCCTGCTGTTGGCAGCCAGCAATGAATTTCTTGATTCTGCAGACTAGTAGTTTTTCGTGAACCAAAGGTTCGAATAGCATCCACTGAGTGTGCAAATTATGCGTTCAAGAGGGCCGAGTTTGCTCGGATGTAGTCCTGCATGTCCAGTCAAGACAAGCAGAAAGGCCCCTAGATCAGCTTCTTGGCTGGAAATTTCGAAGCGTTCCCACTGCATCAAAATCTCCAGCCGAGAAGCCGAGCTAAGGGCTATCTTGTGATTAAATTACAGGATCTGTGCAGAAGGCCTTGCATGGCTGTGCAAGGCTGTGTTGCTCCTACACACCATCACAGTGCACACTAGGCTTGGCTACAAATGTACCTTGTCTTTTTTTTTGCCAACAAAGAATCAACAGTGGCTGCAGACAAGCGAGGGGTGACGGGCACGCCCACCTTGGACAGGGCAAAGGCGCTCTGGCCACAGTTGGCCGTGGTGAGGCTGAAGGAGCCCAGGCTCTGGAAGGACGACGTGCGCACTGCGTTGGGCCCACCGGGACTGGACACCGCTGCAGGGGAGGGGGAGAGAGCACCGCCGGTTACGAATGCACACACACCTAGCAGCCCAGAGCCGCAGAGGCAAAATTACTCCACCGCAGGACAATGGAATCACACGTAGTAAAGTGGACAAAGCACGGGCTGAATTCGAAAACAGGGGCATTCTCAGTTGTACTTATACAAGTGGAATGCAGTCCTGGCTACAGATGGAAATGACTGGATGCGTAAAAGCAGAGTGAACAGTTGCAGCGTCTACTTTTGATGGGAGTGCCATGCATCGGCTTCCAATCGGGTGCGCGAACAGGCAGGCAGCAGAGCAGACTCGGCATTTACAACTTTTACTTCAAAATCTGTATGGATACTTTTGGCATTTACGGCGATGTCAGATGTCCACTGTTAACCGCTACAATAGAGACTGCGATGGTGTCAGTTTGCGTCCCCGTAAATTGCTGTTGCAAACACCCTAACCCATAACACAAAAAGAAACGAAATATTCAACTGTTAAGATTGTTCCCTGATTTACAATATTCTAACCTCATTCATTTCAGCATGTAATGCTGCCCATAAGTGCAAGCTGTCTTGCTGTGCAAGCTCATCCACCCATTCGTGTAAAAATTTGTCTTTCCACCACTGTGCCGGCGAACTTCAGAGGCTGCCCACAATGTGGCAGTGTGAATGAAGAGAAAAAAAAAAAACTCATGTTACAACTCCAAACACGGCTGACTCACACTGTATGTGTGTAGAGGCCAGATTAATGTAATAGCAACCCTAACTTTGTAAGGAAAATTGCCCGAGTATAGGCTGCTCTAATGATTTCAAAAAGGTTGACAGTGCCCATCTACTGTGGGTTTCAAGAATTCTCAACGTTTTTCTTTCCCACTTTTTCCCAGCAGGCGGCAAGCAAGTAAACTACGGGCAATGCTGAGAATGTTTCAAGAATGCGAAGCAAGATGCCTACACTGGGACTGCCTGTTGAACGGCTATTGAATTTTGCAGCTGCATCCGTGCCCCCTTTACCAGCCACATGGACATACCCCCCAAAGCACACTGCAGTATTCTGCAATTCACAGACAGCATGGGCAAAAGACAGTCTCACCTGGCAACAAAAAATTGCTGTCCCCTTTCTTTCCTCGCGATGCCAGCTTCATCTTGATTGATTCCTGGAGAGAACACAAGCACGAATTAAGAATGCAGACATAATTAAAGGAAACAAAACTGAATTTGTCCAACTTTCCCCCCTCCTCCCAAGAGACATTTTCAACAATCTTTTCAAGCAGTCGATGCTCAAAGTTTTCATGTCTAACACTTCGAGACTATCCCAGTGAAAAATTGGAAGGCCCTTCTATTCACATGAACAATGTAGTTCAGCATAACAGTACGCATTAGGCTGGAAAGGAATAACATCCCTCGGCTCCTCCACTATCCACCTGATTGCAAGTAGAATCACAATCTTAAGTGGGACCACTAATCCCACCCTTCATGTGGGACAAAGATTCACACGTGTTTTTTAACTTTGATGGGTGGCCCAGTAACGTTCCTTGTGCCTTGAAGCACCAAACCACAGGCTAAATGAGCATTAGTACTCGTACCAGCAAACTCGTACCAGTTGGCTTACGTTAAATTTTTTACGACCCTGCAAAAAGAAAGAAAGGGCACACCCCAGTTAGGAAAATGCTTCACTGTAACACCTGTCATTTCCTCCACGGATAACAGGTCTCCCATTACGATCACATCCAATGCAGTACTGCTAGCCTTGCAAGAAAAAAATATTAGCCAGCCCCAAAAACTCACCTTCTTGATGTGGTACTTCTTGTCGTGGGACACAACGGGACTGATGGTTTTCTGGAACAATGGAGACAAAGCTTGGTTTCACAAATGTCCCACTCCTGTTTTGCTACTCAAAGGAGTATAGTATACTTGTGTGCTTTCAAAATCCCAAACACAATAGTCCAACAACAAGGATGCTGCTGAAAGGAAGAGGGCGGAAGAGCTGTCCATCTTTTTGGATTTGCGTTCGGTACCTGCTAGGCATGTGCCCAAGTTTGTGTAGGCACCCCTTTCACATCTTGTAAACTGATTCAATGAGAGATCGGACACACACGCCCACTTCTAATTTTGGTTTTCTGGCTTTTTTTTAATGACTGATCCACACACCAGTCATGCGCCTGGAAGTAAGTTGTGTCTTCTTTAAGGGGGCAGACTGGTCTTAGAGCCATTTTTTTTATTTACCAACCAATTGTAATGAAACTGCACTGTGTTATAGTGTTTTTTGTGCTGATTTCAAATCTACCTATAGATTTTTTGTAAGTTGATTATATTTTGAGTTTATTAATGATTAATTGCCATTATTTTGGGTCACAGTTACAAAATAACCACTCCATACAGAATGGCAATTACCACGTGGCTAGGCAGACAAATGACTAAAGAATACAACATAGGAAGAACTTTTTTGATTCAGCTATTTTTGGTCGTTTTACGACACAGGGAACTTCGCTTCTCCCGCGCTCTGCCAGAAATGGCTCGCAGGTGGTGCCAATTGAACACAGTAATAATTTTCCAAAGCCTCCATTTGAAAAATTTGTTTCCAACATTGTATTCTCCACACATTTCGGTAGCAGAAGCAAAAAGAATTAAAGTTGTACCTGCTCTGGGTGCCAAGATATCTGAGGATGAAATGCTAGCTTTGCATTGCAAGAAAAGTGCCGTTTCACTATAGAATTCTGCGCTAACTGAGCTGTAGAGTGCACTTTAAAATGCTATTATAATATAAGAACAAAATATGGTGCCTCTTGATGAGGAAATTTACAGACTGATAGAAAAATGGCCGTGGAGACCAAAAATGCCATTTTTGAGAAAACACATTTTTTGACCGTTTTTTGGCCCCAAAGACCCAACTGCCCCCTTAAAAGCAAGTACATGGTGAGAGAAACAATGTTAATGCGGGGAAAATGATCTGTCGTTTCTGGCAGCTGCCGTTCTTTCCAAATTTGTGGGGACTGTGGAAGGCAGGTTACAGAAGAGCTATGACGCAGATACAGTGCCAACCATTTGAAACTCAACCCCGTGCAGCACGAGACAAGATACAATGAGGGTTTCCACGACCACTGGCTAGCTTCCCACACAACTTGGTTCACCGCCCATGGTACGCGATGCACAAGCATTGATGCATTTCAATATTTCTTAAGGCTGTTTTAAAATTTGTTGCAGAGCACAAAAATTGTTAAGAGCTGCCTTACACCTTGGTGTCACTGCAGACATTAAGATAAGGGGTGTCGAAAAAAAAAAAAAAAAATTCCATAATTTTTTTACCCCAAGCAGAACAGAGAGACTGCTTGGAGCTTCCTTACACTGTTGTGCAATTTTCGGGCTGGAAAAAAGAATTGGGCAAGGCTGCGTTACATCCTGCCTTGCACAAAGCCACAAAATTGGTAAAAAACTAGCCGCCAGAAATTGCTCCTTTGTGCACCGTATTTTAAGTCTTTGCTATAGCCAAGTATGCATGGTTCCAGAAAAACAAAGTTCACTGGCACATTAGTAACTGGCATATGCATCATCAAAAAAAGAAAAAAATCAAAGCCCCTTGCATCTAATGAGAAAGATGGATGAAAAGCTTTCTCAATGCAAAATTAATGTAAGTGGGAGTTTGTGATTCTTCTTCTTTCTTTCTTTATTACATGAAAAAAAAAAAAAAAAGAGAGGTTGAGGCCATATATAAGCGCCGGCCACTCCTCACGTAAGGTAAATGTTCTTACGAAGATGTTCTTATAGCAACGCCGCCATAGACATTGCACGGTAAGTCGAAGTCCAAATTCAAACTGCTTCGACCGTGTCGGAATGGTCCAATCACATAGATTTCGGCTTCATAACATCAGGGACCCAGGTTCGATTCCAACCACGGGAAGGGTTTTCTTTCTCGTGTCATCATCATCATCATGTGCCCTCCCCTTGACTAAAGCTGGCTTCCCTGCAGTGCATTCCGGTTATGACACCATCACCACTGAGACCAAGAAAGCCAGAAAGAGCAAAAATGACCACTCGACATGCATTCTCGATTGCTCGCGGAATCAGGTTCATCAACTGTTCTCTCCTATGCCAATGGGAGAAAATGGCTTTTTCCTTTATTGCAGAAATTAGGTAGTCTTGCATGGTGCCTAAAAATAAAGCCAAATAAATGAAATTTCTAGTGACACAAATTTCAACACAACTTTATTTTTTTAAGGGGGGGAACACTGGTCTCGAGGTCATTTTTTTTAATTTTTTAACCTATGTGCTTGAGATTTACACATTGAGTATATTTCAACATCCTGAGCACAAATATGCAGTCAGTTTTCGTCTATGGGGTGTAAGTTTAGAGTTGTGCAACACGTTATGTCACTCCGTTTTGGGCAATTTTTTCATTATGTATCTATGAAATACTCAAATAGCTTTTATCCCTTTGTGCTCTAGAAGGACCAGGGAGTGCAACTATACCCCTGCAGTAATTTTAGCATGGTTTCTGCAAACGCTGTAAAATTCGTAAATGTCAGGTCATCAATTTACAATGTTTTTGTAAAACTAACTGCATAAAATCTTGTGCCAGCAAAAAAGAAATTCTGTACTTTTGTGGTTTTATTGCACTGTTCATTTTTGCTGCATTCGAAAGCTTATGAACTGATGTAAATCGAACCAGGGGCGGTATTCTCGTAACTGTCCCTTTTGAAAACGTCCCTTTTGCGTCCCTTTCATCGTGTCGTACTTCCGGTTAAGCAGTGGGCTTTGGCAGTAGGTTTGTCGCACTTGCGTTACGTCACTTCCTGTTGTTTGCTTTTAGCCAATCAGGGCTCGCCAAAAGGAACACTTCTGAAAGGGACGCAAAAGGGACTAAACTCGAGAATACCGCCCCAGTACATCCCAAGATATTGTACCCGACAGCTGACCATGTGGGAAAAAAATTGGTCCTGTGAAAACAGGGCACGAAGTTTGCAAACATAGGTAAAAATGGTCATTTAGGCGACTTCAAAGGGCAACAGCTTTGTGAATACTTATGATACAGCTATGATACTTTGCAGGTACATTTTTTAGAACCTGTAGACTGCAAATAAAATTAATACAAAAAATTGATTTTTTGGCAAATTTTCGGTCCTCAAGACCAGTGTCCCCCCTTAAGAAGCGCTAAAACGTCACTAAAAATGTTAAAGCTTTTAGATACATGCTCATATCTTTTACCTATACCCAGAGGATCTTTAAATAGATGAAATTTCTCCTCATTTCATAGCAACAAGTACTGCAGAACTCAAAGCTGCAGGTCACAACATTTCAGCTACAGGTAAAAAAAAATTCTGATCCTATACTCGGTGACAACTTAAGAACAGCACCGGAAGTTGCCGCAGTGCCTTATCACCGTAGCCGGATGTTTCTCCGCGTGGCGCAAGTAGGGCGTTACTGGGAATATTTTGAACATGGCGTGAGCCGTTCCCGTGATTTTTTGGACTTTATATGCTTATAAACGACTCCAGTGACGACAAACAAATTGCGTGAGACAAGGCAGACAATATCACACATTCGTAGCAAACCCCTTTCAAAACGCGCGCACACTGACGTCACGGGTCAGGCGCTTTGGCGGAGTGATACACTACATGAGGTGGTGCCGTTCTTGAGTTGTAACCGAGTATAGTAACCGACACTCCATTGGGCAATCAGCGCTTGAGCTATGCATTGAGCTCCATTTATTGCTTAAACCAGTTCCAAATACGACAGCTTTGCAAGCTAGCTTGAGGCTTCAGAAGAGAAAGGCCATAGTGACAGCATTCACAGGACCAATTTGCAACTTTTTGTGGTGTCCATTTGTCCACTGGTGTCTAGAAGTAACATTCCCTGTCCACAATGCGTCCCACACTGCAGCAGACCAGCACTTGAATGCAGTTACTGAGGAGAGAAAAAGCACCTTCCTTCTTTTTCTCCTATTGCTAAAAGCGTGCAGAACCCCTGTCCCAAGCCTATCCACAACAGCCTAACAAGCGAGAATCTAACAGCCTAACAAGGAGCTTTGAGCTGAAATCCCTCTCCCAGATCTTCTCACAATGACCTGACAACGTCTTCACAACGTCCTGAGCTTGGTTCCCACCACTTAACCAGACAGACACAAACTCACGAGTCCGTAGAGGTCCACGAGCACTCTGAACTCCTCGTCCAGTCCGGAGAAGTGGATCTCGTTGTCAAACTCCAGCTCCGTGCCCACCAGGCTGTCACTCGACAGGAGGGCAGACACGTGGACTGTGTCGCGGTGCTGTACCAAGCAGATGAAGTGGTACACAAAGCCACCTGCCGGGAGGGGAGAAAAATCCGTCCCTGAGACTGCTGGTCGGGTGCGCTGACAACGGCGTGGTGCCAGCCCTACCCCAAAACACAAAATTCAAATTTGGGGGGTTTAACACGTCGATGCAACACCGGGCTGTGAGGCGCACCGTAGTGGAGGGCTGCAGATTAATTTCAACCCCCTGGGGATCCTTAACATACAGTGAAATCTCGACACACGGGCGTTTTTGCTTTTTTCTAGCCACTACACCACTGCGGTGGGTTTTATTGCAAAGCATAGCATTATCCAGCTCTAAAATGAAGCTGGGTAACAGTGGAGCCACAGGGCAAGGCTGGAAAGCGCCGAGGGTGCCTGCAGTAATGCAGAGAATAGGCTAAGGAATGCCCGCCCCCAGTGGATAGCACACAGATATGGCTACAATTCCAGTCTCAAAAAAACAGGCTTTCACTTGGGCTGCTTGTTCTGAAAAAAAAATTTGTATTACTCAAGGGTGCCACTTGAGAACACCGAGACCGAACTTCTGGTTCCTGCAAGACTGGGCCCAATGGCGACAAGTGTACTGACTGCCTTCTCAAGTATGGTACCTCACAGCACACTTGGAGAGTCATGTTAATCCGAATACACATTCCTCAACGATGGCAGCAACACTTCTTAATCAAAATCGTAGTGAAGTATACTACGATTTCAAATTCTTCAAATAAAGAAATGTTGTATCCTATTTTTGTGAACCTGTTGAACTGAAACATAGTTCAAATTGAGGTTTTTGTGCATCAAAGCTTCAAGATCCGGCTAGACAGATGAACAAGGGACATTTAAAGTGTGCCCAAACCTCCATGCGCACATGTGTATCGCTGCACAGGCAGAAATCAAGCTTGCAACAGAAGTTATTTATTTACGACACACCACAGGCCTTTACAACAGGCCTGAGCAGAAGCGGGGTACAGAATAGTATACAATTCCGTGTGATCCATGTTAACAAGGCAAGAAAAAAGTAAAAAATAATACCTACAAGCAGCACAAGGCAAAAAAGAAAAAACTGCATATTAAAGCCGAGTTCTGATACAAAAGGCAGGCATTAGAAACACAAACTCAAAGAAAAGCGAATCATTTATAATGTCATACAACAAACCATTGAAATAAGGATAAAAACAGGAGGAAGCTGAAATTTTATGCGTTGAGAAAATTTTCGATAAATTGGGGTACAAACACTTTAGCCACTCAGCCACTGCAACAGTGGAAAAAAGCTCCCCAACTGGTCGCATGCCTGCAGTCATCCGGCATTCTAAGTCTGCTTCCATGAACTGCCACCAAAAGGCTAAGCTGCAGTCTAAACTGACCCCTGCCTGAACGTATTCTAGGCCCAAAATGTGAAAAAGAAGCGACAGCCCGCAGCCCCCCCTCACCGGAAACCTTCAGGGCGTCCCTGTTGATGGGGAAGCGGATCTTGCTGATGGCCAGGGATCCCCGGGGAAGCTCGCTCATCGGGCAGTCCCCCTCCACCTTGAGGCGCTGGATCTCGTTGAGGAAGGCCAGCCGCTTCTGGGCTGGGGGAGCATCGGGACCACAGTACAATACACATCAACCCCACGTCCACTGGGTGCCCTTTTTTTCACGCAATGTGTCACTACACGCTCCACTTTAGCAAGGAAGAAACGTCCCCACTGAAGTGCAAAATAATTTAACAGGAGCTCAGACTCGAAACATTGGACAGGAGTTCGTGCACGCTCGGCTCGGAACAAGAAAACTAAGCAAACCACTTTGACTCTTGGTTACGGTATGCAAGGGAGGAAAAAATAAGCATTTTTTTTGCTGGTTTACAGAGCCCTTGGAATGCCATGCTACAGAAGAAAAAACAGGAAATTTGATGAGGATAATGATGATTGGTCTAAATGATGCCAGGCCAGGCCAAGTTATAGGAGCCAAAACCAGGCAGCTAAAGTAAATGTAAAATTAAAGTAATGATAATAAAACTAAGGTAAAATTTAAAGTAAAAAGTAAAATTGTTAAAATGTTTGTAAAATTGTAAAAAAGACACAACATGGGGTACAGAGCCAGGTTGTAGCGTAAGCATAAAATAGCTGAACTGACAAGATGGCTGGTGTTGTATGGGGCCAGGCTGAGACTCTGCTTGATATAAAATTCAGTGCAAAAATTTGACCTCTACAAAAACTAAAAACGCACCTAAGAGGAATCGTGGAATCCTCGACAAACAGGTAACTTGAAGTTTGATCCTTTGACCCCTAAGTCTTCGGTAGAGGCAGTAAGGTTTACAACTGAAAACATTTTAATGACGTGTGGACTACATGATCTTTTGCATAACGAAAAGTTCGACACTGTTGCCACAGCCCACCCCGAGACCACCCCAGACAGGCGCACGTACTGGCCACGAGCAGCAGCTTCTCCCCCTCGACCTGCTCGGCAGAGCCCAGGAACTCGGGGGACGCCTGGCACAGGTTCAGAGCCTGGGTCGCCTGGCTGATCACCGTCTGCTGGGACAGCACCCCGTCCTGCAATGTCTGCCAGCAACAAGAGGGGAGAGCTGTCACGGGCACATCCAGGTTTCATACGTACACAGGGGTGCTTCTTTCCTCCCTTACCCACCACAGAATAAACCTAGTCTGTATTCACCACTGCGCAGGTTCGCTGAATAAACAAAATTTCCGAGTTTTTCTTTTTCGCAGCCACGAAAATCAGCTGTGCGTTAGAATCGAGAACTAAATATCTTTACATGGTGGCAGAACACAGGCAACCCAAAATATGCCAGACTTGCTTAGAAGAATGTGATCTGTGTACAGTCGCAAGGGAAAAAGATTGGAACAGGAGACCCATGAGCAGAGAAGAAAAATCGCGACATGCGCCGCTATTGTTCCTCAGTGTGCCTACAGCGATAGCGCCAAGCACATTCCATTTTCGTGAGAAGGGGTGGTCGGCACAAACCACTTCAACAAACAGCTTACATTTGGAATGACAGCTTGCTTATATTACTTATCGGCAAAAACATGCGCCAACGTTGGTGCAGACGATAGTTCATTCCTTTTTTTAGCTGGCATTGTGAGCAGCTGTAGTTTTTAATTGCAGACTATCGCGGGGTCAACAGCAGGATGGGCTGCTTTCTGCCAGCCAGCCCTTCTTTGGAAAATGGAATGTGCTTGCCACTCTCGCGATAGGCTTGCTCAGGAACAATAGCGCCGTGTGTCACGATTTTTCTGCTCTGGCCATGAGTCACTTGCATACCTCGGCAAAACTGGGCACCACTCACTCACACTAAAAAAAAAATATATATTTTTCTTCCTGAACTCACTCACACTCACGCTCACCAGTCGCACTCACCACTCGCACTCTTGCTCACTACGCACCCTCCACCACTTGCGCTCACACTCGCCACTCGCTATGACCATTCGCACTCACTTGCACTCACGCTCACCGTCACCACTCGCACTCACTCACGCTCAGGTTGACCACTCGCCATCACCCCTCGCACTCACTCACGCTCACCATTTGCCGTCACCACTCACACTCACTCACGCTCGCGCTCACGCCTTGTCGACTCCCTTCGCACCCTCAGCAGACCCTCCATGAGCCATGAAACCGAACGTTATTAGTACATTACAGTGTCAGAAGGCCACCCAAATCATATTCGAAAATCACCACGCCACCGGAGAATTAATTCTAGGGTGCCCCACAGCGGGAGCTCAGTGAAGACATATTTCCGAAGCTAAAAGCAACCCCGCCATTAGCAACCACCACAGTGAGCGGCTCCTGTGATGAATAGCCAACAGCGAGTACAAGCGCAGTAGGGGCGCTCACCGTGGTAAGCTCCGCATATGGCGCGAGTAGCCCGAGTGCACTCGCGAGTGGTGAGTGGGCCTTACGGTGAGTGGCAGTCACGCTCGCGAGGGGTGAGTGGGGCTCACTGCACGTGGGGCTCTCACTCACTCGCACTCACACTCGCCACTTCAAAATGATGCCGAGGCTCACTCACCACTCACTCATGAGTGGCGAGTGGGCGGGGGGGGTGTAAGTGCACTCGGGAGTGAGCCTGCCGACCTATGGTCACTTGTGCCAATCTCTGTCTGCAGTCTCAGCCAGGCTGCGCACTGCCCACTCCTCCGTTGTCATCGGACGTGGGTGGACATGGTGCTACGCAATACTTTGCCCTTGCTTTTCTTCTTATGGTAATGTGGAAGAGATGGTGGCAGTGAGCAGGTACGGCACTCCTCACATTCACCTCACATCCACACCATGGCAAAACATATATCTGGCCAAAATTTGACGCTGAAACATCGCCTACTGCAACTTGTGGTAGCGAGGCAGCTGGCTTTACATTTACCAGTGAATGCGTGTCTGTTTTTGAACTTCCACTCAGTAGGAGTCACCAGACACCTTTACCTATGTTTAATTGCCCATACCTTAACCTCATGTTTTCTTTTATAAAAAGCATATACAAGCTCCACCCTTCCCCCTTCATCATTTGTGACGTCGCAAATAGTAGCGTGAAAAAAAAAAAAAAAAAAATGCAGGGGGCAGCAATACCCGTTTTCGCACTTCTGGCCCCTCCTGTGTTAATGAACTGCTGCTCTGCGAACAGTATATTTGTGCCGCAACGTAATCTACTCATACGGAGTAATGGTTTTTCCCTCTTTAGTGCACTTTTATTACAGTCCACAGACCAAGAGCCAACCGACCTTAATCTTGTCGCCGAGGGACGACTGTGGCTCCTCTGTGAAAGTGCAGGCCCGCGAAGACACCCTGGACGGGGTGGCCACGAGCGAGCCGTGCACTGGGGTGGACTCCCTCTGCTGCATGCGGAAGGAGCTGATGGTTCGGGCCAGCTCAGCCTTCTTGCCCCAGCCGGGTGAGCCCATCTTGGAGCAGCTGGGGGTGCTGGTCAGGGGGCAGTCTCCTCGGCTGGGAGGGGGAGAGGGCGGCTGGCACGTGGCCTCTTCCTCCTCCATCTGCACATCCTAGGAGACAGGCACCAAGCAAATAGCAGTCAACCAACTGCCCACTACAGTGATCACAGGTTTGACCAGCAATGAGAACCAATGGCCTCGTCCTCTACGTGAGCCAGCTCCCCAAGGTTAGCAATTCATGCGTCAGCAGCACGAAGCAAGGGGCCCTCACCCTGGGCACCCTAGGGGGAGTGGAGGCCGGCAGCGGTGGCGGCTGCGCCGAGCAGTGGCTGGCGTCGCTGCACTCGCCACTGTCCATGGCGTCGTTGAGGATGTCGTCAATCTCATCAAACACGGCTGCTTCCTCGGGGCTCATCAGGCCCGCTCCACGCTCTGCTTTTCTGCAGCCACCGCTGGATCCCCCTCCATTTGCACTCGTACTGCTCGTCAGTGTACTCGCCGTGGGTGTCTCCCCAAACTGGAAGTGGGAAGCCTGCAAGAAAGGAACCCCACAGCTGCTGAACAACTGTGTTTATATACGCGTACACATCAGTCTCCTCTCCCCTGTCTGCAACATGCTACATAAAGTTTCAGCTGTATTTGGACAGCCGTGGGTGAGCTTTAGTACTGTACTGGCTGCACATAGTTTTGATGTCCCACTGGCATATATATGTTAGGGCACCGATTCTGGGCCCACATCACTTACCTATCTCCTTCATGCCCTTAATAAAGTTCCGGGGTGCAAATTAACAGGGCTACACACCACTGAAAAGCGACTTAGCAGTGTTGGCAAGCATGAGTGTCTGGCATCCAGGCATTTGGTCAATTCTTTGTGGGGAGTGCGAGTCACAAAAAGTGGAAAAATGGCTGAATGTCATGGGTGTTATGACATTGAGTGAACCCAAGTCTTGCCAAAGAGCACTGTGGGGCTGAACGCACTGTGCATAGCAACATCTCTTCTTCAGGTTGCAAACTGTCACGGCAACTCCGCACGTTATTCTTTACAAGTCGAAGGTAAGAATATGTATATGATATGCCTGCAAGTGGGCGCTCATTCCCCAGTATGCTTGTGTATCATAGGTGGACTTTCTTCTGTGCCTGTTAAATTGCTTAAAATGAATTGTTGAAACAAATTATGGAAGTCATATTTAGAATAAATATTTGACAGCGTAGGTAAGTTTATGCCTAATTAAATGGGACACGCAGACAAAACACAAGTTTGGTTCATTCGAAAGATCGCCTCGTCAGTAGAATCCTACTGACACCACTTTTAATGCACACTTCGCTCAGATAAGCAACATAATTAGGAAAAAAGGAAATGGCCATGCGACCCACTATCTCATTTCCCGCAACAGAACCTATCGTGTCATATGTGCCAGCTATGCAAAGGCCGGCAAACGCAAATTAGGCAGGACTTATAAGCTTGCAGCTATTTCCACTTAAATTTCAGACACATTCTTTTTATAGCAGTGAGAATGGTGGGGTAAACAGTGGAAGTTACAAAAGGAGACAAAAAAAAACATAGAAGTACCGACGCATACTGCTGTTGGTACTGCGCGCACTATGCTTGGATTAGGTGCACAGGACTGCGGGGCTTTGGGGCTGTCTCAGACGACACTGACCAATTGGCGTAAGCGATGGCGTCTTACGTGACCATACTTGTCGAGCGAACACTGTGTTTTACGAAACGATTATTTTCTACCCGAACAAAAACGAGCGAGGTACAAATATGGCCAAATACAAAGCAAAGGCAGAAAACGGCCCACCGCGGTATGGTGGCGCCATCTAGGTTGACCAATGGTAAACAAGGCTCCGCAGACCTGTTCTCGTGACATCATTGCAGACGTCACAAAAACTCGCGATTTGGCAGGAGAATCAAAATTTTAACTTCAATTGATTGATTTCTCAATGAATAAAGCATAGTTTGCTTCCGCGCAAATGGTGGGGCCACTATAAAACACGAAATCTTTCGAATAAAACAAACTTGTATTTTGTCTGCATGGCCACTTCAAGATGCTACCATCACTAAAAAGCAGGGCAGACAGAAACAGGCGTCCATTATTACCGGATGCATCTGTATGTAAGCCCCCACTGGACATCACTACCCCTGCTAATGAACCGTGCCCCAACCAGCAGCCAGCCATGCAGCTTGGTAGGGGCACACAACTCACGGCATTGGGTGGAACTGTCGAGTCGTCATTCTGGCAGGGTGTGTGGAGGGCACTGTGGTCAGCCTCCTCCTCACACTTAGTGCCTTCCATGGCGGAGACCCACTCGTCAGCCTCGGAAGAAGCCACGGCAGGGCTCAGCAGGTCGTCGGGCTCCTCCAGCCGATTGTCCCCTCCCTCCCCACCCTCCTGGAATGCACCCAAACTACGATTGGAACACCCAACAAAAGGCACTAGGAGTGCAACTTTGGCTATCAACAAGAACGGGGACAAACTAACAAATGGCACAGAGTGGCCAGCGATGTGCCCAACTGGAAATAATGGGTTATCTTCTTTTCTGTATCAGTATGCATCTGGTGATTTGAAAGCTATCAGAAGAGTGTGCCTGCTGTGCTGAATTATTGCGAAATTACTTCCGTAGTCGTGCTAACCGACACAAAGCAGCATTTTGAAATGCAGTCAAACACGCCAGTGATTACGTTAAAATTCACAACGGGTAGCCTTCAATGCGAACAGTTCTTTGCAGTCAAAATGGAGTGGTTGGCACAGCAAAGTCAAGAAGCGTTTGGCACAGGTTTGGTACAATTTACAGCTGCTCGCATTAGTCCCGAGATTATTATGCAATCTACAAAGTGCACTGGAGACAGTGGCTATAAATAAATATAAACCAAACATTAGGGTCTACAAGTATGTTATCAGCAGTTATACAGAAGAATGCACAATGTCCTTTAGCTTTTTTTTTTTTTAGCTTTTGCTTGGTTTTGAATACTGCCTAAAAAAACTTCTCGACTTCCTTGCCTCCAAAGAACCTGGGCTGGTACTACAATGCCATCAGGAAAACCAATTAGTCTGCCAAATTATTAAGACAAAGGGTACTATTGTGAAATACATATCAGTTTGAGGTTTATGCATGCTAAAGTCATATCGATGTGCTAGCATGCACACCTATAATATACTTGAAAGTAATTGGACAAAATTTTCCTGTTGGCATAATAGGCTTAAGCATTCAGCAGGGGTCAGACACAAGAGTAACAGAATCCTAATAAATCAGGACAGCGTCAGGCAATGTAATGCTAACTGTACCTGCTTCTATTCTACCCAACTTTTACTTAAAGCTGTTTTACTCTTGCACAACCACTACAAAAACTGCGTGCAGTCAAGTTGAGGGACCACTGGAGCAGCAGAATTCAGAGTTGTGTCCGTTTCAAAAGCATCCATTTTGAACCGTGACAATGTTCTAGTAGTGGGACCTGGCTTATTTTGTGTCACGTCTGTGTAATCCATTTTCAAACAATCAGGGCCCGCTCAAAGTGGACAATTTTGAAACAGACAATGTAGACTGGTGACAAAGACGCCAGGCGTCGTGCACTGCTGACCTTTGTAGCCAGCAAAACACTACACAGAGAGCAGAGCTTCCATACCACACAGACGGCTTCCCTGGTTGACAGCGCACCGTTTTCAAACACTGAATCGTCACCTTCCAAGCCTTCGCCTGCAAATAACAAGCACAGCAGGCCTGATGACTTGCGCAGTAAGGCCTAAACATTAGCAATGCGCATGCAAGTATTCGAGATCAAAATTAAAATTGATTACTGGTAGGGGTGTGCGAATATCAATTTTTTAATTTCGAAGCGAATTCGAATAATAAAAGCAAAGTTCGAATCGAATCGAATATTTTTCGAATATTTTTCGAATACGAATACTTATTGTTTTTTGTAAAATTAATGTTTTCACCATCTAGAGACACAAAAACTGCAGCTTTATTGCACAACAAATCACACAAAGTAAAATTAGGAAATACACAATACCATTGCACTGAACAGGTTAAGGTCGGCACTCACTTAAATGTTAACATGGAGAAAGGTTAACTGCTCGACATGTTCGGGGAGCAGTGACAACCTCCTGCTCGTCACCACTTTACCAGATACCGAAAACAGCCGCTCACTTGAGAGACTAGTAGCTGGCATGCCCGAGCCCGTGCACATTGCCGCGCGCTGATACAGTAAAATCTTGATGATACTAACCTCGCGGGACTGCGAAAAATATTCGTATCATCCGAAATTTGTATGAACCAACACAGACCAAAAAATTTAGCGCTGAAAAAAATGTTCGTTTATTTCTTTTCCTACTTTCGCGTGAAGAAAATCGTGATTTTTTCTGCTTTTTTTAACCCCCGTGTCGCAAAGCAGTCCTTTCTGGAGCACGTAAAGCTTCGCGCTCGTCTCCTCGCTCGCTGTGGCCAAGCTCGCTACGCGCCGCAACAGCCAAGCGTGAACCGCATGGTGCGTTTTTGCACGCGATTCGCTCGCCTCGGCTCTGCGAGCGCTGTATTTTCACGCCCACATCGACGATTTCGCGCCCACGGTAGCGCCTACCTCGGTCAGAAAATGACGCACGACGCGCGCGGCGGAATGGAGGAGCCTGACTACTTGCGATGAGATCGAGACAGCCGGCTTGGCTCCGCCGGAGATGGTTAGGCTTAGCACCCCGGCAAATATTTTATGGGCGCTTTCACTCGGCGCGGATGATGTTTTATAGTACCATTTTCGCATGCATTATCAGCTCCTTTACCACACAAGCAACTTCGTGTCTCCCTTGAGCCGCATTTTAAAGAATGCTTAGAAGCGGTCGCACGAGCGCCCGCGCCACTTCGCGGTTGGAGCTGACGCCATGTTGACACCGCCGGCCGCGCCGCGCGCAGCGTGGGGGTGGTTTCGCGGCGGTGTCAGCGCGTTGGGCGTGCGCAGAGCGTTTTCGCGAGCAGAAAACAACAGCCCGGCCGTTTCTGTAGAAAGAGTGACAAACAGGGGAGCGAGAGCCGTCACTTGCTCGTTCGGCAGTCGGGTGCCTCGCCGGCTCGTTCGTATCTTCCGCCGAGCCGCGCAGGTCCGTTCGTAACAGCCGAAATTTTTCCCATTGCAAACGATGCAATTTAGCCGGGACTTTTCGGAAATTCGTATCATCCCGAAATTCGCACCCCCAGAATCGTATAATCGAGAGTCCACTGTAAATAAACACCGATACAGACACGCTCTGAATTTTTTTTTTTTTTTAGTTTTGGGTGGTTCGAATATTTCGAACAATAAAAGTGTCGTTCGAATCGAATCGAATACCAAAAAATTCGAATCGAATATTCGAATTTTCGAATATTCGCACACCCCTAATTAATGGCCACCGTGCCAATCGTTTCCCCTTCCTCCAGATTTTCTGTTACAGTGTTACAGATGCTATTATTAAACTGATAACATAATACCCAAATGCAAAAAGTGAACTCGGAAAGAACAAAATTGTAAAGCTGCGCTGAAGTCTTGCACATCAAAGCCCGTGTAGACTCGAGTAATGCACGCGTCAGCACCCAAAGAGGTGAGCAAGCGGGTGTGGGTCAACTTTCTGGAATCGTTTGCCGGCAGCTGAACTAAATTCCGTCCAGAAGTGCACTGCACTTGCCATTTACAATGACATTCAAAATTTCACTCTTCCTCAATTCATTCTGTGCTGCATTTTCTCGAGTCAAATTTTGTTTATTGCAACCTGCCTTCTTGCAGAAGAGACCCTGGGACATACGAAAGCATCAAGTTGTAGCAAAATTTACACAGACTCGAGAATTTAAGAGTGAAAGCAGCAAGCGAGAGACCCCAAATTAATTTGTGTAGGGCTAGATTGTTGGTTACGGTTGCAGGGTGTGAACATGGTGTGACTCAGCAAGTACAGTTCTGATACACCCAACTTAGCATTTGCGTTGGCAGCAACCAGCTGTTATGTACCCTGTATGCACTGCCCTATCGGGGCCTACAAGTAAGAAGAAATGTGGAAGTGCTGCTCCCTAACAAGAAGGCGTGGTCAAACATACAATCAAACACACAGTGAAACCTCGTTAATTTGAACATCAATAACTCGATTTTACGGATAATTCAAACTGCACGATTTGGTTCAGTCAAGCTCCATAGATGTGTGCATTAAAAATCCCATTGATTCGAACTCGATTCGGTTCTGCCTTGGATAATTTCAACTTCGGCGGCGGCTTTGTGCCTGGACACGGCCAGAGAAACGCACCCGCTGCTTACAAACCAGGCTGCGTCAGGAGAAAACAGAGAGAGAGAAGGTAAGATTAAGTAAAACCAATTTAAAGCCCCCCTGGCAGACGTTTTGGAAACCGTATTATTCTTTGAGCACAACGTCGACACGGATGCGAGTGCAGTGGTGCGAGTTAGTTCGAACTTTCATTAATTCAAACTCAGATGGCTTCCCCTTGCAATTCAAATTAACGAGTTTTTACTGTGCCGCAGGTTACACTCTAAGCTTCACAGCTCATCCTTCATACGGTACAGCCGGCAATTGCGAGCCTAAATTAAGCTTTGAAATAGAATGATACAAATTGAGTCTTCATTACTGTCTTGTAGGGAAAACTAAATCATTACTTCCTAATTGTATAAAACCTTTAACTGCACGAACAACTAGACAACCATGAATACTCATTATCGCCAATTTTCGCCAGAAGACACTCACAAGTACATACACATTTTTCCCCCGAACTGTGTCTGAATGGAATTCTTTGCCACGAGAGGTTTTTGAATCTGCTGATTTTATGAAAGAGCTTGAGTCCCATATCGTAAATTTTGATGGTTGAACGTTGCCATAATCTTCGTGTTGTCTTGATTGTTGTTACTAATCTTCCTTATATTGTATGTATACTGTGTCGCCCCCTCCTGTCAGGGCCAAAATACTGGCCTGCAGTATCGTTAAATAAATAAAGAAAAATTATAATGCACTAAAAGATGTGCTTAAAACATCAATTTCATGTACAACACATTTTCAGCGAAACCAGGACTAACACATACCAGCCGAAACAGTGGATGCAACACCAGGGGACTCGATCGCTACAGTCAGCACATTCGCACCCAATCCGGTTTCTTCCACACCTGAACAGAACAAGGAACCATGTAAAGCACAGCTGCTACAAATGAAAGCATGGAACAGTACTAACCAAGTGTTTGTTCGCTGAAAAAGAGTCAGCAGCAGAAAAACGGAAAAAAGCGAACTTTCTCATAGCACACGAAAAGCTAGTGTGGAACCTAAAGAAAGGTAATAAAAATTAAAAATAAGAAGGCCCAAAAATAAGGATGTGTCTAAGTGTTTCCATAGCCCTGCCTTGAAAAGATAGGCCCTCACTACGATGTACTGATTACACCTGCACAGAAGAAGTTGGGTAAAGCTCTCGGGTGGCGTAACGAGTGAAAAACAAAGGTTCAGTTTGCGAATATAACCACTTTAGGTGAAAAAGTAGCCTATCAAAAATCCAGCCAGAACATTTGACAGAGATCTGTCTGGTTGGGAGAGGTACGACGAAACACACACACACACACACACACACACAAAAAAGGACCTCTTCCTAACAGCTAGAAAAAAGGAAGGCAAAGTTTCGAAGCTAACTACGTTCCTTTGTCACGCTGCGCCTGTAACAGTGTTGCGGAGTTACGAGTCCGGAATTGGAATGAATCCGGAATCATTCCACATTTTCGCGACCCCGGAATGGAATGGGAATGGAATGGCGACAATACTTGAAGGAATGGAATGGGAATGGAATTAAGCGCCTTTTGCCCGGAATGGAATGGGAATGGAATTACATGTATTTTTCCCAAAATAAAGCGCAGTTTTCCTTCTACGGGCTGTTTTTTGTCAAAATATGCAAAAATACGCAAAAGATCCCACCAGCCCAAGTTCAAACATTAGTAAGCCGGAGCCTTGAATTTAACAATAACTCAGTGCTGTTAAAATCGATTGGCTGATTACAAGCACGGTATATTTGTAAGCAGCGATTCTACTACAATTATGTCCTTAAATACAGTGCTGCTACGAAGTTCGTCGCGATTCTCCGCCTAATAAACGCGGCTCTAAGCCGTTGGTATCCGTCGTGGGCAACTACCGCGGTGGCATCCCCCCCCCCCCCCCCCCCCCCCCCCCCCCCCATCTCTCCCACCAACTTCGGCTTGTGATTTTTTACCTTGGCGGCGCCTTCGCCCCGGCTGCGAGCTGTCTCCCCACGCTTCACTTTTGTTTTTTGCGTCCGGAACCGTCGGTGATCGCATCCCACCTCGCCGTCATCGGGACGCTGGCGCGGTGCGAAATTTCGCATATCAGCTTACGCCCCTTCTCCCTTCGCGCTCCCTCCTCCTCCCCCAGGACGTTTTGCAATACTGGCCCTCCGGTCTAGACACTCGGACGCCTTTGCCCGAAGCAGCGTCTACGAAGGCCTAAAATATTGGTTCGAGAATCCACCAGAAACAGGAGCGCCCATGTGATAGGAACTGCGGTCACGCCTGCGCCTGCAAGCTGCACGCTGCAAGCTTTGTTCCTAAACGGTTCCGACCTAACGGAAAGCGAACGCTAGCCACTTTCCCTTGCTTTCCCGACTCGCAAGGGCAGTTTCCGTTGTAAATGTGACGTCAGCTGACGTGGAACTCGTGTTTTCCACGGCATCTCTTTTAGTGACAGACAGTGAAGCGAAACCGGCTCTCAAACACCTCTTTCAAGCAGCTCGTTTGTCAAGCGCAACACACAGGCAGAAGGCAACTGTATAAGTTTACTTTTTTTTTAGAACTGATCGTTGAAGCAGCCGTCATTTACACTTCGTGTTTTCAGAACTGAACGGCGAAGCGCCCATTTGGATCACACCATTTTGTTACGTGATTTTGATGAATGAAACCAAAATAAACTTTTTTTAGACCTTTCACGGCAACTTGAGACCTTTATTGCAGCATATAAAATTCACGAGGAGACCTAATTGCGCTGCTGAGCACGAGGTCGCGGTTCGATTCCCGGCCGCGGCGGCCGCTTTCCTGATGGAGGCGAAAAGCAAAAACGCCCGTGTGTACGAGATTTCGGCCTAAGGTGCTCAAAATTAATCCGGAGCCCTCCACTACGGCGCGCCTCATTGCCTGCGTTGCGTCGGCGCGTTAAACCCTACAACATATCAACGAGGACACCTACGCACTTTTTTCTGGCGTAGGGATTTCCACAACACCAGACTGACCGGCTGACGAACGTGTCCTTCTATTATTATCGTTATCATTTTTCTTTACATCTTTTTTTTCGGTTGATCGCCCAGACTAGAGGACACTTGGGCGAACCTTCATTGCTACTCCACTGCATGCAACTCCTCAAATTAGTTATACAGGCCTCAGTTATACAATTAGTTACGCAGGCCTCGGACTCAGTTTTGCTCAGTCCAAGGCCGCAACGAATTCTGTAAGTCCTTCTTCAGTTAGGTAGAGCCAAAGGTTGCATGGTGCTAAAGTGTGAACAATCTCCCAATTTCTAAAAGAAAAAAAAAAACGCACATTAGTATACGAACCAATGCACTATCCCAGTATACACTAGCGAGAGAAAAAAGAATTCTCCCAGCGCATTGGTTCTCATCGAGACAACCATACAAAGGTCGCGCATACTCCAAGCACAGCCTGAACTTTCGCTCGTGCGCAGTGGATGATACCTGACGCCTGTAACTAAGCTTTTCAGCAAGGGCTACATTGCATACCTGCGCACACGCAAACACAGGAAGTTCTGAACCTATCCGTGCTTTCAAGGCGCGCTTGACATGCGTGAGTGCTGACGACCTCTGCGGCCCGTGATCCGTATTTGGGGCAAAGGCAGGACAAAGTGCTCGAGCGGTAATTCTTCCAACTGATACCACCAAATCCGGAGGTTCTGTTCCTCGTTAAAAAAATTATTGTTCTAACCATGCTCACGACCGCTCCATACGCGTGTTAAATGCTTAAGGAATATAATGTCTTCTTCAACCATACTTTTGACAGCACAAAAATAGAACATGTCGTCACGTTAGCATTAACACATTCACACTTAAACAATATTAAAGCATCACAACTCGTAAAGACGTGCTGACCATGCAAATACTATAATAACTACCTGGAGAACAGCCCCTGTGGGAACTAGTAGGGTGATTGCACTGAACGAGATATGCCACAAAGCCACTATCCCTCGACCTTGGTTACGTGTTTTGCGTATTTTAGCAGTTCTTAACGCGTGTAATAACATCAGCTTAATGGTGGGTTCATTGGTAACTTGATAATCGCCCGATAAAACGTTGAGGAATTAGAGGAATGGAATTGAACTGGCCGGCAATTCCCGGAGTGGGAATGGGCGATGTTCCGGCATTCCGAGGAATTGAAAGGAATGGAATTTAGGCAACTTGTAATTCCCCGGAATGGAATTGGAATGGAATGGGGACGCCCATTCCGCAACACTGGCCTGTAAGAAGCAGCTAATAAATATAAGGCTCCACTGCAACACAGTTCCAGTCACCCCTGCTGAAAAAAAAGAAGAAACAACTGCCATAACATCAAGTATCTTCATTCTGTACTTTGTAGAGACAGTTCCTCACTTTTTATTACCGCATTTTCGCGCGTATAACCCGCACCAAAAATGCGAAAATTTCAGTGGCAAAGTAGGGGTGCGGATAGTACACGGGGTTTTTCCTTTAGTGCAGCTTCACGGCAATGCGCGTTGTGCCGTGAAGATGAGCTTGTGTGCAACAGTGAGGGCTGCGGCTCAAGTGATAGCTCTAGCGAGAACAGTGACACTGAGTGAATTGCGAGCTTCACCTCGCAGTCAGTGTATTCTACTTGCTAAATATACGCTTTCTCTGTCTACGTAGTATCTGCTGTGTTGCTCGAGCAGTAGCTTTAATGCAGCCTTGCCTGTATCAAAGGTGCAGGTAATACGCAAGAACTTTTTTTTTCTTTTCCGGCGGGCTGAAAGTGGGGGTGCAGATTATATGTAGGAGCAGGTTATATGCGCAAAAATACGGTATTTTAATTATCTATACTGAATGGGAATTCAATTCTGACTCCACAGACGACATGAGCCATGCAGGCTGCACTAACATTCAAGGTCACAAGCTTTGACAGCGCAATAAAATCAGTTCATAAACCAGAGCAAATTTTAAATGCTCTTCAAGCCTTAAAGGGCTCCAACACTCAAAATTTATCGAGTGTATATTCTCTGGCCCAACAGAAAACATTAAAAATGCCGTATGCCAAAGTGGTTTCTGTAGAAACGTTGTGAAGCATTTAAAAGCACATTTTTTAGCTCCAGTTACATCCCAGAGGCCTTACAACCACCAACATCAATGCCGGCGGCAGTGACAATGAACAACAATCCAATCTGTTTGTATTTGCACATGACGGTGAAGAAAAACTCCTCAATTAAAAACAAGATTTAACGTAAAACAGTGGCAACTAGTGTGCTTATGACAGTTCAGTGTGCAACTTCTACTCTTGAGCCCATCTGCATAACGCATTTTGATTTTATGCCAATAAAAGGCTCTACCAGTGCATGCAGAAAACAAAGCTGGTATAATCGTGATAAAAAAGAGGTAGCTTTTATGTGACCGGAAAATAACCAGCTATGCCATATCATTGATTGCAAGGTTGACAGAGACCATATAGCGCAATTTTATAAACTTTCCGATCAAACAAGAATGCAGTTAAGATTAATGTTCAACACCTGTAGGGAAGCAGATAGTGCTGCATGTACCTGGATGCAAAGAAAGCAGGACATTAAAGCTTTTGAACGGAAAATGTCTGAAATGAAAAAAATCAGATATGTGAAGGGCTTTGTGTTTATACTTTTTTGGTACACATTACCAAAATTGGAGCTGGATAGAATCTTTAGGTTCCATGATGTGCCCATGGCTGTGATTACAAGCTTAGGTGCCAAACGCTTTTCAATTTTCCCTGCTTTTAAAGCCAAATGAAATTATTCCCATCAGTTTATTAGGAATGCTTGACATGCTCTTGACTATACACAATGACTTTCACATGTGTTAGTGAGAGCATTCTTGAGGAAAATTGGCGGGGTTCCCTTTAGCACATAACTCCCAAATGAGAATGATATGCCACATCAAGGAAACTAGCTTGTGCCTATCAAATTTTTGCATAGTTATGCAATTTGTGAAATCACCACTGCCAGTAGACTGCAGCACATTGGTAGTTTGTAATGTTTAAGAGTGCATTTTTCCTGTAGATTGTGCTAGCATTATTTCCTGCATGACACCATGATGCTGGTCATAGAATTATTGTTTTGTGGGCATTTATGTTTAATCATTCACGCTGGTTTCTTAACAAAAGAATTGTGACATTTCTCTTATGACTCTTTTCCTCATGCCAGTTCCATTCATTTGCTGTTTGTATCGCATCATTACATAACTGCGTAGCCACCAGAGATTCTTCCATTAGCTTCTATGTTTCACTGTGGTTTGGTTCACCAGCCTCGACTACATGACAACGTCCTCTGCACATCATGTATGGCACGTTTCAATACGCGAAATTAATTCCGTTTCTAAGTTTGGTTTCTTACATATCTACTGGATGTCTGCTGGATGTCTGCACCAAAGCAATCCACTGGAATCAACACAAAAATTTGCCTAACTGGAAGCTTACAAGAAGCAACATGTACTTTTTTTCCTTTTGCCACTGACTAGAGCACAACATGGGAGCCACCACTTACCGTACTTACCCGATTCTAATGCGCACTTTTTTTCCGGAAAAATAGGTTGAAAAATCGCATGCGCGTTAGAATCGGATACGAAACCGAAACTGCCGAAACAGTGGAAATGTCGTCCCACCCATCACCATCCCCATCTCAAGATGGCGCCAAAGCTTTTAGCAACAATTTTTCGGACGCAGGTAGCATAGGTGCCTAGGCTTTTCTATCGTCGTTCACACAAATCGTCAAATCGTTCCACTTGCGCGCTCGATAACAGCAATGGCAGCAGCGGCTCTCTCGCGTTCAAAACGAGCGGTCGGCTGAAGTGTGCGCCTCTGGAGAAGCTCGCGGGATGGGCGTGCGAGGCGTGGGCCACGATCCCATCGACCATGGTTGAACGTTCGTTCAGAAGTGTGGCATCGCGAACGTGCTTGACGGCACCGAGGACAAGATGTGGTCAGCGGAGAGCGACGAGGAGTCAGATAAGCGAGATTATTTCAGGAAATAAATTGTCCGTTTCTCTCGCATTCGTTTTTCTTGCTCACAAAGTTCCGTGCGCGTTACAATCAGAGGTGCAAGTTTTTTCGTTTTTTTTTGCCAGGAAAATCGGGTGCGCATAAGAATCGGGGTCGCGTTAGAATCTGGTAATTACGGTATAAGTGCACAGGCAACTGGGCACATTGAAAAAGTGCACAAAACAAATATCTTAAAACACAGCTGTGCGCTTGCTCCAGAGTTTCGGCCGATTTTTCTTCCTTTCCGTTCTTATTTCCTTCTTGTCGGAAATGAGCAGACATAGCGTTGTTTGCCATGGCCTTCTCCACACTGACCAATTTAAACATGCTCGCTGCAACCACTGTCTTGTTAACGCGTACCGTTGTTTTAACGAGACACTGAAGTCAAAATACAAGTTACTCTATACTGACAGATTGGCTAACCGAGAACAGAAATATATCACCCTTACGTGTAGCCTTAATAAATTAAGGTAGAAAATAGCGAGAAAATGAAGACAGGTGTCGCCACCACTGGCCATACTGCGCAACCTACACCAAAAGAGATTAAAATTTCATGACAAGTATTTTAACAATATGCCTTCACTGGTTTATAAAAACTTAACTGGAAATTTTTGTGGTGTCACGGGCGAACATCAAAGAACAAGAAGAAATCTGGAAACAGCATCACGGGAGCCCAGCCGATAGATCGTGTGGTGAACTGAAATGCCAAAAAAGCTTGTTTCGGTTTCAGGGCAATACCTGGAGCAATAGTTAGCCAGATAATTGCGTGATCCTTGTAGAGTACTGTGTGCATAGCCACTTTTATTCTGACCCTCTGTGGGCTTTTGCTACGCTAAAAAAAAAAAAAAAAAACTGGAATCTTCCTTTTGGCTGAAGTCAGTACTATTACCTCTTTCACTACGGCGGAAAAACAGCCAATTTTGAGTGCTTTCACAAAATGTTTTTTTTTCTCTTGAGCTACTGGACACACTTAGCCTTGCTATGCATGAAATTGTAGCTCATAGATTGCTCTTCCCAACACAAAGCAGCAGTTTTGTTAAAGGCACGATTACGTACAGTTTATTTGTCAAGTAATCAGAAAAAAGCCCCCAACAAAGGTATACGAGAAGCACAAATCGGAAATTTTACCGAGACTAAAAAAATTATTTCAGGAATTTTAAGATATACAAATTGTTCCTGCGTTTCTTGGCTATGATTCAATATATAAATCAACAGTGTACACCAAGTTTTGGATTTTTGAGGGCCCGTCAACCTAGCGAAACTGACTGCTGTGCCACGCCGCCAAGCCACTGAAGGGTGAGTGAGTCTCTGTAAAATGTGCATCCAAGCATACTCTGTGTTCTCGCACAAAATCCTTATCAGTTCGGTAATAAAACAAGAAAAAAAATCCAGCGCTCTCGAGAAGAGTCGCGCATCGCCCTGCAGCGCTAATCTGACACGAGCGCCAGGTTATCTTGAAGGTGATTGCGCGATACGGCGCGGTGCATTTGGCAAAATATCCTGGCCGTACGTTGTCGAGACCCTAAGCACAAAAGTAAAACCACAGTCGTCGGATAAGAAGCACGTTTCGTTAATAAATACAGCACGGAGTCACAACGAAATTACCTGCCAGCGCTTGTTGAAGTGCGAGGCACCTGAACCGGAGCTTTGTCGTCCAAACTGCAAACTGAAATCTGAATATCCCACATCGTTGCTTGACCCATCACTGCTGCTGGAATAAGAAAAACAGACAGCAGTAGCTGCCGAAGTGCTTGCTACGCCTACAGCAGTCCGACTGTGCCGAGCGCAGCACGAACCCGATGCCATTTTCCTCCTAATCCCCTCTACCTTCGGTTCAAATTTCGCTTGCTACACCGCCACCACACGCGACACTTAAACAAACGAAACCAAAACTGAAAGAGAAGTTGCCAATGAACACACCAGATGGCGATAGTTGTCTGTGGAGTGCGGGTTTTAGATTTTGCGGGAGATTTGAAATCATCGGAAGCCGGCTTCCGATTACCTACGGCGCCGGAGTGAAAGAGTTAATGTCTTTCCTGGCTGCCATTGGATGGCACTACTCGTCCACTCTTGTGGCAATACCCCTACAGTCTAGTCCACTTATAACAATATCCAAGTGCCAAGGAAATCACGTCGTTATAACCGATGATTGTTATATGCGGGTTGCTAAATAAAAAGACGTAGCAAAGCTCAGAACATTTTATTTGCAGGGCAAGCAAGGATTTACTGCCACCTATTTGTGGAAAAGAAGCCATACTTGGTCATCTTTGTTTGCTGCACATGAAGCTGGCGCACATCTTTTTCAAGGTGCTTCACCTAGCTGAGCGAATGGTTCTTGGTGGAAACGAAGTCCATGAGGGACTATCATGCGTTGGGCCATGAAGAAACATTTTGTTTAGTGGTCCGGAGCGGCAAAGGATGTGGGAGTTTGGGAAAGCACGACTGATTTGACCGAAACTGAAGAAACCACTTGGTTTCTTCAGCAGTGTATTCGGTTAATTCCATACCGCTATAAATCACCACTGCCTTGCTTGATTCCAGTTTATTGTCAATGAAATCGCTGCAATTTCATTGAGCGAAGAAAATGCATTGTTTGCTTAGAGATTTCTTAGCAATCAACGCATCCTTCAGCATCAAATCAATGCCAAAATGGCTATCGGAAGGTCAAACTTTCGTTTGAAACCAACTTGCTGGTTGCCTTTGGTGACTGTTCAATGCTTTTTTTATTGCTGTATTTTTTGTTTGTTTGCTCTTCACATTTTCTTGCCTGAACAAGATTTTATACAAATTTCTCGTCTGCACGCTGGGGGGAGCCAATGATTTAGAGGTGTGTACAGATGTGCTTACACTTCCAAAATTCTGAGAAAAACTTATTACAAAAAAGAAAAAAGGACAAGGTAAGAAAATGCCATGAAAACATTTCAGCTCTTTAAAATGTCTCAATGGCAAACGTAGTGAGCGCAATAAAAAGGCGCTACAATCAGATGGTCCACTCTTGACCCCATGGCTTTCATTTCAAAGTGGACCCTGCTGAGGGCCTCAGATGGTAGACTAGCCAAAGTTTCTAGGCAGCACACTCGTAGTCTGCATCTCTGCCACAGTCGATCCAAAGGACGACCAGGAAGCCCAAAATTTACCACAGCTCTCAACAGTGATTAGCCACAGACACGAGTGGGCTGATTGCCGCCCATACTCCTGGCCCTGATGCTGGTTCTCAAGTACAATCGCTTGTGTTCCCCGTTTTAGTGCAACCCTACAATCTCTACCTCCCTACACCCACTGGAGGAAAATTACAGGGGATGCTCAGAGCTGCTAAAGAATGTGAAGGCAAAACAGCTTTTCTGTTGAACTTTCACGTTCTCATCGAGCCTCTGCCACAGCTGCATCCACAGCCAGTTCCTCCCGATGGCGGTAATGACAAGCTGCATTTCGAGCTGCTCTCGCCTCTTCCACCCATAGAGTTTCATACTAATATATACTAGAGGGAAATCTGGCGCTGCATTCGCGTGCCGCCGTGGGCGGCGCCATTGCAGCTAGCGACGTTCCTCGCCTCCTTGGCTTGGTCAGCCACATGGCTTCTTTTTCGTCTTGAAGCCAAAAGGGGTAACACTGTTTTTTTTATTCATCTTCCATGAAGCTTCTAAATAATCCCTGGCAAATCAATCTTTATGGAGCTTTAATTTTTTAATAACAGAACAAATTAGATTAATTTTCTGCAGTAATATTGTTGCATTTTTGCAGCCAAAGCCAACTTTTCAGCCTGTTCGTGAGCCATGCCAAGGACAAGTGGAACGTGCCTGTCCGGTACACGACGGCACGCTCGCCGAAGCACGGCTCCCCTAGACGGTGGCGCCACAATTCCCTCTAGTGTATATTAGTATGAAACTCTATGCTTCCACCATGGTGTATGTTCTCGGTCTTCCCTGCCTCCAACTAGAGTCTGGTGCGCCGTCCCGTCACGCATAGCAGTGTGGAATGAAGCCCTGAGCCCACAGAGCAACGAATACAAGGCGCATCAACAACAATCAATGGTTCGTCAGCCTTTCTCAGAACCCTTCTCTGGCTTTGCTGTTTCCCTTTCTTCACATGCGCTCTGATTTTCCGCGCAATTCTGCGTGCCTCGCGAATTCTACGAGTCGGAAATCTAAGCCTTCTGCCTTAATAAATAAACCAGAAGAGGCATACCCGAGCTGGTGGAGCTTGCCTTGCTCCCCGGATCCTTCATAATGGACAGCTCAGGCAGCTCGGGCTTCTTCGGGGTGCCGGGTCTCCGGAATGGCTTGCGCAAGTTCCCTGACATGGGAGGAGTCACCCCAGCTTCAGCGGGCACTGAAACGAAGGGTGGTATTCAGGAAAAATTAAATACTACAACCACCGACTTTTGCGATGCTGAGGATGCAAAGTCATCCTCAGCATTGTAGACTTTCACCAGCTCTAAAGGTGAAACTTGCACTAAGTGGCGCAAGGCTTGAACCATAGTGAAGCTGCGGGATTTCTTTATATGTGAGCACTCAAGGACACACCAGCACGTGTTTTTACAAGTTTGGAATTGTTCATTTACACGTTCTGTCATTGCTTTGCACTGTGCTAGTAGTAGTAGTCATTGTCATATGCATCGATATCGTTGCGTTCCTCATGCCAGCTTTTCATGCGCGGTAGCTATTAATGGCAACGGTAAAGTTTTGGCGAATTAATGGCAACGGGAACGCTCAGCAGTTAGTACGAGGCATGGGCTCACGAGTGCTCCACATTTTCTTGCCATTTTTTCCCACAACACTGAACTTGCGGCCCGCACAACAGCTCCACTGTTAAAAAATTGCAAAAACCCCCTCCCAAGTAAGAATTGTCAGATACTAGGCCACTGTAAGGTAGTCTTCACTACTGCACTTAAATGCATTGCTTGAAAGAACCTCTTAGTGAGCCATATAAGTATTCTTGTAATAGGCCATGAAGGCCCTAGCACCATTTATTTAATACCTCCTACTAGACCCCATGTATAGCAATTGGGCGCTATACAAACCCTGCAACAGGACAGTTGCGCCGTCTCTTGAAGGGCTTCCCAAACTACAGGGCGGGTAGTCAAGCAGAGAACGCTTGGGAAGTTACGCAGAGACGGCAACTTTGTAATGTGCGCGCAAAGTGTTACCTTGTGAACGGTGCAAATACTTGCTCTAATTACTCTCTGGAAATGAAGTTCTTTCGATTTTTAGCCCAGCCATCCCTTCATGACCAACAAACACGATGGATATGCCGTGTGCGTCGCGTGAAGGACGTGCTTGTTTACATTTCCTTGCATGTCCGTGTGCAGAAAATGTGCACGACTTGTTTTTATTTAACCTTAATGCTGATGGAACCAAATGCTAACGCGCGAGGCGGATAAGGGTATCCAATGCTTACGATGTTGGTGGTGATCCAAGATCTCCGTCATACGCGCTCATGATTTTCCCACCAACATCCCTAAAAATGTTATGGATAGCTCCTCTTATTGATGTCTGTTTCCTGTATTTGCAATACTCTTTGTGTCTTGGCACCTTGAGTCATTCCAAGCAGGGGAAAATAGAAAGAATTTCGCTGAAAACTATGAACATCAATGTCCCCTTTTCTTGTGCGCTGTGACGATTCTTTCGAGCTGTTGCAGCTTTGCCACTTCCTGCAGCTAACGACACTATAATGAGTAAGATCTGTGTATCGATTAGCGCGTTTTTTTGTTGACAAATGCAAACTGTTTCGCCACCTGTTTTCTTTTTTTTTTTTTGTGCTCTAATTATGGCTGCACTGGACTGGCACAACGGAGAGGAGACTCTTCGGACAGGTCTGTCACCCTTTTTTATTTCATCACTCGCTGCAGCTACCAAACTTGTTAATTGGAGTGCAACTAGTTCATCAGCAATATCAACAGCTCACTCCAACGAAGTCACCACTCAAAATTATTCATGCGATAAAAGAAAAGACCGGTCAATCACAGCACTTGTCACCTGTCCTGGCATCCGTGCGTTGACCATATTTTGTTTTGCCTATGGGCGATGTGCTAGGAAAAATAGTGCTAAACACAGCTCAAGTGCACATACCTTAACAAACAGAACAACATGGTAAAAGAGTGCTGATGTCATTTTAACACACACTGCCTGCAGCAGGTACAGTAACACGAAACACAGTGCTCACCTCTTCCAAAATGGGTACTGTATGCTAAATACCAAGCACTGGAATTTCGATCTCAGCTGTCAATTTGTTCAGCAAGTTTCTCATCAAATATGAGCACGTTCTTTTTTCTGAAGCAAGCATGTATAGGTGGTATTCGCTGAAAAGTTTATCAGGTGATTTCTTTGCCTGGCAACACTGAAAACCACCATCACAGTGCCCACTGTGCCTGTGCATGCGCTTTGCACCCGCATCTCAAAGAAAAAAAATACCAGAGTACATCGTCTGCCGCGTTTCAACCCAATTCTCGGCAGTGGCGGCAACAGATGTAATATTAATTGCACTCTTATTATGTGGTGGCGCTCTATTTGCCCTCCAGCACTTCGCATCCCTGGAGAATAAAACCGCAGCTGCGAACGAAAGCGATATGGCGCGCAAGAGGCCCACGCTGCAGTTGCCTGTGACCACAGATGTCGACACAAGTGCCCTCTAATGCGTGGTCGAGTACAGAAACCAAATATAATGGCTTCGAAGAAATGTTTCACGCATATGCCGATTTCGAAGCAAAGGTAGCGTAGCAGCAAGTGCATGCGAGGCCGTCTCCCGAGCCGTGCCATGCTCGCACTGCCCAGCCGGCACAAGCGCTGGCGAATCGCAAGCAACCTTCGAACAAATACTGAAGTTTGGCTTCTGCGTGGCAAAATTTTCAGTAACAATATTTCTGTTGTCCTTGAACAGAAGACAGACCTTGAGTGGCAATCGGTTTTCACTTGCATACACACGCGACTTGGTCCATCACAACGCAACTGCACGCATACGTAGGCTCCAAAGTTTTTACCGATCTACCTAGTCGTGCGACGATTTCAACCATGTCTAGCGATAAGTAGATCGTCGGGTGCTGAACACAACAGTATTTGGCATCATTTGCATTTGGTGGGGCACTGACTGAAAACATCGAACAGCTCGCTGTTATGTGCAGTGCTTCATTAAGCGCCAGCATGGACAAGTATTGCCATCTCGCGGAGCCCGACCTAACGGTGCAGCGTCGCCTTAGCAACACAGGCACTTGGGCAACAGCATGGTGGCGCTTGCGCATGGTTTGCCCAAATGTGCGCCATGCTAGTGAATACAACCTATTGATTTGCATTGCAAATGTGGGGCAAGCAAGAATGAACAAGTGTGCATAAATGCTTAATTTCTGCCCAGATTTAATGTCAGACGGGCTCTTGCTTCAAGCAGTTGCACTAACGTTCAGAAGTAACACAAATGTGGTTAAAAACTTGAACTGCAGTGCTGTTCAAGAGGTTTACGTTTTCTCAGCTGCTTTGGCAGTGCAATGCCGTGCGTCGACACTGCTCAGACGCGTCGAAAATGTGCTCGCTCTTGAGAAGTTTCATGCCCTTGTCCTCATTTATTCCAATAAATGAACCCACAGCTGCCAATACAATGAAATTAAGCTCACTGGATAATACTGTTCAGCATTGTTATTCAGCAACAGCACGCCTCTCCTGCCAACAGCACGTCCAGTGGTGGCACTGCCTCGACAGAGCAGTGCACGCTCTTTGGGTGTCACACCCTCCCTGTATACGAGGCCCCTCTAAAGCAGGCTTTACTAAATGTATTGCTGCAAAAGAATTTCTCTGGGGACACTATAACTTGTCTTCTATGAAAACATGAAGGCCCTATAGAAGACCATTTTCGTATGTGGCGAAAGTGTGGCCCATCGAACGTTACACACAAACAGATGGGTTGCTGCATTGAGACTGCACAGAAAAGGCTCAAGCACTTTTAAAGAGAAATTCAGCTACAGCTGCACTTTTGCGTGCAGGGAAGTCTCTTCTACTGACCAAAGTTGGGACCACAAACTGACCCTGGTTGGCTTCCTCCGTCAAGCTGGTGGACATCTTGGAGGCTGTGCCGTTGACAGAGGGCCCGTTGGTTGCCCGGGGGGCAGCCCCCACGTTGAGGGCAGAGAAGGTGTGCTTCAGGGGCGGCCTCCCCGCCGGCCTCTTCAAGGGCAGCGTCCCGCCAGCCTTGCAGATGGCATTCTCAAACAGGGCAGCCCTCTGCGCAACCGAGAGGCCCTTGGTCGACAGGTCAGCATCGGCACCCTGGGGCTGGGACACTGTGGGGTCGTGCGTCGATGCCGCTCTGGAGACCTTCCCATCGTGGTTCTCTGCTGCACATGCAGAGCGGTGCGTGCATTGAAGAGCAAAAAAAGTTACAAGACTCCGAAGCGAAGTCCTGAAATTTTCAAATTTAAATTTTGGGGGTTTTAACGTGCCGAAACTACATCTGGGCTATAAGGCGGGCCGTAGTGGAGGGCTCCGGGTGAACTCCGACCGTCACCTGGGGACCTTTAAAGCACCAAAATCTCAACACACAGCCGTTTCTGCTGTTCACCTCCCGCCAAAAAAGCAGCCACTGCGGCCGGGACTAAACCTGCGTCCTTGGTCCCAGCAGTAGTGGCCTGGCGAAATCTCCCAATATCTCTAAATTTGATGTCTCTCACAGTGGTCACATTGGTCTCTCACAGTAAAAAATTCCCCGCATTTCCCCGAGGGGAAGAATGTGAAAGTGCGAATGCACGAGTTGAATTTGCGCGGTTCGGTAATGTTCGCGAAAGAGAGATCACACACACACACACAACTACAAAGAAAGAAAGGTGCATTTATTCACAGACACGTATTTGTGTTGTCGTTGTACTTGATTGCTGGAGCGTATCTCAGCTTTGAAATTTCGTGTCAGTACTCCTTTAAGCGGGTGCATTAGCCCTTCTCACACCCGATTCCTGGCCAATCCCCCACGTGGGCATGTGCCATGTCAGCGGCCAGGGAGCGCGCGCCCATCTCCCCCCCGTTGCCAAGGAAGACGAGGAGATTCCTGGCCAATCCCCCACGTGGGTATGTGATGCGGACATTGCCGGTGGACGCAGGTTCAGGGTCGCTTAAGAAGTGCATTGCACTTAAAATCACAGTGGTCACACACATCCCAACAACCTTAGCACAAATCATCAGTGAGAACATTAGGTGGCTCTAACCAAACTATGCCTGCCACAGCACTGATGTGAACTCTGATACGGCTCAGGCCTGTAGCATGTTGTTTTAGGGGCTGGGGCTGTTGGTGTCCCCTGTCGCCGTAATCATCGTCTCATGTAGTCACGGTACTAAAACAGCGGGAAACGCATTTACACCTCGCGCTAGAACGTAATGCATACTAAAAAAGCACCGGAACACTCGTTTACTTCTCGCGCTAGGGAGCTTTGCACTTCAAGTACAAGAGACCTTTACAGCAAAGCTGTATACCTCTACCCCCCAACGATTTCATGTCCGTTGGCAAAAACTTTAATGTGTGCCGAAATCTCGAACACACGGGCGTTTTTGCTTTTCGCCTTCATCAGAAAAGCGGCCGCCACGGCCAGGAAGATGACTGCACTATGTACTAATAACCAACATATCTAATGTCTCCACTCTGCAAGATGACCTTTTATGCTCAGAAATTTCACTGCAATAAACAGATTGACCACCATAAGGTTATCATATTCCAATTGCGATATAACTGGTGATCATGATAAATGTGATACTATAACCAGCACCATATACGTCAATAATTACAACAAGGTGTTCCTAAACGAAGTTTCACTGCGCAAGGCATGGTTAATGTCTGAAAAACACTAAACATTTCCATCGGCTTCTATAATGTCAGGCGGGCCTTACCATGCTTGAAGGACGGCATGGGAACGTTCTCCTTATCCTTATCACTCAATGTGCTTGCTCCAACTTCGTCAGCACACAGCTTCTTGGAGATAGAGCTGTGTTCTGAAACCGATAGCAGAAACATGTGCACTGTTGATGAACCCAAAGGTTATTTTGTGGGCACAATCAGGTGCAAATCTGGACAACACAAAGGCCAAAGCCCAAGTTGAAAGGAAATTTAAGGGTCCATGAAGACAAAATGCAAGTTTGGTTGATTAAAAAGACTGCTTGGTCCCGATAATGATACCACGTTTATTTCAGGCTTCAAACAAATAATTTAGATACAGCTGAGCCTCGTTATAACAAAGTAGTATCAGGTCAGCAAGTTAGTTTGTTATATCCGATATTCGTTGTAACAGTAGAAGTAAAAATCGGCTCTAACAAATCGACGATCTGGCTCGCGCAAATTTACTTGATACAAAAATGTATTTTTTTAAGCTTCGAACCTGCTGTAAACAAGGTAACCTTTACCATTCTTCTTTTTGCATTTCAAGCTCAATGAACCGGAACGTGAGTACGTGAAACTACAACAGAACAAAGTACACTTGACAAAACAGGCCTGCGTCCTTATTTATTCAATGAAGGATGTGATCGTCTGGTGGCTACTCACAACAGTGAGCAGGATGGAAGTTTTCCACAACGGCCACGAACAAGAGGGCCTTTATACTTCTGCAGTTTCGGACAATGTTTTTTTTTTTTTCCAAGTAGCTTCTCAGCCTCCCGGTCAGATATTTCTTCGTTACATCCGATATTGCGCATGGCTGTCATGGTTTCAGTTTCGTTATAAAAGAATAACTCATTGAAATAAAGCATGACCAACCAAAGTTTGCATTTAGTTCGCTATAGCCAATAATTCGCTATATCGGTGTTCGTTATAACAAGATCCCACTGTATTAAAAAAAAGGTGAAGCAATGGTGACTCCCTCACTACTTTCCGGTGATTTTTCTATGGCGGCACAGAATGCTACTTGTGCAATTGGCGGTCACTGACTTAAGCCACTGTCAGTAAAGAAACACGACTGAAAAATTGTAGTGGGGTGGTCTCTAGTTCCATTTCACCATATCACTTGAATGCTAACGTGCAGTTTACACACGGATAACTATGCATGGCTTGCATGTGACGTCCCCACCGCCCTTTCTGGTGCACTGCTCAGCTTTCCTAGTGCTGCTCTAGATAAGAGCACCAGATAAATTCACTGCCTTTCACCGTGCACGTTGTTAATTGTTCAGCTACAGTGACATCAGTGCAAGCTATTTTTTTGGTGCTGGCCCTTAATATGTCATTCGCGCCCACATTACGTCACTATAGCGCGAAATTTGATATTGTTTCAATCTTTCTGGCGCTTTTTTTTTCGGCTACAAAACTTCGTCCATGCTTGTAATGGAACTGAGCAAGTTATCATAGGCTGTTCCTTCAAACTGAACAAAGTTGTATGTTGTCTTCATGGTTCCTTAATGCCCATCAGCTGTTGTAGGCGGCATCAAAACAATTAACTACAAACATGCAACGCCCAACTGCGCACAAAAAGAACTAGCAAGAAACATGCGACAACGACATCGAAAGCAACAGTTGATGCATCTTCCACTCGGCAACTGATAACAACATTCAAGATAAAAGCAAAACAAACACTTCTTACCGGAATCCGCGGGACTCTCGGGTGGAACAACGTCCTCTATCTTGCGTTTGGATGAGTGCGGCAGCAACATCTTGCTATGACTCTCGTTGCGAGCCTTCACACGGGCCAAAAGGCTCTGCAAAGATTGCCGCCATCAGGGCCGCCAGTACGTAAATATTTTCCCGCGTAAGCTTGTACAAGCGTCCAACACTTCGCGCGACGCGTACACACCCCCTGCCACAGGTTAGCCAAGCGAGCTCAAAGCGCTTCCTCTCGGCCGAGAAACAAACACAACGCCGAGCGACCACAACGAGGAACTCGCGCAAGTGACTCAGTCTCTCAGGAAGACGCTTACGAACGCCTCCGTAAGTGCGCGCAGACAACGGAAATAGAAGACGACACGACTTCTGCGAACGACTCCGCTGGCGCCGGACGCGACGGACGTCATTCGACCAGCGCCCCGGGCATGATCAAATTACATGACAGCGGCGTAAACATGCGACGCCGTTCATGGGCCACATTCTAGTACCGGAAGGCGTGATAACTACGGTAACTACGGTGTACACAAATACGCCTTAAAATTTCGAAAGAATAAAACGGAAAGTGGCCTAAACAAGAGCGCTCAGAAACATAAAGAAGCGCTACAACATGTCAGCTGTAGCACAGACAGCAGACTTTAAATGGGGGAACAAACGGAAGTGGCCCACGCCAACAGGCCCTTTACCTGTGCCAGCGCTTCTATTTCCTCAATCTTGGCGGTTGCGAGGGCCAGAAGCCCTGTTCAAACGTCGAAGAGAGAAATCAGATAAGCCCTAGCACAGACTAGGGGGCCTAGCGCCCTATCACTCGTTTCAAACCTCCAAACGCTTCAAACGTCCCGGCGAAACCGGCTGCGTCACAGACGTGACGGGTATTTGTAACGACAAACGTCAAAATGGCGCTAGTGATGCGCTGAGCCAAGCTTTGGTTGACAAGTTAAATTTTGCGTATTTTTTTTTGCAACTTTACTTCAAGTAAATATTGTTATTATTTTTAAGTTTAGTAAGCTTGGTAATGTGTTTTAAAATTATAACCTTGCAAAAATTACAATTAAAAGCGCACCAGACGTTGAGAAAGGGATCGCAGTGCGCAGACTCCTCCTTTCTGGCGCGCTCCTCACCATCCGTCTTTCTGCTCCTCATCGCCGGCAGCCGCTCTGTTCCGCTGTTCCACGCAGAAACGCCGCATCCAACCGCCGGCCCGTGGAATGAGCAGGCCGGCCGTCGGAGAAGATGCGACTTCGAGTCGTCGTGCTGTTCACCTATCCTGATCATTTCTTAATAGGGCTACCACGACCCTCCAAGGTGAGCGGTCCGCACGGCGCGCCTCCCACTTTCGCAACGCACGCACTCAACATCGCGATCGGCCGCACGATGACAGGTAGCCATGAAATCGATGGTGGCTGCGTCGTTCGCCGCTCACCGCTAGCCCATCTCCTTGCCCGAAACGGCCAACCGCCGGCGGTTTTAACGGCCTCGCTGTGTACTACGTCTAGTACGTGCACGCCGGCCGCACTGAGAACGATCGCGCGGATGGGCGATCGACTACGTGCGCGCGATCTCTTCGGCGCCAGATGCTGCGCCTGCGCTAGCCGTGGGCTCCGAAAACGGGGCTCAAGGTTTGTGTATGCGCTATATCCGCGATTTGGGCGCTGAGCGAGACGTAAACGAGTGGAAAAATAAACCATCCGCGTACGTGTTTATGTATATTGGCGCCGGCCGTTGCAATGCTGGCACTCTTTTTATTTGTTTCGCTTGGAACTGAGCTCGAGTGGTTTAGGTTTGTGGAGAGTACAGGGAAAGTGCCTCGAATGGCGGGCTTTCTCTCTCCCCCTTACTTTCTCTTCGTTTGTCTTATCGCTCTCACGCGCGTGCAAGCTTAATTGCGCCGATCGCAAATTAATAAAATTTTACGCGTTATTATCTGTCCTCACAATCTAAATTCAGAAAAAGAAACCACGTTTCTCGGAAAATGAAGCGCAAAAATAAATTGATTGTGCAAAATGCGAGCAAAGATGCGCGGAGCCATAAATATCTGTGTAGGCATGTATATGCATATGTTATGTGTTGCATGCGCGCGCACCTGACCAGAGTTTTTTTTTTGTTGTTGTTGTTTTTGTTGACAGCTACGCGTACGAATCTGAGTCTGTCTAGAATTTACTCGTTTACTTATGCATTGGCCAATCCCTCCTGTGGGTATAATTACAGCTAGGAGGGATTGGCCAATGCAAAAATGTATGTTGCACTATATATATGGGTATGCAAGCTTTCTTTCTTTTATTTCTATTTTCTCTTACACCCCCTTCCCCCCTCTTATAGGCCAAATTTAAGAGCCATCCTACAATAAATAAAGACATTTCATTCATTCATATTTTTATTGAGAGCATATCTATGCTTCAAGGTGTATATATATATAGAATTATCTTCCACTTCCAGCTAGAGGCAAATTCTACAAATTGTGATATATTATTTCTGTACTGAGAATCATATACAGCTCATATACCTCTGAATTTATTTACTACAGCTCGGAATGAAGCTTATAAAGTGGTTTATTGAATTCCAGCTTCAGACAAAGCAGGCCCCGAGCTCAATAAATGGTTCACTGATACACAAAAATTTGAAGCCGGGTTGGTACAGATGGGCTGCCAGAAGCACATCATGTACACCTCAAAAAGGGGCACATTTTTTTTTAGATCATTTAATTTATATGTCTAGAGTAAAAGAGCTACAATTGTCGATGTGTGCATGCTTTCTATTGCATATGTTACACCCAGTTGCTTTCACAGAGTAAATGTGCATGTATTTTTTCATGTAAATACAATGTAGACCTCTTTCCTTACCTTATGTCGTAAATAAAGGTGCAGTGAGAGTGTACGTGCTGTTGTACATGAATTAAAAATGACGTTTAATGAGTGATGACCCGCTCTTCTTCTCTTTCCAGTCTATACGTGAACAATGCTAGCCAGAAAACAAAGCGTCCGAGGAGAGCCCATCCTCGCAGACTATGGACCTGATGAAAGCCTTAATGAAAATGCTGATATCGAATGGGTTAATAAGGCAAGTGCACGTCAGCACTTCAACTCTCCTTATTGTGCAAATGACATGTGTTGCAGCGTCCTTGTGTCCAGAGTTCTTGTGTGATTGCGTGTAATAAACTGGCCTCTACAGGATTGCTGATATAGTGCATACAAACCTTCTCTTCGTTACTGTGTGGAAGATTTTGAGTGAATGGTGTTTCGTCAATGAGAAACTTATTCCACCTAAAGGACTTTTCCTGATATATATTGGCCGTGCAAAAAATACTTGTTGCCCAGTGGCAAATGGCAGAAAAATGCAAATTGTCATGCAAGTAAATAAAGGCAGAGAAATTCAAGTAAAATAACAGAGTTGTCATTTATTGCAAATGACAGCTTATAGCCTTGCACCCAAAATAACAATTAAAAAAACACTAATAAGAATTTAAAATACTTGAACACAGCTGGACATGTGTGATGCATGTTAACAGGGAAAAAATTCAGTTGGGTTCAGTTAAAAATACTTTTTATTGAATAAATCAATTTGTACAAACTGACTTTGGCTTAAGTGGCAGTTTCACAAACATCATTTTCTGAGCAAAATAATTTTGAGCACATTCAACATACAATACTATTCACCATATAGGGCATTTTTTTCTCATAAAATTTTAGCTGCATTGAACACTCACAACAAGTCTAAATTCAAGGTTATACCAATGCAACATTGCACAGATGACATATGCCCTGTGGCTTTGTGGCAATTTTTTGCCTGCCCTAATTAGGCTCCAGTGCTCTTTTTTATCTTCCCTTGGGCTTTGTCGCATCTCAATTTCCCACATTTCTGAGCAGCCTGAAATTGTGGGCAGTGGAGTACTATTATATGATAAAAACTGAATAAAGCATTGGGAGGTGCCACCTAGCCTAAAATGTGTGTCCTAACATGTGTTTCCACAAAGTTTGACAATGGTGGCTTAATTTCCAGTGACTGTGGCTCTTGATGGCTCGCATTGTCTGGTTCACGCTTAAAAAACCGCAACGGGTGTCTGAATGTATCACCGTCAATTGGTAGATGGTGTCTCAAAGAAGCTGGTGTGTGCAGGAGTGAAGAGCAGCTAGCCCCCTACTGTTCGCTCCCCAAACTAAACCGCTGCATTGCTGCTGCCTTGCCGTTGGTGCAGGTGTGGGTGCGGCGAGTGCTGCGCATGTGTGCGCTCCTGTCCCTGGTGTCCGTGAGCCTGAACACGACGCGAACCTTTGAGAAGCACCCACCCCTGGTGTACGTCACCTTCTGCTGGGACATCTTCGCCACTCTGCTCTTCACCGCAGAGATGATCGCCAAGATGCACATCCGCGGCCTCATCACGGTGCGCTCATTAATTGGTTGTGCTGCTGCGAGGGAAGTCCCTCCAAAGTGCTAATATGCATTGGGGGGGGGGACATGGCTCTTAAAACAATCCCTTTTAATTTTTTGAAGTAAACTGTGTGAAACTTGCCAGTCTTGCTGCTTTTTCCCCACTGATTTCGAAAATGCCATTATTTTCTGAGTCAGCAATTAGTTCCCAAGATAATTAGAGGTAATTAGCCATATTTAGAGGAACGATAGACAAAGCAGTGTTGGTCATAAAATTGTAATCTTTATATTTTCCCATACTATGAACCCTGGTGAATGCAATAAGAGTATCGGTCTTCTGGTGCACCACTTGGAACTAATTTCACAGCTCATTAAACTTTAGTGGCACCCGTGGTGAGGAACAATTTTGGATGCACATTTTAAATACCAAAGTTTAATGAGGTGTAAAATTGGTTCCAAGTGGTGCACCAGAAGACCGATTCTCTTATTGCATTCACCAGAGTTCATAGTATGCGAAAATATAAAGATTACAGTTTTATGGCCAACACTGCTTTGTCTATTGTTCCTCCAAAAATGGCTAATTATTTCTAATTATCTTGGGAACTTATCGACTTACTTGAAAAATAATGGCATTTTCGAAATCAGTGGGGAAGAAAGCAGCAAGACAGGCAAGTTTCACACAGTTTACTTAAAAATTAAAAGGAATTGTTTTAAGAGCCATGTCCCCCCTTAAAGTGGCCAGTTATCAGGTGCATCATCTAATGCGGCAGTTGAGGTGATTTTTTGAAGACTGTGGGGCTTTGAGAGGGCTTATTCTCTGGTAGTTTTGTCAATGCCGGTAGCCACTGTGGATTGACTTCCTCATCGCCTTTCACTTTCAGGGAGAGTCACCCTACCTGAAAGACCGGTGGTGTCAGTTCGATGCCACCATGGTATTTTTTCTTTGGATATCAGTTATTCTTCAGGTGAGCCATCGTCCCTCAGTTCTACGTACATGCAACAGTGGAGGCATAAGCATGTACAATTGATGCAGTTGAATGCCGCTTACATTGTCTTCTTTGACCATTGAAGGAAACTTGTCAAAACTAGCATCTGAACACACTGCAGAAACAGTAAAATCGCAGGTGTTTTAGGAATGAAATTTGACAAGGATTAATTTGGCAGATGCGTCGTCCTTTGAAGGTCCAAGAAATTCTTCTTTATGTCTGGTGCTGCTTTAATTTTGAAAACTGTAGGTGTGTGTGTGTGTGTGTGTGTGTTTGATAATAGAACATGCCTGTGCCATTTTATATCAACTCAGCTTTCAAATCGTTGTTTGTACATCTAGCTTATTTAAAATTGCTTGCATACATGGGTATATTTTTTCAGTTGATTCATCAATTATACCAAACTGTTTTGTGAACCTCTTCCAATTTAGTGCACCTGTAAAGTCATTAAAAATATGTAGCAGATTGATTTACTGTATTTTCATATTGTCACGAGAGGTACAGATGGTTGCCAAACAGAGGACTAGTTTTAATCAGTATACAGCACACACACGGTAGCAATTAAGCAGGCAGAACGTCTTCTTCTTCTAACCAGGTCTCTGGCTTCGCCTAGTTAGTGGTCATGGCGGTTTCCGAGTAGTCGGCACATACCCTTGCGGGGATAATTACCGTTCATAGTGTGGCAATTATAGTATGTGCCTTGCTTAGCGCATTGCATCTGTCCAATGAAAGCAAATCCGGCAAGCTTAAGCTCTAAGCTCTTAAGCTCTAATTGCCCAACTGCAGTGCGCTAACCTCTCCCTTCCTTCCTGCGGGTGTGGCAGGTTTTCGAAATCACCGCAGTGGTTCCCAAGTTCTCCTACCTGTCCATCCTGCGAGCTCCTCGACCCCTCATCATGATACGCTTCATCCGAGTCTTCCTCAAGTTCTCCATGCCCAAGTCACGAATCAACCAGATTTTCAAGTGAGTGCCTCGCAAAGTGCTGTCATCCATGATTCGCATTATGGGAACTGTTCGTATCTGGTTGCAGGAGAAATGGGATCTAGTTTTGAGATATACTATTTTATACATTGCGAAATAGTTTTGAATGGGAGGCAAGTTTGCAAATATCTTTGTTATGTCGCATTTCGCTAACTGTCCAAATATTCTGTTTGCTTTTCACGTCAAAGTACTTCTTCAAAACATTTCTCCCTTGCTTTGAAAATCAGAAACTGCAAGCTGGCTTCCCCTCTGAAGCGCCTTGCCTTGTGGCAAAGTACCCAGACCAGGCAGGAACGAGCTCACATTTTCTCAGAGGATTCTAACTTTATTTGGTCCAAAGGGGCGGCTAGGCCTGTGGTGCCTATTTGACAGCCAAGGTGCCTTAACTCCTGGCGACATCTTTGGCCCTTTAAAGGAAAATTTTTTACTTTTTTCACCTTGCAACAGCCTGCAGTAAACAAACAGTAAATTTACAGTAAGCGTAAACACAGCCTGATTAAGTCCGTTGTCCAAATTGTGTATAGTTAATTCATGGCTAATGACAGGAAAGTGGTAAAGTTTCTCAAATTGATTTAGTATTTTTGTTGCAGGCCATACAGACAACATGTAAAATCAGTTTTGTTGGTGCTAGATGTGACATGTGCAGTTCAGTAATGGGAGACTGTAACACAAAGGTCAATAAGAAGCAAACAAGAGAAAGGTCAGTGAGAAACTTTGGAATAGACAATCGCAACAGTCGAGGAAATACACTGGTGGGATTTGCAGAGAGAAATAACCTGAGGTTGATGAACACATTCTTCTACAAATGAAAGAACAGGAAATGGACATGGAAAAGTCCGGATGGTACAACCAAACACAAAATTGGCCTCATTCTAAGTGACAACCCGGGTATCGTGTAGGACGTGGAGGTGCTCTGTAAGATTCAGAGCAGCGATCACATGATGGTTAGATGCAAGCTAAGGCTGAATCTTAGAAGAGAAAGAAGGAAACTCATGAAAACTAAGAAACCCTGCATGGAGTCGGTCAGAGCCAGATTGCGGGAGTTTAAAATAATTCTTCAAAACAAATTCGCGCTTCTAGATGAGCAGAATGAGGTCAGTGTAGACAGGGTAAATAACAACCTAACATCGGCACTCAGGGAATCAGCAGAAGCTGTGGGAGAAGCAACATATAGGGAACAAACTGGAAAATTAACAAAAACGACAAAGGAATGAATTGCCAAATGTAACAACATGAAAGTGTCAAATATGGCAGATTGGCTGGAATTAGCCGAGCTGTCAAAACAGATTAACAAATGTAAGACAAACGACATTCGTGCATATAACATGGGGATTGAGGAAACGCTGCAAATAGGGGGAAGCTTGAGAGCAACTAAGAGAAAGCTAGCCATCGGCAAAGACAGGATGTACACACTCACAGATGAGCAGGGAAACATTGCGCACAACTTGGACGAGATAATAAAGGCAGCAGAACAATTCTACACCGGGCTGCAGTATGTCAGTGACGTTAGACCAGGGGAAACTGCTGAGAATACAAGCTCAACTTGCGACGTCCCACTAGTAACTAAAGAGGAAGTTGGAAAGGCTCTCAAAGGCATGAAAATAGGAAAAACTGCAGGTGATGACAGCATAACCATAGATCTTTAGAAGAAGGGAGGAGATATGGAAAAGCTTGCTGTACTATTTTCGGAATGCTTGAAGACTAAAGAAGTCCCTATAGCCTGGAAAAATGCCGATTTTGTTCTGAATCCTAAGAAGAAAGATCCCAAGGACCTCAATAATTACAGACTCGTCAGTCTACTGTCAGTTGTTTACAAGCTGTTCATCAAAATTATAGTTAGCCGTAAAGGTGAATGCCTGGATTTCCTACAGCCCAGAGAGCAAGCTGGTTAGACAAGAGTATTCAACCATAGATCACATCCATGTCGTAAATCAAGTGATAGAAATGCAGTCTTATAACCTCGTGTTATAACTGGAGAGGCCGTAGTAGTGCTCTTGTTGAATATTGACACCACTCTCACATTGTGTGCACACCACGTTAAGAGACCCGTGGTATAACCACCCCCTCTCCCTCTCTCTCTTCTCCTCTGTGCAGGCGATCAAGCCAGCAGATATACAATGTGACGCTGTTCTTCCTGTTCTTCATGTCCCTGTATGGTCTGCTGGGAGTACAGTTTTTCGGCGAGATGAGCAGCCACTGTGTTAGAAATGGAACGATTGCAGAGTGAGTGTCTGTCTGCCTGCCCACCCTATCTCAGGTCGTCATTTCTTCAGGAGAATAGTACTGCAAGATTCAGATAGCAGTTTGGGCCTCTTTGCCATTCACAAGTCATTGCATGACTGCCCCCGCTGCCTGTCCCTGCAGGAAGGTCACGCTGAACGACCTCGCAGTGCCAGACGCCTACTGTTCAATGGACAAAGAGTCCGGGTATGAATGTCCTCAGGGAATGGTGTGCATGGATCTGAATCTTCCAAAGAGCATTTCTGGGTTCAATGGCTTCGACGATTTCGGTGAGGCTCAGACCACACCTAGCGTGCTCCCCGTCGGGGGCAGTGGTGGTGAGAGCGATGAAAACCTCGTGCTTCCCCCCCTCCTCCCTGATTCAATGCGCAGCCCACAGCTTCTTCACGGTGTACCAAGCAGCCTCCCCCGAGGGATGGGCCATTCTCATGTACCAGGCCATGGATAGTCTTCCAGCATGGAGAGCCACCTTCTACTTCACCACCATGATCTTCTTCCTCGCGTGGCTGGTCAAAGTGAGTGGTGTCTGCTGGGCTGCTCCTATGCCTCCTCCATGTGCTCGGGAAATACAGCATGTCACTGCTTTCTGCAGCTTTCGTTTAATTGGTGTTGGTCCTCAGCCATGCACGCACGCTGTGTGGACTAGTTGGTGAAGGAGGGCAGCAGTCATCCCTTCATCTCCCGTCTTCCCTGATAAAAAATGAAAATAATAAGCACATGTTGTCAGAGAGGGTTGTCAGGGTTGCTCACACGCTTCTTTTACGCAACAGATGCTTCTTTGGCTTCTCCACAATCTCCACCGCCATGTGGAGAAGTTGACTCGAAGGTACCTGCTGTGTAGGGAAGCTGTAAAGATACTTGGCAAAGATTAGTTGAACTTAAAAAATGATAACAAGTGAAACTGCGAACTTTGCGGATCCTATAAAAATGCTATCTCAAGCCACAGAAAGTCTGAGGGCCTCTTTACAAAAACTGCTGTCCTATGTATACCTGCTATAAGTGCTCATGACATGCAACCTATGTTTTCGTTCCATAACTAGAAACAAATAAACATTCACAGCATGAGTGACAGTTAGACAGATATATGTTTATGGGCATTTCTAGGTGTGGTGCTTCAAGGGCACATGCAATAATTTATTTTTAGTTCATATAGATATGCCTGTTAAAGAGAGACGAATCACTAAAAATCACTCATGTTGTCAATTTTGTGGATAGGAACTATGATTCAGACTGAGTACACATGCACAACATGTATGGGGCCTGGCAAGGTCATTGAAAGATGATAAATTAATGAATCCTCAAGGTTAAAAAAAAGAATCATATGTATCATGGGAGTCCTTCAAGAGCAGTCCTGAAAGGCATTTTGAGCACACTAAATGAACAAGCGCAGTCGTTAGGTTGGGTGGTCAATGTCATCTGTGCCAAGTGTAACTTTTTTACCTGCAGTCGTTGCAAACTTTACTGCGCCTTTCCCACCCTTTCCTGCGTGTTTTTGGACACTGCTGTTTAAACACATGTACATCACTGATCCTCCCATGTGCGTCACAAAGAAGAGATCCTGCTATTGAACGGTTTTCTTCTCGCACTTCTGGCGAACAGAAGTGTCGGCGGGTTGTTGTGGCGCCTTTGGTTAATTCGCTTCTCTGGCAGTACACTTGCACGTTATCATGTTCGTCTATATTTACCTTTATTACTCTATTACCACACTTCTCGTTACAAGACATGGGTACAGCTGGTCAAAACACGCTTGCACCCTGCTTGAGTGCACCGCAGGTTTGCTCTGTACCTTCCCAGGAAGGCCGTTCATTGCGACTGATCGAGCGGTCCGCACCGGCACCTTTCTTGCATGGGTTCTCTGCAACTTTAAAATGTCTTCTTGACATGCTACTGGCAGGAATTACTGGAACACTGCAAAATGAGGCCCCACCCCGGCAGGTTTCGGATAAACAGTGTGCATGCTGTGTGAAAGCAAACAAGACACATACGATCCTCCCCGTGCAGTTGATAAAGCATATCGAATCAGTGCATTTGTGATCACAAGTTTTCCACAGCTTTAAACTTGTTTCGTCGTGCCACCGATAGCACCCACCGCAACGTGCATTCAGTGGAGCACAAAATCGGAAATGGCTGGAGACGCAACTTCTGATGAGTGAAGCATCATGGGAGGGAATGCTCACGCGCCATCAACAGTGAGGAGAGTGGTGAGAAAAGGAGGAAACGCGTTGCAGCGGCAGTGGGAGGTTTTTTATTTATAATTTCTCAGCTAATACTCATCGCTTTAACAAAAATTTCTTGCAGGAGATTATTGGTAATACGTTGCTTTATTTAGTTATATGTACATCCATGTATCGGCGGAGGGTGTGATCATGGCCCCTTTAAGGAACTTTTTATTCAATTTTTTTTTAAATAAATGGTATGGATGTGTAGCTTAAGACCTGCCATGCATGCTGAAGCTATTTATATTCCTGTAAAGATAGTTGATTGGGTAGAAATAATCTAATTATGCCAAGTACAGTTTTCTGAAAACTTAAAGGGGCCCTGAAAGGCGTTTTGAGCACACTAAATTGACTAGCGCAATCGTTAGATTGGGTCGTCAACATCATCTGTGCCAAGTATTACTCTTTTACGCGCAGCGGAAAGCTCACACTTTTGTTGCAAAGTTGGTCGCTTTTTTCTCACCCTTTCCTTCGTGTTTTTGGACGCCGCCATCTTCACATGTCTACATCATCGATTCCCAGATGTTCGTCATGAGCTAGACATCCTGCTATTGGGCGGCTTTTTCACGCACTTCCGGCAAAGAGATGAGTCGTCTGCTCAGCGTCGGCTCGCCGGCTGATCTGCCAGCGGAGTGCCGGAGTGCTTGGACATTTTACAACAAACGAAACAAGTGTAAACAAACGCTTAACCGTTTGTATTGAATGCGACAGGGCCATAACACGACATGAATCTTACTCGAGTACGTTCCACAAAGAAAGCGTTGAAGCCCCGTGGCACTTCTTTCTTGCAATCGCAGAGAACGCCCTGAGCCGAATGCCCGGGTTTGACCCATACATTTTATTCAACTTCCAAACAATCCAGAGATGCGTTTCGAACGAACAAAACGTCACAACATGCGTTGCAAGTCCGAACCGCGATTGACAGACGATGGGTTGCCTCCTCCTGCCCCTCGTAAATTCGGCACTCACCTCGCGCGCGGTTTGCGGGGACGAACAGCAAGTCACTTAACTCCGGCGCACAAGCCGAGATGGCTTTTAGCCACGCACACTGCACATACCCCATGCGAGGTTGAGTCGTACGCCGCTTGAGAAAGATAATCCAGACCATGGGAAGCACTATCCACCCGCAGAAGCACAACGCATTTCATCGAGAAACAAAGGCGTCCACAACACACACACCATCGCCTCCTGTAATGCCAAACACATCTCGCACTTCCAAATGGGAGTGAGTAGTATGCCTGCAGTGCCCATATGCCGCGAGGTGGGGCCCCAAGCTGAACCGGGATCACGCAACGGTAACTGACTTCTAGAGCGGTTTGTGCCTTGTTGCCAGGGCAACCGATGTTTAATATTGTCAAAGAAATGGTGCTCGCTCCAGCGCGAGGAAGCTCAGAGCCGTGGCGGAGCATGTTTTGCCAACGTTGCCGCTCTCCACCACGCGTCGCCCCAAGCTGAACTGGCGTTTTGTGCACGGGTTCTGTATCGGGTCAAAATGTCTTTTTCACATGCCGCCGGCAGGAATTACCACCGCCGCAAAATAAGACCCGGCACGAGCGGGGCCACATCTGATACGGCGCTTTTTGGATAAACAGTGCGCTGTGCATCCAAGGGAGCGAGCGCAGGATCCTCCCCGTGCGGCTGCGAGTTCGCCGCCGATAAAAAGTCGCGTGCCGCCGATAGCAAAGTTCTGGAGCAACGTACACCGCGAAAGGGCAAGGCCAGGCCGCCGCACACATGGGGCCAGATTTTTCGTTCGCTTTTCCAGCCTTGAGCGGAGTGCAGAATTCATGGGGTCAACAAAGCTTGCCCGTAGCAGACGGCTGTGGGAGCAGCGCAATAGCGGAAGTACGTCACCGCCGAGGAGCGCAGCATCACGGGAGGGAAGGCTCGCTCGCCGTCAACAGCGGAGAGTAAGTTGAAAGGAGGAGGAAACGCGGCGCGGCGATAATGCGCGTTTTTTGATTTACGATTTCTCAGCTAATACTCATCGCTTCAACAAAATTCTTGCGGGAGGAGATTACTAATACATTGCTTTATTTGGTTACATGTACATCCACGCATCGGCGGAAGGTATTTCAGGACCCCTTTAATGACCTCTAATTATTACTCATAACATTTATTTGAGGCAAAATGAGCCAATTAAAATAGCTCCAGCATGCAGTTCATTTTATCCCGAATTCAACGGTATAACACTTGTAGAAATCCTTTGAAAACACATTAACCCAATCAGGAAGAAAGTTGCATATGGTGTTCGGTTACTAATAAAAGCGCGCCATTCCTTCGAGAAACAGATCCTAATTACCTTATACTATGCTTTTTTCCACAGTCACATAAACTATTGTATAGGGTCATGGGGTCTGACTTACAACTCCCACATAGCACCATTACAGCAAATTCAAACCGGGTACTGCACATAATCACCTGTAGTCGTTTTGATGCTCCCGTTGCCCCCCTTTTTCTTGATCTTAAACTTCTTGCGATTACTCACACCATAGCATTTAACGTTGCCACAACTACCTTTCGCCTTTTCAATGATCCCGACCTTCTCTATATTATTGGCAGAACTAAAGTAGAAAAGACTAACCAAACTCGTTTTTCATTGCAAAATAACTTTTTAGTACTTCCAAAGGTACGCACGAACTTCGGTAAACAGACATTCACTTTTACTTCAATCAAAATATGGAACGAGCTACCTTATACGGTTAAAACACAAGTACGTCCATCAACGTTTAAACGTTCCCTTCGATCATTTTTGACGAACCATCACATAGACTTTTGATGTGCGCATCCACATTTCACCTGTGGCCTGAAAATGAACATGCAGAAAACCAAAGTAATGGTCAATAACCTCAGGACAGCACAGCGGTTTGAGATAGGTGGTGAGGCAGTAGAAGTGGTAAGCGAATATATCTACTTAGGCCAAGTTGTGACCCCCGATCCCAACCATGAGACAGGGATAGTTAGAAGGATAAGAATGGGATGGAGTGCATACGGCAGATATTCTCAGATAATGACTGGCAGCCTACCATTGTCCCTGTAGAATTAAGTGCATGACAGCTGCATATTACTGGTACTCACCTACAGGGCAGAAACTTGGGGGCTCATTAAGAGGGTTCAACTTAAATTGAGAACGACTCAGCGGGCAATGGAGCGGAAGATGATAGGTGTAACATTAAGGGACAAGAAGAGAGCAGAGTGGGTCAGGGAACAAACGCGTGTTAAGGACATATTAGTAGAAATTAAGAAGAAGAAATGGACGTGGGCAGGGCATGTAATGCGAAGGCAAGATAACCATTGGTCATTGAGGGTAACAGAGTAGATCCCTAGAGAAGGCAAGCCTTGCAAGGGGCGGCAGAAAGTTAGATGGGCAGATGAGATTAAGAAGTTTGCGGGGATAAATTGGTCACAGTTGGCACAGGACTGGGGTAATTGGAGAATAATGAGAGAGGCGTTTGCTCTGCAGTGGGCGAAGATAGGCTGATGATGATGATGATGATGATGACTACTGCTACCAGAGTAAAAAGGGACGACAAAACATGTATATAAACAATTTCAAGCCTAATGCAATGCGGGGTGTGTGTCCTTCAGTGCTAACATAAAAAGAAATCCTCCAGTTTTTGTATAACTAAAATCTTGCGTGACTTAGCGCAAGCTAGGCAATTTTATTGCTCTATTCTGTTAATTTTGAATACATATTCAAACACTTATAGTGTTTCGAACTGTAAAACAGCAGAGTGAATCAAATAGTAAACGGTATTCATGAAGTAATCAAAGTTCCGAATATTCGCACACCTCTAGTGTTTACATTATACTAGTGAAGTTTTCAGCTTTTGCATTGTTGTAAAAGTGCCCTTCTCCCTCCCTGTCTCTTTGCAGAATGTATTCATTGCGGTCATCACGGAAACATTCAACGAGATTCGAGTACAATTCCAGCAAATGTGGGGGGAAAGGGTCCAAATTCAAACCGAATCAACACCTCAGGTGAGGAAAACAAGAAGTCTTATCTGATTGGTACCATTAAAGCTTGCTTATCACAGGAAGCTCAGTAGCTGTAATCCATCTCAGCCATAATCTATACTTTAGCAGTCCTGCATAATCTTGCATTGCCCATGAATTACCCTTGCAAGATTGCTGTTTCATAACTAAAAATGTTTCGATAATTCCTAAATAGGTTTCACATTTTTATCAGCGATACCATAGTGCACAGCTCCCAAGTGTTACAGGATCTGTTCTAAACAGTTCCTGGCATGGCAGGGTACAGAAGCACTGTTCACGCTAATGTGTTGCAATCTCTCGAAGGATTCAGCAGTATTCGGCTTGCCAGTCTTGGCTACTGGTGCATCGAGAGGGCTCTCTCGTTCCCTCCCTCCCTCCCCGTCTGCGTCGCAGGTGCTGAAGGGGGACGATTCTGGCTGGAAGCTGGTTACGGTAGACGAGAGCAAGGGTCGCGGCAAGGCGCCGCGATGCCTCCAGGTGGCCATCCACTCGGCTGCGTTCCAGGTCATTGTCATGATGGTGAATGTGGCGAACGCCTTCGTGGCCGCCAGCATCTCCTTCGTGCACGACGAGCGACCCCGGGAGGATTTCTTCCACACCTACTACTATGCCGAGGTCCGCTCCCTTTCTTCTCTTTTCTCTACCAAGCTTGCTACCGCCAATGTTTCTGAACTCCCAGATCGGCTTCACCGTCTTCTTCGACCTCGAGGTGCTGCTCAAGATCTGGTGCCTGGGATTCAACGGCTACATCAAGCGCTCGCTGCACAAGCTCGAGTTCATCCTCGCCATCGGCACCACGCTGCACCTCATCCCGGACTTCTTCACCTCCGAGCTGACCTACTTCCAGGTGCGCATCTGCTCGCCACGGATCGTTGGATGAAACTCGGTCAAATGGAACAGGAAATGGACGTGGCAGAAAGTGGCTCGCTTGTTGCTTTTTGCAGCATCATTCTAGTGACTAAGGCTGTGTGCCATAAGGCTAACCTAAATATGCTGAAGCTTATATAGTTTGCACGAAGCATTAAGGGAGGTGCTTAATCATTGGCTGAGACGTTCTCTTGCTGCGTAATTATTAGAAGTATTTTCTATGGAGGTGCCATATTAGAAACAGCACAATATTTGATGCAATCAAGAAAAACAGAACACCAGGTCCCCAAGATATTTAGAAATATTGAGCACTGTGCTGCAATATGCCCCTTAACGTGCATTTTGTTTTGGCATATATCTGAATTATGAAATTTCAGTTTCAAGGAGTGGTCACCGAGTATGAAGGCACATCTGGGTAAATGCATTGGTGAAAATGTTCAACTGGGAATCCTAGCATTCTGCCACTACTAAAGTTCTCGAATGAGGCTGGGGGCACTCAAAACACTCCATTTTTATTCCGTGCAGGTCCTCAGGATTGTGAGGCTTATAAAAGCATCACCAGTGCTTGAAGATTTTGTTTACAAGGTATGATATCGTATTTGCAACCTGTCCTGAACATTGACGTCTTTATTTCTTTTTAATAATCTTAGATGTGATTCCTGCACCCTGCAATTTCAGATATTTGGTCCAGGCAAGAAATTGGGCAGCCTGATCATCTTCACCATGTGTTTGTTGCTGATCACGTCCAGCATCAGTATGCAGCTGTTCTGCTGCCTATCGGACTTCATGAAATTTGAATCATTCCCAGAGGTGAGCTCGAGAAGGAGCAGAACCTTAGCGTAGTGCGCGCATTGAGGAATACGATGAGCTTCCTTCGTTATTAGTTGTCTTGCCACTAACAATCTCTCAGTATATTCAATTTGGTCACCAAGCAGAATGGCACAGTACATTGGTAGTAGGTAATCTCGAATCCACCCCTGATTCCTGGGTTATGCCAGCAACACTTTTCCATCAAACAAATTTTTAGTGAGCTAGATATGAGCTGGGCAGCCTGTTAAGTGAGACAAGGTTATATGTCTCCATAGTGCCTTTAAAGTGGACTGAAACATGAATATTCTAGGATATTCTTACTAATCCTCTTCCGTGTAGGCTTTAAATTCTTATTGTTTTTTGCAGCATCATACAGTAACAACTTGCTCCATTGAACAGTGCAGATGTCACAAAAAAGTACAATGTAGCCAATATACTGTAGCATATAGAATTGCTTTGAAAATTCTGCGGCAAACAGCACTAAAGAAGCATTAAGTGCTCATAGCGGAATAAGTGCTCACTTCAGAATCAGAAACTGTGGCAAAGTATTACTAAAGGTCTTGCAGGCAAATAAAAACGTGCTTGAGGCACTACCACGACCAATTTACTGACTAACAAAAAGAACCTGCAGAATTCTAGCTTGCTTTATGGCAAGGAGCCACTCCCTACTCACCATGGAATTTCCCATACCAAGAATGAATGTGAAGAATTGTGTGTTTGTGGGATGATGGTCCTCGACAAAATAGTCCTGGAAAAAGTGGTCCCAGAAACTATGGTCCCTAGTGGAAACCCAGGCAAAATGGTCCCAAGTGTGATCCCATAAAAAGTCGTCGATATCAGTAGACTACTGTTTAGATGAGTGACAAAAATAGCGGAATCCTGCAAATCTTTTAGCATTATTTTTGAAGTTGCAAGGTGTTCGACGAAGCTGCAGCAAGATTGCAAGGCATTCATCACACATACTGCATGTTTTCATGCAGCTGTAGGCCCTTTTGTCACATGACGTTTCGTCATAGGCCAGTTTGTAATGTAGTAGGTCATTTAGTATTCATCATAGGGCAGTTCGGTGCATAGGAAACTTCGTCATGAGGATGCTAAGACAAATTTTATTCCTTTATTTTTTGTTAATTTTATTTCTTTCAGAAGACAGAATACAGTCTTCAGGGAGATACAATGAGCTATTGCTGCGAAAAATATTCTGTATTAGGTAGTAACTGCTCTGCAGTCTTGTTAATTCATGCTAACACTTCTCATAAATGAATGTGAAATGGCTCATTCCACTTCAAAAGATGTTTATTAGCCAAAATTGTAACTTTCGTCCTGCAAATGGCTCATTTCCTGCGGGCTCCAATGCAGCGTCTGTTTGTTAACCTTGTTGCGAGTGTAGGAATATTCATTGTGTAAAAGCATAGCACCAGCTCTGTTGATGTGCAACTCGAAGTCAAAATTAGGAGTAGAGTATGAGACAAAACTGACTTCTTTTTTCATATGACGCAGACCTTTGTCATGCTAACATAAAGTCAGAATATGAGCAAGAGAGAAATCAGCTGGCCCAAGCAGGGATGGATAGGGGGGGTAAAGGGGGGGGGGGGGTGTTCTGTGTGATATCAGCACCCTCTTCTGCAATCTCACCTGCCTGTCTGTTGGATTCCTTATCTTGCTGGATACAGCTTTCTTCACCCCTCCAAAACCTAAAGAGAAAAATCTAAACCCCCTTTCACTGGAACCAACACAAGAGAACAAACCTCCTGGCTTCGTTGAGACGAATGCTCCCATGATAATTCATCCCATGACAAATATATTCCCAGTTATGAACCGGCCTAGGCCAAAATGCCATGGGACGAAACACCAGGCCTTATCCTGGCTAGTGTGGCTAGCATGAAAAAAAAAAAGTGGAAAAAATCATAATAAAAAGGAATAAATGCGCTGAAACATGCCATCAATTACCAACTGATGTGGGCGAACTCATTAGCTACGATAAATGCACCATCAAAATGCTGCACGCTTCAAGCTGACTTGGGATCATCTTCCATTTGGGATCTCGGTTTCCACAAGGGACCATATTGACTGAATCCCAATTTTGTTGGATCATCATCCTTTACACAGCTGCATTCCAGAATTTTGCATCCATAAACCAATTGTGCGGTGCTTTGCCCACGTCCTCAAATGCGTGTGCCTTTCTCCTCTTTCAATCGTGGTTTCATTGCAGGCATTCATGTCGATGTTCCAAATTCTCACCCAAGAAGGTTGGGTCGAAGTGATGAACGAGACGATGTTACGAACAAGCAAGACGATTGGCCCACTGGTGGCCATTTATTTTATCCTCTACCACCTTTTTGTCTCCCTGGTGAGTTTTTTCAGAGCCTCCCACTGATCTGAACAGAACAGTGAAAAATTTTCAGTTCTTACCTGCTGTCTTCTGTCTTCCTAGATTGTGCTCAGTCTTTTTGTAGCTGTCATTCTTGACAACTTGGAGTTAGATGAAGACATAAAGAAGTTGAAACAGGTGAGTGGCAAAGGACTGATTGTACATTATTTTCTTTTCTTTCCTTTTTTTGTTAATTCTTTTTCATTTGCATGCTTTATTGTAAGGCTCCATAATGGATGGCAAGGTGTAGAACTGAGCAAGTCCTGAATGGTGCAAGTTGCCTCCTGCAAGGATATATTCAAACACTATACTAACAGTTAATGTTGAAGTAATGAAAAGTGCTACATATTGTTATATTGAATGCATGTTCTTACTGCGCGTCATGTAGAAAATGCGGAGTCCGAGGTGGAAAATGAAAATGCTCATGTATCACGATTTCGGAACACGTGAAAGGTCCCCAGGTGGTCAAAATTAATTTGGAACACTCCGCTACAGCGCACCTCGTCGCGCACCCCAGATGTAGCTTCAGCACGTGAAACCCCAAAATTTGCGATTTTTTTTAATGTGAAGTCAAGCTTTAGACATCATGATATAGTGGGCAACAGGCCCCTTGGTGTTCACAACACCATGGTAAAATATGCATAATCGCATAAGTTTTGTATGCTTTATACCAAACAAATGAAGTTCCCCCGGCAGTGTAGAATGCATTACCCCAAAACCTCGTTACAAGAGACACTCAAGGAACCCAAGAAACGTCTCTTATAACCAAGGCCTCTTCTATGCAATACATAGGAAAACCAACCAAACCGTTTTCATTCAAATGTCTCCTATAACCAAGTGTCTCTTGTAACCCTGTCTTTTGTAATGAGTTTTTGCTGTAATAAAAAATTTCTGACATTATAAGCTGTCAAAGCAAGTTACTAGGGAGCTAATGATGGCAGGTAAAGAAATGCAGTGCATGCAGCCTTTGCATTTGACTCTTAATTGTGTTCCATCTTTGGTTTGCAGTACATAGGTAGGTTTATGCATGCGAATGAACCAAGTGGCTTGAGCAGTGTTACTAGTGCAACAGATTATCTTTCACATATGTTTTTGTGTGTGTCAATGAATGCGCTTGTGTGTGTGGAGGCGGACGCAAAAACGATTTTCTCTGGAAAGATGTACTTTTGTGATGCCCGTTGCTGTCTGTAACTGGGGCTCGGACTTTGTCAAGTGAATTAATTTCACTTTTTTCCGAGCCCCCCGCTTGTCGGAAATAAAGTTTTATCTAATCTTATCTTCTCTCCGTCCCCTCTCCCTCCCCCTCTCCCTCCACCTTTCGCAGCTGAAAGCGAGAGAACAAAGTGCGGGCATCACTGAGGGCTTGCCCATACGGCTCCGTTTCTTTGAGCGGTTTGCCGACAGTCCACAAATGACACGACTCCATAGAGCACCCTCGGAGTTTGGCGTGCCCAAGGTGGGTTGGCAGCAAAAAGTGGTCTCCCCCTTTTATCTCCCTTTTTCAGTTTTTTTTTTTTTGATTCGTTGAAGATACCTCTTATGCTCACTATCTTTTCAAGCTGTGATCCGGGCTCATTAGATAATGGACAAAAGTGGGTCAGTATCGTGCAGTGACTGTAATCACGAGCTATACCATCACACATTTGCACAGTTTATTGTGTCTCCTTGAGCATCCGAAATCGGGTACTTCAACAGACATCTATCTGGATCTTATAGCTTACACTTGTGTGTATATACCTTAAGCTGTTAGTTTAAACCTTCCCAGAGTTAGACATTCAGTGGATGGCAGTGGTATTGGCTATCTTTGGCTGCCATGTAAACATCCCGCAGGACGTTCGTGCTTGCTTGCCATGTTTTTCATGTGCTGCACTGATTTTTACACGGTGCCACGGGGCCAGCATTGAAAAGCGAGCTTCTCAGATCCCGGCTCTGCTCTTCTCTGCACAGGTTCGGGAGAGCTTTATGCGTCAGTTTGCGGAGGAGCTGCCCGAGGAGTGCTCTGAGCTGAAGAAGGTGGCGGCAGCCGAGCTGCCGGAGAGCCTGGTCACGTACCGTAAGAAGCCGCCCATCCACCTGCTGTCTTCGCCCAGCAAGGGCCGCAACGCCGCCAGCCTGCTCAAGAAGGTCAGCGTCACCAGCATCGTCCTGTGAGTACAGGGTCGTATCTCGTCTCTCTCGCTCGTCTCTGCAGGGCACTGAGGCACTCTCTCTCTTCACCGTAACAGGGACTCCAACAACCAGCGGCTCTTGGACGGCGAGTCGGGGCCCATGCCTGCGGTGGTCAAGGGCCAGAAGCAGGCCGGCCAGAAGCCCGCCATGCGGCTGGACCGGCGGTTCTCGCGCTCGCGCAGCATGCGGCGCTCGGTGCGCGGCTCGGTGAAGATGAAGCAGACGTACGACCACCTGCGGGAGAACGGCGGGGGGGACCTGGGCTCGGTGAACGCGGCCGCCTCGGGGCGCAGCCTGCACGACTTCGACATCAAGATGCTGCAGCAGAAGCGGCAGCAGGCCGAGATGAAGCGCAACCAGCGGGAGGAGGACCTCCGCGAGAACCACCCCTACTTCGACACGCCCCTGTTCGTGGTGGGCCGCGAGAGCCGCTTCCGCAAGCTATGCCAGACCATCGTGTACGCCCGCTACGACCCCCGCTTCCGGGACCCTGTCACGGGGCAGGAGCGCAAGATCAAGTACAAGGCCGTGCAGTGAGTGGGGGCGGGGGCCCTTCTTCCCTCTGGGAGAGACAGTCTGTCTCTTAGGCATCGTTCACGCAGCCGTTTCTCACCCCGTCACGTCACCGTCACGTCACCGTCTTCTGTCATGGATGACAGTTTCTTGAGCGATTTCTCGCCAAAAACGGTGTGACGGTGGCGGAAAGCTGAGCTCTACGTTTCTGTTCCATCAACCCTACGGGATCACGCACCGCGGTAAACCAGCCAATCAGGAAACTTAAGTTTTACGGCTAAATTTAGCGAAAAGTGAGCACGCGGTTTTCAAAGCTAAAATCTAAGCCATTGTTTATTTTTTGCCTTACAGCTATCTAGTCGCTTCGTATCCTATATATCAGGACATTTTTTTTACTTGTCAGATTCATCATCATCACCATCATCATCATCACCATCCTATCTATGCCCACTGCAGGGCAAAAGCCTCTCCCATTATTCTCCAATTACCTCGGTCCTGTGCCAACTGTGATCAATTTATCCCTGCAAACTTCTTGATCTCATCTGCCCACCTAACTTTCTGCCGCCCCCTGCAACGCTTCCCTTCTCTAGGGATCCACTCTGTTACCCTTAATGACAAACGGTTATCTTGCCTTGGCAAGTCCATCAGATTAAGCAAGCTCAATTCTGGGCTAAACTGATCACTACGCAAATGACCCTGTACTCTGACAAAGAGCTCCAGTGCCATTTTCAGTACGAACGCCACTTAGTTTCATCTCCGTCGTCGTTTTTTGATGTAACGGTGCCGTGACAGAGAAGGTGACGGCTGTGTGAATGAGGCCTTACACTGCTGCTGTGATATTCCGTTTCGCGAAACGTTAAAGCAGAGCACTTCTGGTGTGATGTAGAACATAATAATTAAACATGTTGGTATGCTGCGTCTCACGTCTAAACCATCCTAAGAGATACCAAAGCACCCGTATTTATGAAAAAAATGTGCAAAATTGAGCTAAGAGATCAATTTTACAGTAAAAAAATGAGTTCTTTGGAAAAAAATTAGCACACCACTGGGGCTCAAAACCAGGGCATTCGTTCCAAAACACGCAATTCTACCCCTAGGCTACTGAAGCATCACTGCAGAGCTCCCTTAGCAGTCGAAGAAAAGAATAGAAAGAGTGATCCTAGTGAAGCATAAGGGGCGCTGGGTGCATGTGGGAAGTGCTGGGCTTGTACTCACAAGGAAACGAAATCATGCTACGCTGCTCCATCTGGGCACCACAGGCAGTGTCTTGCCTTAATTAAGCTCAGTCACAAATCTGACAGGGCAGCATGACACCATCGTACGTTCTCATGAACGTGCCGTACAGCAGTTGAAATTGAGCTGTACAGCGGGTTCTCGAAGAGGGTATGTGAGCCTGCCCGCGTCTCGTTGCAGCAACCTGCTTGGTCTGGTCACGTACCTGGACTGGATGATGATATTTGTCACCACGCTGTCTTGCGTGTCCATGATGATGGAGACGCCCACACAGCGCATCATGAACACACCCATGCTTCAGGTGGGCCCAGTGAATATGGCTTATTCGCTCCATTAACTTGCTTTATCGGCCTAGGTGTTGTTTTATTTGCATGCGTAGAGCCAAACTGTAACATGAATACTATCCCACAAGAAAATTATATTTTTCTAGCTGGATTATTGAACCAGAAGTCTATTCTAGCTATAAAAGTTTTTAGCTAGAAATAGGCAGAATTTCTAGCTAGAAATTCAGTTTCTAGCACATTTCTAGCTGAACTGAGATTTTGTTCTGGCTGGCGACTATTAGTTCCAGCTAGTACGTTTATCAGTCCAGCTGGAAGAAAAAAACCTGCAGTTTCTAGCTAGACTAAGAATTTTTTGAGTACCTTCGAAACTGTCGATTGCAGGTAGAATGTATAAATCGAGTCAGAAATCACGATTTCTTGCTGGAAATGCTCTTTCCATTTTCACGGGGGATAGGAATGCAGTTCAAACATACTAATAAACTTATTCAATACTTTGGTATAGGGACCCGCCGCGGTGGCTCAGTGGCTAAGGCGTTGCGCTGCTGAGCACGAAGACGCGGGTTCGATCCCCGGCCGCGGCGGCCGCTTTTCTGGTGGAGGCGAAAAGCAAAAACGCCCATGTGTACGATATTTCGGCGCACGTTAAAGATCCCCAGGTGGTCAAAATTAATTTGGAGCCCTCCACTACGGCTCGCCTCATCGCCTGCATTGCGTTGGCACGTTAAACCCTACAATCAATCAATCAACTTTGGTATGGAGGTGCAATTTTATAGCCTTCATAGACTCGTTCTAAAACATGGTATGTGTTAAAGTGCCAAGAACTGAATTTTATGGTAAAGTGCCAAAAACTGAACTTTATCGAGCATGTGTTCTCTAGCTGCATGTGCTTAGGCAGTTGGCATTCTATGTAGCCCTGAAACCCTCTGTCGGCACAAGGACAAAACATGTTATGTGCATGGGCGCAAACATAAAGTATTGTATGTCAGAATGTCAAAAGTATGCTAGTTTTCACGGTTTTAGTTCAGGTCATGTTTTCGAATAATACATATTGGTATTTCTTCAATATAATGTACAAGTTGCATCATCGTCTCGTGTCACGGTTGCTAGCATTCTTCTCTACTCTAGGGCACTCTATATATGGTGTTGTAGATGAAAAATGCATCGATAAATGTTTTGCATTGTTGCCAGCAGCATGATGTGTTTAAAGGGACGTTCTTTTACTTGGCGTCGAGAACACACACTTGACTGCCTTCAATTGTTGCTCCATTTAAAAACGTAGCAGACAGAGTAAGGTACAAGTTCTTTTATTTGTAATATTGTGTGGCTTAGTGTTAATGTGGCTACAGGCCTGCAGTGTGTGAATAGATTCAATAACCTGCATGTAATACTGCATGTAATATATGTAATACTGCAAGCTGGATGTCAATCATTTCAAGGCAGTACTATGCCCATAGTAATGTTTAACTATCTCAGTGCCTATTTCGTGTGAAAGCTGACTTTATTATGTGTTACTTTTTTTGTTGTTCTTAAGCAGTGGTTTCAAATGGCAGTCCCCCTAATTTTGCTTTTCTTTTTTTGCAGATTGCGGAATATGTATTTGTGGTAGCAATGAGCATCGAACTGACTTTGAAGACGCTTGCTGATGGATTATTCTTCACACCAAAAGCCCTCATTAAGGACATTGGAGGCATTGGAGACGTTTTCATTTTCATTGTGAGGGTTGCTTCCACATTTTTGAGGCTGGCAGCATGCAACCGCGTATGCATCGTGTTTTTTTTTTCTTGTGTTGCACCCAACCTGCTTGCTGGCTACACACTTGAAATATGTGTAATTTAATCAACAAAAAAAATTACATTGCTGCATTGCAGTGTAATTTGTAAATAGCTCAGTTCTGCCCCCCATAATGCTAATTGTGGTGCAGCAATTTGTTTGCGTAGGTAGTGGGTAGCGTCAGAGCTTAAAGAAATTAATTTTTGCTTCCTACTGCGCCTGCTCCACTCTTTTAATTAGACGTTTAGTGTGGGCATGCCGGTGAGGGTAAAATTGAGCCATCTTTCAGAAGAGCATTTGTGACATTTGACCTGCCATTAGGCAAGAAAGAACATTTGATCCTTTATGAGCGTCAATTGAAAAGCAGGCAGATCATTTTATGCAGCATGACTTGGAAAGTAACTCCCGTATCCACCAGGACTCCCCACCGTATATAGGGGAGGCAGCCTCCCGTATGGCCCCCGTATGGTCCCTCCTGTATGAGGCCCCGTATGATGCCCCTGCAGGTGAGCCTGGTGTTCCTGTGCTGGATGCCCCAGCGGGTGCCGCCCCAGTCGGGCACCCAGCTGCTGCTGCTGCTGCGCTGCGTGCGGCCCCTGCGCATCTTCAGCCTCGTGCCCCACATGCGCAAGGTGGTCTGCGAGCTCTGCCGCGGGTTCAAGGAGATCCTGCTGGTGCGTGCATGGCCACTCTACAAAGCCACCCCACCTGCTGTACTGCAGTCAGCGAAAGGGATTGCTAGCTCGTGTCTAGCATTAGAACACATTGTTTAAAGCATTAATGGTTGAACGAGGACCACTCTAAAGTGCTCAGATCATTGTAATCTGTGATGGTTCACTTATGGTCGTACTCCGAGTCTGTCCTTCACTACTCCACGTGTATTGCTTTCAGGGATTTTTTTGACTGGAGACTCGAGTAGAGGAGGTATTCAGAATGCGGGGCCTAAATTTACGAGTAACACTGGGCACATGCATGTGAGCACCTTCGTATGTAGTTTATACCTGTGCTACACGGCAGTTTCAAAGGCCTTCCGAAGGCCTTCGAACCAATTGCCTATCAAGTGCCCTATTGTAAATGCATAGGGCGAACTTGTGGGCAAATGTTCAATTGTCATTTGAAAGTTGCCATGTAGCACCGGCATTAGATGTGTCTGCTGTTCACTTATATCGCAATTTATGCATAAAAAGATGCTACTAAAACTGGCATGTTGACAGACTGATCAAGAGCTATGGTGTACACTTAAATGCATTTAGTACTAATATACGACGTTTGTGTAGTTCGGTCAGGTTTTGCATTGCTTCAACTATGCTCTTTGCCAGCAGTAGCAAGAATCGTGTACTAGTTACGAAACTTGCACCTATCAAAGCAGGATCACATGTCTATAACAAATAATTTGAATCAAAGCTGGCGACACAAAGAATCAAATTAGCATAAAGTTCCAAGAGAACGCCCCACCCATATTTTTACCTGGCCCCTTCCTGAGTGAAATATGTATTGAATTGACTAAAAGAGCCCAAACACCACCTACCTCGTAAGAATCACATTAGCTTCAGCACTTTTGAAAATTCAGGAGGCACCTTCAGAGAAAATGCCCGAAGATCCTTCGAAAAGAATCTTTGATACTGCAAATGCCATTGGTTACAGTTTTGAACAAAAAAGAAGATACATGTGTACGTTCACCTGATTACTTGTGCGGTTTATAGGGGGGTGGGAAGAGGGTTGTTTACCAGGAAAATGAATACCGGTCAGCACGATCCTGGGTAAACGGGGAGTAGATGGAAAGAACATAATAGCGGATAGATAAGTGAAAGATAAGGGCAAAGCTGACAGTATGCACTGACAGACGTGCTCAGGGTGTCCTTTAAGTACTGTGGCATCTCTAGGCATCTTGGTGGCCACCTGGCCTCTGTAAGCAGCAAACTGGCAATGGGATCTGAAGCTCAAGAAAGCATCATAGATGAAAAGCTGCTGCTTCTATTTGATATCGACTGTGTCACATCCTTTGATGAGTTCAGCGAGGACAGATAAGGAAAAAATGCAGATGTACTGTTGATGTGCAAGTACTGCCCCTATTTTGCATTTTTTGGCACAAGTGGCCCAAAAGTTCCCCAATGGCTTCCTTTTTACTTCATATCTACACTGTTTTGGCGGGCATTGTATTTAGAGGTTTACAATAATGAATATTTTGAAGGATGGGTGGCACATCCTCAATTATATACGTTACCTTTCGTCAGTGAAGAAAGTGCAAAAGTGTGGTGAAGACGAAATTAACGTGAACAATGGCCACAACAAAACTGAATAAGAAAAAAGAAACACCTTTCTTTCTCACTACGTTGAATGCCCAATTAAAAGAAGCCCCAACTGTCTGAGATGAGGCAGTTTCCAATCAGCCTTTTTGTGGCAGTGAAGCGGAGCCTTCCCTGTGCTGCTGCCTTGCAGGTCTCCATTCTGCTGATTGTGCTGATGTTTGTCTTTGCGTGCTACGGGGTGCACCTGTTTGGAGGCCGGCTGGCACGCTGCAATGATCCGGACATCAAAACCAGGGTGGGTCTGCGTTAACTAGTATGTCTTAGCACGCCTCATCTCTGACCTCAGCCATTTTGTGTTAATTATTAAAGGTGCATGGGGCTTGCACTATCATTTTAAAAAATAAGTCCTGGCTCTCTTTCAGTGGTGTTAGTAAGCTTTATTTGTATTTTAATGCCCAGAAACATGTACTGTATTTGCACGATTCTAACGCACACCTTTTTTTATGAGAGTAGACGTTCAAAATACCTGCGCGTTACAATCAGACGCAAAACTCAAAAACCTCAAAACAGAAACCACAAACTTGAAACTGAAATGAAGCGGCTCAGTGATTGATGAAGGCTTCATTCAAATGCAAAGTAATCGTCTTGGTGGAAATGGAACGGGACTGGGCAGTGTCCGTGCATAAGGCGCCCTGGAGCAATGTGTTCATGATTGGCAAAAACAAAGGTATTAAGTGCAAGGCACTTAATACCTTTGTTATCAAGTGCACTTCATCTTTAAGTGCAAGGCTTCATGGGAGGGCTTCAGCTACCCACAGTGTGCGCTGATTATGTTCAATTATTAAATATTTTGTATAATTTTGAGGTTATTATTGGCAATATTTCATGTGCGTGGTAGAACTGGCTTAGTAGAACTGGCAAAACTGACTTGGTGCTCGGCAACAAGTCAGTTTTGTGGTTTCCGGGTGACGAATTCCGCTGCGCGTTACAATTGGGGGCTCGTTACAATCATGCAAATATGGTACACACCTGGCTTCAAAGGTATCCTGCAAAGGATGAGAAGAAAATAACCTTTGAACAACCAACCAAAGCTTGCAAAATATGAAATATATAAAGAATGAAGGAGTGACATAAATTGGCCATAATGTCACACACTGGATGAATTAGGCTTATCTTAATGAAAGATGATGCCAAGCGTGTCTCTTATTGAGTGCCCTGTTCTCATCGGAGTGCTGTTCAACCTCCCCCAATCAAACCTGCCGTTTCAGAGGGAGTGTGTTGGATTTTTCATGCGCAAGGTCTTTGTCACCAAAATGAAGCTGCAGCCAGCGGAAAATGACACCTACCCTGTCATCTTGGTGCCTCGTGTCTGGTACGTCCTCTCTCGTATAACCGCACCATACCACACCTCTTTTTGGGTGTCGCTTCGCTTCTTTCATGCTCACTCCGATGGGGTAGCTCATCAGTGGACCAACCACCAACAGTTGCGTACCTCACTGTACTATTTCATTCATCACGGTCAAGTTGTATAGGTATGGGTTTGTTATAGTCCCTAGAAATTTGGCTAGCCTGCCGTCTGGGCTGGTTTTGCATTACAACGGTGTGTTGCCGCAGCGATGAAAGCACACGAAAAGCAGCGCACCGTGGCACCCTCTCAGAGCACTCACGGCATTTGCTGAGGAGGCATTTTTAAGAACCAAACTGCTGTTCTAATAAACTTTTGTTAAGGAATTATTTGTTTGCTTACTTTTTGTTGCCGGAATTACTTTTTCTAGCAATTAAAGATGAAAAATTGGTGTCGTGTGCTTGCACGCTGCTTTTAGCTGTGGTCGTCTGCACTCTGCGGTGAGCAGACGATCAGAGGCAACAACAGTACTTTTCACGGTCAAAAAATTCCTAAATAAATGTATTCAGAACCGAAAAAGCACAAAAGAAAAATAATATTGTCAGGAGAAGGTATCAAAACAACTATTTAGTTTTTAGAATAATCACATTCGCAAAAAGGTCCAGTTTACTGAGATGGTGCTGCAGTCGACCGATGTGCTGTCTGCCTGTAGCTTTCATCGCAAAAAGGACCCTGCTCAAGGCCTCAGATGGCAGACTAGCCAAATTTCGAGGGACTATAGTTTAGTCGTCAGGCTCCGTGACTTCAATTTTCAGAGACTGCTTGTGAAATTGAAAGGTTTTGCAATGATTGCATTTTACATATGTAGCAACTCATGTACAGTGCCTTCTTAATTCCCTGAGAATTTCCAGAATTATTCTTTCTTTGTGATAATTTGTACAATATTTTATACCCTATGTAAGCCATTGATCCTTTTATACAAGTGCCTGTTTCTATTACAGTCAGCAGATATTCCACCATAAAATTTTGCTATGGTGTGGTTACCATGTGCTCATGATCCTCGATACAGCGATAGGGAGTCATACATGCCTGACTTGTGATTATTTTTCCACTTGTGCTATATATAGTGTATACATGAATTTTACAAGGTCTCATATTTTAGCAACACGACTGTAGCACATCATTAGGGATCAAAAGCACAAAAGCAGATTTTCACTACTAGTTCCCAGATATCGGCAAGTTTTACTTGCGGTATCTCGGGGTAAAATAAACACTGCACTAGTGTAAGCTGTTACTCCATGCCCACTTAATTAAGCTGTTTGTTTCAGTTAAGATAACAGTCCTGTCAAACTTACCACCACAAATTTATCATAAATAGTTAAATGGTTCTACGGTTTTGTACGTAGTATTTCCACTTACCCAGGTAGCATTCTGCTAGATTCAGCTGCACCATTTGGTCGAATTTATCTGCTTAGAAGTAAAGGCATATGTCTAGTTCAATCAGTGATTGCGCTGTTATTTGCCGTGACGTTTTTTTTTTTTTTTTTAAATCATGCTGCAATAACAAGACTACAAGAGAGAAAAGAACTCCAAACCTATAAGTCGCACAATTGGTTTCAGTGGAAAAGAACTGCCTGTCAACAACAGAGCTCTCATTTAACAATACCTTTTTTGTATGTTGAAGAACCAGAAAGCTAATGTCACAGTGTCCAAATACTGTCCCATGCCCCTAGAGCAACCAACGATCAGGAGACCGACTAGACTGACTGATGATTTTAATTCGGCAAACGCACGATGTAGTGAGATTCAACGTTCTATCGCAGCTCTTTGCAAAAACAGGCTGCTGCTTGTCCGACCTCTTTGCGGTGCTTTTCTCTTACTGTTCTCAGCGCAAGTGCATGTACGTCTACCTGTCCAATCAAGCTTAAGTTCGAAAAACATTGTCCTTGGTGCTGCCGGCAGTGGCTGTCAGTTTGCCATAAATGTGGTGATGTTAGTCCAGCTGCCATCTTCCAGAGCCTTTGGGATCATCAGTACGGCCAACTGAATGAACTCCGCCCTTCGTACCCTCCCTTTCCCGCCTCTCGCCCTTCCCTCCCCCTTCAGGGATAATCCGAGAAGCTTCAACTTCGACAACCACTCTCCTCTCCTTGTTTGAGGCGCTCTCCCTAGAGGGCTATGCGGATGTCAGAGGCATTGTTGTCAAACAAGTGGGTCGCGTGAGTGACCAGGCACGAGCATGCTGCCTCCCCGTCACGTCGCGTCACCTCGTGACGATGCACCGTGTGCACACCAGTTGACTAAACTGCCGCCACTAAACCGACGAACCCCGGGGAAAGCTGCTGCAGTCTTGCCTGATTACTTATTGCACTAGTCGGCACTTTGCGTATATGTACTACGCCTTCAACAAAATCGCTAGTGTCACGTACTTGTCACGTCTCGGGGCATTAAATTTCAGTCTTAGCTTAACGCAGGCCAGTGTATGAGTGTTACCAGTGTTACCAGTGTACACAATAGAAGAAAAAGGGTGTCTCCACAGTGCTTCATGAAAACCAGGGCTTCATGAAAACAGCTATCTTAGTTAAATGACTGTAAGACCTGCAATTGTGGGCAGTAACTTAGATCAATCTGAGACTTCCTTTTTGAGGAGGGAAGCACAGTGGCTAGAAAAAGTCGAAATCTAGTTTCTTTAGCTCACATCATTACCCTGACTTTAGTTTATTATTTCAGTCTGGTGTCCTCTCCACTTTTTTAAAGCAATTACAATGGAACAAATCAACCATAAACTAATAAAGCTTCATGGTTACTTTTTTTACGGCATTAGAGAAACTGCAGTTGCTTTAATCTGTGAAGCAGAAGTGCTCATGATGGCTCCCAGGGAAAGTGATCGAGGAAAAGAGAAAAAAGAAATTGTGCGCACTTCTGCTTCCTCTAAAAGCTTCCTAAACGGTATTTCTCTTCTAGAACTAACCGCACTTTTTGCAGATGTAGGCAAGTGTCTGCACCTCCACTTGCTGCAGACTAACACCTCTCGAGAATGCGTTTGGTTAGTGTTGTTAAACTCCACTTAGCTGAAACATAGTGTGTGCTGTGTAGTAGACCGCTTGAAATAAAAACGCACAACTAGCACTGAGTTATGGAGCTTAGATGACTGCTTGTCTTTAATTCAGCTCAGCTGCTTACATGAAACTACAAAATATTTGTAAATAAGTTGGTTCATAATCATCTCTTAAGCTGAGCCCTTATTTGATGGGAGTCTTGACCTATTATTTAATCTGGCATTTTGCATGGGTTGTCCAAAAAATTTTTTAAGGTTTCTGGACCATAACTGCAGAATGCCCGTAGCATAACTAGTACTTTCCAAGAAAGAACGCTGTGTCCCTGGTATTTAATTAAAAGGCAATACTGTCTGCTCGTATTCTCGTAACAGTTATTTCAAATTTTCCTGGCCCCCTGTCAAGCAGACAAACAAGGAAATGCTTGTTCGTTAAATATCAGTAAAAACTGTTTAGGCATTCGCTCAAGAAATTAGCATCAAGACAGAAACTCTATCTCTAGGTATGTTCTTTAACCCAGATCTGTAGAAATTGAGCACTTTTTAAATTTTTTTCAAAAGGTTGGGGAACTAAGCTATGGAGTGAACACAGAGCACCTGTAGCAAGGGTCTTCAAAGCAAGTGGGCTACATTGTGGATGTCAAGTTCATACAGGGCTGAGATCCTGAAGAAATGAATTCCACTTTTGTGTTCATTGCTATTTCTATTCGCGTTTATAAATGCAGCATCAGTCGATAAATATTTGTGTGCTTGAGAATTCACTCTGCATTTATGTGTAACTGGCCACGTAGTCATCGCTGCTAAAGGGACACTAAAGTGTAAAAGCAATTTGACCTGTATTGGTAGATTACGATGTTGCGAATACAAATATAACCATTCACAGGAGGAGCAGTTGTTTGCTAACGCAGAAGATGCCAAAAAAATGGGGACAGGTGTGGCCCCCCCATACACTTTTCTGCACTAAGATTTGTGACATCACAAATCGTGAAGTGTGACGTTGGATTGGCAGATACAGCTAGGTAGGGGAATCTAGTCAAACAAGTATAGTATCTGGCAACTTCTGCTTAGGCCATGTTCTTAAACAAAAGTTCTTAAGAAAAAAAAGCCCTGCTAGCTTCAATGACTGGCCGTAGAGCAAAAGCCAAAAGAGCTGTGGAAGGTGTGGTCTTTCAGTTAATACAAAAAGGTCATTCAAGCCTTTAGTGTCCCTTTAAGTTAGGTAGTCGCTGTGCTGTGAAAAGACTAAAACAGAGACAGAGGAGGAAGACACCCTAGGGGAATGAACCGCTGCTGGTAGTGGCACTGCTATTGGGCCTGGTTTGTAGTGCTGCACTATATAGCACTAGACTTTCACCGAGGAGTGTGCTTTCTAGTGGGCTTTCTGCACCCCACCATGTGTGTGCTTACACGGCGGCTCTCTCATTCTTGCTTCTCCTCCACCACCCACCCACCCACCTGTTTTGGCCACCCACGATGCCTTCCCCGCTGTCCTCCTCAGGGCAAACCCTCGCCGATTCAACTTTGACAGCATTGGCAACGCTATGCTTGCCCTGTTTGAGGTGCTCTCTTTCAAGGGCTGGCTTGACATTCGCGACGTGCTCCTACACAGGCTGGGGCCCGTAAGTGCTACTGCTCCCACACAGGCCGTGTCCTCTTTCTCGTTCCTGTCGTATCTGTCGTCCTGACGTATCTGTCGTCTGTCGCACACAGCCTGAGCCACAGTATGTACATTGGTGTATGCATGCCCTGCATTTGGCTACACGTTACCGCCATCGGAGACCCTACTCTTTGTAGTCAGGCGTAAATGTTTCTTAAAGGAGCATGAAGAGAAAAGACAAGTTTGGTTCATTCAAAAGATTGCCTCATTAGAATCATACTGACACCACTTTTAACATAAACTTCGCTCAGATAAGCTACATAATTAGGAAAAAAGGGAATGGCCATGCGACCCACTAGCTCATTTCCCGCAACAGAACCTATGATGTCATACCAGACAGCTCTGTGATTGGCGGAGGGCAACAAAAGCTAACGCAAATTAGGCAGAGCTTATGAGCTTGCCGAATGAGCTATTTGTGCTTAAATTTAGGGCACATTCTTTTTAAAGCCTTAAGAATGGTGGGAAAAACAGTGGAAGTTACGTAAGCGCATGTAAACATAGAAGTACCGACGCGTATGCTGCTGTTGGTAGTGTGCGCACTATGCTTGGTTTAGCTGCACAGGACTGCGGGGCCTTGGGTTTGTTTCAGACGACACTGGCCAATTGACGCAAGCGGCGATGTATTACATGACCGTATTTGTCGAGCGAGCACCATGTTTCACGAAACGATTGTCTCCATGAACAAAACAAGCCAGGTACAAATACGTTCACAAACAAGCCAAAGGCAGAAAACGGCTTGACGTGGTGTGGTGGCGCCATCTAGGTTCACTAATGGTAAACAAAGCCCTGTGATGTCATTGCAGACCACGAAAACGCACGGTTTAGCGGGAAAATCAAAATTTTAACTTAAATTAATTAATTTCTCAGTGAATAAAGCATCGTTTGCATTCGGACAAGTGCTGGGGGCACTATAAAACACAAAGTCTTTCAAATAACACAAACATGTTTTTTCTTCATGAATCCTTCAACCGTCATATCTCATGGTTGAAGAAAGTCTGGCACGTGTGCCTGATGTAGCCTGCATGTTTTAAGCGAGAGGGATCTTGTGTAGAAGTTAGGGTTAAATGCGGAATGGGAAATACCACTTTCAGCAGCATTGATCTTTTTACATGAATGATGTTCCACTGTGTCACACTTAATCAAAAGTTTTTAGATTACCTTTTTTTTTTTAGAACTACATGAGGCCCGCGAAGGCCACTCTCGATTCTCAATTGCTGCTTCTCCCTCTTGTGTGAAGCCCCCCCCCTCCACAAGTCTGGCTCTTCTTTGCCTGCTTATTCCACACCAAAGCACACCTGAATGTACAAAAGAAAGGCTTAGCTCATCCTGTGGACTTCGTCAGTCTGCTTATTCCACACCAAAGCACGTCCGAATGTACAAAAGAAAGGCTTAGCTCGTCCTGTGGACTTTGTCAAACCTGACTGGTGGCAGTGCAAAAAGCTGCGCCTTTGTCGTAAACGATGCACGTCCTAGCTTCTCCACAGTACACATGAAGTGTACCTGTGAGTCAGGTTTCAAGCACAAAGCGGAAGCTGGGCAGAAAATTCAAGCGCGCGTGAAATGTCCATGCACTCAGCATAGAAGCAAACCCTTGGGTGTGTGCTAGGGAATGCTATTTTCACCACAAATGTATGCCATGCCCCAAAACCCTCTTCAGTGCCTCCTCATGGGAACATCAAGGAAGGGCACATGGTTGACAATCACCGTTTGGTTTATGTCTATCCAACGAGAAAATATTTTACATTCCTGACCAATCGCTGAGTGGATAAAGTTACGGTTGTTCAGTCAATGCTGGAATTTTGCAGAATAGCAATCATGCAAGAAAGGTACTAGCCCTTTTTTCTGCCTTTCATTTGCCATTTGTGAAGGCTGACGAGGCTTCCTTCTTTCTTGCTGCAACGCTTTTGCAATGATGCAACCCTTGTACGGGCACGTTGGTTGATGCTTAGTACAGCGAAAGAGAGAGTGCATGTTTGCCACTTTCTGTACATTGTGTGTGAGCTTGTCGGTGTATGGCATGGCCTTGGGGCTTGTATTGTTCGCATCCGTCTGTTCTCCTGTGCTATGCACCTTGCCTTGTACCTTTCAGGGCATGCACTCCACAGTTGCTACCAGGAGGGATTCCAGATGCTCGGATGATTATACGTACATAGTATAGCCTTCTCATTTGGTTGTTAAAAATGGTTCCAAGACTTTTGGAAGGCGAATTTTAGACATAGTGAGGCTGTTGTCCTCTTCACTGTCTTTGAGTGAACTGATTTCAATGGCATTGCAGGGCCCTTTAAAGGACCCTGCAACACTTTTTCAACTTTTTTTGAAATCTTAAATGCTTGCAGAACGTAGTCACCCAACACACCCAGTACTTAGATTAGGGGGTCGCAAAGTACCTCAGCCAAAAATTACTGCTCTATGCCCATCAGATAACTTGTAAACTTGCTCAAAAGATTGTTCTCTCTTTCCTGGCCTTGACATTTTTCAACGGCTCGAATTACGTCACTAAGGCCATGTAGCGGCTGGTGGGCGGTTTTCCTTCAGTTGCAACAAGAAACGCTTTTCGATAGCAACTTTTAAAAAAGGGCCACAAAAACAAAGCAGAAATGGAAGGCGTATCTGGTGCGACGAGCAAATCACACAGTGCCGCTCTGTGCTGGCGATAACTATAGCTTTCACAGGGCTTCCAGGTGCGAAGGAAAGAGTGAAAGTGCTTATCGAAAGTGTTGCAGGGTCCCTTTAATGCTGTGAAGTTTCAGGGTGTTGTAGAAATACAGCACCAGTGAACTGCATTGTATTGCTGTCAGTATGTAGTTTGGGTGTTAGCTGTTGAACCCCATGTGTCTAAAGAGGGAGCCATGCTGCCACCAAACATTAGGTAAAACTATAATGGCAGGAACCTAATGTCTTCAAATTTTTAAGTCCCTTCATTTCCGGTCAATTTTTTCTTTTTTTTCATACTTGCTTTTTTTCTAGGATGATTTTTTAATGTAGACACTTTTTTCCTGGAACATTTCTTTTACTCACTACATTTGTGGAGAAAGGTCCCGCATGCTTCTACGATATCACCAGTTGCTTGAAATAGTTGGTACTACTTGAAACAAACAGGTGCTGCCTCAATGGCACCAACAGTAGCAAAACAGCCTACCTGGTCAGTGAAACATTACCTCGTAATTCTTTCTGTGTTCATGTTTTAATGAAATTTCAAGGTTAATGAAAAGTGGAAGCAGTGTGCAGAGCAAGCCAGCTAAAACGTTTGCCTCCCTTCTTCCCCCTCTCCCTCTCCCCAGGTCCATGCCATCTACATCCACATCTTTGTGTTTCTCGGCTGTATGATTGGGCTGACGCTGTTTGTCGGTGTGGTGATTGCAAACTACAGTGAGAACAAGGTGAGGCAGTGAAGCTGCTCCCCTTAGATCTCTCCCCCACCTCCTCTCCATTCTTTTTTATGTCTTGTGTGCTCTGGATCCAGCAGACATTCTGTCTGTGCATAAGTCAGTATGCAGAGACAAAACCTCATCGTGCTTACCTCTTGTGGCTTGGTGAGCAGAGCGAACTGCGGGAGAGTTACACAGGTGCACATGGTTCTTATGAATACAGCACATGCCACTAGCTAATGTACACCGTTTGTCAAAATTTTCTAGGCCAATCCTAAGCCTTCTCGGCCACAAGGACTTCAAAGAATAAGCTCTACCTTTAAATGTGACAAAAAAATTTAATGGCAGTAAGAAAGAAAGGCGTTTTCTCTAGCTTTCCGGCATAAGAAGTTCCAGCCTCGCTAGGGCGTAAGCTGGTACATTAAATTTTTTGCGGCCTGTGTGTTTCCGGCTTGGCCTAGAAAATTTTGACAAAGACTGTACATGCATGAGGCAGAAGTTTCTACTGTGGCTATACCATTCTGAGCTTTGACACTGTAGGAGAGTGATGCGTCAGTGTTTGCCTAAAGCAGCAAGATCCTAGTTGTGGGGAGAGACCGTGCATATGTTATCACGTCGGCAATTCCTTGTAAGAGAATGTACCCTCTAAGCTAGTGCGCCGTCCCAGCTGAGAAGAGAGCCCCTTGTTTGTCCTGCAGGGCACGGCGCTGCTGACGGTGGACCAGCGCCGGTGGTGCGACCTGAAGAAGCGGCTGAAGATAGCGCAGCCGCTGCACCTGCCCCCGCGCCCCGACCACCACAAGCTGCGCGCTTTCATCTACGACATCACCCAGAACCTGCTCTTCAAGAGGGCCATCGCCATGCTCGTCATGGCCAACAGCAGCCTGCTCTGCGTCAGCGTGCGTCCCCTCCCTTTCTTTCTTTTTTGCTCCTTTAGCTCCTTTTACTTCTCCTACTGCAGCAGCTTATAATCTGTTCTTTCTTTGCAGTGGAAATCGGATGAACCTCATACGATCCCGCTTGCGACAGTTTCTGCTGGTTTCACCATATTGTTTACCGTTGAGGTGAGGGGGCTCTAAAGAGAGCCCATTTCGTTTTATTCATTTGTTCGCACCTCTCTGCCTACTTTGCTGCACTGTGTATAGCACTGCACTCTGCTTTAATTTAGTCAGTAGTGGCTGCTTGGTACAAGTAGAAATGTCAATTAATGGAGGGTGGGAGGGGTGGCCCTAATACTTGGACGTGCATTTTTATGAAATCTGGCAGTTTTATGTTGTTTTTAAGGGTCTGTAAAAATTGTGTGTGCTGATTGTTAACCATCTGTTGTAAAGTTAAAGACCACTGGTAAAGACCACTGGTAAGGACCTGTCGTGATTGTTGCTCCACAAATGTTAATGGTGATGTGGGACATTTTCATGAAATCTGGCAATTGTGCGTTGTTTTTACGGGTCTGTAAAAATTACGTGTGCCGATTGTTTACCATCTGTTGTTAAGGGACCTCGTATTTTAAAGGTCACTGGTGATTGTTGCTGTGCGAATGTTGATGGTGATGATGCGGGATGGTGATGTGTGCAGGTTACCATGAAGAACATTGCTTTCACGCCCAGGGGATACTGGCAAAGCAGGAGAAATCGATATGATCTGTTCGTCACGTTTCTAGGTGTCATCTGGGTGATTATGCACTTCATGATGATGGTGAGTGCTTCTGCTAGCCTTCCTTCCCTGTCGCGCACGTCTATAGAGCGATTCTGCAAAAGGTCTTGCAGGCTCTTAGTCCACTGCTGAGCAAAACCTTCCTCCCTCTTTTTCTTCTGTGCAGAATGACTTCAGCAACTCTTTTGGATTTGTTGTCGTTATATTACGTTTCTTCACTATTACTGGTAAACATGTAAGTACCTTTTCACGCTGCTTGAATAAGGGTAAATTTTGTAGTTTTCTCAGCCAGTTAGAATTGAATGAATGTAAAATGTATGACTCTGAATCAAATGGAAATACCATATTTACTCGCGTGATGATCGCACTTTTTTTTCCCAAAAATATGATGCAAAGTTAGGGGTGCGATCATTACGCGAGGTAAATTTTTCAGGAGAAAGTTTCACCGCAGAAAATGCAAGTTGCAGGTCAGAATGTTTATGATAAGTCTCATGAACATAATAAACATAACAAATAAAAACATAATAAAAACTCCACTGACCATGAATGACCACGGAGTGATGCAAAATGCAGTGTTTTTTTTTATTATGGAACACACCGGAATTACGGAACACGCCGGAACGAGTTTGCTGTGAGGTGAGAACAGCTCGACTAATATGTGGCTGCTGCTGTCACAGTGGGGGACATCAAAACACGGCTGCCGACGCAGCAAGCCGAGCGCATTTTTTTATGTTTTGTGAGCACATTAAGCGCATTTTGTGAGAGAGTTTCTTCCGCTCCAATAATGAACTCGTGCCTGCTTGCCGATATCGCTAATATTATCAAATCCGCGGCAATAACGTAGCCATGTCCACTTTGAAAGAGGAGGAAACTAACATAAGCAGGACCATCATCGTCTAGACTTGGCACACAATGACATATGGCTGCGGCAAGTTCAGGGTGTGATCATTGCACGGGAAATAAAAAAAAGTCATATTTTGACGACGAACTTCAGGGGTGCGATTATTATGCGAGTGCGATCATTATGCGAGTAAATACGGTAGTAAAAGCTGACTGCAAATCAAAACAAATACAGTAGAACCCCGTTGATACGTTATCGGTCCATACAGTTTCCTGGTTAGTACGCTCTCAACTGTGAACACTAAAAATTCCCCATTGTGCATTTCTTACCTGATAGTACAGTTGAGCCCCTTTATAAGAGACACGTACCGGGGAGCAGTTTCTGTCTCTTATATGAGATGTCTCTTATAAGCAGGGAACCATGTTTTCACTTACTAATCAGACCCTAGTTCAATGTGGTCACCATGTGACTAAAATAAGCTCAAAAGAACGCTACAGCGTGTTTCAAAAGATTCATTCTAATTTATGTTCGGCCCCCAGAATTTATGAAACAGTTCTGAATCTTTGTTTGCTTCATGACTGTATTTACACTGTATTTTACAACCAATTCTGCAAGCTTTTTTTTCTTTCCTCGTTTGGGGAAGATGAGTCGTACATGTTGAGTTCACAAGCCTGATGAATAGGCAGAGCACACAGCTTCTGCTGTGTGCTCAGGCTATTTGTTATGCTTGCAGGACTCAACATCTGCGATGCTTCTTGATTGGGAGCTATGCGAGTGGGAGAACCCTCATGTGTGATCGCGCTCCATCCAATGGATGGCAGTAAGCTTCAACCACTTCTGTCAGTTGCATTTCCATTGGCAGGGCTTCTCATCGTCATTTCATAGCTGACTGAACCAGTGTGTGTTTGCTGAAGTTATAATAAATAGCGACTGCAGGCGTCTGTCGTCCACCTGTGCTTCCAGGATGGAAGCAACTGCAATTAGTGACTGGTGGTACTGCGTCTGAAGTTAAAATGTCTGTTACAAGCGAGATTATTGATTAAAGTTCAAGGATGACTTGTCCCTTATAACCAATCTTCTACATCCGATGTCTGTTATAAAAGAGGTCGATTTAATGGGAAAGATAGGGCAGCCAACCATGTGGGTCAATAGTGTCTCTTATACCCATTTGTCTCTTACATCAGTGTCTCTTATAACGAGGTTCAGCTAGTACATTTTCCTGGATAGTATGTTTTGCCCTCGTATTTTTTTAGAAACATATCAACGAGGTTCTACTGTATTTTTTAATACAAATATCTGCTTTGATGTGTGTGGAGGTTTTAAATGTCATTATAAAAAGAGATAGGTAATTTGGAAGTCCATCATTTTGCACTGTATGTTCATATACTATTTCTTGATAAAAAAGTCGTATGAAAAATTATAAATTAAAGATGAGGCAATCACAACGCAATGCAAAAAAAAAGAAAGCTTGGCAGTTATTGTTATAAACAATGTATTCCCATGTTTTTTGAATGCAAAGAGCCATTTTTACTACAGTTGATATCCGTACAGATGCTAGCCAGGCATCTTAGTGGCTAGCATTTCCAGGTTTTTTTATCAGAAGCATAACTAACCGGTTCCTAGGTTCCTCACTCATGCCCCTTTATGAACAATTTTAAGCTTATAAATTTAACTCAAGTACTGCTCCACTTCAGCTAACATGCACCAGCATTACCTAGCATTACCTCCTTTGCGCATGGTTTGCGCATGTTAGATTTTTCCCGCAAAACTGCGGCACCTTGCAAAAAAGCCAACCAAAAGGCACTTGCTATGTGCAAACGCTCATGTCATGCCACAAAGCCAACTGTTATTTCTTCATTGCACGCAAGTCTAGAATATTCTGTACAGCTCAGGGTACTTCAAAAGCCAAAACTGGGAGAAACAATGGTCAGCAAAAAGTGTGGTGGTGATGATGATGATAGCCAATGGATCACGAACGCTTGACATTTATTTCATTCGTACTGCTTCCATTTTCACATTTCATTTTCACACTTCCACTTAAGTGTGCAATCTTAGAGGTAGTTCGGGCCTGCACTCGATTCAGTGCCGCCATCAGTGTGCAGAGCGTGTTGGAGTAGTGTTATTAAGCTCACGGCGCTGCTTGCCTTGCAGGCCACCTTGAAGATGTTAATGCTGACTGTGGTGGTGTCCGTGTACAAAAGCTTTTTCATCATCATGGGCATGTTCCTTCTCATATTGTTCTATGCTTTGACTGGAGTCATTCTCTTCGGCAACGTCAAGTTTGGAGAACACATCGGGAGGTGAGGGACCGCGTCTTTTTTCCCTTATTTCCTCTGAGGTTAAAACTAGTGAGCCATATCAGTCTCATACAGTAATTCAGTTACATTCCAGGAGTTGCAGTACCACTCGCATACCATACAAACGTGCAATGAACAACATACACTCATAATCACCTTTTAATGCATGGAGCATCTCTTAAATGAAAGTGGCCAGTTGATACTTATTTTGGTAGTTATTAAACAAATGCTAAAAGCTTTTCTTTTTCTCCTCCAGTGCCAGACACATGGGTAAATTCACCTTTGTTTCAAGTTCTGCTCACGGCTTTCTTATACATTCATGATTACAGACATGCATGCGTTTAGAGCTCAGACTCCCATATGCAGATTTTGCCAGTACAAACTAAAACCATGTCAAAGGTTGTGCATAATAACAAAGGTGCCAGCTAGAGTTCAGAAATGGCGCACTTCACCTTATTCTCATATGTAAACTTGTAAAAACAAGGAGAATGTCAGAAAGTGCGTTCACTTTGCACATCTTCTAAGCTGAACATACTTAACTACCCTTCGAAGAAAAGTACTGAATCACAGCTGATAATTAGCAACAGTGATGTTTGCTTTCAACGCAGTCCTGCATTTCCGTGGCTAACTAACAGTGTGCTCTCCCGCCTACTAACAGCTCAGCACTGCCTCCTGAACAGCGTTCCCACGACTGCCTCCGTCCTCCCCGTTTCCGGCTGCCCTTTTCGTTTCGCAAAACCCTGCGGGCTTGCTGTCGGGCTCCTCTTTCTGTTTGCCGCTCCCCCCGACTGGCGTACTTTTTGAGCGTCCTCTCTCTTTCCATGTATACTGGTTCAGACAAGCAAACTTTAAGACAGCTCCAAATGGGATGGCCATGCTGTTCCGCATCGTGACGGGAGAAGACTGGAACAAGATCATGCACGACTGCATGGTGAGCCGGCTTTAATTGTGCCACTTGTGCTATTACTACCACTACTCGGTTTCTCGCACGAGTGGCAAGTGCCCTCGTAGCTTGAGTACCGCCACAAAAGTTCAAAACATACACGTGAAAGTGCTCACTGACTGGGAACTTGATTGCGTGAGAACAGGTAGTGGCAGTGTACTGAGACTCGTCCTTAGCACCATATTTGGACATGTGACCAGTCTACTGGCTGCCTATTATTTAATAACCTTTGGTAGTGATAAATATAACCCTGGTGTCTGTTTTTTCACCTTGTTTTCTTTACATTGAAAAGCATATCTCTAATCTGTCATTTTGTTGCATCAGTGGTCTTAGTAAATGCCAGTTAGATGGGTGCAAATAGTGACATTCAAATCACATGTAGCGCCCAATAGTGGTGGAAATTTTGGATATCAAGTTGAATGTCAAGTAGTCAAATTTATAAGGTAAAAAAGGTAATCTTAAAAATTTCTCATTCTATTTGTGCCTTCTGTCCCATAATCACAAAGATGCTGTGGTCAATTTTTTTTATAGGCATGTGACTAGTGATTTGTGCCTGCAAAGCGAAGAATGACTTGCTTTAAATAATTTTTAAACGAATAGTTTGGAAAGTTGAAAAAAAAAAAAGCCAGCTGCAGTTGCAAACACTGCAACGGAAACTCAATTGGCCATTTTCTTTTTGTGCAAGTGCATCCATTATTAATCCAAGCTTTGAATTATTTATAAACTCATATAGAATGAATTGGGGCATCGAATTCAGTTATAAGTAATTGTTCTATTCAAGTTGAAAACTCAAATATTCACAACTCCCTAATACTCAAGCCTGGTCTTTGATTTGAGTGGCCTGAGTTTTTGAGCACTACGTACCGTCAAGTTCGGAGAGAGCGCCCACCCAAGGTACAGTGATATCAAGTGAGAAATACGACATGGGCGAACTTTCAGGTCAGGTGCAAAAAACTACAACAAAAATGGCCTTACGGAGACATTAAGAAAAAGTACGAGATGGGCAAACTTTCGGGGCAAGTGCAGAAAGCACAAATAAGCGACTGCATCAACGCGTGAATAGATGATTCTTGTTCCTTTTGTTGACTCATTGGTGCTAAAGCATTAGGGGGTGGGCGATCTTTGGGGTCTTTTAGTAAATTGAATATTCCACCCTTAAAGGGGCATGGGCAATGTCTCGGGGGTGGGCGTTCGCTCGGAACCTTACGGTAATATCTTTGTATAACAACTGTAAAAAAGCTTGCCGGAGCATAAGATCGATGCATGATGCGACCAGCTAATTTGAGCTGCGGCCAGCAATTAATCCTTGCTCTGAACATTAGGCTAACTTACGTGACTTTATTTCAAGCTCGAGATCTAGAAGTGCTCTTCAATGATCCTTCTATTAACTATGATGGAGTGGATTGTACGTAACATGATGCATTACATTCCCCTGAATTTCGCCCAGACAAAAGCGAAGCAAACATTCCAGAAGCTTAGTACTGCAGTGCTAAGCTTCTGGAATGATTGAGAATACCAAACTGTAGCACAGTGCGAATGCCACGAGTACAAGATCCAATGAGAGTGAAGGCGAGAGAAGACAGATCCGTGCTCCATTTCCAGGTTAGTCCTCCGTACTGCACACTTGCTGCAAACTATTGGGAAACCGATTGTGGCAACTTCACCGGGAGCCTCATCTTCTTCTGCTCGTTTTACGTCATCATTACCTACATCGTCCTCAACCTCCTAGTAGGTGAGTCCGGGGCTGTGAGAATGCCGTATGTAGTGGCAAGGACTGCAATATGTGCTTTGTGCTATCACTTTGACTCTGGAGCAATTCTTGAATGAAGAATGCACGGCGGTTGGTGGAAGGATGACCCGTATGCCATAGAGTTTCTCAATATTACCTAGAGCGGAAAGTGTCGCTGCGATCGCACGCCGACATGGGAATTGTGGGTAGTGTGCGAATCGGATTGGTAGCAAGTGGCTAGTGCAAAGAGCTATGGATTAGGCTTCTCGGCTCTGAAGCGTTTGTTAGTTCTGTTTTCGGGATGCCCTGTTTGGCATTCAATGGCTATCACAGACATGTCTAAACAGCAGCGTGATTAGCTCTTAACGCATGTGCTCGCGTTAGCGGGGAGTTTCTTCAGATGAAGGGGCGACCACATGCAGCGACGGCGACAAGCGACGCGAAAAACGCAACCCAAAAGGTGCAACAACAGAGTGTACTTGGCCAAAGCGACAAGCGAATAAAATTAATACACTGCCGCCTATGTCCTCTGTCGTCGTCGCTCGTCGCTACAGTTCACTGTATCGCCGCTGCCGCTCGCTTGTGGGCTGCTTCTGGCCGTAAAAAAGCGAGCGAGGGCCCCGGCGTCCGCTTGCTGCTCTATACCGCTTCCCGCGTGCTGCTGTCGCCACTAAATAAGCTTCGCTAGCACACACTATGCGTTTTCTGCACCCATTCTGTTACAATTTTCGTGTCGCTCGTCGCCGTCGCTGCGTTTACTTACCCCTTGAAGCATGCGCTGCCTTGGACAGGCGCAATGGGGCAACACACATATCGACTCGACAAGCCAGTATTTATTTGCCATTTGAAGCATTCACGCAATTTCATAATGCTTTGCGCGCGTACTTGAAGACTTACTTGCGGTAACAGGTTTCGCTTCCACGATAACTTATACCTGCTTAGTCAAAACAAATAAATACAACGCGATTACATCATTCTTGCATCTATAATACTGCATCGCCTGCCAAGGCGCGTAGCATACGATAATGAGACTATATAATGAGATGGAGCAAGAACACAGCTTTAGACAATATAAACAATTTTTTTCAGCTAAATATTACAAAAAATCAAAGAAAACCTCACCCAGTTTGAAGGATGTAATAACTTAAAAATATATGGCAAAGGCTGCTGCACCCCGGGGATCCTTTCCCCCGGGGTGCTCCAGCCTCGCCCGATCGGGGCTGGCTGGAGCGCCCCACGGAAGTGACGTCACCTGTTTTTTGTTATTATTTCTTGGATTTGGTCGTCGTTGTTGATCGCCGAAACTAGTACGAAGTACCATGCCGGCCGTGCAAAGCGGCCGTGCCGGCACTCATGTTTAGGTCGGCTGTGCTTTTCATTGTTTACGATGAAAAGCACGCGCTTTTTGTACGCGCCGTAAGCGCAGGCTGATAACTCTCCCCCTTGGTACATCGGCTGTCGTTCAGTACGTGTTGTATTATCTACGGCGCACCTGCGGGCAAGGCAAAACCACTCCGAGTGGAGGATTCGGAGGATTGTGTTGCACGTTTAAATTCGCCGGCTTTTGTAACCGCACTTCTTTCTTTCTTTCTTTTTATTTTGGAAGGTGTGTGCGCGCCCTATATCACGCCATCACGTTTGATCTGCTGTGGCTCGATAGGGAAGAATGGGTCTGTGTCCTCAAACATGGGCACTGGCTGAAGACTCTGCCGGCAAAGGTCTAAATAGTGTTGCATGAAGGCTGCTTGCGCTCCCATTTAGATAATAGAATCTGTGGCTTTTGTGGGGAGAAGAATAGGCCGAAGGAATACCTTTGAAGGCCCTCATTTGACAAGAGTTCTCTTGGGTCTAGATTACTGGTGCCCAGTGCACTTGATCTTCGATCCACTCTGGTGCACTGTAGTACGCGCCTCTGAACACCAGCGTTTTTGTCCGTATAGTTTTGGCGCAGCAGCCTGAAATGTTTTGAAACCTCGCCATACTTTCTGTGCATAAAATGATGTTAGTTGTGTAATAAACGGCCACCGGATGGTGCCACGTGTACTGCAGCGCGCATGCCTGCTCAAGAGACCCCGTGACTCACCGCAGAGTGCGCGCACCGTCCTGCGCTTTTGTGGCTTTTGTTTTTTCCGTTTGTACGGGCGTATTGTCTTACTCCCGCGCGCCGCGCGCTCGCGCGTATTACGTTTCAATAAAGAAGATGGCAGCTTGACGGCCGTTCGTGGTTTCTTTCGGCTCCTCGCGAAGCTGCCGCATTCTGTGCTCTTCGCATTGTGGTCATGCTGCACACACCACAAAAACTAACAGGTTATGGGCCCAGGACGGTGCATCGACCATCATTGGCGAAGAACTGCAACGGACTGCTTTGTGATGAGCTGCGAAAGTTTCGACCATGAAGAAGCGTGAACATTCAAGCCACACCCATTTCTCTGCTTCACGTGCTACAGTCCACGGAAGAAGTTCCAGCGACAAGCGTGTGGGGTGGTGAAAGTGTCGGGACGAAGGGACTGACGAACGGTGCGTGCCTAATCACGAAGAGTGTGAAACAGGGCGTGTGGTTTTTCGTTAGAAGGACGAAACGTCATACGACACCTGCTTCACTGCTGACGCCACTCGAGCTGGTGCTTACACAAGGCGGCGGTCACAGTAAGTGGCGGAACGACGCGGCTGCGGAGAAACGAAACTGTCGGGAAGAAGGGACTGACATTGCGTTGTGCTCTGCAGTTGTGGCGTGAAAAAGAAGAGTATTAGAAGTAAAGGTTGTGCGTTTGCCGAACTAGGGGAAGACCATTTCTGTTTGGCATTCAGTTCAACATCAAAATGGCAGCATCAGACGAGTTCAGGCTACCAAAGTTGGCGGCGGACAACTACCATACCTGGTCTATAAGGGCAAGAGCCGCTCTCGTGCAGAAGGGATGCTGGGACGCCATCGAACCCGGTTATTCTGAGGAAATGACGGATAAAGAGAAGAAGGTAGACAACAAAGCATTGACCTTTCTATTCCTCGTCGTTGAGGACAATTACCTAGATGACATTGGCGAAAGTAAAACTGCGAAAGAAGCGTGGACGACGCTTGAGGAGATGCACTCGAAGTTTGGACTTCTGCATATACTCCAGCTAATGCGCGATGTCTTCAACGTAAGGATGAAGAAAGAAGAATCAATGCAGAGCTACCTGGGAAGACTCATGGAGCTGCACAGAAAACTGTCAAGTGCAGGACATGCATTCACCGACAGAGAAGTCGCCTTGGTGATGCTTATGGGGCTTCCAGCGTCGTACGAACCGCTCATTCTCAATTTGGAGCAGGACGAAGAGCAACTGAGCACGAAGGTAGTGAAGACGAGGCTGCTCATTGAAGAAAAAAGAAAGCTGCGTCGCAATGAAGAGAGCGTCGACAACGACGACAGTCAGACTAGGGCGCTGGTCAGCAAAAGTTGTTCCACGTCCGACAGCAAGCAGCAAAACGATAAGATGAGCTATCAGACTGCTCATAAGAAAGACGACAAGATGTGCCAACGGACGTCAGGTGTCCAAAAGAAGAAGGTGCGATGCTTTGCTTGTGGCAAGATCGGTCATATAGCGAGGGACTGCGACCAGTTTCCGGATGAAGAGAAGGACCAGCAAACGAAGAGAAGTCTTCCACACGCAAAAATAGCAACGCATATGGCCTTGTGTGCGAAGGACGAGGCAGCGTTACACCCCGGTGTATGGCACCTTGACAGCGGTGCTACTGATCACATGACGTCCGAAAGGTCAAAGGTCACCGACTTCATGCCATGCGAATCAGCAGTGGAGACCGCAAATAGAGAGTCCATCAAAGTCGAAGGGAAAGGAAGAGTTGAGATTCAGCTGTCTGAGCAGTGCGGTGGGACAAACATCACGCTCGAAGATGTCCTGTATGTGCCTGCTTTGAACGGGAACCTCCTATCGGTTGGAAGGATTGAGGAGCGAGGGTTGCAAGTTACGTTCGCTGCCGGCAAAGCCTTCGTTTCCAAAGGCAACGGAGAAGTAGTCCTTACTGCAACGAAGCAAGGGAGACTGTACACCGTGAAAGAAGCAGAGGTGTCGTCGAGGCTCGCCAAAGCAGGGGACACATCTCTTTGGCATCGGCGGCTGGGCCATTTGCATCAGGATGCTGTTCGTGGCCTCTGCGGAACCGGCAAAGATCACATGGAGGATCATTGCGACGTTTGTCGTCTAGGAAAGCTGAGAAGAAAAAGCTTCCCGAAGGGAGAAGCAACTCGGGCAAAAGCGCCATTGGAGCTGATTCATTCAGATGTCGTCGGTAAAATCATGCCGACATCCAAGGGCGGTTCGAGTTATTTCGTAACCTTCACTGACGACTACTCACGGTACACCGTTGTGTATCCTATGAAGGCGAAAAGCGAAGTGCTTCAGAGGTTCGAAGAGTACAGATTGTGGGGATCCGCTTGATCCCCTTTCCTCCTCCCGCGAGCGCGATGTTCGAACGAGCGCGCTTTCCCGCGCACGTGACGTCACCTCGCGGGCCGACGCGCCGGCGGGCACCGACTGTCCTGCCGCCGCTGTCGCTCCTCCTCGCCCGGGAACCTGCCTCCTCTCCCCCGCTCCTTATAAGCCTTTGCGCGCCCCTATCGCTGTTCCCGGCACGTAGTTTTGGGTTTCGCCTTTCGTCTCCCATTTGCAGCACTGTCCCTTCGCTCGGTCCCCAGCCCGGTTTTCTTCAGTCTTCAGTTGCCGCACCACACACAGCCCTTGTCACACGCCTCCTGCACCGACCGGCGGCTTCAACGTCGCCACTCGCCATGGCCATGGCACACCCAAGCAACTCGGGCGCTCCGGCGCCTTCTCGGGGCACTCCCTCACGATGCCTCGTGCGGCGTCGCTCGCCGCGGCTCCCCTCCTTGGCGCCTTCGACGAGCGCGGCCTGGGTGCTTCTTCGGGACCTTCAGCCGGTACGCCACCCTGCAGCGGCGGCTACCTTCCACCTCCGGTGGCCCTCTCCAGCTGCAGCTGGTCGAGCTACGCCTGGCGGCTTCAACCCTCGAGCCTGTTGCTCGAGCGTCCGGCGTGAACCTGCCCCGCGGTCTGGCGGTCTCGGGCCTGGCTCTCCGGTGTCCTGACGAGTCATCTAGACGGCCCCTGCTCGTGCCGACCACTCTGGCGTCGTGTCGAACTTTGGAACGGCGTGTCTTCGAAGTGTGGGCGTGTGTGTGTCGGCGTGGACTCCAACGTGCGGACATTCGCGGACTTCTTTGGCTGGGGACCCGTTGTAACCTCGTAGGGTATGTGCTGTGCCTGCAGTTGTCGAGTCGGTCCTTCAGACCGGGCTCGGTTTTGAGGAGGGGGGGATGTGGGGATCCGCTTGATCCCCTTTCCTCCTCCCGCGAGCGCGATGTTCGAACGAGCGCGTTTTCCCGCGCACGTGACGTCACCTCGCGGGCCGACGCGCCGGCGGGCACCGACTGTCCTGCCGCCGCTGTCGCTCCTCCTCGCCCGGGAACCTGCCTCCTCTCCCCCGCTCCTTATAAGCTCGACGCGCGCGCCTCGCGCTCTCTCTCTTGCTTTTGCTCTGGGCTCTTGCTCCGGCTCTGGCCCCATGGATAGGGGAGATGGGGGGAATGGAGGAGATGGGAGTCGGATACCGGGGCGCTCCTTGTCCCCGGCTGGCTCGTCTCCTCCCCGCCGCGCCGGCCGGTCGGGCGCTGTTTGGCCCTGATCGGACGCGCAGGGTAGGCCTCTGGTCACCTCGCGAGCGGCCCGCGTGCAACCTCGGCCATGGTCGCCTGTTTGGGCGACGCCGTAGGACGCGTGTCGGTACAGTGTAGTTCTTAACCCGGTCTTGGCGTTATTATGCACTGTACGACTCGGCCAATAAACCCCATGGTTCGCCCTGGCCCTTTGGAGCCTGTCGTCGCCTGTGTCGGTGAGTCGAACCCGTCGCGGCGTCTCCCTTGTGGACGCCGCGGACCTCTCTGGGGCATTTTGGATGGGTCATTTCCGGGCGAAGGGGGAACACCCTGAACCCCACTTAGCCCGCAGGGGACCAACGAGCCCACTTTGGTGCTCGACGCCTCTAACGAAGCTAGCCGGGGTCGTTTGTTATCCCGTAGCTAGACCCAATAGGCCCACATTGGCGCCCAACACGGTATCGACACTGCGCGACGGAACAGGCCCCTGGCCTTAGTCCCTGTGCGATTTACTGTGAGGTGAGCGGTTAGGCTTTTGAGCACCACGCTGTTTTTAGCAACGTGCTCGGGCCATCCGCCGCTGCCCGCGAACCGAGGCACTTATCGCCCAACCCGCGCCAGCAATTGGCTTTTGGGAGCACGACGCTCCGTCGTAACGTGCTCCCGCCGCTCACCGCTGCCCGCGAACCGAGGCACTTATCGCCCGACCCGCGCCAGCATCTCCTGTGTTTTGTACTACTCAACGTAGCGGCGATCCCGAGCCTGCGAAATTGACGTACGATTTGAACCTGGAGCAGAGCCATACGCTCGCTACGTCGGAAACGAGAACATCTTTTGCTCGGACGGCGTTAGCCTGCGGCCAATGTATCTCCACGTGCAGACGCCAAACGGCCCTTGTGGCCAAGTTTGCGTCTCGCTAAGGAGCCCCCTGCGCCTCGTCGAGAAGGAGCCTCCCGCTCTGATGACGATGATGCGCATTCGTCCTACCACGTGCGAGCGCCTATCGCGCATAGCACGCGTGGACGTCAGGGCCCTGTCGCAAAAGAGCACCTTTCGCTCCCACGACACGGCCGGGACAGCGTAGCACATCCCGGCGCGGGCATTGTACGACCCTTTGTTGTCGATCTTGCCCGGCGCGCGTGAGATGCAATGCGCTGAGTCCACAGCTAGGCCCACTGGGGAGCACTCTGTTTCCCAGGCGTAGCTCGCCTTACGATCTCGTGTTTCCAAAGCACGGCGGCCCGCTCGCCGCGTAGTGCTACGGACTATTTAGAGATCGAGCCACACGTTCTGAACGAGTTTGACCGTTCCGTCGACAAAAGTTCGTTCGTAGTGGAGACGGACCACGTGGCATTCAGCTGGCTTAAGCGGATACGCGAACCACGCGTGCTGGCCATATAGGCTGCGCCCGTGAAAACGTCACCGTGCGCAATGGGAGCGGTAGCACCACGTGGTGGCGGACGCCTGTCGCGAGCCCCCGTGACCGCTTGAATGTTCCTAACGCGCCTAGAACCCGACTGGCCCCGTAGCCGAGCGCTGAACGTCGGCCAGTTGGTGCGAGCCCCGAAGGGAATGCGTTAAGCGTGCAAACGTTGCAATTCCCGGGCAATATCGCGTACCGAGCAGACCCATTGTCGGCCGGTATTGCATCCAGCAGAGACGAGCATGTGACCGGTGATCAGAACGATCCGTGTTGTAAATATGATTTTAACTGGCTCTGTGTGAGTCGTGCTCTGTGTGAGCGGGCGACGCGGTCGCCGGAGGCTACTAACCGCTTGTATTGTGGTCAGCCTCGAGCGCTTTGCAGCTCGTACTGCTGCAGGCGCGTTTTTTTTTATCTCTCGGATTCGTATCTGCTACACGCTCAATGTCTCTCGCTGAAGTTATCCCACCGAAGGAAATTCCCCCTGAGAGTTTCACGGTGGTGAGCACCCGCAGTTTGAGGAAGGTATACGATACTTCCGTGACTCGCGGGCGGCTGGGCGAGTGGCCGCAAGACTTTGCGAAGTTGTGCCGCTCCGCTACCTGACCAGGCATGTATCGAGCTGATCTCCACTATCCTCGCTCTTGCCGTTGCGCTGAAGGAAGGGAAACGCGAACGTGGCGGCAAATATCAGCCCCAGTCGCTAACCCGGAGTTCCTGACGCGCGCCGCACCTGACCGAACCTATCCCCACGTGCTCGCACGTGTTCGTCGGTGCGATCGTCGAAAGGAGCACTGCCACGAATTTGGCAATCCCTGGACGAGAGGCGCACCCGGGGACCATATGTTGTCCGCCGGCATCGCCTTATGCAGAACAAACCTCCTCCGAACGCAGCACGAAGGTCCGATTTGTAAATATGTAAATAGTAGGTCGTTTTGGCTCTGTGTGAGTCGCGCTCCGAGATGGAGCGGGCGACGCTTTCGTTGGAGGCCTATAACCGCTGGTACTGCGGTGGGTCTCGTGCGCTATGCAGTCAGGCTGCTGCAAGCGCGTTTTTATTTTTGCCACGGACCCGTGCCTGCGAGGAGCGGATGGGAGTTCTGCCGATAAAATCTCACCCGATAAGGCCCCACGAGGCTCAGCAAGGGTGGCGATTTACCGCAGTCTAGGGAAGCCGCGTTGAGCTTCCCCGACTCGCGAAGGGCCGGATAAGCGAGCGACCGTAAGACTTTTATTAAGTTGTGTCACTCTGCTTTTAACATCGGGCCGAGCGCACAGCGAGGAGCCTTTTTGCTTCTCGCTCGTGCAGCGCGTGCCACAGCGCGAAGTGCGGATCCCTCAATCTATCCGACTTCATGCAGCCATTGAGAGGCGCAAACCACGGCAAAATACGGCGTACACGTTGGGACTCCATCCCGGTGGCCGTAGTCGTCGGTTCCTGTCGGGCTGCCGCTGTTGGCTTCGCTGATGGGCGACATTTTCGCCCTGCGGAAGCACTAGGCATGCGCGATGAGGACGAAGGACAGCGATTTTCACCCGTTTGGCTTTTTCCGCGGGTCTGATCATGCGTCCTCACGTCCGAGCGGAGCGTTGGCGCGGGGCGACGTTTCCGCCCCATGACCAATCCTACCGAGCGCCAGCGAGCGCCAACGCCGCAGCCACGGAGAGGTTGCTTCGCGACGCCCGGCGGGGCAGCGAGTTGGCCCCCTCTCCTCAGTGGCGGGCGGAAGCGCGTCACGTCAGGCGACGGCCCACCAACTGGCCCAATAAGCCCACGTGACACGGCAGGTAGACCCTCTCTCATGGCGGATGTCGGAGAGACACCGCGGGAGAAGGGCTTGGTGTTGGAAGGCCACGCCACTCAATCGGCGGCCTAGGGAACGACGCGGGCCTCACGCCCTTCGTTCCAGTATTCTTCCCTCCATGCCTTCGTCGCCGATAGCGACGCTTTGGAAGGGGGGGTGGATAGCCGCCGACGAAGCGAAACGGGGAATACCGGCTACCTTCCGTGCGACCGCTGTTACGCACTACGCAGCCGTTAGCTCTCCCCAGTTTCTCGCGGCACCGGCGTTACGGCCACTTTTTCGGCCCGAGCCTTTCTTTGCACGCCCCTATCGCTGTTCCCGGCAGGTAGTTTTGGGTTTCGCCCTTCGTCTCTCTTTTGCAGCACTGTTCCTTGGCTCGGTCCCCAGCCCGGTTTTCTTCAGTCTTCTGTTGCCGCACCGCACACAGCCCTCGACACACGTCAGCCTGCATCGACCGGCGGCTTCAACGTCGCCACTCGCCAGGGCCATGGCACACCCAAGCAACTCGGGCGCTCCGGCGCTTTCTCGGGGCACTCCCTCACGATGCCTCGTGCGGCGTCGCTCGCCGCGGCTCCTCTCCTTGGCGCCTTCGACGAGCGCGCACTGGGTGCTTCTTCGGGACCTGCAGCCGGTACGGCACCCTGCAGCTGCGGCTACCTTCCACCTCCGGTGGCCCTCTCCTGCTGCAGCTGGTCGAGCTACGCCTGGCAGCTTCAACCCTCGAGCCTGTTGCTCGAGCGCCCGGCGTGAACCTGCCCCGCGGCCTGGCGGTCTTGGGCCTGGCTCCCTGGTGCCCTGGCGAGTCATCTGGACGGCCCCTGCTCATGCCGACCACTCTGGCGTCGTGTCGAACTCTGGAACGGCGTGTCTTCGAGGTGTGGGTGTGTGTGTCGGCGTGGACTCCAACGTGCGGACATGCGAGGACTTCTTTGGCTGGGGACCCGTTGTAACCTCGTAGGGTATGTGCTGTGCCTGCAGTTGTCGGGCCGGTCCTTCAGACCGGGCTCGGTTTTGAGGAGGGGGGGATGTGGGGATCCGCTTGATCCCCTTTCCTCCTCCCGCGAGCGCGATGTTCGAACGAGCGCGCTTTCCCGCGCACGTGACGTCACCTCGCGGGCCGACGCGCCGGCGGGCACCGACTGTCCTGCCGCCGCTGTCGCTCCTCCTCGCCCGGGAACCTGCCTCCTCTCCCCCGCTCCTTATAAGCTCGACGCGCGCGCCTCGCGCTCTCTCTCTTGCTTTTGCTCTGGGCTCTTGCTCCGGCTCTAGCCCCATGGATAGGGGAGATGGGGGAATGGAGGAGATGTGAGTCGGATACCGGGGCGCTCCTTGTCCCCGGCTGGCTCGTCTCCTCCCCGCCGCGCCGGCCGGTCGGGCGCTGTTTGGCCCTGACCGGACGCGCAGGGTAGGCCTCTGGTCACCTTGCGAGCGGCCCGCGTGCAACCTCGGCCATGGTCGCCTGTTTGGGCGACGCCGTAGGACGCGCGTCGTTACAGTGTAGTTCTTAACCCGGTCTCGGCGTTATTATGCACTGTACCACTCGGCCAATAAACCCCCTGGTTCGTCCTGGCCCCCTTGGAGCCTGTCGTCGCCTGTGTCGGTGAGTCGAACCCGTCGCGGCGTCTCCCTTGTGGACGCCGCGTACCTCTCTGGGGCATTTTGGATGGGTCATTTCCGGGCGTCGAGCTGACATCGTCGCTCAACGTCTCTAACGAGGCTAGCCGGGGTCGTTTGTTATCCCGGAGCTAGACCCAGTATGCCCACAAGATGCATGGCGGAAAACTTTCACGACAGAAGAGTGGAGGTTTTACGTAGTGACAACGGGGGAGAGTACACCAGCACTGACTTCAGGGAGTACTTGACTGAGCATGGCATCAAGCACCAACTAACCATCCCTGGCACACCTGAGCAGAATGGAGTTGCTGAAAGGATGAATCAGACACTGCTAGACATGACAAGGTGCCTCCTCATTGAGTCAGGTGTCCCCAGGGAGCTTTGGGCTGACGCCGTTGTCACTGCAAGCCGTATAAGAAACAAATGTCCATCCAAAGCGATTGAAGGAAAGTCGCCGGAAGCTTTGTGGACAGGGGGAGAAGTGAAGCTGGACGGCCTCAGGGTGTTTGGATGCAGAGCATGGAGCGTGCGAGGTAGGCTGCGGAAGAAGGGCAAATTGAATCCGAAAGCAGAGGAGTGCGTACTGGTCGGCTACCCAGAAGGGGTGAAAGGCTACAAGCTGTGGAATCTCGAAGAAGACCACTTCTTCGTTAGCAGGGACGTCTCTTTTGACGAGGATAACTTCCCATGCAAGCATGTACAAGCTGCAACCACCGGCCCTAAGGTTTGCGACAGCACTGATGTACCAGTAATGTTTCAAGTTGAAGAAAGCTCAGATGACCCACAGGACGCTGATAGTGCTGACCATAGCGATAGCGATGACCGAAACGACCGTGCAGCCGTTTCATCAGACGAAAACGAGCAAGCTACGCAACAGCCGTCCAGCGCCACAGGTGACAGTACTCTGGCACCGAGACGCTCTGAGAGACTTGCAAACAAAGAAATACGTTCAAGAGAATGCCCCGGGTGCTGTGTAGCCAGGCACAGCTTGAAAGACCCAGAGACGCTTCAGGAAGCTTTGGCTGCTCCAGACAAGGAAGAGTGGAAAGCAGCCATGAAGAGCGAACTGGACAGCCTGAAGGCATCAGAAACATGGGAGCTTGTGCCACGACCAAAGGGAAGACAAGTCGTGAAATGCAAGTGGGTATTCCGTAAGAAGTATGACGCCAATGGTGACTTGGAGCGGTACAAGGCACGCTTGGTAGCATGTGGATACTCGCAAGTGGAGGGAATTGATTTCAAAGAAACCTTCTCTCCTGTAGTGAAGCTCAAGTCCATCAGAACGCTGCTGGCGATAGCCGTCGAAAGGGAGTGGAAAATCCACCAGGTTGACATCACTGCAGCATATCTGAACGGAACATTGAAAGAGGCCGTCTACATGGAACAGCCACAATCTTCAAGAGCCCGTGAAGATGGCAAGGTCTGCCTTTTGAAGAAGAGTTTATATGGGCTAAGACAGTCAGGGAGAGAGTGGAATCTCACTTTGGACAGTCTCCTGAAGTCGGAAGGGATGACAAGATCCAAAGCCGATCCCTGTGTTTATGTCAGCCAAGGAAAGGAGCTCATCGTGGGAGTCTACGTTGATGACCTCCTCATCATCGCAAAAGACGAGACAGAAATCGCTGATTTCAAAAGCCGGTTGGGTCGAGAATTTGACGCCAAGGATCTGGGAGAGGCTAGTCACATTCTTTCCATGCGACTGAAGAAAGAAGGAAGTGGGAAGTTGTCTCTTGATCAGACGGCTTATGCAGAGGATATTTTGGAGACGTTTGGCATGACAGATGCAAGACCAGCGTCATCTCCATTAGATCCGGGAAGCAAATACGAAAAAGGAGACAGCAGGAACCCGCCGAGAGAAGACCTAAAGTTTAGGTATAGGCAAGCAGTCGGTGCACTGCTTTACCTTGCTGGAGGCACAAGGCCGGACATCGCTTTTGCCACTGCATACATGAGCCAGTTCAGCGAGCACCCAACAGAAGAACACTGGAGTGGCATAAAGCACATTCTTCGCTACATAAAGGGGACGAAGAGTTATGCGCTTGTTTTCAGGAAAGCTGGAACTTGCGTACAAGCCTTTTGTGACGCAGACTGGGCCAGCGACCGAACCGATCGGAAGTCGTTCAGCGGATACGTGTTTACGTTGGCTGGTGCTGCTATTTCCTGGAGCAGCAGAAAACAGCGATGCACTGCATTGTCAACTGTTGAAGCTGAATACGTGGCCATGTGCCAAGCCACAAAAGAAGCGCTCTGGCTTCAACAATTCTTGGGGGAACTTTCCGCAAGCGAATTTGCGCAGGAACCGCAAATTTTGAAGGTGGACAATCAGGGCGCTATTTCTCTCGCTAAAAACCAAGTGACTTCGGAGCGAAGCAAGCACATTGACCTCAAGTATTTCTTCCTGAGGGAAAAGATCGAAGAAGGAAGGCTGCAGCTACAATACGTTGAGTCGTCAACGAACAGCGCGGATCTTTTCACGAAGCCGTTAAATGGAAAGAAGACGCATGCGTATTGTGAGTGCTTGGGAGTGAAAAGTGTGTGTTGTGCACTTCGTTCTCCGTAAATCGGTGGCAGTTCATTAAGGGGGAGTGTTAGTTGTGTAATAAACGGCCACCGGATGGTGCCACGTGTACTGCAGCGCGCATGCCTGCTCAAGAGACCCCGTGACTCACCGCAGAGTGCGCGCACCGTCCTGCGCTTTTGTGGCTTTTGTTTTTTCCGTTTGTACGGGCGTATTGTCTTACTCCCGCGCGCCGCGCGCTCGCGCGTATTACGTTTCAATAAAGAAGATGGCAGCTTGACGGCCGTTCGTGGTTTCTTTCGGCTCCTCGCGAAGCTGCCGCATTCTGTGCTCTTCGCATTGTGGTCATGCTGCACACACCACAAAAACTAACAAATGACCAGCAGGTTCCTTATTTTGGGGAGTGAAATCAGCACAACTGGGACAAAGAGGCCTGAATTATATTAGATGTGACAAAAAGATGTTTGGAGTAATTAAACGCGTGTTAATATGCCTCTTTTCGTCGTGCCTACAACTCTGTATATTTGGTCATGTTGTACCAACTTTTCCGAGCTTCCAAAGTTACAAGGTACTGCAGTGCTACAAGTACTGATCACAAAGTGTCAAAAAATTTGGCTTCTGGCACAAGCACAACTTTGCCACCCTTGTTAGTGATGGCCTGGAAAGAATCACGCTGAAGCAGGAAGCACCGACCAATCCAGGAGATACACTGCACTTCATTTCACCAACTTCACACATACACCGTTGTAAAAATTGTGCTGGTAACTAATAAACAGCGAGAGCACAGCGCTGTTACCACACGCTGCTAAGGGCAGCAAATGTAGCGCCAATATAGTCTCCCACATAAACTGTGCCCACAGCTCCTGTCAACACCGAATTGATAAAAGCGTTGTTGCACATAATTTGTATACAAACGTCATGTAAGTAGTGCGCATGTTGCTTCTGGTCATAGCAGCAGCTGTCCAACAGCCTACCACTGCAAGTGATGAAGAACCGGCCAACCATGTGACGTTTGTTGTCCAAAAAGAAAGAAGCATACAGGCCTTCGTTTTCTGACAAGCAGCTGGATGCTCATCACGCTGAAGTTCCCCAGCAGTCAGAGCTGTGTGTGCGCATCCGTGTACGCGTATACGTGCTGCCACGTGCACCTGCAGCTGGCTCAGTACGTGGCAGCAAGGTTCCATTCTGCCAAGGTGCCGGTTTAGCGCCGTAGTGAGAGGATTTGGCTGCTGCTCTGGCGAAATGAGTTCAAGTACACCAGTCCATACAGCGGTGGCCCCGCCGACGCCACGTATATATGTACGGTCACTTTTCGCGTTTGATGTTACACCTTCGTCTTTAAAACTGGCGAAACTTGCACTAAGTGACGCAAGGCGAGCTGGAGGATTTCTTTTTAGATCCTCCTGAAGCACTGAATGACACACCACCACGTATTGCGAAATTTGTTTATTTACGTGTTCCGTCGTCGCTTCTCACTGTGGCAGAAGTAGTCATCGTCATATAAGGTCCCTAAAATTATCGTCATATCCATCTTCCGCATGCATGACTGGCTGACCCGGATTGCTTTGTCCGCAGGCTTTCCCATTCCTCCTAAAGTGAAATGCGTCGGCACGCGGTAGAACCGGCTTCGCGAGCCGTCTGCGAGGTGTCTTGTGCTCATCCTTGTGGCGCAGACGTACGTGACTATTTTCCTGGTATTTTTCCGAACACCACGGGCAAGCCAGGTTGATGCCGCACGCTCATCGCAAAACGCGTGCACACGCGCGCGGTAAACGGCGGGAGTAACTATGACATGATGTTTTCTGATGACGCCGCACACATTACGGCCAGCAACGTATGGCGGCTGGTCGTAATTATTATTCATTTTATAATGGGCACAATAGCAGTATTGTCGTAAAAAAGAACTGCAGCTAAATTATAAATCCGAATTGTTGTATGCTAGTGACATGTTGCAAGAAATTCGGAAATGTAATATAGTTACACCCCTTCGCTCACCAGCTGTACAAGTTGTACTTGCCCCATGAACCTTCAAATGCTGATTAGTCTCATGGCCAACACGTGAGCCATACATGCTCAACTGTTCCCAAAAGGACTAAGCAAACACACAACCTCCAAGAAAACACATCCGGCATGTGAAGAAACATTTAAAATTGGCTCACTTTATTTGACCAACGACCAGTACATTTTGCTTTTATAGCCCACAAAAGACCATCGCCAGCACTGCATTATGGCTGAAGAACTTTTCTGCAGTTGGCTTTGGCAACAAGCAGAATGCACCATTATGAACTGGAAACACATATGACAAGCCAAAGCTTTTACCAGCCCATTGGTTGCACTGGGTGTCAAGAGATAAAAAGGAAGAAACAGCAAAAATGCTTTAATGTATTTAATGTATGCACAATGATCAAACATTAATTCAGAGTGTAGAAAAACATCCCTTCCAGCATGTTCGGCTGATCAACCCATTTGTGACAGCCTTATCGAAGTGAAGGCAAGAACGAGTCCGTGGCAGGATTTCGATGTGGGCTTTAAGAACTGTAGGCTGTCTGCAGTCATAATTACTATTGTGCCCCAATTAAGCACCCTAGTACACTGAGTGCAGTGAACTTCAGCAATGAAAGTAGTCATAAGAAATTTTTATCGTATGGTGACCGTTGCGAATCCTATTAAACCGTTACAAGCACCTGGCATGCTGGCAAGAGAGAGGTAGAGATAGTAAAAGATTTTTGAAAGGAGAAGAGGCCAGCCTGAGAAACTGAACTTGGGCCTGCTACTTAAATCCCACTGGGGCAAGGAAGGTACTGAATACTGAGGGTATGAGAAATGACAGTGAAATCAACCAATGTACTTTGTACACTTAAAGCATGTATGGGGCGCAGAAACAGACTAATCACTGCATAATTCGCATAACTTATTTACCGACCATAAAAAAAAGTTCCGCAGTTTGTGAAATTTCACCACATAGACCCAAGAGTCCTGACAGGACAAGCAGCGATTTGACAGCTCGATCTTGCTTCTTCGTGTCAGCCCACGTGCCAAAAATCTTTCGTTCAGACAGAGGGTAAACATTCAAGCGTAGTACGGCTGCTTCAAGGTCTTTTCACCCACTAGTATACCTTGGTCAAAAACTATGCAAATGATCAATTGTCTCTGTACAGCCTTACACAGAAGGCAGTCTGGGCTGTCCTCGCGTCCGATTGTGTGCAGATACTTTCAGGTCACTGCTACTTTAAGCCGCAGCCTGTGTAACAAGGTTTCATTGACTTCTGTGAAGTTGAGGGGCATGAGCGAGCCAGAACCTTTGCTCGGGATCAGTCCTGGGGAGCTGTTCCTGACAATTCTGTGGGTCAGACCAATGCAAGGCAGCAGCTTGTGCGCGGGCTCTGTAGAGTATTGCATTGCTATCTTGTCTTATGATGTGTGTAGCCAAAACAGTGTATATCCTTTAGCCGGCACAAGGCAGCATTTCCTTCACAGAAAATTAGTTCTATAATTGTGATTACACTAGCTAGTTTCTAATAATTTTTTCAAACAAAGAGCACGACTACAAAGTGTAACAAAGGGAAGGGACAGCAACGACTTCCAGCTAGTGCCTTGTTTGAAACGTATGACCCATATAAATACCATGCACTTTATAACATCAACATAGCAAAAACAGCACGACACCATGCTGCAACTTTTCTGCTACGACCCCCATGAGCACTGCCAGCTTTCATGTCTGCAACCTCGTTAAACTCGGTTTCCCCTTGAGAACATGATTTTAGTGCTAAAGATGACAGACACACTTTACTGGGGCTTGCATCTATCAATCAAACACCAGCAAACGTCAGTTAATTTGAAATGATACGGGGTAAACTTGGAAGGTGGCCCAACTAGGTGGGATGGGAGTGGCAACAAAAATCTGTGCACAATACAGCCCTGTTGTGGCATTTTTCAGCACGGCGACAGTTGTCACACCGCCCTTGTTAACCTATATTCGAATCTCCTGATACTATGGAGAGACTTATTGCATCGGTGGCACACTGGAATTGCCACTGTGCTGAACCATGGAGCCTGCCAGTTGCCATTCGAGTATGCGAGTCTGCCAATGGAAATTTTTTCTGGCGACTGTTGCACTGCCCTGCAGTGCTTCATGAATTATTTCCTGCTGGCACAGCCATTCCATTCCACGCAGACAAACAAAATGTGCACAGGCCACATGCAACAGGCATGTGTTTGTGTTGTGTGGGAAGCAGGTTTGCCAATGGGTACCAGTCAGCTGCGCAGTAGCACCCAATGTATGCTTAGATGCAGATATACCTAGCAGGTTCACCTTGGTTCATTCCACGGAGGCAAAAGCAACGCTTTCTCATGTTTCTCTGATGGTGCTTTTCAATGGCCTCAACTTTGCATTGCATTAAACGAGACAGAGAAATATTTTATGGATTTGCGAGCAGAAGGATGTTAGGGCTTCCACCCCGTGAGAGCCGTTCTTAGTCCAAATGCACTGAAACCCACAAGCGTCGTCAAAGTCGCCCACCCCGGACTTTCACTAACGCCTTCACCATCGCTACAGTTACATCTGGATTTTTTGAACTATTAGTAACAGTGACTCTACATGGCTAGTCAGTGAGTGGAAGTGGTTTGGTTTGTTGGGTAAAAATCAGAACAGACTGCTTTCACTATATGTTGTGAAGTGGGCGTGACAGTGACCCTGGCTCGTCAGTGAGCAGAAGTGGTTTTGCCGGTTGGGTAAAAATCAAGAATGATTGCGTTTAGGGGCAGACGAAGAGTGTGGAGCACGTCAGACATACGTTTAGCCTGTGCGATCAGTGTACGTGCTTTGTGCCATTGAGAAATTTAGCAGGTATATCCCGTGTATTGTTTTTTACAAGTTTGACCGGCATATCCGTTAAATCATTCATTCCTTTTAAAAGCAACACGAAGCCAGCAGGTGAGAAAGAAAAAGGTATATACTAAAGGAAATTCAGGCTATTAGCAATGGTTCAGAGCAACATGCAAACAATCTTTGCTAGCATGCACAGTAGCTGACGAAATACTGCAGGGTAACAGTAGCACATGCACACGTGATTACAAAGAGGGTTATGGCATGTACAGGTAAGTGTGTAAGGTTGATTTAGTGCTAATATGCTGCGTGCACACGTAAATAAAAATACCCTGCAAAAAAGATGAACAAGGCAACTGAGGTTAGAGCAAATAGAAATAACAACTATGCAGAGTCACCTAGATGGTATGCTTAGAATGTAGATATAACAGTTCACCACAGCGCGTAGCATCTGTTATTGCAGAAGCCACTGACACATCACCTAGCCTGTCATAAATGGGCACGATCACGTACGTTTGGCGACATCGTAAATTTTGGAGCACACGAACACAACACACACGGAAAATGCCACAGTAACTCACGACAGATATCCGGCGCATTTTTTGGCCACGCTAGCTTGTAACAATTGTTAACAGGGATCACGGCAAGTTGAAGCGAACGAACGAAAACTCGCTGTCACTGCGACGCACCATTGCTAGCTGATGGGGCTCTAGATTATTCACGTATACACTCCTGCAGCGACACGAATCTGGACACTTGCAAGTCGAGTACGGAGCAGTATCAAAGTATTTGCCTCGCGTTGTGATACCGACACAACACCGTGTATAACGATGACTGTGATGATAGCATCGATGACTGCGGCGCCAGCAGCTTCACACAAACAAACCTCTGGAAAATTATGACGCACCACACACATCGGTCACGTTTTGAAGGCAACACGGTGCTTCGTACTTTACTGCACATTTTGGGGCAACATTTGGTTCTGACGTATTTGATACGAAAACATTGCGCTCTGCGCAAGCGCTGACCAGCACTTCACGTTGCTGCCACGAATAGTCATCGGACTTTGAAGACTGTGAATTACTGCAGAAGATACAAGCGCGGTGACACAGGCTTGGAGCTGAACACCTCATATGAAACGAAAACACAGCGCAGCACCGCACCACTCGTGAGCGGCTCCACACAACGCCGACGCTCGTAACATTCTTGCTTGCCTCGGCACCGCGCGAAGCCGGAATATTTGATATAGGCCAACGGAACAAACTCGGAACAGGCAAGCCCGCACTAGAGTGAACTCTACCCGTACGTATGCCAATACGGGGCCAAAATTCGCTCTTCGATGGAATTCGGCCTCTTCTCCATGCCGCTCGTCCGTAGGTCATCCGTAAGACCCGTGGTAAATCTATAAAAAGTGCTTTGTTTCCACAACTTCTTCTACGCGAGTGTCAAAAACGATAACAAACTCGAGTTTCGCAGAGAAAAATATAATGCAAACATCTACAAAGCATGTCCATGACGTCACGGTGACTAGGTGACGTCATATTAAAAGACAATAAACTCAGGCTAAAAATAAATCTTGATACTGCAATATTAGTGTGTCACTGCCAAAAATATATGCAATACTATTAAATTAATTGCAATGTAATGCAATTACGCAATTTTTTTTGTTGACGTACGTCACTTCCGTGGGGCGCAGCAGCCAGTTCTGTGGGAATCGGCTCGGAAGCCCCGGGTTGCAGCAGACGCAGCCAAAATATATCCGAGACGGCCCGCTGTATCTGGCAGCGTGAGCCAAAGGCAGGACTTCTACTTTTTTTCTTTTCTTAGTAACCCTCTCATTTGTTTTGCAGCATAAGACCTCGAACACAGTGCCTCACACAAAACAAAATTTGTTGACAGCGGCACTTTCGGCAGCAATTTTTCAAACACAAACTCAATTTGCGTAGCCACAAAGTCTTTGCCGGCCATGCCATGCCGAACTTCCGGCCGAACTACACACTATGGCGGCACTCATGGAGGCGTAGAGCGCTTCCGCCGAATCACGTTGACGCTAGCGCCAGATTCCACTCTAGGTAAGCTAGTGAGAAACTCTATGCCGTATGCGACATAAACCAGCGTATAATGTTGCCAGAGCGCTCTCATTTTGAATGCATTAAATTATATATGGACTCAACAAGGACACTCGTATGGCCATCTGCAACACTTGGACTGCACCACACTTTCAGCGAATAAGAAAATGCTATTATAAAAAGCCCTACTTGTTTCATATTTTATATGAAGACTATTTATATGGCCCTTGAGAAAGTGTCTTCCCAGTACAGCACATGCACATAATAGTGAAGCCAACTTTAAAGGGGTCCGGTGCATACCAGAGTGGTGTAGGCTTACACATTACTCAACCATTCCCTTTTGGAACCTTCCGGAACTTTTTTTTGCATGACAATTGATCGTCAGATATTAATTGCATGGATGCCTTGCAGTTGTGTGCTAGAAAAAACACTGCTAGTACATCAGTAATGTTCACATGCATGAGAATCTTGCGCAAAATCAAAGGTGACATACAGAAAAAGCAACAAAAAAAATTGTGCTTAACTCTTGGTAAAGCACTGCGGGACTACTATAAGGGTAAATTTTTGGTGCACTGTTTTTCTTGCTTTGCAGCCATCATTATGGAGAACTTTTCCTTGTTTTACTCCAACGAAGAAGATGCGCTCCTCAGCTACGCAGACATCCGAAATTTTCAAAACACGTGGAACATGGTCGATATTCAGCAGAGGGTAATGTCCCTTCGATCCAGTAGCATGCTTCTTTCTTCAATAAATGTTCGGTTGTCTGATTTCCTTCATTCTCTTTCAGGGGCTCATCCCAATAAGACGCGTGAAATTTGTCTTAAGGCTGCTTAAAGTAAGTATGTTGCTTGTTTCACTTCAAAAGTTCTCATGTTACTAGCCAACACAGAAAAAAAAAGTCATCATTAGTATTGTTCTTGTACAATACATACATAACCACACTACATTAATCTATGCTGCCTACAATTGTTCTTATAAATGGAAAAAGTGGACCGCATATCAGAGCCGTGAACTATACTTAAAATGTGAAAACCAAAGTCAAAATCAGTTGGCTTCATAGCCGTCAATTTTTACGGCAGTTAAAGTAGATGCATCTTGTTTCTGTTTACAACATTTACTGCACATTCACTGGAAAAAAAAAAGGGAAAGAAAACCGACGAGGAAAAGTAAAACTAAGACATAACACAATATTTATGTCGCATACCACAACTAGGTATTAAAATTTGTATGTTTTCGCAGCACTAATCAATAAGTGGCAATGATGAGTAACGGGTGTTTTATGAGTTAAACAAGAAGAGAAACACGGCAAAAGCTGTGGGCTAAACTAATTCAGACAAGTACAGAGATGTGAACCTTGGCACGTGTTATATAGCACAATTGTTCTCATGAAAATGCTAGGGAGGCATCTAGGCTTCCAAAAGTGATGGGTGGCCACAAGGGGATCGGGACAGGACTTTGGCATGAGACATATTGTCCAAGCAATTTGCTGTTGCAGCTTAAGTTAAGCACACCTCTCAAGCTTCGGGCTTTCCCGAAAGCACAGCTGCATTTTTGTGCGAAAATCCAACTTCAATGAGTTAACTGTGGAAAGAAGTCAGACAAATGTACAGTCATTGAGGTAAAGCCACCCTTTAGCGTTGCTGCTGGTAAGGTCTAGCGGAAAGGGAAAAAATGGTAGGTGGTTGCGTAGAAAGCTTCATGGACCTTGTTGAAATGCCCTCACAGACTGCTTGAGACCTGTGGAACCCCACTGGAGAACAACTGCATTAGTGAATGTTTGCCAACTGGAAAGGCTGTATAGAAGCGGAATAGAAAAATATCCATGTGTAGGAGATTTTCACACATATTGAGGATGATATCCAGGTGGTGCAAGTTAATCCACAGCCCTTCACTACAGTGCAGCTCACAGCCGAGGAGTAGCCCTGGAATGTTAAATCTCGAATTTGAATTTAAAGTGTTGCACTCAACCAGCGAGTGCCAACTCATAAGCTCTGTCTGTCCATCTCTCCTTCCTTCTTTGATCCACAGGGTCGTCTCGAAGTGGATCCAGAGAAGGACAGGTTACTTTTCAAGCACATGTGCTACGAGATGGAACGCCTGCACAATGGCGAGGACGTAACATTTCACGACGTGCTCAAGTACGGCCCACTCCCCCTTTGTGTGTGTTTGTTGCAGCCACAGATGAGAAGCACAGACTAAATAAATATCACGTGCATCGGCACAATAAGTGCTGCAATCTGAATTCATGTTCTCACCCTAGCTGCACTTCTCTACTCTCAAGCCAGACTTTGTGACTTGTTTTACTTCCAAAGCTAAAAAAAAATGATATTTGCCTAGACCAAGTGTACGTATGTCATGTTGACTGAGGAGAAGTGCTTCAACCCACACTTCGAATGAAAGCAGCAGCGCCGTGGCCTGCTCCGCCTGCGAATGCGCAGCATGCTGTCGTACCGGTCGGTGGACATCCGCAAGGCCCTTCAGCTGGAAGAGCTGCTGGCCCGAGAGGAACTGGAGTACCTCATCGAGGAGGAGGTGGCCAAGCAGACCATCCGCGAGTGGCTCGACAAGTGCCTGCGCAGGATCAAGGCGGTGAGTGAGGAACCTTCTCCCCCTCTCTTTCCCTCTCTCCCTCCCGACTGACCCCTGTCCCTCCTCCCTTCCCGTGTAGCAACGGTTCCAGCAGAAGGAGCAGAACAGCCTGATCCACAGCCTGCGGGCCACCAACGAGGCCCTCTTTTCCGGGGTCGGGGGAGTCGGGGGAGTGGGGGGAGCGGGGGCGGGGGAGGCGGCCGCCTCCAACAAGCCCTCCTCCGCCTCCGAGGCCCTGCTCCTCAAGGACGAGGGCAAGGAGGAGCCCTCGTCCTCCCTCAGGCTGCGCAAGAAGGGCCTCGGCGGCCGCTCCGACAGCATCTCCTCACAGGTGATGACCACTTAGAGGCACCCCAAACGAGGTCTCATTGTCATTGCTGCTGATTAGAGCTGCCTGTGATTGATGACAGACTCTGTGACTTTGAACTTGACTTGTGCTGTGGTGATACAGTTAGATAAGTTCTAAATTGACGGTCCATGAAGGGTTTGTGGTCCACAAGGCGTGTGCTGGCCAGTAAATCATTTTTTTTTTTTTAGTGATGGATTGAAGAAAATGTGGAAACCAGCCCAGTTTGAACGTGTACAGTTATATACTATGAGATGTTGCTGCACCAGGTATTGGCAGTACTGCTATAACTTAAATTTTGTGGACTAGAAGCTCTTCTGCACATTGTAGCAGAAGGGGGAAGCCACTTTCATTCATGTGTTGGCTAATTATTTTCATTTAAACTTTAGCTATTAGACGGAATGCGGTTGCGACAGATTGACTGATAGCACCTGCCGTATTGAGATGCAGCATGTAAAAAGCATGTAAAAAGGCCTGAGTCCACGTCCCCATTCGCGTTTCTCAGTATAGTACGAGTTCAGCTCTGAAGGTGCCAGTGGAAGTGCATGACAGACGATTGCTGAGCGGGAACTGGTGCTCCCCAAATGTGAATTAACTTGCCTTTTAAACGGACATGCATTATTGCAGGGCGGCCGCAAGTTCCTCATTCCCTCCCTCTCGGAAGGTACCAGCAGGGTTGAAAAGGAGAGGTTCCAAATGAAGAAGTGGGCCTCACGCCCAGTTGGTACGCCCTCTCTTCCTCCCTCCTCTTCTCGTCATCTCCTTCTCCTCCTCCTGTGGCACTGTCCTCGGGTGGTGTCTGTGATCAAGTGCAGGCGCATGCTCTAGTTTCAAATAACGGATCTTCTGGGAAAGCTGTTTGGGGAAGGTGTAGCTAGCCTATCTAATGTGGGTGTTGTTGATATCCCCACGGAGAAAGTGGGAGGGGGATGCAAAGAACACCTCAATCTAGGCAGCTGCTGGGCAGCTGGACATTCTTGTATGCTAGGGAATGTGCAAAATGGTTTCCTAGAAGTGCAGGTGCGAGGTTCCAGACTTGAGCACTCTAAGTGCAATAGGTGGCCTAGCTAGGTTGTTACTTATTAGTGTACTGTTTAACGGAAAGAGAGCCAGCTGCTGCTGTGAACTGAACAAGTGAACTGAGGCAGGCTAGTTTGTGCACGATGCTACTTAGAAAAACAGCGCTAAAAATGATATGGCAGGAAGAGAAGACAAACACCCAGGAAGAGAAGACAAACACTCAGCACAGTGTTTGTCTTCTCTTCCTGTCTCATCGTTTTTAGCGCTGTTTTTTTAAGTAGCTGCTGTGAACCATCCCTCCTGCTGGATGTGTCTCTGCAGGGTTCAGGTTCTCCCGGCATAGGACTTTTCATCCGAGAACATTGTTGGGGCTAGTCTCTGCATGCCTGACACAATGAAAAGTGCGAGCACAACATAGACATGGAAGTGGGGAAAAAAAAGTGCAAGTTCCGCCTCTGGAGCCAGCGTAGTAGGCGTGATGGGATGAGCAGAGGGAAGCAGAGTATGGGCCTGACCCTTCCCTCCCCCTCTCCCACTGGCAGGCACCAAGGGCCTGCCAGACGTGAGTGAGGGCAGCGAGCTGTCGTCGCCCACGCCTGACGAGGAGGAGAACAACAACGGGTACCGGGCACTCCGCATGGGAACCCTGGTCGGCGAAGTGCACGACTGGTGGGGCTCCCAGCTGGAGCTGTCCAGTGCCTCCGACTCGGACGCATGACCCCCACACGGACCGCCCCACCCAACCACCGCCACCGCCACGACGCAATCGCGCGACAACCCTCTCTGCTCCCCGTGCGCCCCGCCACTTCTCTTCGCTTTGGAAGGAGCCCAGCAATAGGACGAGGGCCTCTACTCCACTCACGGACCATGCAATGGTGCAGTCTTTGTTGTCATTCCACCACCCTCACTAACCAAACAAGTTTCTCCAGGTCCCTGAATGTGGCACCCACTGGCTGTGCTTCTTCTCAAGGTGGGCTGAGCGCTTACCACTGACACTCGTTCACGTCAGCAGTTCGTAGCGAACGCCTTCCTCGACAGTGGCCACCGCACAGTTATACGAGTGTTGAGTAGGAGTGGAGCTATGCAAGTAGAACCCAAAGTGGAAGGTGTGCTACTAGTCTTACGTCGCCCCCATATGCCGGGCTGTTTCCCACTTCAGTTTTGCTGCGGGTACGTACACCTCCCCTCCAAACCTTGGTGCAGCCAGGACCTTTTTGTGAAAGCATTCTTCAAAGGACACCACCACCTTACCAGATTCACACTGGCTAGCGTACATATACATAGCACTGCAGTCTAAGGTGTCAGGCCCACTTGATTTATACCACACCAGTCCAGCTTTCACCCGTACAGTTAGTCAACCAAACAATCCTTGGCCTGTGGCATTGCCCACGATCATCTGAAAACTGCATAACGTAGGATACAAGCACTGCCAGTGGGTGTGCATTGAGAGGACTGTTTAGTTCCTTGTCAACTGTTCCAGCCATAGAGTTTCAAGATTTCAAGACAGATTTCAAAACAAATATCGAGAGCAAGCTATGTTGTTGTCTAAAATGTGCACTCTTTTTCCACACTCACTCGGACAAAAGATAGTGGCATCTGAGAGTTATAATATACCGTATTTTTGCACATATAACCCGCACCAAAAATGTGAAAACTTCAGGGGTGAAGTAGAGGTGTGGATTACTATGTGCGAGGTGTTTCTTCTGATGCAGCTTCACCGCAATGCGCATTGAGCCATGATGCCCCTGCAGCAGTAATAGCGACTAAGCCACTGTTATCCAGTGCTTATTTTGCACACACAGCTCAACAATGTACCAACTGGAAAAACATATGCGGCAAGTCGTCTAGTTAAACACCGTAGCGAGATAGGCAAGTTCTTTTGCATAAACAAATGTCTAATGTTCCTTGAGTAGTAGCTTTGGTTTGGTTCCATCTTTTTATGTATAAAATATGCGGGGCAATACGCAGGGATGTATTTTTTTTTATTCGGCGATAAAAAGTGGGGGTGTAGGTTATGTGCAGGAGCGGCTTGTACGCACGAAAATACGGTAACCTTGGTGGTTTAAGCAAACAAGCTTTTCTAAACATCTCGCCTTGTATGTGTGCAGAATTATTGTGCTTCAATAGTTTTTCTTTAGGCATCAACATTCTGGCTTCCCCGCTGTGCTAGCGTTTAAATTTTGTTCTATAACTACGCCTTCAATGCCCCACTATGCTGGGTTTTAAAAATTTTGATTTATTACTACACCTTCAATGCCGCACTTGGTACAGGGAGCAGAACTGAAATGCAGCTGTGTCAAAGTGAAAAGATTGCAAGTTTTTGATTTGCTGTGGTAAAGTAATAGATGAGGCACACTAATTGCACTAAAGTGTCGCCTTTAATGTGCAACTAACCTTGGTTAGCACAGTTATTCCAGATTCATTTATTGTTCAGAACATACTTCAGATTTGTGCATTCGTACTTGATTTTATCTCGGTGCTAGTACAGCTTGTTCTTGTTCCCAGGTGTTTGCCTTTTTCCTCCACTAGCAAATTATTTCACGAATTTCGGTCTGCCTGCACCATTGCGTGTTCTGTGAAGTGGGAAATATGTATTAATTTGACAATTTTAATTTTCTTTGGCTCGCTGATCAAGTGTGTCAGCAGTTGGTAAACTTACCACACAAGATGCCTGGAGATGCACTGCTCACATTGCAAAAGGTAGAGGTTCAGTGTGACTTGCAGAATGCATTGCAGTCCTTATCCATTTATGGTGCGAGCCAAGTTCAACTCAGTGCTTCGAAATTAGTGGCATCGTTGCCAAGTGCGAATGAAAAGGCCCAAAACTGGAAGAAAAGTCAAATGCCTGCTAGGCCATCTCGCGTAAGACATTGCTAGAAGTGCAGTTTGCCAAGAAGTTGAACAAGAGATTTGTTATGTTTTATTATCTTTATTTATTTTTATTATTATCCATTTATTATTTTGTTAGTGATGATATTATTACTGATGCTTGTTTAATAATCTTATTTATTTATTCGTTCACTTATCCATCTATTTACATATTCCTGTTAATTTATTCGCATGCCTAGTTATTCTCACTTATTTGTTTCTATATCAACTAGCACTCACAAAATTCCCCTAAGTGACTTAGAGCCATCCATACATGGCACAATTTGTGTGACATTTGAATAACCAAAGCAGCATCCTGCAAAGGGATGTATGTAATGACACTAATAATTTAGCAGTTTTATCATTTTGTTGCAGTGCCAGTATGTCTGAAACATGAACATAGCAAGGATAATCGTAGGTGAGAATCGTTGTGTAATCGTCATGCGGATTTTTTTACCTGGGCTCTGTCAGTGATGTCTCTTCAGGTGTAAAAAAATTTTTCCTATTGATGTCTCGAAGTGTGAACTATATATAATCTGTTCTTTGTGATTGCTGGCTGCACCTTTCCAAGCAAGAGAAGGTATTGGCAATACGTCCAGCTGTTTGTATTGCCACACAAATATTGCACAGGTCAAACTTTTGGTCAAGCTTGTTCCCCCAACAAAAAACGAGAAAAACAACGCACCAAGATCAATGCTTCGAGAGGGTTGTTCGACGATTGCGTAAATGCGGTGGCATTGTTTTTCGCACAGGTTTAACGAGAGACATCTGCGTTGAGTGAGGAACAAAGCTTGTCCATTCAGTTGTTCGAGGCAGTGCATTTTCCTGCGACGTGGCCTTGAACTTTTCTTCTGCAACCAAAGTTGCACAAGTTTTGAGTGGTAACACAACTGGTTCAATGACCAGCGTGGTGTTAACCGTTGGTGATAGCACACTGAGCGTTCTGACATCGTTAACACCTATAATACGCTACGTGCATTACAAATAACAAGAAACTGCACCAGGTTATTCTAAGAAACAACAAGTAGCAAAGGAACGTGAACCTGAAACCCATTTTAGACGGCCAGAACAATGCAAAAAAGAATGACTCTACCATGCTATTTTAAACTGTGCATTCAAGGCGGCCCACAATCAATTGGCATTACCATTGCACGGTTAGGATTTCAAAATCAACTCGATAGAATCGCTGATCACTAAGTAAGTGAACATTAGAACCCTAGCTAAGGCGGATGTTGGCAGAATATGAGTTAGTAACCAAATTCAAGCTTCATTAGTGAACTGCACAACTGTTGGTTAAACACTACGTATGTGCTGCCTGAATTTTATTTTCGAGAACGCACCACACTCGCGCGGTGTCAGGCAAGCCACGAGTTTTCTTTGTGGAAGAACCCAGCCACCCCTAAAAGTGCTCACGTAGGATTTGAGACAGTCCCTCTGTGAGCTTTAAGTTAGCGAGCAAGTCTTCTGGCTTTGAGCTGGTCCCAAGCGGGAGATGGGTGTGTGGAGTGGTTCCCTCATGTAGTGCTGCTATTAATAACTTGGGACAGCACGTCGAAATGAAACTGCACTGACCGCACTTGTTTTTCAAGGCAGAGGCATGGACTATGCTTACATGCTGTTATTCCAAGCTTCGAAGATGTTCCGACTATGTTTGCCAACAGGTTCTATGCTAAGAAAGTGTCAGCATATTCCTGTGAATCATGCTGTTTCAAAGGAGTTGGTGTGCGCCATAACACGGGAATGCCTGTTACACTTGAGGCCGTTCTGAATCCCGTATCCCTTACCCGTCAACAAACAAACAGCATCTGTTCCAAAGGTCGCACCCTAGTGCCACAAAGCAAGATGCCAAGAAGCATGGTAACAACGTTCCAAGCAACAAAGTTTCGGGCCGCGGTAAAGAGTGCGTTGCATGCCTGAAACCGCACCAAATATTTTTTTTTTCTTTTTTATCAAAGCACTTGTTCGTTTTTCTCGCACAAATGTCGGAGGGTCGCTGTAAAAAAAAAAAAAGAAACACGAGTTTGTTGGCGTCATGTCTTTCGACGTTGGTCCACTTTTGTGTTGGTTGTTGGAAGTGTAGTACGTGGTGCGTGCCGTGGTAGTAGTTTAGCGCAATGCGTTCTTGTGTTCTGTCGTTTCTTGTTGTGTTTGTCGCGCACTGTTCTTGACGCTTTGGAACCATCTTTTCAATAACGCAATGATGTCCTCTGCGGTGAGTTTGTAATGCTCTACAGCCAATAACGAGCAAATGTTTCGTTTGTTGTCCATGAAAAAGAAAAAAAAAAAGATATTTGCGAAATGGTATAGTCCATCCAGCTGTTTCTTCTTGTTCTTTTAGTTTCCAAGGGTTGTTAACCATGTGCGTTGTTCATGTTTCTTGTAGCTTGTGTTTGTTAGTGGTGCCCGTCTGTTGAAGTGAGCAGTATTAGCTGTCTGCCATACGAGTTCGCTATCGCTTTGAAGCCTTTTTTTCTTTGTATGTCGTAAAGGTGAAGATGAAACTTACTGACTGGCAAAAAAAAATGCAGCGCAATTCCTGTGGATTGGAATGCTACTTAGTGTGCATGTTATAAAAACGTGCGTCACCCCTTTCGAAGTTTAACCTTATTGACCAATTTTCCCGCTCGAACCTTTTAAGGGGGCAGTTGGGTCTTTGGGGCCGAAAAACGGACAAAAAAAGCGTTTTCTCAAAAATGGCATTTTTGGCCTTCACGGCCATTTTTCTATCAGTCTGTAAATTTCCTCATCAAAAGGCATCATATTTTGTTGTTATTATAATATAATAGCATTTTAAAGTGCACTCTACAGCTCAGTTAGTGCAGAATTCGATGGTGAAATGGCACTTTTCTTGCAATGCAAAGCTAGCATTTCATCCTCAGATATCTTGGCACCCAGAGCAGGTATAACTTTAATTCTTTTTGCTTCTGATACCGAAATGTGTGGAGAATACAATGTTGGAAACAAATTTTTCAAATAGAGGCTTTGAAAAATTATTATTGTGTTCAATTGGCACCACCTGCGAGCCATTTCTGGCAGAGCGCGAGAGAAGCGAAGTTCCCTGTGCTGTAAAACGACCAAAAATAGCTGAATCAAAAAAGTTCTTCCTATGTTGTATTCTTTAGTCATTTGCCTGCCTAGCCACGTGGTAACTGCCATTCTGTATGGAGTGGTTATTTTGTAACTGTGACCCAAAATAATGGCAATTAATCATTAATTAACTCAAAATATAATCAACTTACAAAAAATCTAATGGCTGATTTGAAATCAGCACAAAAAACTCTATAACGCATTGCAGTTTCATTAAAATTGGTTGGTAAATAAAAAAAATAGCTCTAAGACCAGTCTGCCCCCTTAATTAAACATTTGCGAAATCTTTTCAGAAACTAATTTTTGGCGATCTCCTAAGCTGGTTACCCGTCAGCACCTTCTAAATGAAACAAGCATCGTTCAACATTATTCTCACTTATCACGGAAGTATAAGCAATCCTGAAAACCTGACAGGTTTGACAGCAGTGTGCAGTGGGCCATATTCAAGTCCATGCTAAACTTGTATTTTTGAAACGGTGAGCAGAGCAGCCCTGTTTATATAGCAGGCATACTCAGCAGCATTCCAGAACACTGGCAGGACAGCAGCAGTTAAATGAACCAGCCAAATTCGTCCACGGTAATTCACTCTCGATTGCAGCCAATTTTGTGATCCTGACACCAGGTTCATAAAGCAGTCACAACATATTGCCGCAGAGTACGGCGAACTGTGACATGTTGCAAGGCTAATTGCTTTCACCTTCACGGTTCCACAACTTATACGACAAGGTGTTGATTATTTCAAGTTTACACGACTGCATTTGTTACAGCGGGATGTTGCAATTATGAGAAAGAACTGTTTCAATGCTTGTCGGACAAAACGCACGCAGTAAGCAGTTCGTTTTTCCAGTGGGGTGGGCGGACGTGATAGTACTTCCAGTCCAGGGAGGGCCAGTCCCAGGCTATCAAAAAAAAAGAAGTGTTTCTCTGAAAGCTCACTGTTGCTTGCTGCTGCGTGATGCAAACTCAGCCAGCGTGTTTGTTGTTGTACGGAGTAAGAGGCCAAAGCAAGCAGCTTGCCGTCGAGTGAAACCCGTGTGTGCCAATGTCGTGCAGCAACTGCAGCTGCGCTGGACGTCACTGCCTGGAGCATCTCTGCTTTGCAGGTTGGCTGTGGAATTCTGCTTTGCACTGTGGTCAACAACGCCCGAGCGTAACGCGACACACTGCAGGTGGAATGGGGAAGGGGAAGGGGCTAACTTGAGTGGTTAGAAAAAATGTGGTTTGGGCGAAACTGCCACTACAGATGCAACTTGTGTGACTTTTTACAGGCCGTCCCTCAAACGTTTTGTTCATCCTATCGTGGAAAACCTTCTAAGCGAGCGTTGACTTCTCCCCTTTCAATACATTTCAGCTAAAGGTAACGAGTTCTGCAGTGGGCTTAAGAACTTCACAGACAACTTGCGAGCAACGTTGTTCTAGGACATGCGGCCTTGTGGTGTTGCTGGTTGTTCAGTGAAGAAAAAAGTAGGATATTAGAGACCGTGGGCCGTGTACGATTTCGGGTGCATTCTTTGATCGGTAGTCTCTGTTTGGCCGAGCGATTTGAATGCTGCGACGCTAGCGCATCGTGTAAACCACTCCTGCTATAGACTAGCATGGGTGAATTTATGCTGGCGCTTTGAATGCTGTGACGATAGCGCATCGTGTAAACCACTCCTGCTATAGACTAGCACGGATGAATTTAAGCCTCGATGGGGAAGCTTTCGTACCAATAATCGGGAAAAAGGGGGCAGCAGCGCTTGCTGCACGTGTGTCTTGGAGATTTCGTTTCGAAGCCTAGTGCAGCAGTTTGTCGTCTTTGATCTTCCATGGAGCTCTCTCGCAGCAGCGTACTTCAGCAGTAGTCGTGCCAGCCGATAGCCGACTTCGGGCTGGCCAGCAGCCAGGCGTAGAGATTCAAGTCGTAGAGCGTAGAGCAGCAGCTATGTAATACAAGTGCCACAGTACTAAACAGCACTCAAGACATGGTTTTTTGGCTCTTTTTAGTACAGCTTGTGAACACGTCCTCGTAGGAAGTATGAACTGTTGTCCATGAGAAGTGTATTTACTTCATAGAATCAATAAAAAATATTTACCATAAATGCTGTCTTTCTTTGCATTTCTTTATCTTTCCCGTTATCTGGGGAGGTTCTCCACCAAGGGAATTTTTCAGTCGATTTGCTATCTTGACTGGAAGCTTTTATTGATTGGCTGCAAGATCTGATGCATGCTTCAGACTTAAACCCAACAAGTTTAGCACCAAAAGCACGTTCAGAATTTTAAAGCCAGTCAAGAAACGTTTCGGGCCAGAATAGTTAATCTACTGCCAATTCCCAATGCTAAGAACAGCCCCACTATATATTATTTTGTCTTTGCATTATTAAAGCATTCTTACATGCAGCAGTGCTGCCTTTCGTGTGTATGAAACATATTAATGTAGGTAATATGCAATAATCCACCTGCAATAAAGATGACTAAAATAATTTTTGCATTTGCCCTGTTTATTGCTAGGAATTGGAGAACTTAGATACATAATCAAAAACTTCCTTCAAAAACGTTTGTAGAGGCCTCTGGTGTGTTGCACACCAAACTGGCGGGACATTGTCAGCATTCGTGCCCTGTGCTATGCATTGCAGATCAGAGCACTGCATGGGCCGCAATTTCTAGGCCCGGCCCAACCCGGCCGTACAGAGACACAGCTCGAGCCCGGCCCGAGCTCGACAAATTTTTAAAATGTGAGCCCGAGCCCGGCCCGAGCCCGGCAAACTTCTAAAATATGAGCCCAAGCCCGGCCTGGCATGGCAGAATTCAATAAAATAAGCCAGAGCCCGCCAGACTGTTGTTAAATATAATCCTTGGTCCGACAGGCTACAAATATGAACTTGAAGTTTGCTGTTAACCTAAAAAGGGTGATTACGACTACTATGGATACAAATTTTACAAGAAAATAAATAAACAAAAACTTTTTTAGTGCTCAATTTTTTGGTGTGTTCATGCGAATTTTGGATGATACGAATATTTTTCACGATCCCGCGAGATCCGTACCATCTAGATTTTACTGTATCCGCAATCGGATGTTACGTATTTTTACACATGCCACTGCACAAATTTTTTTGCAGGTTCCTGCTACTCTTACCTGTCACAGCAGGCCAAGCTCAGGCAAGCAACTTTCAGGCAAAAAAAAAAAAAAAAAAGAAAAAGATTTATGCTGAAAATGCATTATGTATATCATCCTCTGTATTCATTATTTACAGTGTAGACCCCTTATAACGTAGGTCACGGGAGTCGCGAAAATGCGCGCTATAAGCGGTACCGCGTTATAACCAATACATGGAGTTCTCACGCTTCCAGACATGCTATACGGGCCACTTACATTTTAAAACACAATTTATTGCACAGTGCACACAAAAAAATGTGAAGTGAGCACGAAAAACAAGTGTTTACAAGCGCCCCATCATTGAAAGAACGAGGTAATCTTCGTCTGGCGCTGCCTTGTCACTGCACTGCAAATAATCTCGTCCTCGACAACGCTCACACACTGCAGCGCTTTGTCACTCAAACTGTTCTGGGCGCAGTAATTTCGCACTTTGTGCAAGCACTCGAGCACCTCCTTGCACAGCACATCTAGTGTGGGGTCCTCGTTGCCATCAGAGCCGTCTTGGGCCGCAGCATCTCCACTACTGCACAGTGCGGCCACAATCGCATCATCGGTGCTTGCCTCTTCGCAGAGAACCAATTCATTCTCACCAGCATTAACGTAATCTTGAAAAGCGTCCGTGGCGGCAACAATGTTGTTTTTGCTCTCGATGTCCTTTATAACGCACTCCTTTGTTTCCAGAGATAAGGCATGTTGCTTTTTGACGACGCTTGAAGACGCAGACGCTATTGCAAAAGAAGCTTGGAAAATACCGCAAAAGAAAAGGTGCCGGAGACGGCCAAACCGCGCTATAACCGGTACAGTGTAGACCATTTATAACGTAACCGCTTATAGTGCGGGACCGGATATAACGCGGTTTTTTGTGACCACCGGTTTGCCTCCCATAGGACTCAATGCATAAGCATACCGCTTAAGATGCGGTTGGCCGAAGCACAATACCGTTTATAGTGCGGTTTTTCGGCGGGTCTGCTCATCGACCGGCGCAGCTGAGGCATCGTTTTAGGGTAGCAAAAGAAAAAAAAAATGATGAAATCGGCCATCTGACGCAGCGCGCACCCCTTGCTCTCCTCTAACTTCGACACAGAAGCAAAAAATAGGCACCCTTTAGTTCGCGCGTACGTGATAACCACAGCTGTCCTTGCTTGATGCACCTCGGAAGATAGCGACCGGCTCCCCGCCCGCGCGTGGCAAGTTGTTTCTATTAATCGTGAACCGCATGGCTCGTTTTCGCACACGAATTTTGCGCATCGGCGTTGCGCGTGCGTTTTTTTTCATGCTCGCGTCTACGATTCCGCGCTCGCGGTGGCTTCTTCGCGTGGCAGTGGGAGGAGCCTGACGACTTGCACCAATGGAAAGACGCGCACCTAATGGCGGGAGATTCGAAGCGCTCCGAGCCGGCTAGCCGCGCCAGAGGTGTTTAGGCTTAAGTCCCTCGATCAGATGAAGGGACTTTAGTTTAGGCTTACCGCCGCGGTATTTTTTGATGGGCGCTTTCACAAGCAGCGTGGATGGAAGTTTACATTCCACTTTGCGGTCACATTATCAGCTCTTTTCTTGCATGAGCATCTTCGCTTGCGCCTCGTGCGGCATTTCAGCGAGCGGTTAGAAGTCGCTGGAGCTGCCTGCACCGCTTCACGGCCAGTGCCGACGCCATGTTGCCGCCTCTTACCGCGCCGCACACATTACGTCAGTTGTATTCGCGCCGGCGTCGCCGCGCCTGCGGCGTGCGCTGCACGTTTTCGCGAGATATCGCTCCATGCGGTTCACACTTTAGAACGTTGTGCAGATAAGCCACCGCTCTTCCCGAACAAGCGAGCCGCGCGAAGATTTCCACCACCAGTACGTTGCGCTGATAAGCAGCCGCCTTCGGCATCGTGAACACAAGGTGGGGTAAAAAAAAAATCCCGCTGGCCTTTTTTATCATGTACTGCGGCATCTTCATAGACGCAAAAAACGCAGCCATGGTCTTTTAAAACACAAACACAACGGAAGTTAAAGCCGCACTCGCCGTACGTAAGACCGCGCTTTTGCAATGTGTGAGACCCGGCAGCAGCGGCTGATGTTAAAAATAATACGAAATAAAAATTCTTCCTACGTTTTTAGGCTCTGTGCGTTTGGGTGATAAAAAATTTAGGATGACTTGAGAGGTAGGTGGCGATTTGGTTGAATTCGCGCACGTTTTGGTTATAGTGCGGTACCGCTTATAGTGCGGATTTTTGCGGCTCCCGCGGCATACGTTATAAGCGGTCTACACTGTATTTTGCTTTGCGCGGCTTCGTATTAAGCGGTCTGCTTATACATTGAGTTCTATGGGAGGTCTACCGGTGGCAAGGAAAACCCACGCTATAACCAGTCCCGCGCTATAAGCGGTTACGTTATAAATGGTCTACACTGTATTCATTGCTTTATTGTGCCTGAACACTTTGCTCTTTAGAACAGAAGCAAATCACCCTTTCCGGAAATTCTCCTACACGACAACAATTCACTCGGACAAGTTCTGTTTGCCAAAGAAAAATGTGACGGGTGGCTTCTCGCAAAGAAAGTGAGTGAGTGAGAGAGAGAGATGGCCACCACCGGCGGCGCTGTCGTAGTCACACATGAGATGGTTTATTCCCACAAGGCGACGCCCTTCACACTCGTGCCACCACTCGATGCAGACCCACACAGGCATGTCGCAGTACAAACGTGTGTATGTGAAAACAGAAAATCACGTATGAGCAATCAACCACTGTACAAAACAAGGATGAGCCACAATCATAACTCGACGCGGACGTCCACCGGCTTGCCCCCTGCAACAGAACGAGAGAGAGAGAGGGAGAGGGATCAGCCCCCGTGCATCTCCCTCTCAACGAGCACTGCGTGCATACAGGCACGAGAACGCAGCACAAGGTTGTGTTCCTTGCTGGCAATTACAAATGTGAAAATACCGTATTTTCGCGTGTACAACCCGCACCAAAATGTGAAAATTTCACGGGTCAAATAGAGGTGCGGATTATGTGCGAGGTGTTTCCTTTGGTGCAGCTTCACGGCAATGCGCGTTAGGCCGTGATGCCCCTACAGCTGCAATAGCGACTAAGCCACTATTATCCCACTGACAGTGCTTATTTTGCACACACAGCTCAATAATGTACCAACTGGAAAAATGTGTGCGGCAAGTCGTCTAGCTCCATAGTCAGCTAGGCAAGTTCTTTTGCATAAACAAGTGTGTAATGTTCATTGCATGAAGTTGAACAGCGCAGGGACGGGACTAAGCGCAGAGACGACGAACACGGGCGCTGTATCTGCACTTAGTCCCGTCCCTGCGCTGTTTAACTTCATGCAATGAACCAACTAGCACAGCTACAAACCCTCCTACAGTGCAATGTTCCTTGAGTACTAGCTTTGTTCGATCCTTTTATGTATAAAACATGCATGCAATACGCAAGGACATATTTTTTTTATTCGTCGATGGAAAGTAGGGGGGTGTGGGTTATATGCAGGGGTGGGTCATATGCTCGAAAATACGGCAAAGGGTGCAAGCTTCTTCTGTTCAATAAGAGTCATCACCTCCCACTTGTACGTACTACTATGGCATTCAATTCACTGCAAACTACATTTGGTGAAACTGCTTTTGAGTCTTGAAGCGCTGCTTTGCTGACCTACTGGCAGCTGAGCCCATATAAAAAGTAATAAAAAAAAACCTGACGCCACGGAGAGATGTGATGACCAGGTGCAGCAACAAAGACGTTTTACTAAGCCACTTTTTTTTTTGCCAGTGCTGTTCCACACTGTCACAGTTCAAAACCCATCCTTGCCAGGTTCATGGGTAGCACAAAATATTTCGTAAAATCAGTAATTTTTTAAGCACAGGAAACAAATTCGGCCCAATGAACCTAAGTAGAGTGTTGGGGAACTGTTCACCAAACCAAGCGATTCACAAGCTCAACTTTTTTAAAATTGGGTTCCTGTCGACTCGTTGGGAGCTACCAGTTGTGGGGGTTGTAAGAATGCTTGATAAAAGGGCATGTGCCATTACTTCAACTTCAAGATCGCTTCAGCTCCTTCACCACTTTCTCTTTGCCACGAGCAATTGCACTGCTTATCCTATACGAGTTCCACTAGTGGCCTCTAGGAAGAAGTCAACGCTGCTTGCGTTCCAAGCTTACAAGCTCTCTGCCAGGAAATGGAAGATTGCTGGCCTCCTCTCACCTGTGTCCGGCCGGACGTCGTCCTTCTTCGCCTTCTCCTCCCCCTTGGCGGCAGGGCCAAGGGCCCCGCTCTCGTAGCGCTCGATGAACTGCTTCAGCTCCTCGTCGTAGTCCTTCCACTCGCTGATGATGCGTGCCGCACTCACCAGCTTGGGCTCCTTGGTCTTCGGGTTGTTGCACTGCAGGGGGAGGGGGGAGGGGGGATGAGAATGGAGGGGACGCCACGCAGGTGTGCGCAAGCTGTTCGGCTAAAGGACCTCGGAGAAGCAAAACTGCAAAGACGCTCACCGCAGTTAGAAAGGTGAAAGGATAACTACACATTTTACACGGACACAAATTGGATGCCAATTTATACACTAGCGAGTGCCGTCATGACAAGGAAGTTGACAGTGAACAGAAAAAGCAGAATCGGAGCCACCTTACGGCTTGACATGGCCTTATCCTTCCAGGTGTATGCTTTCGCTCATGTGTGCGCAAACAGAAAGAGACTGCCAAAAGGGACTGCCACGCTGGACAGGAATACCAGCTACTACAGTTACTACGCTGCTTGGCACGACTTGGGTGCATGGCCACTGTGGCGCCACATGCGTGGCGACTTTGTGCTGTGCCTTTAGCAGTGAAATTAGGAAACATTGCAAACACTGTTTAACCAAGAAGGTTTCACTGGGACACAGCCTTACTGGGCCTTTACTACAATGAATGTAAAAAACGCACCAAGCATACTAGAAGCCTGGAAGAATGCAGACCCAATTCTAATGCAGAATAACAGTGATGTAAAAGGGGCTCAAACATCAGCCTACTGTCAGTTGCGTACAAGTTGTTCGCAAAAATGATACGGTTGACCACTTAACCCCAGATTTCCAGCAGCCAAGAGAACAGGACAGCTTGAGGACGCCCTATACAACAAGAGACCATAATCATGCCATCAACCGAAGAATTGAAAAATCTGCGAAATATCATACACCCTTGTAAGCGGCATTTCTAAATTATGAAAAGGCTTTTGACCCAAAGCCCATTATCACAGTGGTAGAAACATAGATAAATCAGGGAGTAGAGGAGGCTTACACAAGGCTTTTGGAGGGTATGTACGAGCACAATAACCCCCCATAAGAAGATTCCGACAGGAAAGACACCAGACAAAGGGGCACCATTTTACTGAAATTATTTACATCACTTGTCACGTGCTTTGCAATGCCAAAGGCCAAGAGCAAATGTGACCATGACAAAGCGCACAACGCTGGAAACGATCGGTGAATGATGATGATTGTTTTATGTTGGGGCTGTGCAGCCAAGATGACGATGAAAAAGAGCACTTGTCGTTAAACAAATCTTTACATCCACTGGTGGCTGGAACTTGCATACTCGAGAGCTTTTTCAGAAATACCCCTTCACTGTAATGGTTTTTTGGGCTCTCATTCAAGCCTGAGGCTGCCTGGAATGCATATTTGCTGTATATATAGGTTGTATTCACTGGTGTGGCGTGCATGCCGGCAACCATGTGTGTCACCTTGGCAACGAGAACGCGCGACCACCATCATGGCGGCACACACAATCAGGCCGTCCCACCGAGACCAAAAGCATTACCTTGAGAAGAAACATGGGTTTATTCCTTTCACTCTAAGCGACGTACCACACGTGCTCCTCTCTTTGGAATAATGCGCCCTTAGCTCTCACATGGTTCTGCCGCGCGTCTTAGGTTACGGAGCCAGTGGGTACCGCGTAGCGTTGTTTTCACCATCGAGCGCTCTCGGAGGGGCTTCGTTTCGGCGGCCCACTGTCTACGCAGGTGGTCCCCGCCCTGGATTTAGACGTCGCCCGGCTTTCGCCCTGCTGCTGTAGGCCGATGAGTGCCACCTCCCGCTCCGCAGTACCCGTCTGTTGGCCACACTCCACTCCAGCAAACTCCGAGGTGGTTGGAACCACCACAGACTTTGCTCCTCGTCTCCCAGATGCAGCATGACGCCAGCCAGAGGTGTTCGAGTTGTGTTGTGTGCGACAGGATCCGACACAGTGGAACAACTACTCTTCTATACTCTTTCCTCGCCTTTCTAATTTTTACTTTTCTCTATTTTAGTCTAGCATCGCTTCAAAATGTCGCTGCTGCTATTCATATCTGCTGACGCCACAGCCGAGACGACTGATGCGAAGTGCTCGAGGGGAAGTAGAGCGCCACCACATAATGTGAGTGCAATTAATAATATATCTGTTGACGCCACCGCTGAGAACCGGGTTGAAATGCGGCAGACGATGCACGCTGATGTTCTTTTTTTTCTGCGAGATGCAGGTGCAAAGTGCATGCGCAGGCACAGTGGTCACGGTCATGGCAGTTTTCAGTGTTGCCAAGTGAAGAAATCGCCTGCTAAACTTTTCAGTGAATACTACCTATAGAGGCGGTATTTAGAAAGCTGTATTTAATCACACAACATGGCAGGGTGATAGTCCGGCGTGCAGGCTAGCATGCCTGCAAGGGGTTACCAGAAAGGTTGCCCGATGTCATCACTGAAACAACTTACAGAACTAGAAAACATAGCACAACATAATGCTGAGATGCGGTTTCATAAACTCACAGCAATAGCCTTCGGAACCTTATACCCCTGTCACATGGGCACTTTCAATTGCGATCAAACCCGATCCCGCTCGAACTCAATCCTGGTTTCCCAAGCACAATCGAGGTTTCCAAGCTTGATTGGGTGAAAGCGGTGATACTCTCATCCCCGCTGAGTAACGGCCCAGAAAGCAACAACTTCAACTGACACCACAAACCGTAGCAAATAACTTGACCCAAATAAGCGTGCGGTAACATTCATATAGTTACGTATACCTATGACCATGCAAAGTTGCCAGATGCCAGCTGCGAAGTACATTTTTGGAGCCATCTGGCATACGAGAGTGCCACCAGTGCGACTTGTCCATCGGGATTGAAACGTGCCATGTAGCAGCGGTGGTGCGTCGAGCGTGCTTGAAAAAAGTCAATCGCGCTTTGCTTCAATCCGGATTGAAGGTGCCCTTGTAACAGGGGTATTAGTTATAAAAAAAAATCAGCACAGTGAAAGAAAAAGGAAGCGGAAGAAGACAGCATGGCAGCTGCGACTGGTGGCTCACCAGGTCGATGGTCTTGGCCTGCGCTTTGGAGGCGTCGTCGCACCACGTCTCACACCAGAGCCACTCCTGGGGAAGGGACTTGATGCCCACCTGGTGGATCATGTTGTTCGGAAGGTCCTGCAAGCGTGGGTGGGGGCTTTAACACTTCACCAACACTCCTGCCACACACTGTACAGCGCAACTGCAGTTGAGGCTGTCACGGCTGCAACCGCCTCATCGCGCCGCAAAAGAAAATGGCATGGGGGGAGTAGATTTAATATAATCTGAAGAGAATAAACAAAAATATCAGCACAGAAGAGACGCGAACAGGAGTAAGGCTGGACACAGTAAAGCGCTGAACCAACAGCACTGCTTGGTTGGTTCAGCACTGAACAGCTTGGTTCAGCACTCGTGTGTCTACTCTTACTTCTGCCCGTGTCCCTCCCACACTGATTTTTTCTGTTACTCATGCCAAAATGGCACGCCGAAATAGCTACTATAGTACAATGTATTTCTGAAGAGAATACTTGCAACTACCCATTGGGCCTCGCCATGCCAAAAGAAACCACAGCGTCAAGGGAGCTTTTTCCTAACTGTTCCCTCTATCTCAAGGCCCAATTTTATGGGCCGTGCTTTTTTTTTTTTGAGCACACAAATGCCTGGTTTTTGTCAATACCGAAAGCATTCCTAAAGAATACATTTTGCAACTGAATCAATTTGCCGCTACTATTCTATTGCGGCCTCTCCTCCAACATTTCATGTCAGTGATTTGTTCCTTAAAGCTAATAACTGATCTCAAACAGCCACCAAGCTTGCTCACTTTAAAAAACACCGTTCACTCTAAATTTATGCCCGTGCCAAGTATCGGTAACATCTATGCTGCACCATGCGTTCTGTAGCATAAAACCTAAATTGGAGAGCGAGAAGACAGGGGCACCTAGCATTGCTCTGCCAACCCCATTTCCTGACCACCTTACACCATCACTTGGTATCCGCCTCACCTGGTCCAGGTTGGACAAGCTGTTGGGGTCCTGGCTCAGCCCCTGGTACTGTCCCCGAAGCCGGTCTCCGGCGGCTATCCTCCGGAACTTCTTCAGGTCCACCACGTACAGGGCACTGCGATTAGCCCCTCGTCAGAACCCTCACTTAGGGGGCAGCACCCTTGGACAACAAACAATCCATGCCTCAGCTGTTACGGAAACCAGCGTCACCAAATTCTGCGCCCATTCGGAATCTGCCGCCAAAGAGCAAATCTGGCACCCGTGGAAAAGTTATGCCATCCCATGCATGCCTTATCAACTGCAAGCTGGGTTGTTTTGCATTTGCTTTTTGATTGATTGATTGATTGTGGGGGTTTAACGCGCCGATGCAACGCAGGCGATGAGGCGCGCCGTAGTGGAGGGCTCCGGATTAATTTTGACCACCTGGGGATCTTTATCGTGCGCCGAAATCTCGTACACACGGGCGTTTTTGCTTTTCGCCTCCATCAGAAAAGCGGCCGCCGCGGCCGGTGCATTTGCTTTTTATCGGCTCATCTGCCACAGTGACGTAACATTTTTTGAGCAGTTTGCAGTTCCTTTTCTGCACAATTCTGGTGTTTGTCCAACATAAAACAAGCATTACATGCAAGCCCCAGCTGTTTTATCCTTCAGCAGGATGTTTCACTCGCTTTGCAGGCACCAAAAAAGAATGGTCCTTGTATGTGCCAACGACATAATGCAAGTGGACGAACCTTAAATAATTCACGATTGTATGTTATTCTTAGGGAATGTTGGCAATGTTAGGGACATTAATGTTAACTTTTTGGCATTGTCATTTGTACTTTGAAAAACAAAATGTTGGAAAACCTCTTCACACAATGTTCATGCTTTGTGTCATTGAACAAAACCACTTCATACGCTATGCTTTGGTGCATACAATATATCTGTTTTGCAGCTCTTGAAACAAAAGCGTAAGGTCTACATTTTAGAAATTTTGACTTTCCCTAGTGGTAAGCAAAGAGTTTAATGGGAATGCGTAGCATTCTTATGCCACTTGTCCTGAGTGTGATTTTTTTACAGCCAAATATAGCTGATTAGTGAAAGAGGTTGGATTATTTTATTCTTTTTAATTTTTTTTGTTGTTTGTTTTTGCCAATGCTGTAAAATATACCCTTATAGCAATCGATGAACTGCCTTTACTTCACTTATATGTTATTTTTTCCCCCCGTAGGTGCAAGGCATACTGCAGAATTGGTCAATTTACGTGATTTTTTTATTCATATTTCCAACATTCTTTTGGAGACTTTTTTTCATTCATTTTTAGTTTTAAGGGGGAGACTTTTTTCATTCATTTTTAGTTTTAAGGGGGAAATGTAAAAGATGCACATTTTTGGTTTTGTCAGATTTTTGTGGAAATTTTACTCTTTCTATTTTTCTTGTTACTTGGTTTTTCAAAATTCTGTCCGACCAATTGTCTCCATTTATGCCAGTATAATGATTAAAGGTGTCACTTCCGCCAAATCTGCGTTTTTGTAGAAATGGAGGCCGTTACACATGGTCCTGGCTGTGGGGGTACTCGGCAAAGAATGCTACACACGAAAAATGTTTACAATTTTGATAAGGCATTGCAAAATGCGTCATAGTCGTCGATTACGGCAACGTGACAAGGCAAGCTGTTCCACAGTTTTACTGCTAACACGAGTGGATAATATCTGCACATTTTATGCCTGGCAACCCTCACCTCTAAGGCATGCTACGGAGCAGCTTGCTTCACATTGAACCAAACCCACTACGCACAACTGGAAGTCCTCCATCTCGAATGTCTCCGCGCAATAACTGGCCTGCCGCGTCACACGAGGACTGAAGAACTCTACAGGTACTCCGGCCTCCCTCCCCTCAAAGCCTTTATCGAGGCACACAATGAAGGCCATGAACTACGACGGCAAAATACAACTGCGGGTAGAGGACTCCTCACCCTCACAAAAGAACTACCCCCCGATGCACCCAAACTGCCACGCCTGCTGGAGCCTTGGCTCGATGTGCTCCTCAAGCTTCCCAAACCACTCTCCAAAAAGTGCCATCAGTAGGATCATGAAGCGGAGCGTAGAGCAGCAGCTGCCTGTACTGACAGAACCCGGAACTCTGTGTTCACGGCAGCCACCTGGGACCCCATCACGCACAGAGCCAGGCTAGCTGCGATCTCCCCAATCGGCACATGCAGACAGATCCACGTGCATGAGCACCGACCCAGCCCAGACCAGATTTCACTGTCCGCCATCCTGTGTGCAGTGGACGGGGTTTGTGGGGAGGCCCGTCGAGGACTGAGGCAGACAGGGGAGATTGTGGTGATCTACACAGACAGTAGAGAGGCCATAAAAATCCTTGGCCGCACCCCCAGGACTGGCACGCTTGCTCACAGGATCAAAATGGCAAGCACAGTGCTGTACCAGCAATGTGGAGTGGACGTGAGGGTGGGCTGGGTACCAGGTCACGCCGGTGGCATTGGCGATGGAGCCGCACAGGCGTTGGCGAGCGAGCTAATGGACGACCGCTCCGCCCTGGTGACCCAGACTATGCCCGCACCAGACGACCCCGACCCAAGAGCCAAAATTCTGGCAGCCAAGAGGGAGCGAAGGCGCGCCCTTTGGCAGCACATCCCCACCAACCACCACCCACTGCCCCGAGGACTGCCACGGGGGGCTCAGGTCCTCATCCACAAGACACGTGCGGGGGCCGCACTAACAGCAGACGTGCTCGCCAAATGGCGGGCCCACCACCGATGCAGGCCCGGGGCTACCGACGACGACAGCGACGACGGCGACCACGAACAGGGCCCCATAGTGAGCTGCTCCACATGCACCATGGAAGTGTGCCCAACAGTGACCCACATGCTGTGGGAGTGCCCTGGCTACCGGGACCTCCGTGCCCAGTACCTGCCACCGCACATCAGCACTCTGCATCAATGGACCACCCCCAACAACAACAGCCACGACACCCTGCTCTCCCTCTGGGCGTTCGCTCACGAGGCAGGCATCGATTGCCGCATGTGATTGCAAATGTATACCATGTACACGCACGTGTGCACGCACTTCTTTCTCGTCTTTCTTTGTTTCTGTCTTTTCTCTCACACCCTTCTTCCCCCCCTATTAGGCCAAAGAGCCATTCCACAATAAAGACTTTTCATTCATTCAAGTAACTTTTCTGGCAAGTTAACAACACTGTACGGGCGCCAACATTGAAGCAACTGGCTGGAGGGACGGCACGAAAGGCAAGGCCACCCAGAAGAGAAGAAGCGCTCACCTAATGTGGTACCTGCGGCCTCCCAGATGACTGGCCCAGTATCCGGACTTCCAGAACCTTCACAGAGAGGGGGAGGGGCAATGGCGGTGAACAAAGGGAGCGAGGATGGGTACAAGCCTGGCTTGGCCCTGCCCCAAATTACAAAAAAACCAGCAAGGGGAGGCACGGAAAGAACCACCCAGACTTCTTGAAAAGCGCGTGCAAGTTTTCAACAGTTGCAGTGTATGTTTGCACTTGCCACCACTACGGCACCCAGTTCACTTCCTTGTTTGATACCGTGCACACCAGAGTTACTTGATAGAGGAGTTGTGAAACTCCCCATAGGCCCCATGCATCAACAAGTGGCCTTATGATTGGTCCACTGTTTTAGATTTTCCGTACAGTGCCGCCATCTGATGGTGGCAGAAACAATCTCAACAAGAAACCGCAGTTAAGAAAGCAATGAATAACTTGTGAAAGTACAAAAATAAAAAAATTATGCCCATTTAAAACAAAATTTAACATTAAATTGTCAGTTTGAATTATTTGTTTTTTGTTTTGTTTTTTAATAGTGTGGTGGTGGCCGCGGTGGCGCCACCGTATGCACGATCCAAAGCAGGGTGGGGTCCAGGTGTGGGCTGTTTTCTGAGGCAGAGTTTCGCAACTGCCTACATCAAAGAGCTCTGGTGCACACTGCACACAACCACTGCTGAGCAGAAAGCCCCTTCATTTGAAGTAATGCAGCAAAATGCAGCAGGACACAACAAAAGTACCAGATGCAATGCTCTGTTTGCAGCTATCCTTGTTCACACAAACTGCCCAGAGGGACACCATTCTTGCATTCTACCGCCAGTAAGACCAGCCAAACAGAGGGGACCTATGCGTGCTTTCGAGACACAAGGCTGTGGGGAAAGCACCGACCTGTAGCCCTCCATGTCCTTGCGGCTGTCGCAGAAAGGCGTGTACCCGTAGGGCGCCCCGCCCAGGTCCAAGTCGCGTAGCTCCTTCATGTCAGCCCTCACCACCTGCGTACACACACGCACGCGCTTGACCATGAGCACTCGTGCACTGCCTCCACTTGCTGTGGGCACAAACATGGGGTCGAGATAACTGGTACACTCAACCTCGCAGAACTTTCCACGTGAGCCACAGTGCCTGGTGCTGGTGGTTGCATGCCACAACTGGTACAAATAACTCACTGCCCTTCCAAGTGCATAATGGAAACATGGCATCTAGGTAAGGGCACCGCTCGGCAGGGCACGCAAAAACGTGCACGCACACACAGACAGACACACATGCAACACAGACAGACACGCATGCATCCACACACACAGCAAAACTTGTAGGTAAGTTGCTTTCAACATGAACCATACAACGTCACAGAAAGATCCGACAAAGAAGGCTGCACTACTCACCTGGTCAGCATCAACAAAGATGATCTTCTTGACATCCAGAGGGAAAAGCACATCCAGAAACAGGATCTTGTACCTGTCCAGTGGAGGTGTAGGAAAAAAGGGGACATCAACAACAGCAGCAAAGGAAAACATTTAGGGGTTTAAAAAGCCGAAACAAACAACAAACTACATAGAAAGTGACCAGCACTGCTGCCTAGCCATGTTGTTTATGAGAAGATACTAAATTCACCCTTGTGACCACCACACAGTCAGTGAGGTTCAGCCAATGAAGATACACAAGTAATGCAGGCCTGCTTTTGCTATTTTTTTGTGCCACTTCAACACTGACAGCTTGTAAAAAAAAAACATGTAAGACCGGTGAACTTTCTTAATACCCATTTTGGGATGTAAGAGATTATTTATCATATATAAATTATATGCTTTAGCAAAATGACAGAATTCTCTTAAGGTGAAAAAAACAACGTGCTGCCTAAAACTCATTTGGAAGTATGCGCACCCCACTCATTGAGCCAATAACTATTTTTGCTCAGACTTATGCAAGCACAACAAAAAGGCCTGCTGAATGAAGTGCATCCATCAGTCTTAAAAGTAACAGAAAAATTCCTTTCCACTGGGTCTCTTCAGCGGTACAGATCACACATCCAAGAAGACAAGAAGGCTGAATCTGGTACAATGATTTTTGTGCTCTAAATAATAGCAAACGGCATATCAACTACTCCAGAAATGGGAACATGTGAATTTTTTCTCACCAATTCACTGCCACAGTTTCAAATTGCAACAATGAAGTGCAGTGAACACCCTGCCAGCTCGCACCATGCACATGGCAATGTTTTATTGGTTGCCTTGTTACACTCCACCTTCTCCTCTTTTTCATCCTGAGGCTGATAGATATGGTGCATTTTGGGCTCAACTCCAACATTCAGTCTTTAGGATCAACACAGAACACATTCCAGGTGCATGCTGGAAGCTGTAGTCTCTGTCACCGTTGAGGAGGACTTATGCCAGGCTTTGCAAGGTGTTCATTCTCATCTCGTGAATTTACCCATTTTTCAAGGACCACACTCAACGTTTCAGCTATCGGACCACGGCTCGTGTCATCACCCCAGCTCAGCAACTCGCACGCTGCCACACAAAGGATGACCAAACCTAGGACAGCATCAGCAGCTAGTAGCGGTGATCACACGCTCAGCAAAAAACCCCGGAAGGGATGAGAGATGAGGGAGCCTCACCCCCAGATGATGCGCTGCTTCTCGGTCTGCTGGTTGAGCCAGCGGGGCCACTTGTACTGCACCAGCTCAAACTGGAAGCCGTACTCCTTGGCCATGTGGGGCAGAACGTCCTGCAATGCGTCCAAGTTCCCTCCTCAGGCTCTACGCTTAGAGAACTCGCAATCGGTACTACGGCGATGCACAAAATGACCGAGAGGAAACTTTCACAATTATTCCACACTGCCACCCTTTCAAACAGACAACTATTCCGTGCGGCATGCAAACGGGATAATGACAACATCCAGTGACACTCGAGAGAACAAATGAGTGTGCGGCAAACATGCTCCCATTCATGATGGACGAGAGAATGCTAGAAGGCCACAGCTCTGGTGCATGCCTTTTTCTTAACTCGGGCACTGGATGCAAAATTTTTTTCCCATCGATTTTTGAATTTCTACCACATCTGCAGTAACGAGCTAGTGAAGGGCTCGAAAAACCCCGCACAGTCACCTTGAATGTTGGCGAAAGGTAGTTCTTGAGGAACCAGAACTTGACGGGCGTCTTGGTGTTCTTCAACACACTGAGCATCATAATTCTGAAAAGAGAAAGGAGGGTAGGGAGTGCAGTGGGAAAAAAAGAAAAGGAGTAAGCGACCACAGTAGCTGACACTATTTGCATTATGGCTGCTAGTTTAGAAAGTTGGATATGGAAGTTTTCGAAAAGTTAGACATACGCAACAAATGGTGCACCTTCACCGCCAACCACCTGGGCAGACTATTTCTAACGTAACCAATTACATTGTGAGACTGGATATAATGCGGGTTTCTGTGACCACTGTGAGCTTCGGCATAAGTATACCCCTTAACAAGCAGTCACCTAGTTACAGAGAAGGGTTTTTTGGGGCGGGTGGGGGAGGGGGGAAACGCTGATTGATTTGAGCGGCTGTTGTATCACTTTACGGTAAGAAAAAAAATGGTGGAAGGAGGAATTGGCTGTCCGTAGCACTCACTATTTTCTCTAACAAGGCTACAGAAAAAAAAAAAAAACGATAAAGCACCCTTTTGTTCATACTTTCCAATTTAAGTGATGCGACAACCTGAAGGTTTGATTATTCATTGAACTTGTTGCCTGAATGAAGTTATTAGTTGAGTACCAATACACCCCTGCAGCTACGTGCCACTGTCAACGAGATAGATTAGATTTGCAGGGGACATCTACATGAAAGCATCGCTGTCCTGTTCCCTGCGTATGTTCTCCTTCTCCTCTCCATTGCTATGACTAAGTGCGTTGGCCAATCACCTCGACTACGTCTAGGCTTGCTGTTAAGCTCAATGACCTTCCAAGTGACATAAAACTTAATGTATGTCAAGCTAAAGGTACCGTTTGACAAGGTGACACCTTAACACCTCAAGGTAATGTTAGGCCTAACGTTAGGCCTAACATCAGATCGGCACATGAGCCCATACTGTGCTGCACGGCCCCATACCCTTTCCACTGTGCTGCAAGCAGTCAGCCTGGCCTCTTAGCAATGGTGAAATCCAGGGAGCTAGGGTAGAAGTGCCTTTGCCCTACAGGAAAGACGTGGCTGCTACCCTTGCATGCGTGGCATATTTAGTATGCCAAGCAGTCTTTTGACCCGTGCAATTCAAACACTAGGACTCCTCTATTGACCGGTACATACGCAGGTAGTCCGAGACTTCCCCACGAACAGACCACCACAAGAACGTGTGTGAAAAAGAAACTTTCTGTTGTGCCTAAGACAATCTGCAGTGAGCTTGGGACTGATGACCTCAGAAGCCCACTATCTTGCTCACTCACACTGAATACCGAAGAAAATTCCTTGATCAGAATATACCCTGTGGAAGCTGAAATGCAAGTGCGCACAGCTGGATCAGGGGCCCTGCAAAATATTTTTGAAAACTTTGGATGCAGATCTGGTTCACCAATGTCTATAACCCGGTGAGTTAAACACTTAAAATAAGATAAACACTAAAAGGCAAAAAGAAAAAGAAAAGAAAAAGGAATAACGCCATCTTACAGAGCCATATGGCTGAGACACTTACCTCAAAAGCCGTTCGTACAGATGGCCCGATGCGAGTGAGAAGATGTTGATCACATCGTCTTGCTCCTCATCTTCCTTTTTGGACGACTCCCCCACAATGGAGCTTATGTGCGCAAGGGGGAACAAAAAAAGAGAGACCATGAGCTCAGCAGGTCAAAGAGCAACCTTTGATAAGCACGACCCCAGGCAAGACAAAAGAGCATGCAGGTTGAAGCCACCAACAGAACTTAGTGAAAAGAAGAAAGAGAAGGAGGAGCCATGCACCACCCAAGCATGCACACAGAAGACAGCCCCCGAGAGAAAGAAAGGAAAGACAACAAGACGCAGCACACGAGCCCCACTTCTCAACGATAATCACAAAGGTGGTCCTGACTTTGGTGGTTGCAGCAAAGGCAAAACTGCATGCACGAGCAACAGAACAGACCCACGACCGCTCTCTCGCTCCCTAATGGCACAACCGAGAAACCCAGTGTTCTTAAAAGCGTGTGACAGGAAAGGCTCGCACTGTGGGAGACACAGAAGACAGAGAGGATGGGTGACGTACGGTTTGCATAGGTTTTTAAGCCAGGCACGAGAATGCGTCTCACCTATCACCGAAAAAGTCCCTGGAAATGCGAGAGGAAGGACATTTTTTTCAGGTATCTCTATGCAGTATAGTACACAGTAACAGTTGCTGTTAGTGGAAAGTGTGCCAAGTGCAGGAGAGAGCAAAAGCGTTAGGGTACAGCATTAGACTTAACAGAGAGGAACACCGTAGCTTGCGCAGAACCAACAGAATGCGTTCCTCAATGAATGCATGCCGGTAGCGAATGGGTTTTAGGCTAGCACAGTCATTCTTATGCAAGGTAAGGAAAAGAAAGCCCTCTCTGTCTGTGTCCTTTCTTTTCTGCTACAGGCCACGCATGATGTGGAGGCGTACGAGCCACTGAATAAGGGAGGGGGTGATCAAACCATGGCGGCGTTGATTATATATACATATATATATATATATATATATATATACATAAAAAGAAAACTAACACCAGCATACAGTTTTTGCAAACCACTGCTTCTCACACATAAATATAACCTTTTAACTCACTTGGTTAGAAGGTCAACATAGAAGAAAAATTTAGAAGACACAACAAATCACATGTGCGTCAGCAGGACATCGTAAATCTTGAAGTTAAGCTTTTAAACTGAATTTTCGCTTTCAACAAGCAAGCTTCGTAGTGTATAAAATGCTGCATGAGAACAGCAGCCAGGATGCTAAAGCCTTTTAAGATCAGCCTGAATAATGCGAATGGTGCATCGTCGATGCAAAAAATAAATTTAGTCACGTTAACAAGAACAAGGTTGAATGCCAGTGCTTTGCACACGTGAGCATTTTGAGTGTCCGAGTGGCACGCACTCGCAGCGACAAACACAGTGCACCACTCTGACCACACCCAAGTCAGGACCACCTTTCGTGAAGACCGAAGATCAAGGAACACCTTCCCCCCACCCACCAGCTGCTGAGGAGACCACACAGACTGATCACAAGTCAATGCTGCATCAATACATTGTCACTGTGGGATAATGCGCATGTCCTAAAAGCAAAACTGAGTTGAAGCACAACCAATCTCCACGAGGAAGTGCACCACACCAGAGTGGAGATGTGCCAGTCTAGGGAAGATCTGTCCCTGTGGTCCCTCCAAGAGCAAGTGGGTGCCTGGTACCAACAACAGTGCAGGAGAGGCGCGCTCACGTCTACGGGCGCCCGAGAGAGAGAGCAAGGAAGCCAGCTGACCTGTAGACCGCTCTGCCTATCTGCCGCCACTCCGTTATTATGCCGCCAATTATAGGAATTCTGTTTGCGAGAGAAAAAGACGGGAAGGGGGAGGAGCGCTCTAGCACCCTTGGCACGTCACGTACACAGCCCCCCCCCCACTGCAAAAGCAAGCTGCGCTGCAGTAGTGGGTGCAAGCAGTCAGGCTACACCCCTACACGGATCACAGGCGTTCACTGTGTGGCACGATTGGAATGACGGGGTTAGAAAGGTGAGCACCCACCTACCGTATTTACACGATTGTAGGTCGACCCTTTTTTTCAAATTTGACAATCCAATGTTGGGGGGTCGACTTAGAATCGAAGTCGAACCGTCTACCGCTAGTAGCGGCAAGAGAAACGAGAAATCGGGGGTGCTACGAGGTGGGGACAGCTTTGCACCCTCGTTCCCGTGGTTATGGTCTACAGTGTGAACCGCATGGGGCGTTTTCTGCTCGCGGAAATGTGCCGCGCTGACGCTGCCGCGAATTTCACCCGCATGCTGCGCGCTACGCGATCGGCGGCGGCAACATGGCGGCGCCACCAGCCGCGAAGAGGTGCGCGTAGCTCCAGCGACCGCTTTTAACCGCTCTTTAAGATATCACTGAAGGCACAAACGAAGACGTTTGTGCATGAAAGGAGCTGATAATGTGGTCCAAAACGGCGTTAGGGACAGCGCCAATCAAATATCCGCCACCGTGGTAAGCCTAAACATCGGCGGCGCCAGCCGGCTAAGGCAAGTCGTCAGGCTGCTCCCACTGCCGCGCTTGTCACGCGTCATACCGAGGTAGAACGGTAGAACTTCAAAGCAGCAGAAGCTGCCGCGCGCGCGGAAGCGTCGACGCTGGCGTGAGAAAGTTGCCCGCGCAATGCCGACGCGATGGTGGGAGGTTAGTAAATCGCGCGCGGCCGCTTCCATCAGTCGCCATGTTGTTTGTTTTGTTATCGCGTGGCTGTGGCCGCTGCCGCTTGCTTCGATGGTTGACATCTCACCGCGGGTGTGCTCTTCCCGGGTGTGCTCTTCCGGGTGCTTTTACAAAAGCTTTTCTTTTTTAACATCTACCACGCATACCGCGAGCGCACGGCTCTTGTGGGAGCATCGATCATTGATGGTAGGGTAGAAACGCCGTGTGGGTTGACGGTAGAGCTTCTCTTTGTGATACGATTTTCTAGGCGGCGCTTGCATTTTTTTTTTTTTTTTGAGAGATGCAATTTTGTGGGGGTCGACCTACATTCGAGTCGACTTACAATCGTGTAAATACGGTACGTCAAGTTCGTTACGCAAGCAGCCAAGCCTATTGTAGCATCTGGATTATAGAGTATGGCCCACTTGTAACGCACGCTTCGAGAATAAAGCCCAAGCCATCCTCTTTTGCCCGAAAAGTGTGCTTCTCTGCACTGAGGCTCTCATCGTTTCATTAATTCATGATGAACACGCCTCTGCAAAGCTTTATCAAATTCTGCAACCCCCATCCAGCACTGCACAAAGGACACGTCGTGGTTCACCTGGCACCCACCCCGCCTACGGTTCTGCGCCCTCTTTTTCTCAGCCACGTAGGTGAACCACGTCGGTGAAGGACACGTAGGTGAACCACAACGTGTCCTTTGCACAGTGCCGGATGGGGGTTATCTATTGCCTGCCTTTATCACGTGAATCGGTGTACGTGGGCCAGGCTGGCCGATGCTAAACTAAAGACTGATAAAGGTGCTGGCCAATGCTAAACACAACCTAAGACTGATAAAGGTGCACATGTATCCGCGCACTATGGCAAGTGCAAATGCAACCCATGCTTTCAAGATACTGATGTGTTATATCAACACAAAGGTCAGCTTACCCACGAGGTTCTGGAGGCGTTTAATATTGTGAAAAATAGCAGATGCATTAGCAAACCCTCTGTCAGACTTGCTGATAGGGAGGTTGACTTTATAGCCAGGGCAGTGTGATTGCACACACACACGTGCGGCTTGTGTTTTCTTTCTTATGTTTCTTTGCTAACAGTATGTGCAAAATGAATGTGCCATATGTTAATATTCGTAAGTGTATATACGTCTTTTCCTGTGGATTAAAAATTCAGTTGCTAGTCAGCGCGTGTCCTGTCTCCCTTCTTTTTCTAGTTCGTCGTCTTCGCGCTGTTGTTTTTTTTTATCCATCGTGATCACGAAACACACTTTTTATTGTTTATGCGGCCGATGAGGCGATATTTATTTCATAATGCCTGAAAGAAGAAAAACTATCGTACACGGTTTGCAGCGGAAGCAGCAACTAAAGCAGTGACGTCCGTACGAGATGCAATGCGATTGGACGATGTCCAAGATTAGAATTCAAACCAGTTTCGGTTTCGGTTCTCTGAAATAACATGCTTGGCATCCGACGTTATCATTGGCTGGCCATTTTTAATATCTCAGTAATTGGCATACCGCGCTTCTGCCAATGGCGATGACCTGCTGGCAGCCGGCTGACTAAACGCTGGGCCAACTGATTCTGTCGGAGGGTTGGTGAGATGCGCAGTAGTGCATTCAAGTCAAGCCATCTCATTTTGACGTCATACAAAACGTCACAGGAAATCGACAGGGAGGATGGAAAAAGGAGGACACCATTACAGTGCCAAACTCTGGGACCCCTTTCTGTATAATATTTTTTCACACATTGTATACTTTGTTACGAATAATAAACTGAAACTGAACTGAACTGAACTGAACTGAGCAAGGCTAGATTGCAGTTGGCAAAGAGGAGGTCTATGCATGTTCCCCTGATGGTCGTCGGTTGATTCCAGAACGTGTTTATATACGCATTGCACCGCAGCGCCCTCTCGTGTAGCTCGCTGTAGTCACTGTAGTTTCAACTGAAATTGCAACTGCTCTTTTTCCGCGAATTTTCGTTGACAGTTTATGGTTTTTGGTTTGTTTTGCGTTTTGTAACCTTTGAACTTCGCGCTCTTTGCTACTGCAGTTTGTGGCGCTCTCCCCAGATGGTGCGCGGACGGTACTACAGTGTACGCCGCTCTCGGCAGATGGCTTACAATGATGTGCGCACGAACAATTCCAGACAACGGCACAGACGTTGCGAGGTCCTAAAGTGCTTCGCATTTAAAAAAAGGAGCTGGAGCCACAAACTTTAAACAAAGTGCATTCGGTTGAGAGAAACAGGAGCACATTAGACATGAAAAAAAAATCCCGGGCAATCTCCACTAACGTCAAACTTTATGAGGGGCAAAGCATGCAGTATATAAGTGTATTCTTGGTGCCTTGGCGTTTTTGCCGATAAAGATGAAACCGTTGGGGGGTACAGGTATACAGCTTTGCTGTAAAAGCGCAAGGCGTAAACAAGTGTCCCGGTGTTTTTTTTAGTACGCGTTATGTTCTAGCACGAGGTTCAAGTCAGCTTCCCGGTGTTTTAGTAATGTGATTACATGAGACGAACGGCGATTCTGACGACAATGACAACGACAGGAGACACCAACAGCCCCAGCCCCAAGGGGCTTTGCCCCTAAAGCAGCTCGGCCTGGTGTGCTCAATGAGGGCAAGATTCTACAATATATTTAGCTTTTCTATGATGAAGGCTTAAACCTTGGCAAGCCAGAGAAAAGTGTTAGCCACCTAAGTGTGTCTGCTTTCTCTATACAGAAAGACACTGAATTTGTTTAATTGCGAAAGACTTCCCATTTCCAGGTTTTGGCAGGGTTGTAATACACTAGCGCCCAATGGCATGTGGAATTCATTGTCAACATGCTGTCCACTAACACTGTGCCACTGCACCTAAGGCTACTGATCACTGACTTGGTGATGTATCAATGCTGTGTGCACCTATGACACAAGAGATCCACTGCTGTGCTTTGTTGTGATGGTGGCCGCATGCAAGTTCAACAGCCAACCAGGCTGCAGGTTAATTAACACTTTTGCTCTACATTGCCCTATGCAAAATCCATGAGTGAAAGGAAGCAGTTGTGGTATGAAATTGAGGCTGAAAAGACCCCGTTTATAGAAATTAAAGTGACAGTGATTGCGCAGATTGTTACAGAGCTACTATTCTCAGGAAAATAAATGGTTTTGTGTCAAATCTAAACGATGTTTAGCTGCTGGCAGTGTTATAAATTGATATTATGAGCCGAACACAAAATACCTTGCCTGACTGATTGGTTGGTTGAATGATTGATTGGCTAACTGCATGATTGAGTGATCAATTGATCGAATTTAATTGATAAAAGGGAAGCAGAAAAGCCAATGTGCCAACGAGAAGAGCCAATGTGTTGAGGAGAAAAGCCAATCAAAAAGTTAATATGTCAATGAGAAAAACCAATGTAGCATAGGGAAAAAAACTAAACAGAAAATAAAAACAGGAATAAGAAAGGCAAAAAAAATAGTTCCACTACTCAAAATTCTAATGCCCAGAAATCAACTTGAATATTTGCCTAAAAAATTTGAAAACACCATAGACTTGTGCCCTGTCTGCACCCACACTGTGAGACATGACGCAAACAGAAAAACCGCTCTTCACTTGAACCACATTGAAAAGATTTCAACTGCACGGTACAGACAAGTGTCTCAGCTGGCAGACATTGAGGAGGCATTCAGTTGGTTGCACAAGTACACAAACAGCAACAGCTGGGCCAAATGCATTACATGACGACGCTTTTACGAAAAAAAAAAAAAAAAAGGCGTGCCACTCAAAACACGGCAGAGCACTATTCTTATTCCCCAACAAAATTTAAAAATGTCATAAAAGGGGGGGCAAACTCACTGCGTAAACGTGCTCCACAGATCGTTTTCGTCATCAGTACCATCCGAAAGCAAGTCCTCTTTTTCCTTGCCTGGCTTCTTGCTAACCTGGTTGGTGAAACACACACAAGTCATGCGTTGCAAAATCATTCACAGTTAACAGAAAAGCTTTTGCGGCCAACTTGTTGCCAATTTACGCAAACCTGCAGTGACCTGCAAAAAAAGCATGGAGTCTTGGTTTACTCGCAAAGCTTGAAAGACAAAAAAAAAAACACAATGCACCATTTGTGGCCACATCATGAGTATAGCAATCACACTGGCTTGCAGTGCAATTTTATGCTACTTTCAGCCTCAAAAACTTTGACTTTTTGTAGCATTGTGGTTAATTCTGACCTTCTTATTTATTTATTTTTATTTATTTATCAACACTGGCGGTGAGCGCGAACACGGGCGGCGCTGGGAAGCGCGCCTCTGTGACGTCAGCTTAGGGATTCTCGCAGTTGTCGTCTGCTTCACTCAGGCTCGCTCTCCCTGATGTTTCTTTGCGCTCGGTCAACTCCTGATGCTTGTCCGCACCAGAATTGGCGTGTGGGTAACTTTTTATCATAACAATAGGCTTAAAATCGCATACACTAGCTCATGTTGTGAGGTAAAGTTTAGTTTTGGATACCGCTACGGAAGAAACATTGCCGGCGTCGCCCCCTTCCTTGCGAAGCCGGTCCAGTGCGGAGCGCGAAGAGTCGGAGCTAGGCGTACGCATCTGTATTAAGCAATCTTTGGAACAAAGGGAACAGTCAGCTGCTCATGACCGACAACAGAAAAAATGGAAGACCAAAACGAAATCTAGGCCTTTAGGGCTGCCGGCTTTGGCAGAAAGCATTACGATTCCCGGTAATCATACGTTAGGTAAAACAGTTTTCGCAACCTTGCCGAATGCTCCAAAGTATTGTATCGCATCGCTTTACGTTGTCATGGCATGAAAGTATGCCGACATACACTATGGGCTGCAAAAACTGTAGGTTATTGATTTCCAAATAACCCACTGTGTGTATAGGCGCGTGCTAGTTTTATACCAAGCTTCTAACCAGTAGGAGGTTTATTGAGCAAAACGAGTCACGTCTACGTTAAAGATACAATAGCACTATGTTTGTTCAGACCTGGAGGGATATTTCAGTACAGTTTCCACGAACATAGATCTTCCCGATATTTGGATATGCGTTACAGGAAAACTGCATTCAAAAGGGGGAGGAGGAGGAGGAGGAGGAGGAGGAGGAGTAGAAAACTTTATTTAACAATGAAATCGAGCTGGTTAGTGGGCGGGGTCCTCAGACCAAGACAAGAGAGTAAAAGTAATTTTCTTCAATTGATAGAACGCCATCCTGTCTGGAATAGGATTTGTTCTTTGCGCCTGAAAGGGTTGGAAAGCAATAAAGACCAGCTTGGAAATATTCATAGGTTTTGATTCTTGTAATATATGCAGGTATACTATTTATTGCGTTAGTTAGCGAGTATTTCAGGCCTTCAACACCGTAATCATGTCATAACTGCTCAGGTTGAGAGTCAGTTCTTTATGACAACGATGGTTACGATAGAAAGTCGGAGCACAAAAGCCGCCTTCGAGTACTGTGGACAACGTTGTTCGGGGCGCGATCGCAGTGGCGTAGCACAAACCTTCTGTATTTGCATGTGAATAAACAAAGCACGCTGCGGATATGCACCTTCTTACACGCAGCCGTAATGAAAGCCACTTTGTGAAGAGGGTGATGTATGCCATACAACCTGAACAAAATATCCACAATGTGAGACTCCCAAACACCCCCAAATCTCCTAATAAGACGTTTGCGACGCTGCAGAAAAATTAATTCGTTGGGAAGAAAAAACAAACCAGAAACATTCATCTGATACAAGACAACAACGAAAGAAATAGAAGACAGCCATTTTATTTCCTGCTGGGCGATGTGCGTGTAGGGGCTCGCTGCTTGGTACGTAGCATTAGACTGTTGAGTCTTCATAAGAACATCTCAAAAATACTGCAGGAAAGCCTACGCATTTTGGATACTTATCGAGGAGCTCTGAGCGCTGATCCTTGCGCGAATAAGCTAGAAAGGACAAGGTACACACGATCTTCTGACCGATGCGCTGAAGAAAGTTGTTCTCTATCTCTTTGTGTGTTGCAAACTTGTGGGGGATGCAGCTTCAAATTATTCAGATGCGTCAGAAGCTGGCAAAATAACTGAGTCGCTAGAAATATGCTTTTTAACGCACTACAGCAACAAAGCGGGCGATTTCTAGCACAGACACTGCTGCCCCTCACAAGCGGGGGTAGCAGACGACAGCGACACGAGTCCCTAAGCCGACGTCAGAGCCAGGGGGCGCCACTCAAACATCTCACCGCCAATAGCATTCAATTCTGGGCTCTAACCTGCTAAAATAAATGAAGTATTTTGGCATAACTCTCTTCAATGTTTCATCCTATTTGTATGCCCTCATAAAAATTACCCACATAAACCTAGGATGTTGGTTTAACTAGCCAGCGCTTCTTCCTGACAGTTATTTTAAAAGAGCCATGAAGACAAAATACAAGTTGGGTTTATTAGAAAGACTGCTTAGTCCCAATAACAACGATACCAACATCATCGCAATCTTCGAACAAATAACGGAGATATTGAAGAAAACGTGTGAAGCAGTCGCGACCCCCTAGCTAATTTCCCGCAACTTTTCCATGACATCACGGAAGCTTGTTTGTGCGATTGGCGGCCGCCTAACTGACCTGTCGCGACGACACATGACTGGACGTCTGTAATGGGGCCTCTAGTTCCATTGGACCGCATCACCTGAATGCTAACGTGCAGTTAACGCACTGAAAATTATGTCTTGTTGGCCCGTATGACGTCATTCTTGCTCATAACACGTCACTGTGGCGCAAAATTTGAAAGTTTTTAAGTACTTCTTGCTTTTTTCGTTAAAAAAACATCTTTTGTGGCCGTAATCGAGCTGAGTGAGATACGGAATCCTAGTTCTTTCAAATTAAACGAAGTTGTCTTTTTTCTTTATGGCTCCTTTAAGGCCTCCACATGATGCACAGCAAGCATGTCACCCCTGCCCCTGCAACCCTGCAAGCATGATGGAGTGAGCACCAGCTGTAATGGTTGAAACCTTTGCAAGAATTTGCATGCTTCAACCATCGGCAGGGCCTAAATGAGAAGCAATATTTGTCCATTCTTTCTGCAGACACGCAACACTGGCACTGCCCATGGCCGGGGGCTTTTCCCATCCCTGCAATTCACAGAAACGATTACTTTACAGGCTTCTGTACAGACCAATTGCATGTTGACCTTTTTTAACAACATCCCTCTTTTCTCATGGTAATGCCAGTGTCGGTCAGGCAAGATGCAATCATGCACCTACTAGTACAACATTTCAATCAGCCAATCAATCAATCAATCAATTGATTGATTGTAGGGTTTAACGCGCCGACGCAACGCAGGCGATGAGGCGCGCCGTAGTGGAGGGCTCCGGATTAATTTCGACCACCTGGGGATCTTTAACGTGCACCGAAATCTCGCACACACGGGCGTTTTTGCTTTTCGCCTCCATCAGAAAAGCGGCCGCCGTGGCCGGGAAAATCAATCAATCAATAAATCCAGGGGACAGCAGTGAAGAAGACACGGTGGCCGCCCGCACACCCACCTTCACTTTGAGCACGTGGCTTCGGAAGCTGTTGAGCACGACCAGCACATCGCTGGCATCCTGGGGGGAATCCGTGTTCTCGTGGCTACCAGGGAAAGGGGGCAAAACACAGGGGCAATGTCAATTGGAAGCAAGTGGCCTCTCTCTCTCTCCTCACAGTAGACCGGTGTAATATACGCTTCCTGAAGGTGACCCTTATCTGTGGCTGGATTACTCAGTACAGATGATGTACCAGTTGCTTTTGCAGAGGCCTGGAGCCACCGTTACTTGAAATGTTCAAGAAAAGAAAAAAAAATACACTGAAAGCTTTAGTGGCATCCAGTGAGTCATAACAATGATGCACCATGGGCCTCAACTATGCTGTTAAGCTGGTTTATGGTTTTGTTTCCAGTTGGCCACAATTTCCAAACGATATGCTCATTTTCAATATCTGCTAGGCATAGCCATATGAACGTGTGAGTGCATTCTCACAGCTGACATTGTTAAATCGTATCATGCGCAAAAAAAGCAGCATTTGAACGTCAACGTTTGTAGCAAAACAAAAGAAAATGTGCACATATTGGACGAGGAAGCTTGGAGCATAGACGGCAGACAAAAACACCAAACTTCCGGCTGATAAAATGAGCTTGCAATGGTCTCTTTGCAAAGTGTGTCTTTTTTCAAAATTGAGCATTGTTCACCCGCTGCCTAAAGATTCAAAGGACAGTTTCAGAAACCTTTGGCAGTGCTTTCAATTCCATTGTGCCTTGCTGTTTGTGGTTCAGGGACTGCTATTACGTTTTCTGCGTAGAAAAGGTTTCTTCTGTGTGGCAGCAATTCCCAATTAAGCCCACAAAGAAAAGAGTGAAGTGGCATTATGAAGAAAGATGGCTGCCTCTGCCTGGAACCCACAACGACGACACCCTTTTTTGTTTGTTTGTTTTTATTTTTATTTTAATTCACCCTTGTTTTCTTTCGCTGGCTGCTATTAATTCTGTTGAAATGAGAAGGCGATCCCATGCAGTACATCTGATGCTTCACGTGCATGGAAAACTGACTGAAACAGCGTCTGAGAATGCCTGCTGCGGTCGTGCGATGGTCATTTATTCGTCATAACATTCGTTACATCTGAAACACAATGCCATTGCCTTAGTGCATACTGTGACGGTCATGCTATGCTCGTTTTTTGTAACCAGGCATTTGTTCTAACTGCGGCCAGTATAAGTGGGCTGGACTGTGCTTTTCTCATTTATAGGCAGCATTTAATACCATTTGGACATGATTTGATGCCACCAGGTCAGTGAACATCACCATTTCGACTAAGAAGAAATTGGGCACTGACATTTGGGCACACGACTTCAAAAAATCTTTCGTAGCTAGAAATCCACTAAAGATAGCACATCAATTTTGACTGTAAAAACATTTTTTATATCGCATTTGCGTTTTTTATATCGCGTGTAACAACATTTTTTATATCGCGTTTTCAGAATGCACCGTGCACAGCGAATGCACTACCTGCTGATGCTACTCAATCATGATGGCAGCCACGTCGAGGTGTCATCAATGTTGCTGACAAAACCATCAAGCCAGCCAAGTCAAGCCAAGTAACCACTGCGAATGCGAAATAAGCGCCATTTTTTTCTGTATGGACGCAAGCACACTGCAGCGCGAAAGCGCACGTGTGCCGCCAAAAGTAGAAGAGCTGCCTCAAACAGATACTGTATCGTTAGTGCCGGCGTTCGTCCTACAGTCTAATCCCGCTACAACGAAGTCCGCTTCAATTAAATTTTCACTTCAACGAAATATTTCCAATTCCCCATCAGCTAGCCATAGAAGTCAATGCAACAAAGTCCTCGCCACAACGAACCACTTGTCTGGCTTGCTTTCGCTTCAACGAAATTTTCAATGAATTGAGCTGGGTTTGAACAATTATTTTTACAATAAAATAAGCATAGCGCCAGCTATCTGTAACTTTTTAAACATTCAGGACGCTTAGTTTCACCGAAAACATGCGCGGTGCGCCCACACTGCCGCCCGAAACAACACAAACTCATAGGTGGACGCCATTGTTTGATGGGGATAACGATGTGGCGGGCCGTCTTTACATGAGGCGCAAGCCAGGTTCGTCGAGCCGGAGCTATGTATAGCCAATCCGTATCCAGTTGAGACAACGTGGTTGAAATCGCGCGAATGTGCTCTGCTGCTGGCGCAGCGCCGTCATGTATGCGTTGCGAGCAGCTGTCCTTGCAGTTTTCCTTCTACAATTCTTATGTCAAAAGCAAAAATAATGTTTTCATGTTTTGTCCTGAACCCGCGTCATCCTATCTTAGTCGCGAACGCGCGGTCACTTTAAATGCAAGCGCGCTCGGCTTGCCTGCCAAGGTCAGTTTCTGCCGTGCCTAGTCAGAGGATAAGATAACGGCACCGTTCCTGCCGCAAGCGAGACAGGGCTTCCAACCGCCTAGCAGCTATCTGCAAGTAACCAGTTCGGGGGAAACGCCTTGTGGAACAGCAATACGCCTTTTTCTTTAGCCTGCATTTCTTCATTTCTTCACCTCTCCCCTCCTCCGCAGTATCGCGCTCTTTGCGTGCTGGTAAAAAAACAGATAGTCATTGGTATGTTTGTTGTCTGAATAAACACGACGTTACTGCGCATCACTCCTTTTTCTAAACTTTGTATTATGCTGTCAATGATGCGGAAATATCCGGGGCTATTTTTCTTGCCCTTCCGTGCTGTGTTGGGGCAGATTTCGCCTCAACGAATTTTCACTTCAACTAAATTTTTCGCACGTCCTGTCAATTTCGTTGTAGTGGGACTCGACTGTACTACATTATGACCAGCACTGTGAGAACCGGAAATCCGTTGTTGAAGCACTTCATGAAAATACCACCAGGCAACAAGGTTTGTTGTTTGAAATGCAAGGTTGTCCTGCAAACTCCAACACGTACAACGACAACCCTAGCGACTGTACTTACTAACTGTACGTAATTTAAAAGTGCATTTGTGCAGTCTCTTTTTGGCATGCAACACTAGTACATTCTGCAGGAACTGTGGAGACCCATCATGTTCTCCTTTTTTTGTGGTGCACCACAGAGGTGAGAGGGGGAACCCTCACCCCCATCCAGCGGCTGCCTGCTCGCACCGTGAGGCAAGTGCGTCATGACGCTCTCTGCCACGTGACTAGTTTGACCGCAGAACCAGCATGCTGGTCCAACTGCTCCCGCCAAGGGAGGCTCTCTTTTGGATAGAGACAGCCCCGGGAGTAGACATGAGTGTGTTGGCTTCCATTTCGTCTTCCCTTGCCGTCCCCTTGTGCCTTTCTCCTGGTCTGGCCAGACGGCCTTGTCGGGACTGAGTGACACACCCAGCGTATGTCATTGTAGTGCCAATAAACGTTAGTGCCGGCCATTTCGTTGTTGCCTGTGTTCCTGGCTGTTCTCCACTGCTACGCCGGACAGTGACCCGTGGTGCAGTTCAGCTGAGCTAGCGCGGCGGCTTAGTCTCGAGTGCGAGTTGAACCCCACAATTCTCACCCCAACAGTTTTTGCAGAATTCTTTTTCCTCGCCAGAAACCCACATAAAGGTAGTTTTTCCTCACGGTAATGAAAAAGTTAACGGTACCATGTTGGGACATTAAACATAGGAAGCTTACTATGGCTAGTTAGAGGCTTTCCTTCCAGCCATGGCAGACTGAACCATTTGTGCCTGAAAATCCGGCCCCACAGCGAGTTGCCGACGCAAATGAAGAAAGAAAGGCAGTCCTGCACAAATCACTTGCCTGGAAATATCGTAGAGCTCACTGGAGCGGCCCTGCCTAAGTTTCAGGGTCCAGCTACCAGGGTTGGCCTTCAGCTGGAAGTAGCCCTGCACAATGAAAATGAACAGAGGAGCAACCAGTAAGAGGGTGTTCCCAAGCAGCAGTTACACACGCACGCACACAAAACACGCTCACACTTGGAAACGTACACAGGTAGGCAAGTGGAAACAACGATGCTAAAAACCTGTGCAACCGAAATACAACCAGGAAGCCAGAGGCTGCAGGTTCTACGCAAGACAGTACGCTGTGCAACATTTATTTGTGAGCAGGAATTCGTGGAACCTGCTCGCGTGCGAGTAGGAAATAACTAATGTGGGAATACAGAGCTGTTAGCCCAACCACAATCTAGCATTGTCAATGGGCGAGTGTGGCGATGATTACCGTATTTATTCGAATCTAAGCCGATAGTTTTTTTGAAATACTGATATATCAAACTCCAGGGTCGGCTTGGATTCGAGGATTTTGAAATACGCGCCAATTTCCAAGTTAAGTGGTGCACAGCTAGCGCTACCCAGAAAAGAAAGTATTGTAGCCATTACTAGACGAGCCAGTAGCCATTAAGGGCCATAGGCCGCCATTTTGAATTGTGCAGATAGTGGCCTGCGTGCGGTGTGGCGTTTGGTTTTGACAGCGCAAAAAGAAGCGGTGCCATAATAGTGCCGCTTTTAAAAGCAAAGTTGTTTTAGCTGCGGAGTTGTCGTCGAACGTTCAAGCCGGGCGGGACTTCGGCGTGGATGAAAAAAATGTCCGTCATTGGAGGACGCAACGGGAGAGGATATTTGCGTGCGCCGCAACGAGGTTGGCAATCACCGGACCACTAGAATGCCGTCACCATGAAATGGAGATGACATTGGCTGACTTCGTTCAGACGCAGCGAGCAGCTGCCCTTCCAGTAATGACGGAAGTACTCCAGGCAAAAGCAAGGGAGCTTTTAAGGGAACGAGGCTTATCGCGGGCACACTTCAAAGCCAGTCGGGGCTGGCTACAGAAATTCATGAAGCATCGGCTTTAGCCTCCGTCGTCGAACCTCAATCGTCTAGAAGTTGCCCGGTGATTTTGAAGAGAAACTGATTGAGTTCCAGCACCGCATCTTCATGTTCAATAAACGTGTTTTCTTTTTGTGAACGCTGACCTCGCCTTTTTGTTCGGCCTACATTCGAGGTAAGTTTTTTTTTTTTTCGCGCCTTCGGACTTTCGGGGGTCGGCTTAGAATCGGGGCCGGCCTAGATTCGAATAAATACGGTAGTTGGCACGTTTTGAAGCATAGCTCATAAGTGGGCACTACAATAAATGCGCTGCTAGCGCAAAACCACATGGACAACTGCAGATTACATAACCAAAAGCATAACCGAAGTGGAAGAAACACAACTAAAAAAAAAAAAAAAACTTTGGTTAAGCACTGCGATTACACTATGACAGCTTCGTTGTTGTGTGGGAGGTCCCCATATTTATCCAGGCTTCAGAGTTCTTTTTTGAACTGTATGTTTAAAAAATAAAAAAAAAATTAACTAATAACAAACTTACAATAACTGCGCCCATAATAATAAAAGAAATAATAACAAAAAACGGATTAAAAAATAACTGCTTCCACAATAAAAATGGCAGCAGAGGCCCGATTTAAAACCAGTGGGATTATCACACACGGCAGGAGAATATCGTTGGCCCCCATTCCACCTAGTTGGGCACAAAATGTGGCTAGTGGTATGAATCGTACAGCGTTTATCTGCCGTTACCAATCACCACGTTTGCTCTCATTCCTTGTTTTACTTTTACTCCCCCCACCCCTCTCCTAGCGGCATTTTCCAGCCACCTATTAGCAGTTCTTCCCTACCACTCATTGTCCAATGTACTACATCATTTTGCTTGGAACCGTGCAAGCGGAAATAGAAGCAAAGCCCTGACCAGGTTGGCCATGACGATGGTGTCCACCACGGCCGGGTTGCTCTGGGTGCCCAGGATGAACTGCAGGCCCCGTGGAGGGTTGCCCGTCGACTGCTCAAAGCAGTGACCTGCGCACCGGAACAGGAGCTAGAACCTCTCCTTCATCAAAGAAAGACCCAAGCAAGCACTTTTCCTCACAGCTGCACTGGCGCAGTTCAACCTCGTTTCATGCACGCCTGACAGACAAGGTGATGCAGCTGGAACCCCCCTTTCTCCACATTTCGCTTTCCAGGTTCGCTTTCATCCTCCCGAGAGCCCCACGGGATCATTTGCAATACACACTTGTCCTGTTCTTTACTCCAGACAGTCTGGTGCTTCCCGATTCTACAGATTTGCCAAGGGTGGCTTGGGCAGCACAGCTGGGGCTCACCTTCCAGAAGCAGGTGCTCCAGCTCAAACTCAGCGTGCACCCTGCTCTCCACCTGCAGTGAAGATGGCGGCAGCAATGAGTACCACGGTGACCACATCCCAAACGGGGTTACTCAATAGACACCAGCTGCGAAACTCCCCACGGGCCCTGTGTATCCAAAACTGGACTGTGTGGTGGGCTCCCTGCTCTGGGCAAACAGGGGCAAGCATGGGGAAGGTGGAGTGGTCTGCCACCTGCCGACACGAAGTTGAAGTGGCCCTCAAGTGCTAGCGGCTCCTGCCGTGACTTTACAGCGAAACCATGAAAACACGAGTACGCACTACCTTGTGTACTGTTTCCTACTCTAGAAAGCAAGCTTTATTTTTTAATTGTGTCGCATTATTAAGTAAATGTTAAGGGGGGACGAGGGTCTTAAAACTAACTTTTTTATTTATGGGTAGAAACTTATGAAAATTTGCACACTGATGTGCTTTTCTCTGTAGATTTCAAATATGCAATTATATTTGAGCTGGTGCTGTTAGTTCAAAAGTTATCATACAAAGTCTAAACCGCAATTAGGTAATTTCTTACGCAGCTTTAATGAACTTTCGCATTGCATTTTGTCGTTTTTAATTACATGAATGGATAGCCAGAGAGTTCCCATACCCGATGACATTCTTCGTTTTTCTCTAAAGTCACGGCATCCTAAAAAAATATGTCAAGTACAAAAAATGGCAGTATTGGATATTTTGGCTCATCAAAATAACTGCAAGTCATCATTTATGCGTAGCCTAAACAGAAAAACTAAGAATGTCATCGGCTGCCTCAGGCTGTACTGAAAAAAATGGTACCAAGATTGACCTTATGAAGCAAAAATAAGTTTCCAAAAAGCTGCGTAAGGCTGAGGGAAGTGACCAAAAATATGAAACTGAGAAAACTGCATTTGAAGTTTGGCCATGTGTTATGAGATGAACCATCAGTAGTGTAGCTTCAAAATTTCCCAGTAACAAAGACATGTTCTTCCCATTTTCAAATCTGTCTTTGGATTCCAAAAATGTCAACTAGAACTGGAGATTCAAAAGGCCAAGTAACGGACCCCAACAGGAATTTAGCAAAATTTATCGACTTCGAATCTGTTGGCATTTTGTTAGCGTTGTGAAATCTGGTGGTGTCTTGCTGGCGTCGTGAAAACTGCAACAGTCCTTCGTGAAGTGCCATCATCTATTACAGTGCACTGTGGTACCCAGAATATTGTGTACGGCAAAAGTGTGAGGGTGAAACTTGCTTTAGGTGCCCCCCTTTTTTGTTCTTTGGTGAGGCTATTTCATTCGCGGTTTTTATGCTGGAAGTTTGAGAGGATACAGGGGTGGGACACTGCGCAGTGCGTTTTCCGCAAATGCATCATGTTGTTGGCCCTCAAAAGAGCCTTTTGGGGAAAATAAATGTAGCTGGAAGGCAAACTTTCTTGGCCTCAGGGGATAAACCCATAGACGCCTTTTTCCTTCAAGCCGTGCATGGTGCGGCTATCTCCATCGGACATCACGGTTGTGTACTGCAGCCCATTCTTGGAGAGCGAGCGCTTGAACATTATCAGGGCTGCCTCTACCTCCATGCGTCCTGCACCACAGTCAATGTTTCGCTGACACTCATGGTCTGCCTGCCAATCTTCGTAGCCCTCATCTGAAGCTTTGGGTCTGATGGTGCAACCTAAGCAAAAGTTAGAGAGGACTACATGATCAATCACCAAGCCGGTGTACACTCCAATGATGCAGCCCACTCCAATGTGTGACAACCGTCCCTTTGTCATCCACGTGCCATCAAACATATCATCTATGTTGTTTGGCGGCTGACCAAGGTGTACAAGTCCTTGATGGCACGCACACTATCAGCTTCAGAGGCTGCTGCAGTGTCCTCGCAAACCTGAACCACTTTCCTCAAGTGCGCTTGGAATGTCTTGTGGTGCAGGCCTCTGTGGGACAAGTTCATACCAGCACAAAAATCTGAAAGAGCAGTCACCCCCTTCCCCATGCTTTGAATACTTTTCAAAGCCCTCATATTCACTTCAAAAAGAGTGATATTGTCAGATCCTTCGGTCCTTGGCGAGGAAAAACGTTCCACACGGTGTTCACAAATCGAGCACGTCACCTCGAGCTTCACGGCGAGGCCGTACTGCCGGTCAGGCTTCCTCAAATCCGGCGCCGCCAGCCCGCACTTGCCGCACCTGACGTGCGCGAAAAGGTCCTTCAGCATTGCAAAATCCACTAAGACAAAATCTGTGCCGGATTCTTCCTCTGAGTGCGCCAAATCCACTTCAAGGAGGTCGAATTTCCGCTGCGTTGCTGACTTAGTCTCCGTTCCGCGCTTGACCTCGTCCGCGTGTTCCGTACGCGCGGCGATCTCCTCCGCCGTGTAATACCTCGTGTCAAGCCGGCAGGACGTGCTTGGACCAGGTATGGATTCCGGAGGTGGTTGGTCAGGCGATGGGGCAGGCGAGGCAATACGAGGCGGCGAACGATTCTCATCCGGCGGAGTCGAGCGGCCCGAAGTCGCACCACGCGACCTTGGGATAGGCGGACGACGCTTTCGCTTCCCGTGCGCATGAAGGGTCGTCTTCTTCAAACGTACGTCTCCTGGCATCATTCACGAAAGTACGCGATGGAAGAATTAGAAGAAACTGTAAAAAAAAAACTGCTCTAAGCGAGCGCTGCGCCAGAAGAGCGGACTCCGTCAGACGCGCGTAGCAGACGCCATGATGGCGACCGCCATGACAGCAGTCGCGCCGACCAATGGGAGGGGTCGTATGGCGAACTCAAACCGCGCGCGCCCGCTCTAGCCAATCAGCGGCTATAGCCAATCAGCGGCCGAGAAGGTGCCTTCGGAAAACTGGCAAGGCCGGTCGTTCTACTCAAGCGACGCCATTTTGAGATATCGCAAAATGCGCACAAAGAAACAAGCTTCAAAACAAGACCAAGATGGCGGCGATCGGTCGGCTGCTTCGCCCGCGGGGCGCGCGGGAATTTGAAGCAACTTTTGCCCAATTCTGGGCATTTCGTGGCCCTCGAGGCGTTTCAAAACATGATTTTAGAGTATTTCCCGATGGAATTTCGCGTTGATATTTTGAAGGCAGGTGCTTGAAGGTACAATAATTCCAAAAATTGGATTTTCTCAAAATCGATATTTTGGCCATTTTTGACCATTCTAAGACCCGCGTCCCCCCTTAAGCAAAATGCAGTTTTTGTCCCCCAGGTGCCGATACACTTGCTCGTCTGCTTCAATGAAGCAAGGGTGCTCACACCGCCAGGATTCTGAAGCAGAGTTTCATGACAGGTGTATACTGAAGAGCTGTGGTCCCAAATGGCACCCCTGCGGGCTGCCCGCGTCACAACCACCCCCACGGGCACATACATACCTGCTGCATGTGTATATTGTCCAGGTCGTAGGGCGAGCGGACGGCCTCCACGAGCCAGTTCTCGGGAGTGGCCATGCCCAGGGTGAGCAGCGGGGTCTCGGGCATGTTCACAAACTTGGCGTACGGCCCCAGGCCCAGCTGGCCGTCCAGCCCAAACTGGGGCTCTGGCTCCAGCACAAAGCGGTAGTAGCTGCAACCAGGCAGAGGAGAGGGACATGGGGCAGCATGCTTGGCACCCTACCCTAATGGTGAAGCCCTGCTCGAACCATTTCAAGTGACATGCATCTCTGCCAATGAGTGGTCTGTGTTTTTACACGAGAAGCTCTTGCCGAACAATGGGAACTCTGTTCCACCCCCCTTTTCCCATCCTAGTCCTGCACACCCCATGCACCCACCTCTTGAGCGGCATGTCGGAGTGCTTGTCGATGCAGTTGAAGAAGACCTTGACGTTGGCGTTGATGACGTTCTGCAGCACCAGCAGCAGGTGGGAGACCTTCTGGGCCCCCCGCGACACGGGGTCCACAATCACCACCACCTCGTGCGCGGGCTCCTCAGGCTGAGAGCACGGGATCTTCAGGGCACTATAAGGGACAGTGACGAGGGAGAGATGATGGCCCCTCCAACAACTGGCACATAATTGATAACACAATAGTGGAATACACTATACTACGCAGCTGTCACAACCAAGCAGCCATAAGACCCACTGAAACAAGCTTCATTTTGCTCATTTCTACGCCCTTGCCTTGCACTTTGTACAGCAAAATGTCAAGAGTAAAGAGCACCCTCGCAGCCACTTTGTGCGTTCTTCATTCTCCTCTATTCATGCCAGCATATTTCCGAAATCAGAAATTAGGGCTTTACTGCGCTGTATAGAGCACGGTGTTATCCTATCTTTACTGTGAGCACTACTTCTGCATTTATACTGCAGCATACACATTGTGCTTTTTTTTTCTTTATGTAAGTATTTAAATGTATCATCATGAAATCAATCGCATGGAGAATACACAAGGGATGTTGCTTGTGTTTGTTTGTGGGCCAAATGTGGGGGTGGAGGTGTTTTGCAGAGACAAGTTATTATGCCCAATAGTGCAGTAGTCGCATTCAAATGCTTGCACGCATGGCTCACTCCTATGCTTATTATCAAACCAAAAAAAGAAGGTCCTTCAAACAAATGTCCCACCCATAATGCAGCAACCACATAAATATGGTGCGCAAAAATGGATCTCAAACATCAGCTATGCTAAGCTCTCGGTGTTTTGGAGGGTCATGTCGGCCCCTCCACTTGCCATAGTCCCATAAAAAGTAAAATGTCGTAGCTACAGCAATGGTTCCCATACAAGACAGCACTGACAAGGCAGCACACAGCATCCTGCCAACGTACTGAATAAGAAGAACTGAACGAGCATCTTTCAGTTCACACTTCCCTTCACAGCTATTTCACTGGAAGCACTTTTCATGGCAGCCACAACGTGCAATGTAGAGAGACACGGCACACCCACCTTTTTTCTTCATCGAAGGAGCGGATCTGGTGCCGGACCTTGGTCTGCACGTGCGACATCAACACACTGGCGGTCTTCATGGCAAGGTCACTAGGGAAGTCCAGGGAGGTAAAACAATTACAGGTTCATCCACACACTTCCAAGAGTCATTAAGCGCAATCAGTAAGAACCCTCCCCCCCTTCTTAACAACTGCAAAAAATGCGCGGAGGAGAGGATGTATTCAGACAGATACACAGAAAAAAAAACTAAAGCCATTCCACTCAATGTGAAAGCTGTCAGAAGTGCAGAGCAGTGATTCGCCATTATGGGCTGTAGCACTGTTTTCCGCTCACTGCTACCACCCCATGCAATATAAATTTCCCGCCTTCGCAGTACTCGCACGCCCCCTGCCTGAAACTGCGCCAGCGGGAGTTCTGTTCTTCTTGTGCTTGCTTTTCCTCCCGCACGTGCCGGCCATGCACTGCCACTTTTTTTTTTACTTACTATTGTAAGAACTAACCCAACGAGCATTCCTAACTAAATGAATGCGAGCGCTGCCGGTTAATTATGTATATTTTGCCCCAAATGAAACCTGCAGTTTTCTTTGCGCTAAACAACGGGGAGATGTATGACAAGCCTTAGCGGTTCACAAGTTTCGAACGCTTATGACTATTTAAAAAATCCGCTTGGCTTTCAAAGCTTCCAAGTACGCTGCGACGACAGCCGCTACGACAGAACGCCCTGCTGCTCTACTTGAGTGCAGCGAGTGAACTGCGACAAGGCGAGCCCCTAAAGTGCTCTGCACTTAAAAACACACACACACATGCACAGGTCTCTAGCAGCTGCCTAGCTGCTAGCAGCTAGCATGACTAGCAGCTGCAGACTGGTATTACAGCTATTTTTTTTATTTACTAACCGATTTTAGTGTAGCTGCCCAGCAATATGGAGTTTTTTTTAGCTGATTTCAAATCTGCAATTAGAATTTTATCAAGTTCATTATTTTTGAGATGATTAATTGCCATTATTTTGGGTCACAATTACAAAATAACCGCTCCATACAGAATGGTGATTACCATGTGGCTAGGCAGAAAAATTACTAAAGAATACAATGTTAGAAAATCTTTTCTGATGTACCTATTTTTGGTTGTTTAACAACACACTGAACTTCCCTCTTTCCAGGCTCTGCCAGAAATGGCTCACAGGTGGTGCCAATTGAATGCAATAATAATTTTCCAAAGCCTCCACTTGAAAATTTGTTTCCAACATTGTATCCTCCACACATTTAGGTATCAGAAGCAAAAACGATTACAGTTGTACCTGCTCTGGGTGCCGAGATATCTGTCGGCAAAATGCTAGCTTCGCGTTGCAAGCAAAGCGCCGTTTTACCATCAAATTCTGTGCAAACTAAGCTGTAAAGTGCACTTTAAAATGCTATTTACAATAAAATAAAATGTCTTTTGATGAGGATAGTTCCACACTGATAAAAACATTGCCATGGATGCCGAAAATGCCATTTTTCAAAAAACGATTTTTTTTACCGTTTTTCTGCCCCAAAGACCTATCTAAGGAAAACCTGCCCAGTCAAGTTACTCCAACTGCTACTGCGATCTTAAAGGAGCCGTGAAGAAAAAATGCAAGTTTGTTTTATTCTAAAGATTTAGTGTTTTATAGTGCCCCAGCACTTGTCCGGATACAAACGATGCGTTATTCACTGAGAAATGAATCAATTCATGTTAAAATTTTTATTTTCCCGCTAAATCGTTTGTTTTCTGGGTCTGCAATGACATCACAGGAACAGACCGCCGGTCTGCAGCTTAGAGTGCCTTGATTCACGCGTCCACCGTACAAGGTAGAGACACGTATACACTGGCGCCGCCATTTTGGGTCGCTCGCTCGCCGCCGAAGCAAATCATTGTGTCAAAAACACGGTAAAATTATCGCCGCAACGCGGTTTACTCGTGAAGTTTGAATAATCTTATCTGTTTCGTGTAGCTAGGTCTCGTGGCAAACGAGAAGAACAACGCGTTGAGCACGGTGACCCAATTACGTCTCGGCACGGGACCGTTCAAAGGGTGTCTCCACCCTGTACGGCGGTGCTGGCCTCCAGGTACCCTACGGTGGTGTTCCCGCATTTCTTTACATTACCTGAACCTAGATGGCGCCACCATACCGTGGCTAGCTTTTGGTTTGTTTTTGTTCTGGGGGAAAAAAATCATTGCCTGAAACAGTGCTCGCTCGACAAATATGGTCACGTAAGACACTGTTGCTTGCGTCAATCGGCCAGTGTCGTCTGCACAACCCCGTAGCCCCGCAGTGCTGTGCAGATAAACCAAGCATAGTGTGCGCAGTACCAACAGCAGTACGCATAAGTACTTCTATGTTTACATGTGCTTTCGTAGCTTCCACTGTTTGTCCCACCAATCTTATTGCTTTGTAAAGAATGTGCCCTAAATTTAAGCGCAAATCACTCGTTCAACTAGCTTATAAGCTTTATCTAATTTGCGTCTGCTTTCGCCGGCCTCCACCAATCGCAGAGCTGGCTCGAATGACATCATAGGTTCTGTTGCGGGAAATGAGCTGGTGGGTCGCATGGCCATTCCCTTTTTTCCTAATTATGTAGCTTATTTGAGCAAATTTTACGTGAAAAGTGGTGTCAGTATGATTCTAACGAGGGAATCTTCTGAATGAACCAAACTTTTGTTTTCTTTTCATGGCTCCTTTAAACGACACCCCACACAGTGAGTGAAAGGCATGCCGGATTCACGTTTGAGACGGCCTACAGTCCCAATTCAGATGAGGGATTCGAAACACGATGCGCAAGACAGCACCGCCTTACGACACGGATAACCAGGCGACTGAGTAGTTAGAGCGGTGCACACAGACAGTAAGCTCATTGTTAAGGAAGTTGGAAGAATGAGCAGTGAGAGTGTCCCAATGGAAAGGGATCATGGGCGGCATGTATTTGGCTGCCCTCACCTGTCCACATCACCGGGGCTGTCGCTGCCTGCTCGGAGGATGTCGGTGATCTTGGTCCCATAGGCACTCATGGAGTAACGCTCGAGCAGGTTGAAGTCGTCACTGTTGAACACTTCGCCCTCCTCCAGGGGACCAATTATCTGCAACAGACAGAGGGAAGGGCACTTTACTGAAACACATCTTTGGGCAAGTTGGCGCATACTAAACTTTTTAATTTTAAAGAGTGCCTATAACACAACAAAGGAGTAGGAAAATATAAAAAATATGAATGCCTGTCCTCTCGTCCTGCTTCTTTGCCGTTGCATTCTTTGCACTCTAATTTCTAAAACAGAGGGAACTCGGGGCTTGCACAGGGCCCATTCTTCTAGGGGCCAGTGCATGTGGGTACTTGCTGCAGCAGCACCAAATGCTTTCTACCTTGTCTTGCTTTCTTCTGCGTGGCCTGGTTCCAGCAACTGTTGGTTTATAACAGTGACATTTAAACTCCTTGACATTATGACAGCACTATTAACAGGTTAAATTGTATACGATGAAAGGGGAAATAAAGCACCCACTGCGAAACAAACTGCCCCTTCCGTCTCACCGACGAGCAACATCTCAGACAGGCATTGCTTACATAGAAAAAAAAATCATTATTGGAGCTGGGGGACAAAGAACAAGCAGGATGGAATAAAAAAAAAAGAAAAAAATAGAAAAACAAAAGAGAGAAAGAAGAAGCAGGATAGCGCGGTTCATGAATGCAGTGTCAAGTGCTGAGTGTGACAACTTACCATTTCTTCAGCACAACACTTACTGGAATGGAGGCTGCTGGCTTGCCGACAAGTGAGAAAAAATAAACTCAGCAGAGTGGCATCTCAATTAAAAAAAGAACTACCAGCCAAATACTACTGCTGCACAAAGACAAGCTACTCATTGCTGAGTTATGCAAGAAATAAATGTACATGATCAGGCCAAGCAGCTCAGTTATGTCTAGACTACTACACCAAATATTTTCAGGAGCTTCCTTTAGTGAGGCAACCTGAAATGCAAAAGTAAGGTGTCATGTGAAAGGGGCCCACCTTCCCACCGGCGACCACCACCCGCTGCTGTGGGGCGAGCTTGAGCGCCAGCTTGGAGAAAGCCCGGTGCCATGCCAGGAAGCCGTCATCACAGTCTGCCAGGGCCTTCTTGAATGCCTCCACCTTGGTGTTCTGCACCACAATCAAAAACAGGATCAGAGAACCACAAAGGGAGACCGGAAGGAGGGCACACTCAGACTTGTTGCAAAAACCACAAAACAAGCAAAAGTATACGATAAATTTGAAGTCTCATTTTGGCTCGTGACGTGCCGTTTTAGAGGTTCAGTGCAGTATGTGCTATCTTTTTGCTTCAACACTGCAATTTTTGCAGGAGCATGTCGATTCAAAAATTTAGGAACCAACTGCAAACAAGCACTTTTTCTTACTTTTAACCCCACTGTCACATTGCAATCAGACAAGCTAATCAGACATCTTTAACATGTTTAACTGCCTGCCCCTATGAGTTGTGCCTCCATTCACTATGCAAACACTATAAGGACTGCGAAATGTTTGAAACTTACGGAATGCATACCAAATTCAAGAAACAGAGATAAAGGTAGAACATGGACATGCTGTGCTGCTTTCACAAAACAATTTCTTGATCAACGCTGAAAGTTACAGCTCTTACGGTGCATGCCCAATGAGACAAATAGGCAGTGAGAGATGTTTCAGAGATACATAAATAACTTCCCACCCCCTATAAAGCTATGGATTTCCTTTTCTTTTTTTTTGCAAGGAAAGACTTAGCAGGCATAAATAGTGCTGCCCCACTCTTGCTGCCTTCCACGTGCCGTTTTTGTTAACCTCTCTCCCAACCTGAGGCTTCGTGACAATGCACCCAGAATCCACTCACAGTACCACCAGAACACATTTCAAAGCCATGTGGAGGACTTTCTAAATTTTTATCTGCCACAATGTTCCTTCTTTTTCAGCTAATGGCCATTCGCAAAGCAAAAATGAGTGCCTTGGAAAGACAAGGTGGTCCGTACAAATGCAAATATTTTACGGACGCTGTAAGCTGTCTTTTTTTTTTTTTTTTCGCTTCCTTTTTCCAGTCTGCTTCAAAGTCATAGCAGAGAACACAATATGTGCTTTTGAAGAAAAATGTGAACTACATTGCAAAGACTAGAGTTAAAATTAACAAAAAGAAAGCAGAGAGCTAGTTAGTCTCATTCCAGTTTTCTGTCATGTCAGTTTTCTGCCAGTTTTCTGCCTGACAAGGTTGTCAGCCACACTGCTAAAGTTCCCGACACCCTCCAGGCTGGTGGGTCCAGAATGGCTGCTTCATTGCAAGTCATTTCCCTGCCTGCACCTGGTCTATATGGCAGAAGTCTAAGCCAACTGCTCTAAACAGTGGCGTAGGAAATGACATGACATGACAAGAAAAATGTGAGTGAAGAATCTGCAATTAATGCAACTATATTAACCAACTTTTGCTCAAATATAGCAATCAAAACACCTATTCCCACTACTATGTTGTTGCCCTTGCGATAATCTGTTAAAATAATCTGTTAAAAAACCCTTACTCTAACTTCCCTGGGGAAAAGCCCATGCAGTCTGTTCACTGCTCTAGGCAAACGACCACATTTCCTGACGAAAACGTGAAGGTTCACGAAGTGTGTGTGTTATATATACACATACTGCCCTAGCCGAAAATTGAGGTTCTTTTTTGCTCCCTGCCTCAGCATCCAAGGATCTGTTGTGTCAGCTTACTTCCCCCCCCCCCCAAAAACCTCAATCGAGCGAATGCTAACCACAAGTTCAAGTTCAAAAATAAAAAACGAACAGTGGTGACTCACGGGAGGGAGGAATTCAAAGGCCTCCTTGCGGCCCGCCGCAAACTCGGCGTAGTTCTTCTCGGAGAGGAGCTTGCGCAAGAACGCAATGGCCTCGATCGCCGGCAGGGACTCCAGGGCTGTCCAGATGGCCTGGTTCACCGACCGGCCCGTGCCACTCGTCGACTCCCCGGGGTTGAACACCACCCCGATACGCATGTCGTTGGTGCTGTCCTGATGGGGGAGGAGAAGAAGGGGGGACACCGATTAGGGAGGGCATGAGAGTCTTTGAAGAACCACCTCAGAGGATCCAAGCTTTTCGTTACAGACACTTCACACCGAAACAACGCAGCCTCAAAGCACTGCAACACAACACTGTTCCACAACTGCGTCCTCTCCACACTGTTTAGACCCTGTTAAATCTCTCACATCTCTTTACGAGAGCATCTCCCAAATACTGTTCTCGTGGTTGTCATTAGTGCAAAATCTGCCCAGCAAACGTGACTGACCGTTTGCACTTTGTGGCCCCAGCAAGTTGCTGAAGTGGCTTCCGCAAACGTCTACTGTGTTGCAGCTTTTCACAAATAAGCTCCGTCTCCCAGTTTAAGAGGCTTAGAGAAAAAGAAGCTCTTTGTTACAGCAAAGAACAGAGAGGTTTGCCGACATGAATTTGCAACATGCAACTGTGCGGGGAAAAGGGGGCGTAAAAGGGCAGTAGATTAGTAAGAGGAAAGGTAGTATGCAAAAGAAGAAAAAAATTTAAAAATAAAATAAAAATAAATAGCATCCTGTTTCTGCTTATTGAGTAAAAGGTAAACTGTGCACACCACTAAGGGGACGACTATAATGTTGCAGCGGTGCCAATGTCCTCATTCCCTAGACTGCTGTAGCTTGTAACAGAACACAGCATATGGCAAACGTGGGTACAATGTAAGGCCTGATATACATTTGCTACGCCTGTTCACTGAGTGCAATAAATATACACGAAGCAGCATGTTTACCTTTTGCATCAAAAAGCAACTACCATTAGCAAAAACTAAAGCACCGCTCAGGGTACTTGAATGCTTTACTCTTTTCAGACAGATGCAATTATGGTTGAATCCTGCACATGGTGCTGTGCAATGTGTTTGTCTATCTGTAGTCATTGCTCTGTGCACTACTTTCTCTCAGCAATGCGGTGCTATTAAGTATCTTTTTGTGCCCCCTTCCCTTTCTTTCTATATTGTCCACACAATCCCTGAGCTAAGAAACCCCAAGGAAAAACACCATAGATGCTGCCACATTTCAAGCTACAAACAGGCTGAACACACTTGATATACGGAAGAAAAAAAGAGACTGACGTACGCACACAGCTGCACAATTAACAGAGCACAAACAGCCTGAACACCGTGACAACACTCACAAGACATATCTCGATCTGTTGCAGTAGGCAGAGCTTTAACACCAAAGTGGCAGGTGGTGCCGACAGAACTTGTTCTAACTGTACCCCCACAGTGATGGCAACCTCAAGCTACCACCTTCCAAAGGAGCATCAACATGGGACTTGTGGAACTCCTTAGTGGGCCGACGGAAACGGTGAGAAAGTGGCCACGTGCGACCTATGGCGCACGTGTCCCTTTGCACTAATCATCCTCCCGTTAGCCCCCTGTCAGTGCAAAAGAGCCTTGCTGTGTTAGCTGCTACGTTACGCAAGAAAGCAATCAGGTGAGGTGTGGCCAAGCGGCAAACGTTAGGGCTGCATTTAGGGAGCGCATGTAGTGCCACTTCTCTTCACAGCAGCGCTGCATGCGCACACACATCACGCATTCAATCACATGCCACTTGGAAAGCAGCTAGAGACATTAGTGCCAAGAAGCAGGTGTCAGCAGCAGGAAGCACTGCCCAGTGCCAGATACTTTGCTTTAGGGCTTCAGGGTCAGGAATTTGAAGTGTGTTCTTATCACGGTGTTCTTATCACTGATGGGTTAAACAAGGGGGAATGAGAGGCGCCTGCTCTTTGGCCATGCTACAGAGGCGGACAAAGGTGGGGCAGGAAAGCAGCATGCTTACGTCAAACAGAGGGTCTTCCATGGCGGCCTGAAACAGACACGAAACAGTGTGCATGCTTCATCAGGCAGGGAACAAAGGGAACACAAGAGAGCTGCAGTCAGAGCTGCATGTAACACATGCACCGACGATGCAGTGTTTCCCGGGAAACGGTGCATTGGGTAAATCATGGCAGCACTGCCAGCATGCACCGTAAGTGGTGAGTGGAGAGAAGCCTAGGTGTTCACTAACCTAGAGGCTGGTTTCGGTGCTGAAAGCAAGATATCAAAACAAGTCACAACAATCATACGTGACGCCTTGTGCATTGGGGTCACGAGCAGCACATAGAGGGCACACCTGCAAGTGCGCCAACATGATGAAGAGCAGGCCTCATCAATCAACACTGCTCCTGAACATGGCCAAGACATTCAACGATCAAACGTGCAATCACAGTGAATACAACAAGTGAATTTCGGATGGATGGTTGGAGACGGGAACGCTCAATAAAGGCACGCACTTTGGCACTTCAAATTTTGCTGATCCTCCCTTCTCCGGGCCAAATTTGCTTACACCACTACACGCTTACATGTAGGACAACAAGGCTGCATTACCTACAAAATTTCCCCACTATTGGCTGGCTACATACAGCTATTTACCTGTAATGAGTGAGCAGCATTCAGAAGAACGGTATGTGGCGAGGCAGACAGTGATGGCTTTGTTAGCAAAACGAGCTCACCAAGCACAAGCATAAGCAGCAAAGGACAACAATATCAGCAGAACAAAAAACACATGTAAGGAGCTGCTAGTCCGGAGTTTATCTCTCTGAAGCAGAAGCCAAAGCAGTAGCACATAAGCATAGTGAATAAGCAATCCGGAAATTATTCAATCGACATGTTTGCCTCATTCCCGGATTTTTAACAAACTACTGAAAGAAAGAAAACTTCTGAAAGTACGTAAACTTTAACACCAGGAAACAAAGGAACAAATGAATAATATGCCTGCTGCTATTGGCGTGAACTGCCTTCTTCAACCAAGTAAGGCTACTGCTACATACCAGGTTAGGAAGAGTTTGAGGTCCCAGAACTATATGTTATCACAAACTGCTCAGTACAACACACTCAAGGATTTTAGCCTAATGATACTTTCTTTTTACGACAAAGAACTTTCCTTTATAATTTATTTTTAGCCTCAGACACTGCACAAAAGTCATGCTTACGTATCTGTGCATGCCCAACATTGCAACATTAATGCAGCCACTTCTGAACAATTTTCAAGGGCAAAACCACTTCAGCACTCAAACTTTGCACAAGGGCCTCATTTTGCAATCCATTTTGCTTCACAACAGCACTGGCAACTGGAACAGCTCGGTCTTCACGTCCCTGCATTCAAGCCAGTTTGTGTCTATGGAAGCAGATCAAGCCTTTGCAACAAATTGCTTTTTTTATATTGTTACGAAAAAAAGCCAACGAATTGATGTCTCCAGCCCTAATTGCACAAAAACCAATCATATACACGACCTTCGTGCATACTTTGAGTGCAAGCAAACAGACAATGTGCTAAAAAAAATGATAGGAAGTGGCCGCAATATTGCTACACCACTTTGTATCTATTTATGTGATACATGTAGCCAGCCTCCCCTCGCTTAATAGTTCACTTCGAAAGTCCTTTTTGCACATCCCCCCTGAGCACACCCAATCCCCCCCCAACACAGAGCAGCTGTATAGGGACGGCCCAGCCTACAGTCTGGGTTAGGGCCAGACGCGAGTGCGGTTAGCTCACCAGGTGCTCCATAGCGCTGCGCAGCAGGTGCCGCCCCTCGGGGGTGTCAAAGTCGGCCACCACCCAGGCGGTCAGGGGGTAGTAGCGGGTGCGGTCTGCGCAACAGCAGCAGGAGGGGAAGGAGGAGACATCACACAACTGTGTGTTCATCCCACTCGGGCGCGTGGTGAACGTAACTATAGCAGCAGCAGAGCTTGGGCGAGGTGACTAGTTAAAGTACAAAGCATTGAGGGATGCAGGCTATTATGTTAGTCCCATGCTGGCATGCTGGCCTACCATAAAAAGGGGCTTCAGTTAGACAGATGCTAAAGATTAATCATCCCCGTAGTTTTAACGCACTGCGTAGCAGCGGTCTCTCAGAAATATTGTAGTTGAGGCCCGTCCGGCTTAACTTTAACACATGCACATTATCGGTATAGGCATCTTCTATACATAGCCATTTATTTATTTCTCCGCCATCTTCATCTCTCTCGTCCTCTATCCACACTCTTTCCTCCCCTTTCCCTTCCCACACACAGAATAGCTGGCCAGATATACTACCATCAGGCCGACCTTTCTGTGTTTTTTTCATTTCAATAAAATTCCTCTCTCTCTCTGGCTCAACTTCCCACAGCCCCTGACCCTTCCTCCACGTTGCTCAGCATGCAGTTTTGTATGCCCAGCTGTTGCACTGCTGACACACACTTCTCAAAAGCCACAAGCATAAAACTACTGGTGCAGGATGGGAAGGTACTAACTAAGACTTTCACTTTTACCCACCGTAAGGATGTAAGAGCCACTAGGCATGTGTTTGTCATGTAGCTGGCACTAATTTTTTTTACCAAACTCTTAAAAAAAAAGGCCGGAGAAAAAAGGAGGCTCTAAAGTTTCATTTCCACCCCCACTTTGCTTCAAATGCAACTGGTAAGTTCACTGATATTGTTAAGACATAAAGTGAATGGTCCTGTTCCTACACCCCCCAGTGCACTCCCCTCCTGTGCAGCATAACAGTAGCTGGTGACCTGGAGAGTTTTATGCATCATAAAACACGCACTCCAATGCAAAAAGAAAAATTTCCAACTACCACTGAACCACCTAAGGCTTAAACGCTGCTTCATTCTCACACGCACCCAGGTGTGGGTGATTAAAGAAGAAAAAACTCTGTATGCATGATGGCTGAAATTTGTGAGCTAAATAAGAAACAAGTTCCCATAACAGAGCAAGCTTCTGATTAGGCAAAAAATGAGGACACCCACTTCCGCCTACTTCTGGGGAGGGGAGAAGGGATTTGTTATCCGGAAAAAAAAAAAAAAAAATTCTCCAACTTCCGGTCCGTGCAAAGATCACACCCTGTCAGGAGTGCGTGCAATAAACATTTCTGCTTTGCAAGTACGCTAACATGACCGGCCATGACACTTGCAGTCAAGACACTGTCATGCAACCCAATGACACAAGAGTGGTGAGGCATCTGTCACAAATTCATGATTTAAAAACATTTTCAAATTTAAAAACATATTTTATAAACACACCATACATAAAATTCCTTGCAAATAGATATTTGATTTGCCTCCCCCCCCACCTCCTCACATTGAGGTTTGTGCATTACCATACCTGCCAACCTGGTGACATAGAAACGCGTAATATCTGCGGACTGGGAGAAGTGGTGGGCAGCACACTTTAATTTTGAAGTCTAAAATGATTCACGTTTTCTTCAGGCATTCTCATGTTTTCAGAACTGTACATGAAAACCGTCAGTGTTGAAGAGTAATGAGCAGCAACTTCACTGGGATGGGCAGCAAATTCGGATATCTACGATTTCGAGAACACTTGGTAGTGCTTTCACGGCTCCGAGCCCACCTTTGCACTGCGAAGCAACTACCGCGGTCGTACCACGGGTCTTACTGCACAAGAAGAGCGCCACGAACACGGAAGTCATAACCGGCCCGTGAACAACATGCTATAAGCAGGCTTGTCGAGGTAGCAGCGAGTTCTGGATATACTAGATGCATAGCCCACCCCGAGAAGAACGAAATCACAGCTTCGCAGATGGTGATAACAAGACTACGTATTGCTTTCTCGTAGCAGTGCAGGTACCACAGTGTCGTTTAAATAGATGGTCCCAGTTTTTTTCAAAAATTCGTAAAATTTCAGGCACGATTCGTAAAATCGTAAGACATGTCAAAATTCGTACATTTTACGAAAAATTCGGAAGAGTTGGCAGGTATGCATTACCCAGACAGAGAGAGAGAAAATAATAGAAAGGCAGCAAAACAGCGCAAAGGACGGGACAAGGAGGAACAACAGGACAAAGCACTGTTGTTCTTCCTTGTCCTGTCCTTTGTGCTCTCTTGCAGTCTTTGGATATGTACCAACCAGCACAAATTTTTACCTTGTTGAAAATAATACAGAGATCCCAAATGAAATGGGGCAGAAGACAAGTGAGAAATGTTACCCTTGGGCAGGACATAAAGGATCTGTGATGCAAACGTTGCCCCCATGTCTGCGGGTGCCAGGGACGCAAAGTCGTCAGGAGCCAGGTCAACAACTGCATCAAAAAATTCAACAGAAAATGCAGCAGGACGGCTTTGAAGTGTGTAGAAATTAAAGCGTCGAGGTCAAATCACATGGCGACATTTTTGGCTACCCCACCGAAAGTGCCATCAGAACCTCTCTAAAAAGTGGTGTCGGGGCTTTGTTTAGCAATCAACCAGTCATTGCTATGTGACACTGGAAGCAAGCCAGAGACCACAGCTCAACCTGCCCCGGCTAAGACTAAAGTCAGGCTAAAATGAAGTGCAGGGTTACACCCGTGCAAGTTGGTGTTCGTTGCCCAAATGAAGTTTTTTTTCCCTGTGAGCAAGTAACTGAGGCACACACGAGAAATTGTGAATTTCAGTCTTTGTATTAAAAAACACCCACTATTCGCTTCGATTCGAAAACTATCGCTTAAATTCAAGGCTATGTGAACAAAATCCCTATTCCACACAGCCCTAAGAATTTCTCTGAATGCACCCAGATTACAGAGCAGTTTCCACTTTCTACGGTAACACATTTAATTTGTACTTTTGTACAAACGCATTGTAATTGTACGACGCATCGTAATTTCGCACAAAAGCCTCCGCGGAAGAAGTGGCCAGTGCCAGCCACCACTGACCCACTCGGCCGGTGAGGTCGACGAAGTTGGTGCCCGAGGCGAGCACGCGCTGGTTCAGCCGGGGCATGATGTTGGGCTGGTCCATCAGGAAGTCCAGCACGTCCTGGGAGTCGTTCAGGTCGCCCTGCACATGACAGAGGAAGTGGTGGGCCACCATTCCGAGGCTTGCATGCGTCTTGGAGACACTGCTTCCAACCTTCACCTCGACTGGCTACATCTCTACGAGCCACTTCAGACCCTCTGCTCTGGAGATGCCGAGGAAAGGGGAGGAGTATGCACAGCTACCCAGGCGAATGACTTCACACCAATGCGCGCATCTACCCTACTCTGGGAATTAGAAGTACAAATACAAACCAAGAAAACTGACAAGAAGAAACTAGTAAAGCATATTTCTCGTACCCTCTTATAGAACTGCTGTAAAAGCTTAACTCTAGGCATGTAATAAGATGAGTAGCCTTTGTGATCAAATGAGACCAGTGCTTTGCTTTTTCCTTAATTAAGCCCATCTGACAGGTGAAGCTATCCTGAACTTCATCAGGCTAAAGTGCATTCACTAGCTTTTCCCTAGATGCCATATCCACATTGGCAAGGCTGCTGTGCAAGGCCAGTCAAGGTGCCCCGGTAAATAATAGAGGGCTATTAATTAGCTACTAAGAAGAGCATGTTAATTATGCGTGACAGTGGCAAAGAGCAAAGGTAGGGTGACCTACAATGACCAAGCGCAAACGCTTGAACTACAGCTGATACAAGATTTAAGGGGGCACACTGGTCTTACACCAAAAAACTATTTTTACAGTTATGACAAAAATTGGGTTACATATGCAGTTTTTAATTCTGATTGTAGATATAAAATTTGTTTTGGGTAAAGCGAATATATTCAAATTCATTCAAGTTTTTATATTTGATTGTTTGAGAGCTTTTTTAAAAGAACTGCCATAAAGATGCAGGTGGACAAGGTAGGTTAGTGCGGGGTATAGTGCAAGAGCTTTGTGGCCTAATATAGTTTGCGCCAGAAATTCCTACGTTCCGAGGCATGCTTTGAGGTATGGTCAACAGCAAGGCATGCAGAGTGCACTACAACCCTTTTGGCTGTGCCACACTGAAGTTGCACTAAAAGACAACTGTATTGAGAAACTGAACCTAATGTGCCCACCTATGTGTAGCAGTGAGTGCCCAGAGATTAATTAACTAAGGTAATACAGGCTTACAAAGGATGCATTGCAGTTTGTAAACTGACAGCCTCGAAAACAGCTTCCTGAGACACTAGAGCCTGCAAGCGGATCTAGCCTGTTCACCTTGTAGATGCTCTTCTGGATTGAGGGTGTCTGCTTCATGATCTCAGTGAGCACGCCTTCTTCAAACATGTCCGCATTCAGCTGAAAGTTGAAAGAGAGAGAGAAAAACAAAACATAAATGTAGCTGGAAAACAGGACAAGCATGTTCTCAGTGCATATTTTCATGTTCGTCCAAGTACCACCAACCTGTACATAAAAGCTACCCTTACGAGCTGTTCCCGCACTTACCGACATTTTGATCAACTCAGAACAACAGGGCACATAAACATCTGTCAGAAGGTGCTAAGCAATAAAACAACAACAAAAAAAGAACATGCCTAGATTTAATAAGAAAGCAGTACACCTTTTGTATTAGAGTTGAGCTCCAAGTTTTACGACAACCTGTTACATACGAGGGATCACCAAGGTCCCGACAAAACTCCCCATAGAAACAATGCATTAAAAACAAAATTATACAATGTTCGGGTGCACCCTGTCCACTTCGTACAACGGACACTGGCGGGGATAAACTGGCATTTTTCTTTCACCACCTCGTCCCAACCTTTTTTTATTCTTAACCCCATTTGATGCTGCTTGACGTGCGAAGGTCCGCAGGTGGGCCAGACCAAACAAGCAGGTGGATACTGGCAGGCGGGAGTTAACCTTCGAGGGCCCCACACGACAGCAGAACGCAAATGCGCTAACCGTAAGAAGTCGAAGTCCAGATAGCCCGTAGACCACGAATACGAAGCTCCCATCAAGCCGACGAACGTGAAAACAGAAATGACGCAAACCCACGGTGTTGACCGAACAACTGCTTGCTTTCCTTGCTCGCTTGATCAAAGATTCTTCCATTCACGACGCTCTCTCTACATCTCTGCTCTCTGCTTACCAGTGTCTTTCAAAGCCGCGTTGTCACTCCTTTCCTGTCTTTCCCACTTTTTTAACATCACCGCCTCGTACAATCATTCATTTCACTTCACTTTAGCAGTTTCGCAATCTTGCCTTTTCTTCTCTCAATTGGCTCGGCCATGTTGCCACATCAGCCTTCACAGCTATTTCGTGTGGCACGCAGTGTATGGCCGGCGGGCTAGTGCAGGCATCATATAGGGGAGAAAGGCACAAAATAGGCGGTTCCTTTTTATTTATTTATTTATAAAATTGGCATTTTAGCTTAAGGTCAGCAAATTACGCAAGAATGCACTAAATCTTGTAGTTTAAATAAGTTCTTAGCCCACCTGCTGCGCGAGACCATCTACTAGGCCGGAATTGACCCGTACTCAATCACACAACACCCCAGTCATACGACGCTCAAGCACAGTCCCTTGAAAGTCGTATTATTGGGGTTCCACTGTATATCCTCTCCAATTCAAGCAACTCCATCTCTTTTGAACGGGGCAACAAGGAAATAGATTCGTGCATTCCAAACATCAATAGCACCCACCCGACATAACTCGTAAGGGGAGGAGCGTGCCTACTCACATGGCTCTGTTTCAGCAAGACACCATTCATGAGCACCTGGGGAGCCGTGGCGAGGCCAGTCTTGTTGACAAACTCCCAGGCCAGCTGCAAAAGCCAAGGAGAATTTCAACGGAGTCCCACACTCAGGCCACACAAAAGCACTGTCGGGAAGCAAGTGCGGTAAGAAATCCTGCACTTCATGCACAAAATACTGGTTCCTGGTCATAGCACTTCCAACAGAGGCAAAAACCAAGAACAACTGTGTTTCCAACAACCATCAGTCCCCACTAAACGACTCCGTTCCATGTTTCCCTACCCTGCCTGTGTCTTTTCTGGCCTAAACAGGCTCAAAACTAGAGGACCTTGATAAAAATTTGGGGGCAAAGAATGGATTTGACTAGCACAGGATAGGAGTGGCTTCAAGTCACTGGGAGAGGCCTTCCTCCTGCATAAGCAACAGTGCATGACAATGTTTAGTATGAAGAAAGAATTCCAAGTGGCACAGGGTAATTCGCCAACCTTCACTTTGGCATACCGAACAGCCAAAGAGTAGCATCAGCGCACTTGGAACTTGACATGCTGCACTTTGCTAAAGAGTGCAAGGGCTGCAAAGCTTGCACAAAATTACATTACAGCCCTTGACAGAGAATGTTCTCTCACACGCAGTTTAGATGCAATGTTGCACCACACAGAAGACATCAAATGGTAAAACTGACACAGCCTGCAGCATCTTTCTATGGCTGTCACCCATTGCGATCTCCTCTCTCAGTCCCAGTACTGAACTAAAGGGTGCAAGATGACAACAAGGTGAAAACAAATCCTAAACTCTTCATTTGTGTCAGCAGCCTTTGCAACCTGCTCTTTGTTGCACCATTCTGAACCTTAACCTAGAACCTTTCCTGTTATCTAGCGTTTTTTGCAAGACGCAAGAACCTACAACTCCAAACAGAAGACAAACACAACGCAGTAAACAAAGGCAGCTACACGAAGGGGTGGGGAAAGCAACCTTGCGTCCGGTGTCGTAGTCCGAGTCCTCCCCAAAGATCAGCTCAAGGTCCTCCCCAGGGAACTTGAGCTTGAACTGGGCAATCACTGTCTCCACCGTGACGGGATCGTTCTTTGCTGCCGCATACACCTGCAGAGGTTTTTTCAGAAAGAAAAAAACACATAACTGTGTAAGTGACACGCAAAAGTCAATGGCCTCACAGATTCTCGATGCCTTCCCTGCGCAGCACAGGCTACCGACAAACATGGCTGCATTGCCATACCACATTATTGTGACCCCCGAAATGGGTAAGCATTTAGCACTTTAACATTTCAAGATGCTACCACCATTTGTGCAATTTTCTAAATGAAAATTTAAGCGTCAACAGTAAAGAGTATCTGGTGGGTTTCGAAAAGCAATGACGAACATAACTGCCACACAAAATAGTTCTCGCTGCCCAACACTCGTCACAATGCACTTGCCAGATCCAGAAGAACTAAAACGAGTTCAACAGCGCAGCACCGGATTAATCCAAACTCTGTTTTGGCAAGGTGCACAGCTGCACAAAACAATTTTCATGTTTTGCATCTTTCCAGTACTTACTGCGCTCGTTCATACACTGTGCATTCCAACCCCCTACCCTATTTGGGGGCCATACCACTCAACGTTACTAGAAGGAACTCAATTTTGGAGCTCCACATCTCCGCTAGTGGAGGAGGCTGGTCTGAACGGCGGTTGTGAGATGTTGCGGCGCTGCAGTCAAGTCTTGCACTACTCTCGATCTGTTGTCTGCTACGGCAGCGGGGGCGTTCCACGGCGGGCTGCCGTGCACTTGCTCACGGCGGCTTTCTAGTACTGCTATTGCCAAACTTAAACATAAGTCATCCTTCGAGTCAACAAAAAGAAAAAAAAACGTCTCGATTGGAGGTCCCCTATTCATGCCCATGCGAACCCATAAGCGCTGTACACGAACTAGTGAAGCCTGGAAACCGGTTGGTGCTCATCTTGCTCGAGGCAAGGCAGAGCAACTGGAGCACCGAATATACGTATCCAGCGCGCATCTTCGGTTGTGTTTTAGAGTGAAACGGGGCAGTTGGTGTAATTTATTTTGCAAGGATTCTTTTATCGTGTTAAATAAACAGGAGCTGCACAAGGCAGTTGTTAAGCAATTACATATCGGTCGTATGTGATTGCATACGAGCGAATGCACATTACAGCCATTCACGGCTGTAACATGTATTCGCCTGCAACATTCCTGAAGTGAGGCACACAGTGCAAGCAACAAACAGTTACATGATTTTCTGTTCACTCCAGGGTGTGTACAATTTCAAATGAAAAAAGAAGCACATACAATAAAAAACAATCAATCACAAAAACTGCCCGATTCATCACGATGCAGGCTATCAGGCAACTATACAAAACGCACTAGCTTAAAAACTGCAAAAAATACAAAAGCATATTAGCTAGCCACCTTGCTCCAATGCTGATTCTCATCTGTCGTTTACAGATCTAAAAACATTAAACATTAATAGTCCTTGTCAGTTGTGTTCGTACCCTACTGTGCATGCGTGTTTTCCGGTTCATTTTCCTTCTTCGACTGCAGGTCTCTCTAGAGTCAGACTTCATTGACAACCCTAGCAGCTTAGGGTGTGACGAATGAAGCAAGCAGTGCTTCCCGTGAGAACACACATCCTCTACTACTGTACGTCCTACAAAACAATTTCCACACATTCCCCTTGAACTTCACATTCGCCTCAAACTTCCACACATTCGCCTCCAGCTGTGCTTAAAAAGGGGCCTCACAACATTTCACTGGAGGCACATCAACAAATAAATGTATAAGCTGGTCCTGCAAACAAGCCTGTTAAATAAAACAAAAACAAATAGCATTCCAATGCTTTGAATCTCTGCAGACTACATAACCCACTGGTTCCGTGCTTAATTGGCTCAGCACAGCATTTGTATCATTGCCATGGTAACATGTATTTTCCAACAATGACACTCATTACTGCTTTGTTTGTTTACAAGTAGCTTGGTAAAACATTGCAGCTTAAAACCCAGTCAACACATGGTGACCTCATTGCTGATTGTGAGTTTATGTTTGCAGGGCACCCTTAATGCTATTTCCTGACACATGCTTTCAGCATTTCTCTCTTTCCCTATTTTCTTTTTAAATAGTAGCGATCACATTCTTGGTTAAGACAAAAACACAACAGCGAAACATTGAACAAGTGACCCAGGGTTATAAAAACACAAAGGTAGGGGAGAGAACTCACGTCAGTGATGAAGGACAGTCCGTCATAAGGCACGGTGTTCTGGCTGATGAAGTTGAAGGCGTTCAGCATGGCCACCCCGGCATCCTTGTTGCCCGTCACAGACATGTCCGGGTTCACCGCAAACACCAGGCCGATCCTGGAACACAAGAGAGGGGGACAGTTAGGGGGGACACTTGGAACTTTCTAAGAATGCGATGGTGAAAGGCAAGTTAAACTTCTTTTTATCGGCTCTTACATTTTCTGTTACTTTATAGCCGTGTCCATCAGTCACCACTTGACCAACCCCCTGGACAGCAACCTCCAAAGCTCATCCCACCCGCCCGCCATCGCCAGGAGCCTCCTGTTCTCCTTCCCTCCTCCGTCGCGGCTGTTTTCTTTTCTCAGTGCACGTTACGTCGCTCCTTCCCAGAGCCCTCCTTCAACCCTCCTCCCTCGCTGCTGTTTTTCTTTCCCGGCGTGCAATCATGAGCTTGTGCATCGCACTGCAATTTTTTTGTGCGATTCTGTGTACCTCACAACAATTTCTTGACCCTCATGTACTCCATAAGACATAAGAATCTATGGTATTCGCCTTTGAAAAGCATCAAGTGGTGACAAAATGGCGCATGAATACCTCAGAGGTGCTCGGTGAACGTAGAAGGACTCGCACAGCTTGAGGATCTCCTTCGCGTTCTCCTTGGACGGATCGACGACAACCACCTGGCAGTGTGAGGCAGGGAAATTTATTACCAACACTGAGCAGCAAACGCTTACGAAGATTTCAAATTCAAGACAAAAGGAATGCACTTATTGTCCTTTATGCACTTATTACCCCTGTAGAGCAAGCAATTTTTCGAGAAGTTCTCGACTGCCTTTAACTCTTTACTTACGGCGCCATAGGCCATCGGACACGGAGTTCCGATGATTTCAAACGCCCCGCGAAAGCTAAAAACGGCGCCTGGCGGACAACTATCGCCATCTGGCGTATTTATTGACAACTCATTTTTCGATTTTATTATGTTTTGTTGATATTTCGCGTGCCAAAACCACACCAAGAGTGAAATATGAACCCGCGATAGTGGCGAGTTGTGTGAAAACGGCGTCTGCTTCATGGCACACTCCGCAAAAGCGGACAGCTGTGGCAGGGAGTTCGGCAGCTGCTCCTGCTGATTTTTGTTACCTCAGCGGCAGTGATGACTCCACGAACAATGTGAATTCGCTAGATTTTAGTTCTGATGAAGACACTCTCATCCAAATGCCTCAGATCGACAGGTGCTGCCGGGTAGGTCCGTTTTTGACTTTGGCCTGTATTTATAAACAAAACGGGCTTCCTATCTGACGACTGCGGCTTTACACATTGATGTGTAGGGTCTGGACAACGTACGGTGAGGATATTTTGCCAAATGCGCCGCGTCATATTGCGTTATCACCTTCATGATAGTCTGGCACTCGTGTCAGATTACCGCTACGGAGCAATGCGCGACACTTCTCAAGAGCGCTGGATTTTTTTTCTGGTTTTTTACCACTAAAGTGAAAAGGATTTTGTGTCAGAACACAAAAAAGTGTGCTTGGATGCATGACCGACTTACACTCGAGTAGCTTCGAGGAGTGGCACAGCCGTCAGTTTCGCTAGGTTGACGAGCCCACAAAAATACAAAACTTGGTGTACAGCATTGATATATATATATATATTGAATCATAGCCAAGAAATGTAGGAACAACTTGTATATCTTAGAATTCCTAAAACAGTTTTTAGGCTCATTACAATCACCTATATACGTTGCGTGTATACTTTTTTGTGCATTTTTTTCCGATTATTTGACTAATAAACTGTAAGTAATCGTGCCTTTAACAAAACTGCTGCTATGTGTTTGTAAGAGCAATCTATAAGCTACAATTCCATGCATAGCAATGCTAAATGTGTCCACTAGCTCAAGAGAAAGAATAGTTTTGTGGAAGCACTCAAAATCGGCCGTTTTTCCGTCGACACTGAAGTGATTTGTAAACATTGCGGGATTACTAGTGCAAATTGTAGCTTGAAGACTCTAGGCCACACTTGAGACCACTCTCTCTGCGTTTACAAGGCTTCATTCACAAGGAAAGTCAGTTAAAAAATGCTGTCCTCCTCTCTGCATCCTCCTTGCCGATTTCCTATGACGTCCCATACGACGTCAAAACAAGATGCCTTGGCTTGACTACACTACTGCACGGCTCGTCAACCCTCCGACAGAATCAGTCGGCCCAGCGTTTAGTCGGCCGGCGGCTGGCGGCCGGCGGGTTGTCGCAATTTGTTTGCTCAGTTGAAACTAAGCTACGGCACATTTGTGCCTGGAGTAATGTGCCTTTAGTCTGTTAGCTTGGAGGCAGTATCAATCTTTTGGCAGTATCAATCTTGGAGGCAGTATCAATCAAGTCCAAGTCACTCCACACAAGCGACATGCGATGCTTTGCTGAGTGGCAGGTTTGTAGGAAAATCTAAGGCCAATTGAAGGCGGGAGAAGAGTCAGCGAAGTATAGGTATTACGAGATTAAAATCAACCGAAACTTATCATACAGCGTAAAACCAGGGTTTGGGAAGCACTTATTGCACTGGGTGAACTAGCACAGTGGTCAGTAGCACGACCACACATCTGCGAATGCTTTTCCATCTAAGAATGCAGTTGTTACACGTGACATATTGTGGAAATTTGGGACATGCTTACTGCATGAACGCTATACAAGAAATAGTCCTCTAAGCTGCTTGGAATGCTAAGACTACAAAAAATGTAAACTGACTACACATTACGAATCTGGTTACAGCGTACACTGAAAATGCGAGCTCCCACCAGCTCTCTGCACCGACGGCATGCTACGTGGGCCACCCCACGCGGCTGTGCCTCGCTCCCTTGCACCCCTCACAAAACGAGTAAAACTTGGCCGTTTACGAGGAAGCGAGAGGAGGAAGCGAGAGGAGGAAGCGAGAGGAGGAAAGCAGTTTTCCTTGCAAACCACCCTCCCAACGCCACCACCTTGTCCTTGTCCCTGTGCGCGTTTGCCTGTTCTGTCATATGCACAACGCTTTGAGTTTCACTGGGTACCTCTTCAACTGCCTCAGTTTTTTTGTGGAAGGAAGGTCAGAGGCGATGCTTTGGAAATGTCCAAGTGCCTCACTGAAGAGGCAATTGTGTGGATTTGTGCTGCGGACAGCGGCGACAGTGCGACCCTGACGACGCGGTTGAACAGCCTACTTAGGAAGTGTCTTTGCAGGAGGCCAATGCATGACAAAGACCCTCAGGAACTTTGTTTTTGCCAAGGACCTTTCGCTCAGCTATGTGGAGCACCTAGATGCTCCTGAAAAAGATGTGGGCCAGCCTCACATGAAGCAAATGAAGCTGACCGACCATGGCTTCTTTACTCAAAGTACGTACTAGTAGCACAACCCTGCTTGGAATAAAATGTCTTGATGTCTGTTTTGTCTTCATTTTGTCTTTTGTTTTTGCAAACCATTTATAACAATTATCGGTTACAACAATGGGTTTTCTTTGGCACATGAATACTGCTATAAGTGGACTAGACTGTAATTGCAGTGGTGCATAATGAGGGAAATTGAAGAGAGCACGGTTGGTTCGTCCGCATCTTTCACAGCAATTTGTGCGCTCACCGCTTTACGTGCACGTGCAATATTTGGCTTAGGTATTCGTGGCAGGGTAATCCAAACGTCGCACAGGTTTATTTGCACTGCTCAAAGCATGTTGCAGGGTCCCTTTAAATGAGACACACGTGACACTTGACTGAAAAAATTGGTCCTGCATCTGCTCGCTTTGCCTCAAATGTTGTCGAAACACAGGTCTTCTTCCACCGCTGCCACGTAAATGCCTCTTCTCTTTCCCCCGCCCCCCTGTCATGCTTTGCCCTCCCTTTTGAACCTCCTTGATAAAAACTAGAGAGGTTCGGTTTATTCAATTCAATTTTCCCACCTTCCAGTGCTTGTGCAATCTACAGGAACCTTTTGCTACTGCTGAATTGGGAACACTGCCACGAGATTCAGGCTCGTGCCAGCTCTTTTTGTATTTTGGAGTCGGATTGTTTTATACACAGATTTCTTATTTGCTATCGCAAGTTTATTTTATTTAAAAAGACACGGCAAGTAACACTTATGTAATGATGTGTCGCTTCAAATATGCCTAATATTTTCTGTTTCCTGAAACATGTTGACAAGCATGAAGAGTGTTTGCAGATTTAGTGGTTCGGAAGGGTTTTGGCTACATATAAACTTCTTGTTCCAGAATTCTTTCAACTTTTGGTAGGGCGGCTTACTCGAGGGACTGACAGACAGAATTTTGGGGTTTAAATTGCCAAAAGAAGACTTTTGTCTTTAAAAAAGGGGCAATGTGCCAGCAGGTTGTCAGTCCCTGTAAGACTGCTGTTGTGCAGTACACACAGATGCATGGCATAGTGCGCATGGCTGTGCACTGCCATTTTTTTTAGTTCAGCAGTGCCAGTGCAGCAAGGAAAAACCCCACTTGAGAGAATTGCAGACCTGCTTTCAATTCTGCAAGCTCTGTGCCCCACCAGGCTTTCCCTCTGCCAAGACCAAAGCTACAAAGGCAGTGTCTGAAATGTTGACCACAAGGTCTATGAACCATTTTTTGTTATTTCTCACAAGCGCAGAAAGATGCACAAGCACTAGTCGTTTTCCAGATTTCGTTAAAGGGGTCCTGAAAGGCATTTTGAGCACATTAAATGAAGCAGCACAGTCGCCAGGTTGGGTGATCAACGTC